>NC_088888.1:35761520-37011520 GCF_037157495.1 Lathamus discolor | reverse complement strand
ATCAAAAGACATTTCAGGCAGCAGAATTGATCTCTCCAATGAATGAAAATGAACTGGGAGTGCTATTTAGTCTCTTCAAGCATTCTTCATCATCATCCTTTAAACATGCCCTTTTTGCACTTTCAGTGTACAGCACCTTCACACAGGACACTTGGCAATAAACTGGAAGGGGAGGTGTCTGACCAAGAAGATAGAAGCAAAAACCAATAAAGCTTCTTTGAAGCATTTTCACCCTCCTTATCTCAGTGTCGCTCCTCTTCTACTTACATATTCCCAAACTCTCTCCCTGCCTCCAAGCCACTCAGTTTTTGTGAGGAGCATGGAAAACTTGGATACCTTCATCAAGGCTCTTTACTTTAGCTCTCTTATTTCTCCTTAATGGCAGCAGCAGATCCCTGAATCTGACACTGAACTTGCCTAGTCCAACAACACTCTCCTCTAACTTTCTACAGTCCTTTCCCACCATACAGCACAGTGCTATTCCTGGTGTATGCAGATGGACATGAGCTCACTCTCAGATTTCATGTTTAATAAATAAAATGAGAGGATCATCCTAAGCTCTCCAAGAAAAAGACAAGAATGTAAATTCTCATTCTTCACAACTGGGAAGTTACAAAGAACTGAGCATGTTCTTAAAGCTAGGTCCACATTTTAAACCTTGCTAGACAGATTTTAGAATACCGCAGGGAAAGCAGGGAGCAATTCCATCACCATGGGACACAACTGCTCCATCAAAACCATAGTGAAAACACAGGTTCCCAGGCCAAAATGCTGCTCCACTGGAAGAACTTATTCTTTCCACGGAACATCTATCAGCAAAAGAATCATTTTGCCTGTATAAGCATTTGAAGCAAGGAGGCAGGTCATTGACAAGGACTGAGGCAGTGGGTCTCCTCCAGAGCAGACCAGCTCACAGTAGCTGTCTCCACTATTCTCATATACCAAACACAACTTAGAGGGAAAAATTACTTTGGATGACATAATTCCCGTTTGAGTAGCAATGTTTGAAAGCACAAGTGTTTTGTTTAACTATAACATAAATTGCTTACTTTCTTCGATTTCCCACGTCTTTGGCTTAGAGAAACCATGGCTGGCTGCTCCGTACTGGTTCTTACAAAGGCACCAGAAGGCAAACCCTTGGAAACAATCACTGTAAAGTCAAAGCAAAACCATAATCAAAATTTTACTGCTGGCTTGTGAAAGGAATAAAAACGGTTCAATTCTAAACAGCCTTCCAACTTTCAGCTCCCAGACTCAGATTTGCCTCTATTATTTTTTTAGTTTCTTAATATCATAGTACTTATAGATTTGTATAAGACAAGGTATTTTATACTATAAGCAGAGCGCAAGTGCAGAGTAATCTATCCTCCAGATCTACTGACGAAGACTGAAACACCTCTATACAAATCAAGGGATCAGTTTTAATCAGCTAATACTCTAATCCCTAAATTCATAGATTTGGCAGCCTTGATTCAATAATCAATTTTAGATTAATGGAACAACTGTAGTGAACCAAGTACATATTTGCAGTATTGTGATAAAACTAGGGTACAAAACAACACAAGGGTGTAAAATAGATAGGGAAAGGTTAAGAGAGAAGCAAGGTAATAAGGACTGAGAACACAATCTGCATATTTCAATTACTTTTAAGAGGATCAAAATGAGCAAATAATACATAAATTATCACAGCCAAAATTCAAGGTATTTCTCGTCCTAATCCAAAGTTTAGTGTACTTGAGTAATCAGTTTAGTGCTGTAATACAGTCAATCATGAAAACCACTTATTTGAAACACATCGGTCAAACTAATCAGACTTCCTACATATTCTGGCACAGAGGCTTCTTTCTTATTAGAATAATTAAAAGATTACTTTGGATCTTGGTGTTTTACATCTCTGTTTGAAATGTACTTCAGTTTTCCTTTTCCAAGAGCCTGGGATTTTTTTGTTTGTTTAAGAAGCAGAAAAAATGTGATAAACAGAATTACTCTAAAGGGATAACACCATATCGCTGAGCTTGATTCTCAGGTGACACAAAGGAGCACAGCTGCGTTGACTTTAATGAGTTACACACTCCTACGCTACTTAAAGCTCTGTTCTGTTCAGCAGAAAGGTTCTTCTGTGGCTGCCATTTTTTGCTATTAGTTTTGGTTTGAAGCTTCCCCCCCAACTAAAGTGTTTAAATATTCAGATATGATCAGGTGTGTAAGCAACCCAACTTCTTGATTGTATATCCTCAGGTTTTCCTCTGAGCTGTGAACCATGACAGCCCTGTAGAATCAGCACCTGAAAGTCTTCACAGTCCTGTTGGTTCTTTGATTAGTTTATTCTGTAGTCTTCCATTCTGAAAGAAAAGAGAACATAAAAATACTAGATTTAATACTCAATAACAAAACCAAAATAAATTAAAATACAGCCAATACCTTGCTAAATGTGAGAAGATGTGTTAGAGGCATATGAAGAAATGAGAACCCTAAAATATACTATGCTTCCCCTTGAAGATGGGGCAAATCTGTTTACCCTGCCCTCCACTGTTTTTTGATCACCATCTTCCTACTCAGGGGAAAGCATCTTAGATGCTTTCTTTTTCTTACAGATCATGACCCTTCAGAAATTAAAGAAAAGGGGTCCCATGTTAGTTAGATATGCTTTTCCTGAGATCAGCCTGCAAAGTGGAAATCTGCCTGGCTGCCGGTCAAGAACAACGTTAGACCCATCTTATTTCCCCCTCTCTAGCACCTAGGTAGGCATGGATAAATACTTAGAATTCAGCATCTAAATCCTGATCTTCTATACTAGGTGAAGTTACCTTCAGCTCTTAGTAGCTTCAAAGCTCATTGACTGATAAAGGCAGCTCCAGATGGTATTATCTGGAGTGGTAACTCAAAACAGCATGAGATAATACTTTGGACAGTGCATCTGCAAGGTGTATGAGCCAAATACATATGGAAGAGATATGTATGTGAAACAGAGCTGAAATGACTGTCAATGGTAATCAAGGAATTAGATTTATGTCCCCAGACAAAATGCTCTGTACTTCATTGAAAACTTCTCCCACATTGTCTGAGTTGCCTCAGGGCATCTCAAACACTGACTGAAACCTAACGTGTTACTGCTATAGAAGTGACTCTCAAACATAGCCTCATCACTAACACGCTTATTCGGTTCTTCTCAATTATATTACATTTCTATATATCAAGCTGCGTATTCCTGTGAATAGAGAGCAGTTCTCTAAAAGTTCTTCAAACAGAGGCATGCAGTGTAAGAATTAGTTGCTAAATTGAGATACAGCTAATTTTTGACAGAAGTCTGAAGCTGCTCTCTAGGATTACTAAAACTAAATCTCCCTTGACACCACTCAAAAAACTCCAACCCTACAACCCAGTGTAGGAGAAGCAGATGATTTAAGATGATGGGATTAGGATGCTTTTACTAGCCCTAAATCTTTCTTGATCAGTAATGTGTGTATACATTTATTCACCACAAACTATTCAGTAGCCTACTTAAAAATAGCGGTTTCACTTCTTTTTCCCAGCAGGGAGGTGTTCACTAACACCTAACAGGCTGTCTTGTTAGAGAAACCAAGGACAGAGCAAGCAAAGGGTCTGAAACATTGACCTGGATAGGTTTTTTTAGCCCTTTTGGATTAGAGCAGAAAAATATATCACTAAGTCAGACGGTGGCTGCATCACAGACAGGAACTCTTTCGTAGGGAATTTCTGAGCACGCAAGGCTTAACTCTTCCTCATCTTTCACATACAACTCACAGGTATTCTACAAAAATTGAGGTTTATGTGAGAAATTGACATTATAGGAAAATAGATGCTTAAAAATAGACTGGCATTATCTGAGGTAATATTTTTAATGTCTAACCATGCAAAGCCTTGCAGTAGACAAAGACCCAGACATTTTTATTGCATGATTTTTCTCAGTTATACAATTAATACATATTGTAATAAATCAGATAATCTTCCAAATTCAAAACTAATATCCAAAGCAAATGCAACTTTTGCAGCATACCAGACAATTACAGGACTGAGGAATAGACTGGAGGTACTTAGCATTGTGAGACAATTTGCAGCGCCCGCACTTGATGTCCAAGGATGTCCACTTAAAAGCAAAATAAAGTTTTGGTCAGTATTTTTTTTCCCTTCCAGTAGCTGGGAAACAAAGCACAGAACAAATGACAAGTAAACATTCAGCCACAGGAAGCCATTAACAACAGTGGGCACCAATTAGGACCCAGCAGGTATCCTTTACACTGCCTGGTGCTGTAGCTCCTCCTCAAATACTTTGGCATAACACTCACAAACTCAGGCTTAGGAAACAACAGGCTGTTTCATTTACTCAGCAATTTGTAGCCACATATTCCTGCTGATAGGCCCATAAACCTGTTTGTAGTCGTCTTCTGTTTCCCTTCAAGTTTGTGTCATTAGAAACTACAATTACTGTCTGTCCAAAGAGAATACTTTTCAGGAAAGAAAATAAAATTGAGATACTGTGATCCCTTTCCTCTTTGTCTCGCCCTCCTTTTCAACTTCTCTTTTGGAGGAGAAAGCACAACACAAGGGCTGAGGTCAGGAAAATAGGCTTAGGGAGAAAATATTTGTGAATTCTTAGACTTTGCAACAAGCGCGTTACTTTTTCAAGGCACAACTTTTTTGGTAGAACTAAGTAAAAAATGAAAAATTAAGCTGAGACCTTAAACAATTAATAAAGAATGCCACAAAAAATATATTCTGCTTCAGCCAAAAATATTGCACTAAATATATGCAATTTTGAGATCCTTACATCAAGTATACGATTTTTATATCTGCTATCCAAAGAATCTCAATAAATTACCCAAGCCTTTTAAAGTCACTCACAAGTTGTGCCTCGCATCTTCCCTCAGGAAGAACAGAGCTCTGTGAAATGCGATACAACATGAGCTTCTTACTTTTGCATCCTGAGATAGTAAAATTAAGAAAAAGCAGGTTGGAATCTCCCAAACCAAGTTTTTGCCAGTTTGCCACTGTTTCACCAAAACGAGGAAGTACATTCACAGCATTATATCACTGCGAAAACCAAAGGAAAGTCAGAATCCAGCATAGAGAACTGATGGTTCTTTGTAGTGTATGTCACGATATAACACAATATGGGTGGAACAATCCACTTGGCTCCACTAAATTAACTTTGTTTTAGCAGCAGCCCACAGCTGAGGTGCTCTCATGTGCCATTTCTGCTTCTGTCATTGCTGCTAGATCAAAGTTAACCAAAACATCATCAGCTGGAGATCGGTCACTTCTTGATACTTTTGGCATTACAAGAAATTAAGGAAAGAAAACCATGACTGTGCTAATTCAGAGCACTCCTTGACTCTCTTTAATTTTCCTTTATCTTTAATAATTTCTTTCATTCTTTTTTTCCCATTCTTGCCATTGCAAAAAACTCAAAGCAAACATCAGCAGATTAGTGAGTTAGTTTCCAATAGCAATTTATGTTAAATCCCTGCTGGCAGTTGGCAAAGGTCAGCCCAGGCACCCATCCCCTAGCTCCCTACACTGTCTCCACCAACAGTTCTTACCAAAGCTCCCAACTTCTGCTCCTGCAGCAGCCTGACAGAGATGTTCACGTGCAGCCTCTGCATGCCACAGCACCCATAACCTGCACTGAAAATCATCCATGACACAGGGATGAACTCTACAGCAGTTCCCAGGACACCTTTTTGATGAGTTTCAAGGAATAACCAGCTACATGTCTTAAGCCTCCTGACACGCATCTCGATACTGCCACACAGGGGTACCTGTACACCTGTATAGAGGTGTCCTTCTCATTCCCAGAGCTAGAATTAAGAAAGATAATTCAGAAAAAAACCACAATCCTTATGTGCACCTACTGCTCACCTAGTTGGTGCTCACATCATGGGAAGTCTCTAGCAATCCATGCACAAAACACCAACTAATAAGAAAAGTGTTACTATTTGTACAACAAATATATGTGTGTATATATGTGTGTGTATATATATGTATATATAAGCAATCCTTTCAGCACTAATAAACATCTTTGAAAACTGCAGCTCATACACTGAGATCAAAAGAGGTAGTCTCTGTGGTCTATAGCCACCTACAAATCAGGTGGCTCGTTGAAGCCAGTCATCTAGGCTCCTTCTGCAGTCAAGCAAGAGAGATAAGTGCCTCTAGATTGCCATTATCCCATTCTAGGATAGGTGAGTAAAACAGGTGAGATGAATCACCCTGGCACTGCTATCGGCCATGGGGGAAGGGGACATCTTAGATCACTAGCTTAGGAGAGACAATTAACTTTCAGCAGCTAATGTTAAGAGAAATCCCATGCTACAAGATTAGGGAGGATTATGTAGACTCACACACTTGTCAAAAATTCACATTATATTTGGGTTTACAGAGAAATTAAAACTTTAAATTCCCCAAGAAAAGAAACAATCTTACAGTCTCCATTATCCAAGCTGCAGATCACTGTATCTGTAACAGTCAAAGTGTTTGGGGGGGTTTTGTTTTCCTGAAGAAATAAGGTTCACACTATTCTGCTTTCCCAAGCAAATGAGGTTCACATTCTGAATGTTCAGAAATTATGTGTTGCAAACCTATTAGCTGATTTCATTTAAATATGACATATACATAAAAATCTATAAAAATCTTCAACATTCTGTGAGCGCATGGTACCGAGTAAAGGACAGATCTGTCAGTGCTCGCCGAAGGGGAAAGGCAGGAACACAGCATCACCCCAGAGACCAGAGATGAAGCCATAAGAGCCATCCTGAGGCACAAACCCAGAGGAGGAACTTCTCTGTTTGTCTGCTCCAATTCACCCAACACCTCAGTGTCAATTAGAGACAATAGTTTTCCACATCTGTTGTTCGTCATCAAGATTTCTGTTTAGATTTAGCATAATATTCGTGCAAAGAATAAGAACAGCTTTTGTTAGTAATAACTGCCAGTGGTACCTCTTGCAATACTAAACCAGACAGCAGTTTCTTTTTCTCCATGCTAGCTAAGGATATACTAGTATTGACTTATAAATGTAAGAAAGTCCACACAAACAAAAACCTCAGAATGAAAAAATGTTCAAACCAAATGGACACAGCTTACAAGATGATTTAAAGCACCAATATTTACTTCAAATAGGGAATGATGTTTAATACTTTGATGAGATTCACACCTGGCATTTTTGCAAGTCTAGCTGTCAAAGGAATTGAAAAATTCAGGCTTGTGCTGGTAACATACATAATCTTCTGTCACCAAGTGCCCATTTTCTCCCTGCGTGGGAAAGAAAATGTGCTGTTGCACAAGCCCTGAATGAACTAAGCTCAAACAATAGGTTGAGAAAGGGGCAGACAATGCGCTTAGTGTTTTTTTTCTGTTAATTTCCTGCTGTCATACCCTTAGCATCTTCCTTTCGCATGTCAGTTATTGACAAAGTGGAGGGGAGAAAGCATAAAAATGTGGTTGAGCACCTGATTGAAAGTGGCTATTAAATTCTAGAAGTTAGAGCCTGGTCTCACAAAGCAAGTAAAATGTGGATATGAGATTTGCCTTTCACCGCATTGTTGTGGCTGTTTGAAAAGACTCACAGGTACCTACCTGCACTATACTGATGTTTGGGTGTTAGTAAGTAACTGCCATGGTCACAACTGAAATACTGGCCTGCATGCAGTATTTCACGTTTTTGTGTTCGTTTAAATATAGCCATAACCCTGTCATGCGAATAATATTGAAATCTAAAATGCTTGAGGAGAGGAGCAACAGAGTTAATTTTCTTGTTAGTTTACAACCATTTCACCTGCCTTATCCCCGAGTCTGGTGCTGCATTCCAGCAATACAAGCACTGGGAAGAATAGAAAGATGTGAAAGGACCGTAACGCAGAAGCACCAGGAGACACCACTGAGATCAACAGGTCATATTAGAGTTTTCTAGCCCCAGTTTCCAACGACACTAGCTCACAGACTGTCAAAGCCCAGGCATTTGCAGGCAACAAGCACAGCAAAACAGCATCCGTGCTGTATACGCCTACTTGCTTCTTTTATATATCACATACATACACTCCTACACAAAGCAGCTATGAAATTTAGGTTCAGAAAGGTAGTGAACTTGAAGCATTAAAGCACATTTAAAAGCCTTACTTCACTGCAGACTTACTCTGGGTGGGGAAAGCAGGTGTTTCTTGCAATGCCCACTACATCCAACAGAGAAACAGATATTGGCAGGTTCTGTGCTACAGAACCTTGCTCTCAGTTTCCCCCCTTCCTCCTCAATATTCTCCAGACTTTTTCCTTCTGAAGAAAGTGCCTGAGGAAAAACTCAAAAATTACCATCCTTTGCTCCTACAGACTTTTATTTTTTAACACTGCAGACTGCTACAACCAGGCCTATAGTTTGTAGGTTATTTTATTTGCTGAAAATAAATAACTCAAGATTAAAAATGAGTGGTTATTTTTCTCATGTATCAATGCATTACACTGATACATGAGCATTGATACAGACACATTACATCTTTACCCAAGCTACAGATTTTAAGTCCTAATATAGTTTTACAGACTCCATCAGTACAAATGACTCAACAGGACCAAGAGTTTCACACCTCCTAAGTTGCGGCGCAGACACTTCAAAAGCAATGTAATGAACAGATTCTGGGTGCATATCTCTGGCCACGTTTGTAATTTGCACAGCACAGTGGAAGCTGAATCTGCAGAATGAAAGTCAGCGCTGAGGACCCAACATCCAGTCCAGGATTTTTACTTTGGGCTACCTCTAATCTGGATCTATGGCCCAAAACACCCGCTAGCAGCTGGCATGCATGAGGTGAAGCACATGCTCCATCCATCCATCTGACCCCAACTCCACTCCAATGATGTGAGCTGCCAAGTGCCAAGGTGGGACAACTGGAGGCTCACTTCAAAGTGTATTGCAGGTCTGAACTAATTAGTTCTAAAAAGACTTTCACCACTTAGATATTACTGACTTAATGTATCTCAAGTATTTTCAGTTTAAAATGGTAAGGATGAAGTTGATTTAAAGCAATCACGGTCACTTATTTAATACACTTATTTTCATGACTGCTGCTGTTTTCCTGCTCTATACTGAAACCACCCCATGGCCACCCATGTCCAGGCAGACATAACAGCCAATGAACATGAGTGCAATTAGACATGTACAGGCCCTTTACAACAAGAAAGCTGAGCTGACCTATGAATTTCTACAAATGTGGTATCCTCCACACATAGATTTTGGGCAGAAAAAAAAAGTAAAAAAAAAGGTTGTGGTTTGTTTTTTGGTTGGTTGGTTTGTTGTTTGTCCGGTTTTTATTATTTTATTTCCATGTTAATCTTACTGGTATTGTATCCATGTATACAGCTCATTATGTAAAAAATACTTTAAACAAGCTTAAGAGACTGGAAGAGAACTTGAGCTGATGTTTCTTTTTAGACTTCGAGGTCCCCATGACACAATTGACAAGGCTACAAAATGCCAACCATTTTATGTGTGCAGGCCCAAGCAGAAGCAACCTGTGTTTTCAAATCATCCATGTATTAATTTGACGTTAACATACAGTGGGAAACAGCGATGTGGAAGCCCAGAGAAATAATGTGTGAGGAGCTCCTGTAAAAAGGAGCATTAGCATGCTTTTACAAATCTGAAAGGTAACTTAGTAATTGGATAGGGTGACTTTTCCACACAGGCTTCCAGATCCATTGGCACACAAGTGTGGGAATAGCTTGCCTGGAGGCTCCTCATGCTGGTTCTGTACCAGGGTTACCAGCAGGCATCAGGCTGCAGGCAATTCAGGGGACACTTTCACTGGTGACTGCAAGTCAGGAAAATGGAAGAGTGAACATGTTTCTTAAAAACATATTTTGAAGAATGACATATAAAAGTATATTTTTGGCTTTTTGAGCAACAAAGTTATTCGAACCTGTTTCTGAAAAGTTAAATTAGATTTAAAGGATATAAATAGCTGGTCTTAGTTTAAAAGCACACACTTCAGCTTCCATTGCCAAATGAAGTTTTTCTCAACCTTTAAGATTTAACAGAATTCCCTAGCTTTTTTAAACAATTCCTAACAGTGCCTGAGGCACGCTTAAGACTTTGCTAGGCACCAGATAAAACAACATAGGCAAGAATCTATCCCATTGCCTCCCCACTGGCAACTCTCACCTTGCTTTAAACCAGTGCCGCCCCAAATATGATTCCCATTCTGGCAACAGTTATGCCTTGTTCTCTGCTTCCTTCCCGTGTGCACAAGGTGCCACAATTCCCGACAACTCATTCAAATGATTCTGGAGACCAGACCAGGCTGTCAAGCATAACTTTTCCAAACAGCTTGGATCAAGTATAGTTAGGAAATGCACTTTCCCACAGCCAGTTGACACTGGACTCCCATAACATGACAAGTTAAAAAGTAGTAATAGTCAAGTGATAGTCTGGCTACTAGTGCAAGGAAAAGTATCATGAGACATGCATAAGCTGACAAAACCCTACTTACCACATTTCCAAAATGCAGTGTGAATATAAAGGAGTCACTACTGCACTTGGGAAGTGTTCTTCCTTTTCAGCCTTACAAAATAACAGGGTGTTTCTCCATCTTCCTGGGAAAAGGGCAGCGCTTAACTAGCATCAGGCTACAGTCTGCAAGACTTTACAACTGGAACAGTTTCTGTCTGAGCATCAGGCTGCACTGGTTTAGAAAAAACTCAAACACTGAATTTAAACTCATACAAGCCTCTTAGTTCAGGGGTGACATATTAATTCAGCCTAAATCAACTGCTTACTAACACAAGCTAAACAGAAGTAATGTTAAACTGCACCAAATGTTAAATACGAGGTGTTTCCACTGCATTACCTAAATTAGTATTAAACCAACTCGAGTTTTAGAAGTAATTCTGTTGTATATCTACAGTGCTAAAGTATTCAGAAACAAGTATGCCACTGTTACACATATAAAGAAAACAAAATATGTAACAGTGAAGCCTTCACAGTCCTTTCGTTATAAAGATTCGATAAAATACAAGTGAATGTAATCTCCACTCCCCATTACCCTTACCTCTACCTATAAAGGAAAAAAAGCCCCAGATGATTCTATACTTTTGGAATTGATTAATATTTTACACAAGTCAAAACTCAGGTTCGTATGTCATGATAAAAGCAATTCCCTCTCAATGGTGACAGCGTCGCTACAAAAATAATTCAGTGCAGTATTCCCCTCTTAAGTATGGAGAAAAGTGTTTCCTTTAGAAGAGGAAATTATCTTAAGGAAGTTGTTTTAAGCTAAATAAAAGTTCAGGATGAAGCCAGCAAAAGGTGTGAAGGATTTCTCTTTGATTTCCCAGCTTGTGTATTTGGCCTCAGACACAGACTACATTTTATGCACATATTAATAGGATGCTAATAAGCCTACAACTCTAACAGAGACCTGTAGAGACAACCCGATACGTGGCACCAGATATACTAGCTGTCTTAAGCAGAAGATTCATTTCCCTCTCACACAGGGAGGGAATCCGACTATGTATTTTTAATCACAATTTCAGACAAAAACATCTGGCAAAGTTAGCCTGGTGTTTTGTTGGAGTGTTTCGAGGTTCAAGCTTCAAAAGATCAAGGTAGGAGACAACCCTTGTCAGTAACTAGGAGCGGCTTTTGCTCTTCATCAGTAATCTTATATGCAAAATAAGGACACTCAGTTGCAAACCTCCTTAAATTACTAGGTAAAGAAAACAATCCTGGTATCAAAATATGGAGCACAGAAATTGGCAGCATGTATTTAAATAACATGCTGCATCTCATGGAAAAATATAGAAAGAGATCCTACCTAGCTGTAAACTTCAGAGATATTTCAAAGTTAAATCTTCTACTTTTTTAAATGGCACTTGCAAAATTTATAAAAGCAATAAAAAGAGAAACAAGAAGTAGTAGGTGAGACTAATCTCAGCCACGTATATATCCTAGATCATAGTTACCTTTAAAAGAATAATCCAGAAATTACATCTAGTAGCATCTTAGGAATTAATTTAATCACATGTTCAAACAAGTCTTCCATACATCTTCTCCACTCAAAAAACTTTGTTTTTCATCATTTCAACTTTCTTTTTCATATATCTTAAAAACCAAAAATAGGTTAGAACAACTTTGCTCTCATCATCAACCACTAAAAAAAGTCTTTTGCTTAAGAATGGAACTAAATAAAACTAAACCACAAGCGATTTCTATTTAAATTTGAAATAAAAATCCTGGAAAACAGTGATTGTTCTTAGCCTGTTAACACACAAACATGTCCCTTGAATCAACTGTTGGTTTAATGCAATTTAAAAAACTCATAAGAAGGATTTTTTTGTTGTTGTTGTCATTTAAAAAAGATCTTCATAAATTAAACATTTTACAACTTCTGTTTTTTTTTTTGTTGTTGTTTTGTTTTTTTTTTTTCAAATATACATTCATATTTCCAGCCTGGTCAATTGGCCAACATGTATGTAACCAGCCAGTAGTCAAACTGTGTCAGATACCTTCTCCTATCCTGGGGAGGTTCTCAGCTTTAAATCTATTTCTGTCAGCTCAAGGCTGTACTGGCAATATTTGCTCCCCTTGATTTCAGCAGCCAACAAAAGAATGGACAGCTGTCCACCATCAGTTGCTTTTATTTGTTAGCTTTAAAAAAGATTGGCAGGCTTTCTATTTTTAATGCAAAAGCCAATAAATGAGTATAGATAATTCCAGAATGACAAAGCAGCTCATTAATTTGAATGTTGGCTATTACGTGATTCCCCTCCACTTCCCCACCATTTCTACACTGTCGGTTTCATCTCTTCACTTGACCTTCTTCCTAAGACAGCAAAAAGAGCAGAAGCAAAGTGCGACCCAAAGATGCTATATGACTGCACTGTAAGTGATTCAAAATGCCCTTTTGTCTATGCAAGTGACTTCAAATAACTCTTATAAAAGTAATCAAGCGTATTCTGAAATGAGACACCCTGCACTGCTCCAAAGGGGCTGTTTCTCACAAACATGACTGCAGCCATCACAGCACAACAGTTTACATGAAGTATTATTTTTCAAATCTCATCTGCTCACAGGACCACCATGCTGAATAGAAGCCTCACCTCTTGCTGGTAGTCCAGCTTTGAGATGGCAAGTGTGAAGGTCCAGAGCTTCAGTCATTGGATTCTCTTGCAGAGGGTGGAGGACAACTCTAGAGGACCAACAAAATAGGTACAAATCTTCAGAAAACGGGCAAGGCATAAACCAGAGCTCAAACAACAATACAATAGTAGATATATACACATGCTGGTGTCACATTCAAAATAGAAATGCACTACTGGTTGCATTCTGTACTGCAGGCAGTGAGATGTGAAGAGCATGTGTGCCTGCAGCACTTGGGCAGCGGTCCTCCATCACCTTGGGTGTCATTCAGAGAATGCTCCAAAACCATCTTGTCTTCCTGGTTCAAGCACTATCTTTTGAAACCAGTACAGTCTTTATTACCGTCTGCCTAACAGCATCCTTAACTTTATGAAGCCAACCTACATGAGCAAAGTCAAGACAGGTTTCTCCTAATGGCTTGCCAACTACTCTTGTCAACCTTCATGGGCTCAATTCGAATTCTAATACATGACACCTGTTAAAAAGAATATGGGAGAAACTGAATCCACTGAAGCAATGGCTGAATGCAACAGGTTTGATGTTACAAAAATTCACCTAAAATTTCAAAACTAAAGCTTAGTTTTGAAAAAGGTATGTATATAGGCTTAAAAACAAAGTTCAGTTGATGCCTATGAAAAGATTAAAAGTGCTTGTAAGAACCTTGTCTTCAAATTAATGTAATCTACTGAGTTAATTGTTCTCCCTTTTTATTTGCCATAATAATCAAGGTAGATATTTTGAACTTAAGCTTAACTTTCTTAATAAACTAATACAAGTTTAATATAAGAATGTTACAGAATTAAAAATTTATATCTAAAAATGTTGGAGCTTATGTTAGCATTTCTTTTTTTCTGAAGGTATCTTAAATCATGTTCTACCATTTGTAACTACACTCAAAGCAACAAAGGACAGGGGTCAGGGCAGGAGAGAATATTACTTCTGATCTTTTAGTAACCATGTAATCACGTGTTTAAAACACTCCTAATAGATAAAACATAGCATGAAAGAGACACTGAAGGCTCATACATTTTCCACCATGTGTATGTGTATGTGTTGCATACAGTGCTGCATAGTATTGTAAGAATATCACATGGAAAAACAACCAAAAACAAAAACGAAAGACCCCAACCAAAAATACCCCCCAAAAAATACCCCAACCGAAAACATAAAAGAAAAAAATCAATCCTGAAACTCGAACACTTGACCCGACTTGCTTTCAGAATAAGCACAAGATGTTCCCAAGTGGCCTGTAACATTGCAAGAAATACTCACAGTCAGATTTAGTTTTCAGAGGCAAGCTTCCAAACTCTTTGATTTGGGGTTTGACTACACTGGTAGTGCAGAAAAATACTTCAGGCACCACGGGTGGGCTTTGCTGGAGCAGGAACAGTGGGACAGGATGGCTTTGCTAATGTGCTAATCAAAGAAGAGCCCATGGCAGCTGTGAGCAGCAGAGGAGACACCTGCACAAAACCATGTTAACAAGGGTAGAAGGACAGTAAATGGCAAGGTTCTGACAAGTAAGTGGCAGGTGAAAAAGGAAGATACTTATTACACACTGGTGATCCAGCATCTGTGGTAGGAATAGAATATGGAAATTCGGGACATACATGCTATCTTATACAGCACTGTTATGACCAGCGTATAAAAGCAGAATCAGAAACCACATAGTCTTTGTATTGGCAAAATGGCACCTTTAAGATGTGCCAATCAACTTTTGAGGGTATACCTGCTGCCTCTGCCAGGTCACCAGTGTGCATGAAGGCTGTGCTTTACTGGGATTCAAGCTGGCAGAGCCTTTGCCAGTGAAGCAAACCCAAAGTCATTCTCTAGGACACAAATATCATCACCCAGGGGACTCTGGGCAGGAGAGTAACCAGCCTGAGGGACCTAGCACCACAAAACATGAAAACATCACCACCTAGTGAAGGTCCACATTGTGTTGCTACAAAGGGGGAACTCTGATAGCTGGTCATTCTGCTGCAACTTGCCAAGAACCCTACACGCAAATATAATGCTGCAGATTTACAAGGAATAGCAAAGCACTACTTCTCAGCACAGGGAGTGATCCTTGCCTCCTCTACTAGGGTACATTATCTCTTACCTCTTTCTCTGCAGTGCTCAGAAGCCTGTGAACCTCCCAAAACCTCAGTGCAACATGATGCAGACACAATAATCCCCAATGCAAAGTTAGGAGCACCTGCCCACAATGAGATTACAAGATGCTGTGTTGCAAGCACAGCTGTGCCATCAAAACACGAACCCCACACTGTGTGGGCTGTTACTTCAACAAGCCAGGCTGCATCAGTCCTCAAGAACCACCCAACGAAGGCTCAGGAGTTTACCCTGAGGTAAAATATAAACACTTGTGTCATTATATGATTCATTAATAGATGGTAAGGCATGGTTCTACCTTTATGTTTCTACCCCTTCCTCCCTAATGGGATTACAAGGATTTAACAGGAATTGGCCTTTTTTTTTTTTTTCATTTATGATTCAGTGTATTGCTTACATAGTTTGTGTACTGGGAAAACTGTACTGGTTCTCTAAAGTAAAAAAAGATGCAAGTAACAACGCAGAGTGTTATTAACTCACTGTTCATTTATGGGGACTATGGAGTCAAACTGAATTTTCAGTTAAAGACAAAAATGAGGAAGCAAGAGTAAGAACCTAATAATACATTGCAGACTTTCAGTTACACACCGTAAAGAAGAATTTTATGATTCCATATTATTCTATGATTCTAAACATGTTTCAGCAGATGTTTACAGTAACTGCTTACAATATTACATCCCATACCCAAGTAAGAGTAAGTTTTGAAAGGGGAAAATATAAGACAGGGAATGAAAAGTCCTGATGGAAGAAGCTTAAAAAACCAAAACCAACCAACCAAAAACCAACCCCCTCACAGTTAAATCCCTCCCACCCATCCAAATCTAATGACAATAACAAACAGTAAATCTCAAAACCAAACACTTGGCTTGGCGCAGAAGTGCTGAGTTTGGATGCTACAGTATCCATTGGCTTTATCTGAGGCTGCTCAGGGAAAATACTGCTCACACCGCACAAACCTTTTTGCTGCAAGTTTCCTTAAACATGGTGACCAAGGCTTTAATAAAAAGGGGGGGATAGGGGGGTGAAGAATAATGGCTTCAGACACCTAGTTAAGCAGCCTGTTTCCCAAAAGTGCTGATGACCCAGGAGCTCCTATTCACTTCAAAGAGTAGGATTTGGGGATGTTTGTTGCTTTAAGATTTATGGTCTCCCTACATCCTAACTGAGAGATGCAAGAAATTACAACTAGTAGCTCATCTCCATTAAAATTAGAAGGCATGCTAGACTGATTTGTGGCATCTATTCCAGGGGCTAACACGTTCATGTCTTCACAGACCCCGCTGGAGAAATAAGTAGTGTAAAGAAATGAGGATTTCCTAGGGAAAGCTTTGCTAAGGGGCAATAGGACACCTCACAACAAAATCCACAAGCTGACAGAAACAGCAGCACATGAGAGACAAGAGAGGATGAGGGCTGTTTCTGCCCGCAGGCTAGCACCAAATGAACAAAATGTTATTCAGCTTACTGCTCTGACCATATTCCTGCCAGGCAGCCAGATTAACACGATTTTGTAAAAACGGAATCACAAGCTGGGCAATGACAGCCCAAGACAGCATGTGGAAATTCATACCTAAGCAAACTAATACTATCGGCAGCAAAAACCTAGATGCATACTGCATGGGGCAGAATTCTTACCATGTAACAAAGCTGTTGTACAGCCAAGCTGACAGACAAAACACACAAAGCCTATACAAAACTCCTAACATTTGGATAGTGATGTCCACTGGGATTTTGGGGATTGGGCAAACTCACAAAATAAATGTGTTATTTCACGCAAGGCAGGATTGTTCTCCGGTGCTTCCTGAAAGCACGATGTGCTTCACGCATGAAACTTTCGGAGGGTTTTCCCCTCTCCCTAGGGAAAAAAGTATCAACTGCGAAGGAGTAAGAGTCCATAAAACAATACCAGTGTTAGCAACCTGAGTGACAGACAGGAAGGAGATTTCCACAATTGGCATTTGGTGAATTGCAAGCTATAAAAAGTGTTTGGAGATTACTGGGTTGTCTGGGGTTTCCAGGCACGGCAGTTTAATTCCGTCTGCTACTAAAAGGTCTCAGTTTATTTAAATTATTTATTTCAGTATTTCTGCATATATCAAATTAAAGAAAGAAAGAGAACAAATCACACTTCTTAGTCTTTGTAAGTTCCATTTTCAGTGACTGTAACCACAAAAGCAATTTTAATACCTCATGTATCTTTGCATCTAGCACTGGAAAAAACAGTTACTTAACATTGTAGTTACTGTTACAAAGTGCCTGCCTTCCATTTTGCCTGATTTATTTTGCTTTTATTGTGCTTAGTATACATTAATGTTTTTCTGCTTTAATATCTGTTTAGCCTTTATTATGATGCATAAATTGCTGAAGTGTGTATCTATACTGGAGTCGCACCTTAGTAATTCAGGCCTTCAGTGCCAGTTTTCCATTTTAGCTGAACTGGAGGTAGAAAATCCTTTCCTGCACCAAAAAAAAAAAGGACAAACCAACAAGCTTTCAGAGGAAAACATAAGTACAACCAAATTTCATCCCATAATTCAAAGAATTTCATACAACCTTTGCAATGAAGGTAAGGAAGAGGTCTGCCTTTTCTTTATTCAACACAGAGTCATACTGTAAGAACAGATGGAAATCTTGAGAGATACAAATGAATTTTTAAGGCCTAACATAGAATCATAGAATAGTTACGATTGGAAAGGACCTTGACATTTATGCATTAAGACAGGGTAAAAAAAAAGTAATAGAATAATAAAAATAATAAAAATCTGCTTTCTTTTTTGCTCTTCTGGAGCTGTTAAGCGACACAAGGTGACACAGCTCCACCACCGCCCTGCTAGCCAATCCTTCTGCAAGGCAAGGGCCAGTTGTACAAGTCAGATGAAGACTATTGTAAGTTTAAGAGCCACTGCTCCCTTTTGTGGAAGCAAACTCTCTGTTTGACCACGCCAGCTCTGCTTAACTAATAATGGCTCTACAAAGGCAGATTTTTGACATCTGCTTTCAAAGTGTCTCTCTTAGTGGGTTTTCTCAGACTTCTTGGCTATTTTGTTACTTGTAACAAACTGGCTTTCCAAGAGAGTTCTGTATCTGCGAAAAAAAATATACTCATTTCCAGTAACAGAAAACACGTGATTCCTCCCATGAACACATTAGCCTTATTACAAGTGATGAATACTGGGTATACCCTTCCTGCTCTGTTACACACTCTGCCCAGCATACTGACATACTCATGCCCCTCAGCTTCACACATATTTCCTTTTTTTTTTTTGTTTTTGCTGTTCAAGATTTGGTTTGACCATAAAATCAGACATTTGTCTGCTTTTGAACTTCACTCTTCAGCAAGCCCCAGTAGCAGTACACGTAGCATCTCTCTGCATGTAGAGGTCCTTATACACTCTAAGGTGGCACCGCGTGGGGAGGGAGCGGAAAGTCTCTGTCAACTAAATTGTACTTGGCAGATTTTTTGTTAAGTATCTATATTTGTCATCTTTTATCAACATATATATATCCTTATATCCTGGGTAGATGGAAAATAAAAGGAAAAGCTGATGGAGCTTGGACTGTTCAGCAAGTCAAAACTATTTAAATTACAAAAGCCCTTTGAAGCATGTTTTATGGTGTCTTTAAAAGGGAAGAGACAGACTGGCCTTTGATATATACCTAAGAAATTTATCTGCATTGTAGTGCTAAAAGAGATCAGTAAATGCAGCAAAGAAGACAAGGCATAACTTTCTTTTCCTCGTAGTGCTATGTGGCTCCTAGGAGTAGAAACATTCCAACACTTCCATCTGATGTAAGTACTGGTTGGCTAAATTGGAAATTGAGGTGTTCTGGGACAGAGCAAGTGAACACGAGCAAAAATGTCTCATACAGAATACTTTGCAAAGAAGCATATAGAAGAGTTATAGACCAGTAGTAACTGCTTGAAGATGATTGATGTCTGTCATGGTGGTGGTTTTTCCCTGGGGAAAGGGGAAGGCATCAGCTGGTTTAACCCATGAACTCTTTTCCTGCCCCAATTTCTGCAAGCCTCTCTTCTCTAAATTCAGCTTGACAGAACCTGGGCAGGAGGCTTTTCTTTTCTAGGCGCTACCTTGTACATGCTCTTACCTGCACATTTCCGAGCTCCAGGCTACGAAGACGAGAAGTGTTTCCCGGCAGCACAGAACTGGTAGCTCCTGCAGCTCCCCACCAGATGGCAACGCTGACCCGGCTCTCGCTGCGGACACCCACTGTCCTTCGCCCCTTCCAGACGCCCGTGCCTGTCTGCCTGGGAGCACGATGCTTCACGCACGGGTCGTCCGAGCAACCATTACAGCTTGTTTCTATATGCTACCCGAGTCTCTGTGAATTTGCATTATTAACTGCCTTAATGTCCAGAGAAGTGACTTCAGCTACCTAATATGCTAAATCATAGAATCACATAATAGTGAGGTTAATGGAGCACCTCCCACTAGACCAGGTTGGTCAAAGCCCTTTCAACCTGGCCTTGAACACTGCCACGGATGGGGCAGCCACAGTTTTCTGGGCAACCTGCTCTCACTAAAGAACTTCCTAACACCTAACCTAAATATACCTTCTGTCAGTTTAAAGCCATTCCCCTTTGTCCTCTCACTACACACCCTTGTAAAAAGTACCTCTCCAGATTTCTTGTAGGCCCCCTACAAGAGTAGCAATGTATGCTCAGAGATACAATGAGGAAAAGAAAAGCCATAGGACTCAGCTTTCTGAAAGAAAAGTACATTCACACTTTCAACAGAATGAAAGGTGGCTTTCCAACTGTGTACAATTACAATCTCTGGCACTACAGAATTATAGCTCTCAGATTACTGCATATCACCATCATGCAGACGCCACGGTGGTGCTTGAACTAAAGGTAAATCCCAGTTATGAGCAAGACATGAGCTGGGACACAGGCGAGTGACTTCTCACTGCACTGTTGGAGAAAACACAAGGCGAGCATTAACCATAAGAAAATACAGACAGTATCCCACAACACTGACTACAACAAGGTTTAAAAACTGCTTTCTGGCATCACATATGGCAGATAAATATGATGAATGCCATGTAGGTTAATCATGGTTGGCTATTATTTGATGCACAGGTGAATACTCTATACTGATAATGACCAAAGAACTCCTTACCAGCCTCACTTTGCAGACTGTCATCTACTAACTGTTGAAAATAATTAGCACTGCAGCATAGCAAAGTACTGCACCTAAAAATCTCATTTCCCCCAGTATGTAGTTACAACCGGAGAGGGTTTTTTTTTTTTAAGACTTTCTTCAGTATTTGACTATATAGCCCAATTTTTCTCTCGCCCACACAAACAAAGAATAAAAATAAACAAATGAATTAAAGATACTGGTAAAATAACCACAGCTGATATCAGAATCTGTTCTCTTACCAGCTAAAACAAAGTGCTCCGCCAATACAGAAACTCTCTTGGCACCTGGGTACTGAACAGGGAGCTCCAGCCCCTGGGTAACTGAGCCATTTCATTGCTACTTGATCACAAATCCTGAAATCCAGTAGTATCACTTATCAGATAACCTGCTATAGTGGCATTACCTGATCCATCAGGGCTTGTTTCATCACACCTTCCTCAATAAATGCTGATTTGCTGTTTCTTCTCTTTTCTTTGCCATCTCTGATAGTCCCCAAAGATAAACCAGTGGCAAAAAAGTGGGGCTGTGCAATTGTGGCAATGGATACCTGCTGGGTTGCTTGTCTTTGCCAACTTATAAATCAGATCCTGCTAAAACACATGTAATTCATGCGTCTCTTGAGATGCATGTTTTGCATGTAAGTTTTGATTTTGCTACTTTGAAGCAATAACACAGGTTAATGAACTACTTCAAAATGTAAAGAACTAGTCTGAAGGCTGTGTTTCTAAGGCTTTGAGTAACTGATTCAACATACCTGCCTGGGTTGCTATGCCTAGGTATAAAACTCAGGGCTAACTTCAGCCAATAACCAGAATGAAGGTAGGATATAGCTGGCCTTAACATACTTTTCCACACTACACATACTTCAAAACCAAGAGCCTGCTTCTGGTTCTCAGACCAGAGCTGAACTGGAGTTGAATTTGTACATACTTATTGGCAATTTAACATACTCAGCACTCTTCTGCTGTCCAGAACATAACTGGACAGCTCAAATCCTGCAGGCTGCACCAGCAAAGCACGAAGATGCCTTTCTACACAACCTCTAAATCCCACTGAAATGCAAGTTTTCTTGTGCCACGTGTGATGCAGTTAGCATAGCAGGGACATCCACACCAGGTAGGCAAATATGGACACAAGCAACCACTGGAGGTCCAGACGAATAGCCTGTGCCAGTACTACAGATCTGGTGGCTCACAGGTAGGCAAGGGTTGCCCGAAGTGTTGATACAAATAAGAAGTAAACTGTGTCAGCTGGCTGTCTGTTGCCCAGGTTGAAAACCAGAAATTTTATTGGGATATTTAAACAATGTTTCATTAATGCCCCACTAAAACCAGACTCCTCCAGAAAAGCTGCACTGCCTGAGTAAACAAGGCATCTGTCAGACCCTCTCCAAGCTTTAGAGAACAGCAAGCATTCCGGGCAAGCACAATGTGCAGGTTTAGGATAAGCCACTGATGTGTTTTTCATTTTTGAGATCTGGGTTGGAATGGGCTGTTTAACAGCAGGAGGACAAAACAGGTCAGCTCTTTGTCCTACACTGACTTGCAGCCTCAGTTCTGGATTATACTCATGTACCAGATATAAGAAAATCTCATGCTATTTAGTGAATTCTTTCTGCAGTCTGATGGTTTTTCTTGGTTTATTCTAAACTAGCAGCTGCTCAGCAGTGAACTCTGGCTAAGGCTGATACTTTCCAGGGTTCACCAAATTTCTAATGTTACTCCAAGAAATAGGCCCTTCAGAAAGAATCCTCTCATCCCAAATCATACAAAGTACAATTTGTGTGGCAGTGCTTCTGAGGTGATATAAGCTCCCACACCGGTGGCCAAGAGACAAGACAAACCAGTTAAAAACCTGTACATTAACTTGCCCCTAGCAAGCGCTATTTGAGATGAAGCTTGAACACATCTTTCTTGTTTGCAGGATACTGGTATCTGCAAACCATCTCACAGAAATACCTGGCATTACTGAGAACAACCTGCACAACTTCGCTTCTCTCTCACACATAGTACAATTTGTTGCTACGAAATCTCAGGAATGCCAGTGACTGATTTTGTAAGTCAGTGAATACGTAACGTGTATCTAATAAGCAGCAGTAAATGAGACAACAAGCAAAAAGACAGTAAAATAAAAATGACCAACATAACTTTGTTTTGCTAATTAAGAATAAAAAAAAACCCCAACACTAAAAGCAAGAAGCACCATTACTTCCCCCTCTCACTTCTTTGCAAAATCCATCTCACTGGCTAAACACCAAAGCACTGCTCTATAGACACACTGCTCGCAGTGGGAAGAATCCCGCTTGCATTGTAAGTAATCCTTTGCTACCAAGGACACGAGCAAACATGCATAATCCTGGTGGTTCTCACCACACAGAAAGGCCTGAAGGCACCCACTGTGTTGAGGAGAGTGGAAGGCAGCCCTGGCACCTACCTTGCAGCTCTCACCCTCCAAGTATGAGGCAGCAACAGTGCCTGGAGCAAAGAAACACACCAACACTACCTTAACGGCACTGACAGCTTTTTGTAAGCAAGAAGGATAAAGACAGAAACTTAAAATCAGTAGCAGTAATTCCATGCATGCCTGTTCTCATCCCATTTTTAAATCCAACATCTGGGATTTAAATCAGGGGAGTAAGTGCTGATTACACCGTGCATTCAGATTAATGTACTCCCACACTGAGCAGTGAACACCACAGGGATCTCCTGCCTCGGAGTAGATGAGGCTGGCAGATGGTGCAGGTGCTCCTGTTCTCCAGAGGCAAGATTATGCTACCACATGGGCAGTTTTGATTTAAAATCATAGAATCCATTAGGCTGGAAAAGACCTTTCAGACCATCAAGTCCAGCCGTTCCCCTGGGACTGCCAAGACCACCATGTCACTGATGGCCTGACCTATACAGCTTTTGAACACTTCCAGAGATGCTGATTCCACCACTTCCCCTGGGCAGCCTGTTCCAATGCCAGATCAACCTCTCTGTGAAGAAATGTTTCCTAATATCCAGTCTAAACCTCCCCTGGCACAGCTTGAGGCTGTTGCTTCTTGTCCTATTACTTGTTACTTGGGAGAAGAGACTGACTCCCACCTCATTACAACCTCCTGTCTGATAGAGAAAGAAATGGAAATGCGACACAGACTGAGG
Source organism: Lathamus discolor (assembly GCF_037157495.1). Taxonomy (NCBI): domain Eukaryota; kingdom Metazoa; phylum Chordata; class Aves; order Psittaciformes; family Psittacidae; genus Lathamus; species Lathamus discolor. Next base: position 36,987,953 of record NC_088888.1, on the reverse strand, counting down.
TATTTTGTTGCTGTGCCATGTCCCTGTGCTTCTGCCTACTCTTCTTCGTGTCTGCCCTATTTTTCTATTTCCCTCACCTCCATCATGCAGCAGTTCCACGATGACATCCTATTTGTCTTTTCCTGCACAGAGGTTCCTGGCAGCGCCATTCTGAGACAATTCAGTAAGTTTCAGGGAGCTGAGCTCACATCTTTAGTCTACAGTGGACACTGACATACAGAAGAGACATACAGATTAAATTAGATGAAGAACTGTGATTCACAGAGACACAAAAGTCCCACTCTTGTGAGCCTGTGGCTATTCACCTATTCCCTGCCAACACAGTTCTGAAGTTTATTTTGGATCCAGCATCAAAGGGACTTGAAGATAGCACAGCAGAAATGCAGAAAGCTAAACAAAGAAGCAATTAAACCACCTTCTGGAACAAGACAACCTAAGAATCCTTTTAAGCTTATGCACCTTTCTACTTGAAATGCTTAAGACTTTAGTATGCCTTTTACCCTAAGTTTCCATACCTCCTGCAGCAGCAACCAAAGGTAATTCAGCCTCAAGAAAAGCTAGGAACAAATCAGTAGGTGATTGTTGGAACAAGAGGAAGTAACATGAGCAATACAAGGTGGCATCACACAAAGGTGAGTTACATTGTGCAGCATCCTGGCATGCACACCAGGAAAAGCAGTAGTATTTAGCAGATGAATAACCAAATACATACATTGTCGTACCTGTCCTTCCTTCACGTGACCCCAATTTTGTCAAAAGTAAACACAGTTGCTGAGAAGTCACTGTAAATGTACTGTGAAATCCAAGTACAAATCTGCCCATGTATGTGCTAACATTCCTAACTGGTTAATCAAGTCTTGAATTAAATGCCGGCTGTACATAAGATATTATGTTGAACCCACACAAACCGACACTGCCTTGTGTCAACATTGCTTTGTTCTTCTGCTGGGTGATGCATTGTCTACCTGCTCTAAAGCGTCTAAACAAAGCCCCATAGAAAGTATACAATACAGTCCTAACCTCAGTACTTTATCATTTTCCTGGCACACAGAAAGATTTTTGTTGTGCAAAACCACCTGAATCACAACACATTAAGGGTCTGAATCCACAGCAGTCAAAAGAGGCATACAATTGCAGTGAGGCAACACTTGGCATTGCCCCATCTTGGTTTTTGGCATTCAGCTCACAGCCTGGATTTCAGGAGTCCTAGTCAGGCTCCAAAACCCGTATCAGTAGTGCTTGACAGAGCCTGGGTCTCCTGCGTGGTGAAGATTTGTCCTCTCACTGATGTGCTGACATGTTTTATATCCTGGATGCAGAGGGAAAAAAAGTAAAAATGAAAATCCGAAAGTAACAAAGAGGCGCCCAAGAAAAATGTTTCTCAAATCTAAATTCAGATGGTTCATTCACTGTACTGAATTAACCATTCATTTAGTCATCTATAGGAGCCTGGATTCCCCCATAAGAAGCAGCATTCCACTGTCATCTCTTCAATGGTGTAAAGTGTGCTAAGAAATGGCAGACTTTGAGTAACAGGCTAGCGGTATTCACTGCACTCACCTTGTCTGCATGCAGGAGTTCACACACAAATCCCCTCACCTTCCAGGAGAGCAATGCAACAACAGGCCGTTCTGCATGGAGGGAGAGCATTTTCCTTCTCTTCTGAGCCTGCTAGACAAGGGAAAGAGGACACACATGAAGCAATAACTCTTCCCTAAGACAAGGACATGAACAAGGTAGAGAGGAACCCTGTCTTCATTTGCTTCTAAAACTATGTGCTTTTTGTTGTAATTATGGTAATCTGGCAAGACACAGTAACCCATAAACTAATTTCCCCTCTTCTACATCCTAGTTTCCTACAAACACGTAGTTTCCCCACACCCCCCCCCCCCAAAAAAAAAACCTGGCCCTGAAAACCTAAGAGCTGTTTTTGAAACTGGAGCTCCACAAATTAGATAGGACACATTTTCACAGAAAAAAAAGTATTTACTGCTCTCAGACAAGCAATAAAAATACCCTTCAAGCAACCGCTCAAACTGTGAAGAGACCAAGTTACACGGTCTTTATTTGCTCCCTTCCCCCACACAGGCTCCTTGGCAGATGAAACACCAGAAAGCCCCCATTAGTATGCTCAGGAGGCAAAAGCTCAGGTTTGCCAGCCTTTTACCAGGCAACATGGTCAACATCAAGCAGTACATGTCAGCATGTGGCCCAACGATCTGCATAAATAAGTAGGTTCTGGCATTTTCCGGTGGCTGGCACAGGCAGCTGTTGTAAAATGCATCACGGGAAGGCATAATGAACTCATAGAATCATAGAATGGTTAGGGTTGGAAGGGACCTCAAGATCCTCTAGTTCCAATCCCCCTGCCATGGACAGGGACACCTCTCACTAAACCATCCAACACAAGGCTTCATCCAACCTGGCCTTGAACACTGCCAGGGATGGAGCACTCACAACCTCCCTGGGCAACCGATTCCAGTGCCTCACCACCCTAACAGGAAAGAATTTCCTCCTTATATCCAATCTAAACTTCCCCTGTTTAAGCTTTAACCCATTACCCCTTGAACTCCTAGAAACACAACCGGCCTGCACAGGGAAGAGCCAGCTCTAAGCAGTAAGTGATGCTGAGAGCACTTATAAAAAGCCTGTGTGCATAAATAAAGAGACATGGATTCATTACTTCATACCTAACTTTAGTGCACTTGACCCCACAACCACAGTGTACATGTGTCTGTGACTTCCTAGGGCACTCTTTTCAAAGAGGAAAAAGTGAGTGCCAACCTTCCTCCTGCCCCCTCAAGGAAATGGTCCCATGCACATCACATTACATGGAGACTGGCCAGGTGCCAGTGTGGAGCTGAGCAGAGGAATCAGCTCCACCTGTGAGACCAGTTTGTCACCTGCCACTTTTACTTTGCGGTATCACATGGGTTTGTCATCAATCTCAATTCAGTCTCTGCTTCTGCTGCCTCCAACAGTGACAGTCTCCAGCTATCACACCTCCTCGCTGAGTCTTCCCATCCCTTCAGCCTGGCTCCAACCTGTATCTGTATCATTTACCCAGGCATCTGAAGACATATCACTTTCCCCAAATCTGCTGCCTCCAGCTCTTGTCCTTGTTGTGCTTTAACCCCAACCAGAAGCATGAGAGGTTGGTAGAGACCACTGGTGGTGTTGGGAAAGCTGTTCTTGCAGTCTCTTCCTACCTCCTCTTCTCAGGAGGCAGCTGTGGCTGCTCACAAAGTTAAGCTCCGTGTTTCAAGCCCTCCTTTTAAACACACTTCTGGCTGAAAAAGCCTTCAGAAAGGAAAAAAAAAAAAACACCCAAGCAACAATAAACACGGACAACCTCCCCAAACCCCAAGCAAAACCCCAAAACCGACACAAAACAAAAACCCCTTCAAATCAGTAAGACCTTTGCAAGTGTTCGCAGAGTAACAGATTTCCTTCTTTAACCCATCACTTGATCGAATACTGAAAACTTATTTCTTCAAAGACAACTGTTATTTGACACAGAAATGCAACAAGTTAAAGGCCAAATTCTCGCTGCAAAGCACAGAGAATTTGCAGCAGTAACAGTAAATTACACCAGTAATAGTGCACTGAAACAGGTGTACATTTTTATCTTTCTCAAATTTTACTCTTGAGAGTAATAAACTACTTTTTTCACTAAAATTTCAAAGATATATAGATGTTTACCTGATGCACACACCTGGAATAGAATTTCACCCTGTCTGGAGGTAGTTTAATGGTTAAAAGACAGCACCAGACATCATGCAGTCCCAAATACACAAAATGCTTTACTTACTTATACTTTAATCCAGATTATAGCATAGCCAGTCAATGCTGCAGTACAAATACTTGGCAATAGCCAGAGCCAAGTCCCGTGTCAAAAAGGTGTTATATTAGGCAGAAGAAAAGAGAGCTGTTCATCTGAGGTAAATTTAATGTCAAAATATATTGTCTGTGACCGCACTTCACAACTCAGCATGGCTTTGTGTGGAAAATAAAACGCTCTGATTTACAGCATTATAAATGTTTGCTAAATGCCTTAGCTGCCCGCTCTTCTTTCAAAGTGTCTCTTCATTATTAGCTTACAAAGTACCCTGTGTAAGGTCGATAATTTTTTTCCTAATTCTTTATTGAAGCCTTAAAAATCTGTATTTTACTAATATTCCTTTGAATAAGAAGTGTCTGCTTTACCTCGGCATTCAGTGATGAACAGCCGCATTCAGCTCCTTGTTACTATGGCAATATTACGTAGGAGGTACAGAAACAGACAGATGCTTTTATCTTCTCCCTTTGTACTTCGAATATACTCTCATATACCACCATTCCCCCCCCCCCCTTTATTTTTTAACAAAACAGCCACAAAAGGGGATGGTGAAACATTCAGAGGACCAAAACAAAGGTTGTTTTATTAACTTTGCTGTTATATTAACTGAGGATCAATTGCAGGGCTATGAATGAGATACAGACACCAAAGACCTTAGGAACTGATCTCACAGACAAAGTATTTTCTTTATTTTCATGGAAAATAGAGCCAAAACCCCAAAGTGTTTGTGGCCTACTCTGCCTGCTTCTCAAGCAAAACTGAATGCTTTTGCTGCTCAGTAGTACCCAGGCAGTGGTGAGAGCAAGGACCAGTCAACACAAGCTTGCTGTTTCCCCTGGAAACAGCTGAAACAGTCAATGTAGGCACATTTGTGAATGTCGGGTGGGATGAAATCCCACTCTTTATGTGACCCCATCCAAGAGGCAATGGAAATAGGCTGCTGCGTGCCTGCTAACACCTCCTCTGTATTCATCTGCTTCTAAGTAGCAACGGTATAACACCTCCTTCCCATGCAAAAAAAAAAAATTGGGATGCAGAGTAAACTCTTCATGGTAGTCAATGCAATATGAATAAAGTATTCAATCCTGCTGGGTGCAAACAAGATGTATAGCAAAACACCTCATTTGCATCTTCTGACTCAGCCACTTGTGGAAGCTTTCCCTTGTTGTACCAGTCAAAGCAAACAGGACGAGCGAAGACCTCTAGCCCAAGCCACCAAGCTCCCAGGCCACGATGGCTGGCGTAGGGAGCAGACATGCTATGCAGCGCAGCCAGCTGAGCTCTGAGGGGTAAGCTCTGCCACACACAGCTGGGAATCAGCCAGTGGCAGCACATCTGTCTGCAGCTAGGCTTTCTGTGCTCCTCCTTTTCTGCTTACAACTTGTATTCATTCACCAGAGCTCAGCAATATAGTTATTGCCTTCAAATTTCTTCCCAGATTCATCATTCTGAACTAAGGAAAAAGGACAGAAAATAATAAGGTTTTTTTTTTTTTCCCCAAAAATCAACTTTCGAACTTAAGAAATATATGTTTTAGCATTTCTAACCTCATAAACTACATTTCCTCAGTTGCTCGTTCAGACGAGACGCGATTTGGTAGATCGCTTTTTGTGGTTCTACTTACGCTTCCACACTGCCCTAGACAACCCATTTTTCTTTGCCCCAAAGAGTCTGCAATTTTGACAGCTACACATTCTTAACATATGTTCCTGTGGCTTTCGGCATTTTTTAAATAACTTGCTGGTGGTGGCAGAGATTCCTGGTTACTACATTTAAGCCAATGGGCCATCGGCTCACCCTTTCAGAAATTTCAGTAAACCCTTTGAAGTAACCAAGAGATCCACAAATTACATACATTTTTAACTCCTGCTGTTATACAGACCGGAGTCTGCTTTGCCGTACTTTTGGAAATTAATAAATGCAGAGAAACAAAGCCAGAAGCTGATTAATCTTCTCAACGAGGCATTTCCCATGGGCAGCAGAGAGAAGCACTACGGAGGCATACATTTCATAGAACTCCAAAAAAGGGAAATAAAAGGAGACACCCTCCAACAGTAAAGTGTCAATATGACACATAACAAGTTAGCAACAGGAATGTGAATGCCATACTGTGCACAATGAGCATTCCCAAACATGCCACGAACTGAAAACCAGTCCAAAAGGCATTGGAAGCATTGACGTGAATTCAGTGTTTGCTATTTCACAGTTATTCCCCCCTGCAATATTGCCAGTTTCAAATTAAAGATATCATGGTGATCACTAACAGTACCTGGGTCAGACTATTTCCCATTTTGACAGAAGCTTATTGTAAGCTCAGTGGGAAAAATTAAGAAGCCATGAGATTGAAAGGGATGGATTAATATTTTTTCTTCTACTTGTAATTTAAAGGAATCACTTGCTGATGGCATCTTGGGCATTATCCTCCATATACACCTGCCAAGCCAAGTTATTTCGCCCTAAGATGACCTGCATAAGGTCCACACACAATATTTCCTCAAAGTTAAAAGCAGCTACCTATGAACTGAAAAAAACCCATTCTCCATAGCACAAATGGTTGAATACAGTGACCAGTACAAAATATCTACCTAACAGGGCATCACAGTGTTCCTTTTTAATGATGCTTGTGCCTGTCTGGAGAACAGATTTCAGTCACTGCAAACAGATGTGGAGAAGGCACATACACGTGTGGGACAGCCCACTTGGTTAGAGCAATGAAATTCCCCCTCAAGACCTGTTCTGATTTCACACAGTGGCAAAAAAAAGAATAAATCCTAACAACACATAGCTCCACACAACAGCCTCCCAGAAACACTTGTTCAACTATTTGTTCTTTTCTCTTTGCTTTGAAATGTTGCGCTTTGGGGGTGAGGGGTGGGAAGGAAGTGGAGGTGGATTTAACTCATTGTCAGAAGAGAAGGTATAACAGTGGTTGCCAGAGCAAGGATAAAAAAAGGGTGTGGGGGATATGGACATGACTGCGTCATACGAGCATCTCTGGAAAAGTCTTGATCTCTGTTACGACCTTCAGATACTAGGCAGTAAGTAAATAAGAATGGTTTCAAAGAACATAACCATAGTTACTGTATGGATATATAGGGAGAATAAACAAATTAGTGAAGCCACAGCTTCCTATTGAGCACTGTTACCTGTTTCCCACAGAGAGCTCTGTCACTGCCCAGCATGGGAGGACACGCTCCCTTGCGGCTGTCCCAGTCATGGGTGTCCCCAGTGAAAGAGGGGAGGTGAGGAGCAGCACAACCATGGGACAGGGCGAGAACAGCCTGGCCAAGGGTCCTACACCTCAGGCACACCTCGAATGGTTTCATGGTCTCAGTCCCACACTTGTGGGCACACATGTTTCTCCCGTGTGAGGGCCTGTACACTGTCTGCCATGGAGACTCCTGCTCTGGGGTCTGGTCCTGTGTTCCCCAGCGCCTCATGGCTTCTCCCTGGCAATTACTACCCGGTTCTTCCCACACCAAGCCCCTCTTCCTGAGAGCTTTGTTTTTATTTGCCCCCACGGCTGTTCTGCTTATAAATAGTTTCTGCTAGCTTTTAATGTAAAGCATTGAGAATTCCATCGCTCAGTGTTGTTCCCACTTGGGTTTTGCCATTCAGGCAATGCCTCGGCAAAGAAAATGCTGCAAATTATTTCCCATGCCCTCGCTATGTGACTTACCTGATGAAGCACCAGTAATACACTGACAGGTGACACTCAGGCAGACACGTGAATGCTAAAAAAAGAATCATAATGCTAGAAATCCCTACACTTTGCTCTCTTCTGCACTAATTGCTAAGAAGCCAATAGCTTCCATGCTAATTTACCTTTATGCTTAATTAGGAACTTCTTTTTAATTCAAAGCTCAGCTTTCACCAGCACTCAGAAGTGAGATGACAGGAAAGATATGGAACTATTACATTCCTTTGGTCAGTGTGCTGAAAGCCGAGTATCAGTTGTCCCTCACTCAACAGTTCATTTAACCACAACGTGAAATGAATTTGGGGAGAGTGGAAATGGTTTTTATAGATTTTTTTATGCCTAGCACTTCCACCCAAGATGTGAGCTCTCACTGTAAGAATCACCCAAGATCATTATCTCAAGACACCTTACTGAAAAACAGACTGGATGCTTTTGATATCTTCAACATCATAAGAACAAATCAACCAAGAAAACTTTAAGCCATTCCAGAGCTCTCAAGCCTTTATCATACGCTGCAAAGACGAGAAACAATCTGACTTAAAAAACTATGGCCTTCTGAAAAAAACCTCCCACATCTCTTCCAATAAAATTAAAAGGGGCTAAAAGCCCTGATGTCATTGTCTGCGCACTCATCTCGCTGCTATCACCAGGAAGCAGCTTATCCCCCTGGAGGAAGCCACTCACCCACACCACATCCATTTGCTGGCTTGCTCCTGCAGCCAGGTGGAGATGGGGGCTGGAGTACATCAGTTGAGAAGCTCTGCTAAAGTAATTCCTTCAGTTAGTGTCATGATGTGTCTCATGTTCTCAGAAATCAGGGGAGCATCTATGAGGAACAGACTCCCAGGGCTGTTTCCAGAGGCTATTGCTTCAGTTTTTCCTCCCTGGGAAGGGAAAAGAAAAATTCCTGCTGTTCTCAGCAGCCAGGTACTGAGCTGCTGTAACTCTGGTGCTGCCTGAGGTGCGCTGGAAGGGTCATTCATCAGCCTCACTCCATGCTCACCTGTAGCACAGGTGTCAGCTGGGAGCTCACACATCACTGTAACTGGTCATTGCAAAGCAGTGATTTCTTTTTCAAGAAGTATCAGAGCCAAACCTTCTCAAAAGCTCTTTCTCTCTTTACAAAACCACCACTTTTCTGAAGGGAGAAAAATGAATGTGCCTTTAAGTATCTCAGAAAACTACCCACAAACCACTCCCCAAATGGAAGGAAAGCTGCTACTCAGGACAAACATCACTCTGCTGTGGGGAAAGCTGCCCAGCTGCATGTGGGATCCATTCAGCATGGCTGGGGAGGCAGGTGGGGCTCATGGACAGCAGCTCATGGGGAATGCTCCTTGTTTGGGCTTTGCAAGCATTTCAGTGAGGAAGACCACAAAAGCCAGGCAACAATATGCTCTCCCATCAACTTTGAGAAGAAAGATGGTACTAATTGGCAACAGTGGGGTGAGAAAGCTGAGGTTTGGGCTAGGACCCAGGAGCAAGCCCAGGGATGCACTAAGCTGGGGCTTTTCAGTTAGAGAAACATGGGCTTCACCTGCGTCTAGCTCCTCCAGGCTGGCTCAGAAACAGTGGTATGGTCACCACCACCTATTAGCTACCTATTAGGAAAAAAAGGGGAGAGAGACACCCAGAATGCATTGTTTTTTTCTTTTTCTACCATAAATCACACTGATGTGTTTGGAGGAAGAAGGGAAGCTATCTACACTGAAGAAAGTATTGATTATTTCAAGCATGCATGGCACCAGCTGCTTGTAATTCTCTTCCAGCAGCTAAAAGCACTATGAGTGGGAGGCTTAGGCTGAGGCACTTTGAACATGGCTAATATACTGTGAAAAGCAAATGTAGTGATTTCCAGGTGGCTTGTCAGTTCTTATGGAACAGGCAGATCCATGCCACCTGAGAAGTATTAGAACACATCTAATCTGTTCACTAGCACAGAACAGCTCTTACTTACATCAATACTTACAGGAAAGCTCTGCAGCCTGGGAATTGGGGACTTACCCTTGCCTTGGTCGAGCACAGGACAGGAGAGCTGCTGTTTCACAGCATCCCACTTGCATTTTCCAGTCGTGCCAAGAGCCCCGTGTCCTCAACTCATGCCTTGGGCAGAGGAAGGCTCAGACTGACTGTGGATCAGTGGGATGGGGGTGCTGTGGTGAGAAGTCTCGGTTCTTGGCACTTCAGACAGCTCTTGCTCTTTCAGCAAGAAAAGAACCGTGACTAGTTTGTGATATGATGCTTATTGGCATTATAAAATGCATCTTGGATAGCAATGCTACACAGAGATAAATGCAATGACTTACTAGGTTTTCACTGCCGTCTGAATCTCCACAAACACTTTTGTCTTTTGAAGCCTGCTGCTGGGCTCAAACATCTATTTACACCAAATATTGATGAAGTGAATAAACATTTCATAATGTTTAATTGTCCTGGGTTCAGCTTAAACTACGATACTTACTTACCTAAAATTTTTCAATGCTAGAATCCAACAGTTTTCTTTTTAACTGGAAAGAAAAAAAAACCCACCAAAAGGTAAGCTACATGCAAGAGAAGCTACTGTTAGTATGTAGGAAGCAACTTCTCTGCCTATTCTACTATCCCTTGTAAGATTTATGGGCATTTCAGATGAAAGTACTCAGAACACTCAGGTCAGTATTTATTGTTAAAAGAGAACAGAAAAGTAGCAAATAGTGAAAATAATAAATCTTGATGTTAACATTCAGTGAAGGAGGTACTGTTCCAGGAAGCACTAGTTACATGACTCCAGAGAGCTCAATGGCTCTTGACATCCAGCCCAAAATCAGGACTGCATACCCTCATCCCAGGATGAGCCCATCTCAGGCCCACTTCCAGTTACCACACATGATGACTTTCCTAACAGAAAAGATCTTACTTGCATGATCTCTGGGCAGCTTTGCTCAAATCAAATCCTTAGGGGGGAAAAAGTATCTATCCAGGCAGTTTCCAAGTTTTCACATTCTTCTTTCTAGTGGACTTTGATCAGGTTCCTCCTTTATCACACGTGGCAGTCCCCTTCAATCCACCCCCCCACCTATTAATGCTGTATTTGCTGCTGCTGTGCATTCAGACTTACTGACTTTTCTACCGCACTTCAGTCTGAACAAAGCAGCTTTCGGCCTCATAAGTAAGCTTTACCACACTCCAGCCCTTAATGAGCGAAGCACTTTTCACTGGAATTGGAGATACTGTTTATAGTCAATACGAAAGCACAGAGCAGTTGTAAGGAACAACATTTGTAAGAGTCCAGGATGCTCTTTTATAAACTTGCATCCTCAAGACAAACGTAAGAGAAAAACTCAGCTACAGCGCTACCACTACCGTTTTCCTTATTGTTAAAAGTGAGAAAAACAAACAAACAAGTGGGTCTGACATCAATCTAGCATAAATTAAGTTTGGCAGTTAATACCCAATTGTTAAGGCATACTTCCTTGAAAATGTGACTGAAAATTGGTGAATATGGTAGAACTACATGCAAACTCAGTTAGAATGGTGTGATGATGCATGCTAGCACTACAAATGACCTCCTTTATTTGCTTAAATTAAATAGAATTACTCTCCATACATTCTCACGACCTGTAATTTTCTCTCTGGCCTTTGAACGTAGCTATTTCACACCTGTATTATATTGGTTCGCTATTGTTTCAGTAGCTGTACCAATGCATTTAATAAATACTTTCTCAAAGCATCTTCCCTGTCATTCCTGATTCCAGGGGAAAAAACAGGAAAAAGTGTTTGAACAAACCTGGAGCAAAACAGAATGTTACATAAAACGTAGCAGATCACTGTGTTAACCAATTAATCTACAGAAAGATTATCTCCCACGATTTCATGGAAGAGTCAACACAGACAGCATTTGGTGTAAAAGAAAACTGGCATGAAATGTTTAATTCCCAATTTGCAGCAATAAACTATGTTTTACTCTAAGTAAATTCAACTTACCATGTTTCTACATGCTCAAACATTCATGTACAAAACGCTTTCCATTCTGTAAACACAGCACCACAGTAAATACGTAATTCTCACTTTTGTTCTGAGAAGCTGGGTAACACCACCACGAGAGCGGCAGCAAGTGGCTGAGACGGTAAGCGTTGGAAGATTTACCTTCCCACCGGGAATTTCGGTCAGCTGAGCCCCTCCCGCCCCCTCCTCGCCCCTGAGCCCTGACTAGCGCCAGCTGCTGCCACAGCTGGAAGGCCGGGACCAGCTGACAAAGGATGAGACCGCTCCCCTCTCCCTCCTTTCTTTTTACATCGACAGCAGCTCGGAAGGTCGGATGCTCCTGAATCACTGCCTGGGAGGGGGCTGAAACCCCGCAGCCTGCACAGACCCAATCCCTCCCCTCTCGCTCACCGGAGCAGGCCCTGACCAGCTGCCTTTTGTCAGGGGCTCCCGCCGAGGTCTGCTCCCGGCCACCGCCGCCACCGTTTCGGCAGGGCCCAGCTAACTTCGCTGTTGGCCATGCCGACCGCCGCCGCGCCGTGTTGGAGCCGAGTCGGCGGTGCCTGTACGGACACCCATGGCGAAGGGGCACCTGCACCCGCTAACGCACGTTTACCAGCCTGTCACCTGGGTCGTGGGGACACCTTGACAGCGAATGCGCCCCCAGGAATAGCCCAAGGCGAGGCTGCCAAGGCTACTGCAACACAGGAGTCATTTATTCTAATAAATAAAAATGAACTTTTATGTACAAATATACAAAATCATTACGCACGTCTTACAAAGTAGTCAGAAGTCTTAAAAAACACAGCGGGAAAGGCAGAACGGGGGCTGGGGGTGGGGGGGGAAGGACCCGACGACGCCCACAGCCACCTCCTCTCCCTCCCGACCCCCGGGCTCTGCCGGGCGGAGGCCGGCGCCTCTCCTTTGTCCCTCAGCTGAGCGGCGGCGCCGCCCCGGGGACCAGCTTCGGGCCGTTGCCCCGCTGCCACTCGCCGGGTCGCCGCCGGCATCACAAAGGAGACAACAGCTACGGACACCGGATGGCGGCCCCGCCTCCGCCGCCCGGCGGGCCGCTCTCCCGGGGGGCTCAGAGAGTGCTCAGGTGCGGCAGCGTCTCCAGCCTGTCTGGGCGGTCTCGCCCGGCCGCGCTCTCCACGCCGCGCAGCCACTCGGTGCATTTCCGCACCAGCCCCTCGTCCACCGCGGCCCCCGCCGCCTCCTCCTCCTCGTACTCCTCGTCGTCGTAGCGGTGCTTCTCGTTGAGCAGCGATATCTTCAGCAGGGCGCGCAAGTCCCCGCCGCCCGCCCGGGCGCCGCGCCGCGCAGGGGTAGGGGTAGCTCTGCCGCCGGGGCCGGGGCCGGACTGCCCCCGCTGCCGCTCCAGGCTGCGGCGCTGCAGCACCCGGACGGCCTCCGGCGGCAGGCTCAGCGAGAACCGCGGCGCCGTCTCTCCCGGCGCCCCGCCGAGGCTCTCGCAAGAGCGGCTGCCCGGCCCCGGGGCACCTGGGCGGCCCCGCGGCTGCGGTGGGGCAGGCGGGGGGCGCACGCCGCGTTCGGCCGGCGGCCTCCGCGGCGGCTGTCGCTGCAGGGAAGAGCAGGGCCAGGAGCTGGAGAGGGGGCCCGCCCGCTCCGGGGGCGCCCCCCGCGCCTTCCTCGCCGCCTTCTCCTCCGCGGGCCGGGGCGCTGCCTTCTTGGGGGCCGCCGTCGCCGCCGTCAGCTTCTTGGGCTGCGCCCGGGCAGCGACGGGGGAAGCGGTGGGCGCCGGCAGGATGGGCGGCAGAGACGCGGTGCGGCCGGGCGCTCCCTCCGGCTCCTCGCCGCGGGCCCAGGCGGCGCATCTCCCCGCCGGCGGGCAGGGCCCCGCAGCGCGCCGGGGCTGCAGCCCCATGGCGAAGGGGGGGCGACGAGCCCCAGCCGGCGGCGGAGGCAACAGCGCGGGATCCGTGCGCGCTGACAGCCGCTGCCTTTCTCCCCGCGATGACCCGCCCCCCTTCCCACCCTTCGCCCGCCCCGGGAACACCCTTCCCCGGCGGGCGGTGGGCGGGCGGGACGGCGGCCTCCCCGCGATAGTCCCGTCCAGCGGCCGGGCCAACGGTGCTGTGCCGCCGATCCCCCCCCAGCCCACAGCGGACCCGAAGGGACGGGCAAGGCCGGCGGGCTCTAAATCCCTCCCAGAGTCCTCAAGTGTGAAAGGGCGGGCTTCTGGTGTCACGGTAAAGCAGCACCTTCACGCCATCTTCAAAACGTGAATGGTATTGTGAGCTCCACGCCTGCTTGCGCGGCCGTGAGCAAGGGTAGGCAGAGCGGACAGGAGCGCTGTCCGCTACACGAGTACCTACAGCAGTCTTGCACCACATGGAGCTCCAAAACGCGCAACCATTTGGAGAACAAGAAGAGCATAGCTGTGTAAAGATCCTTCTTCCTATCCTCAGTGCCGTCTGTGATCGAGAAAAAAGGCACAATGCTCAACACTCGTGTTTGTTGTTTGGGGGATTTTTAAGGAGGAAGACACCAATTTCCTACCTTTTAAGCTACCCTAAACAATGATAAAGGTCTGGAAAGGGTACATGGGGCAGTAGGAGGCAACTATACACATATTTCCTGCAAATTCAAGATTACTACCACTCCAAAATTTAGTCTAAAAGATTACAGCATATTATTTCTACAGATTTTACTTGGGTAGGATGTATGCAATCCGTAAGGGTAGATCTCCCCCCATCTGGTTTCACACTGCCAGAAAAGGGTACCACACAGTGCAGATGAACCAACTGTGAAGTTTTGCAATATTTACACAAAGCAAACAAAGACAGGATGAGAATGAGCAAATGATACCAACAAAACAAGAGAGTGTCCCCTCTGGCTGCAGATGAACAAACAATCCTTAAATGTTAAGGAGAGAAAAAACAAAGCATACGATGTAACAGACCTAAGTGCATGTAAAAGTATATGAGCTCATGGAACTTTTGGACCTCAGTTCTTGAACCCGTTCTGTTCACGTAATCTTAACTGATGAGTGTTAACTTTGTTATTTACCATTGCACATATGTATCTGAGTAACTAATACCATTCTAATTAAACACAACAGTGAAGGTGATTGTGTAAACAACTGGTGGGTGACAGGCAACACTGATGCTGGAGCCCACAACTGCCTGGTCCTGAAGCACCAGCTGATCTCCCCAGTGCCAGCTGTAGTCTGTGGCAGTGGCAATATGACATCCATCACCACCTACATGCATACTGGCTCATCCTCAATGCAAACTGGAAACAAAAAGGAACCAAGAACTCACCCAAGGGCTGTGATGGACAAAGCTGGAGATGCTGTCCCCCACCCCACCACACAGTACACTAACTGGCCCAGGAGCCTGCTGCAGTGCCCAGAATGCCTGGGTCCCCTGCCACCAGCAGGAAGGATTGCTTCCACAGATCTAATAATCAATTTGGATGCAGTCATATACATATCCTATATTTTATATTTTCATATTTATTCAGTGGTAACGCTGAAATTTTCAGCCCTTTATAGCGGATTCCTAAATAAAAAACAGTTTAGCCACCTTCAAAACTAATTTATTTCACAAATTTCATTTATACATTAGTGATAAGTTCTTTTAGCAAAAAGTATTCAGGTATGAAAGTAAAAACCCATCATTTAGAAGATAGCTTTTAATAAAATCCAACAAGCTTTAAAACAGACCTATCACATACTCTCATTCAGCTTTTTCCATAAGGCACATGTACAGACATTTCAAAGGAGCAGTTAATTATAACTTACAAAGTCTTTACAACATTTATAAAACTCCGTCTTTGGAAAAGCACACAATTAACAGTATACAAACATAAATGGCAGATTGCAAATTTTAGACAGAACTGCAAATGAAATCTTTATGTATACTGCCCGGATCTTAGCAGCTTGCCTCTGCTGGGGAATAAACTGTTACTGGATGCAGGGTAGCTTTAAGACTGCGCTGCACAAAGTATTTAAAATGTGCCATTCTGTTAAAAAAAAAAAAAAAAAAAAAAAAAAGACCCTAAAAGCTTCAGGGTAAACACAAACAGTTTGCCCAGTTTATTTTTAAACTCTTTCCAGTAAAAATTATTTAATCCCCCAAATGCAGAAGGCAAGGAACATACTAAACTGTTACTGGGCATTTCATGAATAGGAAAGTAGTTTTCAGAGCAAAGCTCACAGAGGAATAAAAGTTGCCTTTTAAAGTGGACAGTGGTTTCTGTTTTAAATTTAAGCTAGGCAGGAGGAGAAGCATTTAATCACAGCATCCCTTTAAAAAGAAAAAAAAGTCAGTTATTTCTTCTTTTCATATACATATCAATCACTGCATGTTTAAAATTAAAACTATTACAGAAACAAAAATCAGTAGTTTATCAAATGCAGGATCTTTACAACCATCATTATGTTAAGTACATCTACAGCACCAGCTACAGCCCACTCTGAAGCTCAGGTCTGCCTATACTGTCTAAGCCTTCCACACTGTTTGCAATCAGACACGTGCTAAAATGCAGACAGTGTTCAAAATCGTTCTGCAGCACACCTGAGGGATTCACAGAGGTCAAAGCCTGATTTTGCAAAGGCTGACCAGCAAGGGCACGGCTGAGGAGTGTGCCAAATTCAGACAAGCAGCAAAGCACAGGTGCGCTTTGAGTACAGGCCACAGGGAAGTTAGACCATCATCTTGCAGGAAGAATCAAAACACAGACTGGAGGGTTTAAAATACATGTACCAACGATGCAGGGCAGAGAGCTGACTCAGCCTTAAGACTTGAAAGATCTGAAGGGGTCCACTTCTTTAACCAACAATAAACAGTTTTGTAACTACTGAGATAATTCACTCCAGACTCCTTTATTTTTCATTTTCTCAAAAATGTATCAAGCTTAAGGAGTGGAATTTGTATTCTCTGTTAGTAAATTTGAAAAATGAAGACAAATACTATCATGACATCTTAAGTCACAGTATGCATGGTTTTTGTTGTTGTTTGTTTAGGGATTTTTTTGCCATGCCAGCAAGAAACAACTCATGAATAAGTAAACTGTAAAGGGTAAACCATTAACAGAGTTAAATCAAGTGATAGTAACTTTGTTGGAACCAAACCACATAACATTGTTCTCTGGCACTTAACATGGTTTAGATCACCATTTCCGTAAGAAAGGCAGCCTATGCAAGAAATTTATGATAGCATTCCACATAAGCAAGTAACTTAATCCCTGAAGAAATCACTGTACTACTAAAAGTAGCCTGTGTAAAATTCAGTTTTTTGGATCATAAAATCTAATAGACAAATAAAACCAAAGATATTAAGTGATATGTATAATCTAATGTTTTTCTGCTCAGAACTTCAAGCAATGTTGATAGGGAAGAGAAGACCAGTGGGACTGTCATATGGCCAAAGGAACTATTGAAAATTCAGAATATCACTTTTGACTGGGGTAGCTTGAAATGTCAGAAATAGCCAGATGTCAATTTGAAGCCTGAGTTCAGTTAGCATGTTCAACCCATTGTAATTATCAACTACTGTCTTTAAAACCGTGTGTATATATATATACACATATATATATGACTTAATCCTCCCTAGATCAACTGAAGCTTAAAAAACAATATGTGGTACAGATTTTTCAGCAAACTTACAAAAACACTACAGGAAGATGAAAGGGATAAATGATACTTTGCTCTTTCCCACCCCCCACTTCTCCTAGAGAAAACCTTACCAAATAGTATACAGACATGCAAGCACTTAATTTTTTTTACAAACACACTGCCAAGAGACCAAGCTGCATTTCACGTGAAACATCACATTAAAAACAGATTCTTACATTAGTTTACTTGCATGTTTTTTCACTGTGTATTGGGCTTTCATTCCCTTTTTGTACACACAAGAGTTAAAAAAGTGACAGAGAAGCTTCCCAAAATGAAAATTAACAGAGTTGCCTTTGCTTCTCCTGAGGATGATGGAGGAATTCAGTAGACTTAACATCTGAAACTATGCTTGCTTGTATGCTTTAACTAAGACCTCAGATCCATATGCTGTCTTTTAATTTTAGTACTGGAAAAGTCACTATTGCATCAATGTATTTTTAAATCACTGGAGAATATGGGAAAAAAGTGCCTCAATTTAATTTCAGTGATGAAAGCTAGAATGAAATTTAACAAAGAGAATTACTGTGCCCTTTGCTTGTATTTAAAGCTTATATCAAGCATTACTTTGAGTTCAGCTTTGTCATCTTCTAAAAAGGAAAGGGAGGAGGTTATGTTTTTTCATATGCTGAATTTAAGGACTTTCCCCCCCCTCACTAGCTTTATCATGCAGACTTACCTTGCAAAAGGAATATACGACAGACTATACCTGAAGAAAAAAAATAAAGAGGAAAAAAGTGTATTTGATAGCGTATTCAAGCCTCTCCTATAACACAATTATTTCACTTTAGTGCAGCATTAATAGAATCACAAAAAGGCTTGGGCTGGAAGGAACCTTAAAAGATCATCTAGTTCCAACCTGCCCTACCAATAAAAGCAACCTGTTGTAACAAAACCTTAAACAAGGCTATACACTCAATTTTATGCTTACCTGAGAAAAGATGACACATTTGGACAAGAACTAAATGTACTGCAGAGGATTTCCTGGTTTACTTTTTCCTTTTTTTTTTTTTTTTAATATAGTTTATAATTTCCATTGTACATAAACTTCAAAAACAGATTTACTATGACCAGATTCAAAAGGACTGGGAATTCTGGGAAAACAATATTCTTCAGGATGATAGACAACTTTTTCCAGATTAAAAGACAATATAAATTACTATGCAAATATAAATCTTATTGTGTTGTTTACATAACTCTAAATACAGATATATGCTGTAATATAAATAATTACAGCTACAGATATATGCTGCAATTGTGACACTCAAATAGCTGATAATTCCATTATGCTCTAAAACCTGCTTCTTACAAGCCTCCAAGCTAATGTTTTGTTCTCATGCCCAGCCTGATTAAGCTCTAAGACACCTCACAAATGCAAAGCTGTAAACATGAAAAATGTAGACATGTAAACATGTAGAACGTAGTTTGAGTTAGCGGTCTTCCCTCTATCCAGTACCGAGCATTGACCTGGGCCCAGCATGATGCCCAACAGTCCCTATCCTAAACAAGCGTTTATTTGTCCTCAGATCCATGTTCAGTACAGACACTGTGTATTGAGGGCAAGTTCAAACAAGAACTGTGGTCATCTTGGAATGCGTAAGAGTTAGTACCACATAATTCACCTGCGACAAGGAAACCAAGTATGTTCACTTGTATCTCCATCGAGAAAGCAGTAACTTCAAAAACTTCTGCCAAGCTTGCAAGCATTAACCTAACTGTGCTCACACATTCCCAAGCCTACTCCTTGAGCACATCTGGGTGGTGATCATAGTACTGCGCTGATTTACCCTGTCATGTCCACCCAATCTCTACTCAGTGCCACTTCATATTCTTGGGGCAGGACACACCGTATAGAAATGTTATTTAGTTTGTTCTACTTCCAAAATGAAGAATTAGTTAGAACTTTAAGAAGAGGCAGATCATCAGAAGCAGGGCATGTTAATATACAGTTACTTTCACAACAGAGAAAAGGCATGAGAATTTTTTTGCATATATATTCCTTTTATAATGCTTCAAATAAGCTCACACATTGCAGAATATATTTAAAAATACCATTTTTGCAAGATGATTGCATATTGATTTTGCTTATACAACCTAGCTTAGAAAAACAGATTGAGGCCAGCATTTGGGCACACTTATGTTATGCAAAATGGATATATATAGGTTTATAACCATGCGGGTGTAGGGGCAGGGAAAAGAAATTAAAATTAATGTTAAGAATCTTACCAGGTCATTGCCAAGAACTGCAATATGCAGAATAACATTGCCAAACCTTTTTTGTTCCACTAAGTAAAAATAAAACAAGTATTGCAGGTTAGTTCATTTTATATCAGTCTATATTGTGAACAACTGGAAAAGTCTGTTCAGTCAAAAAGTGTAATTAACCGACAATGCCTAAATTTCCTTGTCTAACTTAATTTGCTAGTCCTTTCCACTCTAACAACCTTCTATTCATTTTATCCATTACTCCATTAGCATCATAGTACGAGAATCTTCTCTAGCTTGGAAAACACTTAGCAGCATCAACACTTAACATTTTCATGTTAATTCATGATACTGTTCTTCTGCAAATAGGGAAGTTCACTTCAGCTACATTTTTACTTCTGTGGCATGTAACTACAGCCAGTTTTTCCATCAAGATGCCTGAAGGTATTTCTTCTGTCTCTCTTCCTTTGTCTTTATCAGTTTAATATTCTGTACCCATGGTTCCCAAAGACCACTAAATGCTCTCTGATATTCTCATCACTAAGCACTAAGACAAAAGTATATTTTAACTTGCTTTTCCTAGTTCTTATTCCAGAGGTCTGTGGACTGAACCTGATGCTCTAGATTTTGTATTCTCAGCTTCACCACATGTGGGTGGAAGGGTGCATCTGCTTTGTAGTCAACAGGCTTATCACTCCACCTAAATTCAACTACAGCTGAAAATAGAAGTAACACACATATACAAGCTCATCTTTCCTCTACAACTAAACTATATGTTAAAGCCATAACACAATTAGTAAACTAAGCAAGCTACATTGCTCTTTAGAGGAACAAAGTACTCTAACTTACCCAGAATACAGCACACAGGGTCAGTATTAGGCAAAGCTGAGGAGAGATGAGAGAGAAAACAGAATGAATACTCAAATACACAATAAAGCAGATACAGTAACTATGCACGTTTTCAGTGGGTAATCAGCATTTTCAAAGTTGACTCATGAAACGATTAAAGCCAAAGGCTGTCACACAGTGATTGTATGTTGAACTCCATGTAAAGTGGTGTTTTCCAAAGCACAGTATGCTGTGCTCCCTGGCTAGAGGGAATGAGGCAAGTTTTAGAAGGAAGAGGAGGCAGGAATTGACTTCAACAACCAGAAGAACTATAACCAGGTCTGTGTAGACTTATGTGTTAGCTCTATTAAGAGGTGGGCTTAGATTATAAGGCTTTACTGAAAGCAACCAAGTAGTCTGGGAACAGCTATTCTATTATTTCAGTACACAGTATCATTTTGGATCTAGTATTCATAACATCAACATGTGACAAGAAACTTATGTGCATCACTATGAACAAGCCATTATTAAAAACAGCCATTCACAATTACAGTATTTGGCAAACACAGGCTCTGCTGCTTCTGCCAGTGTTTTTTTCATCTTCTGACACTAATGAAGAGCCCACCAGGGAGCAGCTGCCTCAGACACAGTGAAAAAGCTCACATGAAGCTATATTCAATCTTCTTATACACCTCTGATGAAACATTACAATGATATGGTTTACTATGCCAAATTAATCACGCTATTTGTGTGAGCTCAATCATCACTTTTAACTTTTCCACTAAATCTCACTGAATTCCCTCCATTTGTCATCACACAGTAGAAAACAGAATGAAACTCTCAATTAATTTTCACTAAAAAAAAAATCTGTTGGTCTTTTATTGTAAGAGATAAAAATAGCAATCTCTCTTGAAATTTTCCAAACAGATTTGTGACTCCTGAGTTGCCTGCAACTAACTTTGTGTTAGGATAGTTTCCTAAACTTTAGGAGTTTTCCAGTTCTTCTCTATTACTGAAATTTTCCATCCGAACGGCTTAACTCACATCCAATGTTCCTGTTCGCTATTAAAAGAAACATTTAATTCTGTTTTTTCCTAACCTTGCTGATAGCTTCTCTGCACAGGAAGGTAGGTCTGTGATGTTTTTACTACTCTGTTGTCTCTCCATTTACCTGATGCAACTTGTTCCTACAGCCTTCAAAGCAGGTTACTTACTTGTTTTTGTTACTTTCTTAACTATGTCTGAGCACAGCAGATGACAGGACCACCAGAGCAAATAATTTTTGTGCTGGCTGTTTTACTGTCTGGCTTAGGCCATCAGCTTGACCAGAAAAAAACCCTCAGCTGTGAAGTGTTGGAGAATTCATGCTCAGCACAGACTCTAGATAATTGGAGGTGTTCTTGGACATTTTTACCATAGACCTATGAAACATAACTTCCCTAGGACTCTTAACTCTGTATGATTTGGAAGAGATGGCAAAAAGTCACTTCTTTAACAAAGCTCAGAGCCCAAGCAGGGATCAAATCACTTCTACAAGAAACGTAAGGTGCTCAAATGAGATTACAAGTTCTGTTTTTTTCACACAGGGGTGTGTGAGAAAGAATATACAGCCCATACGACAGCCATCCAGAAAGAATTCATGAACAGTTTCTTATCCACATCAGCTATAATCAACTAGAAAAGAAAGTTACAGGATAGGGAGAATAGGACAGCCAACTATGTTTCGAAAATAAAAGCTGAAACAAATCAGGAGGAACAATAGAAACTTAAGTACAAAACAGAGAAGCAGCAAGGGCAGGAACTTGTTTTTTTAACTACCTAGAGTTCTGGAATAGGGATTCTGTGATTGTGGATGGAGTTGTTTTCTCCATCCTCATGGAAGGAGGAATGATGGTCGTAGTAAAGAAGCCAAGGACCTCACAACAGAAAACCATGAAGGTGAACATGTGGCTTCCTGGACTTTGGGGAGAAAAATTAATTTTCTCTTAGTGCTGAACCACTAAGCCACAGAAACAAAGCTGCAGCCAACAAACAACTGTCAAGCTGGACTTAGGGACCACTGACTTGTCACGGTAGTGGAAAAGTCCCTCTCTAGCCTTATTCTCAAAGATACTGTTTTAGAAAATAAATTACAAGTAATCAACCTAATGTTAGCATTAGTAAGAAATATTTAGTAAATAACATTTTGTTCCAAATAAGCAACAAAACTACAAGCTTATAGAAAGGAGTCAGATAATCTGTATGATACACAGAGCTGATTAGCTCAACTATTACTACTCTTCACTCATGAAGAAAAAGTGAACTGAGAAATCACCTCCCTTTAGTAAAACCCCAGATTTAGCTTTGAGGCCAAAGGAAAACTTTTTAGCAAAAGGAAATAAAGATAGTATATTTACCAGCATCACAATTGTAGCTATTAATCTCTTGGGATCAAACATTGTTTTCAATTGCTTCAGTGGCCCCATCAGGAAACACGTACTAATGGGAGGGGAAAACCAAAACAAACGGTAAATACTTCCAAATAAAGAGACAAGAAGTGATGATTTTTCTAACAGTCAGATAACTACAAAGGTTTTAAAAAGGCATTTCGATATTTAGAACCAGATCCACTAGAATGAAAGGTAAAATATTGCATGAATTTTGTCCTGGAAACAGCTTATGGATAGAGTTACCCTAGGTAATGAAATTCTTTCCAAATCATTACCAGTTATAGCAGATGACTGTCAAGTGAAGGCTAGAGAATCTCATATTGAGGCTGCTTTAAGAACTGACTTGTCAAAAGAACACAATGAATACAAAGACTGAACTTCTGTAGGAGATTTCTGTTCAACAATAAACTTCTTACCCAGGCAGTATGCAAGTAGCTACAATCAAGATCACATGGAAGTTCTAACTCTGCCCAAATCCACTGAGCACAAACCAAGAAAAGAAAGGTTCAGTAGTTTGTATTAAGTCCACCTGCTTTCTTCTACTCTGCAGTTAACTTGGAGAATAAAAACCATCAGCAACAGTATGCTGTACCTGCTCATGCAAAGAAATGCAACGTGAACTAATAATTCACAACCATAACAAGAATTATTCGGCTTCAAATATTCCGAGATGAGTCTCTTCTTTCCCTGTCACTGAAGCCATTGTTTGTAGAAAATACAAAAATACAAAACACTCTTCATAGAAAATCAAAAAATTTCCCAAGCTGAAACCCATGATCTTCTACACCCAGATTCTCCCGAACAGCAACTTCATGCAGGTATCACCTTCTCTTCACTCTTTTTTTTTTACTTCTTGAACTTGTGTAGATAGAGACTTCAAAAGTCCATGTTAAATGGAAAAAGTTCTCTCAATAGAAAAAAAGCCCTAAATTCACTGCAGTCCAAATGAACTTTTACTCAGTATTTTTTAATCTTGTCCGCTGGCCACAAAATTAAATTAAGACCAAAAAAGCACAAACAAACCTGAAGAACTAGGATAAGAAATTACTTAGCTAGTGTCTTGTTTTAGTATGAGATGGAATATTTATACAAATGAGACTCAACACCAGTAGAAACATTTTTGTCCCCCAAAACATTTGTTGAGGAAAACCAGTACACCATCACATTTCTCAAATACTAATGTCACGTTGCCTGATTTTTAAAAGATTCACAATGCTCTGACTCAAGAAACTGACTTGACTGAAATAACAGTCCATGAAAGTCAAGAACCAGACTCCATCCATTTTGAGTCCCATGACTATGCTTCAACTATGCTGTAACAGTAAGAGAAGTTCAAACAGAAACTGAAAATGCTTTATTGACATTAAGTTGTTTCTTACATGTTTTTCAAACAGTGAAAGAAGAGTTTTAGATCCTAGGAGCTCCCTTTTGCAAACTTTTTAAGACTAACTTCTGTGGGATACACTGCACAGATCCAACCACAGAGTTTAAAAATACACTGCAAATGATTTTTGGATTGTGCCAGGCCTTACAGTCAAAATGAGGATTACCTGAACATTTCCACCTTCAATGAGTTTTCCTAAAACCAGGATGATCTCTCTGTTAAAAGCAAAAAGGTCCTTCCACTAATAAAGCATTCAGGCAGCAGGCAGACTAGCAGTCTGCCCCTGAAACTGAGGTACCTCTGTACCTGGCAGAAGGACTTCACTATAACATGTACATTCAGCCAGCATATCAGTATACCTGATAATCACTAATTATGATTATCTTAAAACAGTAAGATAAACAAGATTTTGTTATTAACATTTCAATATGAAAACAATCTTGTTCATAGCCAACAGACACCATTTTAGAGTGAAAGCAAATGGAAGCTTAGATGAAAAGGAGGGTACTTTTCTAATAAGAATAATTAAGAAATCGTACCTGGCTAATGCAGCAATGTTTCCCAGGGTGTAAAACACAGCAAAAAGTTTGATCCCCTTTGGGAGCCATAGCAATGCTGTTCCCTAGAAAAGATATTTGTATGTTTGCAAACAGTTAAATCAATTTATTTAGATTTTATAGTCTATAAATATATTTTCAGACTATTAAGAGTCATTCTTACATATACCAGTGGACTGTGCTGTTCTCAGATTCATAACAGTCAATATTTAGCATACTTCTGTTGACACCTAGTGGCAAAACAATGTGCTGGTTTACTATATTTCACAATGTTTTTTACAACTAGGCAATGTTTATTTATATTGTTTTTAACATTTATTTGTACTGCTTATATTTATGGCACATTCATTTTTGTTACAATGCCCAACTATACATCATACAGCTCCGCACACAAAGGATAAAGTATCATAAAACCATGCTATATCCACCATGTTTCTTTTCCAATCAACAACCTGGACTCACAGTCTAGATTCACACTGAGGCTTTTAGAACTCTTACCTGCAGACATCTTATTTCTATAAAGCACAGAAAATTCCGAAGCCTTCTGCTAATTGCAGTCCCTATGATGATCCGGGAGAACTATATTGTACCGAATTGCAATTTCAGTGGGAATCTGTGGTGTCTGTTCACACAGACAAGCAACCATGGTACAAGCAACCATGAAAAACTGCAAAAAAACCCAGTGCAATTATATTCTACAAGGAAAGCCTATGGGCACTTTGCAAAGAAAAAAGAAAAAATACCACCTGCAATTTTGGTCACCCCAGAACATAATAAATACACTAAAAGATGCATAATCTGAACCAGAGAAAGGTGGAGTTTCCAGCTCTCATTTTCATGTGACAAAGCTTAGCTAGGGAGCTGTCTCTGAACTCCCCAAAACACGAGGTCCACAAGCACACTATTCAGAGTTTTGACTCCTATCAAGCTCTGAATGACTCAAGGAAACTGGAGGAAACCAAGATCCTAAAGCCTTTTATCTGTGGTTTCATAGTTTCACATGATGTGATGTTGAATAGGCACAAAGATTAAACTTTGAAAGAATAGCAGTAAAAAGAGTGACCTTAACTATCCAAAAATTGGTGCTAAAGCACAGACACAGCATGTACTAAAATTTGTGATTACACTGGTTAAATACAACTTGAGAAAAAAAGTGAGGGGGAAGGAGTCAACCAAATAATGCTTAAGTTACCTTAAAAAAGGGGATCTTTTAACCCAACTTTGAGCTCCCTTCCTAGAGCTTACTCCTGGCCAGTCTGTGTCACTGTACTTAGCATAGATATCAATATGAAGAATACCAGTCTACAGTTTCTTTATTGAGCTGTCATTTAAATAAGACCTCTCATAAGTAAGAACTCTCATAGGTAAGACCAGAAATTGTCCTGGGTTACCTCTGGGTCTCAGAAAGCCTAACAAACCAAAAATTCTGATGAAGAATCAGAACCTTCCAGCTGCAGGAGAATCCAGTAAGTGGCTATCTCTAACTGGGTGCCTCAATCGAGACTGCTCCTACACAATTGCTTCTTCTTGTCACTACTTAAGTATCCTTGATTTGAAAACTTTTCATGGTAAATGGAAGAGCATTTGAATAATGGCAAACCCAGAAACTAATGCAAACTGGACAAGTTTCTCCATCCCATTACCAAAACACATTACAAGTCAAAACAATCTGCCTGAGCGCCTCCACAAAACCTGCAAATGTCAGTCACGCACATTAGCCAAAGACTGCTGGCAGGCCTACATCAAAAGCCACGCTTTGAGAGGAACCAACATTCTACTTCATACTGAAAAACAAAACAAAAAACCCAACCACCCCTCCCCCCCAAAAAACCCCCCAAAACAACAAACCCAGCAGTCTGCCTACTTCCCCAGTGTTACTTCATCTGCTCCTGGTACTCTTAGATGCAGATGAAGAACCGTTTAACTGTTTTGTACTGCAAGTTACCTGTGTCAGCTTCTGATAGACCAAATCAATTAATATATCTCAACTCTCAACTGCAGGCTTAAGGCTCCTGCCAAGACAGCAAGTTCAAGAATGGACAAATGATTTCCTGACTGTAAAGATCAAAAGGAGTGCAGCAGGTTTTTCAAGTGTCAACATGCTACCACAGTCATCACCTATTGATTTGTGAGTGTGACAGGTTACACTTGTGGTTTCTTCAGACTTTAAAAACCTTTTAAGCTTTCCCCTTCTTCTCCCATTTAATGGAGAGAATAAAAATAAGATTGGCACACAATGGACAACTTCCGTAGTATGCCACTCACAAATCTTAACTAAAAGAACAGCATATTTTGTCAGCATTCAAACCTTTTAGTAAGAAATTTTATCAGACCACAGTAAGAATGCTCTCTGCTGTGAATGGAAGAAAGATGGTCAAAATAATAATTTACAGAACAGCCACTACATGCTAATTATACATTTAATGTCCATTTAAATTTATAGATACAAAATTTAGGATATAGGAATCACATAAAAGTATGAATATGAATGAACTTCCACTGCAGAACAGTAATAAAGTGCAAGGAAAAAACCTCTTACTTACAAGAAAAGAACACACGATGCCAGCAACAAAACATATGGCAAACCATCTGATTCGAGTACCAGTGCTGAGTGTTGAGGCATCAAGGACCTTAACAGGAGGAGAGGGGAAAAAAAAAAAAAAAAGGATATTACAAACCCAGTTCTGAACAATCTAAAAGACATTTTTTAATTTACTATTGAAGTCCTTAATTTCAAACAATTATTTTATTTTTTTTTTAGCCAGAAACAATTATTCTGCCTTGCTTTATAGATGCCTGCATATTAATTATTTACGTAAAAAAAATTCTATTAGCACTCTGGAAACATATTTACAAACCAACCAACCAAGACTAAACCTGTGAAGGTATACCCTGGCACTGAAGCAATACTGCTCCACTTTCCAACAGACCTTCTTTTCACCGTACAATTACAACTGAAAATGATCACAACTGTACCAAAGCAGAAGAATAACGGGACCTTCTAGCAATTTGCAGAAGAATGCATCTATTTGTACAGCACTGTATGTTTCTATAGACATTACTACTTTTTTCTGTTACTAGACAGAATCCATTGTACACACTAGTACAAGTATCTACTACAGGCATTATGATTCCACTCCAATTACTGTTCCTTAGAGGGTGAAGGTGTAGGCAGATTAACACAGCTTGAATCATCAGACAGTTAACTTGATGAAAGGGATTATTTTACTTCCTGCTTCTCCAGTGTGACTCCAGAATCTGTAACACTTCCGAATGAGCTGAGCTAGCTGACACAACTCATGAAGTGGAAAGAGAATAGTGTTCCTTCTATTCTGATGACTTAATCCTTTGCTAGACTAATGAGCCAAACTAGCTCTGCAAGATGTCAGAAAAGCAGTGGGGCTAATGTAAGGAGAGATGCAGGGCTACATAGCTGGCAGAACAGCCCCTTTCAGCAGAAGTGACATGTTAGATATGCTCAGCTCATCTTCACCCATGCTGCAATGACAATGTACTCAGCTTACTCCAGGTCACTACAATTAAATATACTTCCTATTCTAAACTGGTCTATTAACTGAAGTGTTGCTTTAGCTTACAGAAGATGCCTTTAAAAAGCTAACCTTTCTATTTGCTCAGATGACACAAGCAAACTTGTTATCTAGTCTACAGATATTTTCAAACAAGTGTTATTAACCAAATACACAATTTAGGGCTTCCCCAACCAAGCTTGATGTTTCTCATGTTCCCTTGAGAAATTTCTCTTTCAGGCTGTAGTAGTAAGTGAATGAATGAAATCTGGTTACTGCTTAGAATGATGTCGCATCTGTACAAAGGAAGAATCGATACCTAGTATAGTAAAAAAGGGCCACATTCAAGCACACATCTATGCACTGTGACAAATCAGTATCTGAATTTATGTCAACAAGGAATAGCTTGGCTACTTTCTACTGATAAAAAAATACTAACATTAATCAATTTGAATACTTTGAATATATACTTAAGAAGCAGCATCAGGATATGAAAAATAATATTTTACAATTGCATGCTGTCTGAGCAGACACAGAGCTAAATTCTGAATTCTGTTTCCCCTTCTCTGTGTTCAGCTGTTAAGACAAAACTTCCTGTAGGTCAGAAGATGCAGCTTACCTGGTGAGGTCCAACTCTTTATCCTTATGTATGCATTAAAGAAACAGACAAGAACAGTAACTGAAAGACAGTTTAGCATTTTAAATCATATTTGATAGCCATATTCCTGAATGCCTATACATGCAAGAACTCCAGGAAGAGCTGGTAGGACATACCTAGGGAAGGGACCCATTTGAATCACGCTTTTAGCTTCACCTCTTCATACAACTAACCACGCACATACCAAAAAAAAAAAGAAAAAAGAAGAGTAACACTCTTTTCCATCCCTGCTCAGAAATGAAATGTGGAATGAGCAATACTGTTAAGTATACCCAGTACACACATTTCAGATTGCCTAGAAAACAGTAAGAAGATTAAGGCAAGTAATTTCTTCAGCTGTATCAGACATGTTGCTACCATTTATTGCTATTCTACTTCTAGCCTTAATATCTGATGGTGTTCCTGAAGTAACTATGGATAAATTTCATTCTGCATATAAATTTGAAAATAGCTTTATCTTCATGTACATCCCTAACAGTGATTAAGTGGAAAAAATACCAACAGTATAAATAAGGGAACCACACAAATGCTTGGAACAAAAAATGCCACAAGATTCAGAACATTATTTTAAAATTAGTTTAATACATTTTATGGATTTAATTCCTAAAAACTTAGATTGATGATACATGCACATGAACTGCAGGAAGATAAGCTGTGGAATGAGGACTGCCAGAGCACCACAGCACAACATTCTTTGCAATAATAAAACTAAATAAACTTATTGGCATTAAAATGAAGGCTGATTCTCCAACCATCTCTGATGACATCACCCTTTATATTATCATAATGAAATGTTTGAAATCCTGACCCTGGAGATCTGGTAATGCATTTTCTTAGTCCCCGATACCTCGTACTTTTTAGGTTTCTTGGAAGCAGTGGAACTGGTTACTCTTCGGAGCTGTGTTTCACCCTGTAGTGAAACATCTTGTTGCAGAAGCTGAGTGACAGACACATAGTTCAACTACTTAAACCACAGACTTCAGCTTGTACTTCAGTGCCAGGGTACAACCTGTAAAAGCTGAGTCCCTGACACAGCACTTGCCTATTCTGCCACATGTGCTGCAGGAGCAGTTATTTCTATAAGAGGGGCTGTGTGACACCCTGAAGTAACAGCCTAGTTACACTTTATACTGAGACTATAAACCAGAATCCTGAGAAAAACTTCAGAAGTCTAAGCAGCTTATGCAACAAAAGCAGGAAACAACATAAGGGTGATTAGGAAATTTTTTTATTGTCTGACATAAACCATACAGTGAGTCCTAGGTTTCAGATGGAAAATGCATTAATATATTTGATATTTGCATTAGCAGAAGTTTTTACTTAGAAGAGTGAAAAAATTGCCATGCAAATTCCGTATCTGGGGAAAGATCAGTGATGAGAACTGTGCAGTAGTGGCAGCAAGGGAGCTCCTGTAAAACATACCCTTCTTCCTATACTGCTTATCAGCTTGCTTCCAAGCAATAAAAAAAAACAAACAAAACTCCTTAGTTTTCTGCAGCTAAGCTTTTAATGCCAAACTCCAAGGCAAGAAGCAAAGACTTTCTAATCACAGGATATCCCAAAGAAATATTACATCACAGAAATGACCAAGACATCCAGAAATCAAGAGAAAATCTTAAGTGGAAACTGGAATCTGGTAGGCAGACTTTCTGAAATACAAGGAACAGGCCTGTAATAGTCCAATACACGTGTTGCAAGTGACAGAGAACAGTGCCTTTACTGAATAGCTTGCTATGGACATACAAGAAATCGTATGAATGTTAATCTGTAAGGCTGCCTTTGATCAAGAACATTTCTGGTGGCTTTGAACATCCACCTAGTTTCCCCCCTCCCCCCATTATTAATGATTTTATAAAAGTTTTTCATGTGGGCAAACAAAAAAGAAAAACAGAAACACTTTCTTTTATGGGTTTTGAGAAAGATTCTAGAAGTTCACAACTGCATCTTTTCTTGATAGTAAATTTAAGAATATGCAGTTAGTGAAGAAAACTGAATTTGACAGAAATGTTAAGTGCATTTGCAGAACTGAGCTCCTAAGCAATATTTCAAAAGATATTTACATTTTCATTTTTTTCCTAACAGGCTTCCTTACATGTATTTCTATCAAAACTTCAGAGTAAAATGTAAGAAATGTAATTATCTGGTCTATTCCTCCTTGCTAAAATCGTGTTAAATGCTTTAAGCAGTTGTCAATTGACAACTATCATGAAACTACAGCATGAAATGTGCCAATGCATCAAACGGACTGATTTTATTTTTGTTTGGTGTAGATAAAACTAAACCACATAATGTTGCTCTGACAACATCATTACATGCGTACATTTACAATCTATTCCTGATTTTTTAGTAACAAATTCCTTTAAAAAAAAAACCCTCAACAAAACAGAATAACTGATCTAACTGCAGCAAGAAGCAACAGTTGGTCATCTGAGGAGATTAGAAAGTACAGAAAGATTTCATTGAATCATCACACAGTTGTCCCACTATATACCTCTACTTTACTTAACAGGAATTACTACAGACTTCATGGTAACGGTTCTGCAAAAGTCAAGAAGAATGCAGAAATACCTATGAACAGGAACCGTATGATGCCTATTACACAACTGTCAGCTATTCCAAAGAGAGGGCCCTTGTGTTTATCCAAACACATGACCCAGTTCCAGAAAGGTCATCTAAAACAGCTGAAGAATTTACATACAAAATGCATAACCTTAAATTTTCTTTCACAACTTTACCTCTTAGAAAGTAACCTCTGCATAGGTGCACACACTTTTTTGCTGGCATTTAACAAATAACACATTCTTAGCTTAGTTCCCTCCTTTTTAGGATAGACACGTCAAATTATAAAAGGATTAAATACTTGGCCATTTATCTATTGATTGCTGCCTTAAAACAAACATCACAGTGTCAAGTGAAGGAGAACTATGTCAGTATCACGTGTCTCATGTGAAATGTGCCTGGGGGTGGCAGATTAATTAATTCTCTTGGAATTTAACTAACAGAAATACAAGTATTGCTTTGATAATCTTGATATAAAATCAGAAGGCAAAGTATCCCTCCCAGACACTGGCAGCCAGTTCTGGTGTGAAAGGGTGCAAACACAGCCACACAGCTTCCAGAATCAGTCAGGTGAGGATGCAATTTAGCTGCTTTACTGTGGCAAAGAGTTCGAGTTCACAAACCTTGAAGATCAACAGCAACTCAGTCCAAAGACAAGTGATGCATGTCAGTATTGAGCCACTGGAACTAATATTATAACACAGACACCAACTATACTGAAGCTGTGCTGGTTCACCGAGGCTTATTCGCTGCTGCACAGACACAGGCTGTTCTGTGTTCCAGCTTCCTCCACCATGCTCCGGTATCCCCTAGCACGCAGTACCAAGATGTTCCTTGATGTGGGGCAGTTCGACCTGCACCCACACCAATTAAAAGGGTGCTGATGGTACAAATTGTTCCCTACAAGTACACTCAGTTGTGATTCAACACAGAAGTTAAGTGTCAGGATGTATAGTATTTAAACCCAGTTAAAAAACAAAGAAACACAGTGAGGAAGACAATGCAGAGGGAATGGAAAAGTTAAACTGTACTTGAGGAGTATGGGGGAAAAAGGAACTTCAACAAAATATGCTGTCTAGGGAAAGTCTTTCTTTGCTTTTGCAAATTCAAGGGCCTAAGGAAACCGAGAAACAATACAGAAAGAAAACCTATTGTTAAACTGATCATACAGTACCAAGGCCACGTAGGAAGAAGAGTATCCACCAGACACTCTGCTATCCCGAAGCAGGACGTGAAAAATAAAACCCAAAGGATCCCAAACCACCAACACACCAAATAACTTTCCCACTCTCCCAGAACTTGCCAGAACTCAGGGCCTGGTGCCCACATTTCATCCTTCGGAGCAGGCAGCAAACTGTCTTCCCGTCGCCTCCCCGTCTCTCCCGCTGACAGCGACGGGCATGCAGGCCGGCACCCAGGGACGGCGGTGATAACGTGTGTGTGTGTGTGTGTGTGTGTGTGTGTATGTGTGAGGTGCCTGTGCCTGCCGGGGAGGGGAAGTGCGGGGAACACGGCGATGCCGGAGGCCCCGTACACGGGTAGGGCCCTGGGCAGGGAGACTTCAGCGGCCGCCTGCCACGGCCCCGCTCAGCCCCCTGAGCTCCCCGTAGCTCTGCGGCCTCCAAGCCTCCGGAACGGAAAGGGGGAAGAAGAGCGGGTCCTCGCCAGTCAGTACCTGCGCCGTCAGTCCCTGCTCCTCATCGTCCTGCCCGGTCAGCACCCGCCTGAGCTTCTCCATACCGCCCCTGAGGCGGGGTACACCGGGCGGCTCCGAAGGAAACCGCTCTCCCGTGCCGGGCCGAGGGCCCCACCGGAAGCGATGAGCACCCGCGGGCTTCGCGCCTGCGCGCTTGGGCGGAGCAGCGGGGGGTGTAGCCGTGACTGGGGGGCCTGCCCTGGCCCTGGCCCTGGCCCATAGGGCCGCCTGGCCCGGAAGGCCTTATGGGGTGTCACCGTCGTGCTGGAGGCGCTGCGGAAGAAGAGCAGCTTTTTGGGTGCTTCCGCGCTTCGCTGCTTCCTGCGGCATCGAGTCATGTCGGCACATTCGGAAATACTCTCTGCACGAGCTCAGTGGTGTGAACTGGTGCTGCAGTAAAGCATGCTGCATAGATGCAGGATGGTAACTCCGTGATCATAAACAGGCATGGTGCAGGTGGGGCTGGCAGTTGGTCATCTAACTACCAGATGGCATCTCTCTTCCTACGTGGCTTTGGCAGTCGATGGTCACTTTAACGAGATTTTGTTTCTAAACTGCTGCTCAGTTTCCTGAGGCGCTTGGATTTGCAAAACCAAAGACTTTCTCTAAACAGAGATGGTGGGTGGAGTGCTGCTGGGAATGAGCAGGAGGGGCAGCCGAGGCACAGGGCAGCATGAGAGCCTCCACCATACCCCTTCTCCTAGCAGCAGAGGTTAACAGGTAATACAGAGCCATGCTGGATGCATCTCCACATGAGCAGATACATTACATTGAACTGTGCCCCTTACAGCTACTCCTGTTCCCCTCTGCCACAACCATTTGTAGTGGGAACAGCACCTGGCTTGCTCGCAGCTGGTGTGCAGGACACCCCTCATGGAGTGCCAGGGCTGTTTGCACTGGTGTTCCTAGCAAGCTCCACGCAAGTCCTCCGTCCTGCCTCTGTTCAGACACAGCCCCTGTGTGCCCTTTGGGGCCGTTCCTGCATCTTGGCACGTGGCTGTGCTGTGTGATCAGCCCTCAGCCAAGTACCACAGCTCTGGCCTGTGTGGTTTGCAGGGGAATGAGTCCGAGGGAAAACGATCCAGCTATGGCGGGGTGTGCCCTGCCTGCTGCTTGGCTGCACAATGACAGCAGACAGCAGTGTGGGGTGGGGCAGGAGGGGAGGATGAGTGATAAGGGCTGTGAAACCTGCTGCTGTGTGAGTAAAACTTGATAAGAGGGCAGTGAAGCCCCCAGTGGGGCCCTTCAGGACAGAAGCCTTCTACTCTCCTTTGTGTGAGAGGAGAGCTCCCACCCTGCTTCCTCCACACACACACTTAGGAACAGTCTCCCATGTGCCTTGGACACTGGGCTTTAGGTGAAACACTTGGACACGAAATATACCTTTCCAGCCTGATGACACCGGCATCTCAGCAAGCTTTAGGTTAAGGCCAAAATTTGGAATGGGAGAAACACTTGCAGACATGGCTGTGTGAAAGTAGTCAAACAACAGAAAAATATCATCCCCCAAGCCAGCCAGCACAGCCTGTACCTTGCAAGGGCCTGAGCAGGGAGGAGGGTATGTATAAGGGAACAACAGGACCATGACCCTCTGAACAGAGGAGGGAAAATAAGAAAAGAGGTGGGTATGTGTGCGTGTGTGTGCGTGCAAAAGGCATGTGGCTGCTACCTGGCATGCCCAGTGGTCCCATGCCCACAGCTGCCAGGAGAAAGGGAGAGGCCCAGCTGGTCATGGCATCTGGTCATAAGCTTGCTGCCACCTGCTTGGCTTGGATGCCTTGGGTGCTTTGCTGCTGACAGGGGCAGGAGGTGGTGAACAGAGGTTCTTGTTGACCTCCTCCTCTTCTGCACTGGACCAAAGGTGTCAACACGGGAGCATCATTTGGTGGTGTCTCTGAAGGAAACTGGTTGCTGACATGAGCTGCTGTTCCAAGCAGCTGCTTTCCCCCATCCACCCCCAACCCCCAAAACACTAGGGCAGACCCATCCCTGTCTTGACTTCTGCCTGTGAGGAACAGGGAAAGTGAAGCTTTGAAGACTTTGGCCCACCAAGGCTGGGCAGTTTACAGCCATACAGCTCAAACCTCAGGAAGCTCTCTGCCTTATGGCCTGTTTACTTCTGCAGTAGTAGAATAGCTAGAAGCACAAAGCATTTAGATATGGGGGGTAGGAAGCACAGCAACCATTAGCTGATGGGATCAGAAAGCAGCGTGGTGTGATGTGCATTGAGTGGAGGAGGAGAACCTCCTGATGCTTCAGGTGCCTCTGAACATGGTCAGCAAGACCTTTCAAGATAGAATTCAGCATATTTTGCATCACAGCAGCATGATGGTAAGAGTTCTGATGGCTTCACTGCTATTTGCATGGGCAGAAGGGTGGCAGAACTTAGCCAGTTTACTTTTACTAGTTCTTCTGTTCCACAGAAATGTTGTGGGCTCATGCTTCCCCTGGAAATGGTGGCATGACAATACACGTATCAGAGCATGGCAGTCTCTTCCCCACCTCTTCCCACTGCTGAAATCTTTGTGCTCCCCACTAAAACCAGAACTGTGCAAGCCATTCTGTACCTCCATAGCCTTCCCACAAAGCCCCAGACCATGTGACTGCTCAGACTGATCAAAATGTCATTTGTGATCTTAAGGGCAGTGGCGCACCTTCTTCAGGACTTTAAATTTCTTTCATTAGATATAACTAGATGCTCTGAATTTTAGGCTTTTTTTTTTTCGGCTGCAGTTTTCTGGATTGCTATGGTCCAAAGTGAGCGTTACACGATCAGGGGCACTTCTCATCTAAGGCAGTTATTTTAGTAAGGGAGAGATTGGCTTCTGGTCTCCAGTGACTGCAGAGGAAGTATGGATGACAAGGTTAAACCAGACACCTAAGCTTCAGCCTGATGAATCAGGGTGATGAACTTCACCATCACCTCTAGATGGAACCAGCCTTTACATATAATTTCTGTTTACTTTTACAGAAACCTATGCATAGTGAGCATGATGGGACTGCTACTGTAAGCAATGGAAAGACAAGAGATTACAGAGAGATCCCAGGTCCAAAATGCCCAAGAATAGCCTACAGAAATGATGGCATTGAAGTACTGCCAGTGATTTTTAGCAAATATATTCAATTCCACAGTATATCTGACAGCAAAATATAAAAATGAGAAAAAAAATTAAGTTATTCTTGTTTCTTTTCTTCCCAGCTTTCAATAGAGAGATACAGACAATTTAAACCTGGATCTACCCTTCTGTCTGCATGACTTCATGCAGGAGTGTTTGGCTCTGCCTTGAATTACTGCTTTCTGCTCATACACGAAAGACAGGCACTTAAGCACATGTCAGAGATCAAGCTGAAGCTGTGTTTTTCTTTCTGTGTGAAAAAGCCCACCATCTTGCTGCTATGAAGCAGAGAAAAGCAGTAAAACCAGGGCTGCTTGAGCCCTGAGCAGTGTGAGGGGCCAGCTTGCATCCTGCCACTGCCCCCTCCTTCCAGCTGGCTGCTGCCTGGGCTGCACCACCCATTCATTCCTGAATGAGGCAAAGGGTTTTGTTTGCTTTCCTGCTATTTTACTGAGCAGACGGTTGGCATAGTCACCCCAATCTATTTTTCCTAGTTTCTCTCTTCAACACCAATTCTTAATTCTCTGCACTATCAATCATGAAACACCACATGGAAGTCAGTACTTTGCCATGAAAATCAGGCAACTCAGATGGCCTTTGGAAACTGGATATTTGAATGAATATTGCTGAACCAAAGGGTTGCAAGGAATACCAAGTAAAGAATCTCTCACAGAGACCCACTGGAAGCATGGTAGAAAACAGAAAATGCAGAGCTGCTTCAGGGACTTACCCATTCTGCTTGGTGCAAGCATCTCACATCAAACAAAGCAGCAGCTTCTAAAGCCCACTGAAAGAAAAGAAGCTTACCAGTAGGAATGAATGCCCCTTGTGTCTTTTGAAAAAAGCCCATGCTCCTGAACATGCAATTATGAATGTCCCCCAACAAGCCAGCATCTCTGACAGTGACAAGTAGTAGTAATCCCAAAACAAGCAGCAAGGAAGCAAAAAGCTGGAAAAAGCAGCTCCTTTCTTACTCCTCAGTTCAGGAAACATCACTTCTAATTTGTCTGACATTTTGTGCTTATCACCCAGAGTGATGTGTCTCAAACCATTCCAGATCCAGTCATCGCTTTTTTAGCGACAAAGTGATCTCGCTTATAGATCTCTGATGTAGGGAGCTGAGGCATACAAAAACCAACTACAGAAATAAGAGCTGTTTCTTGGACTGCTTGGCAGACACCTAGTAACTACGTGTGTCTGTGGTTCACAGTAACATTGTGAGCTACTGCAGAGCTTTGGAAAGAAAGGTAGTAATAGCCTTTAGTGGCTCATTGTGGCTAATAAAACATATAAAAGGAAGCAACAAACAGCTTTGTGAGCTCATCTCTCTGTGGCATCATACACTCAGATCAGGTAGCAGAGGCCTGGTTAACACTATTGCATACCTTGCCAAATCACTGAATCCCTTTGTGTTCCTAACAATAATCCATCTAAGAGCCGATGCTGATGTTTACCATTTTCCAGTATAAGAAACACAAAGTATTAGAGTGGTTACAAATCACACAACTGGTTTTGTACTTTGCTTCCAAGTGATCAACAACATCAACTGTGTACATAAATACCTTGTGGTTGCTTCACATAGCTTCCCCATGAACAAATACAGTAGTGGTCTTAGGATTTTAAGTGATCCCAAGGGCAAAGAGATATAGTGTATAGCAGTATGTAAGAAAGGAATGTTTGAGACAATCCCACTATTCCCTTGGCATTGCTACACACTAAAATCTGGAGATGTTTCTGTGTTTAAGCTGGGATCTCAGATCCTGGCAGACTACAGAGTGACACATGACAGATTAATACCTGTCATGCCAGGAAACAGCTTTAAGATTTCACAACACCACATGTCCTCTACAAAGAATGAGAGAAAGGCTACCAGTATCATTTAAATCACTCAATACCGCTCTGAAAAGGCATCCCTTCAGTTAATACATATTCTAGGACAACAAGCATGATGTATAACTATTCCAACCAAACTATAAATCAACACCCATTAAAGCAAGTTGCAACCTACTTCTCCCTTGGTAAGCTATGGGTTAAATGTGCCAAATATTACAAAATACTTTCACAATTACAAGTGACATGCTTTGTACATTTACATTTTTCTATACAGTGGACCAAATATAGCACATAAGTGCTTGGAAGTGCTGCCATAATTGGTGCTGCTTTCTCTTGCAGCAAGGGCTGAGTCTGGCTCAGTTATCTCCATACAACAGTTTCACTTAATGAGAAAGACATGACCCAGATTTCAGATGAAATTAGTAAGCTGAAAATTCTCAGGGTTGTTGCCACAGCTACTTGAAAACTCCTGTTAAAAAAAGGTAGTAAGAGAGGGAGAAGGAAGAGGAGGAAAAAGTCAGAAGAGAGCAGTATCATGGTCAGGGTTAGACCATGTGGTAGAGAAAGACAATGATCTTGAAGGAACAAGACTTCAGTGATAACACACAGAGCAGGTTATCCAGGAAGCTAGTATTTTTGCCGTGTAGTTAGGGTTGATTCTATAGACATTGGCCATTTTTAAAAAGTTACCACAGTGACTAAACACAATGCACTGGCAGCTATTATATCAGCTAAAGCAGAAAGGTGTCTGGTAGGGAGAGAAAGATTTCTCCACAATTCATTTAATAAAGCAATGACCTCATATTAGAGCACCAGAGTGCTTGTTTCTCCACTTTATAAATAGTGAAGCTTGCAGCAATCATTTTTAATCAGAATAAACATTTTAGTGTCTGAATAAGTTAACAGTAGAAATACTCCAGCTTTATATAAGCACAACTGTAGACATACTACATTAGATAGCATTGTTGCCCAGTTGCAGACAGGATCAAAATACCCAGTGAGATACAGGCTGAAAAACTATGACAGATGGTGACTGTGCTTATAAGTCTTTCCTGTTAAGATTTTATGTTGTTGGTAGCCTGTCATTTTAGCTCAGGGAAGGCACTGGAGTAGTTGGGAAAATTGCTCTGTCCTAATCTGAGACTATATTTTATAAACACTTCTGTATCAAAATCTGTATTGGTCCAGGGAGCAAAGGACTCTTCCTTTCTTGCTGCCTTCTCTCAATCTGTAAGCATATTGAGACACTTTGTCCCTTCCCCCCTCCAGTTCCCTGTATTCACGCCCTTGCTCAGATAGCATCATTGTGCTTTGTAGGGAGAACAAAAGATAACTCACAACGCTAATGGAGAACTATGTTTTACTAAGAATGCATTTTCTCTGAGAAGTGTCAGGCTGTATGTGCAGTACTGTGGCTAAGAGTTTTCTGCTGGTTTTAGAGTAGAGAAAGCTCACTTGTTCACAGAAGTTATAGAGGCAAAATTGAAAAAAAATTATATATATACACACACCATACATAGAAGCATGGCTTAAATGATTATATAGCATAAGAGCTGTGGGAAGTCGAACAAAATTCACTATAGGCAGCTGTTGTTACCCTCATTAAAGAAGCCTTGTGAGTTCTCTCTTCTGACCCCCCAGTTAGAATTATTGCTTTCTGTCTATTTATTACAGTGCTACCAGATGACCTCCACATTTGACTCAAATCAGTGAGCTTCCAGCTCATGGGAACACAGAAACACTTTTGTTACTGTACAACCTGATGGGCTGTGAGACATCCATCCCCAGGCCTGAGTTCTCCATCCCAGGCTAGGGCTTTGTCCCTTCAAGTCCCATGAAGGATGCTTTGCTCCACCCATTCAATTTTTTTTTTTTTACTAGAAGCCTGTATGGATTGCAGGAAGCATCACAGGTTTGAAACCTCAAAGCAAGTTAGAGCCCACTTTCCACCTGCAATTCACTCTTTTACTTCCCCAGTATGAAAGAACTTGAGCCTTGTTATGGTGAATGGATAGAAAGATATGGAAGAAAAAGGTAGAAAGAAATACGTAAGAAACTATTGTGCAGGCAACTACCAGGAAAATGAGGAAAAAAACTCCTGTAAACAGTATTCCTTAGGTGGGGAAGTTAAGACAACAGCTAATGAACAAGAGATAAGAGCACCAAGGTAGGGTTAGAGCATTACATGTATTACAAACTTTACCCAAGAACAGGCCAAACAACCACATTTCATACCTTTGAAGTTTAACACTCCTAGAGGTTTTTTTTCCTCCAGAAATAAGAGAACGAGGTGGCAAGATTATCAGTTATCCTCATCTGCTTGCATCTCACTTATTTATACACAAGTCTAACACTTCTTATATTCCATGAGATGGGGATGGAAAAAAAGATAACTATTTTGTCACAAGACAGCAGTATTGAAAGAACAGCTCAATGCACCAACTTTTCTAAAGCAACAAGCAGCAGTCAGTACTAAGTTTCACCTATACAGCAGGGCATGCACTATAAGCCTCATGTATGCCCATTACAAAGTTCAGCCACTGTGCAATTTGGATCACAATATCAGTCTACAGTTAAAGCAAGTCTTTTAATTGACCATCTTATTTCTAGAAGACAATACGCAATACTTACTCAGCACAATGAGAGCCTTCAATTCAACCTTGACTATCACAGCAGGAATACTCAGTCAGGTACCCACACCCTCTTTTTCTGGGGGTGGCAGGGAAGTGCTAGGTGTTAAGATCCACAGGACACTTGCCTAAACATAGTATATACAAAGGATAATAACTTTTCCAGCCTGTTTATGCTTAATGCTGTTACAGTAATTAACTGATACCCCATACTGAAATTTCAGTTCAGGATCTAGTATCAGAACATGACAAAGCTTTTCAAAATGTTGAAAGGATTTATTGCCATTTGGAACATGTTTATTGTTCAAAAACGCTGAACTGAAATAAAATCCATCACATACATTCTTTGTGATGTATATCTTTACAGCAATGTAATTTTCAGGCAGGTCATGCAGGGAAGCCACTCGCCCAATGAGATCAA
Organism: Lathamus discolor; assembly: GCF_037157495.1. Taxonomy (NCBI): domain Eukaryota; kingdom Metazoa; phylum Chordata; class Aves; order Psittaciformes; family Psittacidae; genus Lathamus; species Lathamus discolor. Next base: position 36,946,968 of record NC_088888.1, on the reverse strand, counting down.
AAACTACTGAAAGGCACCTTGTGTCTTTCAGATCTTAGACTCCAAACAAGTTAAGTTTCTGTCTGTGTAAGGATTACATACATCTAGAGCAACTCAAATAGTAGGAAGAAATAAAATCTACTTAGAACTTCTTAAAGAACAGTACCAGACCTTGTTGCCTTCATTCATTCAGTGCCATGCTTTTGCTCTTCCAAGTCTTCTTCAAATAATGTGCGACTTAAAAATGGGTATTAATGAAGTCTCTTTACTGAGACAAGGCATGCAGTAAGGGAAGAAGGATAGCCAGTCGCTTCCAGGCTGCCTAACTACACATTTGTTCTTGTAGATTAGCAAGCCACTGCTTAAGTTAAAAAAGAAACAAAATAGGAATGAATGCACCCAAGTTAAATGGCTTTTAAGAATGTTAATACCATACCACCTACAGTTACTAAGCCATCATACACCGCTTTTGTAGACCGTTAGATAAAAAAGTTGATTTTCAAATATTGCTTGTTATTCAGATGTCTAACTTTTTATTCAAAGGGTAGTTATTAAGGACCTGTAAGGCAGCAGAACTTCAAATGCAATGGTTTACATTGCTGAATATTACTCTCAAAAAGGCAAGATAAAAAAAAATTAGTAGAAGGATTCTTGGTGGGGTCATTCATAATAGGTGTTTGTTTTAACCCCATTGTAATTGTCACAGCAACTGTAGATGGCAAGTCTTCCTTGGTTGTAATTCAGGATAAGCATATTCCATGGCTTACTTCAAGTTAGATATTTAGTTCTTTTTCTCAAACCTGCCAAGAGAAGATAAAGTTTTAGAAGAGTGAATATTCAACTAGAATTGCTATAAAGAGTCTGGACTTAAAATAGAACTTTAGGAATGAAAGACATTTGGCCAGTTACTTATGGAAAAGCATGTGCATTTGCAGTTTTGCTCACTTTTTAATTTATAGTTCAGGAGGCTTCATCATCCCATTACTCCCCATCGATTTCTTGGGGCCAAAGTAAAAAAGAGCCAGAATCCTGACTCACGAGCACTGCCTAGGGCAGTGTCTGCACTACTTGCTACGCAGTGAGGGTGTGAGACTGCTTGCAGGCTGGTCCCCAGTCACACTCAGTTGTATCTACCTGATATATAGAAGAGTCAGCTTAGAGAGGTTTTCCTTAGTTTCTGTTTCAGATATACAACCCCTTCCAATGTTTCCATCTCAAAAATTAGTTACTGAGACAGACACATGCAGACTAATCAACATAATAAATGAAACCCCCAGAATAGCCAGCAGCTGCATAAGTCTTATCTACATCCATGAACATAAGGGTTTTCAGTCTGTTCTGTGTATCCCTTGGAAGTGTCAAAGGGAGTGCAAGGCAACAAGTCATAGTTAGCCTACTGACAACAAGCTTGTTAATAGGTTTTCAAAAGGTAATGATGTTACACAAGTTCAGAAGCCATGCAAGGGTTTCTACTACAGTTAGAATACTAACAGAGTATTCCAAGAGCCATCAGTTTATGACTTCCCTTTTTTGATATGTGACTTGCCTGTATTTGATCAGTCGTCCTCCTTGAATAAGTTGTGCAATTTCATTAGTGAAGTGGCATGCAAAAAGAAGCCAGTTCCTTGGCTGTACTTTGTAGGCAAATCTCATGAAAGCCAAGGAGTAAAAACACAGTGCTGCAAAACATGATAGATATCATTAGTAGATTTTTAATACCTGCATTTTGTTGAGGCATAATTTTCATACTAGTGGAATGTAATGACAGTTACAATGCTTCTCACTTCTTTTAAGTTTCCCAGTAGTCCTACAAACATGTCTGCATTAATGACCCAATGAAGGAAAATACACACCAGTACTCATTTTTGCTACACAAGATATCTACAGGGCTACAGCTTTCCCCAAAAACTCTGTTCCCTCATATGCTTTCCTGTGATACAACTGAGTCTTTATTACCTGTTCTGGCTTTAGCTGGGATAGAGTTAACATTCTTCCTAGTAACTGGTACAGTGCTGTGGTTTGGCTTTAGTATGAGAATAATGTTGATTATACACCAATGTTTTAGTTGCTGTTAAACAGTACTTTCCCTGATTAAGGACTTTTCAGTCTCTCATGCTCTGCCAGTGAGAAGCAGCACAAGAAGCCAGGAGGGAGCAGAAACAGGACAACTGATCCAAACGGGTATTCCATGCCACAGCCCATCATGCCCAATATATAAACTGGGGGGGAGGTGGGAGTTGGCCAGGAGTTGCCAGTCACTGCTTGGGAACAGGCTGAGCATTGGTCAGTGGGTAGTGAGCAATTGCACTGTGCATCACTTGTTTCCTGAATTTTACTCCCTTCTCTTTTTCCTATTATTTCTGTTATGTTTTACTTTCAGTTATCAAACTGTTCTTATCTCAACACACAGGTTTTGCCTTCTTCCAATTCTCCTCCCCATTCCACAGAGGGAGCCGGGGGAAGGGGAGGAGTGAGCAAGCAGCTGTGCAGTACTTCATTGCCAGCTGGGGTTAAACCACAAGACTACTTAAACTATCTCAGGCAGAGAAGAGTTAATCCCAGTGAGACATGGCCTGTCTTATACAATTATTCTAACAACTTCTAGGACAGAGTATTTTTAAAATGCTAATTACTTAGATACAGTTCTTGCTGGGAACATTTTAAAATGGACTTTAAGAGAAGGCAGTTTCTATCCCCAGGAAATCATGAACATCGAGAAGCATAAAGCTTTGTTATCTGCTTTCCAGGAACATAAACAATTTTAATCTACTCTATCGTAATTGCATTTAAATACAGGAAATTACAACCAAAGATGTCAGTAGCTTTGCAAAGTTCTGACAGGCTTAAAGAAAAAAAAAAATCATGAAATTAACTATCCAAGGAAGACAGCCTCTTTTAAAGTACGGAACCTAAAAGATGGGAGAAAAACATTTGTAAACCCACCACCCTATGTATATTTATAAAAATTAAGCATGTCTCAACTTGGCTGAACTGGGTACCTGCCATCAAACACTATCTGCAAAACAGTTTCACTATGCCATAGATTATTCTAAGCAGTCTTCCATCTTGAAGAAGCTGATTAGGACACTGAATTACTGTAAGCAGTAAGCAGAATCTAGTGTAACTTTGCATAACCCAAAGCTATTTGCTTGGGAAAGAAGAATTAATCAGAATTATTAACTGAGTTAAGGAAGAAAGTAATACAAAAATTAAGCTACTAAATTAAAGCTACCAGATTTATGATACTGGAGAAGAATTTGAATGTAGAGACAGAGCTATAGGCAAAAAGCTACACATGGTCCAAAAAAGGCAGAAAAAATACTGTTCATGCATTTAAAAAACATTTCTCACTATTCCATTAAGAATCACACTAGCCTGTCACAGGCAACTGCTTTGCAAGGAGTTCATCTCCCTTAACTGCTTTTTGCACTCTGAAGACCAACCATTGCTATTTCTTCACTTTGTCAGTGTTTGTATTTAAGACTCACACTAACCAGAAAACATCATTGTTCTTCATACAAAGAATAAAGTTTGGTAAACAGATACATCTGAGCTAGTGCGCATAGCAGTATAAGATACCAAAAGAATTACTCTTTAGGAGCGAGTCTGGTGATCAAAACTGCCAAGACTCAAGACCTACATCCCTCCCCCTCCCAGATTACTGGAAAGCTCTGTGGAAAAAACAAACAAAAAAAGAAAACCAAACAAAACCAACCAAACCAAAACCCCACAACTCTGCAACTTTCCAGTGCCTCAGTTTTCAAGTGGCCTCTGAAGTCCTATAACAAGATATTTGATATCTGTATCTGCTTTAATCACAAATTTGCAGGCAACTAGTAATGCACCACTTGACAAATTATTAGTTGCCTGAAAGAAACTTAAAGAAAATCTGTGTGCTGTAGTTTGTTCACTAACAATTAGTTTATCTTAGGTCTTACCAAATGTCATTCGGCCACTAACGATTTCTGGCGATTTCTTCATATCATTAATAGCAGCAATAGGAAGTCCCCAGTTGGCAACTGGCCCCCAAAAGTGCTGCAAAGACAGAAAATGGAACTAAAGTTACACAGAAACACAGACCTCCTATGGTATTCTTATAGATCTCCTTAGCTACACAAAGCTTCAGAGGACAGGGTTAAAGGTAAAATTCCATGTAAAGATAGGGACTACTTTTGACATAATGGAGAAAAACTAAACCCTTCTTTCAGCATGATCTAGCCTTCATGGTGGAAGGAACAGGAACTCACTCTGAATCTTCTTGCATACTGGGGAGGAATTACTGAAAGGCCACTGAAATGCAGTTTTGTGTAATTATACCTCAGCCATCACTGAGCAGTCTGATCAGTATAATCATACAATAACCTCAGATTTACAGCTCACTTCGATGCAGAGAATTAGCATTCATCTCTTTCAAATAAGGCTCCTCAAAAATGTAATGAAAACACAAGTTGTTGCTGAAGTAAAGAATGGAACTGTTTTCATGTTATGCCTAGGATGAAGAAATGCTCAGCAAGCATCTTCTTCCAAGTGCTTAAAACACCTCTTGAAAGAGCAAGGCCATGCAACCAAAGCAAGCTGTTACCTAAAACTTCATCTGCAATTGCCAAAACAACCTGATGGCTACCTAAAGCTCAGTGATTAGACAGATCTGAGATTAGAGCAGTTAGCTACAGATATGTACACAGAAAAACAGAGACAAGAAGCAGAAAGAATCAATTCAGAAAAACTGATGAGAGCTCAATTTGATGGGTATTGTCTGAAAGACTGAGAAAAATAGTCTCCTAAGTCAAATATCCCCTATTGCTATAAGTTAACAAGCCTTCAGTAGAATTCTTTCCACTGAAAACGCATGCAGTATTTGCATCAGCTTCTCCTAATGGGAAACTATGGATGCGTGAAAGTAACTTGGCCAGATACGGCAAAAGAGAAGCACCTTGCAAGAAAAAGCTCTGTAGATTCCAACTTTATCCATTCTTTTGATACTTCCTCTAAAATGCAACACTGAAGATATTGCAACAATTCTGAACTGTCAGGCAACATTTAAGTTTCTTCCAATTTTAATTCAAAATACTCTAAGCCAGTCTGGATACTAGCTTGTCAACACTACAGCAGTACTTAAAGCCACGCTTGCTTCCTGCGGATTTGGGTTGCGGTACAAGAAACTGAACTAACAAACAAAAAACCAAACAACAAAAAAAAAAAGGAAAAAGTGAGCTAAGTGGTACACACCATTTTGATATTTTAACAGTAGTGCAATATGCAAAACAATGTCATATTTCTGCAAGTATCTACAGAACTGACACTGGTCCAAACCTAGGTTTATAATAAGAGTATGTCAAAAGATGCAATAAATGCATTTGTTTACTATATTCCTACTGATAGAAAAATTGACATCTAATGGCTAAAGCCTCTCAAGTACACGAGAGATACCATGGCATAACTGAGAAGTTGCATGGCTACATGGCATTTAGACTGTACAGCTATAGTTAAATAGTGGAAAAAAAAGTTTAACACCACTTAAACACAAGGTGTTGCAACAAGAACATTCACAGAAAACAGTCATGAGCACACAACATATTGTTTAAATAAGTTTAAAGGCTTTAATGTAGCTATTTAAATAAAGTACAGTAAGAGAGCCAGAAACAAACATCTAGTCATAATCATAATACAGTAAGACAGCAAGACAACTTGTGTAAGCATTACCACACTATAGCAGACTGGAAACCAGAACTGGTAAGGCAGTTCACGTACTCGGTGAGGTTTTTAGTCATTCCAGGAGTCTTGTTTAAAGACCTGTAGTTTCAGAAGAATAAGTCTTTGCAGCTCTAAGCTTGATTTTTTGAATCTATGAAACAGATCTGGAAGTCCTAGTGATGACTTCTTAATTCAACTGCTATTAGAACACAGACAAACAACACATCACAGACTATGGATCACTTCAGGCTCAGGCTACACAAGCTGAAGAATCATCAGTTCACATCCCAGCAGTACTGCAGCAGTAACTTTCCTCTGCTGACCAGGGAGGTAGATTTAGAACCTGCTCACTTGAGATGGTTATCCAGTTTCAAGTGCCTCCAGGCAGCCAGCCTTTGAAGTTTACACACACAAGAATTAAACTACACCTATACAGGTTGCCTTTGGTCTACATAGAAGAGCAAGTCTTCCATACCATTATGATTCACAGTATAACAGGCATAAAAAAACCCCACCACTCCCAGTTTCAGAAGCAAACTAAAAGGCGGAAGGAAAGAAGAGTCTGCAGTGAGAGTTATTATGTCAGGCAATAAATGGTAACATAAAGCTAGTTAAAAAATAAACCAGGTGGTTTGGTTATGAACCAGTATTGTCGCTATGCAGAAGAGTGGTTATAGCTTGACCTGATCTCTGTAGCAAAGGGTATGGAAAAAATGAAGCCCCTTTACTTTTGTAGTGATTGCTTTAGGAGACATTGTGAAGAAGCTAATGTTTGGTCGCCTTCACCCCAGAATTGCAAATAACTCTTACTAGTGCATCACTCCTGGAAGTCTGCATTATGCTTTCAGATGCAAGCAAGATCATAACAGTGCTGAGGCAAAAAGGCTGCAAGTTACTGAAGTCATATGTGAAACCAGAAGTCCCCTTGCTTTTCTTACCGTACTGTTGAAGTGGACCATCATTTTCCATTCAGAAAGCACATGGAAGAAAGAAGAAAAAAGTGTTAGTTTCTTTCATAATCAGCATAATGAAAAGTGCATCACAAACAAGATAGGTAGGAGTCAGAAAACTGTCATGGCATTAACCTTGATTAATGTAGCACTATTAAAAATTCCATTTCTCTCAAGAGCCATCTTTGTGACAACTGTTTGCTGCCTAGTACCTTTTTCATAGCAAGATAAAATCCCATTATAGTCTGTGGAAGACATTTATCACCTATAGTCTTCAAAGCATCTGAGACGCTACCCCAACTAGTTTAAAAGGACAAACTTTTTTGACACAAGTTTTGTCACGACAAAACTAAACAGCTACAGTTCCTCTGTGGGAGCCTTGAAGAACTTGGAATTCTTTGTACATCCTTTGTACTACATAAGTAGGTCAAACCAAATATTGCCAAAGATCTTACTGTTACTAAGCTTAGTCCAACCATGGCTGTACCAGACATAAGCTATATATTTTCAGTGATGTAATATACGTATTTTCAGTGATCTAACATGCAAGTACACTCCAGTCATGTATAGGGTTCATTTAAGTGATCATCTAGGTACCAGTTTATGTAATAATTTAATGATCTATGCATGGAAGCTAGACTACAGCATATATTTAAGATTGCTTGCTGCTCTTAAAATGTTTCAGAATTTTTAAGCATCCTTTTTCCAAAGATACTGATAGGACTCAATTTAAATCATGGCTTTCAAGAAACCAGCTACTAACAGAAAGCCTACTGCTGCAGAACACTTAAGTCACCTCCCTCACACTGATTTCCATATTCTTAGAGCACTGTTATACAAATAGCTTTGGCAAGGGAACAGTCAGTTCTAACTCTGGCAATCACACTGGCTGCAAGTCTTTGAATCAGCCTGTGGCTTGTAACAGAATGCTTAGTGTCCCTGGTTAGTCTAACCACTTTTTCTTGTTGTTTGTTTTCTTTTTAACTGAACTGCAGCAATAGTTAATTGAAGTAAACAAGCATATACTTCCCCCCACACCCCCACCCCAATAAAACCTTAAATAAACAAGTTCAAATATGTCTCCTGGCATACTTGGGTTTGAGCCAACAAAAGTCAGCCTTGATTTTTAAACTGGAAGTTGTTTTCAGGCAAGTAAAAGCCTAAAATAGAATCAAAGTGATGCTATTTTAACAGAGTAGGCAGCCCTGGCTAATATCATCCTCACATTCACATGAAGCAGGCATCCAGTCCCAAAGCTCTGCAGCCAATACAGCTATAACAAATGCACCATAACCAATAGCAAGGACACTGCAACAAGTGTGTTCATTTATTCCTGACTCCATTTCAAATTAGCAGTTACGAAGAACTACATTCAATCCCTTGACAAAGGGAACACTTCATACTAACACTTCCAGAACTGTGGGAAGAGCTGCTGAATTTACCCATCCAGTTTCTGTGTGTCTGCTTTCTGTGTAAGGGCCTGGACATCACAAGAGGAACTGACAGCTGATCAGTACCTTAGATTGCTACTACAATTCATTCCAAAATGGTTATATTGGGAAAGATTTATTTTTCAAAGATATTCATGTACGTATTTTCTTCATATTGGCAGTGAGGATATTAACAGGCCAGAGGCCATCCTGCAAATACAGAGGAAGTGCCACCACTCTGTTCCCCCACACTGCCATCCCCTAAGATGTGATGGTATTACCCTTCTGTAAAAGATTGTTCAGTTCTTGGAGCATACAATACTGAGAGAGCAAACGCAGTGTTCTTCAGTTTCTCCCACAGACCAGCAGAGGAAGTAGAGGACTTTTTTATCTTTTTTTAATGTCCTTGTGTTTAAATATTTACTAATGAAAACAGAAGATCAGTTAATTCTGTTTATATTACTGATGCTAACTCTCCTAAAGTTTATTTCAATTAAAAGAAAGGTCCTAGACAGTTTATGCCAGCGTAAGTGCTCAAGCTTTACAAGGAATGAACCATTTCAAAGCCACCTAAATTAACAATGACTACATTTGCATTATTGCTGAGTCATCAGGAAGAGATATTTCAGAAGTGCCTCAGAAGACCAAAGTCTCCACGCTTATTTTTCTATTACCAGAAGATTTTGGGACTCCTTGGTATTCCTTAAGCAACTGAAGTACTTTAGATTTCTACCACAAGACAATGCCATAACTTGCCTAGAGTGGCGTATATAGATCTTCTCGTTCAAAAGAAGAGAAAGCTGCTTTACTGGATGTTTTTTAGAAGCTACTACTTTAAATCATTAGAAGAGAAAGTAAGAGGATTCAGTTGCATACTATTAATGGCTTAGATAATATAACTTTAGTGACAACTGACATTTTTAGGATCTATAGAGGAAAAAAAAACCCATGCAACTTCGAGGTCATAATATATAGAGCTACCAAACTTTCATGGGCCAGTCAGCAAGTTTTAAGTTAACATTATTACTGCTGCGTTTTACAAGAACCAGAAGTCTACCTACAGCTAACATTCTAATTAAGCTGACTTTAAAGCATTAAGACAACAGTTAGAGTAAATGTGTATTTACATGATTTACAGTCATTCAGATCCCCATTAATCACCACTTAAGCCAGATGTGAAATTGGCAGAACAATTAATTATTAATGACAGTTTTAAAAGCAATTTATCTTGGTTCTTTGTGCAAGATCCAAAAGCTAACCTGATGTAATGCAATTCTATTGCCAGATACATCCACCTGAGGAAAGAAGCATGCATTCATTATGCTTGCTTTCATGTTTTCAAGTTATAAAGCTGAAACTGAAGCTACTTATTTCAATAGAGGTCTGCAAGTGTTGATTGCCCTAAGCCAGAATAATAGAACATGCAATTCCATCTCTTTGTGTAACTTCAGTTATTCTATTTGGGGTCAAGGATTTTACAGTTAAATACTGGTATCACAAGCAATCTCTCAATTCATCATTTCCCACAAAACTTTCACATTTATAAACCCTTGCTTCACTGCAGTCATTAAATGCTGATTTTTAGAGCAGATACCATAGTCTTAGAGCTTTGAGGAAAAACTCTTACTCAATGAGCACAGCAAGACTATAATTTTCTTCAGGATAATCCTGTAGTCTGGGGAAGCAAGAGCCTTCAGGAAAGAACGTAAAGAGATAATAGCTCAAAGTACATACACTCCATTCCTTCTACAGAGAAGACAGACTATGATCTTTTATTTACTTGTTATCTAAATTTTAAACTCAACATAAAGGCAACAACTTAAACAAGAAAGCAAGAAACAATGCTAAAAGGCCATACCACATAGAGCCACTGACTTGAGCTCTTCATGACACTCAGCAACAGAAGTACAAATTAAGCAGGTATTTTTGTACGCAACACTAGAATCCCACAGAATTATCCTTTTTCAAAATAGTCTTATTTTAATAGCTTATTTCACGACTAGAAGTAGGATGAAATACCCTGAAGAGCTTTATTTTGTCTACCTTTTCAGTCTTCATCAAGAACATACATACTTCCAGCAAGTAACTGTGGTGGTGTTCAGAAGCTGCCATTATCTTCCCTGGATTTTTGTTTGTTTGTTTTCTTAAGTATGAAGCATAGTGCTGTTTTGCTAGCCATTTATCTACTTCACTTGAATTCTATTCAGTGAACTAAGTGTTAACATCAAAGCACACCTATCAAGCTTACATAATATCATGAAGACTTTCAGAAGGAATCCACAGAGAAGCCTGCTTTAACCTTCTTTTGTTTTGCTTCAGGGACATTCTCCTCCTTCTTGTAACTCATGTTTTTGCCCCACTGTTTCTATGGAATTTGATTTTGCGAGTGCCAAACAAACCCTTTTGCTTCCTGAGCTATTATAGTCCCTCTTCCATGAAAGCTTACACCATCTGCTACTTTCACCAAGACCGTTTCTCAGATAAACAGATGCCCGCCTACATACTTGCTCAATATCAAACATCAGTTGCAATACATGTAGGTAGAACGGCAAGCAACACCTATACTGAAAGGTTGCTCAATTACCTGTATTAGAAGGGCCCATTTTTACTTATTTTCTTTGTCAAGCTGCTTGTCAGCCAAAGAAACTTCAGCCTGCCTATTCGAAACCACTCCATACAGTATTTCCACCAGATCTAAGTAAATATGCTGCAATTGCATCTTTAGGACATTCCTGTGATTTCACTTCACGATGCCATTCCTCTCACCAGAGCACACAAGCTGAAGCGTGAAAAAAAAGTATTGAGCTGTTTGGGAAGTGACTAAAGCTACATTCCCATGAAATCGGGGCTTTAACAAGCCTCTGGAAAACGTACATATTTACACATACTCAGACACTTAAATAAGTGGCCTTAGAACAGCATCTGTTAAACTCGCTTCTGCACACAGAAAGAGCAAAGCTCTTTCCTCCCTGATTGTGGGCAGCGGTCCGAGGACCCGTGTCCCCGGCTCCCGCGCCTGCTGCCACCTGCCCCAGAGCCAGGGCAGCGCTCCGGGCCGGTCCCACAGCCGGCAGAAGGAAGGTCACACTGAAGTGCAGCTGCCGCAGCAGTTTCAAACCGTGCCGCGTCGCTTCAAGGTCAAACCCGGTTTCCCCGCGGTGGAACGGTCGGCTGACAGCCCCAACAACCTCCGCAAGCCACGGGGTGCCTCGCTGTCCCCCACCACCCACACCAGCACCTCCGGGCCGGCTTCGCCCTCCCTCGCTCCCTCCTGCCCCCGCGCAACCACCGGCGAGGGCGAGCTTGATGGAGGTCAAGCGACACCGCCCTGCCACAGCCACCAGCTCGGGTGCCCCGAGACAACAGGGGACAACGGCTGGAACAGTTTGGGGAAGAGACGCCGGTCGCCACTGCCCGCCCGGGCAAAGCGGGAGCGAGGTCACCGCAGGCAGAGGCGGACGCGGCAGCCGCCAAGGACCCCCGCGCCGCGCTCCGCTCACCTCATGAGGTAGTCCCTGAACTCCTTGCTGCGCAGATAGTCCACGGCCTTGCGGCCCAGCGCCCCCGCCATGACGGCCCTCAGCGGCAGGTAGCGCCCAGCCCGCGCACCCCCTTCACGACCACTACCAGCACCAGTGACACCTCCCGCACCCCGCCGAGCCGGCGCCCGCTTTACGGCAGCGCCCTCCCTACGTCACCACAGCGCTCTCGGCACCTATTGGCCGCAGCCGCCCCGCCTCCCGCCTCCCGGGCTCCCAAACAGAGAAGGTGGACGTGGGGAGGGGGAAAGGCCGTAAAGCAACGCGGCGAGAGGAGGGGGAGAAATTGTCGCAAAGCGCGACGAGGAGGGTCTCCAGCCGTTGAACTGCCGGCATTCCTCTGCAGCCCGTAGGGCAGAGCAGCGCGACGTCTTTCCAAGCTCCTATTGGCTGCCCGGAGGCAGCTGCTGGCTTGCCATTGGCTGACGAGGGGCGCATCCAGCCCCCCAGCAGTGTCTTGCTCCGCCTCTCAGTGTCAGGCGTGTTGCTGCTGTAGGGCTGGTGATGGTGGGTTGTCAGTGGCGTGAGAGGGCTGTCTGTGTATGCGGGTGTCAGGAGGGCCTGTGGCTGCTTCAGTGATTTTCATTATTTAAGATATTCCTATGTTGTTGTTTTGGTTTTTTTAAGAGTCCAGTTTACGGACTTGGAATGTTTGGAGCTGGGAATACCGGGTTATGGTGGAGCAGTGCAACAGTTCAGCCTTTCCCTCTGGACCTGAAATGGTTTAAGATCCCACCTCTCACCAGCACTTTCTATTTCATACCTGAGCAGAGGTTACTTATTTAGAAGGGGAGATAAACTCTAACCCTGTTAATGCTGTCTCCATAAAATTTGGGCCATATAAACGAACACCTGTGTGTGAATTGCATCTTTTATCTTTGCTCATTGCACTAGAGATAGTGAAAAGGGATGTTTACCTCTGCTTTCCAAAGACTTGCAGTTTTTACAGTCTAGAACTGGGCTGAAAGTGCAGCCTGGGGCATGCCCATGTTCTGCAAGAAGTCCTGGAGGCCATGCATGGTTGCTTATTTCCTTCTGCTTCCCTCTTCCCTGCAGGATCTTGGGGAGACCAGGAGAAGAAAAAAGAAAAGGAAAAGAAAAAGATAAGTAAGAGCTCTGCACCCTTCTCCCCCCGATTGCTTCCTTGGAGAGCAGTAGGTGTGAGGAAAAGCGCTGTGTGGACCTCTCTTTCTGTATTTTAGTATATGATAGGACACTCCACCACCACCACCCCTGGCTTTGCTGTGTGTGGGAGGAAGTTTTAACCCCTTTGGTTATGAAAAGCCATTCCCCTGCATTATGAAAAGCCAGACTGTAGCCACCATATTTCTGTGGACTATTTAGACTCCTCGTTTCAAAGCAGCAATGTGAATCTGAACAGGGTCTCAAAGAATCATTTATTCATTTTGATTTGACTTGTGCTGGCAGAAGAGAGGTCTATGGAAATCAGTTCTGTGGGTTTGAACAAAAATCTCATGTAGTGGGAGTCTACATATCCTATATGGCCAGGCTCAGTTGTTAATATTACAGCTACAGTTTTACCTAAAAATGTAGCTTTACTCTCCTTGACTGAAAATTAATTTTTTCTTAACTCTGTGTATGGAAAACCCCCAATACCTGTCTGCACTGGGATGTGGTGTTCTTTAGTCTTTCTTCCTGGAGTAAACAAGTTCTTTCAGACTTTTCTCTTAGGCTGTGCCTTTTAAGTCCTTTAACCTTTTGCTTACTCTGGTTTTGTTTACACCTTTCTTAAGGCATAGCCTGAACAAGGGTCATCATGTCCCAGTCAAAGCCTTACCAGCAGCACACTGTTAATACCTTTCCCTAATTCTGAGAGAATCTCACTTTGTTTTTGAAGTAGTTAATGGAAAAATTATTAACTAACTAGAAATGTGCCCAGGAGAAACCAGTCCCACATGACAGGCTTTACCAGTTACACAATAGAAGCAGCTGGCAAGGATTTGAAGTTTGCATTTGCTGCAGTTCTGTGTGTATATATAGTGGTTTCATTTGCATACTATTTTTTTAGGCTTCTTCAAAGGATGTCAAAAGCTATAAAAAAACTCACCTTAATTTATCACATTCACAGCTTCCCTTTTACCCCCTGGCCTGTTCCATAGAGAAATTAGATTGGATTTGACATGAGGCGCTCTTGACAAGTCCATGCTAGGCGCACTTTTACACATGTTGTTCCCTAGGTGAACATTAATGGATTCTTTAGTTATTCTAGCTTTTATATATATATATATATATATATATATATATCTCAGAACTAGTCCATTTGACTTACAATTTGCTGGGTTGTTGTTAACTTCAGACACGTGCTTTTATCTAGTGCTGCATTGCTATATATCTCCATGGAGAGGATAGTCACTGATTATCTTAAATTGCCTCTGCTAGGGCCTGGTAGACTTCAGAGCAAGTTTCATTGGGTCTTGACACATCTTTTTTTCTAAAATACATTTCACTTGTTCTTTTCCTGGTCTGAACTATGCTTCTATACATTTTTCACACTAAATTTAGACCTATTTTGAGTTAGTATTACCATACTCCTGCCTTTACTTGTTATGGGCTGTTTCTGCATTATTTAATGACTGCCATTTCCTTTGTCTTATTTCAATTTCTAATTCTTGTATCAAACTTGTTTGGTTGTCTTTTATATGCCATGATAGTTGAAACTGATTTCACGCCTTAGCATTTCTGATTCTGTTATCTGCAGGCTGACACCATTTCATTCTTTTCATCTATTCATATATCCTTTTGTCTGTATTCCCTTTTGAGTTTTAGGTCATTACATACTTGTGAATAAGCCAGGCCACATATGTCTGAGGATGGCTCTTATGTTTCTTCTAATCAGAAAAGGTAATTGTAGCTGGTTTGGTTTTCAAAAGCACAGATCCCCTGCAATCTTTTATCCCTTAGATTATTTTCAGAAATACTTTGCCTGCATTTCCTGAAATTTCTTCCTGAAATTTGCATTGTTTTTATTTATTTCTCATTAGCCTTGTACTTCTGACATCTGCGAGGAGATGCCTCTGAAGTTTGATACTGACTGGTTATTCTCCTTGTTTTCCCTTGGACTTTGGCTAGGTCATTACTTTTTTAACTCACTGACTTTTGTTACTGTCTGTCTTTACTTTAAACTCTTCCTCACTAAAGGAAGATCTGCTTGTTTTTAGCAGATAGACTCTTAGAGTTGTCCTGCAGTTACTCTGCATTGGACACTCTCTAATATCAGAGACTTTCTGCAGACACCATTTCTGCAGTCCAGAAGCTGCAGCTGGTGGGATGGAGGAGAGCACCCCTGGCTCCTCCCTCATTGTTTCCACAGATCTTCAGTGCTAGCACAGCTAGTGCTGGTGGTTTTGCCCACAAGGATACATGAAGTAGCCGGAGCTGAGTGAGCAGTAGTAACTTCTCACAATATCATGGATTTTGTCTCTACGAGGAGGTGAGGTGTTAGATGATGTGTCCGTTTAGCAAATGAATATTATGTCTTCCTCAGAAGAGAGTTTCCATATCCTACATTCCCCATTTCTATGTGCAGGGGTGACAGGGGCTAGCCTCCCAACTGCGGGGGATGTGTGGCCTTTCCTCTTCTCCTCATCCCAGACTGCAGCTCAGGAACCAGCACTTCTTGACCTCAACAGCCGCAGATCCAGCTGCTGAGTAAAGCGGCACGCAGGTTTTCTCTTTTTGGGGCGTCTCTTCTTCTTGATGTATGGTGACATGTCCCTGTCAGGGAGAGAGGAATATACTGCCTGGCTGGCAATAAAACAACTGAAGAAAAATGTGATATGACACAGCAGGACAATCTACTAGTGTTATGTGGTAGTTATGCTTCTGGTGTAAGACACAATGGCAGTCCTAAACGATGTATCTGATATAACTCTTAACACACATCTGACAAGAAAAATGATGGTGCCTTTTCCCTTCTGTAAAAGGAATTGCAGGAAAACATTATTTGGAGTGTTGCATGACAGACAAGAGAACAACAATTAAACAAGCTGCTCAAGAGCCTCTGACTTCAGGACTGCAGTAATTATTGTTTCCCTGCTATGGTAGCTCTAAAGTTGCAGAAAAATATGAAGAAAAGATGCGTTGCTTGGACAGCCTTCCTAGACCTTGTAATGAAATACCTCTTCATTAAAGTGGACACAGGTCATCTGGCAGGTAGATGAGAACATTGACTAGAACCATTGACGTTTAGCCAGCCTGCAACATCAAATGGAGCCAAACAAGAGGAGAACTTGATATGACACTTGCATTTATGTTTGCATCTCTGATTACAGATACATTATCCCTACGTGCTGGCATGATCTTTGAGGAGTTTATTCCATGTGGATTACACAGCAGGAACTAAGAAGATTAAACACCCGGGACTGCTAACTCAGGAGGCTGCCTTACAGGAATAATGAATAATCTCTGTAAAATGCATGGTGAGCCCTGATGCATTTGCAGAGATATCCTAATAGAAATATGAATTTAGTATTAGACTAAAGAAAAATTAAATAAATGCATAACAAGTAAACCACTCTAGAAGGAGCTATACCTCGTTTTAGAAAATGGCATACCTTCCCTTCAGTATATCAACCAAACCACATTGTGTTACATTGTGACCAGAGCTTAGTGTCATACAATTATGGTCGGGCAGGTCTGAACACCTGAAGCTTTTATTAGTGTAGTTATTCCTATTATTATAAATTATATAGGCAGGAATCACGCAAGCTCTGGCCCTAACACAGTATATATCGTAAACACATGGAAAACAGCTCATCCTGACAGCTGGGTTTGCAGTGAAGCTGTGCAGGTGCTTTTTCTCCATGCCTAGGAAGCAGCCTGGATGAGCTGGAGGCCACTGCTCAAGAGCGGGAGCAGCACTGCTTCCCCCCACCCCCACCAAATATCTTCCCCTACTTAAGCTTACAGTACAACTATTAAGGGCAAGCTTTCTCCTGGGAGTTTTTTTGCCTAAAAGCCAAATGGCTGTAGATGAAGGACGCACCCTGCATGTGTGTGGTGCAGCAGGGCCTTGGGGCAGCTGGAGGATGTGGCTTTACTTGGAGGAGGCTGCTCTGAGTCCTCAATTAGTCACACATGATAAAACAGACAGCCAAAACTGCAGCTGAAATTACTTAAGCCAACTTCATGCTGAAATACGTGTAGCAGTGAAGGCTAAATCTGTTTGTGTTTTTACGGTCATGAAGACTGAATTGATTTTAAGTGTTTTAAGATATTTTTCAATAATGCTTCAAATGAGATAATTATATATTCTATTTTTAAATAGAAAACTGTGTTGTTAAGGCTGTTTAGAATAAATCAGTTTCTACAGAATGGAGAAAAAAAAGACAATGAATTTATTCAAAGGTTACTTTTTGCAATGGTAATGTAGATACGGTAGCTGGGCTACAAGGGTATAATGATAGCTATTTTAAAATGGATCTTTATAACAATATTTGGTTTTTAATTTATAAAATTCTTTTTTAAAAAAATAAAGAAACTATGATAATAAATGGTAATTTTTGTTAAAATCATGCCTCCACATCCATGTGAAAAGAAGCACTGAGTGTTTTTTCTAGTATCACACCACTGTGTTCCTGGTATCCTTGAAGCAATTGTGGATGATTACCATGTGTTTGGAAAAGGAAGGATGAGAGCTGCTTCTTCAGTCACACTCACTCTGCACTTTATATTGCTAAATCAGGTCAGCTGGGATAAGAGCCTCATATTGTAACAGCACCTTGCAAAATTCTCCTCCTTCACTCAGGGAAATCTTTTATAGTTAAATGAGATATAATCACTTCATCACTGTAATTATCATGGCCAGAGGAGAAGACCAGGAGGGCTGGTGATGCTCACTTAGCAGGCTGCATCTCCTACATAGCAGGTGCTGAATGCAGCTGTAAAGTAGAATTTTTCCTTATGGAAAACCCGCCTAAGTGATGGATCCAACAGGATTAAAAAAAAAAAAAATCATCTATTAAAAAAAAAATAAATCCTTTTTCCGAGGGAGGAGTATCAATGATGTGTCATGAACATCTCAAGTGAGGCTGTGAGGAGGGTTACTTCCACCATTACTGCTTGCAGAGCGTGTGCTGAAACACTTGTACTTCATGAGGAGAACTAGTCATGGGTTTTCTCCCAAGCTTTCTGTGTAATTCTTAAAGTGTTTTGTCCAATAAAAACATCTCATAGGTTGTAAGGGGGAGCCTAAAATCAGGGTTCTGACTGATGGTAGAAAGTGAAGGAGTCAAAGTTCAGACACACTGTTAAATAATGACAGTCATTTTAGCTATGTAATCCTTTCCTCGGGACTCATGGGTCTTTATTGAGCTGAATAAATATAAATTTATGATAAAAAAATATAGGTTCCTAGTATGTTTCACTACTAAAAAAACACCATATTTAAACATGCTGTTTCCTGGTGCTTTGGCTCTCCCTAACTTAAATCACCCAAGTGAGGCTGGAGGACGGCCAGGAAAGGGGAATCATTCCTGGTAGAAAAGTACAATTCTGTGCTTCTGTCCTTTTCCAGTCCTTCCCTTGTTAAAGAGCAACTACCCAAACTACTGCCACTAAAAAACTTGAACATCAATACTGGTAGGCTTGATTTAGGAAAAAAAGCATATTAACATGCTTGAGCCAGAAGGGTATGATTACACCAGGGCTCACTTTGGTCTAATAACAGTATCCTTGATAGTGTTATATCTACTCAAGTTAGGGTAAGTTTCTCACTTGGTGTACTAAGATTTCTTCCATTTACTGGAGAACTGTGAGAGCAAGACAGTATCTAGGATGTCCCTGACTTACTAGAGGAAGCCAAAGGTTGTCTCTGATCGAATTGGTGATACAGATCCAGATAGGGACCCTGAAATCACCTTTGGCCTATTTCTTTAACTAAAAGAAAGGGGTAAAATTTCAGTAGACTACAGTGAATAAACAAACTGTGGGCATACAAGATGAGTAACTTGAAGGTAAACATGCCAAAGTCCTTCCCGAAGCTACTAGGATCAAAGTGAAATAAACAGTAGGTCCTGGCGGACTTCTACAAGGCCATTTAGGACTCAACAGGGAGTCACGGAGGCTTATGCAAGGTCTAACAGGAAAAAAAAGCATTGATTCAAGTGCGTATACTTTAAAAAAATGCATTTCACTCATGTACCCAAATGTGCATGTGCAAAAGTGGGATGGGTGCTTACAGACAACCTCCACACTCTGTAGCAAGGGTCCCTGTCAGAAAGCTTTGAAATAGCATCCCACAGATGTCTGAGGCCATCTTTTGTATGGGTATTGATCTTTCCAATAAACATTAGTATTAGGTGGTGATGCTACAACTTCAGTTCACAAGGACTGTCTTGTTGGGGTTTTTTTACAAGAGACATCTTGTTTTTTTACACTGAGAGCCTTATAAATTAAATGCCAGAGCCTTCATCCAGAAGCCATGCAGCTTGAATGGATCCTTGGCAGCTGGATTAGACTGCAGCATCTGCCCTGCACACCCAGCTTCCCTGTGTGTGTGAGGAGGGGACGGTTAACTCTGCCAGAGTAGAAGCTGAACCTTTCACACTGAGCGGGAAGCTCAACAAAACCTAACCAAGAGGAAATTTGAAGTTGAGAAATGCCCTCACTGTGACACCACCCTGTGACTTTGGTGCTTCTTTATGCTTATGGTGTCCTTCCTGAAGACTCTGCAGCAGTATGTCTTAACAACCAGCTCCTTCTTTTCTGTGGAAGGCTCAGGTGGAGGCAGTGTGTCACCTGTGCATCTCATGAAAAACTTGTGGTTCCAGTACTTGCTAAGGGTCCTGCAGATGAGAGCAGGGAAGCCCATTAGCTCCTTCCTCAGGCTGGTGAGCTCAGACCCACACATCCCACCTCCCGGAAGTGTGATGCAAGCTTCCAGCTGTGTAGGCTTATGTAGGGCTCTTTGGGCTAAAAAGAGGGACTGTCACTCTGCAGCAGGGGACCCTGACGGGAGTGGCTATGCAGCACTTCCATACTGTGTGGCTGCTCTGGACAAATCTCCACCACATCACACCTCAGGAAGGCTGCTCCAGTAATGTTTGTCACACAGGTGGAACAACTCTTACTAGATGTGATCTTTTGTGTTTAGGATTTAGCGAAAACTAGTCTTTCGAGAATTTTTAAGACTTACAATCTTGAAGTTGGGGGGGCAGTGATGTAACATTTTCCCTGGAGAAGCACCTTCTTTCACTGTCACTATGCATTGTTATGAACAGCATTTGCATTTGTTATTGATAATTTACTTTCCTCTTTCCTTTAAAAACAAATAAATAAATACATACATACCCAGGGAACTGTGATTAAGATCTTGCAGCCTCTCTGTCTTACAGATGTGCAGAAGCTGCATAAAGTCACTCAGTTCGCGAATCATCACTCAGCTCCAGGCCTCGGAAATTTAAGAATTCAAAGTTGTGTGGTCTAATTTTCACTGTCTTTTAAATAGCTTAATTCTAACCGGAGAGCTTATTCAAGATTAAAGCCTACTTTATCTCTTTGTACTTAAGGTTTCGCTATATTTGACATCTGTTTAAAGCCCTTCTGTGGTTCACAGGATTGGTGCACTACTAATGCTATTGTAATTTATTTTGGTTTTAAGGTAGCAAGTTTTTTACTTTATTGTGGGGGAACACCATTTACCCAGTCTCGTTAAATGTTTTAACCATATTGCACCAATGGTGTGAAACAGGGTGTTCTAAATTATAACATTATAAATAGTTGTAAACATCACAAAATTTCAGAGGGATATTCTGTATTGTTCAAGATGTCAAAGAGTCTCTGCATGTGTCACAGTAAAGACACAGATTTAAATATAGAAGGTCGATTATTCCAGTTATTTGTGGCCTAACAGTCTTTGAATTAATCTTTGGAGTTCATCCTATGGAGGAATCATCAATCTTATGGAAACACGATCTGTTCATAGTGTATTTGAGGCCGGAACCTGATCTGTGCATGTCATACTTGAGGCCAGAAGAGACCATCACAGTATTTAAATTGGTTTCCAGATTACTGCAGACTGTAGAAGTGATCCACTTACTTCCGTATTAACCTTTTGTCTCCTAAGGCATACCTGCTGAAAGCAACTTTAAAGTGAGGCTGGTTTTTCCTTTGAACAAAACTGTCAAAGGAGAAAATGAGTTTGCCATTCCTCCTAGTCGCTTTCAGTAGATAAGGCTTCCTTATTTCCATCCTGCACCTGCGTGGACTTTGCACCCAGACATTTGACGGTTTTTGTGCTTCGGTCTGGCTCTGTTCTTCCAGATCATGGTATTTTTCTCTCTGTGAAGATTCTTGTATGCGATAATCAAGTTGCTTCTCAGCCATTCCCAGGCTGAGCTGAATACATCAGGGTCTTTAATCATCTCCACAGCAGGCATTTTGTGTTTTTCCCTGCATCTGAACCCTGAACCCTTTGAATATATTCAGTGATGGTAGTTGGTGCATTTTTAAAATGGCACTTGAAGCCTGAAAAATGGGGTTTGCATGAAATTTTCTTACCTTTAACACATACTCCTTGATCTCTTCTTCCACTTTCCTTTAGAAGCCAGGAATGAAGCTTGCAGTTATATTGGTGAGATCTTGTAATTCTTACAGATCAGTTTTTAAGAGCATAAAGTGCTTGTTGGTGATATCGACTGAAGGGTTTGAGAAGACTGAAGCAGTACTGGAAGAACCATCCAGCCTGTTTCAGACTGAGTTTTTAGCTGTTGGCTGCATCACAGAAGAGATATTCTTGGTTTGAACTGGTATAAGCAGTATAAAAACATATGAAGTTTAAAGGTCATGTTAGTGTAAGACCAATGAATTTTGCATGTGCTGGTGGACATACTAATACGTATATAACTTACCCTGGCTCAAATGCCAGTGCTGTATTTTTCCTTAGATCATCTGATGGTAGAAGAACATGTGGCCGCTTAGAGACTTCCTGGAACTGGGGATTGTGCAAGCTGTGTGAATGTGTGTGTTGGATATCTGACATGAGCTTCTCAGATGATCACTCTCATTCCTGGGGCTTGGGAAAGTAATAACAAATTTGCACCCGAATTGCAGAATAAATAATCCTTACCTTTGCTTAGCTGAACGGGCACTTTTTTTGCTGGGCCGAAAGCATGCATACATCTCAGCTGTGTGTTCCACTTTTGTCTTGCCCATCTAAGCGCACATCAAGGAGCACGTTGTTCATTCATGGACAGAGTTTTTACCTGCATGATTAGCCCACAAACCCAATAAAAAGGCTGCAGCCCTGTAGCTGATGTGCATCTCCACTCAGAGTGTAACAGATGGCAGCAGATATGGTTGAAATGAGACCAAAGGCCCAAGTAGCAACAGATCAGCAGTATTTAAAAGCTGATGGATCACTCTTGTCACTTTTCTGAAGTCAAATGCAGGTTGTTTCTATTCTGTTTTTAAGGATCCACTGTTAGAGCTAATGTTCCTAAAGGCTAAATTGTGTAAGTACCAATAGGTGAAATAAATTTAGGCCTCTAGGACTCAGTGCTAAGGTAGAACATACCTTCATGCTTCACACTGATTATCCTGTTGGAGAAGTGGCTGGCCTGAATGGATAAGTAAAGCAAATAACTGATTATAATAGAACTTACAGTAGAGAGAAGATTCCAGACAATAGTATGACAATTAGAAAGTCTGGGTAAATGCACTGGAGATCTCTGACTCTGTTTGCATGCCTTAGCAAGGAGACTGTAATTAAAATTGAAGCCTGCTTTCTACAGTAGGGAAAGTGTGAGGCTTTTTTGACTGTGGCTGTTTTCACCAGTGGCTGCAGAACCTGAAGGCCAGGAAGAATCAATTAGGCAGGAGTGAGCCACGCCAAAACAACACACAGCCTCACCACAGACTCTGAATCACCAGTGGTTTTATAAACTAATTTCCCCAACAGAGAATGGAATTGGGCTCAGGCCAGCTTTGGTTGTTTAGAAAACAGTGAGAGCACCACAAACAGCTTTCCAGTCCACCTAGATGAATGGACAGAGATCTCCTTCTTCCATCTTGCATCCAGGCAGTGACAGTATGGCATCTTTAGCAGCCAAAGCACTGCAAAGTTTTCTGTGCTTAACCTGAATAGCTGGGCATAGCCTAAAATTCTCGTTTTCAGCTCTTCTTCATTGCTTTTAATGCAAAATCTCTGCTTTTTGTGATTTTCAGGCATTAGCATTAGTTACTGTTACTCCCTATTATTTCCCTTTGCTGTAAGTGCCTGAGAGGTGCTCAGCCAGCCCCTGAACAAGATGCTCTTCAGACATGTAACAAGACTTTTTGATCCTCAGGACAATTCTCAAGTTTGCTTGGTTATGCTTGCTTGGGCCTGAACAACATGCAGTTTCTCCATATCTGGTATCACATACTGTTCCTATGAGGGAGCCTGAGCTGGACTTGCTTCCTCTGCGATGCTGCTGGGGCGATCCATAGACGTGAACACCAGTGTAATGGTGTGCAGACTCAGACGTTGTAACACCAGGGAAGCAGAAACAATCCCTCCAAGCATCAACATCAGAGGAGACATTGATTTTGCTTTTATGGTCCCCAGTAAGTTCAGCAAGCAGAAAAGGTTATGCAGGCTGCTTGCTAGTGACCAGCAGTTCCAGAAGAACTGTACCTCAGGAAATCTCTGAGGGACAAGGGAATCCATGCCAGGCAGCTTATGTGAAAGAGCTCTGTCTGGCACTGAAATCCCAGATTTCTCTGGTGGGTGGACTGCCTTACCAATGAGGAGTTAAAGGTTTACTTGTTGCTTCCCAAAGCAGAGTTTTAAGTACTCAGCCTGCACAGAGGTAACAGCTCTAGGTATAATTTGAAAAGGCAACTGTGTGATTTTACTGTGATCAGCACATGGCATTCAAAGATGGCCAGTGCCTGGGGACTAGAAAGGAATTATGCAAAAATGAGCAGGATCCTTTTCTGTTTTCTTTTTCTTTTTTATTTCTTTATAAAGAAGGGAAAGGATGGGCATGCCAAGCCAAAACTGTGGAGTACAGACAAAGGTGAGCACTGAGGCTTCTACTCAGGGGCCATCCACAGTAAACTCTTGCCCTGGTAGAGAACAGCTCCCCATCCCTCCTGCCAAGAGGGACCCAGCACACAGCCAGCCCTCCAGCACAATCACAGCTCTTTGAAGTTAGTTTGCAAGGTTTCACAATACCATCAGCCCAGGTCTGGGCGGGCCAGCAGCAGCTGAGGCCAGCAACAGTAGCAGCAGCAACACTGGATACAGTGCACAGAAAAAAGGGAGCAAAGACCTTATTTGCAAACAGTGGTAGGTAACAATATATAAAGTCCAAAGATCATCATTCTGCTATAAAAATATTACACTTCATAAAACCATGTACTATAAAAAAAATCTATTCAGAAACGCTGATAAACATAATAAATATCTGTACACTGGCTGCCCTTTTCAAACGTAACGTAAAAAGCGTGAGCCTCAGAAATCATCATTTGTAAACACGAATATGGAGCCTGTAAACAAAGTGCTAGATCACGGTTCATATTTTGTCAAATTCATTTAATACTACCCGAGTACACCCCTTGCATGTGTCACCACCTAACGGCCCTGCTCTGTCTCCCTCGTTTCACTGAAGGTGCGTAAGGAACTAATACAATGAGAGTGAAGGAGGCAAGATTTGGCTCTGAGTAGGAATTCAGAAACAATCCTTCAGCAAGTGGTTTTAATTTTCTGCACTTAAAATGCTTATTTCCAGCCTCCCCTTTCAAAATTTGCCTTTATCAAAGAGGGCGTGCAATTTCCTTATCTGCTTTACAGGCTACAGTGTCTCTGAAAACTATGACCACAACATCCATTTAAGAGACATAATGGAGCACAAATTGGCTTTGTAACTACACACACCAGTGCAAGAAGCAGTGGTTGTACAGTTCAACACTGAACGTCATGGTTTACACAACACAGGCTGATGCAAAGGGCCAATTTCTTAATTTTAGACTCTAAACTTTGGGCTGCAAAACATTTCTATGTGCAAGCCTGTACTGGCACGCATGAACTAATGCCTGGTTAGCTGGCTGTAGTGCATGTATTGTCATCTGGTTGCACATAGAAATGCAAGGTCTAGGCTCACAAAACTTACGAATAGATTTTAGCTACAATTTGGCTCTAAGAACTACTGTGACTGCATTTGCTCTGTAACATTCTTGTTCTGCACAGGCTTCTAGCTACCCTTCCCCTAAATACTGAGAATTTTAGTTCTGTGCACAGCGAGAGCCTTGCTTTTAATTCACTTTGTCTTCTGAGTTTAAACACTCAAATTTTTGCTAACTTTAAGAATACCAGAATATGTGCAATTGTTGCTTGTGTTGTAGGCAGACATGGAGAGGGAGGTGTGGGACTGTTCACACAGGAACTGAGGTACCAGAAGCAGCTTAGCTTGTTTCGGGGCAATACATGGATTTAGGAGCAGGTTCAACTAGGACATAGGAACACACACTTCTACAGAATTATGTTGTATACTTCAAAATTGGAAAAGAAAATGGGCTTGAACATTTTAATTTTTTATGAATACAGTAAAAACTTAACATTATTTTAGGCCTTTTCATTTTAATGTAAGGACTGTCTGAGGTGGTTGGCTGAGTTGTGCGGCTTGCCTATCTTTTAGGATTCAGACGTGACCCTGGAGCTCAGGTGGTTCTTGTTGAAAGGCCCCATCTGCAGATAGTCAACAAGAGGACTTTGCTTCTAAATACTTGCTTTGTGTTTTTCCTACACACATCTTAAGACAGCTTCAAAACACATGAATTAAAATAATTTCCAAGTGAAAGCAAAGGTATCTTGTTTTCTGCCACACTAATCTGTTTTATCTTCCGTATTTGTCTGCCTTATGCCTGCATAAGCTGTAGCTGTAGCTATAGCACTCCACAAAAGCTGTGGCTGTAGCACTCCACAAAATCACGAATTTCCTCTGTAAAACTGGGTGACTTAAACCCCAGGATTTTTTCTATCCTCTTTATAAAGTCAATGGTGGTAAAAATACACACAGTCAAGATTATTTCCCCATGGCATGCCATCTGTGGCCTTACGCCTTCTGCTTATAGGGAGTCTATATGAACTTGTGGTGACTTTTCAGAAGTCTGAACTTGTCCTCCCGTTCTGTATGCACAACCTGGCACTGGTAACCTGCTGCTATGCAAACATCCTATCATTTATTGCCCTGACTCTGAGCCACACCTGGGCTAAGCTCAGCATAACTCAGAAACAGAGGGACAGAAGTGACACCAAGGTACTGGCAGCCCTGCTGGCAAAAAAGAAAGACGCTGTTGCCTTCCTGCTGTCCCCAGCCACTCTTGTCTGATGCACAAACATTTGCTTTGCCCCATGGAGACCTGGATAAGGGAGGTACAAAAGGACAGATGAGCAGCTGAGGTCAAGAGAAAGTGACTGCCTGCCTTTTTTAGCATCAGCACTTGAATGTGCTGGCATAAGCTCTGTGGGCCAACAGCATGAGAAACCCGTCTGGCACTCCTGGCTTTAGGGGATGATCCAAGCCTTGGAGTAATTCATATTGTAGACACACAGCAGTTGCCATACTCAACCCTGGTCTGGATGTATTTGGGTGTACCACTGCTGGATACAAGTTGTTAGAGAGAGCACTGCACTACACAGGTTAAAACCAGCATGTCCCTTAAAGATCTGCATACTGATTTCTGGTAGAGTCTGATCTACCCTGTAAGCCAATAGATTTATTGTCCCTTTCAAACTCAGCCCAAAACCCATTCAACCTTCAGTCTGGCTGAAAAGAGTTTCAGTAGTACACCCAGGATTAGATGGAGCACAGGGACACACAGTCTGTACTTTTATTAAGAGTGTGACAGAAAACATCATGTCACAAAGACATGTCAAACAAGGAGTATGCCTTGGATGGTTGTTGCTTTGCACACTTTTATGGTTCAGAAATGTAACTATACTATCTGTAATAGCCTAAGGCACTAGGTCACTTTGTGGACTAATAACCTGCAAGGTGGTATGATCTAATTCAAAGTGACTTTTAGGTTTTCAGGAATTAAACATAACATTTAGTAGAAGACCTTTAAGACTAAAAAGAGAGAAAGAAAGAGAGGCTAAGCCTTTTTCAGTTATTATTTTCTCCTAGAAAGAATAAATGCTTATTGCTGAGCTATACTGTAGCAAGGAGTCTGGAAAGGAGATGCTGGTATAAAAGCAGCTGCAGCAGTAATTAGGCCATGGCCGTGCATCTTTGCCTGGATCCAGCTGGGCCAGGGGAAGTGGTGGGTGCTATCTGTCTGAAATAATGAGTGCCAATGGCATATTCCTTCCCCTCTGCTGGGAGCAACTGTCCATTGGATTTGCTGATGGAGGCTCTGGTATTTCAGTCCCAAATGAGCTGGATCAGCAAGACTGATGTGGAAATAATTTAATTGGGTTCATCTTGACTGAAGTAGGTCATGAAACCCTCAGAAGAGCATCTCCCATGGCAAGCCTGTGAAGGGGGGGCTAGTCTGCCTTGGGGGTGTTTGGGAATACACAGCTAGGACAGAGGGGACGCTGGACAGGACAGGGAAGCTTCTGGCCACAGCCACCTATGCACACCCAGGGTGACCAATATCACTTTCAATTACAGGCTTTCAAGAATGCTGAAGATAAAACTCTTCTGAGTATCTCCTCAAACACTGATTAAGCTTCTGTCCTCACTTGGACAAGCCGGGACAGCACTGTTTTGTGCATGTATTTACATGCACACACACATGTGCATACATCTGGATGCACTGGCAACAAAATTTTAATAAGAAAACCCCATTATGTGCAATTTATAGGCTTACAAAGTAATTAATGAGCATTAACACATATAATTTTGTATATGGCCCAAACCTTGTGTGGTTAATGGGGTAACAGCTGATGGGTTAGAAAGAACTAAATCAGGAAGAGATTCAAACCATTAAACTTTGGGAAGAGCAACACCCTGTAAGCTTGGCCTGCAATAATATTCAGGTGAAAAAAAATGCTCAAAGAATTAAGACCAAGTATAGTAAGAGGGAATTAGACTGTTTCCAGTGACTTGGAAGAGAAAGAAAACTGAAGCAATGAAAAATGGCCAAGAAATCTCAGGGGGAGGCAAAACCTGTACATAATATTTACAAAACTCACTCTGCCCACAGACAGTACAATTACATGGGGCCATAGAAAACATTTTGTTTAAACAAATCAGATGGGATTCCAGAAAATACAGCCCTCCCTCCAGGCTGCCCTTAGCATCCTTTTGCCCATCTTTCCTTCTTCCAGGATAGAAGTCACTTCCAGGCAAACAGGGCCTGGCCTGAGTGTTTCTGCATCAGCCAGTATATCCCCTGCCTGCGGACTTGCCTCGTGGTGTGCCGGTAGCAGAAATATGTGATACTTAACTTCTAACAAGAGAAAAAGTGTAAAGGCAGCAAAAAGCTGATACTGAGCACAGCTTAGCCAGAGAAGAGAATAAGGGCTGCTGTGTCTATAACCACAGACACGCATCTGCGTGTGTTCGCACGCATCAGTCCAAGCCAATTCAGCCACTGCGTGAAGTTCCACAGCATTGTTTATTCTAGAAAAGAGAAGGGCTTCAAGGAGAGCTGCTTTGCAGCAGTCCTTTGTGCACAGCACATAAACCTGACCATTAAATATCAATTTAAATTATTAAGAATAAGTTTAAATTTAAAAATAGACTAATGCAAACAAACAAATTTCAGGCAACACTGGAACAGAGCTGGTTTCAGGAAGCATATTACTACAGCAAATGCAGCTCCTTGTTCCTTTGGACATTCTGAGGCAATGATCTGGTAATTCCGGTTCAACACCGGAATATATATACACATACATATTCAACAAGAAAACTTCCCATCTCTAGCATATGAAGCTCCATGTTCACATTTTTCTTTTTTCCTATCACAAGAGAAAAAGAAGCCAACACAGCACATTCACTTTTCCTACAAAGCATCTGAGGTGACAAAATTTACTTGGAAAATAAAAACTAACAAAAGCAGTACAAAGAAGAATCCTGGTCAGCTTCTGACCACCATAAGCCAGGATGGGTAAGAAAAAGAATAAAAAAATAGTTCACATCTGACACCACAACCCTTGCTCACTTTCTTTGAAACCAAGGAATGACAAAAAAGGTCCATTTTGCTGAGAGCATTTCAACAAAGTTTTCTTTCCCTGAACCTGGAAAATCCAGGTATTAGGGTACAGAACTTTTGTTTTATATATATATAAATACACATCTACATATTTATATAAATATAAAAGCAGAGCATCCTCCAGTTTCTCCTCATAATTTATTATTATTAAAGCTTGTAATAGCGTTAGTTTGACTCTTCAGAAGTGGGTACTCTGTACACACATCACAGGGAGTTTAGCTCTGCTAGAGAACAGCCAGGCAAGGACATGAAATGTTGGGTGATGGAGGTGGATTCAGGCAAGCAGCCAGGGGAGGGCAGAGAGCAGTGACTGGAAATGGCCTCACATGCTCCGGGGGGTGGCACTCTGGCTTGCCAGAGCTGATTTGGTGATGGCATGGAAGGACGGCTGCATGACCCAGCCAGCCCTTGTCAGCCCAGCTGCCCACCAACCCTCTTCTGTACCAACTGCTGGAGAGGGACTGCCCCTTGCTTTTAGAGTCACAGTTTGCCCCCCAAGCATGATGTTCCCTTTGGCAGTACTCCTCACCACACTGCCACGGGGGTTTTTGCCTACTGTCCTCAGTCACCCACACCTTTCCCTGCCTCTGCTCAGTTCCCCAGCCCCTTCGCCCAGTCCTCCCAGACCTCCCACTTGCTGGCTGAGACCAGACACCTTTTTCTCCTCTGATCCACAGGCTCCTACTCACAATGTTTTACATGAATGCTTTCCCACAGTCTCACAAGACCAAATAATTTCCTCAGAGGACCAAGTTTCTCAGAGGTTTTCTGCTCTTGGAGACCTCTGTGTAAGTCAGGGCTGCTGGCACGCGCTCCTTGAGCTGTGCTGTCTTCGTTCCAGAGAGGGCAGGGGCAAAGTGCAAAGGATTTCTTAAAATCAGAAGGTATTTCCACCACCGACAGCTCTCTCTCCTTCATGTTGTGTAGAACTTGCTTCAAGTAAGGTATAATTAATGTGTCTCTGCAGCCTTCACTCTTCCTGGGGTGAGTGGAGATCAGTAATGTCAACTGGTGACCAGCCAAGTCACTTCATCATGACGCATGCTGGAACAGCTGGAAACATTCAAACCTGACTGCGTTCTTCATAACAAAAAGTGCTTTTCTTGAGAAACAAAATGAAAACAGTGTTCTCATGGAACATCTTAAGGACTCAAAAACAGTGTTTCCTAAGGCGGGAAGGATGGAGCACACCTACTTTATTTGGCTTTATCTCAGCAAGGAACAGAGCTACTGGCAAAATTGGCACATCTTTGTGAAGTTGTTAAACTTGGGACCCTGGCTGGAATGTAAAAGAAACAATGGAGCACAGGAGAACTTTTGCCTTACACTGGGCTTCTGCTAGTTCTGGCGATTTTATGTGCAGGTTGTCCAAAAAGTTCTGCTAGCCAAGTAAAGATGAACTTCTCAAATAATAAACTGTGGGTTTTCAAAGAGGCCTCTTGGGGATACTGCTACAACCTGGTAGAGGTAAGTCTTTTCATGCCCCTCCGCTGAGCCAGACTGGAGGACAATACAGGCTCCAGCCTTGGTGCCTGAGGTGCTCGGTTTAAAGCAAAGTAAGTGGCTGCCATTGCACCCTGTAAAAGAGAAAGAAAATGCTGGGTTGAAATTCCATTCTTTGGTGGTTTTGCCTTCTCTTCCCCTGTACAAGTCCCTAGAAAGAATGGACATGCATGGACAATTTCCATGAAACAATAACAACATTTAGGCTGGCACACAGCTGGAGTGTCTCTGATTCAAAGTGGTGGGTAGCAGTACGTGCACAGAATGCCAGCATGTCATTACAAAGCAGTTTGAAGTTAAGAACAGTGAGCAGGTGACAGGTCACAAATCATTACTATTAATACAATGCCACATTAAATTTGGCCTCTGAGGCAAATAATGTTCCCAATTTCTCTATCACTTTCTAGAATATATACACAGATGACAGCTCACTGTTCAAGAAAGAAGAGGCATGTGTGTAGGATGTACCTTCACCAGGTGAACATCCTGTCTGCTGAGTTGATTTTGAGACAGATACTCCCTGTTCACTATCCATGGATGTCTTAGGACTTGGACTGCTGTGAGGCGCTGATGGGGGTCTACATGAAGCATCTTAGACACAATGTCCTGGGTTTAAAAGGGAGAAAACAGTAAAAGTGAAAAAAGTAATTAACAGCAGTTCAGGTTTTACTAGGATCTTCCTGGCGGCAGCGTCACCACCAGCACGTCCAATGGAGAGAGTGACGCGCTTCAGATATGCTTGATATTTTTAAAGTGTAACGTCCTATCTTCAGAATTTTCAAATGTAATGTTCAACTCTCAGCTGATAAACCAGTCAAAAGACAACATGGGGGGGTATTCATCTTATTGAGTGAGTGTTAATGGCTGGAGGCCTCATAGGGGTGATAATTTCCCATGTAGAGAGGATGCCATCTGGAGGGATCTGACTCCAAAGCATGCTTATAGAAGAAGCTTAGAACAGAAATCTAACATTCAAGTGGCTAAATTTCAAAGAGATCAGTTCTACCACATCTGAAAGTTTTCATTTCAAAACTGGACATCTGATAAAAAATATACTGTGAGGCTCACAGTTGTGAGCAAGATTAAGATGTTACTAAGATTACTTGCAGTTTTGCCGTGGGATATGTCAATGTTCTTCCATTGGATACTACCAGTTGCTAGAACTGAAATCTCTTGCAGGAATCTCGGACTCCTGTCAAAGTTTCTGATTAATGCCAGGCAACTGGAAGCTTGTCAGCTTTCCTGCCCATCTACCTGTCTCACAGACTAGTGCACAGCTTCGTGCTCAGAAGTCTCAGCACCAGATATCTCCTGGGGTTCCCATGCTTTTTGATAGATGGGCAGCCTACACTATACAGGAGTTAAAAATGCTAGTTTGTAAACTGCTTACTTATTTCTTGCTAGCTTTGAGGGGCAAAAAGGTGATTCAAATATAGACCATACATCTGTGGCATTGACAGCTCTGTGCTTCTTTTAGAAGTTCAGTTGCACCAAAAAAAGATTTCTGTTCCATTTAAATCTCAAGAGCATTCACAGCCGATGGCACTGTATTATGCTTTAGTTTAATGAAATAAACTATCAGAATTCCTGACACACTATTTCACGTGGAGTAGTAGAAACATAAAGAAGCAAGCTTTTATTCCATGAGGAACTGAGAAATAACCCTTCTGACTATCTGTCTCTGATGTTTGCTGCAACTGCAGACTACAAGCCCGTTTCAGAGAACAAGAAAGTAATCTGAGAAGGAGTTCACTGACCTTTGCAGTGTCAGATACTGAATCCCAGTTTCCTCCTGTAAGTGCATATTTGCCACTGCCAATCCTGGCCAGAATCTCCTCTGGGGTGTCATCTGGTCCATTTGCAAAAGGAGTGAACCTATTAAAAAAAAAACAAAGAGAAAAAAATGCAGTGCAATTTGCAAGTATATGATTTTTAGAATCTAGTGCTAACTTGCCACTAATTACAATAGTAATTTGGCTCCACAGTGGACCATAGATCTCTGCTTTCACTCTACACAGTCCAGTGGTTCCTCGTAATAAGTTGCTCTGCAGATGAAAAGACCGATTCCTTAATTGGTTTTAAATTTTTGTTCTGTTCTCATTTTTTAGGAATTAACTATTCTTTTAAAAAATACACAGGTTTTTGCCTCTCTAATTGTTTTAACTCCACTTTATTGCCAACAGAAGTACCTTGATAACGGCAAGAAAGGATAAAAATAATAAAATACTAAATTATAATAAAATATTATTCCAGTCTACAACTATCAGGAGGGATGCGCTAAGAGTTAAGGATCGGCTAGAACTCTTGAGGTCTGTCATTACCTCCATTAACAGGATCCCAGGCTTGTGCTCTAGTCCTGGCTGTCTGAACCCTCTTTGCTCATAGTGATAATGGCAGAATAAAATCCTGGATGCAAATAATAGTAATTTCCTACTAACTTTCCTCCGGTGAGGAAGAACAAGTGGTGGTATCTAAAAAGTCAGCACTTCTCAACTGTTTCCATTATTTGTATTTTCTAAGTGCTGAAAAAAGTGAAATACAAGTTAATGGCACCTGTCATCAAATTTAATATCCACTAAGTAGTGCAATTTAAATTTCCAATTCAGGTATATTTGTTTTGTTTGGGATTTTTTTTCACATTTAAAAAAAGAAACATTTTGAACATATTCAGCTAAGCAAGCATGACTGTGGATAATGCACTGATTTTATTTTACTGATTCTGGTTGTGTATCATTGCAAATCCATAGCATTAGCCAAATGAAAACAGGTTTTTGGGAGTCCCAGCAGACTGTGAGACTGTCCCTGAAGGTCACAAGGTGTTTCAGCTAATGGTGAACACATTTGTAGTTAGGAACAAAATAGATGTGATAGAAACTCCTGGCACCTTTTCTATAATCTATGAGGCAAGAGACATGAGTTACAGAAAGGTAGGATCCAGCTCTTTGTTTTCTAGGAAATAAATCTAGGAGTGAATCCAAGCTTTTTCCCCCAGCAGAATGATCAGGAAGCAGATTAGAGAGCTGTGAGAAGTCACTGAAAGGTTTCAAGCTGCATTTAGGTACAACAAATACACACGTACCATACCCTGAGGAATGAAATTCAGGGTCCTGATAACTCTAGAGTGGGTTTGCACACTGTGTTTCCCATTCACCCCAGCACATCTTATGCCTATCCTTCACTGCTTATTTCAGCATGCCTCTTTCTCTAGGTTTTCCTGTGTCAATATTTAACTTTAGTGAACACACTGGTATTGTTGGTAGGGGTCTTTTTGCTAAGTACCCTGCAAACATTCCTGCTGCCTGTTGCTCTTCTTTCCTGTCTGTTCATTTGCTTTCTGTACTTTCTGCAGCTTATTTTTCAAACAGCATCTGAAAAAGATGTTTGGGTTTGTGTTTGTTGGGTTTTTTTTTTAACCTTTAAAGGTGCTCAGATATGTCAATAATAAAAACAGTAGAAGAACACATGTATCAACAGAAATGAATGGGCATCTTCTTATGAATAAGGTGAACACGATACGGTTTTCCATACTCCTATGCTCCTCCCATAGTGTAAAGTTTCACACTGTTTAAGTGGTGAATGAGCCTTTTAGGAGTTTAGGTCTCCTGCACACTTATGGTACAGGCTGTTAAAAACCTAAACAACTTGCAAAGTGTCAAAGATATCTATGCGTTCTGGAGAAACTTATTCTAAGTCTTGGCATCTATTTTCTTGCCTCATACAACTGAACACATTTCCCAAAGGAGGCCAGACAGTTGGCTGTCTCTGTCTGTTGCTCCTTTCTGGTTTAATCAGTGCTGAAGTGCTGAGCCCACAGGAGACTGCAGCTCTAGGAAAACCTCTCCACTCACCCTGCCAACATGGTATACAGTAGGATCCCCAAGCTCCATATGTCACAGGCTGCATCATAACCTTGGCGTTTGAGGACCTGTGCGAAGGAAGCAGAGAAGTGAAAAAAGGTTAATCTGCATTCCTGAATTTTCAGCTTCTGATCTTCAAACAGCACTGATTAGTGATTGTATCTGCTGGCATTTCCAGGGCTTAGCCGCGTATCTGGCTTGAACGGGTGGCTGCCTCAGGATCAAAATGTTCAGTAGTGGTGTCGAGCAAGGTGAAGCCCCAGCTGGAATGTGCTCTTTAGTGTTCAAGCCTAGCACATCTACCACCTCCACAGTAAAGGGAGATGAGTGCAGTCTGTTGGAAGCTCTGGGAGCCTCTTTGACCATCTAATACACAGCAAAGCAGAACAACATTTCAGTGTTTTACAGTGTTTCTTAACAAAAGCTTATTAATACTTTGAAATGTATCCCTCAAACATAAAGGTTGCCAAGAACACTGTAGATGCCACAAGCATAGGGCTGAGTGACAGTGATAAGTATGTCTAAGCTTAGTTTGGATTTGGTACAACAAATGGATGCACACTAACCATATCTAATGTCAGACTAATAAAGATGCATGACAACTATAAGGAAAGCTAAAAGGCTTAATCTTATTTTTCTGCTGCATTAAGAAAAGTGGCCACATTTTGGCTGGATTTAACAGATAACGGGCTAGAACTTGATCCTTTTTTCCTATGGGGAAAACAAGACCCATGGTAGTTGGCGGAGATCTGACCAGCAGGTTCAGTATTGGTGGAGGATGGTGAGTTATAGCAGTAAGGGTAAATTCTAGATTTCATTTATGCTGGTTCATGTTAGAAGAAATACCTATTTGAGTCAGAACATGTCCAAGCAAAAGTGAAGTCACCACTGAGGCAGCATTCCTGAGAGTAGGAGAAAAACTTTGTTTCTGTTTGGCTCAGAAAAACTCAAGGATCACCTCCGGATCTTTCACTTGCTCTTAAAAGCAAACTACCCCTCTGTTCATTCAGTTCTGGCAGAGGAGAGTCCTGTTTCCTTCTGGTGCATCAGTAGATACATTAATTTTTGCAAAGCACAGGGAAGAGGACTGTATAAATTCAGCAAGCTTTTCTCTGACCTGCAGCCTTATTACCCAGGAGTACTTTCAGGTATCTGAAGTCTATCACAGAAAAGAACAAGCGCTTCTAGGATAAAACAGTTTCAGAGAGTGTTGCCTCGACAGATTTTGCAAAGGATGAGTGGCAGAACAGCCACCTGCCAGGCATGCTGCTGAGTGAACGTTTGCTACTGGAAAAAAAACCATGCAGAAGAATCCGCATTTTCTCCTGTGCATTAATAAAGCTGGTAAAGTCCTGCTTCTGCATCTCTCCCCTGCACATCATATCTATGATTACTGGCTGTTCTGTTTGTTTCCACTTCTTTAGTTCTTCCATTATTTCCCCCTCAATGTTATTTTTTTATGGGGAAAGCGTATTTGCTATTTGACAAGTTCAGTTGCTTTTTGCTTTGCTTGTGAGACTGAATACCCAGCGCTTATCTTTTGGTGTGGCCATTCTCATGGCTTCTTTGAACAGTTACACTTTCATTGCCATTCATTGTCTTCCCCTGGTAATCAAGGACAACCACGTCCAAGGCAAATGACAGAAGAAAGGTGCAGTGATGATATTTAGTGGAGCAGGCTATTAAGCAAGTGGTTCTACAGTCCTAGAATAATGGGCAGGTGTCACTGCATGCTATCGTTCAGTTTGCAAGAAAGCTGCTCCATAACAGGGACACTCACTATGTGCCAGGGTCTAGGGAAAGCTTTGCTGGCAATTACTTTTTATCGCCAGCAACTTCACCTCATGGAAATAAACAGGACCCAGTGAGAGCTGTCAGTTAGTGTCAGTGCTATTTGAAAATGCTCTGTGCAACTGTGGTTAAAGTGAGAACACTGAGCTGGCAGGAGCAAGTGTGGGGAACCTTTGCCAAAGAAGATTAGTGTTTGACCTAGGGGTGGCAGATATTATCAAACAGTAACAGGCATGTGTCTTAGAAATAAATCAGTCAGGGAAAGAGCTTTGCAAAAGATGCAGTGCTGCCCTGCTGTAATGGATGCTGAAGAATTTACCACCACTGAAGGGCTTTAGGTCACCTTGAGAATTTGGTGGGATGTGAAGTACAAGCATGAGCTGGTTCTAAGCGCTGCACATGGCAGGCGCCTTGTGGTGATTAAGAAGAAACTTCCCCTGGGTTCCTCCAATTCTGATAACAGCTCAGATATTCGTCCAGCCCTGTTTTATTTCTATAAAGCTTTGATTTTTTTTGGACTGACAATGTTACAAAGCCAGGCTTATCTTAGTTGTGAGGCAAGCAGGGATGTGTATGGGTATGAAAGCAAATAAAGAATGTCTTAATTTCAAATGCCAAACCAGTCGTTTTTCCGGGATTTTGGAGGAAAACTGCAGGATGAAATGTTTTTACTTTATCCCGAAGGACCCTGCTGCATCAGTAGGGAAAGAGCAGCCTGCGTCACCCCTTTGTCCCAGGCCAGCTGCTTCTTCCCTGCACCGGGCAGGGCTCGCACTAGGTGGCAGCATGCGCCTTTCTCCCGGGCAGCCTTCGTCTTTGCTCTTCTCCTCTAACACACAAATGCAATGCTTCCAAAATAAAGGGAGATCCAAGAGGGCAAACAGGTCCTCCTCCCTCTGCCACTGTCCTCTTGTGTCACGGGCTCAGCTGATTTTCTGATGCCTTGTCCGGTTTCACGGGCATATGGCAGACATTATAATGTCTGGGCTCAGACAGGGATCCTCAAAGTCAAGCCCAGGCTGGAGGGCAGCGTTGTACCACAGGTAAAATGTGAAAGCACTTCAGGCTGTATGTAAGCTCCCTGCCAGTTCTGGTGATGTTTCAATTAATCTCCAACGTTTCCTGAATTAGCAGGACCTGTCTTATTCATCACAAATGTCTAGGAGTGTGCTTTCTGCTTTCAGTTCAAATCGGAAGTCTTACCTGAAACTGCATTGTGCTGTCAATGTTTGTGGCTACAGACACTATACAGAATAGCCCATCACTAAAAACAGCTACACCTATTTTAAGGGCATTGTATCTTGGAGAAAATCCAAGTGCTTTAAATCTTGCAAACATTACTTTCTTTTTTTTTTTTTTTTTTTTTTTTTGGTCTAGAAATTGAACTGCTGCGGTGCCATCAAACTTTTCTAACATATTTTGATAAATTTTAAGCAGCTCATTCCAGTTTCTAAAATGAGAACCCAACCAAACAGCAATAAAACACAAACCAATCTGTCTTGGCAATAGAAGAGTTTTTCTTCTGAAAAAAGTCTGCTTTGAATTTATACTGCCCTGGCAACGGTCTCAATTTAATAAATTCTCCTTCTGATGCTGGAAGGCTGCGAGTCCTGTAACTTTTGGTATCACAAAAGGATGTTTTACGAAGGATCATCTCATTTTTCTCTTCTCAGTTATGTACCAGATGAACATTGGATGGAGGAGAGTTATGGGGAAGAAAAGATAGCTGAATGATGCCAACTGAGAGACAGTGGTATTTGACAGCAGAGGACAGATGAAGTATTGAAAGGCAATAGTTTTGTGTTTTTTCTCATAACAAATATAGCAAGCAGAAGACACACTTTTGAAGTTGTGTATTGCAGATACCAAAACTGATGATAAGCATCACTCCAAGAAATGGAGAGTTACCCAGGAAATTAATCTCTTTCTCCTTCATCGGAAGGAAGCAGCTATGAACGTCCCAAAGGTCAAATACAACAGAGCCCAAACCATACAAACAGCTGTGGGTCCCAAACCCAGTCCTGTGGCACTGCGTGAAGGGAACAGCACTCGCCAGCGATGCAGAGCCACCTCAGCCCGTGCTTGGGGCGAACTGTTTGGTCTTCCCCCTTTTCCCCGTCCGTAAAATCAGGAAAGCAGCCCTTTCCTACATTCCCCATAGCAGGGGGAACTAGTACCAGGAAAGCCCAAGAGGAGAGATGTTTCTTTAGCTCAATAAACCCAACAATAAAGCTGCCACTGACTCCAGTGTGGTAAGGATTTTTCTTCTGAGTCTTATTCCTGACATTACGATTTTCTGCTTAAGCCCTGTCCCATTCTGATGCAGTGCACCGGAGGGGAAGCAGGCTGAGCAGAAGCAGCTGGAGAAGAAAGGGTATTTATCACTGTAATGAGCCGATGCATTTTGTACGTCAGTCACAGAGACACAGACAGACACCAGCTTCTGTCAGGAACAAAACAACTTCCCTGACAAGGGCAGGGATTGGAAAGTTATGGTAATAGAGACTGTGCAAGTGTCTGGTTTCTGCCTTGCTCCTCTTGTAAAGGCAGTGAGGAAAAGGGAGAAAGGGAGGAAAGACTGCTTCCTAGGACACACTCATTACTCATGGCTTTGAAATGCAATCCTACCTCAGGGGCAACAAAGTTGGCCGTGTAGCAGGGAGTCATGAGCAGCCCGTTCTCTGCTCTCAGTTGCTTGGCAAACCCGAAGTCACAGATCCTGATGGAGTCTGGGTTTCCTGACTCATCCATGTAGAGGATGTTACTTGGCTTGAGATCTCGGTGCACCACCTTAACAAGAAAGCAGTGAGGAACAAGTGAGGAGAGGAGGTCAGGGAGCATCCAGGCTTGGCTGCCATTTCTGGTCTGCTGGCTGAGGTAGGCCAAGAGCTCATGCCAAAAATATTTAAGTTTTGGAGAAAAACAAAGGGAAAATAAAAAGGTTAAAGCCTGTTAAAATCAGAAGGAACATGTTTGACAGCCTCTGCTGGTGTATCAAGACAGAGACTGCTGCTCTCAGGGGGATCCACCTTCTGGAGGATGGTCAGAAGACGCTGCAGTACAAACACCTTGGAGTAAAAGACTCCTGGGACCTGAGGGCCTTAAATATTCAGCTGAAAGGCAAAGAAGAAATCCTGTCACAGGAGGTTAGTGTGTAAGGGTCTCCTTGTGACTGTGCATGCGAGAGGCTCACACGGGAAGGGAGGGATTCTTTTTTTCCTCCTTTCAAAGTAAGTTTACAAAAGTTCTTCCTATAGGCACACATCTTCAAGTAGCTGCATGTTTTACCAGACATGCTGAATATCACTGGTGGGAAAGAAACCTTTATTTGTTACGGCAAGACTGAAAAACTATAATGAAAACATAGAAGCCCAAGCACAAAATGCACTTCTTTTAACCATAGAATCATAGAACTAACTAGGTTGGAAAAGACCTTTAAGGTCATCAAGTCCAAGAAATGGAAAAAGCAGCAAATATTTGACTAGTCATCCAAACTACTTGCCCCTGAAAAGCGGAAAAGGAGAGACTTTCAAACTGCCATAGAGAGCTTAGATTTCAAAAGCCAGCTCTGTAACAGCATGTCGGGATTCTTTCTCATCAGCTGCTCAAACTGCCACTTCATTTGGAGACTGAGCACTTGATTTTCTACCTATCGGCTGATGCAGCTACCCTATTTGAATTCTGTTAAAAGATCAGGTACTGCCATAATGACTGTGATAAAAAGTAAACAAGTACATCTCAAAAAGGTACATGAACTTGAAAAGCAGTGTAGTTTGGGAATGAAAATACTACTTCAACATACTGCAGTTCAGTTGTAAAATGGCTAAAAAGCATATCACCCTATTTCACAAAGCAGATGTAATTATAACCATGGAGAAAGATTAATTTTTCTTATTAAAAAAAACCCAACTTTTTTACATTTCAGAGTAGCAAAATAACAGCTATTTGCTTTTTCTAAAAGTTGTATTTTAGGAAGGTTGATGTGTATAGCCGAAAAAACAATTCATACACCCTGAGAGTGCAGGTAGTCCACAGTCTTGGTGATGGTGCACAGCACAGCGCTGGCTTCCCGCTCTGAGAAACACTTCTGCCGAAGAATGCGGTCCAGGAGCTCACCTCCCCGCATCAGCTCCATCACCAGGTACACATATTTCCCATCATCATAGACCTGGAAGAGTAATGGAATAAATATGTTTCGGACCCATTAACTTGGTAGAGGTTGGTCCTTTAATCACAGCATTGGCTTGCCTTTGTAAGATGTTGCAAGAAGAAAATGTCAGCTAATGTGTGGGAAATGTGCTTATTATACTTAACAACACAAGAGTCAGCTTTAGAAGATGGCTTAATTACCACTTTTTTCTCATGTCTGGAGCAACTTGCTGGTTGGTCCACACAGAAATGTAGCTTTCTTGATCCGCTACCATATCAGTGGAGAAGACTAAGCTGCTAAAAGCAGCATCACTTCACACAGCCTGAAATTTCTACTGGCTCTCACCCAAGCCTCCTTCTCAGTAGTGCTCTCTCTTTCCACTTCTGCAGAGTAACATTTACCATTTCAAATATCAATATTTCCATTTGACTCATGATCAGCTAAATGAACTGTATTGTACTGCTGGCCAAGACCTGCTTCCAATCATATTATATAGCTTATATTTGCAGTTCTGGTGAATACATTGTTGATATCAGCCACAAGATGTATTTACCTTCAATGGCAATTGCGAAGGGCAGGAGGCATTTTCTGTCTAAATTGGAAGATAACCTTTTTCATGTCATAATCCTTTATCTGGACTGCAATAATAGGAGCTGTTATAATCATCAATGCGTTTAGAAAGGAATGTGAAGCCTTTTTTTTTTGCTCCTATTTTAAGATACTCTCTAATACTTCAGAATTAGGTGAGACTTTCGTGAGGGCATGTGATTAGAAATTTTTTATACACTTTTCCAAGGTCTGAACCCTAAGATACTGACCACTGACACCAGCAGGATTTTTGATCTGTAAACTCTGGGTATGACACAGTGTGGACAGTCCTAGGTGAGACTGCAGGCAAAGTAAAACATCTCTGAATCTCTGACTAAAGGTCATTACTGTATACAAGCATAGCAAAGGCCATTCTTTATATGAAATACTGGAGAAAGATACCTTCATGTCTGCTCAGGCTGCTTGAGTAGAAGGTAAATACTCCCTGGCATTAAAACACTACCAGGAGAAACCCTAGTGACTCTGTGAGCTCTCCTCTTCCCAACAAAGCAGATACCACAGGCTGCATGGGAACAGCTGCTGCTTGTGAAAGAGCATTCCCTGCCCAGTAGCACCACTGTGTGTGCTCAGCAGCTCGCTCCAAAACACCCAACAAGGGAGACCTCACTTCCAGAAAGTGCTGCAAACCAAACATGTTTTGTTGTTCTCTGGCACTGTACCCCTTCGGGTTTATTTACTGTTGGTTAGACAGCAACTGGAGAATGTATAACCTGACCAGTCTTTCCAACTGCTATCTGGTAATTTGTTAAGTCACCTTTATTTCCTTGGTTTCAGTGGGTCTGGTTTTAGCTTTCACCTTCATCTGAAGAATTGTCCAGACATGGTTTAGTAGATGAGCCTGATCATAAGTTGAAAATTGTTTAACACTGAAGTCCTCAAAGACTACTCACATCTTTAAGAGTAATGATGTTTGGATGCTGTCCATATCGCAAGAGGATCTCAATTTCTTCAGAGGGGTCTCTCTTGCTCTTATCAATTATCTGGAATAAATGAAGCACAGTGTAGTAAGATACTGGCTAGCAGCACTAAGCACAAACCAAGCAATTTCTACAGTTTAAGCAAATTAATATTTAAAACTCCTCTATTAATCATTATTCTAGACGAGGGCAGCTCAAACCCTGTGCAAATGAGAGCCATGCTGACTATGTGCCAAAGCCAGATGGAGCAATAATTAGTTTAGATTCTGGAGGCGTAGACCCTCTTTTTTGATGCCTATAGCTTTGTTTGCCCATAAATAATGGCAGTGACAAGAAGTGTAATTCAGAAATAAAATGACCCGAAGAGTTTTAAAATCATAATAGTTTAAAATGACCTCTGACATAAAAATTAGATACGTTCATAATATTGGCTTATACTTGTATATCTGTTGATAAATTAATAGATATTACTTATCAGGTGGGTTTGTCAGAAATGAAAATATATATAAATTTACTGAGGGGACAGCTGAGTGAAACTATTGGTAATCACTTGGGTTTTGGGCCATGCTGTTGTAATGAACAGGAGAGTGGCCAGAGATTGCATTTGGCCATATAACTAAACTCTGCCCATTCCTAAACTAGAAAGAAATTTGTTCTATATATCACTTTTCTGTATGCAGCATCTTTTGCCTTATCAGAGAGTATAGTGAGACATGAAAACTTTTTGGCTTCATAGCAGCAGGTATCAGGAAAACAGGACACCTGCTGCTTAGGGAGCATCCCTGCATGGAAAGCCTGATGTTAGAATAGCATGGACTTCTCATCAATGCTCCTATTACATGTATTTGGGATGTCAGTCAAAGAGCTTTGACCACTTACCCAGCTGAGAGCACTGATTACTGTTTCTCACTTTACAGAAATAAATGATAAATATGAAACAATAAATAGCTAGAAAATAACCCAAGGGAGATCTCCGTAGTTTGAAATTTCAAGTGCAACTGCACAGGGAATGGGAAAAGGCTCATTCTCCTAGAAACTCATTAGGAGCACAATATTTTGGCACAGTTACTAGAAAACAGCAGCAGTACTTTTAATAATAGGTTTACTGAAGAGGAATAGGTGGCATTTTCGGAAAATTACAATTCCATTACTGGCTTTCATTTGAAGGCTTCCAACCTTAAATACAGTTAGCTCTGTTTAAGAAGTAGGCACAGAGCACGGATTTAAAACAATGCTGTTTGCAAGGAAATGAGCTTTTAAAAATCTCTCTTTTTTTAAATGAAGATAAATGGCTGCTTTTGCATGCATTTTGTAATGGCTTAATTATGGTGATAAACATTTAAGTAGATGTCTAGAATTTTATGCATCAGTTATAACAACGCATACTTGAATATGTATTATAAGTTTCATAGTCATCATGACTAGCATGCATTCGCAGTGATAATGATGGTTGGTAGTTGCTCATAGTTGAAGTATGCATCTGAAGCCTTATTAGTGATTTGGTTCTGAATTAATAGCAGCGTGACAAGTGAAAGTTCAACCGGGAGCTGATGCAGATAGATGGCTGTTGTCCACATTTGAATAAATGAAGGAAAAACCTCAAAAACAGGTAAGTGGGGAAAAAATTGCTACTAGCAATTTCTCCATAGAATAATGTATTTTTCTACTTTAGTCGAGACATTCTCAAAAAGCCAATGAAACCCTGATGGAATGACTCCTCATAAATACAACCACAGTGACTGAATGTGTCCCACTCAACCAATTACTCTAGCATATAAAAAGATCCAGAGGGCCACTTCCTTGGCTAATTTAATATAGCTCTTGCCAAGTTAATGGAATTACACATCTGTGCACCTGTTAGGATCTACTTCCTTTTGTATAAACCTGCAGAATTTACTGCAGCAAGTATTGCTACCACTGCATGAAGTACTACTATCACTGTAGTACTGTAGCAAGCAATATATTCTAGATTCTTTTCCTGTTGCATTTTCCCGTGAAAGGAAATATCCAGAGCTGTGGAAAATTTTAAGCAACTTTTAATAATGCGGGACTGTAAATGTGTACCTATGGCCTGCAAAGAAATCTAAACCAAAAATAGCCTCAGCTATTGACACAAACCTCGAAATAAATAACCTGAAGCAGTCTGCTACTGATTTAGTAGCAACAGAAGTAGCTGATATGGAATGCTTCTAATACACAGTATGCTATATAAATATGAATCGCAAGACAGTCCTGCTAAATATGCATGCTTTTTGCTTTAATGTGCGCACAAGCTGTGATACAGTTCTTAAATGGACAAGCTGCCACAAACCATACAACAAATCATTGTCAGAGCTGTGAAGGGAACTGCCAAATTCCTCTCAGTACCTGAGCAGGCTGGTTGGACAAACTAGAACAATTTGTTTCCTCCACAGTGAGAGACTGTCACCCTGACAGTGCCTCTCTTCAGTATGCTTGTGACTTACACTTGGCCCAAGACAGATAAAGCAGCAAAGGAGGTGGCTGCTGCAACCTACGTAGAAATCTCTCCAATTCAGACTGGCTGCAGTACATACTTTACTACTAGTCCTGAGGTTTTGAGTATTATGTAATGATGCTACTTCTCTGTTCGTATATGAGTAGTGAAGAACACTAACTAGGAAAGACATCATACTATATAAAAACCTTAACTGAAAATGTAATAAGAACTCTGTTGTACTTTGGCAGAGAAGGGCTATAGAACACAGGGGTCTTGTATTGTCCTTCAGAAAAGTAAGAAATGGAGCCATACAACAGA
Source organism: Lathamus discolor (assembly GCF_037157495.1). Taxonomy (NCBI): domain Eukaryota; kingdom Metazoa; phylum Chordata; class Aves; order Psittaciformes; family Psittacidae; genus Lathamus; species Lathamus discolor. Next base: position 36,902,607 of record NC_088888.1, on the reverse strand, counting down.
CTTTTCTCTAGGTATTGGATACCCAAGAATTGCTTAGAAACTCATCTGTATCAAACAGTAGATGAAACAATTCCAGAGTCAAATAGGCTCAGCACATACAATAGTGTCCTTTGTGCAGTCCTTTGGCTCAATATCTGGCTGGAGACCAGTAACGAGTGGTGTCCCTCAGGGATCGGTGTTGGGACCGGTCTTGTTCAACATCTTTGTCGGTGACATGGACAGTGGGATTGAGTGCGCCCTCAGCAAGTTTGCTGATGACACCAAGCTGTGTGGTTCAGTTGATACGCTGGAGGGAAGGGATGCCATCCAGAGGGACCTTGACACGCTTGTGAGGTGGGCTGATGTTAACCTTATGAAGTTCAACCATGACAAGTGCAAGGTCCTACACCTGGGTCGGAGCAATCCCAGGCACAGCTACAGATTGGGCAGAGAAGAGATTCAGAGCGGCCCTGCAGAGAAGGACTTGGGGGTGCTGGTCGATGAGAAAATGAACATGAGCCGGCTGCAGTGTGCGCTCGCAGCCCAGAAAGCCAACCGTATCCTGGGCTGCATCAAAAGGAGCGTGACCAGCAGGTCGAAGGAGGTGATCCTGCCCCTCTACTCTGCTCTTGTGAGACCTCACCTGGAGTATTGTGTGCAGTTCTGGTGTCCTCAACGTAAAAAGGACATGGAACTGTTGGAACAAGTCCAGAGGAGGCCACGAGGATGATCAGGGGACAGGAGCACCTCCCTTATGAAGATAGGCTGAGGAAGTTGGGGCTGTTCAGCCTGGAGAAGAGAAGGCTGCATGGAGACCTCATAGCAGCCTTCCAGTATCTGAAGGGGGCCTTTGGGGATGCTGGGGAGGGACTTTTCATTAGGGACTGTAGTGACAGGACAAGGGGTAACGGGTTAAAACTTAAACAGGGGAAGTTTAGATTGGATATAAGGAGGAAGTTCTTTACTGTGATGGTGGTGAGGCACTGGAATGGGTTGCCCAGAGAAGTTGTGAATGCTCCATCCCTGGCGGTGTTCAAGGCCAGGTTGGGCAGAGCCTTGTGTGGGATGGTTTAGTGTGAGGTGTCCCTGCCCATGGCAGGGGGGTTGGAACTAGATGATCTTAAGGTCCTTTCCAACCCTAACTATTCTATGATTCTATGAAAGAAAATGTGCATTTTCTTCAGCGGAATTTAGGGTAAGAACCTCATGGTATTTTAAAATGAGTCGAGCTCCACCAAAGAACAATACTGAACTCTTTATCAAGGAGGAAAAGATGAGGAGAGAGCATTTTCAAACTCCTAATTAAAACATCTGTCCAGTTTTTACAAGTCCTTCTGCAAGTCTATTGCATGGAAAAAAAATCACCCAGTTCTCCCTTACTAATGGGTTTTCAACCCCTTCAGCTTTGCCAGAGTGAACTGATGAGTATAAAAGAGAGGATCAGTACAGTTTTGCTTAGGCAAAGCCTTGCTGAAATTGATTCAGCAGCTATATAGATAGTATATATTAATATTTGCTTGTTGCAGTTTTGTGAAGGCATTTGCACGCCTCCAACTCTGTAGATAAGTTTCTTCTTCCGGATCTAGTTATGCCATCAGCAGATGTTACAGTCCTCAGGTGTCTGATACCACCCACCAGCTGGGACTCACAGCCTTCACAGCCCTGCCAAATAAACTGTATGCGTGAGCACTCCCTAATCTGCTTTTGCAGAATTAGCCCTGTTAATAATACAAATTTCTTTTTCAGACATCTGAAATTAACCTGGATGACCTTGCACAAGGAGGAGAAATGTGTTTCTCACATGGAGATATCCATCACTGCGGTTGTGAGATTGGAAAAAGGCAAGAGGTAGGAGGTGAAAATTTAACTGCCTTTGCTATCTGGAAAATGAACAGCTTAAAACAATAGGTGAGAGAAAAGCAACAGAGTGAGAAAGAAGACAGAAAAGAAATATTAGATGCACTGATGGGAAGAGTAGTGATAGAGGGCTGAGGAGAAAGGATGGGGCTCTGGCCAGGCTAAGCTGGAGCTAGCAGTGAGGAAACTGCTGTCTGTTGTTGGGTCTTCTTATGCTGGGGAGAAAGGACTTTGTACATCTTTAATGAACAAACAAGACTGCATTAAAACATTTGCTTGGCTCTGACTTGATTTTTCCCCTTAAGTGAAACAGGATGAAAAAGCTCTGTCTAATCACATCAGTTGAAATGGGCAGTGGTAGCCATCTCCCTTCCCGGGGAAAGCTCAGTGTAGCTAATGCTGGCACTGTGGCTTGACCCTTTATACTGTGGTATGTGCCACTGCCACACACTGAAGCAAAAATTCTGTTTTACTTTAGGGGCTTACTCCACAACAAGAATCACAGGAAGCATTAAACATACACCTGCAGCACAGGCACAACAGGCTAAGAGGCTGGGCTTGTTCAGCCTGGAGAAGACAAGGCTCCAGGGAGACCATACAACAGTCTTCCAACACCTAAAGGGGGCTTACGGGAAATCTGGAGAGAAACTTTTTACAAGAGTATGTAGTGATAGGACAAGGGTGAATGGCTTTAAACTGACAGGGGAGAGACAATTAGATTAGACATAGGAAAAGAATCTTCACTACAAGGAACATGATGACTGGCAGAAGTTGCCCAGAGAAACAGTGCTTGCCTCATCCCTGGCAGTGTTCAAGGCCAGGTTGGATGGGGCTTTGAGCAACCTGGTCTAGTAGAAGGGGGGTTGGAACTAGATGATCTCTGAGGTCCCTTCCAACCCAAGCCATTCTGTGATTCTGTGATAAAAAGTAGGTTGTGGGGCTTTGACTAAGGAGCTTTGGTGGGTCATGCTGTGAGGCCATAAAGCATAGCTCCAGTGTCTGCCTCGTCTTCAACTGCCCCAGGTGACCTTACCTGGCAGGTGAAACTGAGACACCTGAGTGTGAACTGGGGCAGCTGAGCCACTTTTACAGTCCTAATCTGCTGATCTAGTTACAGCAACAGGAAGTCCAGCAGCAGGTCAGGGCAGACACGAGGGCACTGCAATACCTTAAAGAACTATAGCTGAAGCTGCCAGCGTGTTTGGGCAGCGCAACATAGGGCTCCTTTGGACCAGACACCAAGGGCCTTATGATATCTTTATGGAAAAAGCATGGAGGAGGAAGAGAGCTTTATACACTTTTAAAGCTGCTTTATTTTCTTTTACATACTTGGAAATCTTTTCAAAAGCCTGTTTGGAGTGTAAGCATGGGTAAATCACATTTTTGAAGTGTGATGAGTATATTTCCCTGTAAAAATCCTTCCCTTTTCTGTGAGGGGAGGGATAAGCAAAGGGAGAATTGATTTTGTGTCCTATGTAGACATTATGTCTATATTACATCTATGGTAAGTTCCACTGGTGGAACTGACAATAAGTGGGATTTGCATCTCCTCAGAAGAAAGGACATAGAGACTTTAACCTGACAGTTTTGTCTGCAATATTAATTCCAATGAAAGTGTCACAGAGAGAGAGTTCTGAAGTTCTGTGCTGCTGGAAAGTGTACAGGTTTCCATTTCAGTAATATTTGCTTCTAAAAATAAGCCCTATTCGTGCCAAGCATCTGTTTTAATTTGGTTCCTTTTCTGATGTCAAATTACTCGAGCTGGATGAAGATCACTGCAGAAAGGCTAATATTATTTAAAAGGACATGGTATAATTTTACATTTAAGATGTCTCCAAGGAGAACTATTCCAAGCCTAATAGTTTCTGAGGGACTATTTGCTGTGCTATTATTTTTTATTAGCTCCAGAAATTCATTCCCCCTTATCCATGTTTATATCTTTCAGAAACAGAGCAAGAAGAATATTAAGGGAAACAGGCCTAATTAGCAATACTTTTCTGAATGAAGACTGGCTGACAGATCAAGCTGTGCATGTGCAACATTAAACTTCCTGCACACAGAGCATGCCTGCTCAGTGCCACTGTTTGCTGACTTCGCACTCCTAATCTGTCAACTCGAACTATAGTATTTATTAATTAGCATTTATGCAGTAGCACATGTTTTCTAAGCAATGCAGAAACACTAACAATTTTGTTCTAATAGCACCTGTGAAAGGAAGAGCTCATTTTAGAGGGAGATCTGCAGTTCTGGAGGCAGAATAACTGGGTGGGAAAGGCCTGCACTGTGTCTGCTCTGCTCAGCTTAGCACTTGTCCTTGGATCAGACTGATAAGTTTTCAGTCTGTAAAATGACTCCAGTGCTACTCCCACCTTCTTTTACAAAAAGCTTTGGGGATGGAAAACGGTATATCATATTCAGGTCTTATAAAAGGGGAAAATTATTGCATCAATATGGAAGACGAACACAAGAAACACACTTAAATGGCCTCAAAAGAGAAACAGAGCCACAAAGGACCAAATTCTGGCCAAAAATACTTAGGCATTTGACAAACAAACTAGAGCAGAGAAACATGATATTACTAGGTTGTAGGAAAACTGCTCCCTGATCCTAGGTCTCAGAAAAGATCTAGTTAGCAATGAAAAATGCCATCATACCACATTCTTCAGAGGCTCAGCTGTCCCGAGGGAGAGGCACTGTGATGAGCTTCATGACCAAATGGGAAGGAGGCTGCAGGAATCCTTATACCAGAGGGGATGTACAACCACTGCACATCTAGGATTTGCTCTGAAGCTGAGTCTAAGAGGTGGTCTGCACACATTTCTACATTTCTGCCTGCCTCCTCTGTTTATTTTGTTAAGACAAGCAACACCTTGATCCCATTTACCCAAGAAATCACCAGGCAGCAATGGCTCTCACTGCTGCAAACAAGCTTGCTGCTCAAGGCACTCCTGGCTCTCGGCCCCGACTTCTTCTCCCAGGTGCTTCAGGCAGAGCCCAGCACCCCATACTGGTTCATCCTTTCTGAAGCTGTAGCTGCAGGGTCCTACCTATTCAAGCCGTGCCTCCTTGGAGAACTGACTGATTTCTATGGGGAGGGTGTCTGGCAGAAATCTGAACACACTCAAATAAAAGCAATAGAAAAATGAGACTCATTAAAATTTTGCAGGTATTTACTAAACCCAAATCTTAATAAATGAGAACAGCATATCAGAAACATTGGTTCCTGATGTGGTTAGTAAAATTGTACACAGTGGCCTTGGTCCAGCATGGAAGTCAGGCCCTTTGATAAAGTTGTTTGAAACAGGAAAACCAAGAAAGCCTTCAAAAATACTCTCATAAGTCATAAGATCCTCATAGCCATTTTTTCCCACAACTCCTTTAGTACTTTATCCATTTTACTGTAAATAATTTTATCTTTCCAGTACATCTAGAAGACGCCCATCCATGCTGTTTGTTTGTAGTTACTCTTATTGTACCCACCATGAATCCCAGTTGTAGTTTAGGGTTCTTCATACTAGTTTCTTTGCAGAGTGCTCTAGAAAACAACCCGCCCTATGCAAATCCAAAGTAGCATAGAGATCTGTGCCTACATCTGCTCTGAAGCCTGTATCTCTTACATGACACCCTATTACCTATTGAATCTGATGCCACTCTACCATCTTAAGTATTCTTCAGACAGCAAACAGCAACTTTCACTGAAGTGTCTGGACAACAGGACTTCCTGAACCCCAGCTTTATAAACTTAATTTCATGGGAGAACATAGTGTTATCTTTAGTTTATCAAGGTAAGAAGGGGTCTTATGCCTCTGACCCTCCATTTTGTAAGGCCATGTTTTCACTAATATGACACTAATTTGTGTGCGAAGGGGAGGACGTCTCGGTCATCTCCTTGAAGAGTCTGTTTTACCAACTGCTCTCACCATCAGACTTTATTTCTTCTGAAACTCCCTTTTTTAGCTTCAAGACATTCTGTCTCGTCTTGCTGTCTTTAGCAGCCAAATGGTTGTCATCCATCATTTATATCACCTTCGAGATATTTATAGATTTTGATCATATCCCACTGAACTCTTGTATGTTTTTCCTCATATATATATATATATATCTTGATAGAGCTTGCCTTGTAATTCTTGAGTATTTTCTATAGATTTTCTCTAATTTGTTTATATTCTGTCTTCAGCCATGGATACCAAAATAGCACATGGTTTAGTACTACTACCTAGGCACTACAGCAAAGCTCATTTACTTATATGCAACCATGTTAGTAAGACAGAAATCTATAGGTTAGTTTTTCAATTTTATTAATAAAACTTTAACTAAATTAGCAATACATTTGTGCAACACTTGTCTGATGGTGTATTCAAATCTTTGTACTTCCATCCTATGAAGTAGTTGAGTATATTGAACAATTTCATTACATACTATTCAGGGAATGAAAGCAAATTGGAATGGAAAATTCTGCAGATTGTTTCCTCAGATGTTTCAGATGTTTCCTCAATGTACAGATGTTTCCTCAAAACAGACTGGAATGTATCTTTCAGAATCATCAGTATGATCTTGCAGAGGCAAGCCTGCTCTAGGTGGCCCTGCCTTGGCAGGGAGGTTGGACTAGGTGATCTCCAGAGGTCCCTTTCAACCCTAATGTTTCTGTGATACTGTGATTCATGGATAATTTGATAAGCTATCTCAGGGAAGAGCAAGGACAACTAGAGGCTTATGGAAGCACAGTTATCACTCCCTGTTATTTCCCTTCAGTTGGGTAATGGTTTTTTTAACGAGGTCTTTTCACATCACATTATATTCTCCCTGATGCCATTTTATCCCCTGACGCCAAGTGCGAGGTGGGATACTCCCATCCATATAAATCTTACTGTGGCAGCCAGCAAGCAAAGTCAAGAGGAGTTTGCATGACTAAAGACTGAATGAGAATGGAGACAGGACCTCAGCATGTGACTGATATCCATTTAGCCCATCTTTTCCCTTGCAGAGTCCTGTTACTGCTCTACTCCATCAGCAGATAACTTCTACTAAACTTCAAAGCTAAATTTAAAGGGGGTGCATTTACCAGTGGCTCTGACCTGGAGATCTCTGCACATACCCAGGGGCCCAGCCCCTGTGCCATGTCCTGGTGCAGGCAGAGGGAGGAAAGGCTGGATGAGCAGTGGATGGGTACATGCAAGTGTTGACAGGCTGGCAGCCTCAGGGACAAGAAATCTGAGGTTATCAAGCAAACTTGCCATTGACTTGCCTATTAAAATATTGATGTATTTATCCATGTCCCACCAGGCACTAGGTACCTCCCAGACAGGCAAAACAGACACAAACTCTCCCCTGAAAATTTCAGTCTGTTTCACTTTAGACGAAAGTCACTTTAATGACTCTCTATGATTAAGGAGAAACAAATCTAAGCAAATCTTTCCAGATGTACAGACACCTTAACTGTCGGTGAGATCCGGATTTTTTTTCTTCTTTTTTTGTGTTTTGTTGCTGTTATTGTTTTTTGGTTTGTTCTGTCCTCTCATCCCCCAGCCCCCGTTTCAATAAATAAAGCTACATGTGTTTGGGATTCCTATTTTCTTTAAAAGAACTGCAAAATAGTGCACTGTGCTGCAGTCAATCTTAGAAAACTACATTTTTTTTTTATTCATGGCATCCAAAACACGATATAGCTATGGAGAAAACATAGAGCCAACTAAATACCGCTGTGTAACCTCCTGCCTTCAGAACAGCATGATATTGCATCTGCTCGCACCAATGACCTGAAAACAACCAAACCAAAACAGTGAATATCAATGGAAGAGGGAAATGAAGTTTAAAGAATTATGAAACAACTCTGAAATTCATACAGCTTTTGGTAATTATGTCATTATTAATTATGAGCAAATAAATAGAGGTATATGGCAAGTCTGATTACACAGACCTGCTAAACATAACTCTCATGAGTTACTATTTATTGATAGTACATTGACATCACTCCTCCACTGGTATTGCATTGCTATAGCTGATTAAAACACGCCTTCTCCCCAGTCTGCACATACCAAAACATGCCAAGATAGATGTACTTTCAGTGCTTCATAATTACCAGAAATATATAAGAACTGCAGGATTTACTAGAATTCTAGCATAAACTGACCTGTATCCCAGAGGCAGACATAGACTGCAAACTTTGGCTTTGCTCGCAGTGGTGGAACATTTGGAACCAAATAGTTGGCTAGTACATTACAGAGATAGGAAGAAGTAATGAAATTCACATGTGTTTCAAGATCCAAATTCCACTGTAATATTGGCAGCTCCAAAGTGAACCTGTCATCTGGGACTAGCTCTACTGTATGTTTTTCTTCCTCAAGGGAGGGAGAAATGGATACCCTGTCCTTTTACCTAGTTGTTCGTCCTGGCTCTAACATCATGGAAGGACTAAAAATCCGTAACACTTAATGAGCTAGATATTCTTTTGACCCGGAGAAGAAAACAGTTGGCATCAAACTATTGAGGCTTGCACCTATGGCACCCCCTGTCCAATGTTTGGGGCAGGGTAGAAAGGGCTGTAGCAGCAGCAGCAGCAGCAGTTTCTACTTGGCTGTTATCTACCAGTAATCTCTCCTGGGGGTATGGAGTCAATCTAAGCAGAGAAATCTTTAGAAAAAGGGGGATGCAATCAGGTCCTCTGCAAGCTTACTTAATCTATCATCAGTAAGAAATATATCTGGAAATCCAGCTTGAAACTTTCACTACAAGTAGGGACCCAAGCTTGAAACCAGCACAATGGTTTTAAATAAAGAAAAACTGGGATACGCTAATTGCATCAAATCTCGGGTAGGTTTTGAAAAACCTGATTCGCCAGAAACTCTGAACTGTAGTATTTCCTTTGTTTTCCAAATGAGAGTTGTTAATCGGTTTAGGCTTCTACTGCAGACTTTCTTCCATCTAAAGAAATCCCTCCCATCTGCTCTAGTATCATTCTTTCACTTCATTGACTTATTTTCTCTAGATACTGATGTGACTGAAATAGTTCGATCAGATTTTCCTGTTTCTGACCTCAGTGTTACTTTTATACACCCACATGAAGCTTGTAACTGTGATCGACACTGTCAGTTCCCTTTGCTATTAAAAATCATTATGCCTTTTGTAGTCGGGATGATCAATATTCTAGCAGAAGAATCTGAAACACATTAGAGGTCTGTCAGAGGAGAAACACTCTTTTTTTCCCCCCATCTCTCTTCTTTCTACCAGGGTCTTTATAAAGCATTCAGAAGAATGAACAATACATACATTTTCATTTCACACCTTTATACTTCTTTTTTCATTTGGGAACAGGATGGAAATAAAGTACACGCAGTAGAATATGATACAAAGACTTGCTCAACCAACATCTACCTGCACTGACGCAGGCAGGTGGCTGTCAGTTTCAGAATAGACGCAGTTTGCAGGAAATCTGTCTGTCTACAAGGTTGTCTGTCGCGTGGTATTGAAATGCTCTCAGAAATGGGAATATAAGTCTGAATTCTTAAATACTACATTTAGGAGCCTGAGGGCACATCTGAAATAGATCTTGAGTTATTATTAGCATCTCATTTTTACAGATGACATGGAAGAAAAGGGAATATGTTGCAAGAAAATTATCTTCTGCAGGTTCAGTGATGGGATTTACAAAGGCAGCTAGACGCCTACCGTTTTAGAGGTGTCTAGGGGGACTTCCAAAAGCACCTTGGTGAGTGACGTGCCTAGTCTCACTGAACTCTGAAATGAGTGAAACTCCACATCTGTTCAAGTGCTTTTAGAACACCAACAAAGAACTTCTTTGTACTGCTAGACATCTAATTATAAGATGGCCTCCAATTATAGGAGACAGATTTTGCAGATGGCCAGCAAAAGCAAAAGGGTTGAAGTGTTTTGCATTTTAATAAATATATTGTGCTTCTGAGCTAGGAAAGGTTTTGGTTTTCTGAGTGGATTTTCTGGCTGTAGCTCTGATTCATTTACTCTGGCTTGGTGCTCTGCTGTCTCAGTATGGCATTACACAGCAGTAGTAAATAAGGTCTGGTGAGTGGCAGTCTCCATGGAGGGACTATTTATCCAGTGACACGATGTGTGTCTTCCCACAGTGATGCCACCATGTCATTTCCTTCATTTCCTTAACTCCTTCCCTATCACCAGCTTCCCCTGGGGAGACAGGACGATGCTCTCTGACGTGTCAGCCATTCATCTTGAAGAAGCAGCTTTTAATGAGGGGGTGTGAAGCAAAAGGGGCTGCTGCTTGTCATACAAACTATCACTGCAGATATTTTTTCCTGTGAATGCTGTGTATTAGGGAGCACTGAGAAAATTATACTCACTGAAAGAAATGAAGAGCCTAATTACAGTGATTTTTATAGAGAGAGTTAAAGGATGAATGTCAAAAGGCACTGATATATAATTATGATAATATCAGTTGCAACTCCTGTGCTATCTAATTACTTGAAATGGGTGGCATTGTGCAATCTTTATGAAAGCAAGCTACTTTGGTAACAAAATTATATAATCCTAATATGAAATAAAAATAATATTGAAAGAAAAATGAAATTAATATATTGGTAGGAATAATAATCAAAGCAGCAGCACTCAGCGTGCTAGAAAGACAGTACCAAACAGAAATTCACCAACCGCCTCCAACCCCAAATCTGTGCTACATATTTGACTCACGCTGTGTCAGAAACTGAGATGCTGCATGTGTTGCCTAAACTGGTAGTCAAAATCAAGACATATTGGCATGACAAGAAGAGAGCTGTAAGAATTTGGAGGAAGAAAGGAATAAAAAGAGGAAAGATTAATAAAAATGGGAAAGAGCATAAACCTAGCAATTAAAATATTAAACTCTTCTGGAGTTCTAAGTGTCTCCATGTGTTGAGTTCACTCTAGATCCTCTGAGGTACTCCAAACCCTCAGCTACTGAGTAGGTGCTGGGCCCTCTTGGATTCAGGCACTCAGACATCTTTGAGGACTGAAGTCTTTCTATTTTGGTTTCACACTGGCTGTATTACACTGATAAAAACTGTCAGCAATACTTGATACAAATAAAATATTACAGTTACTATCTTGATTTAACATACATTGTCAACACAGATACAATTTAATTACACACAACCCATACCTACTATAACATAATGCCATCTGTTGACAAATGACCTGAACACTGGAAAACTTATTTTTCTATTCATTAGAAATTAAAGCCTTGCAAACCTACGGACCTGCTGGTAGGTCCATGCTCCTAATTATGGTGCAGCCTAGAAAAACAAACCATTATTTGAAGAGTGACATCAAGAGACTGTCAGTTATTAGTGGCTTCCAGATTTCTGCAGCCACCCTGGGGCGACACCAAAGCTTTAATGGACTTTTGTGGGTATTTCATTATCATCAGTCTTGTAAAGGAAAATAAGACTGAGTAAAAGGTTTAATATTACTCTGTTGACTACCTGCAGCTCATTTATCTCACGGAGGACTGAAGTCTGCTTCACTTCTTTAAGCTCCCATCATCTCATTTAATAGCAACGACACAACCTAATTTATAAGCTAAGTTTACATATCTTTTCTAAAATTTAAAAATAAGAAGGTAGAGGGGCAACTGGCCAGAATCCCTCATTTACTGCAAGTTCAGTAAATACATTTCTTTATGTACTGATTTCCAAGGAGCTACTTCTTGTCTTAGGCTCATTTACACAATCTTTTCCAATGAGATCATACAGAATGAAAGGATCTGCCTTAACTGTCCATGTCTTTTCAAATTCATTATACTAATTCTGCATTTAATCCAATCTTGTCTCTTTCTGGTACAAAACCAGAAATAGGACATACTTCTCGAACATTTGAGTGGTTTATTTGCTGAGCTTTTTTCTTAAAGAAAATTAAATATTTAGAACTCTTCCTCTGAGCTGTAACCTCAAAACCACTTGCCACATACACAGGTCTGTTCTGCCCTCTGTAATAGCTGCATACTGTTTATTCAGTATCATTTATGAGAGACTGTGACCTAGTCCTCTGAGCATGACCTTCCAGAGTAGTTCTATGGAAGTTCTTCCCTATTAGAAAAACGCTGCCACACAGCAGCTTCCTGGCCTCTGTGGCTGCGGTAACCCTGTTTTATGTGGACTTGATCGAGTCTGAAGTTCACTGACTTGTCTTTAATATCATAGAATCATAGAATAGGGTTGGAAAGGACCTTAAGATCATCAAGTTCCAACCCCCCTGCCACGGACAGGGACACCTCACACTAAACCATGCCACCCAAGGCTCTGTCCAACCTGGCCTTGAACACTGCCAGGGATGGAGCATTCACAACTTCTCTGGGCAACCTATTCCAGTGCCTCACCACCCTCACAGTAAAAAACTTTTTCTTATATTCAATCTAAGCTTCCCCTGTTTAAATTTTAACCCATTACCCCTTGTCCTGTCACTACAGTCCCTGATGAAGAGTCCCTCTCTGTCATCCTTGTAGGCCCCCTTCAGGTACTGGAAGGCTGCTATGAGGTCTCCACGCAGCCTTCTCTTCTCCAGGCTGAACAGCCCCAACTTTCTCAGCCTATCTTCAGATGGGAGGTGCTCCAGCCCCCTTAGCATCCCTGTGGCCCCCCATCCTCTGGACTTGCTTCAACAGTTCCATGTCCCTTTTATGTTGAGGACACCAAAACTGTAGACAATACTCCAAGTGAGGTCCAACTAAATTCCACTGAATTAATATTTTAAATCTCTGCTGAAGATTGCCTTTTACTCCTTTGTGTAGCATGTTGGTATTGAATGTCAAGGAGGCAAAAGAAAATCTGAGTTTTGAAGCTGGTCATGGTTTTCACTGACAAATCTGTCTAATTACAATAAAAGATGTCAGAACTAAATAACTTCAGAAAGAAGAATAAAATGTTATTTCAACTTTGCAATCATTTTATATGTTATTTTGTTTATTTATGATGATTCAGTGTAGGGCCTGTTAAGAATCTTATCTAGTTTGCATGGAGCATGGCTGAAATGATTAGAAGAATTTCCATGCAAGACTGTAAAGGTTTTTTTCCATCCAGGAATTTTACTTGATGAGGTTAATGTGTGAGAAATAATATAAGGCTTTTCATGAAACTTGTCATCTTCTAAAAGAGAAAGAAGCCCCAAGCAACATCCCCCAACAAGAAATAAGCCAAAAAAACGCCCGCTGACCACACTGCCCAGGCTGGCAGAGCAGTCTCAACCACATTTCTGGCATCTACCAGAAAGCTTTCTTACCTTCACTGCAAACTCTGTTTCTGTAGCTTTATGAACACATCTCTTGCACACTGAATAGGAGCCAATTCCTATGTCCTCCTTGATCTCATATCCATCTGTAAAGTGAATGTTGTTCCCATGTAACTGCTATAGGGGAAGACAAAAGAAACAAGGTAATCAGGACATGGGTATTTAAATGCAAGGACTAGCCTTGTCTTAATAAAAGAAATGCTTGATCTCATCTCATTCGTTTTGGTCGCTTGTCCTTAGCAGTTAGTTTCTAAGTCCAGTTAAAAAAAAATATAAAGTTCTTTACTTAAACAAGTGTGTCCCTCCCATTTATATTTTTCCAGTGTGTAAGATGGAGTTGTCCATGTAGAAGTAATGACAGAAAAGCAGTGATTTTTTAAACTATTTATGGAATGTAGACAACCATTTCCTATTAGAAATTCACAGGAAACTGTGGGCCCAAATCCCTTGAAAAACACACATATCTTGACAATATAAACTTATTTCTAATTACTGAGAGACCAGATGACTTATAAATCACTAATAACTTCACAGACTTTAAATCAGATACCTCACTTATGACCACTGGAGGCCCTGTCCAGAATACATTTTATTATGTGTTTTGTGTGACAGAAAAGCTACTATTTTAAGCCAACCTAATTTAAGAAAACACATTACTAGTGAAACTAGTAAGAAAACACTTAAAAACATCTAATTTTATTTACTGAAGGGTATAGAATGTATTATGGCATCATTATTTCAAAGACCTTTCAAAAATGTCTGGGTAGGTGGATTGGTTAAGATGGTGAACCCCAAATCTTAGGCCTTGCTGCAAATTCTATCCCAGGACTCAAGAAATGACCAGGAACTCTAAAAATCCTCTAGGATCCTCTGGCTAAAAATTTAACCTCACTAGTGAAGTACGTTTTAAATTGTAAGAGATGTATATGTTAACATTCAATACATTTTTACAAAGCAAACCACAGGAATATACGTAAAAATCATGGTATGTGATTGCTTGGATAATATTTCACTTATTGTTGCATCAGGGAATCTTTAAGAATATGACACATTCCACTGCAGATTATTAGAATACGGAGGAAAATTATGAAAACCTATGAAAACCAGAAGCAGGGGCTCTCCCCTTGAGGCATGTATACCTCTGGCTGTGGGTAGGAGAGGAACTTTTTCCTTGTGGGAAAATCTGCTGCATCTTTAGTCAGCCCCATTCTTTCTCCCAGTTCACCGTTCCTCTGATGTGTAGCAATTTATTCCGGTTTAAATTGCAATAACTGGAACAGAGTTGTGGGGGAAAGGCAGCAAAGAGCTAAGTGCCTGGCAAGAGTCTTTCCCCTGTCAATCCAATCCGGGTTATGCGAGTACACCCAGGCTCTTGTGCAATTGCAACAGGAATTGCAACGGCCTCTTACACCCAGGAGCTTGGGCTCAGTGTCTGAGGAGGGAGCCTACAGCAATAGTTCATAAGGCTCCTTTGCCAACACAGACCGTGTCATATAATCCAAAACTGTTGAGAAGGACATATATTCACTGGAAAAGCAACACCTCATTACCTGCCTGGTACGCACAAGTGGAATAGTGCTTCAGGTAATTTCAGCTGTGGCTTACCACAGTGCGATTTCTATTTCCTTTGTAAAGGTTGTGGAGATCATGAAGTTAAAGATGAAAGCCTTTGGTTAAAAATTCTCGTTCCCCTACATCTCCTACATGCTGCACGTAAACACCTCCTACCTACACTGGGTGGCTGTGAAATACAAGTGAGAGGCGGTTTAAATACACTATGCACATACGTATCTGCCCATCAAATGGGAAGTGTAACATCAGCATCACTACCTGCACAATTGGGTGAACGGTGATTTTGTGCACATCTTGCTGTGCAGGCTCCTGCACCAAGTTAGAGGCAACGAAACTGAACCCTCTGAAAAGGTGATGAGCATTGGCACTTGGAGGAACACCTGGAGAATCTGTAGGAGAAGAATGAAAATGGCCTCACAAGCTGCACAAAAGATCATAAAGGAATAGCACAGCACCTGCAACAGGCAAAATCACACCTGCCAGTTAACAGAAGATGCTGCTAAACTGGCAGACATAAATGAATATAATTCACTTCCGTATCCAGTTTTTGGAGTGCCTTCCCCATCCCTTTTCTCTGGATCTGAACAATGCAGGGGCACTGTTTGCAAGGATCTCTCCTTTTGGATACAGAGGCTTTTTTTTGCAGTGTGTGTTCATACTTAGGGAAAGCACAGCCTGTGCCAGAAGCCCACACAGAGAGAAAAAGCACAGGACATCAAGGACAGGAGAAAGGTGTATGGCTCAAGGCAGAGCAACCCTTTGGCTTAGCAGAGGTTATCCAGGCAATGAAAGAAAGCTGTATGCAGCTATATATGTTTTTTGGAGCACAACTTGACTACAGAAATTACAAAGGCTAAAATGCTGTGTGGGTAATGTGGTATGTTGTGTGGGTCAGGAGAATGTAGAAAAGACAGGTTCTGAAGCATGTGTAAAGGCACAATGCCCCAGTAGTGGTGGTTTTTGGTCTCATGGGGATCTTCTGGTGCAGCTTTAGGAGCTGCTTAAAACACAACTGCATTATCATCAGGAAACAGGAATTATTACAGTGCTTTCTGTCTGGGTACATTCTCAGCAGCAAGGTAAGTCTGTATGGGACCTGTGCCATGACAAAAAATACAGAATAAAAAAGGTTCTTGTGTGATTCCAGTGGCAGTGTGAGCCAGTATTAAACACATTTGTGATGCTCTCCCTTCTGGCTGACCCAATGAGTCAACATCAGGGGCCGCAAAATATGCTGCCAGTCTGCAAGGGCTTTTCTATTGCTCTGGAAGTGTAACCAATTACATCTATTTTGAAATTACAAGAGTTGATTTTCAGACCACTTTTCATAATAACATAAAACAGAATTGAAGCAGGCCATCTCCCCACCCCAGCCACCAACCCATAGAGAAACCTTCTACGTAAGTTTCTTGCATGAGTTATCAAACAGAATTAGGCAACAGCAGTAGCATGCAGAGTGTAAAACACAACCCTGGGCATCACCACATGCATGAAGGACAAGGGTTTTCATGCCAATACAACCAATGAAGCGTGAACTTCCAAAGCAATCTCTCAGTGCTTCTCTGAGACTTTCCAGGGCAGCACCAGCCTGCACTTCTCTCAACATCATACTAACGTGCAGTCTCCAGTATGAGAAATGAATTCCTCTGAAATCTGAATTAAAGCTAGAATCAAAGGTGTGAAATGTCTGGTATCCAAAGATAATTTGTTTCCATACAGTGGGAGAGGAATATCAGAATGTGACTAACATACACTGGAAACAGGTGGATGTTCCAGCTAGACCCAGAGTGCAATATTTTTACAGCTTGTGCAAGTCAGCACATCCTTGCCAAAATATCTAGGAACAAAGACTGATAAAAGATTCTGAGTAGATACAACTATTTCATAACCCATGAAAAGAGGTTTGAGCCAGGCTTTGAGGTCTGGGCTAGTTTTAAGCAAAAAGCTGAAGGTCTTGATGAGCCTGAACAAAAACTATAGGAAATCTCATCTCTGATTCATGTTGTATAATGCTGGTGTTTTCATAATGAAAGCTCAGATCTTTTACTCTTACTGCAACAGTTCTGGGCAATCACAATACATGTGATATTTGCAGCACTTACTATTCTCAAACTGTTGTACAAACAACAACTAATTAAATGTTTACATTTTAGAACGTATAAATACATACTTTTTTTTACACAAGAATCACAGGCAGAAATGTAACGTAGCTTATCCATACCTAGCAATAGGAAACATTATCACTGGGATTACTACTCTAGGGTTATTGATATTCTTGCTTTCATCTAAAAGAGTGGAGAGATGATGTTTTGTGCAACAACCACCTTCACATATACATATATTGTGCACAAAGTGTGATGTTCCTGTTAGGAAACAGAAATGATAGGCGTGACTGCAAGGATTTTCTCACTGCAGGGTTTTCTAAATATTGCCATATTTTCTGTTAGCAAAACTCTGCTGATCTGAGAACTGGATAATTATTCACTATTGTTAACCATTATTTAAATTCCAACAGTCCATAGCCTATGGGATTTCATAGTTAAAGAAAACGTTCATGGAATATATAATTATATACTAACTTGCAGAGATGCAAAGTTCCCTGAAGCTGTGGTAATTTACAGTAGTTAAATTCAGCTAATGTAAGCAATGATAAGAGTAATTTGTCTTCAGGAAGGACAAATTTCACATTTTTAATTGGAAAAATAGCCACTGATTTGCTATTTTATTAATGTGAAATTGGTGAAATGCTTCTTTTCTTGGAAATGCAAAACAGTCTTTGCCTCCTGATGGAAGCAATCCCACAGGTGATCAGACTTTCAGACCTTTTTGGAATGGGGAGGTGAAAGGAGAATGGATTTACTCACTGAAAAGATGTGCCACCTTACTAACCTGTGGGGGTCCGAGATGTGAACTCTGGATCAAAATGAAAGGTGTCTTCTGGCCGTCCCACTGCAGGCTTGAAAGGCGGCTTGATTTCTTTCCTGTATAGTTTCTAGGAGAAAAACAGATCACAATCAGCAACAGTCTGTAAACCTTCAGCATCTGCAGATAGGCTCCCCTGCACCATTTAGAGTGGCCTCTCTCAGCTCTGTGCTATCCTTGCAGGACCCACAAAAAAGGATGATGTATCTGTAGCTCTGGCTCCTGCTTGACTAGTCAGCTTAAAACATGTGTCCTGGATGGTCGCTGCACTTTTTAGTTACTGAAATCGAGAATATAAACACAGCTGTTTGTGGTAAAAATTTAGTCCGCAGACTGGCACAGTATTCCACCTGGGGCATCTGGAAATTCACTGGTCTTAGGAGCAGGACTGGAACATGCAGAGGTAACACCAGGAATCTGTGCCTGGGTGACTTCAGCAGTGCAGCAATGGCAATGAACACAAAGAACCGCTAGGAAGCAGTGACTGTTTTAGCATTTATTATTTAAGAACTAGCAATATGTTTGACACCCTGCCAGACTGAGCTTAGCAACAGGCCTGGCTGCCTGGTGATTATAAGGTAAACAAGGGACTTGTTCTTTTGGCATATCTGGTAAAAGGGAAGGTGCTTATAGCTGAAGATTCCCATCAAAAGATGTTAGGAAGAAAGCGCTGCGGATGGAGGGAGGAATCATACTGAAGGCCTAAACATGCCTTGAGAAGAGGAACAAAACCAAGAAGAAAAGGGTACGAGGGAGGTATGAAACAAGTAAGCACTGCTAGATGTGTGAGTCTGTGCTAGCAAGTGAGGGGACATATAGGGGATCATGTAAGTAACAGTCTCCATAAACACACGCTAATATACTCCTCCAGTTTGATGCTCTGCCCCATGTTGCAGTCCCTAGACTGCATTTCCCTTCTACCAGCACTTCTGTTCTCAGGTTTCAAAGGGCTGAGTTAGTTGCCATGAACAGCACCCAATAATTAACATGTCTGAACATAAATACATTTCATGCAAGCTTTCAAGTCATGGTACAAGCTGGATAGCTCTATTTTATGACTGTAATATGTATTTTCAGGTTAGCTCTTAAAACAACTTCATAATGAGCTGATTTTTCAAAATATTTAATGGAGATTAATACATGCATGTCCAGCTCTTTGCATGCAGGAAGAATCTTTTTAACTGTGGGTTTTGTGGTGAATTAACTTCTGTAATATAAAGCATGTGGTCAAGCTGAAGATATATACACATCACTATAACTGGAACTTGATTTTGCATTGATAAATAAAGGTTCTTGAGGCAGGACATTCTATAGCATAGTATTAGCATAAAGGATATGCTTGTGGTTGAATTATGATTCCTTGGAAAAGTGGAATGGTGAGGCTGGAAATGATTCTGTGATAATTAATGGCCATTTCACCATCAAAAGTTCCTGTTTGCGTAAAACTGCTACATATCTTCTGAGAGAAGAGCAGACGAATAAATGCTGTGAGCCACAACGGAAAGCCAGTCTTCCAAATAATTAAAAGCCAATTGCAAACTTCAGCAGGAAGTGTCACTCGTCAACTGAAAAGTATCAGCCTAGTAATCAACATGTATATTTTTCTGTCTGCAGAACTCAGCACCGACTGAAGTTTTTTCTGTTGCTAGGATTTCACCTTGAGAAAGCTGTTTGCTTCCGGCTTCCCTTTATTTGTCTTAATTCACAACTGCAGTGCTTCTACTACAGAAAGCAATATGGTCACATGCACATGCTTCCTCCTCAAATTAAATGCACCCATCAACCTGTGAGGTCCAAAAAGTGGAGAATGTTTAGAGTCGTCCATCATTCAGGAACTGCACTCTCTCTAGATTATCATAACCATATTCTCTCTGGCCTCTTAATTCCTATCCCCATCTGTAGTTTCTTAAGTGCTATTGGAGCTACATTTGTATTTTGAATCCCTAACCCACATCCTCCTCTACTAGGGAGGGATTTCAGATTCATCATGAGTCACAGGCTACCTAAAGATGTGTAATCACAAATTTGCTTGCTGGGAGGTGATGCAGACAAAGCAGCTGCTTGTGTGAGTGAAAGGCGCCTCCTCTGAGTGCAACGTGGATGACTCCCTTTTCCATTTCCTTTTCCACTTGTGATAGAAATTATTTCTGACTAGGCAACTAGGAACAGCAAAAGGTAAACTGACTAAAACATGCTTCTTCCTCCTCCCCCCCACGCTGTTGAATCTGGTAACTATTAAAATAATAAAAATTAAATCTTACTAATTTAAATTAGGAAAAATTAAATCTTTGAGGAACAAGAAGAAGCAGAGCAATGTCTTCCACGGGCTTTCCCATCCCACACTGGCTCCAGTTTTCTGAGCGAAGTACTACAATCAAAGCCAATTCACTGAAGCACACTAAACCACAGGACAGCCCAACACAGTTAAACATGAAGGCTTGCTGCAGGCACTATGCTCTTCCTTTAAAACCCCACATCCTGTAGACTGCAAAACATGATGTGTCACAAGCTGATCTAAGAAAATAGTAAGGGTCACAGCTGTTGTCTTCTACACACACAGGGAACAAGTCTTGTGGAGGATTTGAGAACCTTCTGGTTTTCCAAGAATATTTCTATAGGTGAAATGTATTAACCTATTATCTTGTATCATGGTCCCAAAGTTATTTGGGGCTGATGGATCACCTTGATCTCTTCCAAGAGAAACCAAATCAATCAAGTCTTGCTTTTGACCATTTCTATCAGGCTGTCACATAACTTCTGGTAAAGCTTAAATAATTATGTACATCTCAAGTCGTGGTAATCCTGGCTCTATATGCAGAAGTCACTGGTGGTTCCACTACCTGTTTGAATGGGAACAGGGTCCCAGCTGTCCCAACTTAAATCACAGTTTTCATATCCAAATTGTCATTTAGAGGCATCTTGCTAGACATTCAAAAGAAACTTTGGATGTGTCAGTGTTAACTGGAACATTTAAATTTCAGGTTGGGTGCTTAAGATCACTATATTTGTGTTATTTTGCATGGGTATAAGAAGCTGAAGATTCTTTTTCTTCTACATTGCTTCCACATGCATAAAGGAAAAAAGCATTCCTTTTCTCTTAACGTTTTATTAAGAATGTAAATTCTCTCTGTTTCCCAGGAAAGATTAACGCCCCACATCCCATACCCATATTTTCAATCTGGCCACAGCATTGATTTATCACAGAAAAAGGTGACTGGCAGGTATCAGAAATCACTGTGCATCATGCATGGCTGTTGGCTCCAGAGGCTGTGAAGAGCGAGTGCATAATCCACAGAATGAGGGGGATGAACTCAAAAGTGTGAAAGTACTGATTCAGATATTCACACCTGGATACATACACATGCTTCTGTCTACTTATCTACCCTTCACATCCTTCTGAGACCTTGATAATCGGTACACTCAGATTAATAAGTACCTATAAATTAACTAGAACACAGTTCTATAGCAATGTGAGCTTCTATCAGCTCCCTTTCTGATTTGGGACAAAACGCTTTTTTTTTGGGGGGGGGGGGGGATGAATAATTTCCCCCCCAGGTCGCAATGACCCCTTCTTAATGTATGTTGCCAGATCCATAATATAATCTCCATCTGAACACCTCTTCAATTGGGACTCAAGTAATACACCAGGGAGACTAGTAACAAAAAGCTGCAACATGCAGCTGTCTCTTGCTAATTATAAGCAGTTAATTTTTCATCATCTTTTAAAAAATGCACTTCTAGAAAAACCCAGAGGTGTAAATGCCCTGTACATGTATGTGTCTGGCAAGTATCAAGAAAAAGAAAATGGTTTAATTTAATTAAAAGCTATTTAGCCATTTCCTCAACTGAGTTTCTTTGATGAAGAATTGAATTACTCCTCAGACACCTTCTAGAAATAGAAAGATGCTACCCTGCACAGTGACGCACTTGTAGTGTGAGAATAAACTCCCCTGATACATATACCTGTCATGGAAAATCCAATAAATAGACAAAAGGATGAGCTACCTTCTAAAATGTTTGTCCTCTCCTAGATTAATGACTCAGTGTTATTCCCTGCAAATGATAGAAGAACTAGCAGAATTCAGACCTTGGGATCCCTTTCTTTTGCTGTTGGTAAAATCTGCAATTAAATAATTGATGTTTTCAGTTTTGTTTGATCTCAGATTAATATTGAAGGAAATTGAACTTGAATCCATTTTCTTCCCACTCCTTCCCTCAGCTGTATCTGACAGTTGATTTTCTAGCGTATCATTTGCTATAGTTCCAATTCAGCCTGTCATCTAAACAAAAAATACTGTTTATAGCCCACTCCTCTGACTGCAAAAAGGGATTTCATTTTTCATTTCCAGTGAAAAGACAGAAATGCTTTATGCACGACTTGGAAAGAAGAAATGGTAATAAAAAATCAGGAACAAGACTGTGCTTTCTCAGAGCCAATGACTAAAATTATCTGAGGTCAACTCAGTTTGAGTCTGCTTGTCTAAGGGATAAAAGGGGGTGCAAACGTAGTAAGCAGGTAAAACTCAGAAGGAGCTGGACATCTAATCTTCTTCCTGTAAACCCCAGCCTTAATCATGAAAGACAGTCCATTCACTTAACAAAGGACCTATTGAATTTGTGTCACAGTGCCTATTAAATGCCTTAGAGCAGTAAGACTGATATCTGCAGAAACCTTTATCTATTTTTCACCCTGGGAAGTGGGAATTTAGAATTTTGTTAGTGGTGACAACTGCTGTAAAACCGAGACTCTTACAGATATTTGCTTACGCCACAATTTCAGTTTGGGCATAAAATCTCTGCCAGTCTGTTCACAGTTAATTTAGTGCTACTTATACATCAGAAGTTTAACCTAGGATGGCTGGAGAGTTGTGCTGAATAATGGCACCATGGAACATGGGAAGAGCATCTGGGAAAGGATGGGAGGAGGATGGCTGTTCTCTGGCCGCACTCGTGTTTTTCAGGATTGTACCCACTGTCTCTGCGTGCAGTGGTCATGTGCGTCAGCATACTTGTGCCTGGCAGGAGCATCTGCAGCATTATAACAGGTGGCTTTTATCCACTCCATATATTGTTTCCACTGTGTTTGCTGTCTTCATCCAAACCAGACACTACGTCTGGTAGCATCTGCTTGAAGGCAGTGAAGTATGGGAAACAAGTGGGAAATGACTGCTCCAAAAGGTAAACTCCAGCGTCCAGCGGCAGAGACAATAACCAAGCCCCAGTTCCAAGCTCACAGGAACAGTGCTGACAGTACTCTGAAATGAAGGTCCAATTTATGCATTTCTGTCTGTGACTGGAATGACTTCATTGCTGCAATACCTAGACTTCATACACAGCTTGGAAGGAAGCAGCTCACTCATTTCTGTTTGGAATCTCTTTTTAGAATTAGATGAAGCAATTTGGTAGTTTTCTCCTGGTTATCATGTCACTATTTTAGCAAAAAATCTTGCTTAAAACCCCACCCATTTCACACTGGGTTGCTAGAAGACGCTAACCCCTTCTGACCCTTTGTGTTAAGGGGGCTTTTGATGGAAAATCATTTTACTACAGCTGCTGAAAGATTCTATGCTGTCAGTTGCAGCAGTCCTGTCTATCATAGCTGCCAAGTAGTATAGAAGCTCTGCAACAGAGCTTGTCTCTTGCTTTCAGGTCTTTATATTTGCAAGGTATAAAATAAATCAACATTCATGTCCTGCCACAACAATGTTGCTTGCCTACTGCCTGCAAACTGATGTGAGAGATTCTGTATATGCGATAGGAGAACAAAATGAGGGCATCAGGGACTCTTTTCCTGCAGCTGTACAGAGATCAGCACTGAACATCTGTGACTAACCCATTTTTGTTCTCTGACCCTGCTCTGTTTCTGCCCATGGAGAACATGTTAACAGTTGATTGGGTGATCATTCTAAAGCAAAGTCCTGGCTTCAGCTCAGGGCCAGGCTGGCGCACACTGCTCTGAAATGCACACAGTGCTACTGCTCTAACTAGTTAAGCCTTCCAAGATCTCCACGAGTGATAGTAAAATTAGGATTAAATGAAAAAATACATTACAAAGATGACAGCTGATCTGTGTAATAATGATCTGTCTCCAAGCGAGTGCAGCAGCACTAATTATGTTGGATAAAAATTGATATTTACAGCTATACTTTACAGCAAACTCAAGAGTGCTAGATAACATCAAAGTGCAATTAAATCCACCTTTCTCTCTAGCTCTAAATCATGTTCAAGCATACCTACCCTCTTCATGGTAGAGATTTCGCTAACCCGTCAGTAAAAACTTTTTCAAATGATGGAGGACTGTATAATTTCCATAAGACAGGCATGAAATTGTTCCCTGAAGAACTGAGCTTGAAACTATCACCAATCATCATGACAGAAGGTGGTCTTCAGGAGTCTCACAGCGCAGAACTGACTTTGCTGAAAACCTTTTCAAGATGCAGAGCCTCATTTCTCTGTGACGAGTTACTGAGCTGCTCCACTAGCAAACACAGAAGAAGCAGAAATCCTCTTACTGCTCCAGTGTCTTTATTATGTTAAGATGTATGCACCTGACCTGTATTTTAACTGCAAAGCTGAAGACTGTGGAGATATCAGAGGAATATAGAAAATAATACTAATACTACTATTATTAATCATAGTCATAATAATTAAGAACCCTACTCATCAGGTTTCTCTGGTTTTTCTTTTTACTTAAACTTTTAATATCTGTAAAGTCTTCAGACAGAGTCTCATGATTAGTAAGAAGCAGAAGATAAAAGAGAATCAACAATTCAGAAATACGTAATGGGACTGAAAGTCAGTTGGATCATAAAGGAAAATCTCAAACTCCACCTTCATTGATCATCTCTTAACATGCTTGAGTCATGCTAGCTCTTCCGCATGCAATTCAGATTAGATTCATGAGTTTTCCCGAGATGAATGATTCTGTGGGCCTTTCAAAACCCACCTAGGCACCACAAAATGTTCTTTCACAGAGGAACTGGCTTTACTCTAAAGCCCTGGGCAGCAGTTTGAGAATGGCTCTGTTGCATACATTCATGCTGTTTTACAAGAATTTATAGTGAGACCTGCATCAGTGTAACCTGTTACACTAGCATTCACAAGTGAATTCAGATAAAATATTAAAGACACATAACAATACTGCAACACAGGTCATAGGATGTGGCAAACAGGGGCTCTGATGCACTGGCAGATGTCCATCAAGAACAAAGTGCCTGCCTCCAGGTTTGTCTAAAAATAAATTGATCTGAACAAATATGATGCTGAAAATGTGAGAAGGTTTTATATGTTGCAAGTCTAAATCTAACACTTAGCTAATCTCTACCTCCAGCTTCATGAGCTGTAGCTGATAGCAATAAAATAAATCCTTGTTTACCATTCTGTTAATCATGTTTGACATGTCTTATTTGACCCATGTTACATTTGATCAAATGTTTGCTGTTCCAATCTTGAGTGCTGATGTTAAATTAATGACTCACCTCAATAAAACATCAACCACTTGTAAGAGGAGTTACTGTTCCCTGTTCTGGCTGGTTGACTTGTGATATTTGAGTCAGTGATATTAAATCACTATTCTGAAAAATCCATCTTTGTTGTGCTTTTCTGTAGCTTTCGTTGCAATACAGTGGAAGGGCCAGATCCTGTCCTGTGGTCACTTAGGCCAAAAATGACAAACCTATATGGCTGGAAGACTTATGAATCCCCCAGCATAAAGCAGTGTAACTTGCTTTACAGCCTGCTGTACCAGTTCTACAGATACATAGACAGTCCCAGTACCACTATGCTCTGTCTGGGGAAAAGGGTGAGCCTGGAGGTCTTGAAGACCCTTGGAGTTACAGTCAGTAGACATGTAAGAGCAGACCTGGGGCTGCTCTGAATAATTCCAAGAAAGAAAAGGAGTCCAGGAGGTCCTTGATATCAGAAAGAATAAACCTAGCCTTTAGTTCAGCTTGGCCATCCCAGTGAGAAGAGACAAGCATTTCAATATGGAACCTAAAAGCAGAAAGATGGCGTGACCTAGAGCATCAGACTGCTTCTCCCTAGAGTATTACTCTCAGTATCAGTCCTTTGCACCAGTTTTCTTTTGCAACTGAAATATTACAGGAATTCTTTCATTTAAAGCTGCCCATTTTCACTCCAGTCCAGCTCCCACAATCAGTGAATCAAGTTTATTAGAAGTGAATGTGGAAATTATTCTGCAGAAGACTGCAAATAGCCTCAGGTAGTACCGTGATAACCCAGACCATCAGACAAAATAGACACAAGCAGTTAGATAAAACTGGCAATACTGGAAGCAGATTTCTATTTCTTTCGTTTGTGGGTATGTGAATGAATGTATATATAGAATCATATATTCATTTAGATTGGAAAAGACAGTGAAGTTCATTAAGTCCAACTGCAAGCCTGCCAAATATGTATGGTAGAGACATAAGCACCCACTTAAAAGGCTCTAGCTCCCAGGTTCTCTGTGTTAGAGTTCATTTAATCTTTTCTTCTAAGCATTTTGTCTTAAAAAATTATCTAAGCAAAATAATAAAAATATATATAAAATGCTTCTCCACTTACATTCCAGTCTATAGTAACAAAGAAAGGGTGCCGTTTAATTTCTTCCACTCCATCAAATCCAGCACCTGACAAGAGAATGAAAGAATCAAAATGAAGTCATGCTTTGAAGAGTCCTGCATTACATCTCTTCTCAAGCCTTCCTCCCCATCCCCTCTTTTCTTCTGATAAAGCTGAAGTCACCACATAAATATTTCTTCTAGTCAAGAAACCCTGAACAGTGCAACTGCCATAACAGTATGAACTACCATAAATACAGACAAGAGCACTTCATTAATGAAAATCTGATGGCTGAGAGATTTTTACTTTTCTCCAATTGAGGCCGGTGTCAAGGCTGAATAGCTGGTCTCCTCAGGCTTCAGATGAGACAGTCAACTGCAGCACAGCACATGCACCAGCGAGACCACGAGAGGCTTCAAGATACTGATACTATGGCAAGGTTACTGCTGCTCCTTGCCACCAGCATCAGCTCTTCTATCCACACTGACTTTCAAGTCTTGTCTAATTACCCATACTCCATGGGCAGAGAAAGCTGCACTACAAGTAAGTTCAGACTCAAAATACCAGAAAGCCCCAATGATTTGAGGCAAATCAGGGGTTTAGGTTCCCCCTTTTCAAATACCATCTTCAAATCTGTGTGAGTACCAGAATCAACACAGTGATGAATTTCTATTATATTACTACAGGAAATTTAGGGAAACTTCTGAAATCTGGTAATGAATCCAATTCCTTCATTACTTTTACCTTATGTCTTCATTGATGATTGCTTTTTTTATTCATTTACCTCAATCTACTTGCTTCAGTGGCATCTCAAAAACCAACAGGTGTCAGTAATAATTAAACAACTGTCAGAGATGATTTAGCATGCCATTTTGGGGGCTGATTTGATTTTATTAGCAGCACCTTTCATTTTCCAGTAGGAGAAATAACACCTAGAAGCAAAGGCTTTGCACTGTGATTTTGGAAACAGCTCCTGAAAGGTACCCAAGCACTTCTTTACAAGAATGCTGAGCATCCTTGATTACTAAAAAGATTTGGGATTCATAAGCACCTTGCAAAAGCCACTCAGCAACTCAGAGGACTCAGCTTTTTATATGCAGTATTAGTGCTTTCTGAAGATCAACGTTGCAAGCAGCTTTAGAAAGGTCTTGTCAACTCAAGCTTTTGTAAAATGTGACATCTGCTCCCTTTGCAGACAAGACATAACTGATTGCCAAAATGCACTGATCAGGAGCGGCTGCCTACAGCCTGCTTAACAATCACTGATGAATGGATACAAAAAACAAACACTCTGCGAACATAACACGCAGGATTGTCTGTCAGGCTTGCTGGATAATAACACAAGAGGAATGCTCTTCTGACTTCCCCATCCTGGTAATCCTCCAGGATAGACAAATGTAAGTAACACACATGAGGATAAACAATTCTAGCCTGCCATACAAAATCATGTACTTGGAAGTGATCAGTCCCACTGAGGAGTGAGGTTTGATGGACAGACAGTTCCAGGCAAACATAACATGAAATCATATTTTAGAAGGAGAAGAGACAACAAAAGGGATAACATATTACCTTGTTACTATACAAGTCTATTGTACACCTACAGCTGGAGTACGGAATGTAGCTGACATCCTCAGCTATAAAAGGGTATACTTATTAAAGGTATGAAAAGAAAAAATCACAGAAGGGCAACAACTAATGGCATGGAATGGCTGAGTAGGCCAGGACTTAGCAACCTGGAAACAAATGACTGAGGAGGTTTACAATAGTTCATTTTATGATGCTAGCAGGAATCAGGTTCAGAACAACTTGGAAATGTTCCTCAGGCAGCAGAGAGTTGTCTAATGTGGAATTCACTGACAAACCACAAAAGGTTCAGGAAACCTCTTGTCTGATATTGAAATATTTGCTTACCCTATTCTTACTCTTCCTTAGGCAGTGGTTTATGGCTCATGGGTACTGCACAAGAAAACACCAAGACTTAGATAGCAATGACACTTGTTCTATGTCTTCTCTAGCATATTTTTTCAATGCACGGTCTGAAGTCTGCGCTAGATTCTGTTGGCAGAATCATTCTGATTTAACAATGCCAACAAAAACATGAAACTGACACAACTGCTCTAAGGAGAATTACATTAAGCAGCTCCTTAGGGCAGAAATATCTGTGAAAAATGTCTGTATTCAGACATTTCCAGCGGTGACTGGAAACTGTATAGTGCAGTAGATGGGTTTCATCCTTATGTAGCAGAGAACAAGTCCCAAACTGATTTTGAAGGATTGGGATAAATGCATCAAACACTGTAATCTACTGGTAGCACTCCCTAGTCTAAGGATAATTGCTAAGGCATTCAATCTGCTCTGCTCTGTCCCTTCCCTACTGTTTCCCTTTCCCCTCTTTTGTGAGCTTACAGATACATTACTGTGTGATGGGAATACCTACCTTTTTCAGACTATATCTCTTTGAAAGCCACACTTTTTGCTACTGTTGTTCTTTTTTCCACAAGACACAGAAATCAGGACCCAGGCAAATCCCACCTATAGCTACTTCTCTTAGTGGGGCACTGCAGTGTCCAGCAAGAAATGGAGCATGCAGTTGACAGGCACTTGTTTGAAAAATTGGCATTTCGCACTTGGGACCACTCAGACCTCTGGCACAGAAGAAACACGTTCTGAGTGCCAGGGCTTCCATCTCTGGTTAGCTTAATGTATGAAAGAGATTTAGCATGGTAATAGCGTAACTTTGCAGAGCGAAAGACTTCCAATTCCCAGCAACCAATTTTATACCCAGGAGAAGGTTCAGGGCTTCCTGCAGGTTTTACTCCCTGATCTTCCTTGCCATGAGACTTGATGGGCTGTGTGTGTTGTCCATAGGCAGCAGCATGTGGCTGGGTTCTTCCCCCTGGGAGCAGGGAGGTGGCCCAGGGCATGTTCACAGACAGCTCTGGGAGCCCCAAGGGGCAACCCTGACCCTGCTGCAGATGTCCATGGGAGAGGTTAGGCACCAGTGCTTGTGATGGAATCTCTCTGGATTTGCTCGGCATGCTTCAGCCATTCATCTACCATCTGCAACTCTAAACCGGTACTGGAAAGAGATGTGCTTTCACAGAGAAAGGAGAAACACTGGAGAGGTCACAACTGTTTCATGGGGATGGACATTTCAGGTATGGGATAGATATGGGCATTTAGCAAACTGCTGCTGTGCCACACACGGCACACCACATGACCACAAGCCTTTCACCTTCCTCTAGGTTTCTAGTTGGGTTTTTTTGTAACTTCACTTTAGTAATCAAAGCTATCTGTAAAGAATAATAAGCACAATCGAACCTACTGCCTGCAAATATTCCTATGTACTATCCAGCCCCACAAGGGTCCAAGAAGATAAATAATGCTTTCAGAACAAATTGCCAGTTTAAACACATTATAGACTGCAAGGATTAATATAAAAGCAGCCTCATGCAAATAAGCAAGAACTTGATTATCTAAGATTGTTTTATGCCTGTAATAAAAATGTCTGCAAGCAGTAATAGTAGAATGTTTTATTTGTAATTGGCTTTGATTGTTGAATCATTATGGACAATGTGAAAGATACTGAAATATACTGAAGGGGAAATATATTGAAGTATATTGAAGGGGAAAAACATTGAAATGTATCAATGGGAAAAAGGAAGACCTATGAAATTTGGAAGTTGATTGTTTTGCTATTCAAAATGAGCAGAAAGCATTTCCACATTTTTAGCTTTTTTTTTTTTTCCCACAGACCCAGAATGCTTTTAATGGGCTAGATTGTTTGAAATGCATTCCTAAGGCTTACAAGAAAGATGCGCAGTCCCTCTGCAGTGGTGGAGCTTGTTTTTTAAAACTCATCATCTTATAGAATTGAAAAATAATATTTTCTATGTGCCAAAGCAGTTTGCATCTTCTCTGAGATTAAGGATTAAGGAAATAATAATTATTTGTCTGGCTTTTACTCTACACTTTCTTGGCCAAGCTTCTCTATTGTAAGGTCTCTGGAACCTTTGTACTACTCAGCAGCACAGGGAGTTAGTGAGATGCTCTTTACATTTATTCACCTACCTGAGCAGATCCAGGCCTTAGGGCAAGCAAGAATTAGTCCCTTGCTTAAGTTCCTGCAACATAATAAACTAATGCCTTCATTGTACAATGACCTTTCTGAGATGCTTACTCCTTGCTTGCCTGGATATTCCAGTTAGTTTCTTTTATGAATTTAAAATTAAGCTTGTTGATAACCTGAAATTTGTTGTACTTAATCAGAGCGATAGCACCAAACTAGTGCTACACAGACTATTTGTACAGCAGAGTGTATAGATTCAGAAAAGAACAGACAGTGCTTATAACAAGGGATGCTAAAGGAAGGAGGACTTCTCAGTCTTTAAAAGTTTGTTCTAAATTGTTAATATGGGCACCAGACCCCAAAATACAACCAGGTAAACTGGATTACTGAATACCTTCTCTTGTCTTGTCTGAGTATCTCCCTTCAACTCAACATTTTTTCCACTAATAATCCAAAGCATCAAAAGAAAATTTCAAAGCAAAATTTTAGACTACGTTATCAATCTTTACTTCCATTTGTTAAGATATCAAAATCAAATGGCAAGAAGCAAGATAATAGTCAGAATAAAATGATTTTTGAAGCTCAGGATCTTTCCTCTTGCCAACGCTAAAAACATTTTGGAACTAAATACACTTTCCAGATTTGCTAACTTCTGAAACAATGGCAGAAAACAAGTGTTTGATCCATAATATGCTTCATTTATTTTAGCACGCTACATTAGCTTTCCAAAGATTCTTCAAAACAGGATGTCTAAGCCTACTTGTATTTTAACCTCAGACTATTATTCCTTTCCCAGAAAAAGCTAACATCCACAAAGTCCAAGCAGTCCTTTTTTTTCTACTGAGTTCTGTTCAGTATTTAGGCCAACCACTTATGCATTGCTTTTTTTCATTACCAGCAAGTCTGTTTTCATTATCCCTTGTGCTGATTCTCAGTTAAACAGAGAGAGCCTTCAGAAGCTTTCCACTGCTACTCCTGAAATGTGAAGATCTATTTTTCAATTAGGTTTTTAGATTTTATTTCCTTGGATGTTTGTGTTATAAATAATCCCTTTGTTTCTCCCAGACTTCCCAGTATTTCAATAAACCTCAGGTTTAAAACCTTGACCCTCAGCAACTCTCCATTAAAAGGGAGATGATATGGGGGCTGGAATAGTCCTGGCTAAAACTACGCAACTTTGCTTATTTTAGTGAGAAGCCTTTTGTTTAAGGATTGGTATCCAGAAACTCTGACTTCACTGGAGCCCCATTACGGATGGATAACAGCTTGTGAGAAGCCACAAAATGAGAATAATAATAGTAATAATAATAATTAATAATAATAAACCAACAAAAAAACTCAAACAAATCAAGAGACAGAGACAGGCAGGAAACAGCAGAAAGGAACAGAGGGAGGGAGTAGGAAAAGGTTTATATTTGCTGCAGCATCTTATTTTTTGTAACACAGATTAAACCTTGAAATCTCAAGACTAGTTTTCTCTAATGTCAAGCAAATTGCTCGGGAGCAATTGAAACCTGCTGAGAAAATCTGTTTTTCTACTATCATCTGTACAATATTATCAGACTACAAGAGCTACCATTTAGCTCCAGAAATAAAACCTATGGGAGGGCATTACCTCTGTGAGCTGAGTGGGCATTGCCCTGGGAGGAGAGGGGCTACAGCAGTATGCTGAGAACGGGCTCCCCATGCCTGACCAGCCCTGAGGCAGGTTGGGTTGTTCCCTGGTCCCTGTTTGGAGCAAGGGTTGTCAGTTCCTGCTGTCCCCAGCAATCACAGCAAGAAGCAGCCTGCTCCATACTGTCTTTGTGCTCAAGAACCAAGCTCTCTTGGAAAATAGCTCAGCCAGAGTCTGACCCCTGTGTAAGGCAGGGGCTCCAGCTGAACTGCTGCAGCCAGGCAGGAAACACCCATTCTCCTAGAACATCATCCATTCACTAAAACGATGTTCAGTATAGAGCAGAGGGCTGGAGTAGCCCACATGCTGCCTCACCTGAAGCAAGGGCAGAAGCTCAAGGGCACATAGCAGTACCTATCCTTCACATGTGTACGCACACAAAGGTGTGCCTGTCAGAAGCTACAGAGCCCATTGCTCATGCAGATGGTGATGGAAGTGGGCTGTCAAGTGTCTTGCACTATGCTGCCTGTCTGGCTGTTAATGCTGTGGCTGCTGCACAGAGGATCAAAAGCACCATGCAGCAGACCTTCAGCAGCACCACCTTCGGTAACTGAGAAGTGAGTCTGGGTACTGCAAGAAGGAAAGGGAGAAAGAAACCCCTCTTGCATCTCTTGCTCTTTCCACATCTCAGAATAAGCCATTTCCTAATACAGCTTTTTGCTTCTAACTTTACATCTCCAATCTGAAATCATCTTATAAGAGTAAACAGTTGCAAAATAGAACAGCAAATTGCTCTTCACAAGTCTCAATATTTAACCAGCCTATGTCATTCTCTAAAAGGCAAGTCATTTATTAGCTGACAAAACTCCCGCAGATGGCAATAACAGTAATCCCCATATTTAAATATGACCCATCAGCTTTCTTCTAGTGCTACAGGTTACAGAATTGAAGGTTTAAATTCCTGCTCCTAAAGTCAATTCCTGCTCCTAAGGTTACAAAAAATCATACAGAGGTATTCAGGAAAAGTTTATCCCCTTCCTTCAGAAACAAATGCTTCCCTTGTTCATCCAAAATGCAGAATATGAGGCACATGGGGAAAAAAGAAACCTCCGAAATTTTTCACAGAAGTAGATATGATTTTTAAATGAAAAATAATACAGTGTTATCACCTTCATATCATTCACTTGATGTGACTGTATCTATTTTTCTGTGTAAAAACTGAAGAACAAATCTGCAATGAAATTCATGCACCTGATATTGTCCATGATCTCACTGAATACAACTGATTTCTTAATAAAACTCCCAAACAAAGGTATGGATGGCATAAAATACATGTTCCATTACATACTTCAAGTTTATCACAATTTGAATAGACTTACTAACAAAGGGTGAAAGCACATTAGTGAGAAAGAAGATAATTCATTTAGCGTAGTAAAGCAGAAAGCCTATGCAAGTGTTCTCAGTAAACAGAATGAGACAGGATCGAAGCATATTTGAGAATGGGAGAGACTGCATTTTGCTCCCCACCTCAGATTTGCAGCTAAATTATACAGGTTTTAAAAGAAACCTGTTTCTCAGTTCTTTATATTATCATTTGCAGCAGTTATCTCAGACCTTCATAAATGCTGGTGGTTTACTTTCCCTCTTCACCAAAAAAAGTAGAATATAAACTAATACAATGTTTTCGATTCCAATGGTTTGCCTGTGCTCTTTGTGAATTTCTTTACTAAGCTCAAGGTTCACTGTGCTCTGGGAAGGAATGCAAAAAGCTGCATAATGAAGAAAATAACTATCAGGGAAAATGCACCGAGAGAAATGACTGCTGCCTGACAAGGCAGAGCACATGTAAGCAATGTCCCAATCTAATGTATGCGCGTACCTAATCTGTTGGAGGGGTTCCTTTTGAAGAGGGCTCGCAGCAGGCTCTGGGCTTCTACGCTCAAGAACTGTGGCATTCCCAGCTTGGCTCTGAAAGAACACAACACTTGAAAAGAAAATAGATTTTTCAAAGATTTTCTCCATCCCACTGTGGTTTAAAAAGCGGAATTATAGCAGTCAGATGGGCAGACACATGAATCTGGTGACCAAAGGCTACCTAAGCATAATGCAATACAGAGTGAGCACCTGACCTTGCTCCATTGAAGCTAAAGATGGTTTTAATACTGGCTTCACCAGAGGAAGATCTAATGAATCTCACAATACCTTTTGCAACCTAAGTAGGTCATTTTCCTATAGATTTTTCCTTCTTCACGTTTTTAGCTTCTTTAGCTTGCTGGAATAAATTTGGGAATCAAGAGGCATTTAAATAAAGAAAACTTCATGAAAAAAATTATATTAAACCACACATTGGTGAAAGAGAATGAAAGTTTTCCCTTGGTGATTTACTGCTACAGAGAAAAAATGTAATACTGAGCAAAGCTAAGCTTTAAATATTTATGTCTGCACTTAACATTAAATGAATGGGAAATTTGCATTAGGAAAAGATGTGAAATTTGGCAACAACAAAACATAAGATATCCTGCAGAAATCTGACCGTTCCCACTTGTGGATAATGACGTTGTTACACAAAGTAAGATACAATTCTTCTGTAAGACCTTGTCAGTGATTCACTTCCTACTATGTTCTGAAGGCAATTTTAGAGCCACATGCAAGCTTCAGCTGTGTGTGCCATACCAAATTCATGCCTTATGCAGCTTTGAAAAATGCATTATTATGTACATTGTTATTCTCTACCCTTCACATACTAAGGACCGATTGGCTGCCTAGAGAGTACAGATAACTCCTAGTTAGAGGAATGAAAGCAGTTTTGGTACTCACTTGAGAATGAGTGCCATCGTCTCCTTTCTGTCTTTTCCCTGGAAGGGTAATGATCCTGTCAGCATCTCAAACTGTGGAGTAACAACAAAATCGTAAATCAAATGAGCAATGAGGAGATCCGCATAGCTGACAGACACCACAGCCACCTTATCTTTCCAACACAACCAAAAACTTGAGGAAAAGAAATGGTCCAACTAGCTGTACTTCAGAAAAAGAATGACACAGGGAGTCTGGATTGTGCAGAACATGTAGGACCAACATGACTCTTTCGTTCAAAAGTGCTGTTACAAACTGCTTACACTGACACTTGGGATCAAGTTTTGGTATGTGCAGGAAGAAGCATCATACGTGCTGTTTCCTCCAGCACCTGTTTTATGGCCAATGCTGGAGATGAGATATTTTGGCAGGAGGGACCCTTAACCTGAATGAGTATGGCTATTCTTAGGTGTTCGGCATGGACTATGGTGCAAGGCAAATGGGTTTAACATGCCACTCCCATTCTTTTTAGCTTGAGTTGCATCACCTTTTTTGATGGAATATCTGCACCACTTAGAGATGGCAGTAATGTACTTTGCAGGAGAAACATGCACAAACCCTAAATTCTAAAGCATTTGAGTGTGTTTTTTAATCTCCTGCTTTGGTTCTCTTGGCTGTATGTGATGGATTTCGCAAGTGTCGTATTTAATTGGACCCAAATCTCAAAGTAAAACTCAGCAATCATCATCAATTATTTGCCTAACTCGCAAATGAAAACATCAATCAGTTATGGTTCCTTTGAAATAGATTAGTGCTTTCAGTAAATTTGACAGGGATTTCACATTTGTAACAGCAAAACCAAACCAACCAACCAAACAGAAAAAACTCAAACAACCCCCCCCAAACAAACAAAAAAACCCAGCCAAAGAAACTTGCATAATACGGATTCAGTACCAGTTCTTTCACGCAGCTCTTGCTGCAGTGTTTCATGCTGGTGTGAGTGGCAGCTGTTTTCCCTAAGTGATGGTGAAGGTTATCCTTCACCAGATACAAAGACACCAAGAACATAATTCAGCCTGGGCACAAAGGAGGACAACGTCCATTGAGGGTAAGGAGAACTGCTACTTTACGTCCATGTCTCTGGCTTTGGTCCTCTTCTACCATAATAAGTACCTACTAATTAATATTCATTGCTATAATTAAATACCTCTTAAATGCAGGACAGACTGTGCAACCCTTATGTAGTTTTTGTACATTATCATGCAAGTAGCTTCACTGCTCTCAGGAAGCACGTTTGTGTAAAATAAGGATCCTTTCGTTACCAAACCCTATGTCAGATGACCCCACAGCCTGACTCTTCCCTTTTCCCAGATTAAGTATAGACATACCATACAAAAAATGCAAGAAAACATTAAAAAACCCTGTAACTGTGAAACTGTTATGCTATTTTGGAGATGAAGGCAGAGGTTTAGAAGCCAGACAACTAACTGACTAAAGCTAATTGAAGAATTAATCGGCATTCGTAACAAATTACCTTAAGGCAGTAAAGCACATGGTAGAAACAAGAGGAAAAAAAAAGCAAACCACTTTTAAAAGTGTGTATGGCTAACGAGTATAAACAAAATTTGGAAAATACAAATGTGTTAACTCCTGCTTGGTCTAGGAGAGTCAAAGAATTGTTGCCTGGCAGAGCCTTCTAGAGAGAAACATAATGGGGGAGAATTTTAGAAACTGCCCAAACGACACTACAGCTCAAGCACCATTCTCAAAGCAATTCTGACCTACTACAACCTTAGTCCTAAGGTTAATTCCACTTAGTTATACGTGTTCAGATATACTAGGGATGAGCAGCAGAGAACATTGCTTCCCAGGGCAGCAGCAGAAGTGGTACGTATTGCATCAACCCCTCCTCATGATTTATTAAGAATTTTCATTCAGGGTAAGTACCCGATGTTCACTTACACTTGCTCATGTTACTTTGTCATAATAGATCTAATTTAACAGCACTAGCAATGACTGCTACAGCTTATTTATTTTGGCAGAAATGGGCTTGACGGCGCTGATGCAAATGATACAGATGATGCAGATATAAGCCACTGTTTGGTCAGTGACTATATGGGAAAAGATGACGATAGTTCTCACCCACCACAGTATCACAGAAAGACCTGTAAATGCACTGTGGCTGCAAGAGGCCAAGAAACCTGAAGTCAAGAAATTCAGATACAGTGTTCAAAAGAGAAACAAGGAATGAAAACAGAAATTCAAGTTGCAAGAGGGAGCAGGCAAAATGACGGCTCTGGATGCTGCAGGGAATATTTACTGTGCTGCTTTAATGGTTAGCACTTTGTTACCACATGTC
The DNA here is from genome assembly GCF_037157495.1 of Lathamus discolor. Taxonomy (NCBI): domain Eukaryota; kingdom Metazoa; phylum Chordata; class Aves; order Psittaciformes; family Psittacidae; genus Lathamus; species Lathamus discolor. Next base: position 36,865,632 of record NC_088888.1, on the reverse strand, counting down.
TACAATTACACAGGTCTAATGTTGAGATTAACTCAGATTCAGAAGAAATGCACTTAATGCCAATATGTAAACTGAAAGGCAGCTGCATGAGTTAAATGTACCAGAGCTTTTTACTTCAAGAAACTCAACTAAGGAGCAGTTGAAAGAAAGCACAGGTTTCTCAATTGCAGTCCTGATTAAATCTGTTGTAGGTTAAGCTGAAAGAACAAGACTAAAACAAAAATTAAAATAATCTCATCAGTTAAAGATACCACTTTACTGCACAACAACCTGTTTTCCTGCTTATTTTTGCAAAAAAAATCAAAAATCTTGCTAAACTTAAACATGCAAAGAACTCTGTATTTATGTGCAAGGGTGTTAACAGCAAGTTGTATGTGTCACAGTAGGTTGAAGAGGAGCTGAGCCTAGGTGCGAAGAAACACTGTAGTATTTTTGGTTATTAAAGCAGACCATATAGTTTTGCTGGGAGACTCAGTTTTCACCCTCCCCTCTTCCCCATCTGTATAAACCACCTGTTTGCTCCTTGCCTCATAATGATTTTCGTTCCTGGGTATTCTGGAGGTCCACTTTCTATTAGCTAGTTATTTTAGAAGGCTGCGCTTCCCTCCAACCTTGACCTCTGTTCTGTACCAGTATTCAGCAAGAAAGGTGCTACTTACATATTCATTAAATTGCTGACAAGTATAAACACATTTCTTTTTATTTGGGACTACCTACCGAATTATCACACTCCTTTTTTCTTTAATTATATTCACCTCTGCTCACATGGCTCTCAAAAGTGTACAGTGTTATCTTCCCAAACGGAAACAGACTCAACTTCCATGAGATCTGTGGCCTGGTAAATCACCTGATATGATGAACTACAGAACCAATGCTTTGGGAGGTCTTGCAAGAGACCTTTTATGTTATATATATGCATTTTATATTGTGCAGACCAGTTTATGTGGGCTTCAGAGATGGTAGTGTGGGCATCAAGACTCTTGCAGCACAGATGAAAAGATACTAGTCACATACACAACTTTCTGACAACTGAAGTCAATCGCTTATTCATGCAGATCTTTTGATGCAAAGCTTTTATAGAATATTTCCCATTCAAAATCTCCAATGCAATGAGTAAGGTGCAGGAAGGTAGAAAATGAAACCTGCCTGGTCTTGACAAACCACATAAGATCATCAGCACAACATTTTATGTGGGTCCCAGCAGTCATCACCGCATCTTAAATGAGAGGCAGGTACTGTCTTCTGGAATACTCGGAAAGGGTGAATTTCAAAATTTGTATAACTATACCTGCTAACACATGCTAAGCTACCAGCAAATGAATAGAGTATATAATAGTTTTAGTGCATAATAATTAATAAAATAATTCATAACATAATTGATAAGTCAAGACCAGAATTTAGTCTTTTTCAGACAAGTTTGCTTTGATACTAATAATCACAAAACGCCACACTTCAGGTTGCCTTCAAAGATCATTTGGTTTGATTTTAGCCTCTGCCCTAGTTAGTGCAGGTTGGCAAAGACCCACTAGCACAACCTGACTTCACACTGTAGCATTAATGTCTCTTCACACAACAGACCAGCCAAGAGAGTGTTTGGTTGTTCTTCTGATCTGATGTCTAGTTTCCAGGCCATTTTAACACTATCTAATACATTCCCTCTTGTAATCAAAATTTTAGGTATGAAAATTACACTATCATATTCACTTCCCTTGAATCTATGCATATTTCACCAAATGATACATTTTCTTTGTACATTTCATACTGCAAATTACTTAGAGAGAAATGCTAATAATTCATTTGGATACCATTTAATTCTCTTCAGTTTTTCATACTGGCAAAAAAAGAGCTTCCCTAATAGAACATACAAGTGACAGACCAAGAAGAACAAGGAGAAATTAGCAGAGTGAAAGACAGCATCATAAAATCCTCCCACACTTTAGTGTATGGAAATACTCCTTTTCTGTCCCAAGCAGTTAATTGTTAAAAAGGAAACAAAGATTGAACTGATTAGAGCTATATTTCTCTAAGATGTCTGGCAGCATTCAAAGGCTTAAAGCTTACAGTTGAAAAGCTTTCACTCTAACTCATCTCCTTTTATATGGATGCTTATATTTTCTAATTCTGATACATTATATCCCTGTGGGACGGGGTGAAAAGAGATAGAGGAAAAAGAAATCCTAGCAAAAAAACAGGGGGGAAGGGGCCGAATTCATTAGCAGGTGAAAGAAAAACAGTCTATACACCAAATACACCATCATTTAACTGGAGACCATTAGTTTTCACATTGCTTCCTAACCTTACTTCCTTTTGTGGCACCAGTTGTCTACTTTTGATTAACAAAATTTCAATATACACTATGGATTGGGGCATGTGGGGTAATACATAGCTACCTAAAATAGCTTCCATATGACATGAAATGGAGCTGTATTCAAAGAGCACCTAGCTACATTAATTTATGCTTCCACCCTGGTTCTGCAGGGGAGCCACGGTGAGGCACAATGTGAGCCACAGCAGCAGTGCCTGTTGATGGCCTTGCATCGAACATTCGTGTAGACATGCAGCTTGTACACTTTGAGAGAGAGCAGCAGCACCTGTGCTATCTGAATATCCTTGTAAGAGTAATAAATGCATGGTGTCTAAGCTCAAGGGACACTGCTATGCCTGATAAAACAACTCTGGGAATAACTGCTTCGAAAAACCTAAAGCAGTCACATAGCTTTTAAAAAATCACTGTGTCACAAACCAACTTCTTAATCTTCTATTTGTCCTCCTCAGCAACATCAGCAGCACACTCTGAAGAGGCTGAATGGGTGTAGGAGGGACCAGTTAGCGGCCAAACAACTAATTTTAGATGGATGGCTTGAGGAGAGCTCAAACCTCTCTGAAAAACTTTCCTGACACTTCATCCCAGTGTCCAATACTACGGCACTCACGAGGATGTTACTGGGTTCTTCTCATTAGCCAAGCAGCTCCACTGTAGTAAGGTATCTCTTGCTGAACTCTTCTTAGGAAGTGTTTTCCAGGGCCTCACTTCTTAAGCAGCAAGGAGCTGAAACAGCTCCTTTCTCTTTGTGGTGTTTTTCCCTGTGATGTGCTCATAGATGGTATAGGTACTAATTAATTTCCCCTGCAAAACTGTATCAAATACTATGCTATAACAGAGACACAAGAGATCCACTTCATTTATTTTGTTTTGAAAAAGATGGCTATCTCATCAAATAAAATACCAGATTAATCTAGCATGACTGATACTTTTTGTAAATTCATATTGCATTTTAACTAAATTTTCATTGAGTTTTCATGCATAAAGAATGAATTTGCACAGTTTCTCATATTGATTCCAGTTAAACTACCTCCAGAATAGCTTGCAGGACTCATAAAGGTTAAGCAACAGTGGGGAAAAAATGCAAATTTTATATAGTTAATCCAACGTAAAGACATGTAAGAAGAAGATGGATTCCTAGCTATTCCTCTGTGCCAGTCGATACAATTGGGTCTGTTTCTACATAATTTTAAAATCAGCTTCAGCATGCACTGAGGACAAAAGCAAACATCCCAAACCAGTCATAATCAAGACATAGCAAAATAGTACAGAAGAAGAAAGGAGGATGACATGGTGCTCGTATGTATTTGTTTTCTTCTCTCACCAGCAGAAAAGAGAGGTTTGTCAGTCACAGTTTCCCACCAACTAACGAGACTACAGGAGACCCACTACTAGTTCAAAAATTACCTGACTCTTATTAGTGCAGCAAGAGTCATCAACGCTGATGTGAAGACAGATGAATGGCAAAAGAACCACTGAGGTCCTGTGAAACATTTGGAGTGCTGTCTAAAATATGGCCCTTTAACTTTATATTTTGTAGAAGAAAAGAGTAAATTTCTAGATTTCGCTAACATCTGAAAATTCTCTAAAATCTGAAAATTGCTGCTTGGGAAATTGTTTCCTAATAGGAACCAGGTTGGCAGCTCAGTGGGTGTTTCTTCTGAAATGCTTGTGTTCTTCTGAGCTTGCCCTACCCTGTTTCTGTGCAGTAGAAATATTTATGGCTCATGGTAACCAACTGAGACAGCAAAGGACTGTAAGAAGAGAGAGAATCTGGGGCCAAATGCTACCTTATTTACTGCCAGAAGCAGCTAGCTTGCTATCACTGGTGCAACAAAAATGACCAAGCAATCATTGCACATCTACTTTTCTATCAACCTTTAATTGCTGAAAGCAGCACTTTTTATCTGAGGGATCTGATCACTCCTACAGCCACCCCTCCAAAAAATAAACACAACATTTCCACTACCATGAGTACGCCGAAAGACCACCAGTCTGCACTCTGTGTGTGTCCTCGTCGGTTGACCACCTCTGGGGCCATGTACTCTATTGTCCCACAGAATGAGTACGCTCTCTTGTCATGGTCGATAGCTTCTTTACTTAGACCAAAATCTAAATAAATTGAAACAAAAAAAGACTTTGTCAGGTCTATAAGAACGATTATTTAAGCTTTTGCTCACTTAAACTGTTCGAACAAATCACACCAAACAGTCAACGAAGCCCTCTCTGTGTGCAGAAAGGCCACAGGCGTGTGTGTGCTGAAGCTGGGCTGATATGGAGGGTCTGGGTGGCATTTTAATACGTCCTCAGAATAGGTTTATCATTTTCTCTGCTCAGAACGAGATTCTGGCCCAAAGCAGAAGAGAGAGTTTAAATAAGCAGAGATACATAGTTCAGATTTGGTGAAGATAATGCTGGTAAGGATTTTGCTTAGATAACCAAAGCATCAGAAATAATAATTCCAGGTGGACACCAGTGAAAAGGATGGCCAGGGTGGCAAAGGGATGCCTTTCCGGGTGTCCTCTGCACAGCTACAATTCAGATAATTTAATCTGGAGTAAGCAGACATATTGAAGCATCCTTCCATCCACAGTGGTAAGCAGCCAAGCCTGCATGCTTCAAGAGTACAATCTTACCACGAAAACACTATGTTCTCCATGTGCTATGCAGCATGGGTGCTTGACAAACTGCCAGAGAAGTCCAACAGTCAAACTCTTCTGGCTTCTAAATTCTTGTAAGGAAACTCTTTCCAAGCAAAGATTAAGATGCATGGAACGTACTGCAGAAAAAAAAATCAGCTTATAGACATGAAGTTTTTCCTCACGTACCTGTTATCTTAATGTGGCCCTCTTCATCGAGAAGAATGCTGTAAAGCAAAAAAAATCATTCATTAGGCAGGTGCAGAGTGCAGTTAACAAACATGAATAGAACACACTTAAAACAGATAAGGAAATACGCAAGAGTCAAATACATGTGTAAACAAACCGCCAGTGGATTATATGCCTCCAGAAAGAAAAATGATCCTCAAAGGTCTGTCTAGTCTCATGGCTGAAGCACGCGTGGCCTGCAGCAGTTGCATGGGGAGACTCCTTAATCCATTGCATGCTCAGGGCCGGCATGCAAGCTGAGCTCAGAATGAAGAGAGTGTTCAAAGCACACAGCTGCAGAGTATCTGCTTCCAGCAGGAGAAGGAGCTGCAGGTTTTCTGTTCTTGTCATAATAATAAAGGTAAGCACACAAATAATTGCTTGGACTCACTGGAACTAAAATTAACTGCACAGGTAGTTAGGTTCATGCTGAAGTAATAAAAGTGATCATAGAGCACAATGACTAGTCACAGCCTAACTGCATGGATCTCAGCTCCTGCTAACTTATTATGCCTGGAAGCACAAATGAAAATCCAGCCTGGAAGCTAAGTTCAAGAGTTCTCACATTTGCCACCTGCCAACGTATTTTATTCTCACAAAGACACTCCAACATTTCTCTGAGAAAAATTACTGTAGTTCACAAAAACATTGCCAGTTTTTATCGAAACAAGAGCGAACACTGAAACTGAAAAATGATGATTTTTTTGGGAGGCAATTTTTCTGCTTATAAATACCAACAGTAATGAGGGTGGTGTTTCTTCAGTTCTGGTTAGATTTAGTATATTTCTCTTCTCAAAATGGTCTAGCAAGGTGTCAGCTATTTTTATACTCCCCTTCTCCTAGAGAGTCACCTTAATCCAATTATTCAAGAAGAAAATATGACAGAAGTGAAACAAACACATTGGGCTATACTTTTGTGAAAGGTTGTCTCTGTACCGAAACATAATTGAAAAGAGATGATCTTCTGTCATTCATTTGTGTGCTTAGAACATACTGTTATAGTGTAATTCATCAAATAAAGGCCAGCAGCTGAGTCACTACTACGTGTTCAATAATTAAAGCTATTTCTCTTTGATAAAAGCATCTTTACTTCTATTCTTTCTCTCCAGAGTTCTTGAAGTACTAGCCTATAACAGGCATGTTTAAATTTATTACTGTGACTGCGATCTGTAAGCAAGAGGCTTGTGCTCCAGAAAAAAGTAGAATAGAACACCTGCCAGTGTGGAGGTGAGCTAGAATGTATGAACTCCACAGACTTGGCTCTGGAAAAACAGCAAGGGAGAGTACAGCTCACAGAAATAACCCAACATTTTGCCCCACACCTGGAAAGCCGCTATGAATAACAATGCAATTCAACGGTTGTGGGGTTTTCCCCCAAAACATCATTTTTACATTTCATAGAATCATATAATATTTGCTGGAAGACTCACACAGCCAGTCATTCACAGTCTAGGAGGTTCCTCGAGTGCATTGATGATAATTTCTTAATGCAAATGGTGGACGTACCAACTAGGGGAGCAGCGCTGCTAGATTTAGTACTCGCCAACAAGGAGGGTTTGGTCGAAGTGGTGACGGTCAATGGCAGCCTTGGCTGCAGTGACCATGAGATGGTGGAGTTTAGGATCCTGTGTGGGAGGAATAGAATACCTAGCAAAGCCACAGTTCTGGATTTCCGAAGGGCCAACTTTGGCCTCTTCAGTCAACTGCTAAGGGAAGTCTCATAGGAAAGTGTACTAGGCGGTAAAGGGGCTCAAGATAGTTGGTTAGCATTCAAGGACCGCTTCTTCCAAGCTCAGGATCGGAGCGTCCCAATGAGTAGGAAGTCAAGTAAGGGATCTAGGAGACCGGCGTGGTTAAACAAGGAGCTGCTGGGCAAACTCAAGTGGAAAAGGAGAATCTATGGATTATGTAAGGAGGGGCTGGCCGCTTGGGAGGAATATAGGACAGTTGTTAGAGGATGTAGGGAGGCAATTAGGACAGCTAAGGCCTCCTTGGAACTCAATCTTGCTAGTCGGGTTAAAGACAATAGAAAGGGCTTCTTCAAATACATAGCAAATAAAACTAACACAAGAGGCAATATAGGCCCACTGCTGAACGAAGTGGGTACCCTGGAGACAGAGGATATAAAGAAGGCAGAGGTGCTGAATGCCTTCTTTGCCTCTGTCTTTACTCCTGCAGACTCTCGCCGAGGGCCCCGGATTTCTATAGCCCCAGAAGGAGTCAGGACAAAGGAGGAGTTTGCTTTGGTAGATGAGGATTGGGTTAGGGATCAGCTATGCAAACTGGACATCTGTAAATCGATGGGTCCGGATGGAATGCACCCACGGGTGCTGAGGGAGCTGGCGGAGGTCATTGCTAGGCCACTTTCCATCATCTTTGGTAAGTCGTGGGAAACGGGCGAGGTGCCTGAGGATTGGCGGATGGCAAAGGTCACACCAATCTATAAGAAGGGCAAGAAGGAGGACCCGGGTAATTATAGACCGGTCAGCCTTACCTCCATCCCCGGAAAGATGATGGAACAACTTATTCTTGACGCCATCACTAGGCATATCAAGGATGAGGGGGTCATTAAGAACAGCCAACATGGTTTTATGAGGGGGAAGTCATGTATGACCAACCTTATAGCCTTCTATGAGGAAGTGACTAGGTGGAGGGATGATGGTAGAGCGGTAGATGTAGTTTTTCTCGATTTCAGTAAGGCATTTGATACTGTCTCCCACAGCATCCTCATAGATAAGCTAAAGAAGTGTGGGCTTGACGATCAAGTAGTGAGGTGGATCGAGAACTGGTTGAAAGGAAGAAGGCAGAGAGTTGTGGTCAATGGCGCAGAATCTAGCTGGAGGTCTGTGACTAGTGGAGTTCCTCAGGGGTCGGTGCTGGGACCGGTGCTGTTTAATATTTTCATCAATGACCTGGATGAGGGAACTGAGTGCACCCTCAGCAAGTTTGCTGATGACACAAAACTGGGAGGAGTGGCTGACACACCAGAGGACTGTGCTGCCATTCAGCGAGACCTGGACAGGCTGGAGAGTTGGGCGGGGAGAAACTTGATGAAATTTAACAAGGGCAAGTGTAGAGTCTTGCATCTGGGGAAGAACAACCCCATGTACCAGTACAGGTTGGGGGTTGACCTGCTGGAAAGTAGCGAAGGGGAAAGGGACCTGGGGGTCCTGGTGGATAGGAGGATGACCATGAGCCAGCAATGTGCTCTTGCGGCCAAGAAGGCAAATGGCATCTTAGGGTGCATTAGAAAGGGAGTGGTTAGTAAGTCAAGAGAGGTTCTCCTCCCCCTCTACTCAGCCTTGGTGAGGCCGCATCTGGAATATTGCGTCCAGTTCTGGGCCCCTCTGTTCAAGAAGGACAGGGAATTGCTTGAAGGAGTCCAGCGCAGAGCCACGAAGATGATTAGGGGAGTGGAACATCTCCCTTATGAGGAGAGGCTGAGGGAGCTGGGTCTCTTTAGCTTGGAGAAGAGGAGACTGAGGGGTGACCTCATCAATGTTTACAAATATGTAAAGGGTAGGTGTCAGGATGATGGAGCTAGGCTTTTTTCAGTGATATCCAGTGATAGGACAAGGGGCAATGGGTGTAAACTGGAGCATAGGAAGTTCCACGTTAACATCAGGAAGAACTTCTTTACTGTAAGAGTGACAGAGCACTGGAACAGGTTGCCCAGGGGGGTTGTGGAGTCTCCTACACTGGAGATATTCAAGGCCCGCCTGGACAAGTTCCTGTGTGATGTACTGTAGGTTACCCTGCTCTTGCGGGGGGGTTGGACTAGATGATCTTTTTAGGTCCCTTCCAACCCTTGGGATTCTGTGATTCTGTAATAGTTAGGGTTGGAAATGACCTTAAGATATAGATTTCCTACTGAAAATCCATGCTGCTTTTCTAGATACACAATACATGTTTTTTCATACCTTTACCGTCATCAGTGTTCATACCTTACCCTCACTAAAAATATGTAGCAATACCAGCACAGCTATCAGATGCATAGTGCTGTCTCAGGTTAAGTCAGCCAGCAGCATACAACAGTCTTTCTCACACTCAATGTTTGCATGAGCAGCAACATAAATGTGTCCTGGTTTCCTAAGGGTGTTTTATCCTACATCCCCTATATATGTATACCCCTCCTCTGTCTCATGTTCCCTTATCACCCTCACACAGTGCCCTCAGCTGCCTACAGTTTCCCCTGTGGCCCCTGGCAGCACCCTTTAGACAGCTGGGTGTTTCCACCTTTGCCATCTGCCAACACATATAACACTACAACTATGAACTGAAAATTGCATTTCATGTGAAAGAAAATAATACGCTAGCAGTGAGAAGAAAGATAACTGTTGCACTGAATTAGCTTAGAGTGACATTAAGAAGCGAAGAACAATGTACCTGCGTCTAAGCATCCAAATTACAGCAGACAAATAGTTTTCCTTTGACTGTAAAAACAAACATTATCCCATCACACTTTCTGTCTTCTCTTTTTATCTTTATTGTTTTACAATTCCTTTTTATCCCACACTGCCTGTAGTAGAAGTTCTATTGTGACAATTACTTTAACTATGGTATGCAGGATCGACTAATCTGAAATAAACTAATACTATTTTGCAGAAGGGAAAAATAGAAGTTGTTAATGTGATTCAGGCTTGAGAAAAATCTTTCCTCTAAACCAAATTTTGAGATTATAAAAAACGTAAGTCGTAGACTACTTTTAACGCTTAAATGTAATCCCATTGAGTGATATCCTCTCACTATGAGATTTTTCCGTTTTATTTGTTCAGTTTAAGGTTTTTACAGGATACTGTCAGTGCCAACCAATTCTTTGTTTCAAAACAAAACCAACAATTTAGCCTCAAGATCATCCCACAAATCTTCAAACTGCTTTTACTGACCTGCTGTCCTAAGCATGACTACACACAGACTTTGCATTTATAAAGCTATTCTTGAAAGATATGGTTTTCAATCAAACAGATTGCTTGATTTATCCCCAGGTACAAACTTGAGCTATACCAGTCTGGGTCACTTGCTTTCCTGTACAACTGTTGTATTCATGTAAACTAATTTTATAATATGAAAATTGTATCCAGATTCAACCGCATCACTGGTATCTATTTAACTGTACATCAAACACCATAAACCATATACTCACAAGTTAGGAAATACAAGAATAAGGACTGCCACCTTAACTTTACACAGTGATCTCACTGTATAAATGTAATTTAGTTACATGATGATAGTTTTTGTTTTCTTCCAGAGAAAGAACAGATAATACCCATGGATTTTAGCAGAGTAGTACAGTGACGGGGACAGCTAGCTGGTCTCAGCTTAGACACAAATGCCCAGAGAGCTGGATTCCATTTGCTCCTTTTCAACTGTAAACCTAGAGTATGTTCCTTTTCAACATGCTTCTGTGTAACAATGGCAAATCAATGTTACCTTCCTTTCCTGGGTGAGCTCTAATTTCTCAATTCACTGATCCCTGATTTGAGGCACTGCAGCTTGGTCTGAAGAAATTTTAAGTGCTCTCCCTTGCAACTGAAGTCAGTGAAAGATGTGCTTTGAAACAGAAAGTGACACTCAATTCTAAGAACACTAAAAATCGGGTTCTCAGTATCTCAAACACAGTGAAGAGTTTTGACATGCACTTATTTTTCTCCTTGGTTTCTAACTTCTCCTAAAGCAAAAAATTACAGCATTTGCTTATAAATGAAACAGCACTGTGACTTATAGTTGAATATACAGGTTCTTATTTGGATACCTTCTAATAGCAGCTTCATGTATCACGTGTTAGCTTGAAGAACAGCTTCATCTAACTCCAGAAAGAAAAGTATTGCATGATTCAGACTAATGATCGCTAGGAACAAAGTTTGAAGCTCAAAACCTATAATCGGAGTTATTCTATAACGTACATGTTTGTTGATGCTGACCGAATAACATAGCAATTCAGAACTGAAGAGCTGCTGGTAGACAATGAAGCAGCATGTGGCAGTGGCAGCTATAGTGTGACTGCTCCTTACCTGCCTTTCATACTAGTAGCAAATTGTCACCTCTCTCCCTCCAGTTGTTTAATCTGCAGGATGACTTCCTGTATTTGCCAAAGACTCTCTTGTTCAGTTTTGGGTGCATAAACAAGACTAGGAATTTCGGTTACCTGCAAAAGGGTCTCGAGCCCAAAGGACATACATCTATATGAATTCATATAGTACTACTACTATTATTTTTGTAACCAAAACATACAATTGGATTTAAAGTTTAAATCAGATAGTACTGTACTACAGATAAATCTCGTCCCCTTCAAATTCTCACCTACAAAGTCCACCTTCCATCATTTTTGGTTTCTTACTTTATCCATGAGCATGAAAGCGATAGCACTCCATTTCAAAGAAAGAGCTGCATATTTTTGAATTTCATGTCACAGAAGGAAAAGGCTGCTCTGTTGTTAAACTTTGGAAGTGTAAGCAACAGCCAAACAGACTGCCCTCAGTGGTCATCTTTTTTAAATGACAGCAACCATTACATTAAAAAGGCTGGTAACTTTGAAATGCTGTAGCCTGTTTTACTTGAGCTGACACACAAGATGCAGGCAAAGAACCAGGCAAGTGACATAACAGTATCACGTCACTCCGAGTGATAGCACTGAGAGTGTCATTTACTCTACTGATGTACTGCAAATAAATCAGAGAAAGAAAAGTGCTCCATAACAGCACATTAGGAGTAGAAAACAGCTGCAAATATAAGGGAGAAGAATTATTGGGAAAATATTTTGGATCATTAATATTAATAATGAAGTGGTTTTAAAATCCCAATTACCACTTGCCTCATGAGGTAATATACACACTAATTTTCAGAGATGCTCATTTAGCAATGGCTACAATAAAACTGAATGGTGCCATGACACATAGGCCCCCTGAGGAAGCCTTCGGGAGAAACTGGCTACAGTTGGGCTGTTCAGCCTGAAGAAGAGAAGGCTGCGTGGAGACCTCTTAGCAGCCTTCCAGTATCTGAAGGGGGCCTATAGGGATGCTGGGGAGGGACTCTTTGTCAGGGACTGTAGTGACAGGACAAGGGGTAATGGGTTAAAACTTAAACAGGGGAAGTTTAGATTGGATATAAGGAGGAAGTTCTTTCCTGTGAGGGTGGTGAGACACTGGAATCGGTTGCCCAGGGAGGTTGTGAGTGCTCCATCCCTGGCAGTGTTCAAGGCCAGGTTGGATGAAGCCTTGTGTGGGATGGTTTAGTGTGAGGTGTCCCTGTCCATGGCAGGGGGGTTGGAACTAGATGATCTTGAGGTCCTTTCCAACCCTAACTATTCTATGATTCTATGAGTGCGTTATACCAAAGCAAGGGGAAGGCCAGATTAAATGCTGCAAATGGAGAACAGTGGCAGTGAAATCAAAGGCATAGCGATCTGAATGCCATGCTGAGATAACTCACTAAACTGAAGGCCAAGCACACAGAGGTCCAATCATACTGGAGCAGAGTCAAAATATTTTCCCTCATGCTAAAACGATATGATAGGAAGACCCTACTGCTCATGGTGAGGGTCTTCAAGTAGAGTCTTACGTATAAGAAGGAAGGCACAGCCTCTGGCACCTTCTGACTTACTCGTGACAAGGAGCAGAAACAACCTAAAATCTCACATATGTATGTTTTGGTTCACTCTTTCTTATTAACTTACTTTTCTGGTTTTAGATCCCTGTAAATAATTCCAAGACCATGGAGATGGTCTAATGCCAAGGCCAGCTCAGCTAAGTAGAACTTGACATCCTCTTCTGTAAACATCACCTAGAGAGAAGGAAGAGAACACATCTATTTACTGGACAGTGGTGGGCTGGCTTGCATTAAACAACATGGAGAAGGAATTATCTAACTCAAGAATGCAGGAAGGACCATCGTATCAGGTTCAATTTTCCACAATTTGTCTGAGCTCATGTTAAAAATTCTTACCAGATTCTCCTTATAAAACAAAACGTAACCTGTTGAGTACTTCTGTTCCTTAAAACATGCTGCTCTCATTCATCTGTTTGATCTGTTTACATGACATCATGTTGTAATATGAATGTGGTTCTAACTCCGCTGCCTTTGGAAATGAATGGCAAAATTCAATACATTCATTGCAGCTCTCATTTCTTTCGTATCTCTTAATTTGCTAAAATCTTGGAATTTGGCTACCAAATTCTCATTGAATAACACAGTTTAACCTCTTTGGGAAGTTAAATGCTTCCAAATCTAAGCATGAAGAGAAAGAGATGGATTTAAAAACCCATGCATTGAGACTTCAAGGAATCTCAGTGCAGATGACCTAAGCAGTGCTGCACTGTCTAACGCTCAGGACCTGATGAGGTCTAAACTGAGAGCAGCTTTCCTTTCTATAGAAGATATGGATACTCCTGACACTGAAAACTCTGTTTTAGGTGGTAAGAAACTTCTGTAACTGAGAAAACACCAAGCTCAGAAAAACTCAGACGGCAAGAAACCCCTCTGGTTCAATTTTCATTATATCCCAAATGTTCTCTTTAATTAAATTTCAATATATACAACGATAATAATGAAGAAAGAGAAGCTGGTATATTGGATACACAGGTGTGAATACTGTGTATGACAGAAGTAAAATGAGTCAGCTCAATACAAATTTACATGTCACTTAAATTTAAGTATCTACAGTAGAAGTTGCTGAGCGTGTTTTTAAAATTAAGTATCTGGTCTTGAATGCTCTGAGAAGCTGCAGAGGGCTGAGAGCAAAAAGAGAGTATTCAGAGAAGAGATGTCACATTATTAAATTAAGTCTATCACTCCAAAGGCTAGAAAGGAAAAGGATACAACAGCAAAACCTCTGACTAAAAATATAATTGGTCTGAACATAAAAATTGTATTAATTGTCAAAACAAATTTGAATTATTCATTAGGTTCAAAGTAAATATAGGCAAGAAGTGAAGTCAACAGGATCAGGGGAAATCTAATCTATACAGATACATCTAGGTAAAGTCAGACGTCTCAGAAAAAAAAAAGCAGGAGAGAGACAATGCTTTAGTATATGGGATCTGATTGAAAGTCCACTGAAATCAGTACCATAAGTAACACATTTCAAGCAGAACAAGTTTTCCCATATTTTTTCCCTTGCAATACCTTCACACTAAACAGCTGCAAAGTATAGGTACACAACATGAGCTGCAATCACTGAAAAAAAGACGTAAAAGGACTGTAAAGTTAAGAGGACTCATTCTTCATAGTATAAAGCAGAGAACTTGGTACATTGCATTAGAAAAGCTTTGGGAAAAACGTGACATGTTAAAGGAGTACAAAATCTCAGCTGTTCTCTTTCACTTTCAAGTTTCCCGACTGCGCAGAAAGGGTAACTGCCCTTTGTAGGTAAGAGTCACTTTTCTCTTCTTCCATGAAACAGGAAAGGCCCTTGCTAAGACAGCATGCTGCCTCGTTAACAAAGCCTGATTTCATGACAAAATAGCACAAGGATATTTTCAAGTTCGTTAATCTTTTTCCTCCTGTTAAAAAACAACTGATACCTTGTACTGAGTATCATTACTTGGCAGTGTAATAAACCTGTTGCTAATGTCTGATTGCATTAGCAACAAGCCTTGAAAGCGAATACTTGGGATCCTCCCCAAGCTGTGGTGCACACAGTAGACTGCAGCATGTCACCAAACTAGGAATAAGATGTGGAAAAAAAGTCAGGGAACTTTTGAATAAAAGCACTGTTTCACAGCTTTTTTAGTCCACCAGTAACTCCGCAAACCAAGGAGAGCTAACATAGCTGCCCTTTGAGATGGCACTTGAAAGCTCCCTACCTTATCTGTAAAGATTGTGTGTTAGGTGGTTGCTTGCACCACTGCCTCCACACCCTAGAAAGAGACCAAGGGCTGGGGACATCATGTTAGAGACAGAGAATGCTGGGGCACAACCAAGCCCCAGGGTGGCAGGCATCCTCCCTGGAACCTTCTGTACTGCCTGCAGGGCCCTCTCTGAGGATGAGTGCAGAAGGATGCGCTGCTTCAAGCAATGCAGACAGAGGCATTTGCAGACAGGCAAGTGCTAAATGAACCTAGAAACCCTACCACTGCCACTCTCTTAAGGCATTAGCAAGACTCAAGTTTGGACTGTTTTCTGGCTGCCTCTTTCTCCAGCAGCAGCACTTCCAGAGGCAGGAGCTGCAGAGGGCGTGGAAGGGATGGGAGCCGAGGGAGGTGATGGAAGCAGCAGCTGTCCCCAGGCACGAAGGAGGAGCAGGTGAGGGCTGTGACAGTCACGCTTCAAGCCCTGGCCAGCATGGTGTGTGGCCTCTAACCTGCCCCCAGCAGCTGCTGCAGGAGACAGCTCCTCTGCTGCTCACTGGCTGACACTGCTGTTAGCATCCTTGCTGGAGGGGTCAGCCCTAGCCTACAGCCTTCTCTCCTTTCTGCTGGCAGCTGTGTTTTTTCCAGTGGTTTTGTCCCTATCTCCAGGGCAAAATGTACTGGGGATTGATTTCTCAGACTGTTTCTCATCGCATGCAGGATATATTTTGCAAGCAATGAGTTTGGAGCTATTTTGCTATGGGGATGGCTTATTAATGACACAGTTTTCTGCAACAGTGATGCTTAAATGCTATCTGCTGCGTTACCTATGGCATAATTCAAATACAATTATTATGAACTTTCTTAAAGATGCAAGATGATAACATTCTATTACATATATATTGCATGAATATTCACATCAACTTAATCAAAGTTCTGGAAATCCAGGACAGTCTTTCATTTCTAAGTTAAAAGTCTATTGGCTTACCTCTTTGGAGAGTCTTGTGAATAGGTCCCCTCCCCGCAGGAAGTCTAGTATTAGATACAATTTTCCCTCTGTTTGAAAGGCTGCATTAGAAAAGGATGGAGAGGTTGAAAGCCTGAATCATGATAAAGGTCTCCAAAATATGAATCGTGTTGACTAGCAGCATATCATGCATGCCATTAGCTTCCCTGTCATTTCAGCAGTTTGAGAGCAGAAAATTTCATTTCTGTATAGAACTAAGCAATCAAGCTTAGGCTATGGGAAAAATGGTATCAGTTGAGAGACAACAATACATTACTTATATATTAATTTCCATGCTAAGCACCTATGAATTAATATTGCTTGCCACTGCACAAGGCACCAGGAGTCTCTAATGGCTAGGCATAGAGAGAAGCTCCCAGGCTTGTGCAAGAGGAGAGCCTATTCAATATGTCCTCAGAAGGCCCTTTACAGTAATAAGGGGGCTCCTCGTGAAGCTGGGGAGGCAGAAGGAGGCAACTCCAGCAAGACACCACATTCATGAACACACATACACAAATTTGGACTGGTGCTGATTATTAAAACCAGTTTTTATTTAGAATCACTAGCTTTCTAAGAGATACCTGACAGCAGCTGAGGGGGTTGGCAGATGTATACTCGCCAGCTATCCCACCAACACTACCTACCGCATCAGACTTTATGACAAATGTATTTTAATGGAGGAATGGCTAAAGCTTACTTATACTGAAATTCTTCAGCAATAATGAAGGATTTCACACAGGTAGCCTCTATGACTTTGTTAGAGACAGTCGTAAGTACGCAGGGGGTATCTGTATGAAATTGTAACACATCTAGTTACAATTCCCAGACCAATTTAAGAACAAACATGAACTATATTTTATTATAGTTACCATAATGAAGCTTGACTATGAAAGGATGATTCACTTCTGCCAAAATATCTCTCTCCATTTTTGATCGTACCCGATCCCGAACTATAAAAAAAGAACAGTAAGAACAGCAACATATTAAGATTCAGAATGGTCACTAGGTATGGTACTGGAATGAAGTTCAAGTGATTTGGATTCTGCTTCTCACTTTGCTGCTGGCTCATGGTGTGGCCGTTGACAAAACACATCACTCTCTTGTCTGTGTACTAACAGTAAGTTCTTCAGGAAGGCACCACATCTTCCTCTGTAGAGAACTGCCCTAACTAAAAGGACTACAGCATTACAAACAATGCAAAAGTGATTAAGCTTTGCAGAAGAGAAAGTTAATGTGAAAATAAAAACTGCATAAAATTAATAACTCTTTGTCATTTAAGATTAAGTAGAATGTACCAGACTCAGAGCTCATCTGGTTAACCTTGTGGAAATTAACTTCTTGTATTGTGCTGACGCTGGCAGCATTTATGAGATATCACTGAATAGCATTCTCTGGAAGTGATTTATATAAATTTTTCTTTCTATAAATATTTTAAGCTTCAAATAAACCATCCAAACAATAAGTGATAAAGAGGCTCATTAAAAATAGTAAAAAAGTATTTTTATGTATAGAGATAAATCACCTTTTGCCAGCAATAAGAAAAACACTTTTTGTGGTTGAGATGAATAGAGAGTAAGAGAGTAAGAGTTAGGGGATGAGCTGAATTCAAACTTATCAAAACTGACACTAAAGATTTCATAGCAAAAACATTTAGCAGAATGTTCAGACATTGTGGATGAGTCAAGTTCCCCCATTATTAGCTCTTGATCTTACAGATTCATTTTTTGGTCAATCAGAATTTTACTAATTCTATACTGAAAGTACTGGAATTTTCTTTTCTTGTGTTACACAATGCCAATACCCTTTTAAGCTGAAAGCATCTACAAGGACTGCTATTCAACTATTTCAGGTGGTAAAGCCTGAGATCTCAAGTGAGATTCTGTCATCGCCTTTCATGTGTTGTGGAGCTGCTGAGAAGCTGAGTATTCTCAGCACCCAAGTAATGAACATGCCATAATGAAACTGCATATTCTGTTGCAGTACTTCAAAAACTGGTGCACAGGAATCGGTTCAAAAGAGCTGATCTGAAAACCTTAAACAGGAGTGGAGGGAAACTTGGATTTCTTGCTAATTTGATGCTTTACCTAGTTCAGTAGCGACACAAGCTTTACTAGCTCGTTGAACCTAAGCTACCTTGTAGACAAAAAACAAACCAAAGGGAATCTCAGAATCTTAATCTTATCTCATAAGGAAAAATCACACATAATGCTCTCACAAAATGCCTAATTTGTGTGAAGCAGAGCATTTCTTATGCTGTAGATCAGTGATGGTCACAGGTAGGAATTCTTGTTGGAGGGGTGAGCATTACTTAACACTCTACATGGGACATTTCCCATTAAGCTTGGTGAGACAGCCTGTCAAAATGCTTCTCTGCACTTGCACTATGCAGGTATAAGAATAGGCTGGCAGAATGGCATCATGCCCTCCTGTCCCCATCATTTCAATCTCTGAATAAGTAAAGACAAATCTGAGTGGCCAGGCACTTAATGGAAGCCACCTGCCATATGCCCTGCTCACTGCTGTGGACCTGTCAGGGTGCCACACCACCATTCTCCCCACGTGCATACAGGAGGTACAATGACATTAAAGAAAAGGCCATGTCACCACAGAAGAAACCTCATTCTCCAGAGTCATGGCCCTGTAACCCCTCTGAACCTAGTCTCCTCCAAAGCTGCTCTAATCACCACCTTCACAGTGGCTGCCAAAAAAGATAATTGGAACCTGTAATCAGGATTACAGCTTGGCATGGGAGTTGCTGACCTGCCCTGACCATCTTCCAGCATCAGATACTGCCTGATTAAAATGCTCTGAGGGCAGAAGCTATATAGGCTCAGACTTTTAAGCAGTCCTATCACCCAAAGGACCATTAATCATACTCTCTAGAGGCAAACCGACTTGCTCCCTCCCACTGTCCTTTTCTTACTCTATTATTTCCATATGCCTGGGCCATGCCTGATTTTAACCTCCAAAGTAGACTCTCTAGAGGTATCTACCTGCTTGCACCAGCTTACATGCCAGAGGGCACTGTCAGAGTTAGTTATTGTACTGTATGCTGCACATCCATTGCGATACTTAATAAACATGCAAGGTTAAATCCCTTCTCCTTTTTGATTTGTTATTAATGCTGTCATAGCAGGAGAGAAAACTTATTTTCTCTTACTCTAGCTACACCTAGAAATAGGAATTCCCCTGCTCTTCTGCCCACCTGTAATGTGAGGGTTGGGGCAATGTGGGTCTGATATGCATCAGGAAAGATTTTAAGAAGGGATGGCACACTGACGTATCATTGAAACAGCATGAAGGTCTGGCTCAGCCTGACTCCTCTGTCATCCTCCAGCTACAGTGAGTGCGAAAGTGCCCCTCCTGCACTTCAGAGGGTTTTTTTCCAGTATTCAGTGGTCCCAGTCTGATCCACTGAGAGAGTCTCCCTTCTAGTTCTTACATCCCAGCACTCAGATAATTAATTTGCTCAAGCATGATCTGAATTAGTTCTGGCTGCTTATTCAGCCTGCTAGATTGTAGCGGTGGAGGGACCCTTCCAGTAGCATGTGGAGAGATGGATGTGGTCTGAATAGCTGCTGCAGTGCCAGGGATGATAAGGCCTTCACACTGAAGATATTTACCCTCTATGCAGATGACATAGCAAACTTGTGTCTTTGCTTAGTCTAGTTTGGGGATCAGCGAACATACACCATCATGAATTTCTCCACTCAAATCCAAACTAACTGGGTCTCTGAATAGGACCTATTTCTATGGATTCCTTTCTGAGTGAATCCCTTTTCTCTGATAGTATTATCAAAGAACTTCCAAACCAGCACTGGAGCTCAGTAGCCCACCCAGCTTCAGTACAGTACCACCCAGTACAGTTACCGACCCACTGCTGCAGAATGGCCTCTTCTTCTGCCCACCCCTTGGTAACGTCAGGGGATGTACACCAAAGGAACAGAGGAAAGTGCAAATAACTCAGTTTCCCCATCGTCATTTTGACCACTTGCAGGGGCCTCAGTACAGAACACAAAGAGTGGGGTGCAGGTGGCTTGGGCAGCTAATGCTTACACCATGTGTTCATCTGTATGAGTAAGATGCTCCTTGGAAATAGTGCTCACCAGCTAAACTCTTTCTACCAGTACCGATTTTGGTTTGAAAGGTGGGGTTTGACATTTATCTTTAATTTATACATCAGACAGAGGCAGGGAACATAACCTGGAACAACAAGCACAAAGCCATGAAGACTGTTTGCATGATCTTGGACAAATTAGCTCTCCCTGAAATAAACCCTGGTGTCACCAGACAGAAGAAACCAGACTAGTGCAGCCTGTAACAGCAGAGGAAGCACCTGCTACCCTGAAACAAAAGCAGTTTGCATTTCCAGGTATTAATGTGGTATGAAAGAGAAGTGGAGACAGCTGAGGATACATGCAAATAAATAGAGCTTATCCACTTCTGTTTGTCTAGCTCTGAACATCAAAGAGAAGGATGTTACCGCTTACTTTATTTAACACTGAATGCTTAAGGAGAGGGTTTTATTTAAGGCACGAATTTTTACTTCTTGGATTGTTTTAGTTTTAATAACTATGAAGTACAGAAGGGAAAGGGTAAAAAGGAAAAGTATATTCCTAGCACCTTCCAAGGAGAGAAAGAAAAGAAATCCTTCTCAATCATGAACTAGCTATATATTTTCTGAATAAAAAAACAAAACCATAATCCTGCTTTCTCCGAAGCTCTTGTGACATCAACTTTGGCTGAGATTTAAATATGGAAATACAAATTAAATTTCACTGAACTTACTGTCCTTATGTCTCACTTAAGAACTACGAGTCAGTGCATCTCTAGCTGTGTATTGCTGTTTATTGAATAACGATGAGACATCCTTTGATGTACATAGAGTGACATCATATCAGTTCAGCAGGATGTCAAGCCAAACCAATGAGAACCTTAAGTCGTGAAACCATGGCTTACAGGAGCTGTACAGGGGGAGTTTATAGGAGAGACACTCACCTGCTCTCTGTAATAATTATTCAAATTTATAGTTGATTCACTCTAAGGGGAAAGTGACTCGTCACATAATCTAGTGACTGGATAGCGGAGCTGAAGTCACAGCTCTGATAACTTAGACACCATTCAGCCGCTGGTTTCAGTGGAGCCAGAGTATTGCTCCTGGGATCGCCCTGGTCAAAGAATAACTTCCAAATATTTCTACATAATACTACCCTCTCACTGCTGCACAAAGTATTTCTTAGTTCTACTAGAAGAAAATTATCCGGAAGCTATCTTCTAAATTTGTGGCTAATACTTTGCTGGTCTTTCCTCTGTCTTCAGACTTAATCTGGAATAAAAGTTAATGTTTGTACGTCAAGAAATATAATTTTTAATATGACTTGCAGTGCAGTTTTGTTTCTGGATATAGGTTTGGTGTTACAAGGCGTGAGGGTTTAACCTACAGCTCTGTACAAGCTAATACATGCACCAAATTCAAATTGGTGTCAGTTTCTGAAGATTACATTTCAGTTTCAAGTGTCAAATAAAAATGAAATCGTTTTTGTTTACACACTGTAAATTAGTCATGATGTTTCTTTGAGAAACACTTGCTCTAGAGGAAGTTTGTGGAGGTTGCACGAATTGTTGCATGAACACGTAAGATATACTTTCTGCTCCCAGTGACAAATACAGATGATGCTGAACTCCAAACCATCAAATTTAGCAACTCTCCTTTTGTTCCTTAAAACTTTCTCTGACAAGCTTCTGTTGGGACTGAGGGTTTCTCAAGATTTACCTTAGCCTGCATAAGACCCTGTTTGAAAGCCATGGACACCTGGGGCAGCCAAAGTTGGTTTGCACTTGTCTTCTGACTCATGGACCCCATCTGCCTCTGCACTGCCTCTCTCCCAGCTTGTTTAACTTGGGAAGGGGAAATGAAAAGGAAGATGCAAATTTTGAGTGCACGCGCTTATTAGTCTCCACTGGAATAGAAAATCAAATGTAAAGAAACTGACTTCAGTAGCTTCTGCATTATGAGCCTACACTTACTTTTTAATACCTGCCTTTTGCCAGCAGAAATCAGCTTCTGGGGCAGCCAGAGGCTCCGTAGCACCACAGGTAGTCACCATCTGGGCACTTCTGTCCTCAGCATGGCTAGGGCCAGGCCCAAGACCAGCCTGGAACCCTACAGGCACCTTTTGCTGGCAAGGCCACCAATGATGTGGGTGGCAGTAGGAGGGGGTCTGCCCTCTTGCACAGGATGAAATCCCACTGGTTTCATCTGTCCCACACCACACTGGATAGACATTTTACATGAGTCTTCACATGACCAATACCGTTTTCCATTTACTGTTTTCCTCTTCAAAAGTTCCTTGTAGAGGAAGAGCCATCAAGGATGATGGGTTCGGTGCCTCACTGACTTGTCCTTATGGCGTTTTGTCCTTTTTGACAATTCTACCCAAAGCGCTGCTTAACCCCCTGACCTACAACACCAGAGAGAGCAAAATCCCTGCGTGTGTGACACCAGCAACTGCCACTTACAGAAAGCTGTTCCTGTAGGAAGATGCACACAGAAAATAACATCGGTTTCACAGTCTGCTTAGAGGTGTTTGGCAAAAAGCATTGATTACAAATCATTTGCCAATCCTTATCTTTCAAAATGACCTTTTGATAAGAAATGTCACTGCTCAGCCAGAAGCAGAACACTAATTAATTAGCAAAGCAAGAACAGGGGGAGCTAGAAACTAAGTTAACTTAATTAAATCACCATCAACAAATACTGGTAGCAGGAGAAATAAATCAGTGCATAAAACGACAGATTTAAACTTCATCCATTATCCTCCTCACTTCCCTAAAGCTCAGCACGCTGCCTTGAGTGGAACAAAAGCAAAATGTGACTCAGGCTCAGGAACATACAACTCAATTTCAAATTCTTCATGTAGCACTGGAACATATGAATGATATAGAAAATGAAATATATACATAAAACTATGTGCAGCATCCTTTTCAATTCTATTTCAGTTATTTTCATCTGGTTTTAACGCTGGCTATTGTACACAAAAGCAGAAAGCTAGATTCTAATTTCAAATCCACACTGTGTACGTCTGGAAGACAAAGTACTTGTGTGGTGACTAATTACCCAAGAAATGGAGAAACACAGGCTTTCCAAAAAGGATCATAATCTGGCTTCCATGGTTCTGCTTGGAAATACTATTTTCATTACTGTGTTTCTGCTTCAAGCAGCATTATACTCAAATCTAAAGAGCAGCTTTTCATGTTGTACCTTATCAGTGAGCATTACTACAATGTACAAAGGAGAAAAGTGTCCTGTTGACATTTGAATGTAGAAGTCTACCAATAATGTCACATGGGTTTGGTTTTTTTTTTTCCACATTTCTTTCAAAATGCAGATAATTTCATGAGGGTTATTTTTCTGGAAGAAAGCTCCTCTGCACCCCCAAATATGGAATCTCATAGAGATGGGGAAAGAGCCATTAAAAACAGAGCTTTACCACTCAGCCTAGCACTGCTGGGGCAAGGGGAAAAAAACAGATTCATAGAGCTGGAGACACTCCTTTGTAGAAGGGCACTCTGGAAAATCAATATAAATGCATAATGATTTTTAGGAGGCCAGGGTCTGGAAGAGGTCATTTATCTTCCCCACTCCTCCTTTTTTTTCCCCCCTTTACATGAAACAACACATATGGCTTTAAAGAAATCAAAGACTTGTTTTGTTTTGTTGTTGTTTGGTTCTTTTGGTTGGTTGGTTGGGGTGTTTTTCAAGTAGCTTGGCTGCTTCAATGTTGAGATCTGGAATGACAGATATCTCTAAATTAATCCTAAACGTTTAATATTGAATTTCCATTTGCATTATTTATCACCTATTCATTATTTTATTAATTATTCTCTCTAAATGTTTAAAAAAGGTAATTAAATCTGGCAACATCCCTCTGAAGTACCTCTGCTCAATTTTCCAACAAGGAGAGTCAAAGGACAGACTGATGAAGTCTAATGCTACTAAATAAAAGTCATATGGAAGTTGTCAGGGGTTTAAGGATATACCAATTCTGCTGAAAATAAATCTTCAGGCAGTAGCCCGAGCTCTCCCAGTGTCTTCCTGACACACTTGCCCAGCAAGGAAGTCTGGTGGGCTGCGGGTGCTGCTTGGTGGACTCCCTCCTGCCCAGTGGAGCCTCTGGCAACTGCAACATCCCGCCATTTCCCCACTGGAACACCAACTTGGATATCTCTCCCCAGACAAAAAATCCCACAGACGCTGCAGGAGCTTAAGTGTGTTTTAGATTTTTGGCTGGAACTAGCCAGTGGGTTCAAACCCTGTTATTAGAGAAGTACTGACCGACAAACCAGCCAGATGATCATATAAACCTCGTGTCCTTATGCAGAGGTGAAATTTCAATTTCTGTGTATTTTCAAACAGAACTGGACCAACTGTATATACACAGATGTGCCTGCGCACAGCTTCCAGGTAAAACCATTCCCCTCCCAAGGTCTGTCAGCTGCAGATGTGCAATGATAGCTATTAAGCTAAATCCTGTGGTGATGTACACCACTAACAAAGTCAGAATCATACCCCACGCAGTCGTACAAATGACTTTTAACTGACATCGCTACAAGCAAACTGAACAAATGGCCTGATGAAGAGCAGAAAAAGCTGCCATTTGCTAGCATGGAACTTCCTCCTAAAAGCCAAAACCTACAGCTGGAAACCTACATCTGTCCAGGACTTGTGTAAAACTGAAAGCCTTAAACACCTCTGCATAGCTGCACCTGGGTAATCTTTTTTTTTCTGATGTAAAGCATATGTTTTATTTAACTTTATTTATGTTAGTGGGTATGATATCCTGTCAAATGATCCATGAAGTAATATATTTGCTTCTTGAATTCTGCTGTAACATACTCCTATTTTTTATTATATTTACTTCAGTTGAACAGATATATAATTATTACTATCGCTATTGCAGGGAACCATTTCAATATTAACTCTTACTGACAGGCAATAATTACCCATGGTCTATGAGTACGCGTAATTTCAACATGATAAATTAATAAGAGGGTGAGGCTTAGAATTCAGGGGTTCCAGTAAATGCCATACATCAGCAGCCCTGGAAATTATGATAATCTGAAAGGAGAAACTAGTAGATGTTTCATATAGCTTTGCAATAAAATTGCTTAAGCCTGTTATGAGACATCTGGCCTTTCACCCAAACTCCTCACAAAAGAGATATCTAAATTTAGTTCCAACCTACAGGAATCCAACAGGGGAAAGGTACACAAGTACATACGGTACTCAGTCCTACTCTTAAATACAGTCCAAAGAAGGATGAATTTCTCTATCAAACTTCTCTCATATCTCCTGTCAGACTCTAATTCTCTCGCAGCTACTGCCCTGCTGCAGTGCTGGCTAGCTTGCATACAGCTGCATAGGAGAGGCAGCACTGTCCTAATATTTCCTAATGATGGGGCATTCCACTATTAATGAGCATTTGCCTTGTGTGTGCTATCATGATGTTACTAAGTCACCATAAGCAATGAGGAAATTGTTTTCTCTTGTCCTGATTGATCTGGAGATGATCCAGGCATCCAGTAACTGCTCGGTCTCTCAGGGTAATAAGTTTCACTGCTTGCCTTTTAAGTCTGAAGCCCTGAGTGGTCTAATCAACTGTTGCTGCTCTTTGCTCATAGAACACACCTATTTTGTGGGGTTTATGGGCAGGACTAACATTTGCAGATTAGTCTGGATGCATGAAAAATGTCTGTGTTTTGGTATTCACCACAAACATGTTCTGCAGTATACCATCAAAGGCAAAAATACAGCCTTTATGATTGAAAAGTACTGGGTGATCACTGGCTCTGCAGTGGAAATGCAAAGATATCCCCTCTTATGCCATCCTTGTACAGAACATAATTCCCTTCATTTAGTGTCTCAGGATCTACCTAGAAAGCTACTTGTACTGAAAGTGAAGTTTCTTTTCCTTCAGGCTCTTTGAGTAAGAACTAGCTCACTTGCAAAGCCTGGCAGAGGTTGAAGGGGACGAAGGTGGTGTTGGAGCTTCCAGATAGCTCCCTAAGACACTAACTCAGGGCAAAGTGCTCCTGCTTGAGAGTGATTTAAAACCCACCCAAGTCCCTACTATTTGTTTAATGGAACAGTATTGAACTGCCTGCTTGGTCCAGTTGGGATGTCTACAGACAAGACTGACAATCTTTTATATTATATTAAGTGAGAATTCCTGGAAGGAGTGGAGATGTGTTATTATCCCTCTGTGGAGAATGTATGTACTGGGATGCTGTCATTTGCCACTTAGGGCAGTTCTGCTCATACACTGAACTAATGGTCAATGTTTCCTGTAGAGTTGCTTGAAACTTGTAATTGTGGATATTTTTAAAGATGTTTTTGCTGTGGCTTTTGTTCTGAATTGGAATAAAAAGCCTAAAGTCGGCAAGTTTTGCCAAAACTAAATGCAAAAAGTTGTTTTGGATGCATCAAAATGCTGTTTAAAGGGTTTAAATTTATTTTTGATCTCTTATTTCTTAGACACTTACTATAACATACACCAATATAATAATTTTTAAAAATATATATAACCAAACCAGACCATTCTGCTGAAATGCTTACTTCCAATGCTTTCTCAAGTGAAATTTCACTCAACAGTCCTGTTCTGTGGATCTGTTCTATCAGCAACAATACATGGAATCTCTTCTTTATCAATCATAAAGCAGCACATTCAGAAGATGGAATAACAAAAAAAAAAGAGTATTTATGGGCACTTGAGGAAAAATATGTTCACTAAGCCCACCACAAGTTTTTGAAATAGAACCCACATGTCTTCCAAGTGTAGGCTAAACATACAAAAATACGAAGTAATGCTTTTGTGATTGGCCTAATTGGAGAGCCTACCAGCTTAGAGAGTTTACCAGCTTATTTCTGATACGCGTAACACAAGGCAATGTCTGGACAGTGAAAGGTGCATTTCTCAGAAGGGAGGGACTGGATGGACTGATCACAGAGCACGAGGCAAATGTTAACATTCACCCTGAACTATGCAGCAGCCCTGGCCATGACTGCACTAGGCTGACTTCTCACTCTAAACACTTCTTCCATTAAGCTGCTTGGATGTGGTAAACACAGAGCCAATCCAACCTGACTTGCTCTAACAAAATGTTTTGGATGAGCATTTTAGTTACTGAATTCCAAATATTTTGGTTTGTGAAATGAGTAGCTAGCTCATTTAAGGCAACACTGAGGAAGCTGGGATAATGGCCTATCATCCAAAACCAAGGACACTCAGTTGATACAGGAAATAAGAAGCCCTGAGACAGCTTCTATTTGTAAACCATGCAGGACCAGGTTTATTGGGTTGCCTGTAGCCCAGCCCTCTGACCTACTTGCACACAAAGATGGGAATTTAGAACTCAAATGTTTCAAGAAAACTGTGGTGTTTAATATCAACATTCAGGAAAACCAACCTTTGCTTTGCCCACGCCCTGACATGCTGCACAGGCGTACTTAATATAGCTCTGTTGATATGTTTGCCTCGTGAAAATAAATGAGCATCTGCGAGACGGCTGTCTGTCACTGAAGAAGCCTACAGTCCCATCAGCAAGCAGGGTGCGAAGTCAAGGCAAGGTCATTGCCTAAATTAGAGTGTAAGGAAAAGCCTGGTCTCGTGTTCTTACCGACACACTTGACTAAAGCTCTGAAACCACCAAGCCCTAGCCACACAAACAACAAGAAAAAGAAGCCTGATCTAGTGTTTTCTCCTGTGAGAAGAGAAACACAGTGTCCAGACAATCACAAATTATTTTTCAGCCTGGACTCCACTACCATATAGGGAGCCTTGTGGAAGATATGCCTAAGTTCAGAGAGTCTCTGAGTGAAATCATGGCCCTAAAACACTCAGTAGTAAAACTGCTGTTGACATTAATAAGATGACACCATCTACATCTCAGTCCCTGTATACAGTTCTGAAAATATACGTAGCTGCTTGAACTCTAAAAGAATACCTAACTGCGGAGGAAATCGTTTTTCCTATGTCACTGGGTAACTGCCAAGTGCTAAACATAAACTGTACTAAGCAATAACTAAAGGGAGACAGGAGGAGAGCAGATAAATATTTAAAGGATATAAACATGAAAGACAGAGAAGACATTTTATCAAAATAAAAGGAAAGAAAGGAATATAAATAGGAGGAGGTAAGTGAAACAGAAAAAGAGGAAATATAGGCTGTGCCTGGCGAACCGTAACCAACTGGATCCTGTGGAGCAAAGGGTTGGGATTGGAGCCTCATCACATTTTAAAACAAAACTGAACAGAAAAAGTTAAATAATGACTTAGTAAGAAACCAGCCTGCCCTGCTGCAGGAGAATGAGACTGCATCTTTCACTATGTGCTGCTCTGCTGCAGTGACTCCACCTCAATAAAGCAGGATTTCAAAGAAAAAAATCTAGATTACACTACCATGCACAAGCGTTTGGGAGACTGGCTGAAACAGAACATTTGTACCAGGATTAATGACTCCAACATTATGTTAAGAGTATTTCAGCAGAGTGGAAAAAACAACCGAACAAATAAAACAATAAAACAACACAAAATAAAAATTTCCATTGGGAATGGGTTTGAGAACCCTGTGAAGAATAACCATGAGACATTTAGCTTCCACCCAGTGCTTTTAATCCTGAGATGTCGAATAGCCTTACCCAGAGCCTAGGATCACTACAGCTGTTACGCCGTAGGTGATAGCTGGGGTAAGCAGAGGGGTAATGCAGCTCCCATTGGGCCATCCAGCACAGTGGCTGCCAGCCCTGTGAGGGTCCTCCCAGTGACTGCTCACAAACCATACTCCCCAAAACGCAGAGTGCAAACTTTCAGGCTTCTTCTTAAAAGCTTTGCTTTGGTAGTTGCTTGCTTTGTTCTGCTTGTGAAGAAGTGCTCTCAAACCCTCACATTTGATTAGCTACAGCAAACTAAAACCTAAGTGGGTCATAACAGCATGGCAGGGTTTCTGCTTATTTCTAATGAAGATTCATATAAGGAGCCCTCTGACACTGGCAAATCTCATGCAGCAAGGCCAAGACTTTCGCCTCATGAGCAGCTACTTTTTGCTCTATCTGTCCCACCTATAGCCACCCTTCAGTTCCCTTCCATCTCCACCTTGGTGGCAGGGTTGAACAGCCTCACTCCTGCCGCTTCCCATCCAAGGAAGGGGAGGGAGCAAAAGAGTGACCAAGGGAGGCCACTGAGCACCCAATCTGACAGCACTGGAGCAGAGAGCAACCTTCTTCCCTCATAGCCCTGTGTGTGTCCCAAGCAGAAAGGTGCTTTTGGAGAAGCTATTGGAGACAGCTATTGCCTGCTTCCCGGAGCTTGAGAGAAGACTAGCTCTGGCCCTGTCTTGCTCCCACCATAAAGCTCAGTCTTCCCCGCAAAATGACACCTGGAGCAAGTGCTGACCATGACCATCTGTCTCTCTTCCTGGCCCTCCACTTCTCCGCTTGAGATTTTGCCCTTCCTATTGCTTTTTCCTTGTCTCCACACACCATAGCATACCTCCAAGCCCACTGCTACCTCTGATGCTTGGCTCAAGGGATGCCAGCTTTCCCCTGCCTTGGGGTGCACCAGCTCACCTGGGGACAGCTGAGGGGCTTCTGGAAAATGGGTATGTCCAGATTTCAGTAGGTTGAAAGACAGCTAAATAAAGGCTGGCCATTTATTTGATGGTCTAGGAAGAGCCTTTTGGCTTCCTTGGGACCAAGGTCAAAATGTGCAGCTTAAGAGGCCATCTTCTGTGTAAAAGTCTGCTCCTGGGAGCTGCTGAGCAAAGCTGCCAGCTATTTTCCTGAACAAAGCCAGAGAGAGAACAAGCTGGGGTCCCATCCTTTTCCCTTTATGGGGAAAGTTTTCTAGGAGGCAGAGATAGGTGGTAAGGGTGACCCAAATGTGGGGAGCACCATGTGAAACAAAAGTACAAAATAGCCCTTCTAAACATACATTTGAAAATCATTTTTTGTTATGATAACATGCAATGGCCAAGTTAGTTCCTGCGTTTCTTTAAATGCTACCAAGAGATACACCATGAGTAATTTACATTGTATAGCTTATTGTATCGATAATGAAACAAAATTCAATTGTTCTGCACTGACAAAACCTATATAGGAGTACAATCGCATAAACCTGAAACTCCTCTGAGCATGAAAGGCAGCTCTGAGCTAACAGCTTTGACGGTGACAATTGCCCACTAAATGGCAACTATGTCCTAGCACAAACAAAGACTGAAAGATGACCAGGGACACAGCACAATTATCTGAGCAATTCCGGCTTTGCCCAAATTTACAAAAATAACCTGCTGCTGAGAAAATGTCAGTTAAATTACTGCACCATGGAAACCTTCCAAGTGTGCATGCAGAGAGAAAATGCTGTAGACGAAACAGAAAGGAGAGGCTGTCGTTGATGCTGACTGCTGGTCTCTCTTTGAACATCATCAAAACCTCCAACTTGAAGCAAATGCCACAGCCATGAGAAAGTGGTAACTGACATGTGTAACCCACATGAAAAGTATAAAAACACAGAGAATGATTTTGTTTCCGTTGAAACAAGTCCCAGACGGCAGTCTCCCACACTGTGCCATCCAACTTTTATGGAGAGCCAGCTGAGTGCTAGCTCACCTCCAGCAGCGGTTGTGAACAGAACACCTGGCCAGCGGTTTCAAGGTGTACAAGCGGTCCAAGTGCAAGGCTGTGAGGCAAAGCAACCCAGAGCAACTGACCCCCTAACTTCTGCCATCATTCTGACTTAAAATGGCATGAAGTGGCAGTGTTGACCTCTCTGTTTATCTGTCCTTGTGTTTGAGAGGAAATAACATTGTTCTGTTATGTTACAGGAACCAGTAAAAGCAGTGGGGTGCAAATCCCAGAAGATGCTTATGAGTTTGGGTTCCAATCAACTACAAATGCACTGCAGTAGCAGGCAGCTGAAATCAATTCCATAGCAATTATGTTGGATGCTTCAACTGGTGCAACTTATTCAGGGAGCAGAACAAACAAATGCTTTTCATATAGATAATGGATTTGTACCACACCCAAAGACATGCAGAGTCCATCAGGGAGGTTAAAAATCCCAAGGATATTTAGCTATTTTATTCCCACCTTAGCTTTCCACTATAGCTACTAATTTATGCAAAAGTACAGTTGATTCATAGCTCTGATTATTTCAAACAGTCAATGTGTTATACAGAACAGACATTTTCTAACAACTTCTTGGTTTGGATTCCATAATGTGGCAGATTGCACTTAAGTGGGGAAGAGCGTTAATAACATCTCCATTAATACTTATTACATTTCACAAAGATATCGAGCACTGTGAAGAAGAGGCTGGAACAATTAGGTTAATGTTATAGACATGGAGATTGAGAATAGGAGCAGCAGTAATAGCAGCTGGTTTATGTTCATGCAGCAGGCTGGTGGCAGAGATATGAGCAGAGCCAAAGTCTTGTAACTCCTAAACTAAGGTACCAGCTCCTACCCGAAACACAGACAGCCAAGAAAGAAGAGACTACAAGACATAAAGTCAAAGGAGATGAAGACTAAAAGCATTTGAGCCTGTATTTGCCAAAAGAGCAATTTTTCTCTTCCTGTAATTCACGCAGCCTCGTGGTATCAACAGCAAACTATTGGACATTGGGCAGGATTAAAAGGCTTGTGGTTCATACATGTGCTGTGCAGCTGACTCTATGGGTTGCCAGCAATAGCTTCTCTTTTTCAGCAGTGGGCTCCTTCAAATTAGAAGCATTACAAGCAAACAGAAAGCTTACGAAGCTCATTAAAGAGAACACAAGATAAACACGACACAAAAACTTTCAAGCCCCAAAACCAAGCCAAAAGAAAACCAGAAAAGCAGACCTTCACAGGAGGATTTCCATTTGGCTTACAGGATGCCAGCAAGAAAGGAAAAGGGCAATAGACAAGATAAAACAGTGACCACTGTTACATTATCACTGGTAAAGGCTGACTGGCCTGGACACATCCTGATGTTCTGCTTAATTCTGAAGCTAAACACATGAGAGAGGGGAATGAATGGAGGTTGACAGCTGCAGGCAACCACGAAGAACTGAAACAACCCTCTAGAAATGCTGCTGTCTCGAGCATCAGTGAAAAGAACAGCAGTTATTACAAACCTTCTACCAAAGGGCAGGCTTTCCCTAAGAGCATTCTCTGAATAGGACTCCCCAAGGGAACAAGCATTCAACATCTCAACGATATGACCACTCTTCCATCTTTGCAGTAGGACATTTGTATCTGTTCAATTAAACCTCCTGAATTTTCAGTAATCTGCTTTGTAAACCAGAGGTACTGCTACTGCTTCTGTCATGACAAAGCATTCACAGAGGACCTGAGATCTGGAACAGTCAGAGCAGATCACATTTTGCATAACAGTCACCTCTGACTTACCTAGTGGATAACTAAATCTTCTAACTCAGACATGTAGAGAAAATGAATCCTGAGGAAGGAAAGGAAGATAAAAGATTCGCAGCCTACAGAAGATGGAAGCTAAACATGATAACAATCTTTAAGATGTGGAAGAAAACTTCAGTGGGGAGACTGTTCTCAGTGGAGAGGATGTGAACTAATGGCTTCAGCGTTGGCAAGACAGATATGGGACAGATGTTGGGAAACATTTTGTAAGAGTAGGGATAGAGACAGTCTAAGAACAAGTTAGGCAAACCTCTGTCAGGAATGACACAAAAGCACAGCTGTGCACCCCTAGGCCAGAGGGGATGGACTTCTTCAGGTGCTTTCCAGACAATGCTTAAGTAGCAGTGCAAGGCACAGGGGACACCCCAAGTCCCACGCTAGTCGGTTTACCTGGACCAGACCCAGTCAGGGACACAGGTTAGGCTTCCAAAGCAGAACTACTGAGACTCTGTGGTTGCCCAAGGAACCAGTCAGTCCTCTCCCCCAGGTACTTGTCCTAGGCAGAGTGCCTGTTGCACTCTGGACTCATTCATTTAGATGGAGTTTCATGTCATTCTTCATAGATCTGCTGGAGTTAAAGTAAGTTGTACTTTTCTCTATTCTCTCTGTGCTTCCCACGCTGTTTCTGGGGAGGGGTGTGGGGGCTGGCAAAGGCCATTGCACCTCCCAGTCCTTTCCTCATACATTTGGTTTTCTACAGATAAAATGGAATTGCACCACATTTGTCAAACAGGATAAACTTTTCACTTGTGGTTTCAGGACAACTGTCCATGTAGTCTCTCCATTCCTGAAACTACACCAAAATCAACTAACAGTAATCTGCTACTTTACAATTAAAAATATCAAATGTGGTCTTTCCTGTAAGGTGACAACCAATTTGGGAATAACTGCACATAACTGTAAATGGATATACAGTGCAATGAACACAACAAAAAGAATAATTCAAGGGAAAGCAAACAGTAGTGAAAGCCCTTGGTCAAGTCTCCTGCAGCGATGTAGGACAAGGAGGAATGGCTTTAAACTGAAAGAGGGTAGACTCATTAAGTATTAGGAAGGAATTCTTCACTGTGAAGGCAGTGAAACACTGGAACAGGTGGATGCCCCATCCCTGGAAGTGTTCAAGGCCAGGCTGGACTGGCCTTCGGGCAACCGGGTATAGTAGAAGGTGCTCCTGATCATGGAAGTGATGGCACTGAAGAACTGGATGATCTTTAAGGTCCCTTCCAACTCAAACCATGCTATGATCCTATGACTTTGAAGAATGAGTTTGGGTCT
Organism: Lathamus discolor; assembly: GCF_037157495.1. NCBI lineage: Eukaryota > Metazoa > Chordata > Aves > Psittaciformes > Psittacidae > Lathamus > Lathamus discolor. Next base: position 36,831,909 of record NC_088888.1, on the reverse strand, counting down.
GAAAGCCTTTTATTGATGGAGTAAACTGCAGGAACTGCAGTTTCAAAGCGTCCTCACTGCTACTTATTCACTGTGTCAAGCACAGCAGGATCAATCGAAACTTTAAAGAAGTAGATGGCAAATTGACTGAAAATTGCAAGGCAATTTAGAAAACTGCTTTTTACTATCAAAAAAGAAATGAGCATGATGGACTACTTATTTCTGATAAAAAACCCAACAGCTATTCCTTGACTGGCTGGGATAGCCAAGGGACACATTCAAATGCACCTGCAAGAGCTGCTTTCTTTCCAGAGATTTTAAAGAAGTCATTCTTTCCATATTTCATTAACAGAAGAGTATGACTCAATGAATGTTTAGAATAAACTTGCATAATTGGATCACAGGTGAAGCACATATCCTTTCTGCCAAAAAAATCAGCAGACTTTTCAGTGCTGTACTCCTCCAATTTCAGATTTGAATCTCCTTTGTGCTGTATATGGAATCATCATATGAATACCTGAATAATACAACACTTTCAGCTGCTGTTAATGGGGTCCACGGAACTGCTCAAGGGCTAGATGCTAATTATGAGGTTGCTCCACACTTGATGTCACACTTTGGTCCCAGGACCTGAATGCCTACAAGAGACTGAAAGGTACTTAGTGTACTCCTGATTTAGTTTCATCCGCAGGGAACCTAGCTTGAGTGCTCTGAAACTGCTACGCCCAGCAAACCAAGGCACAGCAAAGAGAGATGACTGGAAGAATTGCTTCAAAAGCCTGGTCCAAGCCAAAGCACCAATGCTGTTTGATGCTAGGACTTAAATCACAGTTTCTGCTATACCCCTAAACTTCTCGTGGAGAAAGCTGGGTTTTGCTTGTGAGTCCTGTCCTATGTTTCTTTGGGAAGAATAAAACAAAGCTATTTCAGGCAACAACATACTACGCTGCTGAAGCTCCGTTCCAAATGAACATACAACTATGTAGTGAATTATATTTTGATATTGCTGTAACAGCAGAGTTGTACTGGAACAAATGCATGGGTAGGAAAAGAATGGGCAATACTGCTGCATTTACCTACAGAATGTATGGCAAGTACGTAAGTGTGTGCTCGTATGGAAATCAGAAAGATAAAGATGTTGTTTATAATTTTTACCAATATATAAGGTGAAGCCTTAATAATTCTGTCCTCCTTAGGACAGTAAGTAGAAATTGCTATCTAGCAACCTGAACAAAGATTTTAACAAGGTGACTCTAAACAGCCAAATTTTTCAAGAGAAAGATGAATTTTCTTTGGCAGTTAGGAAAAGCTCCATGAGGATCAATAGGGTTTTGTGTAAAAACAATCTAGCCAAAATGCTCCCTTGCTACAAAGCAGAGAGCATTTTTAATATCCAGATTTCATTTCTTGAATGTCTTAATGGTGGGAATTTTTGCCTGATAACAGGATCTTTATCATGCACTCGGCTTTGTGAAGAGGCTATAAATTAATTAGGACTTCATACGATGAGACGTCCCACGTGGCTTGAACAGAAACAGATAATACTATCTTTAAGTGGTATACGCTCAGTTTATATTTATAGACAAAAGTTTTACCTTCTCATCCAAACCTGAATTCAAACCCTGTACAGAATCACTACAGAGTATTAGGTATTTAACCGAGAAACTACAATCTCAATGAGCACAAGTCAAGGCTCTTTAGCAAACACTACGAAGATAAACTTCCAGCAAGGCTTTTTGTAATTTTTGACCTGTCCAGTCTGTTGTATATTGAAGATGGGACACTGTTGTGGTTTAAGCCCAGCCGGTAACTCAGAACCACACAGCTGCTCTCTCACTTCCCCCACTCTTCCTCCCCCCAGCTCCTGGAGGGATGGGGAGGAGAATCTAGAGAATGTAACTCCTACGGGTTGAGATAAGAGCAGTCCAGTAACTAAGGTGTAACACAAATCACTACTGCTACCACCAATGATAATAATGATGAGAGAAATAACAAGGGAAGAGAATACAACTGCTCACCACCTGCCGACCGATACCCAGCCCGACCCAAGCAGTGATCTAGCCCTTCCAGGTAACTGTTCCCAGTTTATATAGCGGGCATGACATGCTGTGGTATGGAATACCTCTTTGGTTAGTTTGGGTCAGGCGTCCTGTCTCTGATTCCTCCCGGCTTCCCCTCCTCCCTGGCAGAGCATGAGACTTAGAAAGTCAGTATAATTGGATATATTGGTCAGAGTAAACATTACTAAGCAGTAACTAAAAACATCGATGCTATCAGCACTGTTCCCAGCCTGAAAGTCAAAAACACAGCGCTGCACCAGCTATCAAGGAGAAAAATAACTGCTACTGCTGAACCCAGGACACGACACTCTATAGTATCTGCTGACACACAGTGAGCTAGACTAACTACAGTTCATTTTCCTTATATAAATACATTATTCTCCACAGCCCACTAGAAACCACCTCAGTGAGATCCCAAATGTCCCATACCCTTTCTCCCTTCAGAAACGAAGCCCTAGATAAGCTGACTTTCGAGGAGAGGAAGAAAGTTAGTCTGATATGGCAAAGGCACTGTAAAGCTACAGCCCAGTAGTGACCTCTAAGCACTGAGTTGAAGATTTTTTTGGTTTCACTTTCAGAACTCCCACAGGAAGAAAGAAAGTTCTCCCTCCTCAGATAACAGCTACTAAATCCAGCTTGCTCCTAACTTTTGATGGGCAAAGTTGGCATGGTCTGTAGTTCAGCGCAAAGCTGGAGATGTTCTCCTTGACTGCTGTCCCACAGAACTTCCATGCGAACAGACAAAGTCCAGATAGTGACCCAAGAGCATTGCTATGCGGCTGAGCACATGACTAGGCTGATGATTACATTTTAGAGCCACTCATGAGGTATACAGAGGAATGTTTGTTCTATTCAAAGCAGAGGGAAACCACTGGAGTTCCAGCATCTTAGATCTAAACACCACAGTCATCACAGGGAAACTGAGCAGCATTCAGAGGAAAACTGAAGAAGCCACTTCAGTTAGTGTCCAAACAGGGAAGCAGTTTTATCAATGCTTTAAATGAAAACCATGATCCAGCTGGTGACACCTAACTTAGTTGCCAATTTAGTGTATAATTAGCATCATTGATCTAACACCCCTGAGGACAGCACAAGCTCTCTGCGAGGCACTCAAGCTGCTCTCACCATTTACTGTAACCATCTATAACCATCACATGCACTCAGCACAATTGTAAACCCAAAAGCCTACTAGCTTAGACTAAGGAGATCATAAAATTCAAAGCACTAAGAGCTTTTGACAGAACAGATTACTATTTGTAAACAACACAACCAGAAACAGGTAGTCTCTCAGTTCTCAGGGTCAAATAACTTCCATTGCTGAGAATTATACAGCCCATTACCAACAGGACGGGCAGATGCAAACTACTTCCTTGTGACCCATCACATAAATCTTCACTAGATCACCACTGTAATATTTACAAAGTTCATAAACATTATGTCAGCGAATTATGGTTTCATGCTACTCTATGATTGCATTTCTCCTAGAAGGATGGGTCTTTGATTTTCAAGCTCCAGAGGTAGCTCTTACATTTCAGCACAGCAACCTGTTGGGGATTTATAGGTACTTCACAGGTATTTAATGAGGCTTACGCTGTAAGTGATCTAAACATCTCTTGTTCATGGAATCCTGAAGCACATCTAGTAAAGCTGATGGAGCCTGAGACACCTTTAAAGAAATACCAAGTGAACATAATCAGCCTGCCTCTGTCCTGGCTTTGCTGGTGAATACAAGGCACACATATACACAGAACTGTTTCCTCAGTTTTCATGGTGCCTTCAGGCTGGGCAGTCATGACCCACTCATATATATGTAAGTTTTTAATCATTCAAATTAATTTTTTTTTAATCTAAAAATCTCATTTTCTAGGGGAAATAAAAGTAGTATAATAAAGACATGAAAGCAACATTTTAAGATGGTATATTTAATTACTACTATGTAATGACATCTTAAAAACAAAAGTCTCACTCTTGGAAAGTATTTAAGTGTCTAAATGTCTTTGAGCACCTGGTACCCCACAAAAAGGTTTATATTTGCAAAGGTAGCTATTAGGGTATTGTAATTTAATAGTCTTTCAAAGTCAGATGAATTATACATACATGCAGCCTTGAATCTGATGCATTTGCCATCTGTCACCTAACAGACATAAAATTCTCAGATATTTTGGAAAAGGTTTTCCTAAAATTAGTAATTATAATGAAACATTTATCTAGTTTCTTCAGCTCTCTCCTGTAAAAACCAGATACCCACAAGCTCCAGCAAAAGGAAATGAGGCATGAAGGTAAGAAACGCCTGCATGATGTTCTCATTTATAACTCAAGGGAGCAGTGGCTTTCTCACTTTCAGGGATCCATGCTGTTATAGGTGCTTATTCAGATATCCTCTACATTTAATATGAACCTTTGAGTGGTAAAGATTACTTTCATTTTCACAAACTTTTATATGTACAGCATATGCCTCTGCAAACCTGTAGTCTACACTGGAATATTTTGGGGTCTAATTCTCCCTTCACAGCAGGAGCAATCCTGCTGTCTAGCAGATCTTTTTCAAGTTTAAATCTACATATGCAATTGATCTACAAAGCCTCTTTTGTATCAAACAATTTTTTTGAGCTGTAAATGCTTGAACAGTGCTGCTGCTGACTGCTGTACCCTCTGCTGTTGGTGAAATTTGGATCATGCTCATAAGGGACAAATACCTTGGAAAGAGGTAGCAGACCCACTGGAGGAAGCCCTGTTTTGTATTTCTGCTTCTTCCTAAACATTACCAGCAAGTCATGACCACAGTCAGGTTCCTGGGATAGCAAACCCTATCAGCACAACCCACTATGTCTGTTCTACATAAAAGCTAGTTTTAGCCCATCACTCCTGAAGGCATATAACTTCCTCACAGTCTTACTTATGAAGGTTTTAATTATTCAGACTAATTCAGAAAAGAAAAAACAATCTTGTTACTCCCTCCTCTTTTCTCATTTCTTCATTTTATGTATTTTCCAAATTTTTTAACTGAAAGAAAAAAAAAATTATATTTAGGACTGTGTGGCCATGTCAATGGTACTGGCACTGAGAGCTCTGCCCTTCCTGTTCCATGCTAAACTGTGCAGAGTACAAGTTAAGAAGTACAGTCACACAGAAATCTGTCTAGTATCATGTCTTTTGTCAGTAAATACTGAATGCAGAACATATGGCTTTGCTCCCATTACTTGACATAATAAATACTTCATACTGGAGTTACTTCCAGCCTTTTTGAATGTAGGTAGGCAGCAATAATCTAGCACTTTCACTTAAAAGATTAAATTAAGCTGTCAGAAATATTCTCTCTGTGCCAAAAGTTACATGGATGCTCACTGGCAGCAATCATCATTGTTGCTCACCTCACTTGCCCTGGGCCAATGGGGTTTTACCTTCACTTCAGTACTTTGAGTTAAACAGCTGCCAGGTTTAACTTATTTGTTAAACTAGTGTGGACAAATTAGTTCCTACTGGGAAATTCAGAGCTACCAGTCAGAGGGGTAAGTAGCCTGAATGGGAGAGAAATGCAATCCAGCAAAATCACAAAGCAGCTTCAACTTTTAGATCTTGTGACCCACACTTGAGAAAACAATAAACAGCCTGCTGTAACAGCCAAGGGAGAAGAAAAGCAGTGTTTCTGTGCTGTGACAAACCAAGGAACTGCAAACATGGAGGTGCCCGTTCTTGATGAACAGATACATATGATGGAACACTCCGAGTAGTTTAAAATCACCATCTAAATTTCAAGGCTTCCTAAAATACTATTTGTTTGGAGTTTTTTTCCCCAGTGGAATCTGACATTACAGATTTAGTTGAAATGACACGTGTTAAGTAGTAACACTCTAAGTAGGGTGTTAAGTAATAAATTTGGGGTAGCAAAAGAAACATTCCCCTTCTCCAAAGCTCTTTCAGATCAACACACCTCAGATTTATATACCAATTTTTACCTTGGGTGAAAAGTTCTGGGTTGTTAAAAGAACAGAATTTAGTCCCTGGTACATGTTGATATCAGAGGGGTCATGCGGTCCTTCCTCAGACACTGTGCCCAGCCGGAGATGGCTTTCCCTGGTAAGGAAGGCTCTGAGAGTTGAGTTCAGTTCAGTTTGGGTACTTCACGGTTCTGCTCTTGGTTGATAAGTCAGAGAATCACTCTATTATAGATACTGTGCATAAACTACTTTTCCTTTTTATGTATTACATCCAGTACCACTTAAGTGGTCATTTGCACCATGCTGTCCTCCCAGAACAAATTTTCTCTTGCACATTCCAAACAAAAAGATCAGCACACCAGTACTGCTCCAAACTAATGTTTCTTTGAAAACACTTTCTTAGCTGAAGGAAACGTGGAAATACTTATTTGGCCACTTCCCTATTTTGACTAGCACTCAGAAGAGGTGCTGTGTCTGCCTGCTGTAACTCTACCTTGTAATTAGAGGTAGCTTCATTCTTCTTTTGGTCCCATAAATTGAGGCATTCTAAAACAACCTGGACTTTTAAATCATCAGAACTCTCTCAAAACGATTTTGTTTAACACTGGAATAGAAATTTAGGCACTATACTGCATTGTTCAAACCTACATTGTCCAGGAAAGAACAAAAAGAGCTGCTCTGGGCAAAATGAACACTATCTACCTTCTCTGCAAAAAGTGTAAGGCTTTTGAGAAGGAAAACAGAGTACAGTGCTCGGTCAGGTAATCAAGAAGACAACTGGATTTTACTAACTCTGTGGAGACAGAAAAGCAGTAAGGACAACAGCTGAGTCCAAACTTATTCTGGTTTTCAGTCCTGTGCTTTCCTAGATATTTGTCTGAGTGAGGCTGTAGCCGCCAGTGGTCCCAGAAGAGGATGACCAGATTTAAACATCAGTCGTTCAGCCCTAGCCTGCTATAGACCACTCATAGACTGGTCATGAGCTAGGAAACAGCATTATCTCAACAACCTCAGAATGACTTCTTACACTTAAAAATACTTTGTCATGATTTCCAGGCATATAGTGAGAGGCACCAGCTGGAAGGCTTTTCACCTCAGCAGGAGCCATGTTTTACTTCAGCAATATCCTGATTTAATAATATCTACTTCAGTTCACTTCAGCAACAGAAAGATACTGCCACTATGATACAAAGTCATATATGCCCAATGGAAGTCCTATAGATAACACCAAGAGAAGAAAGCATTCAGCTGTTAAACTCTAATGCCCTGTTTTCCTGCTCCCACACTGTAGAGGTAACATTTTTTGTGTATGTTTTTTTAGAACATTCCCTAGAGTGAGGTAGGATTTTGGAGGGTGGTAGAGATGTATTTGTGCACTGTTATGTACCGTAAGATAGAAGCAATGCAAGAAATGTGAATGACAAGCCAGGACAAAAATAGAGACTGCAGAGGCTGTCCCGATCCTTACCTTTCAGAGTTGCTTTCTTAAGTACCTTCATTGCATAAAGCTGACCCGCATCAGATCCTTTGATTTTCCTCACTAGAAATACCTGTAAAAAGCAGATGAACACTGAACTTCCAGTTACAAGCCTTGCTGCACTTGATAGAGGAACAAATACTACAGTTCAGGAAATCTAATGAAAATTGTTAGCTGAAAGTATTTCATAGCTATCTCACCTGCCATTGGTTGAGCCAGTTCTGGAATTTTTCAGTTTTAAGCCTTCACTGTCCCACAAAGAATGTATGTTCAACATTATTATTTGTCCTTACCCATTCAATTGAAGATGGGTGAATAGTCAGAATCAGGGCACACACTTCTCTTCATATTCTGACTAGCTTTACATCAAAATAAGTTATGTCTCATTTGTGCTTAAGAACGTGCAGTGTCTTAAAATTGCTGCCATCAATTAAATTAAGGAAAAAAAATTCAGACAACAATTTGTTGTAATTTATGCCATAAGTTATGCATGGTGACTTGCCTCAGATGCAGATGAAGCAAAAAGCAAAAAGCTGAAGCCAAAAAATCTGTTTGTCCATACTTAACAAAAAGTAGGACTATGATTAACAAATATGCTATAATAAAGGTAGTTTTCCCTGTTATAGCTTCCTATGATATATCTTCTGACAATGTGAATTTGTAATTGAGATAAAATTGTAGCTAAAACTGTATCCTCTTTGTTTCACTCCATGCAGCTCCTTCGTATCTGCCCCTAAGTGCATCTGAGCACTGGAGGGACAGTGAACAAAGGAATAGGTAATTTAGTTTGGTCTTCATTAGACTTTCAGTGTTTTAAGAGTTGAAAATAAAATAAACAAGTTTTTTAGCTGATTCCCAGGACTGACTCTGTCTGCTGAGGTCAGAAATACCAGACAACAGTGTCTCTGTTTTTATTTCAGCACTTGTGTTACTGGACAGAAACAGAAGTAAAACCAAACACAGAAAGAAATATAAGCCCATGCACATAGCATATACTTAAGTAAACTAACAAAGGCTGGCTGAAATTATGTAGCTCATGAATGTCTACTTGGATTACAAAAATCTGTGGCAATTATTTTATTCATTGCTTGTTCAGGAACCATGCAGCTTTGTTAACTGTCTCCACCCAGAATACGAAAAGACAAAAAAAGAAAGGAGGAAGTCTCTTCCTAGCACGCTATTTTCAAGTTGAAAAACTCTTCCTCCTGAAAAAAAATACCTGTAAACAGATTATGATTCTTTTTAGAACACCCTTTGAGGAACGCTTTGTGGGAAGGGAGAACAACATTTAACAAGCAGGTAGAGAAGCTGAAAAAAAACCCCAAACCAAACCAATGTAAATCTCTCTGAACACTTCAATCAGGGCTTTCACATCTCACAGCATCACAGCTCTAACACTTCAACAGTACGTTCTGATACTTTTTTGGTGAGACTTTCCTTCTCAAAGTGTTTCCTGTACATCAGATATGAACAGTTCCTCACCCAAGCTGCCCTAACTAGCTGAGCTTGGGCATACATTGCTTGTTCCCATCTTCTCTTTCCTAGTTTGGTGAACATAAATACTTCTGATGCTTACAACTGTAGAAACAAATGATGAAGTCTGGATACAACAGGAATGCATATGACTGCTACAGGGATGCTGGGGAGGGACTCTTCATTAGGGACTGTAGTGACAGGACAAGGGGTAATGGGTTAAAACTTAAACAGGGGAAGTTTAGATTGAATATAAGGAAGAAATTCTTTACTGTAAAGATGGTGAGGCACTGGAATGGGTTGCCCAGGGAAGTTGTGAATGTTCCATCCCTGGTGGAGTTCAAGGCCAGCTTGGACAGAGCCTTGGGTGACATGGTTTAGTGTGAGGTGTCCCTGCTCATGGCAGGAGGGTTGGAAGTAGATGATCTTAAGGTCCTTTCCAACCCTAACTATTCTATGGTTCTATGAAGTGTTCTTCATTAACGTTCATGATAAATTAAGATCAACTGCTCCAGCATTAACAAGAAGTCAATTCATTAGGAAGTTCAGCTAGACAGAGAAATATTGGGATGTTTTTCTATCCAGCCCAAATAAAAGACTCATTTTTTTGCATTACATTGAAAGCAAGGAGAAAGTCAAAGCAAGCTTGCCCAAACACTAGATTTTCACAGCTGTATTGTTATTCTGTAAAAATGGTTATGGAATCTTTATACAAAAACAACCTAAACCCCCAAACATTTAAAATACTTATTTTGAGCTGTACTGCGCATGGAACAGCACCACATGCTGCACCTGCATAAATACTGGGCTGCAGTATCTTCCATGCAAACTTGCAAAGCATGTAATACTCATATTGCTGTAATAAGCACAATTATCAACTGACGCTACTAGTCACTAGTCAGCTGTTCCCTGTAGCATAGGATTCCCTCCAAAACAGATGACTCAAGAACACTGTGTGCTGTTTCAGAGGACATCAAAATAATCATCAACCAAAAAGGAAACAGAGCAAATGAAAAAGCATTGCATTGCAAAATGATATCATCCTTTTGATTCTTCTTAAAGCCAAAGTTTCATTCCTCTTGAAACCACCAAGTGGTCCTGGAGCACTTACCTGACTGGTTGTATCAGCTATACTATACTACACTTAAATAAGTGAAGTATTTTCAAAGGGGGGAAATGTTGGAAAGAGCAGAATTTTGTATGATAAAACAATTGTATAAAATAGTAGAAATTATTATGTTTGAGAAATTTATAAATTAATAGTGAGGTTTTGTATATTAGAAAATGCTGTGACTTCGTGGTTTTGTATCACGGTGGTTCTAATACTATACTAGTTTGCCAGAACAGCACAGGCTGAGCATAACTTTCAGTTTTCTAGTTTGAAATTCATGCAAACACCTCAGGTTATCAATACCCAATAACTAACAAAACTCCCTTAGCTGGAGCAACGGGAGTACGACCCAAATCCCAACCTAAAAAGTTAAGCAAGTGCTGTGACTTTCAAGAGTGTTGCAAGCACCCCCTCTGACACCAATGACATCTTCCCTAATCCTGCAAGAAATTATTTAGGCCTCAGCCAAATAACCTGAAAACCCACTGTTCTTCTTCTTGTTGTACTGAGTCATACAGTAAATCTAATTTTAAGTTGTTTCATTTTTTACATCTTTCAGTATTTAAAGCAAGTATCATTACTGTGCTCTCAAGAAATTCTCTCGATCAAAACTTGGTTGTGAACACAAGCTTTCTTGGCATCACTCATCTCAGGGAACTTCTAGCAGACTGGCTTGTCAATATAATTCTAGAACAGTCAGGAGGTTGATAAATACTCTCAATATAGCTTCTCTCAGGAACAAAACTAATGTCCTTGATTCATCATCAGGTTGCTCAGCTTTGTGCTGACTACCACATCAACTTTCAGGTATAAGACAGTTCTTCAGGTTAGCCAGAATGATCCACCACTGAGTTAAAAGCTGGGAAATATTTTTATAAACCCCAAAAATTAATAGACTTAAAATGATAAGGACTTCAATGCCTGGTTTAAATTAGGCTCACTGTTCCACAGGTTTCAAAGTTTTATTTACACCATGGAAAGACTTTAAGACTGAACAGACTCCTCCCTCTTTCTCTCAATCTTTTCTTCCTATTCTCATTTCCAGCTGACACATTCTGCTGAAGAAGAATTGTCTCTGGGATTAAGGAAAACCTTGGATTTAAGACAAGAAAAGTTCTTTCTCAGAAATTAGCTTGTGGTTCATACAGGTAGGGCTTTTTCCCCCCCATTCTCTCACCACGACGATTGCTCTCTTCAGCACTGGGTTTTGACTCCAGGATCCTTTCAACAAAGCATATGGGCTGCTAAGTGAGAGCTAAAGAGCAGTCTGAGACTTTGAAATGTGCTTGAGATCCCATTTCCCTCAATGGGAATTAGACAGCTAACTTATTTAAGCCTCTAAATGTTCCTATTTTCATTCTCCAACTAGGCAGCAGTGGTGCATTCACATCCCTGCTGTGTACGTCAGAAAGAGGGAGGGGGGCTGTCTAAATTTTTTAGAGAGTGATGCTCACTAATGCTCATTTGTGCTCATCAGCCAATGTCCAGAGACATAAGCACCATTTGCTAAAGTGCTTTATACAAACACACACAAAAAATAAAAAAATCTATCTAAAGCACAAAAATGTTATTAAAAATAAGATAGAAGAGGTTTGGGCTTGCTTGTCTGCCTTTGCAATGTAATTCAATTTAGAAAAATGGTACTGGTGCAAATGAACTCAGAGAAAGGACATGACATTTTCAATATTGCTCTAGGTTATTAGATGGCATTAAAAATTACCTTTCCATATGAACCTTGTCCTAATACTTTCAGCAGTTCAAACTGAGAAGGATCTGCTTTTTCAAAACCTTCCTTCACATGATGACTGATGTCTATTTCCTTTACAATACCTTCTTCCTGCAAAGGAAACAACAACAAAATAAATCCCCGAATCAGAGCTGTTATCCTAAGAAAACACGCAGTTTATTAAAATCTCATCTTCTACGATGCTGCAATCATGTATGAAATTTTGAGAAAAAGAAACAAATGCTTGTCTAAATTTTCCACGTGGCTCTTACTGGCTGGGGAAGGTAACATCATGACATCCAGGCTTGCTGCTTCTGTTTATTGACCCTCAAGATACAACTAGGTATAGAATATGCAAGCTGAAACACAAAAATATGCCCATCACAGACCTTGCTAGCAGAGTGGCATGTACTCAAATCTGCACTGTAGAGGCTCCAGCACACTTGTTTTAACAGACTTTCTCATTTTTCCCCAAAGCATCACTTAAATCCATCTTCAACAGCCCCCTTAGTCTTAAGCAGCAATTCTTATGAGCCGACAAAGAAAGGCGTGGCTAGAAGCGTTTCTCCCTATTTACCTCAAATAATGGAAAGTAACTATCAGTAACCCTCTAAATAGAAAACAAATTAACGATTTATTAATAAGGATTAATAAATAAAGATGTGAAAATGGGATGGTGGAGGGAGGCAGACAGACACTTTCTTGCTTGCAGGAATTAGCTTTAAATGTTTTGGATTTTCCAGGTTCTTTTGTTAAAATATTTCCACTGTCACTAGACGCACCAGTTGAAGTATGACTTTTATCTTACAAACTGTGACATATGGCACTTGTTTTAGTTGTTTGGTTTACCTTATTTTGACTTGTTCCTCCAAAAAGAGAGTGACTAGGTCATGTAAGACCCAGAGGGACTACGCAGAGTTTGCAGCAACCCAGAAAGTCATTGAGCTGAAAAGAAACCTGGAAGAAAGGACCTGCTCTTCAAGGACACAACTGTGAGAAAAGAGAACGCTTACATGCCTTTTTATTTCTGTGGTGTTTGTACACTTACATTTGAGTTGGTTTTGGGGTTTTTTTGGTGGCTTTTTTCTATTAAAACTACTTGTTCTAACTTCTCTACAAGTAAAGCATGGATTTTGAGTACAAAACCTTTTTGTTTCATCTCCCAGATTTAAAGGAATTACTCATTTAGGAACAGCACCCAGCTGAAATTTATTTCTGCACCCAGCAGAAATAATTGGAAACTCGTAATTTTCACATGAACTTTTCCTGCTACTGTCCCTTTCCCCCAAGAAAATCTCTCAGTAAACCCAGGAAATATAACTTTTGTTTCCCATTCTTAAAAATGAAGAAAGTAAAAATAACATCCCAAACAAAAAAATGCATTCACAAAAGTGTTCGGGCAAAACACATTCATTTACTAAACAAGAATAAGTTTCATTCCCTTCTCCTCCAGAAAAATTGCTATCACTTTCTATCCACTGCAATTTATCTGATGTGCGGTTAGCATTACCCTAATTGCTCTTTATACTGTAGCTCCATCCCTCCTCATCTCTACGCTGCCTCTTTGCACTCACATGCTTTGGAACAGGGACTGTATCCTCTCAATTTGGAAAGCTTCCTGTACCTTGTGCATGCTACCAGAATCATGGAAAATAATCATCATCTCACAGCAATTCATTTTTCTGATCCCAATTCCTCTAGCTTAAGTTTTGCCTGAAAGGAAATGCTTGAAACCAGTTTTCCCAGATTTAAAGGTTTTCAAAGTACAGAACTGCCAGGATCTGTCCTCTTGTTTATCTGGTTTTAATCGCTGTGGGAGACAAAGTATCTCTTGAATATTAAAAATATTAATGTTTTAATTTTTTTTCTAGGCGAGAAAAACAATAGTAAACTGATACAGATTCTATACACACTATTTGTTGTTTCCTAAGGAAACCAAGTTCTCAAATGATGAGCTTTTATACTGAGTGACATGCATCTTTAGGTAAAGTGCCTGTAGCTATGAGAATTGCACACTGGTAAGAACATTATTTTGAGTTTAGCCCACCTTGCCACACACTATAGCTTAGATAAAGTATCTGGACTGGATACTTAGGTAAAGTATCTGTAAGCACCTTGTTCAGTGGTTATTCAACTAAGGCTAAAAATTACTGCCCATAGGCTCAGGCTCCTGGACCACCTCTATACAGAAGCTTGTATGCTTGGGAGTTTGCTCTCCTGTGAGCTCAGGAAGAGTTTGGGGACTGGCTTCTGCAGGCCAGTCTCTGTGTGTGGACAACCCCCTGACAACCGTCATATGATGAAAAAACTGCATGATATTTTCCCAACACAGTGCACCTGGCCACTGCCTCATTAATTTGCCCACCTGTGCTTTGCACAGGAGCACAGCACAGCAAGGCCCATCCGCTGCAACCACGCAAAGCAGCATGTGGATCGGAATTCTGAAATGCATTTGGGAGACAAGGCTCTGAAAAAAAAGCAGCTAACCCCAATTTTATGTACACCAGATATCTGCCTCAGATTTACTTCTCCTTTGAGCTGACACCTCGATCTCAAAAGCTGTGGATGAGATCTACCACAAACAGCAAACCTCTTTTTAATTAAGTTGGACTGTATTTCAACCAGCCACATTTGCAAGTTTAAATCATGAGTGAGCTTCAATTTGCCCATTCACATTAGTCATCAGTCACAGGCCTACAACCTTAGGCATGTTTCTCATTGTACTATTAAATTTAATAGTACCTCTTTAGGTTCATGAGATGTGCTCAGTTACAGGAATATATTGAAGGCATTAAAGTGATAATAATTCAGCTTGCTGGAAGAATGCTTAAAAAATCGTAGCATTCCCAGAAAAACAGCATAATTAATTCATAACTTGCAATAAAAACACTTTAATTACATGCATCTTTAATTAAAATTTCAGAAAAATATTATTTAAAAGGAATGGGACCAAACACAAAGCCTGGCAGTGTTTAGCAGAGAAGCACATATTTTAAAATTGAAAAACTTTGTAGTACATGACTTTTCCATCCCTAACTATTCTATGATTTTATGACTGGTTGGAGGGGCTTCTGGGGGTCATCCAGTCCAACACTCGTGCCCAAAATATCACAGATACTTGATCAGACCAGCTGGTTTTTGTCCACTATGGTTCTCAGCGTCTCAAACAATGAGGCTTGAGCCACTTCCTATGGAAGATTATTCTCTTTTGATTTGCCTAGCTCAGAAATGCCCACAGTCATGTCGAGCTGCCTGTTTCACAGGTCCCTGGAGGAAGCAGGATGTTTTTCTAGGAACATAGGATTTCCTGTGGATTTCCTGTGGTCTCCTCACTAAAAATGGGCAGCAATGAAGCACTGAAAAAAAGCATGCCAACCCTTTTTTCACTGATCATCACAAGTGGCATTACTTGTGAGCTCTCCAAGAGGCAGACAATACTTTAACTATTGTGACAAATCCACTTCCCACTGCAGAAAAAAGCCAAACTGTCAGTACTTGGGACTGAAGATGGACACAGCCCCTTAAAATAAATATACGCATTTGCAAATATGCATCTGTTTGCCTTCCATGTATTTCCATATTCTTATTACTTATTTTCCTGTATTTATTCTGGAATGACTTCTGTTTCCTTGCCTTAGTAGAAAAAGAATTTCCCCTACCATTTATGGTTTTTGAAGTCTCCATGTATTAAACTAATATGGAATGTGGCATAATTTTTCTCAGGTACTGATGATCAGAGTGAAGCCCAAACCACCGGAGCATAAGCATCATGGGCAGATCTTGCAATTATTTTTGCTCTGAGTTGCATCTTACGGACTTCTCTAACACGCATGTTTTTCACTAGTCCAGCAAGTGCAGCATCAGGAATTTGCGTAAGAACAATAAAACTGAGGCAAGAGACTCACAATACAGACAAAGCCTGCACACTGAAGAAGCTGTTTTGACGGAAAGAGTTTCATTCTGGAATAAAACATGAGCCAACTTCCAAAGTGGTTTTGATCAGTGAAGTTGGTGGAGTCAAAAACGAATGTTCCACAGTTTGGTCTTGCAACAGCTGTGCACAGCAGCCTGGGCTCTTGCTCCCTGCTGATTTGTCCCAACGCTGCATTGACTTGATGAAGCTTAATCTTTTCTAAACTTCTCTAAATATTTATGTTTGCACAAAAAACATCATCCTGTGACAAAAGTGAGATGGATGTTCTTGGCAGCCTGAAGAAAGCACATGATTGAGCATGGGGAAAGACTAGGGAAGGGAGGTTAATGAACTGGAATACATGATGAAAGAGGAATGGACAGTGCTTCTTTGTGGTAATACAAGAAAAACCTATTCGGGGCCTGATTCCATATTGCATTATTCTCTTAAAGGCATCCCTCCATGGCCCCCAAGTTGGCAGAAGTTTTGGACACACAGGTAACCCAGTATTTGAATGGAAGAGCTATTCTGATCTCCTTTCATTTGGGACACTGAAGAAGACAAGACTCTGCCCTTACTGTGTGCCTGTGGATGGCACAGACACGTCTGGTTTGGTGCTTCTAGGAAGCAGCTGTTCCCTGTAGCACTGATCTCACATCACTTCCTAGATTTCCTCATGTATCCAAGATTTTCCTTGGAGAAAGAGAGGAGCTGATGCTCAGTGGCTGCTGGAGAGCAACCACAGCTCTTCCAGCTGCAACAATACTTCTTGACTCTCTGTCACATGGCTGAGTAGGATTGGGAAGCATAGGAGTATAGACCTGGGAATGGATTACAAAAAGTCAAGCAGGCTTTCCTGGAGTGTAGCTCTTTTCAGCCATACAGCCTCTTATCTTGCCTGATTCACAGCCTCTCAGCAAAAAATTATGGAAGGAATACCTCCTAGAAAACCGAGAAGTTTAGCAATCCCTTCTGGAGTCTTGTCTGGCTCCTCCCCAACAGATTTCCAAGGAGCAGAGCTGAGGACATCCTCAAATCCAAAGACCACCTTAATCGTGCCCAATATATTTCAACCACATACAAAAACCTTCCCCACCAAGATTTCCTGAAATGGTCTGAAGCATGTGGAGAGAGGTCATTCTAGAATCAGCTACTTTTAGCAATGGACAGTTTTACGCAACCGTATCCTATGGGAAAAAATTATGGCGTTAATGTATGATGATTATTGCTTTGCAAAGTCAGTAAGACAGGATTCTCATTTTTATTCCTGGCCATCTCCCCAGTTGCACTAGACCAAGACTGCCATGCACGTATGGCTGTAAAAAGCAAGCTTAATTTTCCAATAAAATATGTGCAGTTCTGATGCGCAAGTTCTCCAGTCTTCAGATCTGCTAGGCATGTTTTAGGGCCTAAGGTCAATTAAGAAGTGAATTAAAATGTCTAAAAGGAAATAGGAAACAATGATAATTTTAAAGAGAATTTATTGTTGTTCGAGAGAATTAGTCTATAGCATATGCTCAACAGAGAGACTTTGTTACCAGTCCTACCATTGGCAAGTTACCACTCAATATAAACCCAAATCATAACTATTTAACTTCCAAGTAACACAGGCAACACAACATTCCAGAATAATACGGTCCATTAGGAAAGCACATTTCAAACTCTGGTAAGGGAAAAGTTAGGACAGGATATATCTGATAAAGATGAGGCCAGGTTTCCACCTCTGTTTCACAGGTTCTAATCTGGCTCAGCCCACAGGAGAGTAGTTTTTGTCAAGACATAATAGGCTATTCAAATGCTGCTTAGTTCAGGAAATGAACTGCTGGCCTGTGTTCAGTTCTTTGAGGACAAGTATTCACATTAAAAAAAAAATGTATAGGAGCATTTTCATTAGCCTCTTCCCAGCAGTCTCCAGCAGCTGGAGTAAACGTTGAAAAAGAAATCTTCCATTTTAAATAGTTTGTAATCCAAGTTCTGGCTTTTGTTGGGGTCTGGAAAGATGCAAACTGAGCAACAATACCACAAATGGGTCTGGTTGTTTTGTTCTCTACTGTCAAATTAATATTTGCTTTAGCAACAATGAACTGGACTTATTGAGCCCTTTTTGAGCCCGTGGAATTCACTGTGAATTTACTGGACATTGTGCTAGGTCTGTCTTTGGTGTTAATGGATGGAAAAATAATCTGAAATGATTCCAGTAATACATGATAATGGGTGACCTGCAAACCGATTCTCTTTCAGCTCAGACTCAGACGTCTTGGAGATCTTTATTTGATGACTATAGTGTCTTTACAGACTCAGTGCCTGACTAGGACAAATATACACAACACAATGACTTTGAAGATGGATGAGGTGAACCATCTTCCTATTCAAAGTGAAGCAGAGGGAGATGCCAATTCTTGATCTTTCAACTCTGGACTCAAATTATTAGCCAGGGTAACTCTAACCTTTATGCTAATTCTGGTGAAAACTGCAATAGTTTATGTGGATTGGAGAGTAGAAAGAGCTCATTAAAAACAAACCCAAAAACTCTACTGAAGCAAGGGGTTAAAAAAAGCAAGCAGAACAAAAGCAGAACCATCTGGTCACAAAAAATACAAACAGTTGGCCAGCCTTACTCATACAGCAGCACTCTACAAATATTCAAATACATTTGTGAACTCTAACAGAAACAGTCTCAAAATGAGTCACACCATTAAAGGACAAAGAACTTAGCTATATTGCTCTAAGCTACAATAAATAAGAGCAGGAACACTTTCATTAACATCTTACTTGGCACGGTTTACAGGTGTGCCTTTGGCCTTTACGTTTCAGAAGAGCTGTAAGGTCCACCACAGACTGATTGTTTCTGCTGTGGAAAAGGCAAAAGAAGAACACTTGCTGCTCATTCACTAAGGAACTAACCACAAGTAAGTCTGGATCTGGTGCCTAGCCCTCCCAGGAGTGCCTCTGCCTCCCACCACCACAGCCTGCTCACTGCGCTGCCTGACAGCTGCTGCAGTGAGCCAGCCCTCAGTGGGAAGTCCGAATGTGATGGCAACCCATTGTTCATGCACTTCCATGACAGGGTAAAGCTAGCCCCACGTCCCTGTGTCCCAGCTTTCCCTCTGTAAAATGCAGGTAAGCCCATCTTCCATTTTCATGGTGTTACTGGAGTATAAGAGCCCTGGAAAAGCTATGAACTGCACAGAGACTATGATATTAGGCTCAGATAACAAAGAAGGCAAACAAAAAGGTCTATCTGTTCAGGATACTATTCAAGAAATACAAATACTTCCCAAATATGCTCCAGTTCCCTTATTGCTGTATTCAGCTGCTTCACAGAATAGGAAAAAAAGTGCCTGATGTTTTACTACTGCATTTGAGTGTGAAATAAAACCTCCAGCTGCATTAGGAAGATAAAATGCTTAAACAGAACATATTTGCAACCATTTCCTCACCATTTCTCGATCCAAATAAAACACTGCTCACCATAGCAGTGTAAATGACACCACAGCACAGTAAGTAGAAAATGCTGTAACAAAGCCCTGGAGTATTTGCATGGCAATTTGAAAGAACAGAATCATCTTTAATATGAATAGTAAAGAAAAAGTATCAGGTTTTACCTTGAAATGTGAGGAGGAATGGACAAAAGGCTGTAATAGGAGATAATCACATTCAAAAGCGCTGGATTAGTCAGTTCAGGAAAAATACAAGTCTGTTGTTGACAAAGCACTTGTAGGGTTTGGTACTTAACCATCTTTTCTCTAAAAAGAATACTAGCCTGCTAGCACATTTTGCATCCTCCCATTAATTAAATTAAGCATCAGCTAAGGGTTCCACCAGCTTGTACTTCACAAACTGGAATACTGTTGCTATTACAGTTGCTATTATGTTAGGAAAAAACATGTTGTAATGAGGTTAGTTATCTCAGTGGCAGTTTACAGGCAGAGAATTAATAGGGAAACAGATTAATGTGAGGTCATTACAGAATCAGGCCAAATACAAATTAGTTTTAATGCCACTGTTCACAGCTTGGAGCATCAGAGAAGGCACTGAATGCGAGAGAGTGATGGAGCTGAATCAGGAATGGAGATTGTAACGGAAATTCTAGAGAAAATAGGACAAGATTTAGCAACAACATGGCCAGAGGAAGAAGATGTGGAGGGCAGAGAAAAGGTATTAAAAAGGACACTGAACTTTCAGGTCAAGGACAACTGTGGTTTGTGTCTATGCTAACAGAGAAGTAAACCGAGAAAAGACTGGGAGAAAATTGTTTTGACTCTGCAAACTATCATAATAGTACATACATAGTACATAAAGTGATAGCATAATATCACTGTAATAGTAAACAACTTCAAATGCAATTTTTTCTCTTTTATGCAGCAGCTTAATCCCATTTAAATACCTAGCCACCCACTTGGGCTGAGGAAAGAGAGTGCAAGCATGCTTGTATATACTGGAGAGATCCGATATATCAGAACTGCTTCCAAAAGAAAGGGTGAGAGCACGATGGTGACCAGGCTTTGCTGCTCAGCTAGCTAAGACCCCTGGGGGCCCAACCTTACCCAATAACTCAACTGGGCCACCAAAACACAAATGCTGTGGATCCAGGCTCTGCTTATTCATGTAGACTCTGGCTTTAATGCTTTAACTTCTGCAAGAAGTGCACAGACAAAACAAAAAACACTGTTGAACAAAGTGCCTGACAATGCCTCACCTCATGCTGGGCTCCAGTTTCATTGACAAATATTTAACAAGGGATACCGGAACTGCGTATTTATCTCTTCAGCTGTGTACTTTCATTAGGTCCATGGCTAAGACCCAGGTCATTATTTGCAGAAGTACGTATTTCAATGCCTAAGACCTGTTACCACGCACAAGTGCCTGTCTAAACAGACTTTCAGCAGCCTACTGGAAATCTGGCCCAGGAAAAGGCCCATTACATTTTGTGGCTTTGTGAACTATTATGAAGCCTCTAGTTTAGTTTGTGTCCCTCAAAGATTCACATGGTGGTTCTCCAAGGAGCAAGCTGCTGATTACCACACATCCTCTTTTCCGTGAAGGTAAATACTGCTTACAATTACAATGTTACAGAGCACAAAACAGTGGCATATATTATGTATGTACATCACACTGAAAATATGTGTATTTTAGGAATGAGAATGAACAAAATGCAGAAAATCCACTGGAATGCAAAGAAATACCTTCACCACATTGTTTGGAAGACTCCTTCATTTTGAAGAGGTCAGACTGCTGCACCAGTCTTGCCCTTTTGCAGAAATTTCCAACATATAAGGTGTTTTTGTATAATAAAAAGTGCATGTGTGATAAGCTTGTTGGTTCTCAGCTGACTGGGATCTTGATGGCTTATCATTACAACTTCACAGCTGCAATAATTAAAAGCTTTGCATGTAACACTGCAACGCCAAATTACTAAATACCACCAGACAGATTTTCTAAATTTTAATTATTATTTATAAAACAGATGTATATTTGTGGAAAAGAGCCATTAAATGAATATGCTCAAATACAGAAATGGATCAACAGCAGTTCAGCCAAAGCTGATCCACACTGTTCCGAAGTCTGGAAGTACTTCCAGAATAGGATTCATCCAAACATATGCCTTTGTCTGAGGGAGCTGTCTAAGCTTCTGTAGAGCTGACAAGAAATGGGTGCTCTTAGGTTTTGCTTTGCGCATCAGAGAAAATCAGGCTCTTAAAATAGGACTTAGTAAATGTGCCCCTTTTCTCTCTGCTGACTGTAAAGGAAGTCTGAGCTGATAAGCTGAGATACAGATTAATTCTCCCTTCCCACTTCCCTCCATGACTCCTTTATCATCGCATGGAACACATGCGCTTTTCAAAAGATGGACAGTGCATTATACTGAATGTTTCCAGGCCAGCCTTTGATCAATCTACCTTTTTCACTATGGGTTTTCTACAGTCTCCAACAGACAATGTGAGATGCTCCCATCGTTTTATCTTTCTGGCTCAAAGAGATTTATTGTGAAGCTCAATGGTTGTGTGTTGTAAGGAGCAAACCCAGAGCCCCTATCTGTTCAGGCCTGCTAGCCTTGGCAGATATGTAGGACAAGTCTCCTTCCGGCCCACTAAGGCAATCCAGTCCCAAAGGATAAACGGACTCTGCAGTCCCCTTGGCTGCAAACTGTAAATAGACAAGGTGGAGAAAGAAGACCAACCGGTATCTACTGTCCTACTGAACAGATGGATTTGTTCTTAAGTGATTATAGAACTACACCTACAAAAAGAGCATAGCACAAATATCTTCATTATCTCTGAGCCATCAACAGAAAGGTCCATAGTGCAACTCCCATAGGCTCTGCTGTAAGTGCATCCCCAATGAGCTGGAAGAATTAAAAGCTTGTGTACAGTAAACTGTGTGCGATTGTTCCTATGCTCAGAGCAGGCACAAAGCTGGTTGGGACTCCTTGGGGAGGCTAGCCTTTCATTCAGAGAAAACTGAATGGGCACAGACTGAAGGAATTCTTCCTATTTTACTTTTAATATTCAAGTATTGCTTTGGTTAGTGACCTGAACAAGACAAACAAACAGCAAAATACAATACCACACTTCACACATGCATAATGCAATTTTACAATACCAAGCCAATAAAAGAAAAAGGCTTTATGATGCTCTATATGACAGGGACTCATACCACACTAGTAGTCAAAATCACCAGCTGGCTCCACTGGGCTGCGATGCCAGTGAAATCCTTAATGCAGCTGGGAGACAAAATGATGAAGAAGAAACTGATGCAACAGTATCATCACTGAGCTCTTTTTCCACATAAAAAATCAGAAGCTCACTTGAACTCAGTACTCCTGTACAAAACACAGGACAGCAAGCAACAGTTACTGCTGTTCCTTTGCAGATAAGGTATTTACTGCGCTCCTCAGTGAATCCTAGGCAATTAAGTCTGCAGTAGGTTGTAGCCTTTATACTGAGTCTTATTTGACAACCCTAGCCACCTAGCCATATCTGCACCACTTTTTACTATATTAATGTTTTATAAATAGCATGAAGACAACTAAATGCTAAATGAAACAACTGAATCAATCAGTAACAACAGGAAGCTAAAATTATGGACAAACGAAAACTAGACAATACAATCAGAAGATGACAAATGAAAGCCAAAGAGGAAAGCTGAAACCACATGAAGTTGTGCTTCAAAGAAGGGCTTAATGAAACATGCAAGTCCAGTGCTCGTTTTTTCTCCCCATTTGCCCTATGATAAACAATGTACAATGCCAGTTTTTTCAAGAAGCCATGGGAAGCAAAGTTTCTGTAATTTAAGACAATACTGTGAGAAAAAAATTCTATAATGTAAAACACAACGAAAAGCTGATTACAAATTGACACAAGTTTTGCATTGTTTGTATTCCTAAAGTTATTTACATTTCAAACTGTTCTTTTTCATGGCCACAGTGGGACACTATAGCAGGGTCCCCAGTGTGCCAAAACAGAGTTGTAGTTTGCTTTCTTAAATGCTCAGTTTTCTCAAAAACATTATTTTTGGACTGTTTCTTTTCTGACTGATTTTCAATGTTCAAAATGCTTCTTTGCCCATAAAGACAGAATAAATTGACATCTGCTATCCTTGAACTTATAACTGAAACTTTCTGTACAGGGCAATATCAAAATCTTTAGTCCTCATAAACCCCCTTATGCTTGGGAAGATACACATGGATGTCATCAGTGAGTATGCATTAAGCTATGTTACTGGATCTATCTGAAAATTAAAGTAACATATGAATTACAGCCCTTCACGGCTGCAGTATCTAAACTTCCAGTTATAAGAAGCAGTAAGTAAAGCTGGGTGACATACACCACTGCTGTGTAAGTAGTTTTCATTTGGAGGTAAAAGTAAAGTAAAATTCACATCAGCTCTCATTTCTGTAACTACTTTTATGCCAACAACCTGTAACTATATTTTTAGGACAATGATGGTTGAGTAGGTGCACTTACAACTAAGGTTGCTGGAACTGCAGAGAGCAGAAGAGCAATCCAAGCCATTTTTCTCACAGTTAAGGGCACAGAAAATAGAGCCAGCCTTTTGTACACAGGCTGCAAGCCGACCCAACATACACCAAACACAGTAAGCATTACAGAAAATGCACATTATTTCCAATTATTAACCAGAAAAAAACATATTATATAAAGACACATGTAGACTGCATTTTATCTGGAGCAAAATCAGAAGAAAATTAATTTTTTATTAAAAATTATCTAAAGACTTGAGGAGCCCATCACATACTATCAGCCAAGTTAGCTCCTGATCACCTCTCCATCAGTAGTCACCAGTGAAAGGCATAATCCCTTGCAGTGTTTTCTTCACCAGCAAACAAGTAAATCAGGTTCCTCCCTGCCCTACCTGAAAACCTCCTGCCTTCCTTCCAATACTCCTGCCTCAAAAATTTGGGTCACAATCTGAGTCTGGGAGAGTGCCAATGGGAGCAGCAGGTCTGCATTGGGCACGAGCAGGGGCTGGATGCAGCTGCAGGTCCCCACGTGCCATGCCAACCTTATGAAGGGCATGATGGGGAGGTGAGTGGAGCAGCTGCCCTTCAGCCCCTCGGCAGATCCCCAGCACCAGAGAGGCTCAAACAGGTCTCCAGCTTCCCTGTGCTAAGGAGTTGTAACCCGCCTCTTAAATCCTGACTCTTAACCAAGCTGCAGGTGAGTGAGGCTGCAGATCACATAACACATACTACCCTTGAGAAGTGGCATTAATGAAAGAAGCCAGGACATGTTGTAATTGCTGTCAGCTCTGGGAAAGGCATAATGCAAAACACACACGGCATGTTCCAGTAGCAGAGCCTCGAAGCAATGACGGACGGGTTCAGGTTGTGAGGTGCACTAAGCAAAACTGACATAATCTCCCAGCTACACAACTATTCAACACTGCGGGGTAATCCCTTAGCTATTATAAGTGCCACAGAAATCCTGAACAAAGGCAACAGAGAGGTTTGTAATCTATGTGAACACTGCAGACAGGTACCAGGGGAGCTTTCAGACTTGGTCTCGCAACCACCTCCCAGCCCACTCTGGGACTTGGGGAAAACCAGTAATGCTGCTGGTCTAAACTGGGGCAGTTCCCTGCCTTCTAATCTGCACATGGAAACTGCAAGCCCAAAAACATGCCTGTTATAGTGTATGCCTACACTAATTGGCTGATTATACAAGACTGGAGACATGCACCAAACCTAAATGATACGTAAAGTCAGGAGCAATATACCTAATCACAGCAAGAGAGATTCAGGTTAGATATGAGGAAAATCCTTCCCTGGCATTTAAGGTTTAACAAATGCCACTGAATGTGTAACGAATGCCATTTAACACATAACAAGCTTGTATCCTGCCTTCCTTTAACTATTTTGTTTTATCGTATCTGATATTACACTCTTTCTGTGTGTTTTTTTCAAGTGCCCACACTGTGCACACATGGCTGTAAAAACAATAAATACTATTAAATGGTGGCTATTACAAGATTCATAGCAAATATTCATGATCCATCTTACAAATTTAGGGCCCGTATCTAAGAAAACCCTCACTTTAGTAATAGGCATAATTCTGATTTATTCTTTTTAGCTCCATTACCAGCACTGCAAGTAGATGTTAGAGAAGAAACTGATCTTGTAATAGTTTTTCAGGATCAGGCCCTAAAAACAGAGGATACAGATGGCGAACACAAGATGCGCACTGAGTGAAAACAACTCTTGCTTTCCACAGTGGCAGAATGCCAGTTAGTTAGTGCCTGCTGATGACAGTACAAGAAAAGGAAGAACTGTCATACGCGTGTGCCAAATTTACTCATTTTAAAAATGAATTGGGCATCACTGTTGCAGCTAACCAACAAAATAAGTGGGGCAACAAATTATGCCCCTTTTAATCAACTGGTACTGTCACCTCTGCAAACAGGGAGGGTTTCTAAATTTGTTTTTTGGTAAGTTTGAAGCAGTAAAAAAAGATGGAAACATCCTGTTAACAAATTACTGGTTCAATTCAAAGACCATCGAAGGACTTTCTATAGACTTTAGATCAGGACTGAAACGCATAAACAGCATTACTCCATGAAGGAATGTCAAAGATGAAGAGCAGATTCATCACTTGGGTTTTTACAAGTTATTAGAGAAAGGATAATAATAAATTATATATAATATATATATAATAATAAATTATTAGATCCTGATTACAGATTTCCAGCAGCATGACTACAACTATATTGATAAAGGCATAAAGGTTTGAAGAATTAGGCATTTATTTCACTGTTTGGCTGCATTAGTCGAGACAAGAACCAGGTTATGTATTATTTCACCTATTGCTTTAAAAGGGAGTAGAAGGAAAAGCCAGATTTCCACCATCATATCTAACTTCAGAATGCAAGTCTTCTCTGAAAAAAAATAAATGCCACCAACTTACTTGTATTCAGAAGGTGGCCCCTGAAACATGTACTCCTGATGTGAACATCTGCAGGGAGGAATTCCTAATGCTCCAGATACACCATCCCAGCCAGAAGAGCTCCAGCACTGTACTCATTTATATTTTAGCACTCCTCAGTGAGGAAGAGCTTGGTTCCAGAATATAATGCTACACAAAGAGTGACCATAAACAAACTGGATTAAAAATAATCCCTGGAAGTGGCCTAGATATTTAAAGAAACTTTTTCTAAAGTGATACAGGTCTGAACACATGATCAATTAAACAAACAAAAAAAAACCCTAGATACAGAAAATGGCTATGAAATCTAGGTTTTCATCCAGTTTTGAAAGCTCCTTGCACAGGATGCCAGCAGAGGTTGCAGTTCTACAAAAATCTTTCTATAATAAGATAGCTAACGTTTTCTATTATTATCTAATAATTTCCTATAATAAGAGCCTTATCAAATGCAGTAATTCAAACTAATTCAACAGGAAGCCAAATGCAAAGCTACATGGTTCACCTGGTTTATGAAAGATTCAGAACCTCTACTAATCCAGTTAAAATGACCCGCCAAACAAACTACTTGACTACAGAAGGTGAATATACAACCTTTGCTTATAAATGCATAAAGTAACTGCCTGAGGAATAGCCCAGCATTGCATTACTACTACAAATGTCCATTCCTTTTTGCTTGCTCTCTCTCTGTGAGGAGGAAATTAAATTCTCTTTAGAGTTTCAGCTGCCATTTAAAAACATTTCAACAATCCAAATACAGGATTTACTCCACTGACTGCTAATGCTAAAGGCCTCAAAACCACTTACTCTGAACAAAGATGAGCTTTGCAATTTGTAGCTGCATCTATAAAGCAATGAAAAAATGATGGTTTCCTTTGGACTGCCACAGAAAGGGCTGCTTTGTTCATTTCTTTCCTCGGGGAGCGCATTGCTATAATTTTCCATTGGAGAGTTTCTGTATTCCTGCACTGCTAAAGTGACTGCCATGCTGACCTAATTTGGGTCATCAAAAACCTAGGATTAATCACGTCTAAAACAAACAATTAATTGTTACACAAATTTACTTGGTTACCTGTGCTGTTTGGAGCATGCTAGCGCTTACAGAACGGTATGGAAATGTCAGGTACACAGCTCTCAGGTACCAAATCTGGTAATGCAGTGCTCAGATCAGCGTGCACAGGGCTGCCTGGGACAATTTCATACAGCTCCTCTTTATGTAATGCAGGCATAACCTTGACCTGGCAGGCACAGCTCCCTTGAAACACCTCCATGAGAGGTCAGTAACATTAGATTTCACACATCTTCAGCATATGCTCACTAGATGGGATAAGTAACCAATGTGTGTTGGCAGAAGGTTACCTACTCTGCACTCAAAGGACATTCTGGTTTCCAAGAGATCAAACAGTGGCACATTAGAGGAACTGTACAGGACTTCACTGCCTGTTCCCCAGTCCCATTTCTGCTGATACAAGTTTGTGCCCAACACAACCCTCTGAAGGAACCCCAAATTCTCTTTTTCCAGAGGTCCTGAGAGTCCCCAAACATGGAAAGCCAAGAGGAGCTGCAGGTAGCCAGATCTGGAAAGTCATCATTTGCACAGGTCACAGTGTGCCCCACTTCTCCCCTGACTTGCATGCTTTATTGGTCTTTCAGATCTTACTCGTCCTTGCTATTTTGTGGGTTAAGCAACATCTGCTCGGATAATCAGAAGAGATTAACAAGTCACAGAACAGTCATTACCTGCAGACATTCTGAAAATAGCCATCTTTGCAAATCCAGCCGACAGAGACATTGATTACAGTAATCCTAGAGGTAGACAGTATTTGCATAGAAAGAGTATTTTCATCTTTTAAGTAGAACCCATGGCAAAGTAAGTTTCTCTATTTCCAAAAATGTCCGCTCCAGTATTTCAGGAAATACACAGTGAAACTGGTGTTGCAATATCCTGAAATGTTGACTGTGTCATGCTTCTAGTGATTAGCCAGTTCTAGAATAAAGGACTACTTAGCATGAGGGGAAGAAAACCGAAAACATTCAGCCAGTAACAGCTTCAGCTCTCACTAACACCTCTTCACGGCTTCTGAGACTACTTGCATGTATAGTAGCAGACATGTGTTTAATAACTGGAACCAGAGGCATCCAGTCATCCTGGTTACTTGGATAATACTAAAATAAAGATGTGCTTTCCTAAAGGACTCCAGCTCAACTGTAATGTAAGAACACCTTTTAACCTCTAATAGACTTCATCTTGGTTTTTAATTTGAAGAAGCTACTTACTAGAGAGAATATTGTCGTCAACTAAGAATCTGTTGGAAATTTTATTTAACTAC
Source organism: Lathamus discolor (assembly GCF_037157495.1). Classification (NCBI taxonomy): domain Eukaryota; kingdom Metazoa; phylum Chordata; class Aves; order Psittaciformes; family Psittacidae; genus Lathamus; species Lathamus discolor. The sequence goes on along the minus strand of NC_088888.1, from coordinate 36,803,466 downwards.
CTTTGACTTTGTTACAGTCCTGGGTTCAGCAGTAGCAGTTATTTTTCTCCTTGTTAGTAGCTGGTGCAGTGCTGTGCTTTGACTTTTGGCCTGGGAACAGTGCTGATAACACTGATGTTTTTAGTTACTGCTCAAATGTTTTAATCTGACCAAGGACTTTTGAGTCTCATGCTCTGCCAGGGAGGAGGGGAGGCCAGGAGGAAGCAGAGACAGGACACCTGACCCAAACTAGCCAAAGAGGTACTCCATACCACAGCACGTCATGCCCAGGATGTAACGGGGAGGTACCCGGAAGGGCTGGGACTGCAGGGCTGGATGAGGTATCGGTCGGTGCTCGGCTGGGGGGAGTGGGGCGAGTTATTGGTCGGCTGGTGTTGAGGTGTTGTATTCTCTTCCCTTGTTATTTCCTTTATCATTATTATTATTGGTGGTAGCAGTAGTGATTTGTGTTATACCTTAGCTACTGGACTGTTCTTATCTCAACCCATGGGAGTTGCATTCTTTTCGATTCTCCTTCCCGTCCCTCCAGGAGTAGAGGGAGGGAAAGAAGGGGGGGAGTGAGTGGATGAGCTGTGTGGTTTATGGCTGACTTTGTTTAAACCACAACAGTTACAAAATTCACTTGACATATATACAAAACTAGAGAAGGGGTTTTTTGGGGTTTTTTTTATTTAGCATGTTTTGAGAACAGTTTTCGAGCTGGGTTTTTGTAACAGACCCTTAAAATATACTGTAGAAACTCATTTTCCCCTCATTTTTTTAAATTCTGTTTTCATCTCAGTTTGAAGGTAAGTTTAGAAACATTAGGACATTGCTTTTCGAGAACATCCCAAGACAAAAGTTGAAAAATTAGATACAAAAAGCATAATATAGTTATAATCCAAAAATTCCGAGGTAGCATTTACAAAATTATGTCAACTTTTGAAACCTGTTATAAATGTTATGGCTTGGTGACTTACAAAAACCAACCCTAGTTAAATAAAAAATGTCTATGTGGAAAATCATGTTGGCTAGGTAGCTCTAATTTAAATTAGGTATTGCAGCAATACATGAGGAGACATGGGCAAGGCTGAGATGGAAGGCAACACACAGAGTATACGCACAAAATCTTATGTCTGCAAATGACATAATTTCATAGCACCTCTCTACATGGGGAACAGCACAGGACAGATCAACTCATTCCCAAATTAGAAAACTAAGCCTGGATGGAACCACTTGCCCTGCCAGAGACCAGACTGGGGAAACGTGAGGTCTCAATGGTGTCATCTGGATCATGTTGGTAACTGAACATATGTCCTGGCAAAAAAGGGGTTCGCTGTGCAACCCAGTACGCAGCCACCTATCAGCTGAGGAAAGCCCTACAGTCAGGGAGAGAGGTACTTTGTATGGACTTTAAAAGGGGAAATCTGAAAGACCTCAGCAAATTTCAAATTCTTGGCAAATTTTGTGACAGCAACCAGGACATGCCAATGCACCTAACTTAAAATAAATGAAAGACACTGACTACAATGTGACACACTTCCTGAAGTTACTGCACTCATAAACTCATATACAGGGGTTTCTCACAGAACTGATGTATGGTCGATAGTCACTGCAGAAAGAACAAGTGCCCTCCTTTCTCCCCAGGACTGAACATGAGATCGCAGAGCAGCTTCAGAGCCTCCTCATCCGCAGCTGAATGAGCCGGTGGAAGCTGTGGAATGACTGCTGAGGATGGCAGGACCATGCTCTGCTCCCTTGGTCAAGCAGAACATCACCTTCTGAGCTGTTTGCTCCCCCTTGGGCAGGGGCAAGCACTGAAGAAAGGCAGAAAAGCTAAGAGACCTGTAAAGGGCAAATACATACAAGGGGTGCCATCTGGCAACAATATAAGGAAAAAAAGCATTAAGTGGCTTATATAAACCACTGCCATAAAACCCCTGTATAAAGGCAGCTGAGGACACCATCTCTCCCAGCCTGAGGTGCTGCTAGATGAGCACTGTGAAAAGAACAAAAGTAAGCTTATGCAATGCCTTGCATTAGACCCAAAGTAAACAAAGTCAGGACCTGCATTTTGACAGCAACGTGAACCAAACGAAGCTTGTGCTTCTGGGTAAAACCCTTGAGCTCCTTGCTGTTGTTACGCAGAGCTGGGATGGGTGGGAGATGAGCAGCAGCTGCCTCAGTCACAGGAGCCCCACGAGGCACAGGCCATGCTGGGACACACACAGACCTCCCATCCCCTGTTCCCTCCACCTCGGTGTCAAAAAGCAGCTCCTTCATGGTCCAGCTAACAGCATAGGCTCCACACAATAAGAAACACCCAGCACAGTCAGGGAATTAAGGCCTGAACATAAGCCAGCTGAAGGTAATCAATGACTTAGATGCATTCTCAGTCAGACCATTATAGCACTATCTGCAGGGGTTAAATCTCTGCGTCTCTGATCACCACCACCTCCTGGTTCCTCAGATGAAGGTGAACCTGCACTGTCCCTGACTTTTAAGGACTACAGAAAACAAAGATGAACATGTTCATCCATTTCACACACCCAGCCAAACAATCCAGAATACTGAGGAGATGCCAAGTGGATGTGCTGTGCTTATGCTCACCACAAAATCCAGTGACCAGTTATCTTGTTGACTTTGCAACGTAGAGTTCCTCAGCCTTAGTAATGACACCACTTACTGTCTCAAGGGTTGTGTCCATGGAGAAAAGTATCAAAACAGGTCACAAATGTGGAGGTGCTTTGAAAAAAAGGCTTATTTAAAGTAATTCACAGAATTTGCCAACCCTTGAAACCCACTGAACCAAATTACTTCTAAACATACTTCTTTAATATTTTATTTTTATTATTATTATTATTATTATTATTGTTTCATTTTCCCCTTCAAGTAAGTCTGTTGCCCATGTGCAGTCTCTGTTACAGCCATGGCAGTCTGTGCTGGGGAGCTTCTGCACCAGCTTAGTTTAGCGGGTGCTGTTGCATTGGTACTATAGCACCTTCCACATCAACAACCAAACCTTCCCTCCTGATACAGTTTACCATGAAGAAGAGCTTTCAGCTCCCAAAGTGCTGTCATTCCCTCTCCCACTCAACCAAGGATAACTCCAGTTCCAGATAATTTAGCTATTATTCAAAAGAGCTGTGGGAATACTGCCATTTTTAGGAGCACCCACAATGGCTTTCACAGGTAAAACTCTATCTTCCAAAACTGACGTCAAGGCTAGCACTAAGCGCACCTATGGTACATTCCCCAGTGGAAGTCTTCCAGCTCTTGGTCACAGCCAACATGTGGATCAGATCCCTCCAAGAAAAGGGGAAAGTTAGGCAACTTTGTTATAGGAAGGAATCCAGCACAACACTGGTTTCTATGCAATAGAGCTCCTGAAGTATTAATTGAGCTTTTTGCTTTCCTGTAATATAATGTGCAGAAAATAACATACAGGCAGATAGCAAGGCATAACACATCTGAAGGATATTATTTTCTACATTTTGCTACAAGTATAGTTATGCAAAGTTCACAGTGCTGTAGGTCTTTGGTTTTATCTATTATAGTCAATCACTAGAAAACTGATCCATCTTTACTCCTAGCAAAATTAAAGATTTTGGTAACTTTTCAGTAAAGTAACAGTTAAATAACAGACAAATGCTAATTTCATACTAGCCTTCTCTACCAGGAACAGAATTCAAGAGCATTAAAATATATATATATATAAAATTAAAAAAACTTCTACTGAGTTTTAAAAGCTCTATGCAGTTACTTCAGATGATTGCTCAGAAATTCAACAAAGCCCTAAAGATTACTCATGTCTAGCAGCATCATCAAGGACAAAGTAACTTTCTTTTTCCTCTTACAGAGAAAATGGACTTTTATTATGCTGCTAATCACACCTACACATTGAGTACCCTAAGTGTTACAAAACTAAAAAGTAGGAACAAGTTCTAGTTCTCATTTTTATAAAACAATGATCTTTTCGGATCACTCCCTCAGACTTTAGAACTGAGGGCTACGATTCTCCTAATGGTATCTATTAGATTAATATCAAGTGACCTTAGCATCTTGTAAAGTATCTTTTTATTTAAAATTACAACCAATCTCAAGTATATGTTGAGTAAGAATTTCTAATTGCTACTGAAATTGCTGAAACGGAATCTGACATATAAAATCCACAGTGTTGTATGTGGGGATCATTCATATGAGTCACTATCATTTCTAACATGAAATGATGTTCACTGTTGAAGATTTCTGCTGCACATTCCAGAAATACAATAAAGAAATTAGAAGATCTATTAGACTCTCCACAGCATAAGAATAAAAATGTTAACATCTGAATTTGTAATTTTCACCACACATAAGAGGAAGGAAACTCTTATTTTTAAGCCTGTATGGTGCCCCTTAACCATTTACAATCCCTGGCATAATTTTTCAACCACAAATGTTGGCATAAAATATTTCATAGCAGGCAGTTACCCTTCCCAGAGGAAATTCCTCAAATATACCCAAAATTTGTTTTTAACATTTACTACCAGCATTCCTTACATTCTGCCATAAATGCTGGGTGACTTTCATAAATTGCCAAGAATGAAAGACATCACTTGCAAAGCACAACAGTCCTCAAGCTCTTCTGCAATTGTGGCAGCCCTCGACAGCATCACACACAGCCATAACATACATATACAGCAATATTCAAGCAAGCTACTGGTGAGAACAGTGTTAGGATACAGAGGGTGCAAATGAAAACGTTTCTTTTCCTGTTCTTGACCATCTACCCCTTCCTGGGAAAACTACTCAAACATGACTGATGTCCTTTTTTTACTGAGGTTTTCATCTTCTTATTCATTCTCTTAAGGTCAAGTATGCAAGTTTTACCCACATCCGGTCTAATGTTTTAATTTCTATGTCATGTGCATTGTGTACCGGCAAAGTCTCAAGATTTACTTTGTAGGAACTGATACAGAGGATGAATTACTGACAGGATTAACATTGCACTAGTCAAAAATAAGGAGTATATCAAACACTTTATGAAAAAAAAAAAAAACGGAAAACAAAGCTGTTCATCAGTAGGGTTACTGGCTGCTGAGCACATTGCTTTTTAATTTGCTTCGTTATCGCTTCCTTGTACTCCCCTTTCTGCCACTGTGCATGTCTGTCTGCCCTGTCTTGTTTTCCACTGTCTTGCAAGTGCCTGGCAAGATCCCTGGGCAGGGTCATCTTCCGTCCCCAGAGGAGCACCAGCGTAGAGGACCACAGCTCCTGACCAGGAATGCAGTTCGTTTCAGCAATGCATACAATAACCAATAACAATGCTGGAAAATTCCACTTCCATTGATGTAACTGGTGATTATTAGCCTTCTGTGTTTATATTCATCTTCTGTCCCTAGGCAAAATCCTGCTCAAACTCCACACTGCTGACCATCAGAGTGCAACTCAGGGGAGCGGAAACATAGAAGGCCCCTATGAGGAACCTGGGAAGTCGGAGAACTTCTTGCTTACTCCTGTCAAATATCCTGAGCAACCCACTGGGGTGTTTTACCAGGCCCCTGATCATAAGAATTTGACCTTATCACTGTGCTGAATGATTTAGCAGCTCACTGGGAGCTGATAATCTGCCTATCATGACTGATCTAAAACTAGAGAATGGTCATGCACATTTTAAAAATAGTCTGTTTATCACACCATTTATATTGATTATCTTCTGGGTACAGTCCAAGAGACATCATTCTGGAAGTCAATCTGAAAATAAATATGACCTGAATTTATCCAGAACAGGATGGATGCAGCCTTGTTACTAGGCACCTAATTTTTTGCTTTTTTCTTATATCAAATTGAACACATTAGAACAATATATAGCTGTCTATATATTAACATCACAGCCTCCTGGCAATTATGAATCATTAAACAGAATTTTAATGCACGTAATTCACATACGCACACTGATCCTTGAAAAGTTTAGTTCCCATTCCCTGCGTACTGAAACACCCTTCAAAATCCTGAAGTAGTATTGCTAACATGGTTTGGTATATGCACTGAACTAACCCCAGCCGTCTACCTGTGACCTGCCAGAAAGACAGCCAAACGCTGTCAAGCAGTAACAAACAGACTGCAGAAAGCTGAAGCATAAACAGAAGTGTGATTGAAAACACTGTGAAAGAGAAGATGCAGATCTGCAGCCCTGCTGCTAACTAAGATCTGTTGCTCAACCTCAGTGCCTGTCAGCAAACCCACTACAGCAAATTTTGCCCAAGTGAAGCTGGGACATGAAAGATGCAGTTGGCTTTGGAACCACATTTCAGATCAATCTGTGCTTGAGAAAGGCTGTCAACCTTTGATTTCCAGATAAAGGCAACTGATTGCTAATTACCGTGTAAATTAATTGCTTCTCGGGGTTGATTGCTGCCACTATTTACTGCTATAACCTGAAGAAGTCAGGTTCTTCTGCTTAATATTTGAACGTATTTACAGCTTCCAGAGGCAGAGAGAACAGGTTTCATTTTCAGCAGTCTACTCCAATGTTTCTTCGTTACTGGAAGAAACTATGAATACTATAATCAGATATTTCTTGTGCAAAGAGAATTACATTATACACTTGCTTCACTAATGCTGCTCATGAGTAAGGATGAAATGTCAGGCAGAGAAGGGTGGATACTCTCTGAAAGTGGAAGGAAATATAACTTTGCAATAACTGATTTCTGCAATAAATAATTCATAACAAATTATTATAGGACATACATTTTACGGAACATAAAACTAGCAGTAGAAAGCATTGTTACCTTATGGCAACTTAAGATCAAAAAGCTGTTCTTATGTCCCTCTTTCTCTGCCCAGAGCTCAGACTCCATGCATAACCCAGCTCTTTGAACCTCCTTAAAGGATGTCTGAAGCGTGAGGCATCATGTTGAGAAAGAGACATGGCTCTCTCTGTGCTGTTTTGACTTCCCTCTTGCCCACAGACATGGCAAAGACAGTCATCTGTTTTACACCCTGTACCCAGGCAGCAATACTATGCTGCTGGGAGAGTAGCAGGACATCTCTCTGATGCAAGAAGCCCTACTGCATCTGTGTTGGCAGGTGCAGCTCCATGATCTCTGTGTGTTGCCTTATGGCTAGGAAACACTCAACCCTTTTGAAATACCTCGTAGGTAACAACAAACCGGTTCTCCTTTGCCCAAGCTGCACTCTGACACAGCAAGCAGCAGACTCAGAATCAGAAACATCTCTTCGCAGCTTCCCGAACTGTAGCAACATTTTTGGCAAAAATGAGAGCAGCACCAGCAAAGGAGCATTATCCTCCCCTTCCACCACATGTTCTACTGCACCTCTTCTATTGCAGGAGGGGGAAAAAAGGTGATATTCTGTAGAAGAGAACAGTGCATAGATGGAAATGACCCTAATAAGGAAGAACCTTTTCATGAGAATTTCCGCTTATCTTCCACATTCACTACATACCGTGTTGTATCAAGCAAATAAACTTGCTGGAGTTTCCAGCCCACTATATTTAAAAATGTTGGTAAATTGAAAGTGGATGATGCCACTTTGTTCCCTCCTCCTCCTGTCCCCCCACACACCATGAATGTATTTTGGAAGAAAAGAATACACCCACTACTTGAGCAGAATCTAAGTATTTCACAGATTATGTATGTAAGAAGGAAATAATACATCATTGCATTAATGTACAGTGCTCCATGCCTATAGAAAACCTGAAGGAATACGAACACTTGGACAGGAGGTAACCTTCCCTTGTGAAGCAGGGTCCCAATGGCTGAGACCTGCTGTAAATAATTAATAACACCTTTTCAGGCAGTGACTTATGCCTGAATTCCTAAAGGAAATAGTCTACTTAAACTGGTTTATTAAAGCTGTATCCTAAGGCAAATCCAAACTCTGATTAATGAAGCCAACTGACCAATCTGTGATGCATTTTTCCTCTCTAGCCCTTCACGTGATACTCAGACCCATACAGCACATAATTAAATCAAGGATGGCTAAAATATCTCACTTGCTAAATTACTATGCATTTGCCTAATTAGCAATTACAATCCACTGTTGTCACAGACATTTGCTGAGTAATACCTCTGTTCCACCGTAGGCTTGAGCATAACTACGGAAAAAAATAATGTAGAAAAAAAATGCTATAGTAAGATGCTTACGCAGCACTATGGATAAATCAAAAAGAAGGTCACAACTTCAAAGGAGCTGGAGCTTTTATTTACAGTGCAGAGATTAGCAATATAATGAATGAGAATTATAACAAAATGAAGGAGAAAAATCACTCAAATCTTCTAACCATGCATCTTTTGGAAAAGCAAGGAAACAAACCCCACAAAGCCAAATGTTGTCTAAACACTGTACTGGTGCAATGTGCTTCTGATCTGTGATCCACCCCCATTCTCTCCCCACTAGCCTGGTGTTAAAAAGAAAGAAAGATTTCACACCAATTCCACACTTTGGAACAAGATTTCAAGGAGCTTTTCTTCTCCTGCAGTGTAGGGAACAAGCAATGACAGGATCAGATAAAAGCACATAATAAGATTAAGTCTCATTTAAAAAGTGCTCTTGTGCTTCAAAGACACTTAACTCTATTACAGGTAAGACTGAGAATGGTACAGACACCTACAAACAAAACACAGTCATGTGTGCAGAAGAGCCCCTACACTGAAGAAACTGCATTTCTTGCTTCTAAGCAAATGGTCACATCAAACGGCACAACATTTGTCTGAAATTCATGGATTTTATGTGATGAGGCAAGACAATATTAGATGGGGGACTTGATGTGCCTTGCACTGAAAGGGTTTCTGAATAGCTAAGTATGAAGCATCTCCACATTCAAACAGATGTTCATGTACGGTGTACGTAATCGCTTTCTTTGCAGTGAGCACCTGGTATGGCAGCAGCTCAGAGCACTCAAGTGCAACAAACTGCTTCTCTAATAACTTGTCTCCTTGTGTAGCCATGTGTTACAAATACTGGATTTCGGTCTCAAAGGCACAGTAGGGAAGGCTGCAGACCCACTGCTGCCTGTGAGCACACATGCAATGCTCATTGCCACTTCTTATCTCCAGCCTGTCTGCTGAGACAGATGCACCTGACTCTGTGGCGAACAAATCTCAGGTGTTTCACAGGCTGTGGAATGCAAAAGCTAAAGGAATGAAACGCCTGACCTTTAAAATAAGGCAGAGAAAACTGCCTGCAAAACTTTTGCAGGTAAAACAAATTCAATTCCAACAAATTTGACTTCTAAAAAGAAAGAGAAATTTAAATTCGCATTATTACAGGAATTGATGGAAATTCAAAATTAAATAATTACATTGAAATAAACCAAGTAATTATTATTGAAAGCTAGATGCAAACCTGAATAAAATTACGTGAATACACCTTTAACAAAAGTGAAAGGAACAAATTCAACCAATTCAGCAATGCATATAACGAAAGCCCAAAAGAATTAAATGCACCTTTCTTCAACAAAGTTTTTACTCATTTGCTAAATCTATTACATTAGCCAGATCTTTTAAAGTATATTTATGGATAGGTGTGCAAAGCTATAAGAATAATCACACTTCAGATCAATTCATCAATAATTAGATCTTTGTGAATGATAGAATTACTGGTTTTACCAGCAAAATTCTCAAATTTCTGATAAATGAAATATATAATGTATAAAACACTAATTTTTGTTTCAACATTCGTATTATAAAATTCTTTAGCTAAATTATTAAACTAATTCTGTAATGGACAATGCTCATCCTGATTCTGTGAAGATGATTAATAAAACCATTAGCAATGAATCCTTACGTTTTCAGTGCCATCCAGATCAAATGTAGCTAGAGACTGACCCTAATCCTAAATCAGATTTTGTAGCTAGCCTCTATTCTGCCAGCACAGAGAAGCTACAGATGGCAGAACAATGGAACACAACCATACCAAACAGGAACATTAATTTTTAAAGACTACTTAGAAATAGATTTCTCACACAGATTTATAACTGAATTTGCTGCTGGGCAGAAGAAATATAAAATAAAACAAAAATCTGCCTGGTGTAGAATATTGCTAAGAATATAGTGTTTCCACTGAAGGCTGCTCTGAGACCAGACAGGGTCACAGACCGGGACAAGAGATGATGTTAAGGGCAGTGCTGTAAGGAAGGGGACCTCTTTCATGAAATTCTTCTCTCCCTTTCCCAGTGTCAGCTTCTCAGCTCCTTACTACATTCAATTCCAGTGTCTGATGGCATTTTGCTTTTTCTTTAGGAACTGAATATAAATGTAAATCAACGTCTACAAGGATGTTTGTTTCACAGTTAATACTCTTCCACTGTTTCCTTTTTGTCACTCACTCTGGGAATGCAAAAATGCCTTGCAGCAGGAACATATTACATACATTCTCAGTATGGGTCCCTTTAAACTGTAACAGCAACAAACGCATGAGACAAAACCCATCGTCTAAACTACACCAATTTCCATTCAATAACCTCTTGCTATTTGTAAGAGCATTTTGTTCTTAAAATCTACCTTCACAATTTCATACAATATTTACAGGGTACAGGAGCACAGCATAAAACACATCACTTCTCATCCTAAAATTAACGCAGTGCTTTCATGGATTATGCAACAGTACTTAAATCCGGGCAGATTTTTTTCAGAGCTGTGTTTACAGGCAGTGATCCATGGATTTTTCAATGCCATTATTTCAACAGAAGTTTAACTCATGATCAATACTAATTTCATGATTCATTTTTATACAGTTAAAATTTTGATTTCACTGCATGAAAAGGTCTGCCCCCCAAACTTTCTATAATGACAGAGAAAGTGCCCAGATGGAAATGCCGTGGTGACTAGGTGTCACATGAAGATGCAGCCATGCTATATAGAGTCCAAAATGGCCCCCAGAACCTTTTTCCACCAAACCCTGGGGAAACAGCTACCACCCAACACAGCAATTAAGCTCAATCCTTCTGGGAACAGAGCAAAAGATAAAACCACTTTAAGTGCCACCTTTCGCTAAAATATCTACCCTATCACCCACCTATCCCACAAACATCATGTTGGGGAAACCTTCTGAACCTTTACTAAAGCCCATGACCCCAGCCATGAGCACATGAATTCTGACTAAAATGCCACTGTCTGGTTGTAAACGCCTGAGTTATATGAAATATTTTCAACATATTTGTGGGTATTGATAGCAAGGCTTTTATAGCACAACTGGGCCATCAGAACTTACAACCAGGAAAATGTTTGATCCAACTTCATACAATGGCCATTTATTTTAATAGCATAGCATTATGTACAAAATGTACAACCAGTACTCATGTACTTGCAAGTATGCTAAGTTAGATGCTTCTCAGATTATAATAATAATTCACGCTGCAACACTATTCAGCTGTTAAAATGGGGCAATAACACATCTCTCATTAGGAACTCTCATTTCATCCACTTAGGAAATCTTCTTTCCCTAATAAGACTTCCATGAATGGCTTTCCAGTTTCTCTGCCTCAAGGGTTGGAAAGTCAGTCAGATCACCAAAAATAACCTCAGAACTATGTGCCTAAATACGCACAGACAGAGCCAGTATGATTTTTGTGAGCCCAGCAGCCTGACACTGGAGAAGGCAATGCAATCCATTCCTATGCACTTGGAGAGGCAAATTTATTTGGCCACTGTTCTGGAACAGAAGCTGCTCAATGGGGGAGTATTTTAACCACATCTGGGGGCATTTTCTACCAAAACCAGCTAAGTGGTAAAGCCCAGAAAACCATGACATTTACAGTCACACTCAGCAAAAGGTTTGTGCTAAGATCAATGGGGAACTCTGGAATGGGTGGAAGTGTCGGGAGGCTCTGGGACTGGTGTGGGACCTCTGAACTTTGCATGGGGCCTGGGTGGGGGGAGGCATGGAAGGGACTCCAGGAAAAGATATTTGGGAATCCCATCTGAGCTTAACTGCAGCCAGTACCTCCTTCTGCTACTCCAGACTGGGGGCAAAGGTGCATCCAGGACTACTTTACCTCTCTGCAAAACTGTCCTCTTTGCGTTTTGGTTTAGTGGAGGGCTGATGCAATGGGCTCTGGGTCTGAGACCGAGGCTCTCCGGCAGAAGTGAGGAATTCTTTTATTGCAGAAGTCCAGACAGGTGATTCAGACACCACCGTCATGCCCACACCAACAAAGCCTTCAGCACTACCCTGTAATGAATATAACGCAGCTGAGATGGGGATTGTATAAAGTTAAAGTCGCAGGCCTGAAGAAGATTTTATTGCAGAATCTCCAGTCTCTCACCTTCTCACCCCTACTCTATGGCAGCACAAGTAATGAATAATACCAGGTACCTGTACCAAAACACCTGGGCTTGGCTGAGATGCTGAATCCTTATGGATCCTGTTCAGTCTGAATTGTGACTGATTACCTGCTACGAAAATTGAAATCCCTCCTCAAGAGCACCCCTAATCAGGAACTTCTGAAAACATTTACTCCACATTAACCTTCCAAAACTGACAGAAGGACTGTGGCCAGAGGATATCTATCAACCTCACATAAACCTCAGCCAAATTGTAATTAAGAATATTATAAGACAGAATAAGATATAGAGGGAGAAAGCACATTCCTCAAGCACCGGTTAAGAAAAAAACCTGCTTGAATAATGTGCTTTTTGCTGCATGCAACAAAACATAATTCATCCTGCAAACTTAGCAGCTTCTGTTAAACTGAATCTGTCACAGCTGACCTTCCTCAGTCAGTCTGACAAGTCTCTATTAGTTGTCCTCATTACATAAAGGCAATCAATCAGAAAATGGAGAACAATGGCCTTATGAGGGCTCATAAAAATTGAATGCAAATCCTCTATGCCACTCAGTCAGGGACAAGTTATTCCCAGAGCTACAGACACATGTCTGTGCCAAAGTCAACATCTTACTTTTTTTTAGTGAGCGGGGTCTTGGCCCAAAAAGGCGGCTTGCTGATTGCCTCAGGAGAGACAGCCGCTAGGACGCTACTCACGTTTCCCTGTTTAGTGCAACTCCTCCATTCTCTCTCATCAGCACAGTACAGAACAGAAACATATTTCTAAAAGTAGCTGCTATATATATGTGTGTGTGTATATATATATATACGTATGTATATTTTAGCATTCTGGTATTACTCTGATATACATGCTCTATGCAAAAAAAAAATTAGCTAATTTATATGCAAATTCCATTCCAGCAAGTTCCTCATTACTAGTTGGGATTATCAGGGAGCAAGGACCCCTCCACTTTCCTCTTCCAGAACCTCTTCTGTACAACAGGCCAGGCTGGCTCCACATCACTAATTTCTAATGCAGAATGTAGACAGTAGCGCTGTCACACATGATTGAAACAAGCTAATACCTTCAATTTTCAAGGGAGATATGGAGCAGAAAAACAATTATCAAGGAAGAAATGAGATCCTGGGTGCTTAAGTCATACAGGTCGCCTAGAGGTCACCAGAATTGCAGTTTCTCATATATCTCCAGAAGAAGAAATATGAGGTCTTGTTCAAAATAGTAATGGGCCACTGCATATCACGTTTGGAACTCCAGATGCCTGTTAGACAAGTCGATAGCTGATAGTCAGGAATCCTGTTTGGTATACATGAAAAGCAGCTGTTCCTAATATACGTGGTTAATGTGACACCATCAAGCCTATTTTTGGTCATTGCTGGGTCAACTACCACTTCCCCCCCTTCCACAACCCTACCCTTCCCCACATAAAAAATGGACTTCATCAAACATTACACTAAGTATCACTTTGTTGCTGTCTTTTTTTTCTCCCAGTCCCACATACAGACTTAAATCAAGATCCAAGTGTTGCTTTTGGTCCTGACTTAATGGGGAAAAAAACCCTCAATATCTGAATAGCAAAAGTGTCATCCTGCATCCCCTTTAATGGAATTTTCTCCTCTAGTTATATTTTAAATGTGGAAGTATTTTTCAGAGGCTAAACAACTAAAACCTGAAATTTTCTAGGGATTAACAAAACTTAATCTTTTACTGTTCTTTCTGTTGAGCTGATCTTCACCTGAAAAGTAACAAAGAAGGTAGACCATATTTGGTAATTTTGCCTGCTTTGGCCATGGTACTTGACTAGGTGCTCCTGGAATCCATCTAAGCAACCCAAATGCCACACAAAACACTCACAAACTTTTCACATTGCATGCATCTGTTAGTTTCTAGATCCTCTTCCACAGCTGCAGATGAATATACTTAAACATCAGTGCTTCACTCCAAGATTATCCAGAGGCAAGTACAATCAGTTGACAAAATATTAGTCTTACTTTAGATCTAAAACGAGGATAAATAATACGTTAATACACAAATCATTCTGCGTTTATAGAAAAGCATCAATGTCATATTTGGATATGAAAACCAAACAAGCCCTATGACATTTAAGAACTAACACCCAAGTAAAGCACTACACTTCACAGTAAAGCAAAAAAAAAACCCCAAATCCTCACAATCTTGAAGATATTGGACGTCTCCATTGCGTGCTCCTTTTAGCTTCCATGGAAGACACACGCTGCTGATCTGTTAAATCTTGCATGAGCCTTCTGTTGTAAAGCAATCTCAATGTGTACAAACAAAACCCCACCAGTTCCAGGGGATCATAAAGCACTCCTGAATTCAGGAACTCCAGGAGTTAACACTGACTTGGTTCCAGGCCTCCACCTGGGATTGGGAAATTATGTCTCATACAATACTGCCAGGCAGCTTTCATTTACACAGTATAGCTGCCAATATAATATTAATGCAGAGTCAATAAATTACTTAGGTGTATAGTACCTACGGACACATTTCTTCAAAGTCAAACAAAAGACAACAGCATTAACTGTATATCCCTAACAGTATTATTAACTATGCATTATATATATTATTATAACTATATATCCCTAACAGTTCCTTGTTAGGGATATATATGCCTCCTGCCCCATGCACTTGGAAGCAAAGGCAAGTAGGGCAATACCACCAAGCTAGTTTGAATTGCTAACGAGAGGTACACATACTTACAAATATATTTGGCAAGTCAATCAATAAAATGACCCAGTATTTTGATGATGAAGATCTCAAATACTTCATTTTGTGAAGCAGCAGCCCCATCCACTAAGCAGAATCTTTTCACAGAAATGTCATACACGTTCACAGTCTCATAGATAACTTAGCTCACCTCTTTTCGTGAGTGTGGGGAGGTGGGGAAACGGGAAGCAGTACGTTGTGCAATACCGTACTTGTAGCCAAGCAAATATAAACTGCATTTGACAACTAACTACATGGTGATACTGCTGCTACTGTCAAACCTATCTTTAAACATGTGCCTAAATAAGGGATTTAGAGTCTGCTTCAAATGCTTGCTGAAGTCCATAGGACTCTCTATTATGACTTGCTAGGAGCACTCAAGCTCATACACAAGAGATAGAAAGAGGTACATTACACCAAATTAAATCACACCTCTCTAAACTGGTCCTTAACACGTACCTGCCCACTGCACCAGTATTGTTCTCAGAAGAAATGCAAATCCCAGCAAAGCCCCACAGTACCGATGATACACAACAGACAGTGTAGACTAGGGCACAGTTTATGATGTGAATTTAATGATTTCCAGAGTTCAACTGTTTTTAAAAGATGTGCCTTCTGTTATGTTGATGTTACTCATTCTAACATCAGTAATAAATGTGACATAATTTATGCTACAACTAATACCTAGATTTCTGGTGCACTGAAGATTTTCAGAAGGTTGTACATACTTTAATCCAGCAGAAATAATACTGCTTAAAAAAATATAGGAAGCTATAGCATATACTTTAAACACAGCCATGCATCTGAATTCAAAACAGATCTGCAGGCAATTTTTGTTACTTTTTCCATTTTGTGTGTCCTCTCATGGCTCTTTCTGACTCTACAACACATGCTGAGTGTCCCTCATGGCTGAGCTCCCCCTCTAACAGCATAAGGAGACGTGTCCTGGCAATGACACCCACAAAGCAGTCTCTGTAGTTGTAACCCTCCTCAGGAAGGCTGGACTACTTTAGCTGCTTTACTCCAAGGCTAATTTTACTGGCCTGTGTTCTGCTGCAGCTCTCACCAATGGTCTACCAAAAGAGAAAAAGAAAAAAACCCTGCATCATCCACTCTGACAATTACTGAAAACATTTAATCCTATCTAAGAGAAGCAAAAGGTAAATGGTAAATAATAGTTTTAAGACAATACCGTGAAGGATATTTAAGTTGCTACCACATAATTGGACAATGGAAAAGAGAAAACGGGGTTTTATACTTTTGTTTTCCTGTCCCTGGTATGAGTAAAACTCTTTCACTGGATATCTGATTCTAGAAATAGTTTTCCCGTTGATACTGGACTGATACTGGAAATAGTTTTCATTCCTGTAACTTACTTCTCTGCCATTGTTGGCATCCTTTTTCTCCCTCCTTCTGCTTCTGCTGTTTTACAAGGTTCCTTGGAGTACAGTGGAATCTGGGCATGTTCTTCAGCAGTATTTTGATAAACGGAAATCAGAAACAAGCCCAAACCCTCTTTCTTTTTCCTGGCCTCAGATTCTTCCTTTAGATGGACTGATACCAGAAGTAAAAGTGATTCATTTGCCTGCCACTCTCCTATTGGTTAAATACTTCAATTTTATGGTTTTTTTTTTAAACAGACTTTTTTTTCTATGTCTGTTTTATCCAGGAGACAGAAATTTTACTGTTCCCTGCAGCCATCCTCAACTCTGCTCTCTTCTGCAAACACATCTGTTTATTTACATCTTCTCTCCAACCCAACCACACATTGTCATTATCACCCTGCAGTCCTTTAGGAAAAAGTTGATGCAATGTATTGTCTTTACTGAATTACCAGATGAACTATTTTAAGAAAGATGAGTCACAGAAGACACATTAGAAGAAAGAAATCAGATATAGAGCACAATAGCTTATATAAATGCAATGCCCAAGATTTTCAATAGAGTTAGCTGATTCCTGTGGGTCCTCTATAAAATTCCAGACACCATGTCTACATCTTGTAACTCATGCTTTTATGGCTTCAAATCTGCTGGTTTCCATTATCTTTCCTATCTTTGAAAAATGCTTTGTAGGAAAATAAACCATGCTATCTACTTCCTCTACTGAAAACCTAGTAACTAAAACCAAATATATTTTACAGATATTTGCCGGCCCATCAGCCTGCTAATGTAACTCAGAGAGCATTTGACACATACATATTTGATTCAAACCACCAGAGTTAAGTGAATCCTCACAATCACATGTGATGTAAAGGCTTAAACTACATTAATTTCCTCAATTTAAGGTAGTATGATGAAAAACTGATAGGTTTATTTAATAATATACCTATTGACTGCTTTCATCCAAGGAATGGCTAATATTTATGATCACTTTTATTGGATGAAGGGAGTTGATGGAATTAGCTACTCCACACAATCCTACCTACAAAGCAAGGTCAGAAACTGTGTCTTTGATCCCAGGTGCAAGACCCCAGTCAGCAAGTACTTGCTACCAAGACTTTCTCCTGAAGCCATAAAGAAAGGGCAATCCAGCTTCTGAAGTGTCTCCTCTGCGGGCCACCTTGTTGTTTGCCTCCTCTCATGCAGTTTCTCTAAGCTTTATTCATTCCCCTAAGTTTAGGCAAACCATCTCAGACTGCTTTACTTTGCATGTAGCCTGCATTTATGTCAGTGGTCCTTACTGCTTTAGCTATGAGCTCTGTGAAAAACCTTTTTTGTTAACACCTAAATGGATGGTGTTCAACCATTCTCAGTACGATTTTATCCAAACCTTCACTGGGCACACACTTTAAATTTTCATGGTGTACCTGTACTGCCACATAGCACTGGGCACCACTACATTTCCAGCTTGCATTTTGAGATATTATGAAAAGTTAAGGCCAACTGAAAGATGACACAAACCCTTAGCCAAACCCCCAAGTCCCCAGCCAAATTCTGCTCACTTACTAAAAGTTAACTGAAATTTCCCCATGCCTGAGATCCCATCATGTTTCAATGAAAGTTTGCTTTTTTTGAGGCAAGGTGGTGTTTGCTTCAGTTAATTAGAGGGGTTAACCCTGATCATTCTGTAGGAATAGCTGTGATTTACCTGCCTGGGAAAGGGGCAACAAAGTCAGTCTGCCTCGCATTACGGTTGACAAAGTATTTCCAAGCTGGAGATGGGTCTTTGGGAGACTTGAATCATAGTATGGCCCTGGTTGAGCAGTTCAGGAAGAAACTGTTTGCACTGTGCTTCAGTTCCAGTGTGAACAGAGCAGGAATTCACTGTACTAGATCTGCCTGACATGGAGTCAATTTTCCTATAGCAGCCCTCATAGTGCTGTACTTTTTATTGGTAGCTAGAAAAGCGTTGACTACACACCAGTGTTTTGGGTACTGCTAAGCAGTGCTTACAGTAGCATCAAGGCTGCCTCTCCAACATTCCCTCTCACCAGTAGGCTGGGGCTGGGTGACATCTTGGGAGGGGACATACCCAGAACAGCTGACGCAAACTGACCAAAGCATATTCCATACCATGGATGGCTGCTCAGCAATAAGACTAAGAGAAAGGAAGAAGAGGGACATTGGTTACTACGTTTGTCTTCCAGAGCAACTGCTATGCATACTGAAGCCCTATTTCCTGGGAAGTGGTTGGACATTGGCTGCTGATGGGAAGTAGAGAATAAATATTTTGTTTTCCTCTGCTTCCATGTGCAGCTTTGCCCACAAAGCTTTTTCAAACATATTTTCTCTCCCCTGTCCAGTTGAGGAGGGGGAGTGATAGTGTGCCTTCAGTGTGCATCTGACACCCAGCCAGGGTCAATCCACCACACTGACATATTTGAAGTGCTCCAAATTGAACATTTTGAAGTGATCTGCAGTAATCTGAAGTTCAAGGAGACAACTCATCTGCATAAAGTTTCTTGTGCATCTGAAGTATTTGCAAGTATTGAGGGCTTTCATTTTGAAAGTCAGAAATGATATACTCCACACCTTTTTTTTTTTCCCTGAAATGCATTTAAATTTTGACTTTGATTTGACTAAATTATTTTAATGAACAGTTCTGGTATCTGCACTACTTATTTAGAACTATACAATGTTCATTGCTCTGTTCTAGTTTTCTGACTACTGGGACAAATCTGAACAGACTTATTGCACACCAAGTAGATTTTTCAAGAAGCTATAAAGAAAAGGTATTAAATTTTTTTACTATCTGAAGTGAATTGACAAAAGGCAACAATTTAAAAGTTCCTCCTCCCTTTAGAAAAAGAAACAGAAGTACTATTCATGTAAACATTTATGCACGTAATTAAATACAAGCATGCCTACTCATCTCCTACATCTGCATAAGTGTCTGCAGGATATGGGCCTAATTCCCAGTTCCCTTTCATTTCACTCATATTTTCAATCCAAACTTTGGAACAAAAATAAGTAACGCCAGTCACTTACAGCACACCACACTTCCAAATCACTCTATGAACAATTATATGACAATTAAGGATATAAGTACCTCACATATCATGCAGCTAAACAGATACTCCAGCTTGGGACCTAAACCCATGAACCACAGTACTGCAAACACTTTGCCAGAGTCATCAATCCTGTCTCTATATGGGATTGTGCAGCCCTGCGCTGATGATTTATAGTGTTCTTGACACTACAGCTAGTATAGAAACATGGCAACACACTGTGCTTTCTTCTATACATGCCCGAGAATATTTATCATGGTCTTGCAGTAAAATACCTGAATCCCAGCTCCTCATCCACAGCCTTAACAAGACAGCAAAAAATTGTATAATTTGTATCCTTGATGCAAGAATACAAAGCCCTTGGATTTAGTAAAAAACATTTTTCATTGGTATCCTAGGTTACTTCACCAAAAGCCTTTTTTCTCTTCCACTGAAGCAAAAATGTGTTATCTTTTAAATGTTACTTTCATGGGTATCCAAGTTAATTTCCCAGCCTCACTAAAGAAAGCAATCAATTGCAAATCAAATGGTAGAAAAGACTACAATATATTGTCCCATAAAAGGAAACGGTAGGTAGAGTCTTGAAGCAAGATTTGCAAATACAAAGTTGATAAATGGAAGAAAATGTACTGGAGGAACGGCTCCACACTTCTGCCTAATTTGGTATATTTAAGAACCAGAAACGTTGAGCACACCAAAATCTCATGAGGACTGAGTGGGCGAGGCACAGCTCAGCAATTCTGACAAAGAATATCCCTAGTCCCTGCATGCTTTAAGTAAACTGCTAAAAATGACTACTAAAACCAACATTTAAAAAACTAAGTAAATACAATGAGTCAAATTCTGTCATCAGTTCTGAGGGGGCACCTCCCATTGATTCTTCTCATCTCTGGAACAGACAAGCAGAGAACCAAGATACTTTCTTCCATGACCTTTTCCTATTTTTCAGTGCCACGAAGCACGAGGAAGCTAAGACACTTCTCTCTCCAATTTTATGAATATGCTTGTCCAACAGTTCACACAGTTGTCTTTTGTTGTTTTGCCTTACTGCTCTTGCCCACATGAAAGATCCATATTTCCACTTTATTCTTATTTGGCTCTTGATGCTGAAGATAAACTTATTCATCATCTGGAATCTCTCTTGACCATTTCATGAAAGATCCACTAACAAAGGATGAAAAACAAGTCCAAATTTTGTACTTTGGCTACTGTTGCTCTGCGATTGTGAGCAATTGCTGCCACCTTAGATGCACTACTGCCAATGCAGTATCAACCTTCAAAGGCCTTATTTCATTTGCAAGCCCAGACAGCAGGCACAAAGAACAAAAGTGTTATGACAGAGGTCATCATCAGCATATGACATGCCTTCAAAAGAGGACTGTTAATGAGCTGCTATCTATCCTGGGCCCTCTGAAATAAAACTGCAATACCTTCAGGCTCTCAGGAAAGTTAAAAGAAGAAAAAAGAAATTCCCCAGCTGTTTATGGGCAGCTGCCTCAAGGTGTGAAGAGTGCTGTTTGTAGTTTGCACACAGCTTACCACAAGCAGCTATTTTTTCACCAGACCATGGTAAGGGGGGGACAGTAACAACAGCCGAGAAGGGAAACAAGAAAATGAGAAATTGAAAAAACTCCTCTGAAACAGTTTTAATGCTTGGAAGAGATTTTTTTCTGCTCCAGACTATTTGCGAAGCTCAAAACAAACCCCACCTTTCCAAACATGGAATTAGTGTCATTCAGGGGAAAAAGCAAGACTGCAGCCTGAAGAGGTCAAGGCTACAAAATTGACTGGTGAGATATTAATTTTGCTATTCACTAAAATGCTGCCAGGTTGTAGCTATCAGAAGCAAACTATGTTTTATGCTTTGCAATGAATTCCCTGTAAACGCATGCGTTAAACACTAGTACCACATTCCATATGTTGTCAGGAATACGACTGGGTATAAATACTGAACTACTATCTTGTCTTGTTTCTGTTAGATCTGAAGTGGCATTGTTAAAGTAGCAAAGCAATGCTTGATTCTTCTGTTCACAAACAAAAAGACTTACTGGTTTCCAAAGCTGTGAACCCATCGTTTTCCTCCCCACACTAAATTGTTGCAATAATTGAAGGAAGCAGTTTCCGTTCATAAGGTTTGCATAAACCTCTGGGAAAAGCTGTTGTGAACTATGGCAACTTGCAGCAGTTGAACATCCTCCTCACCCTCTCCTGGACACTCGGGACAACTCAAAATGAACTGACATTCACCCACTGCTTCTAGAAATGTGGGACAGTTCAAGTGGCAGTTCCACCTCACTGCTGTAGCTGGCAAAGCTCTTCAGTGCCCTTTGCATACCAGGTATTTTACAAAGCAGGGAAAAACCCTCCAACCCAAAAATCTTGTTTTCTAAACTGCATGTATACCTGTGCAAGTCATCTATTGACTTGTTTGAGCTTTAACAGGACAGACACAGGCTGCCCCCTCTCCATTGTACACTTGGCCATGCTGGTTTTTCAGTTAGCGGAAGAGATTCATCCTGCTAGCCTGGACACATGCGAGTCAGCTTGCACATTTGTACCAGGTTTCCTGTGTCCTGGATTCACTTAAGATGCTGGTCTTGTGTGTTCAGTATAGAATCACAGAATAGTTAGGGTTGGAAAGGACCTTAAGATCATCGAGTTCCAACCCCCACTGCCATAGGCAGGGACACCTCACACTAAACCATGTCACCCAAGGCTCTGTCCAACCTGGCCTTGAACACTGCCAGGGATTGAGCATTCACAGCTTCCCTGGGCAACCCATTCTGGTGCCTCACCATCCTTACAATAAAGAACTTCTTCCTTATATGCAATCTAAACTTCCCCTGTTTAAGTTTTACCCCATTAACCCTTGTCCCATCACTACAGTCCCTAGTGGAGAGTCCCTCTCCAGCATCCTTGTAGGCCCCCTTCAGATACTGGAAGGCTCTTCACATACAGTAAATGTTTGGCTGAGGTGTTTTGCTGTTGGTTTGTTGTTTTTGTTTTTTTTTTTAATAGACAGATGGCAACTCCATCTGTAAAAAGGCACTGCAAAGACAAAAGTGCAAGAATAAGCCAGTAAAGGGATGAAGGAAACTGCAAGAGTAGGCAACTCCTCCACCTTCCAACATATTTGTATAGCTACATTCCCACCCTACTCCTTCCGAGAACAATAGGCAAGGTTGCCTAAAGGTTATTCTTTCTTTGAAAACCAAAGTTCTTTGATTGTCTGCTCCACAGACTGCTGCCTTTTTCACATTTTCCCAAATGGTGTATTAAAATATGGCATTTTGTCATGGCAGTTTTGGACTGTGCTATACTATCCATATGTCTATAGGAACCAACATGCTCAGAGGCAGTCAAGTGTGCTATGTCACTCAGCAAAATTCAGTAAGAAATATTTCTTCTTGCTTGTAGCTCTTCAACAAAGGACGAGTAAAAAAGAAAACAACACATGGCAGAAAACAACGGGCCTAGTTATTGACAAAAAGACGAGAAATGCATATTTGAAAGGCAAATTCGTATATTCAATGATTTGTGACAATTATTACTGAGGAAAGATCTGGTTTTAGTAAGACAAGGAAAAATGTAGAGGCTTTCAGATAGTTCCTGATCATTTCAGAACTCAGATGTTCCCAAAACATTTTAAAAGTTAGTTCATCTGATTTTTAATACTTGCAGTCATGCATGCAACTTTAACCTTAGTGGAAAATCATTTTATCTACCAAAGGAACCTGTCAATAGGAATTAATGCCACTCTTTTCATTGAAATTTTTTGCCACTTGATCCAGGAATTGATTAATTTTCCTTAGGGTGGAAGGCATGAAATAGCCCATGACTTCCTCATGATCACCTAGGAAAACTCCATCATTGCATGCCAATACGAAGACCACAGCAGAGCACATGAGAACTGAATGCAAAGTATTCTTGTATGAAAAGCCTGAGCTGTAAAAGGTGTTGCCAGAGGGGATGAAGGCAAGTGGAATGAGCCCATCTCTAAGGCATGTTATAAGGAGCTTTCAGGCAGTTTTCTGATCACAATTTGTACCCATTCCCCAGAAATGCCTCTCCACCTGAGGACAGCAGAAGAGTGGAAGGCTCCAAGCACGTGTCGTCATGAAGCCATAAGTAACCAGCCAAATGCTCAGAAGCACGTTTTTAACATATGGCTCAGGAAACCCCTTGGACAAGTAGAGAAGAAGGAGAGAAAGAACACTGGGATTGACATTAAAATATAAATCCCCTGTCAATTTCCCCTCTTTTAGCTGCTTTCAAATTTCAATCTCATTTATGTTCAGATTACAGTTTAATCATCAAAATAAACTTCTCATCTCTAGTTTTCTACTAACTTCTCTGAAAAGAAATCTCAGGAGGTCTTAGGTCAACCTTTATGCCTTCTGGAACCTGGGATACATTGGTAAAGAAGGGTTCCTGAAATTTCCTGTCATCTGTAGCCCGTCAGTTGCATGAAATGACATCAAGCAGTGCATAGTCATTGCTAGAGAGAGGCTCTGGGGCAGAGTGAGACACAGTGCACTATACCTCTTCAGCCTCATGACATAAAGAATATGGGAGTAGAACCAATGGGAGGGAAGCTGCTGTCTTGTCCTATGACAAGTTCTCAAATCTTTCATCCTCCCTTACCTGACCTTACTGGCAGCCATGGATATGGATGGCAAGAAGCTTGCAGTGCCACAGGCTTAACACTGTCTGCCTCCATGTGAGAGGATCAGTGTTTTTTACCTATTAGAAATAAAGAAATCAACAGTGGTAAATGCACAGGGGACCACACAGAAGGTAACAGAGAAAGGAGACAAAGCAAAGAAGACAGCCTAAGGTCAACAAAAAACCCCAACCCTTGGACAAAGTAATGGGTGGTAGTGAGAAGAGCAACAGGATGTGCAGACCAACAGCCTTTTTCCTTCTGAGAGCCAGCAAGTGTTACTTAAGAGGAAGTCCATTTGCTTTCCTGAAATAGTAAAAATTTTTGCGAAGATCCAGTCACAACTAAAACACAGAGTGCTGTATTATTCATAAGCATTTTAGCAAGCCTGGACTTGCCCAGTGATTATGATTTGTATGACAAACACAGCAGTGTAACATCTGCATTCTTTTCCTAGTGTGCAATATGCTACACCATTAATAAGAAGCACGTAAACAGCACTACGAGGTCACACGTTGCTTCTCATAGTGAAACATACTTCTATCTCCCACCCACCAAGGATCATAAATAGTTCAGATTATACATTCCAACATAGGTTATATCAAAATCTATAATATGATGGAGAAAGAAACTGGTTTGCCTTTCTCATAAACTGCCCAAACAAGCTGCATTTGGCTGATGGCCACAGATCCATACCTTCACTCCCCTGCCTGGACTCCTTGAATCCTTTCAGGAGATCCAGGGGGAACTGAGCTTCAGCTCTCACAGAGCAGTTTCCCTTGTGCACTCCTTAACCATGGCCTGTCACAACATACCCACAGATGTGCAGCTGTGGGAAAAGGCCAAAGACCCCAGCTGTAGCCCTTGTTGCTGACATTCGCGTAGAGGCTGCAAGCCCTAATCACGCTCAGTGCAAGGAGTAAAAACACAACTGGAATGAGTATAAATTGCTTCAACAGAGACTGGTGCAAGGAAGAAGACAGAATCTCACTCTCTGCCTTGAGGTTAAGTACAGATATGCATCTACACCTCACTCCATTTTAGAAGATGAACCAGGACCAACTCACCTATTTCTAAGATAAACCTTATTTGTACCCATTAAGACTTACATTCTTTTAATCAAGTATCGTAACTGGAAACACCCATATTTGTCCCAAGCATAACATGAAATTCCATTAATTTCTGCATGCTGGAGCTCAGTTATCCTTCAGGTTTGCCACATAAGTTTCTGAGCTGTGTACAGATTACCATGAAAATTTAAACTGTTCTGCTCCTCAAAGGGAAAGTGTGTTTCTACCCTATCTCTCTGAAAGCAAAATGAGGAAGAAATCATATTCTAACCTCAGGAGAGACTTTTACTAAGCTCTGTCTACTGAAACTAGTTTTGCCTTCTGCTGCTGCCCAGCATTAATAGTTCAGGGCCAACACCCACCCCTCTACACCCCCCAGAGTTGTACTGGTAATTTCATTGTTTAGCTATCTATAGGCTTGGAGGTTATTTTTACTACATCCTGTCAACTGTGAGAGGACAAAACTGCCAGGAAGAGGATGCATTAGGCTTTTACATTAACTGGTGGTAAAACTAATGCTCAAGACGGCCGAAGAGCTGGACATTCAGTTGCTGACACAAGTGTGCTGTGTATTACTGATGTGGTTTTCCACATTTATGCTTAGTTCACATGACACTATAGATCCCATGATCTTACAGACCTAGAGCTCAAAGGAGGAGAATCACAGTTTGCTAAAAGTACCAGGAAGGTTTAGAAAAACCCATCTTACGCTGCTTATGGCAGTGAGCTCACATGCCAGCAGCCCTGAAGCAATTGCCTGGGCAGCCCAGTAAACAACTGCTCCATAACATGCAATCCCAACAGAAAATTTATCATCTACGTATACCTCGTGCTTACAGAAAACAATTCTTCTGACTTGTAGCTGGAAATCTTACTCAGTACCACAGTCCAATGTACAATCAGATGCGTACTGACTTGCATCCAGCTGGAAATGCATGCTGATTATAAGCACAGGGCTGGGAGCATGCATCTGTAGGTTGCTATTGCTGTTTTATACAGTTTGCAGTACTACAGAGACGCAACAGCAAGAAAAGTTCCTTTCAGAGGAAAACTTGATCTAAGAGGCCATCACATCAGTCCAAGCCTCAGTCAAGGCCTCAGAGTGAATTCATAATAGCCAAGCCGCAAGCTTTAGCTTTCACTGTATCTTAAAAGTTTTACTTTAATATTTCATGTTAAATGGAACCTTGCCTCTATAAGTAACTTTGGCTTAGGTCCTGAAAATGTATCTTATGATCTTAAATTTAAGTCCTAAATTTTATGTTGAAGGCCTTGCTTACACATATCATCAAATGAAATGATATTAAAATATCTTTTTGAAGTCAACAGAACTGGTCTTGAAAGAAATAGCACTAATTTTCAGAGCTATGGTGGTTATTTCAGCTAATGAAATAATTATTGGAGAGTTAAATAAGGGAGCTTTTGGGTTTTTATACATCTTTAATGCTTTGTAGTGATAGCGCCACATGAATGCTTTTCACTCTATTCCCAGATACTCTACAGCAATTAACAGCTTCTTTTCCTTTTTTTTTTTTTTAACTGGCATGGGCCATATATTCTCAATAGACAGTGAACTTGACAAACGAACATTTAATTCTCTGGGCCCATTTTTTGCAATGAGATTAACACAGTGAACTCTGATTGTAAAGAAAAAAACAACCAAACAAAACTAAGTCTGTTGGCTTAGATTCATTGGCCAAGCTTAGGGGAATGCAAAATACACGAACCAGGTAAAAAGTAAAGTGCAAGTGAGATAAATTATTAGCATTTTTGTATTACAAAATAACAAAACAATGATAAAGAAAAAACGTGGATAATAGCCTAGTAGCATAGTGCTGGTGATATTTTCTGGATCATGACTTTAGCAACAAGCACGTGCGGTGAATGTTGTAAAGGGCAGTTCCTTCTTTCAGTAAAGCACTTACAATCTTAAATGGCAGACTGCCAGTGATGCTCTACTGAATGCGTTACAAATCAGCAAAATTAACTTAGAAATTATGTTATTGAAAATCGGAAATAAAGTTTGTTGGGCTTACATCACTCATGTTTTAGGTTTGACCTACAACATCAAGCTTTTGCTGGCCTCACTTTGTTATTTGCGAACGAGAAAAAGAAATGCTGCCTGGTACGCAGATGTAATTTCGACCAGCCACAGCCCTCCTGCTGGTTTTGTTTCCATCTTTCAGGAAGATGTTTTATTGCATTCCCGTGTAATACTGTGGGTGCAAGCTGCATGCTCTGTGCTGGACTTTGTTAAGCTAGAAAAGTCATGAGCCTGTGGATTATCTATCACTCACAGGATTTCCAGCCAAAAACTGGAAACACCAGAGGATATTAGCTTTCCTCAGCTCAAACTCTGCATCTACTTGCAGGAGGAGTTACCAGTTGTGATTCACCACAGTGCACTTTGAGAAGGGCGGGGGGGGGGGCAAGATTTGCAGAGTACAAAACCAGCTGGCAGCAACAGCTGCTGAAACGGTCAAAACAAACAGGTTTGGGTTTTTTTCCAGACATCCAGCACTCTCTATACTTCTAACAAGTTTCTCAGCCTTATGGTGATTGTTTGTTCACTCCAACCCTCTCCATAGCCTTGTTTCTCTGCCTTTTTCTGTGCTGTGCCTCCTTTCCTCATCTCTGACACATTCCTCTCCCCTCCCTTCTCCTCTCATTTTTCCTGTTTTTTCTCAAACGACAAAGATTTGCTCCAATGAACATATGTCTTACTTCAGAATAAAAGCTAGGATGCAGAATGTTTCTAAACATTAAATGGGACATAGCATGGTTATTTTCTGTTACCTTACCCCCCCCCCCCCCATGTGTTACTAAACAAGAAATATGAATAATTGCAGACTTAAACATAGAAGAGAAAGCAAGACAGTATAAATTTGCTTGGGAATAAAACAGCCCCATGTAATCATCACAGTTCCAAAAAGAGGTCATCAGCAACTGAGAGTTTAGCCTGTACAGATTTGTTGGAAGGATGCTAAGGAAGAGAAAGACAGACAGCATGCACTTATAAAGAAGCCACTTGAGAACAGAAAGAAGCAGCAGCAGATTTTGAATCTAGCCCTAATTTACACAGATCCCTGGGTGTTTTTCCACAAATGATGGGAGGCTCTAACCATCAGGGTTTGGCAGATCTAGCAATGATAATCAAAGATGCTTTTGCTTCTCAGTTTTGGCTCTATCTCCCTTGGAGATTTCTGCCCCTATGCTGGAGGCAGCAGAACGAATAATGCATCTGCCCGTCACTGCCCTCATTTGTAGCCTGGCATGTTAGTGCCAGCCCTGCTCCATCCATGATCTAAACCTGCACACCAAGCAGTTGTCTACAGGCTGCCAAAGCACAGCCACCCATTCCCTCCTGCTGCCACTGTCGCAAAGCAGATAACCCACCGCAGGAGCACTTCATCTTCCCAATTTACAGAGGCACTTACACCAACGCATGCCTGCCGAGACTTGCACGAGTGGGATTTGGGAATGCAGCCGGGTCCTGGTGCATCCAGGTAAGTACACAGCGATGCACCATTATCATATCCTACCTGCCTTGGTCGGGGGGGGGGGGGGGTAAAAGCTGGGTAAGGGCTGAAGTAAGAGGAAGATCTAAGGCCTCTCCTTCTCCTCTAACCCAGTCTGTTAGCCAGCTCTGAGTCAGCAAATTTTGTTAATACACAAGAGAGTAAAACTAAAAGCAGTAAGAGACCAAGGCAGGCAGATGTTCAAAACAGCACCTCGCTAAATTTCTCATGGTTTGCCATTCCATTAAAAAAATGTTTATGTTCTGTTTATTACAAAGATTAAACTCCCCTGCCCTCTGCTCTGCCAAAGCAGACTGCCCAGGAGAAGGTTGCTGCAGTACCCAGGGCTGTTCTGCCGACAGGTTGCAATCAAGGAGGCAGATACTTAACAAAGTAAACAAGGTTTCAAGCCTGGTCATGCTAACCCAGTTCATTACAGTTATGCCACAGGTACATCTCTCCCCACATCCTTCTCACCCTCCATCCTTCTTGTTCATTCTCAAGCCTTTTTCTCTCTCCCTCTAGATTTTCTCTAGGCCCTACACCCTCTGTTCAAGCACTCCTCCTTTTTATGCACACTGTTGCATTCTATTCCTTCTCTGTCTGTGATCTATATTTAGTTGTTTTCCTGTTTATATACCCCTCCAGAGAGGGGTATTGTTGAATGTGACTAGTCAGGAAGAGAAACAATGTGGTTATAACACACAAATCCTTTCAGAAGAGTAATTGGGATGAGAAACCGTACAGGACTGGGTAGGATAGAACACTTTTTCCGAAGATTAATCAGATGCAGAGATCTGAATATAAATCCATGAAACCCCTTAAAGCAGCCTGATCAAAGCCAGAGTAGGGGAAGAAGCAAAGGCAAGGAAACACATGCAACCTTTTAGATTTGTTTGACACTGCTTTGACAACCCTCCCCCTCCATTAATATGATAAACTAACTTGGATTTTTAAGAATTACAATATCTATGTATCTTTACTCAAACTACCAAGAGCCCCTGAGCGTGAATCCACAGTACATGTATGATGAAAGGTCTGGGAAAAGTGTACTTAAGAGATTTCTGGGGAGTTCAGCATTGGTTGGTCCAGAGATACTTAAAGTGTCTTTAGCATAGGAGTAGCCAGTATAAAGCTGGTTCTCAGTAAGTTCGCTGCAGCCAAACTTGAATCAGGACAGACGAGAGTGCATGTGCCTGCCATGCTGGGACAGTAAAGAACAGCAATCCAGGGTCCACACCATGACAGGTTGTGTCTGGTCTGGGGGACACTTGCTCAGCAAGTTAACACAGTGTTTCCCATCTTCATGTTACTCACAGTAATAAATAGCTTGTGAACAGGGGGTTGGGAGGAGGAGGTACGAATTGGTTGTGAAATGCAACACACACATTTTAATAATGAGGAAGTTTGTCAGGCTAAGTGAAATGGAGCCCTTCAGTGCAGAACACAGAAACCTATTATTTGGATCAAAAGAAAAACTGATAGTATTTAACATTACGGTAGTAAATGCACTGGCAGCTAAAGGGGAGCATTGGGAGAAAGTATTCATTTTCCTATGAAAGCAAAAGCTAGAGGACTTTGTAAAACATCACAGATATTTGAAAAACTCCAAAGAGGTATGCAACTAGTGAGTTCATGTTTCATTTCACTGGTGAAAACCTGTGTGTATCACTAGTAGGTGCACAGTATGGATTAGAAAAAATACCTGTACGGCAGTGAGAACATTGCTTAGGACATAAGACTTAAATGTAAATGTGTATCTGATCTGCTGTTGATGACCAGCAGACACTCCCTGGCCAAAGGTGGTTCACAGCCTTTGCTACAACACCAGAAGGGGGGACAAAGGGAAAGGCTACAGGGTGGAAATAAAGGCAACAGGAAGATCACAAGAATTTCAAGGGAAGGACACTTGCAGCATCACATACTCTGTTGAGCTTGTTTGTTTCAGTTGGTGGCAAGAATGGGTGTTTATAAGACATTTATAAACCAGGGGAGGGAAGTGGCTTAGCCTACAGGATAGCAACTACAGTAGTGGAATAGAAGATGAATCTGAAGCAACTGAGGAAAAAAATGTTTCATTAGCAGCCCTTTTCAGGGGCAGGAAGAGCCTCCTAAGGACCAAAAGGGAAAAGCCTACATCTGTGGGGACAGGAAGTGATCTAGAAAACTGGCTCAATCAGAAGAACAAAACAGAAGGAACAAGGTCAGAAATTAAGTCATGCCCTGAAAATAATTTTAAGAGGGCTGAAGATCCTGAAAGGGAGAAGCAATATTTAAAGTAAAGAAGATCCTGAAAGGGAGAAGCAATATTTAAAGTAAAGAAGATCCTGAAAGGGAGAAACAATATTTAAAGTAAATTACACTATACTGATTTTGGGCATAGATTTCCATGAATAAAAAAAAAAAAAAAAAAAGTTAACTTTGTAGTAATTTTCAGCCCACAAAGAATGTCAGCAGCAAAAATCTGAAAACCTGAGCTGCTAATCTGGCGTCTAGCAGAACTAAACAAACCTTCACTCTCAGTCAATGAGAAGGTTGCGTACAGTATTATGAGATCAAACTCTAATCCTCTTAGTAGCATTTTCCATGGAAAAACTGCCATACTATATGTATTTACACTGTTACATGCATTATTCATATGAATGTTCTATACATACATACAATACGGCTGTAATTACAATATATTCCTTACATGTTGTATAATCTGAACCCCATTCAGAAACTGCCCTAAAAAGGAGCAAAATACTACTAGGCATTATTTGCTTATGTTCTGTTTATTGTGAACAAGAGAACAGACAGTCTGACAAAATGATGCGCATAATCTGGTTAGTGTAAAACATTTATTATACGCACTAACTTAAGTCCCCTTCTCTGCTGTATGCATTAATGTCTCATTTGTAATTCACAGGCAAAGTGTAAAGAGCCTGTACAAAACAGGTCAGTTTTGATTTCCAGGTTGTGGGGCACAGGTATACAGCCAGTACCTGGCAGAGAAATTCAGCAGCTCCACAGCTTCGCCATACAGAAATCTTGCTTTGTTATTTATGTATCCTGCAATCATCAGAAAATGTAACAATTTTGTATATTCACCCACTTGACAATTCAGCATGCAAATATGAGACATCAAACTACCCAAGTAATTTGACAGCATATAAATATGGTCCTACCCAGAAGAATTTTGTGCTAATTATTATGGTGCATTATTTCAAGGATAGCACAAATAAAAGCCAATATTCTTCCCAGACTTGCTTGCTCCAAAGATTCCTGCCTGATGACTCCTCATAGCACACTCTAAACCTTCTCTTCCTAGACAATCTAAATATCCACTTTTATCCAGAGAAATTAATTATTCATGTCAGCAAAGCCAATATCAGCTAGCAAGGCAGGATATTTCAAGCAAATACTGATGCTCTATTATAATCCTGTAACAAGCATTCTAAAGCCTTGTGAGTTACTGTACTATGATAATTTTTCTGATGAATTCTTACTTTGGCAGCCTACACTTGCTATTAACATTTAGTGGATTGTTAAAATAATTCTACTCATAAATCAGTCATTTGATGTGAAGTTCTGTGAGGCTTTTTATCCATAAATTATAGCTCAATGTCTCTTTCCCCCTCAGTACGCCATACGATAAGTAGCTCCAAACAAATACATTCCAACACAAAGATGATCACTGGATTCCAAAAAACAGTCAGCTTCATGCTATGTTGCCTCCCCCTTATATCAAAAGCATCTCAGTAACCTTGACAAAATACTGTTACTATTTATTAAATTATATATAAAATATATATAAAAATACGTATAATTTTTATATATTTTATTACATGTCTTATTTTCTTTTTATCGAATATTTTAATAAAATATTTTTATTTATAAAATTTTATTTGTTTATTTTAGCTTTTATAATTTATTATATATAAAGTGTATATAATAATATATAATTATAAAAGAATATAAGTTATATATTAAATACTATTTATTACTTCTGCCTCACTCATTAGGTTAGAAGTAGGAACTGCTAAAACAAAAGAGTTGGCTTATTTCATAGAATGGGAAAAATATTACTAAAAGACTGCACTATTATGATAAATAATCCCATTATTGAGGACTAGAGTATTTAAAACCAAAATATTTATACAGGTAAATAGACTGATCCACTTGTCTCTGCAGCAAATCCAAATATACTCACAAAAAAAGTCCTAGCTCGCTTCCTGGCACTGAAGTATAGAAAGTGTTCTGTAAACAGCTCAGTGATGAAACCCAGTTTCTTATCAAGCTTTCCCACTCTCTCCTGCCATCTACCCCTGCTTGGTGTCTTGAGTGGCTAAGCAGTATGCTGCCACTCTTGTTCCTTCTGTTCCTTCCTTTTGTGGTAGTAGTGGTGTCTCTTTCTCTAGACCCCTATTTTCACGAATCCTGCATGAACATTATGTCTTTAAGAACACTATTCTTCTATCTCTGCTGAATTTGAGAATACTTTCAAAGCAAATGGGGCAGGAGCAATACATAAAGTGTCATTTCTTTAGGAAATAAGGATAAAAATGAATTCAGTTTTTCAGCAATTTCCTGTTTTCACAAACAATCCCTCAGATGGCTCTGCTACAAACACACAGCACACTGACTGATCATTGTTTCAGAAAAGCAAATGAGAAACAATGTAGGACCCTGATGCTTTGGTTTGCATACAAGGGAACTGGCCTCTGTTGGGGTAGCAGAATACCTCATTTGTCTACTGCTAGTTGGGAACCTCAGCAGCTCAAAATTTGCTTAGTCAGGTTTTTTATTTAACGAAAATAGAGACATAGATAGATACATGGATAAAAATTTCCTGTGAGTACAACAGTCTTGGTTGTAGCCACATATATCAAAGTGCCTGCCACCTACAACTTGAGTGTTTCTCCTATGCATTGAAGATTTTTCAGTTTAGAAGGAAAGAACAATATAAGCTCAAAGATCCAGTTAGGCAACAGTTAGAATTATACTGAGAAAAAGGGAGATTCCAGATTTAAGAATCTCAACATAATTTTAGAGGCCAAATATATAGATTATTGTGAGTTCAGAGCCAAATGTTTTGCCATCTTTAACCTCCAGCTCAAGCAAGTTTACCCTGCTGGGTTCACTGACATTGCCAGGGAGTAGCTCTCCTTTACATGTATAATTATGAGGACACAAGTTTTGTACTAGCCCAGAAGTTAAAGGTGCACGTAAATATGAGACAACATTTCTTTAGTGTAGTCCTTGTTGGCATCTTGAGGCCACCAACCAGGAGATAGACGGAAGCCAAGAAGGTTTACCTAGAGCAGGTTAGTGCATTCTGTTACATCTAATTTTTTTGGCAGGGAAGAAGGAATACTGCTTTATCAACAACAAAAATGCCATCCTGGCAATGTGTCAAGTGTCACAACAAAAGCAATACAAATTTTCTTCTGATTCACATCTGATAAAAATTCCAGGGGGAAAAGAAGAGGAATTTGATTTGCTTTTCCTTTTGCTTTGAATTGTGTAGGTTTGCATCGGCGTACGCTTTATAGCACTGTGAATTGAAAGAGAAGTAGCCCTTAAATACCATGGTAAGGGTTCTGAATGGAAGATCTTTTCCTCATAAATGTAGAGATATATAATTTTAAGTTTAAAATATATATTTTAATATATATTTTAAATATATAAAAATATATATTTAAATATATATAAAATTTTTAGCTTAAAATATATATTTTAAGCTAAAAATAGCTTAAAAATTGTCATGGAAATTCCATTAATAACCATGTAAGTTTCAGCAAGCTCAAATGGATGATGACTGAGCAGAAACCATGCAGAGCCATCAGGCTTTGCGTGACATCACGTATCTGAAATGACAACGGACCAAAGTTAGCAGCTGATTTCCACTTTGAGGTTTTTTTGTTTGAAGAAAACCCAGGGGGTGAAAACAAGACAGGCAAAATAGGAACAAAAGCTGTCATGCAAAGCAAAATTGTAACATGGATATCTTTATTTCACTATTTTCTGAGATATTGTAGATACCATAGTAACGATGCTTTAAAAACATAGTACAGTGCTGTGAAAATGGTACTGTATAGAGGTAAAATCCCAGACAGACATTTGCACTCAGCTGGAAGCAGAGTTGAGTCATAGGTATGAAACCCTCAACAATACATTTGGGAGCCTGTGATGCAAGGGGACTTTCTAGGAGTTTTTGCTGCTGCTGTCCCTGAAAGACAAATGATCTCAAGATATTTAAACTATGGAAAGCCAGAATGAAGAACCATTTGAAGAGAAACAGGTAAGAACTGTGGTATGTGAGGAGGGGGACATTTCTGAGATATGTAGTAAGTACTGTATCTGGGATTTGCTTCTGGTGCTATTTGACCATTGCCCAGCCTGGGAGCTGAGCGTCTCCTCTGAATCAGCACTTCCTCAAACAAAGCTTTGTTTTTACTGATGACTCCTGAGTTACCCCAGCAAACAGGGTGGAAAGTACCAAAACAGAGACAGTGCAAGAAAAGCAAAGACATGTGATTCCCATTGTCTGAGTCTAAAGCATGAAAAAAGCTGAACCAGATGAACGATAGGGTGAAGAAAAAAGCAGAACTGTTACCTTACAAGGGAAACATCTGAGAAGGCAAAATGAGTTTCAGTAGACACCAGGAGCCAAGAGCCCTGTCTCAAGGGCACAGTTTCCATGAGTGCACAGCTCAGCATTTCCGCTGTCCAGCTGTACACGCCAGTGCACAGCATGTTCAAATCTTCAACATTTATTTACAAGGGGAAGAAAAGCCTGAAGACAAGAGTAAAGAATCATATCCCAGCAGGGCACAACAACTTAATTTCTTCTCCTCAATAACTAGAAAACGGGGACGTGATGTGCCTCCCTGAAAAGATGATACAAAATCCCAGATAGCAACAGCTCTCTGATCAGCAGAAAGAAAACAAATGTCTGTGGACCACAGCGGTACTCCACGGAGAGAGCTCTATTCTTACTTCTATCTCAGTCCCATGAATGTCACACTAGAAAAAGGATTTAAAAAGCAAGGGGGAAAGGGCGAACTTTCTCTTGGCTGTGGTGCATACAATACGGTAAATGCTTTGTAAGTCATCACTTCCCTGAGGGTGGTTTATAATTGTCATGGTTGTGCACATGAAAAACAACGGGGAGAAACAGATAAGCCCAAAAGAAGAGGCAGAGAAAAAAAAACCCTAAACTGATCAATAAATGAACAAGTGGTCAGGAGGGGAAGCAAAGGACTGATTTATTTTTAATAAAAAGGCTCTTCAAAAAGCTGTCATTCTGAAATGACCCAGATTTTCTGCCTTAGAAAAGATGACATTTTTAATCCACTCACTTGACATGCATCATGGGAAAAATGGAAATATTAAATAAAAATTTTCCTTACATTTCCAGAGAAAATCTTCCATACAGAGAAAGATGTCCAACTCCTATAACATCACAAATATCTGCCTGCTACAGCATTTCTTTCAATACAAACATTACTCAAATGAATTTTATGGCTTCTTTTACAAGCCTGATGCAGAAAGAGAAAAAACCCTTACATCAAGCAGGGGAAGAACAGGTAGTTGCCACCGTTCACATAATTACCTTTTCCTAAGCAAACAATATGATTATAGGCAGCTTACACCCTTTCATAGGGGAATACCAATTTATGTTTGAAAATAGGTATCTAAACTTTATTCTGATGTTTGGGAACAATCTTCTCAAAAAGACAATTGGGACAAAATTAGGAACTTTTGGCAATTGATCACTATAGGTATTGCATGCTTTGGAAGTGGCAGTTCTCAGAACCATTAGCGGTATTCCTTCTAATGTCCCATATGGGTTTTCCTGTCTGGGAAAAACGAGAAATTTTGTCTGCTAGATTACCAAATCCCTGTTGTTGAGATGGCTTTTATAAATTCATTTCATACCATCGGGAAAAAGGAGTCATTAAGCATCTTTTTCAGCACGTGGCCTTCCAGAGTAAAGTAAATACAGGTTAGTTTTCTCTGCTGTGGAAGAAGGGATGCTGCAGCATCAACGGCATTAACAGGCACAGAAAGGGTAAAGAGAACATCTGGATGCTGCCATATTTGCACTGGTGGAACAGAGGGAAGTAGGTGAGTAAATATTATCTACCCTTACTCTGCAGGTGGAGTAAATTCTGCTGCTCATCATCCTTTACTGGCATTGCCACTTGATATATTTTGATGTGACATTTTTTTCACAAAAATGTGGGAAAAACTTTGCGGGTGCATTGGAAGTGTGTTTTTAGTAAGGATTCTTCAATTCTTCAAAAGCAAAAAAACCCTGAAATCACAGGAAAAATAAAATATCTCAGTTACAGATCATGGGAAACTGGTTTCTCTCCAGCTTTAGCAACTGGTGATGCTTTTCTCTTGTCAGTTTGCAGCTAACATGGTATGTGCAACTGCCGTTTTCTTTCAGACCTGAGCTAATCTCCAAAAGTGCTCATCCTTATGACATAAAGGCTTCAGTTAGAGATCAGACTAAGGATAACGTACACTAAAAGTTTTTAAAGGGGAAAGCAAGTCTCTCCTCACTCTCCCTCAGATCAGTTTGAACCAACTACTGCTTTACTAGCTTTATGTATTTTCTGCTTCACAATTGCTAAAACTTCTCCATGGACAACGGAGGCCTCAATAAAGAAAATTAAGGAGGTTTATTACTTTAGGCTCTCAGGCATCACAAACCCAAACAGCTTTGCAACACCTGAGAGACTGACAGGGATTAGCTCGTGCCTGCTTTAGTGGGGACTTTCCTGCCTTTAACACCACACAGTGCTGCTTCTGTGTGGATTCACATAACTTCCACCCACTTCTTGAGTGAGCCTAAGCACATGTCATCCTTTGGAAGGAGGAGTTGAAGAGAAGTTGACAGGAGGAAGAAGTAAGAGCTAAGACTAACTACCGCACTTTGTTTTCCTCCTTTTGTGCCTATTTCACTGGTTGCTATATGCAAAGCAGAAGGTGAACTACCAAAGGCACGAGAATCTGGAAGACCAGAATAGCTACATCGTCTTCTCCAGAGAGTCATATATTCTTTCAAATAAAGGTGCTGCAATGTGTTTCAAATCAGTTGTAAAATGCTAACACTTTATAATTCCTTTGTACTGCCATCACATGAAAGCCATTCACATTTTGAAAATGTCTTCGTTTAGCTGTCTTGATAGTACTGGCTTAATGAAACGCTAAGGAGTTCATTTCAGAAGAAAAATTAGTGATTTTATTTCCCAGGAAAAATCTTCACATCTTTTCAACATAATGAAATGTTATTAAAAATACTTTTGGAGTATGTAGTATTTAACATCTGCATGCATTTAGTAATCAAAAATTCTAATTCTGTGGTATGAAATGGACTTGAGCTGTGTCATGGAAATAATCTAATATAAAGCCTTCCTCTCAGATGATACTTTTGCAATAACTGCAATGCATAATCATACAGGAATAAGGTAGATACTGTGCAGACTAGCAGAAGATCCAGCAGGGTTTAAGATACTTAGACAGATGACTTTTAAAATGAATGCAATTACAACATTTAATTGCTGTCCCAGGCATTTTCTTGTCACAGACAGAGATTCTCTCATACAGGAAAGACTGTCATGGAGATGTGCTGATGCAGAAATTAAAGGCGAAAATATCAGCCAGAGTCACAGGACCTGTCCCCTAGTTACTCAATGAGGAAGTGGAGAAGACAAAGTAGAACTGCCGAAGAATTGTCTTTGTTACTCACTCGCAAAACAACAGAAATTTCAACTAAAAGAAAAAACTCTCTCCCTCTAAGAAGTGTGGTGGGTTGACCTTGACTGGAAGCCAGGTTCCCACCAGAGCTGCTTTATCACTCCCCTCCTCAGCAGCACAGGGAAGACAAAATAAGATGGAAAAAACCTCATGGACCAAGATAAAGGCAGTTTCATAAACACACCAAAACACCAAATAACCTCCCAAGCCTCTTGCTGTTTTTTGGTTGGGTTTTTCAGGAAAATTGCTTCTATCATCATATATTATGAATGCTTTCTTTTGTACCATTTATCAGTGCTGGCAATGACACCACTTCCTATATATAACAGCCCTCCATCCAAACGTGGGACCAAAGTACTGACTTCTGGGATGGTCAGGCTTCAAAAATGCCAAGAACAAGCCCTCTTTCCCCAAAATGTTACCACCCAAAAAAAGGCTTAATCCGAAAGCTGTTCTACAATACACTGATCTTTCAAACCAATGTTTGAACTACGTCAAACATTTCTGAGCATTTTTCAACAGTTCTCACCACCACACCTAGCTCACGCATTCTTTATGGCATACAGTAGCCTGTGCCATATTGCTAGCTGAAGGAATTACTAGATTCTTTCTCTTCTAGGGACATAGATGTATTCCAGACTCAAAGCTTTACTTTGTGTTAATCTGTATATGGAGATATCTAAGGCTTAGTCTTGCAAATAATGATAGAAAAGACAAATTCAGCACGGAGTTAAGTTTGCAGTTTTTAAGGTCAACCTCTAATACTCCTCTAGAACAAAAATGTCTTTTTTTTTTATTATGCTTAAATATTATTTCATTACTTGTAGTAGAAATGGCAGCCCCTACTAAATTCTGCAGTTTTAAACTAGATTTCCATACAAACTTTTAAACAAAGTCTGATTGTACCAGTTTTCTCCTTGTTTATATAGAACTTAAGAGAAAAAGAAAAGCACAACATAAAATCCCAGACCCTGTAGAGAGCTGAATATACACACAAGTGCATAAAACATTTCACCTGTTTACACAAAAGAGAAAAAAAAAATCTCTTTTCCTGCTTACCATCACACTCAGCTCACCTCTACTTTTTACTCTTAATGTCCAGCAGAATTTGACACTACTTAGCATTCAGATATCCCTAAGGAAGCTCCCTTTTCTAGGTAAGCTGACACTGTCCTGTTGGGCATCACAAGTTGGTACCACAAACACTTGTCTAGAGGGTGGTACTTCTGAGAACAAGTAGGACTGGGTAGCATTTGGTGTTTAATAACAGGTACAGGTGAATTTCATAGATAAACACACACTCAGTTCCACTCCTCGTAAAGCTTTCAGTTTATTCAAAATGACCCTTAAAGGGAATCTTTTCCTACCTTCTGCCAGTCATGCACAGGTCCAAATCTGGCTCTATAGGAAAGAGGCATGACACCCCTTAATTTCACCTAGAGTTTATATGAGCTTATTTAGTTAGTTTTCATATCTGCCATTTAGCTGATTATTACCATTACTTATCATCTGAAAGCAACACATTAGCAGCCTGTATCTCCCCTTCTTGCTCGTACACTGCTAACACAATGCCTAATAATATCACTGCAATCTGAGAAAAAGGTTTTTTCCTCACTGGAAACATCATGGGTTTGTCTTCTGTGTTCTCAATATACTACCAGTATCCTTGAACTCATGATTTTCAGCTAGAAGCAAGCTCTGGACTCTCTTGCATCCCCCAGTAAAAGCAGCTCTGCTAATGCAGAGCTAATAATAATGATAATAATAATAATAATAATAATAATAATAATAATAATAATAATAATAATAATAATAATAATAATAATAATAATAATGCAGAGCTAATAATAGTAAATAAAAAATGCAGATCTAACCAAATAAGGGTGGCACATTTCACAGCTAAAGGATGGCCGCCCACTTCAAAGTCTTCCAAAGCCATGCTGTAGCCACCCCATCACTAAGCACGCACCTACTGAGGGAACCTGCATCCCAGACTGTTTGCCTGGAAGGCGCTTGCCTGTGTGCAAATGGTAGCGGTGCTGTGGGGACTGTGAATAGATGTATTGCTTGCTTCCTTACACAACCTCAGGCAGGAAGCTATTTTAAAGTCAGATTCAGGGATCCACTCGTTCTTTTCTATTTCCTGAGACTTTGTTCTCCAGGAAGCCAAACTGCCCTGTAAGAGCTGATGGCATCTCTCACACACACACAGAGTGTGTCCTGAGCGCAGAACTGTCACTCCTCTGCAGTACTCTAGGTCTTTTTTAATAGCATATACATTGACAGAGTCACTGCAGAACAGGGACTGTAAGCCCTGTTAAGTGGACAAAAGGAACTAAACTAGCAAACATTTAGATAAAAAATATTTCTACTTGAGTAACTGGCAAATAAACATAAGGATGCTTTTGTTCTGATGTCTGTCTTACTTTAGAAATATTTCCAGTTACTTGTGAGGACACAAACAAAAAAAGCACACACAAAAGGAGTCCTTACCTGAAATTAGCAGGAAAATGTATGAATCAAATGCTACTGATGATAGGTACAGGAGAGCTCAGGCCTCTGAGAGCAAATTTTTTGTGCCACAAGGTCAGTCAAGCCATAACATTATAAGCTAACCTAGAATAAAATTACACATTTTCCACTTGCATAAAACCATGTTACTCCAAATTACTGCTAGGCAGGGGCTCAGCTGCCCACAGG
The DNA here is from genome assembly GCF_037157495.1 of Lathamus discolor. Classification (NCBI taxonomy): domain Eukaryota; kingdom Metazoa; phylum Chordata; class Aves; order Psittaciformes; family Psittacidae; genus Lathamus; species Lathamus discolor. The sequence continues at coordinate 36,762,319 of NC_088888.1, read as the reverse complement.
TCCCAATCAATCCCCCAGATTCAGCTGTTGTCTTCCTGAATACCTGCAGGCAGATGCTCCAGGCTCAGGGAACCAGGGCATTACCACAGACACAGTGGAGAGGCATTAGCCTCTCATTTCATTCATCACTTGTTCATGATCTAGACAAAACGTGCGTTCACTGTAACAGTGTCATCACCAGTCACATGCATGTGCATGTCCCATCAGCTGATCCTATCACAAAATTGAGACCTCTTCTGTTATATGAGGATATCAGGCCTCTGCTCTATGCCCAAACATGCATTAACCCTGACTATGTGACCAGAGTGTGTTTAATTTTATGATGTTTATCAGAATTCATCTGACATCAGGGCGCATGGATAGGGTCTGTCAGCACTGGACTGGATGCCAAATACCACCAGATGAAAGCTTCTCCCTAACAATGTTGCTGTGACTGGCATAGGGTGTTGCTCCTGAAAGTCCCTAACTTTCAGAAAAACACTCTTCCCACTCTACAGCAAAGACTGAGAAAAAGGGACCTGAAAAGCTTTCAAATGCATAAAAAACCTGGTGCAAAGAAACATCTATTTTCATAGTTAAAACGGGCAGGTAAGAGGACACAGGCTTAAACTGCCGTAAAACAAACCTGTGTTAAATGTTAGAAAAACTCTCAGCTGTGAAGCATACTGCTGCAAAATATACCTCCTGGGGAGGTTATGGGCATTTACCATTAGAGGTTTATTAAGAAGAGATTAGCAAAATATCTCTGGTGGAATAGGTTCAATATAGCTGGTGATGCCTAAGGAAGAGGAGGGGGTGTCCACATTAAAGTTTTTAGATCCTTCCTAGCCCTATTCGTCTATGATTTTTCTATGGACAAGTTATCCCTACATAGTTTTCCCTTTCTGTAGCTCAGTAGTTAATCTGAGGCTTATAGGAAGGAGCACATAGCAGGCCTGAGGTGCAAGAGACAGTCTATTTGGGACAAAGTATTAGGGGAGCTGGGGATCAATTTATTATGAATGTGTACACAGCAAGTAAGCTGTCTTACCAACAAACACAATGTCCATAAGTAGAATTTTATCAGAGGACTTAACTATTCATTATAATTCTCATTTTACAAACAGGGAATGCAGGGCACAGAGGTCTAAGCTATTTGTAATGACACAGCAAGTTATCAAAATGAGCCTGAAAACTGGATTTCCTGGCTCCTCAAGTGACCTATCTGATGGACAACATGCTCCGCCTGCTCTCCCTCCCCACCAGCAAGCCATGCAGGACTATGAGAATCACAGCATTTCCTCATGAAAGTCTTGCCTGCAGCTGGAGGAAGTCAAGACTACAATAGTGTCGGTAACTTCTACTGTAACAAGAACACACATCACAAAGAGGGGGGGGAACCCTAAAGCTGCCTCAGGACTTGCACCTTGCAGAGCTGATCTAAGGCTGTTAGTCCCTGTTTCTGTTCTTTCACTTCCCTCTTCTAACCTTTGACAGAAAGAATATATTCCTCTACCAAATTACTATCTATAAAATTACTATCAATAAAAATTACTATCAATAAAAATAAAAAAGAGAAGACAGAATAAAGGACATACTACTGATAAAGAACAGAATTTTTCTTTATACAAGGACAGGATATTTCGCAAGCATTTGAAAGTGAAGCACTGCCTCGGCCCTTTGTGCTAAAGGAGCAGTCTAGCTCAGGATTTGCTGGCCGCTTTCTTAAGGCTGCTGTAATTTAAGCCTGCAGGAAATCAGCATCAGAGCCTAAGATTATAAATGAAAATCTCTTGTACTAAAGTATTACAAAGCCAGTGCCAGTCCTTCTGCACTGTTCCTTACTGGTCTGCATAGGCTTGCTTCCATTTCCTACATGCCGCTGCTGGAATCCAAAGATGACCCGTACTTGAATCACCCACAGGAGGTCCTGCCTCTCACAACTGGCTATGCTAAGACACACCAGGGTCCAAACTAATTTTGAACTAATTTGCAAGAATTCTGCTAGGCTCTAAGCCCCATACACAGACCAAACAGAATTGAAATTTATCATTATGAGTAAAACAAAACAAGAATTAAGAGAATTAAAGAATGACAAATTAAAAATACATCAGGAATGCAAAAGTGGGAAACATCTCCCAGAAGAATCAAGGACAATGTTTTAATTGGTCCTTTCCTAAAAAAAAAAAAAAAAAAAACCAAAACAAAATGAAAAACCCAAACAAACAAATAGGAAAAGGCAACCAAAAAAAAAGGAAAACCCCAAACCAACCCCAAAAAGGCTTCTGCACCACCGGAATAAATATGTTCAAATTCTTTGCATACTTAGGTCTTTCCTAGGTTATTCAGAAGGCATATTCAACTTTTGATGTATAAATCAAGGGATATTGCTCACTACCATAAGATACATTCCACTGGGGCTCAAAGTCTTTAGCAGATCCACACTGTGCATACTTTCCCCGGATGGTTTCACATTCATGTTCATCAACACTCAGAAAGAACCATAAACAAACCCCTTCTCTCAGATGCACACATACAGTTCCCATTGACTTTGCTGGAACTTCAGATGACTTCAGTAAGAACTCCGTATGCATGCAGAGGGGCAAAACTTGGCTCTGCACATTTAATAAGATTACATCAATAGATACCTCATAAATGAAGGGCAATGCAGGCCATACTGAAAAATAATATAAACTGAAAACCCAGAAGTATAGCCAAATAAGTTCAAATTTCAGCCAAGTTTTCCCAGAATAAAAAAAAAAAGGCACACATTTTAGGCAAGATGAAACAAAACCCCTGTAATATCTGATTTACCAGAGTATACTCTGCCTCCCTTAGCAGGACAAAGTGTGATACCCAGATACCTACACATAAGACAATGATCTTACTGTCTCAGATATAGCAATGATATTGGCATATGAAACAATTAAATAAAGGTCAAGTTAGAAAAGCTGTGATTTGCTAAGTCATTTTCTGCATCTATATCCCTGCTCTGTAAGATATGAAGCTCACTGCAAGCGAATTTAAAGCTTAGTAGAGTGGAAAAAGTAATTAATCATATTATATTAATAACTAATGTTATATTATTTTGAACGTACTCTAATAGCAGTATTTTAATGATATTAAATGCTTGAATCCAGGAGTATCTATCTAAAACCATTCAACCCTCTTGCCTGCCTGGCTAGAACACCACCCCAAGAAAAATCCCACACACCTAGGCACAAAAGCCCCCTTCCAAATTTCAAGTAACACATCTAACAACTTCTGCCAGGTACATTAGCTGATGCACACTAAGCAAAGCAATGCCACGTGTTTGCCTCAAATTTGTTCCCTTTATTTTACTTTTACTCATTCCATGATGTAATAACCTGTGCCTTTTTACTGTCTCTTTAAATTATCTACCTATTAAGATGAAGAATATTCTGACTTCTGAAAATCCAGCTACCAACCAGCTTCCTTCTGTTTGGCTGACAAGCGCACATTAGGCTGCAATTACAAATTTACATACAGAAGTACTCAGGGATGGAAATCAAAGAGCGGGCTTGATGTTCATGTTTGGTTTTTCCCCTTTAAGCAGGAACATCTCTGATGATTTTCACACTTAAACAGCAGAACAGACTTCATGAATCATTTTTTCTTCCTGGTTGGAACAACCCCTATTCCCTGTTGCATTATAATACTGAGTCACTTTGCACAAAGTTGGTCATTATAGCCAAGTCAAGGGAGAGTGGATGAAATGCTCTGAACTTAAATGTGTAATAGGATACATGTTAGGCTACTTCTTGAAGCAAACTATTTAAAATCGGGGGAAAAAACTCATTACAAGATAACTCATGTAAAGGAAAACTACTTCATGTATTTTGAAAAAGTCCAGTAAATCTAGTGTGATATTGATGATCAAAGGGATTACAAATACTTCTTTTCTTTTTTCTTCTTTTTAATGATGTGAGGGTCTGGCCTGTTACAAATGCTGAGTTGTACTGGTCATTCACTCTGAAACACATAGTAAGTTAAATAGTGGGGTGGAATTTGTTTCCCCCAAACTATGGCACCGTCAAGTAATAGTTACAAGGCCTGGCAGGGCTCTGCTGTCTCAAAATCACCTCCCCTTCTAACATTATACCCTGACGGTGGCAGCCTGCGAAGACACTCCTCTGTCTCAGAACTCCTTCCTGAAATTCCAGGTCTACTTTCTGTTGGCTCTGGTGGAACACAAGCAAATTCTAAGTGTGTTTCAATGATCATCTATTTCAGCTTAGCCTTTGCAATTCTGGGTTCACAATGGGGCAAGAGTCTTTTAGGACTCTCCCCTCAGCCCTAGAGGGACAGGACTGATGCAAGGAGGGAGCTTTAACAACTCTCATTAATTAGTTTTAAATTAATAGCATGACTATTGGATGAGTGGAACAGAATTAGGTGCCCTGCATGGTAATTTTTCAAGAAAATTGATTTTAAGGAGTTAAGAAAAACAAACAAAAAACGAACCCCCCAAAACAAAACAAAAAACCCAACAAAAAGAAAAACAAAAACCCAACAACAAACACAAACCCAACAAAATACACTGGCCAAAAACTGCTTTTCTGCATGTCCTGTTTAAGCAATGACACATGAAGAACTTTATGTTCAATTACCTGGTACTTTAAATAGGACACTAAGGGAATAAGATTTTTAAATGTATTCACACAGCATGAGACTAGTCCTCCACCTGGGAATACCGGTGCAAATCAGAGTAACTCCTCAGAGGTCAATTGAAGTACACCGGCACAAGACAGATGTAAGGCAGAGGGGAATCAGGCCCCATCTACCTCTATTTTAATGCAGAGGTTGCAGATCATCTGCAATGATAAAGTGAACAACATAAATATAACTGACATCTATTCAACTGATCGCACATCCTGCCGACTATTCACAGCTCCAAATATAGGGCTGAAGAACAATGGTTCAAGGAAGGGAGGCAGAAATCCTGGTTCTAACCCATTCACACATTCCTATCTGCTAATTCCTCTGACTTGAACTGCCTTCATCTCCCCACACTGCTAAATCACTACAGGTTTAATCTGACAGTCCCCTACCCCTGAAGAACTTCTTACCACAAAATAAGAAGAAAATAAATACTTCGATGCATGGGAGATAAGATAAATGCAGAAATCCGTGCAAGCGTGAGAGCCTACAGACAAACAAGCAAGAAAATCCCTAACATACCATATATATATATATGAAAGACATTAACAAATTGACTAATTATTTGGAAACCTGGCACTAAGAAAGAATAGTATGTGTGCAGAGAACTAAGACAAAAATATGAGGCTATTGCGAAGTATAGTGCCATTTGTTCTAATATAAGAGGATCTGTAATTATTTCCTACAACTTCATGATGTCCTGAACCAGCTTACTCCTTCCCTGGCAGGCTGATAAAAGGATCCTTAGCAACACACTAAATATATTATGCAATGTATTGAATGCTACCAAGAAAAAGCACTGAATTACACTGAAACAAAGAACATCAGGTGCGAACATCACTTCCTCCAGGGAAAGATCACCTTTAGCTGTTTATCACATCAGCAAATGCAGGCATTGTCCTGTGTCTCTGTTACCAGCACCTAATGGTACTTGCCACATTTAACAAAGTTAAGGCAAATTTTACCTCGAATCTACTTAGGCTTGAGCTTTTAGACCGAGACTTCTTGCGGAGATAGACCGAGAAGAACCGACGCACTGTGAACTTCTTCATGTTCATGTCCATTGCCCTGTCCCAGCTGTGGCGTGCAGCACGAAGGAGCTGCGGTGCAGCCGGAGAAAGCTAGCGCATCCCAAATGCTCCCTATTTATATCCACAGGCAGGAGATCCTCCAAAGTATCCGCTTCTGTTCATCAAGCCGGGCACAGCTAGACCCGCAAGAGGTACATTGCCGGAGCCATGGGAGCCCACAGCCGGCTGCTTGCTCTTCAGAGCATAAAGGCGTTACACTCCCTTCTCGCTTTCCACTGTTTACATTTCAGTGCGGCGAGCCGAAGTCTCCCCTCACTCCCTCTCCCCCTCGCCTTAGGTCCTACTACATCCAATCAGGCTCTGCTTCGGCTGCATGCATAATCAGCTCCCGCAGATGACAGCTCCTGCGTCCCAGGCGTAGCAGGTCTGAGATAAATGTTAGATGTGTCTATTGCTTTGCACTCCCTCTCTTCTCAGCCAGGCTCTTTCAATTTCCTGGTTTCCGAATCACATGGGGAATAGGCACATGCTGCACTTCTGTTTTTAGCTTGGAATTTCAACGCTACTATAATTACTGAGGGCTATGGTGGTCAGATCCGAGAAGAAATCAGCTCCCCCACGAAAGTCTCTTCCGGGAGAAAGCTGAAAGACACTATAACCCCACTGCCAGAGCAGAAGGGTCTGAACCTCCTTTTATTATGGGGAGTGTGCGAAATAACATTGCCCCCTCCCTGAAACTGAAAAGCTTAAAACCCTGTTCCCAGACTACCTGCCCGCTTTACATTAAAATACCTCATGCTGGCACAGCTCTAAAAATAGAAAGCACAATCTAAATGGGAACTATTACTGTTCTTACTGTACTACAGCAGGGAGCTACAGCCCTTCTAAGAGGTTAAATATGTACATCTATTTACAGGCTGTAATTTTGAGCTGCTCACTACACTGCAAGCATGGAGACTTAGAGCTGCACCCCCACCTCCCCCACATAATCGCATTTTTCAGCTTTTCTTCAAAAACTAATGAATCTCAGTGTGGTCCAGAGACTGAAGAGCTTTCTCTCCCTGCTGCCCACAGCTCAGGCTCCCTGTCCTTGGCAGCCTTTCCTTTCTGACTACCAAGGAGCACCCAGACATGCCTTTCTCCCATAACCACATATGGAAAGCGAATGACTCTGATGACTTATTAATGACTCAGATTAATAAGCCTAGGGAGAGCTGACACCGCTACAGCCTAAGAATACTCTCAGAGGTTAAATGACTATAGCTCTCCAGTCAATTTGTTCTAAGAGAGAGACAGGCATTTTGCTTTAATTGTATGTCTGGACTCTGCCGTGAACTATGGTGGCTGGTCATGCCTGCTGCTACCTGCTTTGTTTGCAGGTTCCCTGTCACTGTCTTCTGTCTAAAGCTCACTACAGTCTATACATACCTGGAAAAACATTTAAAAAGAAAATGGAGTATTTTGGCATTTACAGTTTTATTAAAAAGGCGATCAGATTGGAAAGGCTACCATTTGTGCTGGGCTCTATAATCGCCTCCAGCCTCTGACTCTTCTGTCTTGCACCACTGCTGTCTCCCCCAGCCTAAGATAAGTGTAGCACAGTGGCAGTCGGCTTTATCCCTGTATCTTTTCCAAGAGCCTCCTTCTGCTCTCCTTGCTTCTCTGAATCTCTTGATTTGCAACAAACGTGTTATCTTTTGGAGCTGTTTTCAAGGTGCTCCCCTGGTGTAAGCCACATCAAGCCTAGGACTCGTTTGCCACTACAGTCATGCTGGTTCCTGGCTAAAGACCCTGAAGCAGAGGCAACCATCCAGGCAAAACCTGAGCTATCTATAGGTATACCAGAACTCTTTCCACAAGAAAACTAATAAACAGGTGAAAGAAGCAATTTGGTTGGTGTAACTGTCATCATCAAAAGTATTTGCTGATGCGGCCCACCTAGCCAAGTTTTACGTCTCCTCAGGACCTAGCAGCCGTAATAACCTAAAGTGGCACAAAGGCCCCAGGCACTCACCTGATGATCTGACCTCCCTCTCCACCCTTGCTTGCCCTGCCATGCTGCACAGCTATTGTTGCTGCTTCCTCCTGTGCCCTGCCCTCCCTCTGGCAAAGAGCTGTCCTGACACAAGTTAGGCCAGGTTTAGTGCTGACACAGGCTTATGGCAGCCACATGCATTCCTACCTGTGTAAGCCACTTGAGCTTTAAAAACAGCAATCAGATGAGTTCAGGATAACTCCTTGAACCTTTTCCATCACAGATACACCAAAATCCCACCTGGACAACTGACACCTTTGTTAATGCAGAGGAGGTGGTGATTTCCCAGCTTGAATACAAAGCAGGTGTATAATATTGCACTCTGCGCGGTAATCAGCAGCGTATAACTGCCTGTCACTGCTTATACTAGTAGATTTATCACAGCCTTCCTACCCCGTTACACAGGTAGCTTTCACGTACAAAGACACGCAGTCACCATTAAATGTACCTGCTCTGCAATAAACTTTCAAGAAGATTACACAAACTATGACTTAATACCCATCAGGTACACTTCTTACTTCCAGAATTTTGGTTTTTTACCACCAAAAAGGAAAAAAAAAAACCAGTTACAATATATTGGTAATTTATTGTGAAAATCAGAGGAAAGCTAGGCTTTGATGCTGAAGGTTAGACTGTAACATGAACAGCATGACTATACTAGGGGGGCAAGTCTCTTGCATCTCTGCCAAGACACAAGCATGGAAATAGGCATGATCTGCTTGCTTTCTTACTGCCCTTTAACCAGATGATTAAGGATTGAATACAGAAGGACATCCAACCATCAGTGCTAGGATATTGCTCTCCACCTACTGGGCACCAGAGCAAGAGGTACTGCAGAGTATCTTCAAACTGTAAAAAGCAAAAGCAACCAAGTTGCAAAAATATACACAAGAGTACAAATACAGAAATAAAATGTGTAAAACATAAGTGTGTAAAACTAAAGCATATAGATATCTGAAGAGCAGATTCTACTACTGTTCCTCTCGCATGGTATGCTTCAAGACATGGAACTTAACTTTGCTTCAGAAAAGCAAATAAGAGGCTTCAAAAACATTAACTCAAACTTTTAGCAGTAAGACAATATCCGCTCTTCCCAATGACTGTACTAAGGAGGTGCAAGCCAAACAATAAATTAGAACATTCATCATTTTATTCATAAACATACAACTGTCAGATCAACCTACAACATGAAAAATTCACTTTGCACTTAGAAATTCATGGCTGTAAATTGTGTATCAGCTCCCCTCTGAGCACTTTCAACTGCTGAGGACCTTGATGGAAAAAGAAACTCACCAAATGTCTCTGTTTAAGAAAAGAATAAAGAACAAAAGTAGTGGAGGCAGCATATGATGCATTGTCATCAACCAGTAATACTCTATATACTTAAATATACTTTTTAAAGCTAGAATAGTATTTACTGTAGCATAAAATAAATAAATACAAGACCATAGTTGGTCCTACTTCTAGCAAACTTAACAGCAAAATGAAGTTTACTTCAACAGGAAAAGGGTTTAAAAAAGAAAGAAAAAAAGCCCCAAACCAGGATTCAAGACAAACTCTCCATCAGAAAATACCTGAAGTTAGGTATTACACAGGCTTTGTTCCAAGTCTTAAAAGATAAATGGAGAATTCCCAATTAATATCTAAAGAAAGCCAAAGGCCCTTTCCTGATGTGTACAGGTGGACCATACCAAAAGTAGTAACAGACTAAAGGACCCAAACTTAGGAAATTCACATGAGACAGTGAAGCAGTCTGCACAGAACCCAGGCAAGGAGGATGTCAGTGGCCAGTGCCAGATGAATCATCAATTTCTGAAGAAACACAGTAACTTGAGCTAATTGTTTGCATGAAAGAACACTCCAAGATATCTACCACAAACCACAGACTGGATGATAAAATTACTGAGAGAAATTTTGTATTACTGTATTTCACAGCATATCAGGCCCTATTTCTGAAATGGACCTTCTTATTTTTTTATGTGAACCAACAATTTATGAGCAAGCCCACAATGATTCTGCCACTTGAGCAAATGTAGTGGTTACTCTAAAAACAAAAATATATAAGCTGATATTATCTTCCCTGCAAATGTAATACAATCAGTATTATCTATTCCATCTGAATAAATTCATCAGAAAACCAGAAACAAAAATCCACGGTGAAGTAAGGAAGCATCAGAAGCATCTGACACCACAGGCAGAACAAAGAAGAGTAATAGAACATGGCATGCAGAGAAAGAGAAAATGAGAGTCCCACAATAGAGGCCCAAGAGACAATGACACAGAAAAGGTGAATTACACAGTACCATTTATGTTCTCATTAAAGAAAATTAGGAGCAAAAGCAGATGTTTCCAGGAGACACCAATGAGCAGAATAAGGAACAGCACTGTCCCCCAGGTGATTAGATGGTACATGACTCTTTCAATAATTGCTGTTTCCTGATCTTGAATGCTGGAACAAATTTCCGTGTGGCTTTTGTCTCAATGAGCAACTGAGATGGTTATTTTTCTTATTTTCTTATGGATGTTTCTTTAAAAAGATTTAATAGGCTTTGCCCAAAGAAATGCCTGGGCTTTGATCTCATTAGAAGAGTGTACCAGTGTGGGTCCCAGTATTTCCAGCTGCCATACCCAGTTAAAAACCTTATCTAGTTCAGCATACCACTTGCCACCAACCTGGTATGCTGCCCTGCCACCACTGTGGAATACAGGCAGTGACTTGGCATCTCTTCTCACTAGCAGTGATAAGTGATCAGCAGCATTGGCTGGATAGGGATGCAAGAAAGTAAGTAGGAAAGTGCTTATTCTCCCTTCTCCCACCTCCTCCTGCTCCTGTCTGCATATCACAAGCTTCAGCAATTTTCCACCTTTTCCGCATATGAACTGTGACAAATTTCCAGTGGAAGTGCAGGTCCTTTCAGCCACTTTACAAATCAAAATCACTGCTCTAAAGAAATAAAAAAACAAAGTCAGACATCTTGTCTGTGTTCAACAAACCATCAGGACACAGTCTTCTCAGGCACAGCCTTCTCTACTCCAAAGAGCAACGTAACAGGCCTACAATATCTTTTTAATCTTGCACTTGTAGTCTCAAGGTCTCAGGAGTCCAGCCAAAGGCAGAGTACCTCTTATATGCTAATATATGTAATTCCTTAATTGCTAAAAGGAATTACCCAACACACTGGCCAATACCTTAACTGCTAAAAGCATTACCCAACACACTGAAAAATGACTAGTACAAATGCAAGTGTAAGCAATAACAGGGGAGAATGACTTACTTTTAAAAGACTAGCTTTGCTCAACATGGTGATATTCCAATGAGTGGATTCCAATCAACAGCTTCAAAGGCTATTAAAACTGGGCACCAACGTAAGTTCTTGGTAGACTTGAAACTGGTATTTTGCTGAGATGCAAGTAGCTTAGATGGAAAGTTTTCTGTACTTTCCTCTCTAACAGACTACTTGAGCAGATGAGATTAAAAACATTTCCTTAGTGGCACTGAGAGGGCGAACCATCTCTGTATGTGTCATGCTGGTGCATAAGTGGTGTCCTTGCTGCAGTTGCCTAAAAATGTACTTCCTCAATCCCTCCTAAACACCCACTAGTCACATGATGATAGAGTAGTGTTACTTTCAGAGATACCAAACAGGGAGCACTATGAGGACATATGGCTTATTCTTATTTGTGCAGGGAGAACTGGGACTGCTGCAGAAATAATAGCTCCAGGACAAGATAACAAGATTTGATTGAGTTTTCAGCAAATGACAGATGTTTTAACTCTCACAAAAGCATCTTGCTTTAGTGCTTGAACATCTGATTGGTAAGTTTCACAACTACTGTATTGACTGCTCCCATATGTGCTTTGCTGCTTACAGACTTACACGAATGTGCAACAGCATCACTGGCCACATACATATCAGTTGTCTGTTGGACTGCTTCTAGGATGGAGATCAGGTTGTCTAGCAATGTGTGATGAAAATAGACCAAAAATAGCATCAGCTTCATTTTTCTGCTTTTCTTTTTAGTGATGTTACTGACAGTTTTACCTTCTTGACTGATACCATGTATGGGTCTTGCTGGATTTTGGTGGCTTAGAAGTATAAGGCAAAGAACCCCAAACCCCAATCTCTGTTATATTACATGAGCTTTTACTCCAACATGGTTGAAGACGATTGGTTGAAGGAGGTTGAAGACGAGGTTGAAGGAGGTGATCCTGCCCCTCTACTCTGCTCTTGTGAGACCTCATCTGGAGTATTGTGTACAGTTCTGGTGTCCTCAACATAAAAAGGACATGGAACTGCTCGAACAAGTCCAGAGGAGGGCCATGAGGATGATCAGGGGACTGGAGCACCTCCTGTATGAAGACAGGCTGAGAAAGTTGGGGCTGTTGAGCCTGGAGAAGAGAAGGCTGCGTGGAGACCTAATAGCACAGCCTTCCAGTACCTGAAGGGGGCCTATAGGGATGCTGGGGAGGGACTCTTCGTCAGGGACTGTAGTGACAGGACAAGGGGTAACAGGTTAAAACTTAAACAGGGGAAGTTTAGATTGGATATAAGGAGGAAGTTCTTTCATGTTAGGGTGGTGAGGCACTAGAATCAGTTGCCCAGGGGGGTTGTGAGTGCTCCATCCCTGGCAGTGTTCAAGGCCAGGTTGGATGAAGCCTTGTGTGGGATGGTTTAGTGTGAGGTGTCCCTGCCTGTGGCAGGGGGGTTGGAACTAGATGATCTTGAGGTCCTTTCCAACCCTAACTATTCTATGATTCTCTGATTCTATGATTGTGGACACAATTCTACTTTCTTGCATCATATTGTTCTCCTATAATGGTCTAGAAGTTTTCTAGAAAGAAGGATGCAACTTGGGAACTGAAGTATGAACAGTTTTATCACATGAATATTTATGAATATCCAGCTTGAGGGAACATTGTACAATGCAAAATTGGATGGAAGAATTTCATTATGCACAGCATATGTTGATTGTTTATTCAGACTAGCCGTGAACACCACTAAACAGGAATACATTCATTAGAAATCTGCTAATAGGCAAATTTACCTTGATAGGCTCCGAAAGATACCATCTACCCAAGTGGAGAAATAGTGCATGGAACATTTACTGAAACCCCTGGTTTTACTTTTAATGATTATTGACAGACCAAACTGACACTGCAGTAAGCAGTAAAGGCAGACCATTGTCTGGTGCTGAAATCCTGGGAGACAGACAAATGTAGAATGGGGCTTGCTAACTTTCATGCAGGAAAGCATCAATTTTAGGTATTTTTTTCCCCTTCAATTAGCTAATAAAACTGCACACCAAAGTACAAAAGTAAACTAGGTAGACAAAATGCATCCTATTTAGTTGAGCTGAGTGACCTGAATTAATATCTTCCTTCTATATCTGAGACTATTTTGTATGACCCTTTAAGAACCTTGAACTCTCTGGCTATGTCTAGCTGCAGGGCATGTACAAAATCCAGCTACTTCTTGGATCCTCTATTAGAATGGGGGCACAGATTGCTCTCTTTCTCTAATGCTTTCCTACTGGCATCATATAACACCATCAAAGAAAATCCAGGTATTTTTAGCCAGAAAAGAGCCAGAGTGCACTCCAGTGAGGTTCCTGATTTTGACAAGTAGGTGTGTAAACTTGGGACCCTAAAGGTTTGCACCTGGCTCTGCAGTTTAGATGCATCTCTGTTTCAAATGTCCTTCTATAAATGGTGCTGGAGCACTCTGCACTGCATGAGAGCTCTTTCAGAGTAAACACAATGATCATTATTGTGTGCTTACAGCCAAAATTTCAGTTTAAGCCTAGCACATACTTGCTAGTATTGTTTACAGAAGCAGATTAACCGAGTAATGTCAAAAAACAGTAAACCAATTGGAAATGCAAATTTACCTTGGTAGGCATTACATCTAGCAGGGCAAATGGCATACGGGATATTTTCAAAATGTATTACCCAGCTAACACACACTGAAAATCAAGCGTATGGTTGTATGAACATGTATGTATGTTAGACGTCACAAAAATGAGATTCATAAGTAAAAAACAGTAGTCACTCTTGAACTCTTTAGCATTGGCTTCCTTCTTGTTGGGCTTGTATTTCTATTTGGACAAACTTTCAAGACTGTGTCAAATTACTGTAATAACAGTACTTAACTCCAGATTACAGGCACAGCTCTCCCTGCCTGTTTTTGAAATAGAAGCTAAAGAAACAGGCAGAGAGAAGAAAAAAAGGTCTGAAGTATGATACACCCCCTCTTTCTGTCTCTAGTACAGCTACACAGGAAATGTGAAACTGAAAAAACTAATGGAAAATAATTTTAATCTCAAAAAAAAAAGTTAGTTAAAGCCTATCTGGTATTTACAAAACCACATAATGATTTTTTTAATTCACCTATAACAATAGGGCCCAAGGTCCTAACCTCATTTCTCTTCAACTTTATATAGTAAAGAAACTGGCATCAGGATTTTGTAACGCCAGAAACAGAGAAGTATATGGGAATAGTACTATGTTAGCATCTACTCTAAGATTTGTGACATCATGAAGCAATAAAACCTGAGCTCTTAGTGCTACTTCAAAAACATTCATATGTATCACAGCAGTGCTCAGCTGTAGAGCTGTATGTATAGGCAGCTCATTTGGGATCAAAGCAAAGTGGCCTCCATCCCATAGCTGTCAAAAGACAGGGATGAACAACAGGACTCTGCTTACCACAAGGACTATGTCAGGCACTGCGGCTGAGTCAAAGCATCTTAGGTAGATGTAAGGAAGACACGCTATAAAAATCTCTCTGTTTTAGGACTGATTGCTGTTACAAGCCCATTATAATTTGGATATTTCCAATATGTTAGATGATCTTTCCCTTATTTGAATTCAGCTACATAAAGTGTCACCTTTTAACAGTAGTGCCAATTCTCTTATCTAAGCTACTAAGCAAAAAGAAGAATATGATGCCCTTTCTTGCATCACTAAGCCTGCCTGCACAGAGGCGAGTCTTCCTGACCGATTCTTCAACAAATACCAGGAAGAAGTTTCAACACCTTGTACATGTCTCTTTAGTCATCCAACAACTACGTGAAATTAGTTACAAAAAGTCCATACAGGATTAACATTACCCAAATGTTTGATTAATCTAATTATAACCGCCAACTCATCATAATAAGTCAATTAAAGTCTTTGACATCTTTCATCTTTCAGTGAATTTAGTACATCCTTTCAAATCCTGAAATAACCCTATAATTCAACAGAAGGTATTGCTAGAAATAAGCAACACTGACTATAACACAAACGCGCACAAAACAAGAATCTATTTCCCATATGTGCAATGCTAAATTGGCAGTTTGTTTTGTCTGGTTTTCATCAACTAGAAATTAAAATTTACAATTAATTCTATCATAAAGTAATCTATACAATTGAATAGAAGTTCAAATGCTTATTCATACGCTTAGACATAATTAATTAAAACACTACAGAACTTCTACTGTCCTCCTTCATACACTATGGGGCACAATGCACACCTGTGGAAAAGATATTATAAAAGCCTTTCCAAGTAAAAATGCCTACATGAATACAGTGATCACTATTTTAACAAAATGAAATGTGCTTTAACACACAACACAAATCTTAAATTCATTACTTCACAAGAAGTCTGACTCTTTCGAACCAATGAAAAAACCTATAGGAACCACCTGTCTCTGAACAGTGAACATGCTGATGTCACAAACCAGCAACCTCAAATTCATAAAGCATGCAAAGGATAGCATGAGATTCATATACTATGCATTCACTGAAATATGACACCTTTGTCCTAATATGTTACTGGGATCTGGTTTTGTATTCTGATACAATCTTATCCTGCAAAGTGATGTGGGACAGAACATCTACCCATTAGGAGACTGGCAAAGACTGATTGTTCTTTTGCTTTACCTCCCAATGAAGAAAGTAGATGCATACCTCAGATATAGCAAACAAATAATACAATTACTTCACAAACTTTGAATAAGGTTCCCTCCATTACAGACAATAGAAACTTTCCACCATCTTCCGAAGAGCTTTTCGAGGGCAGCTTGCTTAGGTTGGGCTGCTTAGAAAATGGTGCAAGGCCATCAAGGAGCATTTCAAAAGGCACAGCAGAGCCTCACTGCTGGTTAATCTTGGGGAGTGAAAACTACTTTATTTAGCACTGTGATTTTACTATGTTCTTCACATTTACAATGTATTCTTTACTCCTTTCCTTCACTCCGAGTTCCCTCCTCATCTTCTCTCTCTACTCCTCAGATCTTCAAATGTGTGACTCGTGTCTCACCTTCATTCTTCTTAAGTCAAGAAAGCAAACATAACAATAATAATAAAAAGAAAAATCCAAACAAACAAAAGAAAAAACCCAAAACCCAAATGTTCCTTGATTTTTAGGGACAAATTTTTGGCACATCTCTAGAATTCAGAAGGTCCAAAAATGTGCCATAAGAAGGAATCACAGAATCAGAAGAGGGTATTCACAGGGCTATAGCCATTACGTAGCAACACTTAGGCTGGTAATAGAAAAATTGAGAGAAATCCTTTCAACAGCATGACTGATTTTCACAGCGTTACTGTGTGTCTCCTAGCATACCTGACTTCAAAATCTCTTGGGTTTTGGAGTCATGGCGATGCACCAGAAACATCAGATTTCACTGAAGATCAAAATACAACTGGTTGTCCTGGCCCAGTTAACCTGCTGCAAGATAGGTTCGACCGCAAGAGATGCTGGAAAACAGGAACTGAAACAAGTTAGTCATGGGAAGGAGGAGTGGAGAGAATACCACATGCTTCTTACAGGGCTAGTGGAGTGTTTGGAGGCTGTGTGGAGGTTTGTTGCATTTTAGACGAAAAGATCTTGGCTTTAAAAATGGATATCATTAGTCTTGACATAAGCCAGCTCTTGTGGCCTTACTCTGCCATCTCCAGGCCACCATTTCCTTCTTTGTCTCTGTTGACACAAGTACTCACACAGCCGCAGGATGAACCAAACTGGAGAACTGCTCCAAGTTAAAAATAGGAGCCAAAACACACCCCAGAATGTTAATTTTAAACCAGTTCAGTTGTCTGATCTGATACACTGTTGAAATACCTGTGCCTCCTCAGTATTACTGGCTATAGTGGGGGCATGAACATGTGTTTGCAAGGGGGCTCTTCCTCCCTCATTGGCAGGGATGGGTTATGCTGCCATGAATTGCCCACTTACCAGATATGAAAACGGCATGATGCATTACCTGGTCCAGCAGAACTGGAATCACTAAGTAAACCATGTCAAACTATCCTTCAGGTCACAGAAAAGTTAAGATAATACCTCTGGTATAGAAAGAATATTTTAAAATGTCCTAAAGTATTTTTCCCTATTTTAAAATTAGCAGAAGTAAATTGGCTAAAAACATACAAAACCTGAAATCATTCATTGCCATTGTATACTTTCCAAAAAGTTGACTCTATAGAAGGTACTCAGCCTTTTTAAAAGGCAAAAGATCCCAAAGTGAGAGTAACCTATAGCTGCACTGCAGAGATTCAGGAGTCTAGAGTTCTGTTTAATGTATGTAGAGGTGCTAAGTCCACCCACTAGGAAAGCCAAGGACCCTGCTGGAACCGACTCGGCTCTCCTTTAGTGCCCAAGCTCAACCACTTGGAGCATAGTGTAGAATGAAGACTGCAAGTTATAGGGGCGTTAACCGGCACAACACTAAAATTGATTTTCTGCATAATATAGCATAGAAACGTAGAATAATTAGGTTTGGAAAGGACCTTAAGATGATTGAGTTCCAACCCCCCTGCCATGGGCAGGGACACCTCACACTAAACCATGTCACCCAAGGCTCTGTCCAACACGGCCTTGTGCAATGACTGGGATGGAGCATCACAGCTTACTTGGGCAACCTATTCCAGTGCCTCTCATCACCCTCACAGTAATGAACTTCTTCCTTATATCTAACCTGAACTTTTCCTGTTTAAGTTTGGATCTGTTACCCCTTCTCCTATCACTACAGTCCCTACTGAAGAGTCCTTATAGGCCCCCTTCAGATACTGGAAGGCTGCTACGAGGTCTCCATGCAGCCTTCTCTTCTCCAGGCTGAAGAACCCCAACTTTCTCAGCCTGTTTTCCTATGGGAGGTACTCCAGTCCCTTGATCATCCTCGTGGCCCTCCTCTGGACTTGCTCCAACAGTTCCATGTCCTTCTTATGTTGAGGACACCAGAACTGTAGAAAATACTTAGTCATCTCTCCATGCCCATATTGCAACAGACAGGCCTGTCCTGGACTTTCATGTCTGTATTCATCTTCCTTGCAGATACCATGAACAGAAGAGACTCTATTGGAGCCTCAGTAGTACCATTGTTTACAGGCTCTTCATCACAAGAAGCACTTCAGGGTTTTCCCTGGCTTTTTCTCTATAACTGTTTCAGATTTGTGGTTCACTGTTGCCATGAGCAGGAGACAAAGCCAGTCTTCTTCACTGGTGTGGTCTAACTGGGATGTATACACCTGTTGTGTCCTCAATGGCAAGAGACAGAAAGCTCTCAGATCCCCTCTTTGGGTCCTCTGAGGTGCACGGGTTATTTATCTTCTGAAATGCCTTTATAATGACAGCAAAAGGAGCCTGGATAATTATCTTTGCTTAGACACCTAGCTTTAGGCAGCTAATGAGACAAATTCCGTCATCCAGTGCAGGATTTGGCCAAGTGATTTACCGATCCAATTCTACTTCTAAGACAGTGCTAGGTCTTGAATTTTATGGAGCATTAAGATTTTTTTAATTTTTTTTTTTTTTAATGGGCTTTTTGATATTTTTCTCCCTCTGGAATCACCAGTGGTCAAAATTCACCTTGGTCGTAAGCCCTAATAGTGCATTTCCTCCCTTGATAAATAAGCATTTCTTCTAAGCATACCACTATCTTGGTGTGTATTAATGCTTGGTTTTGGTGACAAATTCAACATTACTGTGAGATATTTCCCTCTCTGAACCACTAAAGCATAATCTGAATTTTACCCTAACCTTGATTTGAGTTTTGTTTGGATACTTCTTGAGAATTTTTATTTGAAAAAGAACCAAGCTAAGCAATCACAGGATAAATACCACCTTCTAGTATTTCTTACATAAATGTACTGTTCTTAAATAACTTTTAAAACTTTGAAGTTTTAAAGCTTGTGGCTTAGGAGAACACTTTGATTTGGAGATGGTTAAAACTCAGTATTTCAAAAAAATACATATAAAGTGGCAGACATTAAACAGAAAAAAAAAAAAAAAGCCATTCTCAAAATTTCCTGTGAAGTTTCAGAAAAACTCTGAAAGCATTTCTTGAATGTATTGCACATTCATTCCTACTGACTTATTTCATCATAGCAGAATATAATAGAAAGCATGAAAATATGAATGCACTAGATCTGGTTAGCTATGACTTTTTCTAAGTCTTGAATATCCACAGATTAAGACTTCACAGTCTTGGTGGGTGACCTACTCCAGTGCTACTCTACCTACTGGGTGAAGTTAGTTCTGATCTCCAGCCTGAGCCTCCCTTGCTGGCAGTTGTAGCCACAGCTGACCACAGCTGTTTATCCTGGTGTTATCAAGAAGAGTTTGGTATCTTCATCTTCTAACTATGAGTCATGTAGATGTCTACTGCACTTACACCTCCCCTTAGCATCATCTTTACTAAAGTATGCAAGCTCCCTCAACTCCTTGTAAATAATGTGCTCTAGAACTTGGCCATCTTGGTAGCTGTTTCCAGTTTTTTCAACAGCCCTCTTGACTTCAGTCTCCCCAAAATGATATGATAAGATGTATTTATTAGTAAGAAGCAACCATGACCTGCAGTTACTCTTAAATTAAACATATATACATTTACAACACTTGTCAATAACAGGGATGTATGTGTTGTGACTAGTATCATAAAATAATAAAATGCCGTCATTTATATATTAATGAGAACTACTTCAATGCTATACAAACCTCAAAATATTCAATCATATCTAAAATCTCAAAGCTGTTGAACTTTTTTCTCTGCAAGAACCGTCATCAAAATAGAAGTAAAAAGTTCAGATTTAAATTATTTTAATATTTCTCATTTAAACGTATACAAGCCCATTTATTTTATAAAGGCATTTAGCTAGCTTATCTGTTACTTTCATTTGAATGTGTACTTTTTGCCAGAATGCTTGATTCTTGAAGCAGCCCGAATCTTTCTTACCTCCAAGTACCTCAAGCATCAGAACGGAACTGCCACTGAACCAGAAATTATTATTGCTAACATTTATGCATTCATGATAGACAGTACATTGTGGAAACACTACCTACATTATTTAAAGTAGTCTTCAAGGATATGTGGGATTTCTTGTATTGATGATACTAAACTTCCTTACAACTCAGTAAGAAATATCTTTCATTGAGTAACAATTAATGGTTAAAACAACAAAAAAGAGTTCAAATGCCACTTACATAACAGCCACTGGACACAGTGCTATATATTTTTGAAACTTGTATGCATTCATACATATCCTTAGGGATAATATGGGCTTACCTTTGTTTTGGTTATGCAACTTGAAAACAGTTTTGAACTGAATTGCTCTTTCCTCAGTAATTTCTCAACCCAATGGGCACTTGCTGCTAACCTCTTCTTGGCAGCAATCTCACCGTGTTCCTTTTTATTAGATCTAAATTTAGTGTCCTTTAATGAGAATTTTCCTACAGTTATACAATTGTACCAATGATAAGATAGTTGTTTTCTGTGTTGCGATTTTGAAGACGTTATTGTTCAAGCTGGATAATGCCAGTCAACACAAACTAAATCATGGCATGTTTCTAGACATTTGCATTACTCTTTTCTAGACTTTTCTTATTTCCTCTGTGATTATATTTTCAGGGGGTTTTGCTAGTGTTTTCTTTCTTTTCACTCCCTCCCCCCCCCCCCCCCCTTTTTTTAATGGTGCCACATTAGCATTGTTCTAGTTACCTTTATCACCCAGCATATATTTTCTAAACTACTGGTACTTAGTCTCTCAAATCTTAGTGAAGTAATGCTAATAACTTCTGCTAATCATGCTGCCTCCTCTTTCCTGTGAAAACAAAGTTAGCCTGACATTCACTTTCCTCCCTCCTCTTCTGTAGCCATAAGATACCAGCAAACAATAATGGCTTGAAGAGACAAAACAAGGGAAAAGGAAGAAAAGCTATCTGAAAAATTCACATGTCCCTGGAAAGTGGAAGACACACTTGAGAACTACAGCATCAGGATTTAGCAAATACAGATTGGAAAATTCAAGAAGAACACACGCACACATATCTGATGCTGGCAGCTACCAAATGGGTCACAACGCATATGCAGCTGCCCTAAGCTTTCAATGACCACTGTCTAACCCAATCAAACCCTTTATGTGGGAAATGTATTCTTCACTAACACTTCCAGAAGTATCTTTTCCACTGCATTATGTCTAAATCAGCAGGTAAATAATACATTGTTTTCATATATATTAAATGCTGACTGTTGAATTCATATTCAGCTGGGTTTGAACTCTTTTAAACACTCTGAGACAGTTGGCTGCTGAAGCTAATATGGACTGGCTATGCAGACAACCCACTGTTAGTAGCTCAAATTTACTATTTACTATTTCTTTGTGTGGAAAACAGGCATTTTCTTTTCCCTCACCTATTATCAGATTCCATATCGTACTTTTAGGAGGATCAGGAAGCCATACTGAATATTTTCCAGTTATTGGCATATTGCAAAACCTTGCTCTTAACTTAAAACAGATGATTTGATCTTCTTCAGTGCTTTTACTTGCCTCTCAAGCCTAGCACATTTTCTTATGATATAGTGGCTGAAAATTAATATTGGCTCTGTAGCTCTTACAAGGAGTTTGTACAGATACTCCATGTCAGCTCTGATTACTAGATACTTCAGGGAATCTGCATATCCTTCTTGAGTAGTTTGGAGGCAAACTCCATGCCCTTAATGACAGCTTTGCTTTTTGGAGTTCTTTGGCAGGCAAACCCCACAAACAGCTCTTCCAAAATATTAAAAATAATTGAGATAATTAAAAGCTAATTGATTTTAGCTTAGGGGGTTGCAAAGAATAGCCTGTCATTGTTGAGACAGCCCTGTAATAGAGTACCTTGTTAATTAGAGATGATTCACAGATGACTTGCAATAGATTCTGGTAGTTCTGAATAGCAATGATATTTTCTACTCTTTTCTACTCAGGAATAATGAAGCCTTGACTTTAATTAAAAGGAAGCTCCTTTATTTTTAAGCTTGCAGGTCCAAGCAACATTGAAGTACAGAAAATTTGCATGTCTTTTAGTAATTTTCCATATTTAGAGCTTTGCACTTTAAGGTTTTGCTTTCATAATGTTCCCTTCCAAAGGGCATCTCAGCACCTGTATAGCAACTGTCAATGAGAAGGCAGTCTTATTGCCACTGAAATAGAGAAACAATGAGGTGGGAAACCGCACAAGGCCTCCCAGCAAGTCTGTGACAGAGTTAAGAACAGAACTGGGTCCATCTTAAATACAAAGTCATTCCCTTAGAACTGCATGCCTCATCACATAAAGCCATCTGCTTCACTTGATGGGCAACTGCTGTTTTAGCTCATGATTACAGTGGTACAGCTGGACATTACAACACCCTATTGGTACTGATAGAGGTGGTCCTATGCTCTGTCACCTTCCCTCTTCCTTTCCCTTAATACTTTCTGTTGCCTCTTGCTGGGGAGCCTCCAGTGAATAGCTCCAAGGAGCAGAGGAGGCACCCTACCTACACAATTTTTCAACTAGTTTAGCTCCTAAACTGCCCCGTGACGGTTTGGATGAGCTTCACAACCTGAGAAAAGGGAGACGGTGAGAGCATGCAGGAGCAGAACGGTCAGTCTGTGCCCTTCCAAGGCCGCTGGCCATAAGATGGGTTTAGCTATAACACCAAACAGGACCTTACCAGGCATGGCATTTCTGTACCTTAATGGCACCATCTTAGTGGTGGTGTGCCCTCGTCTCCCTGCTGAAGCCATAACCACCAGCGGGGGTTGTGATGGCTGCTTGCTTAGTGCAGCTTACTTGGGATTTCAGGGGGACAGATGAAAACATGACAGCCAAGGGCTGTCTGGCATGGTGACCCAGCTGTCTTGCTGACATGCAAATATGACTAAGGTAGACAGCCCAGAGCCTGATCTCTCCTGTATGGCAGCTGGCTGCGTGCCAGGTCTCTCCATGAGCAGGGACACCTCTGAAGGTTGCTCCCTGAAGTTGAGAAATCCCTTACCACAACAGATTCTCCATAAATGATTAATAAATACCACACTAAACTTTGAGATCTTAGCTAAGCCGCATAAAGGATTGATTGTGCATACATAAACCTTTAGACATAAACCATTGACCAAGTCTGGGACTAGGAGTGGACCCAGCTGCACCTAGATAACTCTAAGAACTATAGAAAGCAAGGGGGGTCTTTCTGAACCTCATGACTCAATGCAAGGGTCTCCCTGACAGTTTTGTCCAACCCTGTCCTCTACACAGTTAATAATCCAGTGTACGTTGCCATTGAATCTTGTTAAACAATTGTGGCATTTACCATTGAACTTTGTTAACTCACTACTTCATAAAGTATGTTGTTCCTTCTCTCTTACAACTGAAGTGCATGACTGTCTGCAAAACATCTTTCATCTTTTTAGCATATATTTTACCTGTAGCCAGGTCCCCACTTTAAACTGAATTGAGAATAATAGGTCTTGATCAATGATGGGGATGTAGAGTTTTGGTTTAGAGCTGTCTAAGGCCTATTCTAAGTTTTCCATGGGAAATACAAGTTTGTGCAGCACATAGGGTAGTCACATGGCTAATGCCATTAACTAGTGGTGGCTCTATGTCACTGATGACCCTAGCATGAAGGCTAAGGGTGACACATTTCTGCCTAGGATTCCCTATAGTAAACATGTATGTTTGCCTATGTACAGTGTTTGCATACTGGAACTTAGATCACTTACACAATTCACTGTGGGTGTGCTGTGCTTACTCAGGGTGGAAGTCTGGAGCAAGGCTTGAACACACACACACACACACACACACACACACACACAGACTAGGACCAATGACAAACTTTTATCCATTCTGTCACCATCTCTATTTACCGGTGAGCCTGGGAAGCTTCAAAACATTTCTGAACTCCGGGACTGGCAAGCTTTGAAACACGACATAGAGTGACATTAATTACTGCATTCCAAACACCCGATGAGAAGCTATTAATTTACTGATACAGGCAATGACACAACACCTCCTTCTCCTCTTTTTTGAAAAGAGGGAGCGAAGAAGGACAAGCCACATCTGACAACGGGCATTAGCTGTCTTGCCATTAAACAGATTTGCAGGATTCAATATTATGAATTATTAGGAAAATGGTAATAATGCAATTTATAGAAAACCCAAAGAAATGCTCAAACCGAATCCCTCTCAGTCTCCACATCCAACAGACAGAGTATGCTGGGGTTAATATTTAGCCTTTTTGCTTCTCATTTAAGACTCATGGCAAGTCGTCTCTTCAGAGATGAAGCAAGCGTTCTATATAAGCATTAAGCACATATTAGGTGCTTGACTAGTGCAAAATAACAGTGCAAAAATCAATAATTACTTCACCTTAATTTCAGGAACTGAAACATTTTGTATAATACAGAAATATCTAATCAAAGTGTGGACAAGCACAGATAAAGAAAATGAAACCTTTAATTATTTCAAATACAGGAAAACAGCAGATTATTTAGTAATTACATGCTCCAACAATTTGCATTTCATATAGCTGGCTTCATTGTATATCTAATAACGTGATGTTAAATAAAACAGCACAAACTTTCTTCACTCACCACAATAGCTGCTGATTATGCTTTCAAATGTTTTTTTGTTTTTTTTTTTTTTTTTACTAACCCATTGATGTGAGTTTTATCAGATCCCAAATTAAAGAAAATCTAAGTTTACAGCCAACTGACTAAAATTCAAGGAAGTCTTAAGATAATGAAAGCATGCTTGCTTGAACATTACAAACAGCAAAATTATCACAGTCTTTTTCATTTATCTAGGAAAGTTTTTGTTATACTTTCAACTGAAAAAATTCCATTTTCAGGGAAAAGTTCATGCGCCCAGCTCCCCCACAAATCACAGTGGTTATGGGTTTGTGTGTTATCCTTTGAAAAGCATTTTTCCTAACAGAACCTTCCACAAGAGTTTTTAAATACAAGACGCAACTGACAGTTCAGCTTCATTAGAAACATGCCTCCAAAAGCACTATAAAGAAATCAAAATGCTACCAAAATCTGTGAGGTTGAATGAATCAAAAGCATGCACCTGCAGAATTAGCTCTATATTCTCTGCTCCAAGTACACTGCCAGCTGGACAGAGTTATGCCACGTAGATAACTTTGTGAATAGTCCGTCTGAAATCAGCCTCCTAGTGCAGTGGAAGGGCATTCCCTGAACATGAATCAGCGTACCAGCAAGGGGAGCAGGGGAACAGTAACATCACTCCTTTCATTTCTGAACGATCAGCACAGCACATTTACGTTAATGTTGCAGTCACTGCGTGGAAAGCTATGCACAAATGCACCCTTTTCACCTGCAACCTCAAAAGGTCTGCTGTGTCCAGAATTTGAGTTAAAGCAACATAACTTCCGTTTCAGGTTTTCACTGTTCTCAAACCAGACTGTCACTTAAAGCAAATCTGCCAACAGCAGTCTCTAAAAAAATTCCCTTCACTGAAATGACAATTCCATTTGAAGCATTGTTCCCTCTGCTCCATAAACTGGAGAAGTTTGACATATGTTAACCACTGGACTTCACCTTGACAAATGACCATGATGGAATGCATTAACATATTCATAGCTCAGAAAACAAGGTATAAGCTTGCAGGGAGAGAAGAGATAAGGGGTGTTCAGGGTAAGTTACACTTGTGTTCAGAAGTTAAAGAGTCTTCCTGGAAGCCAGTGCTTCCAGGAATGCTTGGAAGCCAAGTTGCTGTGCAAGGGTCTAGCTTCCTTGTAGTTTTAAGTACTTCCGTGAATAAAAAATATAGCGAAACTGAGCACAGAAAACAAATTATAAGTAATTCGACCATCCTCAAAGATTTATAAATTGTTTTATTAGATGGCTAATCCCAATGAGGATTATCTCTCACTCAAACTGATCTCTTGTCGATGACACAGCCATAAGGAGCTACCCAGCAGCTCAGTCACTTGGGCTTTCTGCTAGAGAAGCATTCAGGAGAGCAGATTTTCTCTTAGCTACTTATAAAGCATTACAGCGATTTATATTCATTATTGAGTTTATTCTGTTTGGCTTTTGGCAGCTCGGGGAGGGAACAGGAGAACAGCAAAGAAGGGTTGCAGAGAGAGGAGGAATTAACTGGATGGGCATGCAACTTGAGGGTTATTAGAATTTGTGCCACTGGTTTTTGCTCCAGAATGAAACTGCAGATTTTCATTTTAAGAAAGATTAAAACAGAAATTCATTAAAGAGTGATGAGTACCAGCATGTTTACACAGAATGTCATATTAATATAATACTGTAGTCTGACAAGAAACCTGAGAACTAGTTACTAAGTATCTCTCGTCCCATACTATTTACTATTGTTACCATAATAATTTCCTAGTAAGGAAAACAAATGTAAATTTTGTTCTTATAGAATAACACAGCTGACCTCGTACCTTATGAAATAGAGCAAAATGTTCCACATCAATCTTTGCAGGACTGAGTCCTGTAATGCTGTAATTTATTTCTAATTCCTAAAACAGTATGCAGATGACATAGCAGAATTACATACACATCATCTGAAATGACACCTGAGCTATTACAAAGACACTTGGAATCAAAACAGGGTTAGTACTCAGTCCCCTATTATCAGATCTCACAGATTTACATGCCTCCCTACTTGCAAACTTAGGAGACAATCCTGAATTACACTTACCCATATTGCACATCAATTTTTATGCAGAAAAAATTTGCATAGAAAAGCAATGAGCTGTGTGATGTTCAGGGAAGATGGTCTGTAAGTGCCTTCATAAAATTCACATGCTATGTGCATCCCAAAGCACTTTTTAGCACCTCCCAGGCTTACCCGCTTTCCAAATCAAAGCTGCTTTACAAGTATTAGCCATGGTTATTGTTCAGGGGAGGGTAATAGATGACTTCACGTATAACTGAGCAAATTCACAGTCCCATCTAAGTATCTCATTAAAATAGCATAGGGAAGAGCATTATAATTAATAGAATCATTATCATTTAACTATAAGCTCCCTTGACCTGCCCTGTCAGGGAAAAAAAAGTAAAAAGACATCAAATGGGATAAAAATATAGTTTGCAATGACTTGTACCTCTTTCTCCCCATCACCAGAAGGAAGGAAATGGGCCACAATGCAAATAGGTGTAAGTCACAGCACTTAAAGATGTTTCTCTCCTTTCTACTTGACTCCTGGAAATGAAAACTGAACCATTTATAAGATTTTGATCATTTTTTTTATTAATTCCCACATCTGTGACACAACATTTGGTCCTGTGTTGGGCCAAGAAAGATTGAACTGCTTGACTGCCTTCTGTGCCTTTGAAAAAGCCATGCAGTCTTTATTTCAGATACTTCTGTATGTATGCATATACTGTTATGAAATGCAACAACTGGTTAGTACCAACAGCAAGTGGTTATAATCTTAAAAGACAATTTGTCTTGAATTTTTTTTCCCCTAATTATTCAGAAATTTAAAGGAGGATCCTCTCTTAGGGGTGTGAGACTGCATAATGTGTCTGAAGGGGGGCTTTAAGGATGCTGGGGAGGGACTCTTAGGGACTGTAGTGATAGGACAAGGGGTAATGTGTTCAAACTTTAACAGGGGAAGTTTGGATATAAGGAGGAAGTTCTTTACTGTAAGGGTGGTGAGGCATTGGAACAGGTTGCCCAAGCAAGTTGTGAATGCTCCATCCCTGGCAGTGTTCAAGGCCAGGCTGGACAGAGCCTTGGGTGAGATGGTTTAGTGTAAGGTGTCCCTGCCCATGGCAGGGGGGTTAGAACTTGATGATCTTAAGGTATGTTCCAACCGTAACTATTCTATGATTCTATTAATGTGCTTCTGAAGTTTCATCTAAAGGGGAAGTCTAAAAAAAATGCAACAGAGCCAAAACTTAAGTTACTGATTAACTGCAGACATTTAAAGGAATAAAGAGATGTGTGGGTATTATGGATCAATAGACTCAAATCTAATGCCGACATACCATAAAGGCTGCATTTTGATTTTGAACAGAAATGTTTGGAGATACGCCTTATTCAGATGATGAATACTGGTAGAGACTGATAGCACCTCTAAAGCATTATAATTACTTTATACATTCATCCAACATATGTTTAAAAACTTGTATATAGTTTTTGTGTATATTTTACTATCTGACCCTCACCCCTTTTTTCAAACTCCAGATGACAGATATTGTGACCTTGAAAAAATAGTGTGAAATGAAATTCCCACTACTGAATCAGATTCATCACCTTGGGCTATGTTCTACATTATGCCCAATATCTATCAAAGTTACACTGATACAAAATGGGAATAAGTTATTTTGCATATTACTAGGGTTTATTCATACTAATATGACATCATTGTTTCATAGTAATGAAAGCTCTCAAAAAAAGGAAATAATGTAATACAGTTGTATTATAATTTGTGTAGGGAATGCATGATCATTTACTCTTATCTTCATCTTAAAAAATACAATAGTCATAAATGGTGTTAATATGAGCTGTTAATTATGCACTTTGTATTCAAACAGGCTCACGGGCAAAATCAAACCGAAGAGAGAAAAAGAATACTTTAACCATCTGTGTCACAATTAGACTGAGGTCAGACTTTCCAGAAACACTGAGTTCTGGGGTAAGGCAAAGCACAGAAAGCTTTGGCCTCACCAGAGCCCTTGGCATAAAGTCATTAATGACTGAAAAGTTTGGTGGAACAATGTCTACATCTGACTCTGCACATGCTTGCCTTGTCTTGTTGAGCTGCAGATGATGAGGTGTGACAGCCAGACTCCAGCAGGGATACCAACACATGGAAGCTGCTTCTCTGTTTTTTAACCCTATTCACAGCTGGCCAGGCTCCTGCTTCCCCCAGCCTCTGCTTCCAGGTCCTGTTTTCAGTGACACTAAATTCTGTCAAATAATGTCAAAGCAGAAACAGTCCCAGAGCACAAGAAATAGAGAAAAAAAGCTGGGACCACACTTCTGCCAGTACCATGATCTATATCCACCACCTGGACCTCATGAAAGAACACACTACACAGCCTAGTCCCACTTCTCGCCTTGACCCCATGAAAGAACACACTACACAGCCTAGTTGCACTTCTAAAGGGCTCTAAGGTCACAGAGCAACAACTACGCAAGTCAAGGGGGATGTACCACAGTGGCCACAATCTCCTTGCAGAGCCCCAGGACCCATATGAGCTGTGTTCCCAGCCATCAGCTCCAGGTAGGAGGACTTGCCCCACCTTGCCCTGAAAATACCACCACATGCTGTAACTTGGTACCATGTAAGGCCAAAGCAAAATTTAATCCAAGCTGATTTTCTCCAAAAGATGAATATAGATTAATCTTCTCTGATGGCAGGAAATAAATTGCTGGTACTCCAGATATATTTCACCATTCAGAGCCTTGTCATTTAATGACTGAATCAGAGGTGACATGACTGGCAGAACAGGGAGCTCATTAACATCCATCAACATGTGATATACAATATGCTAACTTCATATTTGTCATGTGTACTCCCCATCTCAGTCATGCTCCTTTAGTACTAGTCAGCTAATGAAACGTACAGCAGTTTGGATATTTTGACAGAGAAAGAAATGGTGCAGTGAATTATATTGGCAGTGGCAGCAATGCAGAGCCACTGAATGAGGAGGAAGAGGAAGGAAATTGTGCTGGCCCACGCACTAATGATGGTTAGAGGTGAAAATAAGTTGCCCAAATGCCAGTGCTTTGTTGGGAGTTCTTATGACCTCACAAGGATAATAGCAGTGACCCTGTCTGAAAACCAGGAGGTGTGACCCGAAACTGCAGAAACCACTTCAGTTTACTCACAGTCACCTTTTTTTTTTTTCCCCTCAATGCAATAACGCCCTCTTAAAACAAAAGTTTCTACTGGAAAGAAACTTACTCCAGAACTTGGCTGGGTCAGGCACCATATATTACCTAACAACTTGTAGAAGTCTTCAGGTGGCTCAAGTCCAGACAGCACCTACCACGTACCTGACAGAGCTCCAGAAATATTTTACAAGACAGATGTTGGGCTCCTTGGGACTCCACGACCTTAATCAAGATAAGACTAGTTACCGTGTGTAGCAGGTCCAGGGAACTGGAGCTTTTGACATGACTTATTTTGGGTCATTTATTCCCACTGTATTGGATTCAGCTTGCTCAGCAAACCTAGCACAACTCCAGTGTTAGCCAGCTGACCTTATGCTGTTATTAGAAATGTTTTCAATCTGTATGGAACAGTGCAAGTGTACAAAGCAAGAATAGACTGTGTAAGCAATAACCAAGACCTATACTAAAACGTATTATAGACTATATTATATTGTAACACACAGCCAAGACCTATAATACCTTTTTAGCTAGACAAAGTAGAAAAAATATAATGCTAGCTGATAGCATCTGACATCTTTAAATTTCATTCTCAGGCATAATCAAACCAGCTTCTCTCCACAGCAAGAATAAATTCTAGGACAAGCTACAATTTGGCAATTTTGGGCATGTTCAGTCTTTACTATTTCTAATACAATGAAAATAATAGCTTAAACCAAAGTTTGCCTTCAGGACTCTGATCACTTCTTCAAAGAAATCAATGATGGAAATAACTCTTAAGTCCTTAAGCATACACTAAAAAGGCATCTGTCTGGAGAGTTTCAAGTGGCTTCCATACTGTGCATTATCATGAAGTGATTTCTCCTTTATTTACTTCCTCTGACACCAAGGCAAATTAAAAAATGAAAAGTCAATCTAGAGGGCTCAGGTTGTGAATAACATTGGGCATTGCAGTCAAAATGAAGATTTGCTGCTTAGGAAGCAGGGAAATATGGTGTTTTGTCTGGGTCATGTAGTGGTTCACAGCAATCACCCTATCCTCAATGACCTGCAGATGACTGCACAGCATGCATTAGAACAAGCACTAATGGAAGCGGCCTTCCCAGCTGAAAGTAACAAGAGCTGACTGGTCCAATGCATTGTAATTGACTGTCAGTGTGGCAG
The DNA here is from genome assembly GCF_037157495.1 of Lathamus discolor. NCBI lineage: Eukaryota > Metazoa > Chordata > Aves > Psittaciformes > Psittacidae > Lathamus > Lathamus discolor. Next base: position 36,731,327 of record NC_088888.1, on the reverse strand, counting down.
AACAATACATGGAACTTAGAAGTAAATCCAGCGTTGTCGCTTGATGCTTAATACAAAAAGCAGTGCCTGCATTACAAAGAAAGACCTCTCCCTCTGCCAGCTGCTTTATTCACAAACTATAAATGTAGACAAGCACTATTACCAGTAAGTAGTAAGCACACTGCTAGAGATGTATTATTTATGAAAGTAGTGGCATTTAGAGTAGAATTTAGACTTCCTTTTAAAAATGTGGTTCTAGACAGCTAAAAAGTGACTCTGACAAGAGCATTTTTACAAGTTTTGCCACTGAACAATGATTTTTTTTTTTAAACCTGAAAAAAGATTAAAATTAATATCTTCCGAAACTTGCTTTACAGTTTTAAACAGTGAAAAACGGATCTCACGTAGCTGGTAATCTAGATGTACACTGGGCTGAAATATCCATACGTTTCGCTGTCATCCCTCTAATGCTGATATAGATACACATAATCAATTTAGAAATCCACTGTGCAGATTAAATACTGCATGTTAAATACGTCTTCCTGTTGTTTATTTGGAAAACAACAGCCAGTTTTCAGAACTAAACACTGATGCTTATAAAGAAAAGGCAGGTTGCAAAGACAGTCAAGCTCCCATTCTTCAGCTAACTAAGGTTTACAAAACTGGGAGTGGAAATTTTGACAGTTTTGAGGGTAAAACAGTTTTCTTCAGAAGAAACAGAGATAACACAAAAAAAGCCCAAGAAATTCATATTGCAAATGCCAACGCACTGAACTGTCCTGCCCTTATACTGATACAGAAGGAAAGGGCTATCAGGTGCAGCCTTATTCTCTAGCATGTGTTTCTTGCAGGCTGGGTCAATGCAAGGTGGAAAGCAGCTCACAGTGGCAGTTGCTGCTATTCTCCAGCATAAATGAGTGGGAAAAGGACCAGGAAAGGGATGGTGGCTGAAATGGAGTAGATGGTTTGAAGCAATTTCCATACTTTCCACAGAAAGGAGAAACCTTTTCTGGGAGCCTGTCTAAACTGCAAAAAGAGGGTGATACACTTTGAATTGAGCTCAAAATGACAACCCTTGACTACTTTTGAAGGTGCAAGCTGCCTTTTCACATAACTGATAATTTTTTAATCTTAGCCCTAGCACACATATGTTGAAGTGCAATATCTAAGAAAGTATAGGCTTTTTCATTTCCTGAGGCTGCAGCCTCTTCCAGAAGACCCTGTGCAACCTCCCTTGTACCTGGGGAAAACCAGCAAGAATACACACAATGGATGTCTCCAGGCCATCAAGTGCAGTCTCTAGACCAGCTAGCTACAGCAGAGGCCATCACCGAACTCACGTGTACCACATCTGGTGGTACTGAGGAGAGCTAGAGAGGAGCCCTAGGAAGAAGGGTGGAGGTAGCAATTGCTCATGTATGTACAGAACCAACTGAATAGGGAAGGGTGTATATTGTTTTCCTGTTGGCTTTCTAAAATCATTAAGACTATTCTTCTTTACAATCAGTGTGCAAAAAAGCCAAGCAAAAACTACAGAATCCTATTCACCAAGCGGTCTCCCTCCCACCACGATTCTGAAAGTCCATTCCCAAAACAAGACGGAAGCTGAACAGCCTCCACCAGTCTGTCTTTCCAAGTCACTGCTTTTTACTACTCATCTTAATTACCTGCTTCAAGCACAGGGCTTAGGTCAGGGGAACCTGTGATGTCACCAGAAATCGGGTGACAGCTGATGTAACTAGGTGAACCCAGGGGGAACAGGGATCTGGGTCACAGTCTTGGCAGATTAATGAATATGCATGCCCACAAGGTCATTTGCCAGAAACTCAATCTCAGCAGTTTATTGCAATTTTATTGCTGCCCTGATTTGCTCTGGAGCAGGGAAGTGAAAACATGGAATGTAAGAGTAACTAGATGATTCAATTCACCGATACATTTTAATATTTATGCTGTTTAATGGACTTTTTGGAAAATTAAACTGATGTTCAAGCCCTATTTGGTAGATTAAGATAGAAACATAATGCATCTCTAAAGATGTTCTTCAGATGTGGCAAAATGCCTTTAACATACAGCATTTTTCCAAGCAAGTATCCATTACAGTGTTTTCTTTACGCCACCAGTGGGATAAGAAAACATGCCCATTCAGTTTATATTTTTTACATTTTAGAAGTAAAGCAGATAATTGTTTGCAGTTATACTTCAGCTTTTGCTGCTATCAACTCCACTTTCTCAGGTTAGAAAAGCAAATAGTCTGACAAAGTATGTAATTTTTCAGCTTCCTAGAAACTATACTAGCTTGAAAAGTCTCAAAACTGCATTACTCTACCCCAAGAATACCATGTGTCATGGGAAAGGATAACCTGAACACTACTGAGGAGTGAAGGATGCCATCTTTGGTGGAGGTATAAGACAGCTAGAGCACAGACAGCTGTGATCTGTAGAGATGGAGCAGGTTCTCCTGCTGAATCACATAAGTGCAGGAGGAAAAAGCCCAAACATAACAGCCTGAAGAGCATCCACAAAAGGGAGACAAAAGCTAAGTGTTTTCAGGCCACACTTCAGAACCAGATTGGCAGCAGAGGCACAGAGATGGTGGCCCAGCTAAGCAGATGGTATTCTCCCAGCACAGCCTGTGCAGAGAGCCTTCCATCTGCTAGCACGTTCAAACCAGACTTAGATAGGAATTACAGGACTTTTATTATAAACAACATTTTTAATAATCTCTGAAAAATATTTATTTGATTCCACGTTAACATTGATGAGCTCAGACTACACAGCCCCAGAAATACTCAGAAAGGGCTGAAAGGATTAGAAGTAGCAGCAGATTGCTGCTTTTGGTGTATAAAGTTACAGCTATCACACAAGCTGCAGAAGGTAAGGAATTTCAGCTGTTAAGACAACAAAATTATTCTATTGCTGCTGTTTTCTTCACAAGAAATGTTAGGTATCTAGACACACACATGCACCTTTTCAAGATATCAGGCTAATATGTATTTTTAATGAGGTGTTTTCTTTGTTGGGTTTTGTTTTGTGCTTTGAATTGGGCTTTTGGCGGGGGGGGGGGGGGGGGGGGTGTTTTTAACATGGAAAGTTTCTGCAGTTAGAATTGTATCACAGGTAGCTGGATCTTTGCATAGTATCTCCTGATCATGTCTTCCTCAGAAGCAAAACAGCTAATGAAGTTTCACACAGGGGTGGTGCCAAAGACAGAACTAGCAGAGCCTGTGACATAGGTTCAGAATGGGACCTCTAGCACTTTTTTTCTTCAACTGCAAGTACTGTTCTATTACGCTAACAAAATTGTAAAAAATAAAATCCAAGTCCCTATAAACAGTACTGCTTAGTTCAATACATTTTCTGCAACACTTCGGATGCATGGTGACAGAGTAAGATCGTGCAATCTAAGAAGGGCTGGGTTGTCACCTCTTGGATTGCAGCTCAGAGTGTTACTAGAAACACAGCTGAGCAGCCGCTAGGCAACATCCGAGAGACGAGCACATATCACCCTCTCCCTAGTCCTTGAAAAAGTCTATTTAACAAAAGCATGAGCTGCTACTGCCATGGGTTAGAGTGTCAGGAAGATGTTACAAACTTCCTCATTTCTGTTACCCACCAAAACTGCCACAGCATTCAAGGCAGCAAAGCTGTCCTCTCTCCAGCCTCGCTGTGGCCAAGAAGCCCCAGGGAAACATGTAGGGCAGGAAGTCTCTGCGCACGCCTTTCCTCCAGACCAGAGCAATGCTCACCTGCTATTCTAAGAGCAAAGGGTAGCAGACAAAGTCAGATGGAAACAAATTTATTTTACTTTTCCACTTATTTGTAGAGAACTAAGAAACAGCTAAAAGAATTAAAACAGTACAAAAGCAAGGAGAAATTAATTAGAATGGCAGTAAGTGGAATTGGGGAGGATCATATGTATCAGAGCTAGAGGCAATATGATGTAATTCACTGAACATTTAAGCTGCAGATCAGAACAACCCTTTCAACAAAACATCAGCAAACTCTTTTTAAATTAAGTTGAGAACTTTAGACTAATATTGCAAATATTTTACATCAAATTATACCTGCTGGGATCATAGCATTTAGAAAAACTCTGTTTTGACAAAGATATAAATTATAGAAATGAAAGGTCTTTTTAATTCCCAGTTGCCGTGCATTTGTTTTTCTGGGTGGGACAGCACTTGGTGTTGCTAGAAAGCCATTAAGCAACAGCAGTCATTTCCTAAACCACCTGCTTTACACTGACAGTTTCCAAAATAATATCTTAAAGGACTTAATAAATCTGCATCTCAGCCAATGCAATATTCATTCATGGCTTTTCCTGTAGTTAATTCTGTCATTGCACTATCTCCAGTATTCAGGAATGGCAAAACTTACATCAGAACTAAAAAAGATGTTGGGAAAGTCATCCATATTTATAGAAATGTTTTGTAATTTGAAGGCTTTTTGTAAAACCTAGAAATATATTTTAGAGCGCTTAACCTCATGAATGCATCAAGCTACAGCTTGAAACAAGTGAGAGTTCATCTTCACCCTCGCAAAACATTTTCCCTGAGCTGCCTTAGGGTCTAGAACACAACACATGGAAACAGATGAAGCACCTACCATGTAGGAAAAAAGAAAATTTAAAAAAGGTTCTTGATGGTGAGTAAAAGCCACCTGAAGAGCAGTGCAACAGCAGCAGTCCCCACTGATGTCCAAATGTCTGTTCAAACAACAGCAGCAGAGAGCTATTTTAACAATAACCCCAAATATAGTTTAGTGTTTCAATTAGACACCTGAAAGCATGGACATCTAAGTAGTTTTTAGGGCCAGACAGCATCACCCTAAATTTGGGCTGCATGGCATCTTTAACTACACCCAATTCTCCTGAAGCATGGATTATTCTTGTACATGGTAGCAGTCAACAGAAAAGGATAAATGGGAGGCCCGAGGAACAGAGAGAATCAGGTCTACAGTAAACTAATACTTGAAGTCTCTCTATACAAATCCTCAAACAAGCTCCCTTTTCCCTCACGGATAGAGGGAGATTAACTGCAATGTGTGGGTAATGTGAGTACAGTGACCCAAAAGGTTTCTGCACTTTTCTGGTCTTGGTAGTACCAAATAGCAATGTCTCAACTGTGGATTAATAACTGCATTTGAAAGAAATAAATACTTCACTCCCAGATAAAAGGAAAAGAGCCTGTCCAAATCAGTTTTACAGAACAGATAATTGCCATAAAATACCAGTTTTCACAAAGTGGTATCGTACTGATTTGTATACTTGCTCCCATTTTAAGAAATCAGAAATGATTTGGCTCAGACTGTCAGTGGTGCATAAGTATTGAAGCTGACAAATTATTACAGGGCAAGTATGTGTCTCCCTGTGAAGGCAGAGGAGCTCAGTTTACACTCAGTCCAGCATACACACTACTGGGATGGGGTTTTTTTTGTGCCTTCAGATTCTCTCAAGGCTGAGTACATGGTATCACAGGTAAACAAAAGGGAAGAAAGGCACTGGAAATCACTGGAAACTGTGGAAAATGTTCTGGTGAACAACAGGCATGAACAGTTACATATGATAAACCTTCTGTGAGCTGCTGTCAAACACAAACCCTGTACAAAGCTCACTGAAGTAACTGCAGTGTCCTCTTGCTATCTAACCAGTTCAGAGGGGGAGCTGTTTTCTGATGCAAATTTCACTAACTGATGGTTTGTTCCAAGAGCCTAGTGATAAAATTGAATAGATGTCCTCATGCTTACAACACTTTGAACGAATTAGGTTAAGCAACTTCTCCATAGAAAATTACCAAGATAACTTAAAGCTTCTATTTCAATACTATTTCAATAAAAATTTCCATTTCAAATAAGTTTCTAGACAGAATATAAATGCCCCTAAACTTACTTTGGTCATTTTTACATAATAAATTAATGGTTAAGAGATTAAGTTATGCCTGAACAAAAGAAAAGTGTTTTAAAACTGGGCAAAATCTTCCCAGCTGCTTTATTCTTTTGCTCAGCCTCAGGGGACACATCTGAAAGACTACATCAGCCAGGACAGATGGCAGACAAGACATTTCTTGAGTCATACACCCTTGCTTATACTAGGTCATGATGAGTGCCTGGAGGCAGTGAATGTGAAGTACCAGCAAGTCATGTAAAATGTGCCCAGAAGGTACCATCCAACACATTTCATATAAATTAACCTGCCAAAAGGAATGTGAATAATAGCTTTATTCTTTTGTTCTGTACTGTCAGTAGCTCCCAACAGGAATCATACAAAACTAACCAAGCTTGTGGTCCCAGTACAACATAGAACAAAAAGCTATGCTGAGGATCAGCATTGATATGCTTTGGTTGGTGCACCCCCAAGCACAAATACAGGCTGGGCAAAAAAAAAGATTGAAAGCAGCCCTGAGGAAAAGGAATTGGGGATGTTGGTTGGCAAAAAGCTCAACATAACCTAAGAAAATATGCTTGGAGCCCAGAACCATATGCTGGGATGCATAAAAAGAAGCATGGCATACAGGTTAAGGAAGCTGATTCTCTCCCTCTATTCCACTCTGGGAAAGCCCACCTGGAGTACTGCATCCAGCTCTGGAGTCTTCAGTACAGGAAAGATACGGACCTGTTGGAGCAGGTCCAGAGGAGAGGCATAAAGATGATCACACAGCTGGAGTGCTCTCCTATGAGGAAAGGCTGAGAGAGTTGAGGTTATTCAGCCTGGAGAAAAAAAGGCTCTGGGGAGACCTTACTGTGGCCTTTCAATATTTAGGGGGAGCTTATAAAGATAGATAGATAGATAGATAGATAGATAGATAGATAGATAGATAGATAGATAGATAGATAGATAGAAAAGAAGACAAAGACAAAACTTTTAGCAGGGTGTTGCGGTAGGACAAGGGTAATGGGTTTTAACTAAAAGAGAGTAGACTTAGACTAGATATAAGGAAGGAATTTTTTTACAGTGAGGGTGGTAAAACACTGGAACAGGTTGCCCAGAAAGGTGGTAGACACCCCATACCTAGAAACATTGACAGTCAGGCTGGACAGGGCTCTGAGCAACCTGATCTAGATTAAGACGTCCCTGCTCATTGGGGGGGATTGGACTACATGACTTTAAAAGCTCCCTTCCAACCCAAACTATTCTATGATCTCGAGAGATGGAGTAACTGTCTGTATCTGAAAAGCACCATAGGGAGACAAATAACTCAAGGGACTCTGCAGAACAGTGAAATACAGTTTGACCCCAAAAGAGATTGATGTCAGCTACTGCTGCCTGGAGTAAAAGTTTATCACTTAACACACACTATGAAAGAAAGAGGTCCAGTTCACCAACATCTTGTGTGCATGAATGAATCGACATAAGACCAGGACAAATTGCAGAAGTATATACACAAACAATATAGGAGAACAAAGTGGAGAAGTACAAAAGCTTTAAAAAAATATAAAATAAAAAAAAGGAGGAACAGCTTAGTATCCCTAGTGCACCTTAAGGTGGTGATTAAGACAAGGTAAAAATAAAACCTGAATTCACTGTTATTCAATTAGTCTTTATACTTATGTATTTATATATGTATATACACATACTAATGTAGAAAGACATTTTGCTATGCAGACAACAATATCTGCTAAAAAATTCAAGGGTAAGAGTCACTAATTCCACATAACAGACAATAGCCCTTGAACAGAGCAGCCTGCAGATTCGCCATGGTGACCATCTCCTGGTAGAAACTGGATCCACTTTGGAAGCAAACAAATTACAAGTTTAAAGAAAAACAATTACAAGAGTTTTGGAAGTAAAAGCCCTTTGCATATCTTCTAATCACAGAATGGATATATATCACTCCCTGGGAAAAGGAAATAAACTAGTTGGCAATTAGCAAAATTCTTTGTGGAACCTACTCTATGCAGGGCCAGGAGTACAAGGATGAGAGTGGAATAGTATCAAAACAGCATAAAAAAGGAATACAAGTTAAGTTTTCAGCTTTGGAAGCTGTTACTGCACTTTTATGTATAAGAAATTCTGAAAATATTTCAACTTCAATGGTTAAATTATAGCCTTGCGTTTTTTTATTAAAACATTTTGTTCTTTTGGGGGTTTGTCCTCCACTGTTTCACCTTGATTTTAACTTGAAAATATGTCTATATTTTCTCTTACATAATAGCAATTGAGATAATAATACAGTGACACATATAAGTACATTTCCTCCCTGAAGGTTTCAATATTCATCGTGTGTCAAGAGAGAGTATTTTAATGGATTGCCGCAGAACTGAAAATGAAGGTACTTTCAGGTAACACAGGACAACAACTGAACAACAAAATAGAAGGTAAAAGGACTTGAAATGCAACAGGCATATAGTCATCTACTGAAATTAAAATCAGTGGGAAACATGTAGACAAGCATGTAATTACCCAGGCTGAAATTTGGCCAGGATACTGAATCAACAGAGCTTTACTTCTATAGAAACAAATGGGTCAAATGCTTAGTTAATATTTGCATGTAAGAAGTAGGGGATTTGGCAGCAACGCAGTAGGTCACTGGTGAAGCACAGACTGGGGAAAGAATAAAGATCAGCACAGCACTCTATTTTAAGTAACTTCCACCCTAACTGTACTCTGTCTGAACAGGCTTAGAAACACTCTGAGCAAAACTGACATTATACAAGAAAAGGAAGGAAGCAAAAAAAGGAACCACACAGAGAAACGGTTGTAAAGCATTTACAGATTTGAGTCTGGTTGTAGATGAGTAAGCTGGGGAAAGGTTTTCCAGGAAAAAGCTCTGTGAAGTTTCCACATAAACAGAAGTAAATATTTTGGGCATGATTCTGTTCTTCCTGCAAATCAGGAGTAACTCCACCCAGGACAACCTTATAAAACTTGTTCAAAAAAGTCCATTGTGCACTAAGTGGTCATGAATGCACTAAAGAGGTGACTACCTATCAGATTACACTTTTACAGCTATTATGTGCTGTAAGATAACGTCTGATTTCAGTGAAGTGCTGGAAAATACCAGATCTGTTGCTTTAATCAGTACCAATGGATTTTTAGTGGTAACTAAGTAGATGCAGACAGTTGCTTCATGTAGTATCTGTCACAAAGAATATGCCATCAGTCTCTAGAGAGAGCAAGCTAGATGGCTGTGTAACAGATCATGTACTCCCAGGCAGGGCTTTCAGCAGCAGGTACAGTATGTGCCAATAACTTCACTACATATTGCAGAACTCTGGAAAATCCGGCATGCCAGAATTAGTGAGCTAGAAAAATGTTCTCTTTCCCTCCTTGACTGGTAAACCCTGCTGGTTTTCTCTTAGATTTCCTATCTAGTCTCGGCTTCAAATAGCATGCTCAGATTTTCATGGCACAAAGAAAGAGTGGATGGAATAATTACCATAAAGTAACTCTGAACAGTACACAACAGGCAGACTTGCTACTCCAGAGATTTTCTACAGCTGTACTAAAGGGCACTGTTATGAGGATAATCTGCCTAAAATGTGATAACATCCACTTGTGTGGTGAAGCACTGATGCAGGTGTTCACCCAATAGGGTACAGCTGCTCTGCTTCAGCTACAAGATACCTGCAGGAACAGGAAGCAGCATTACTACCCACTTTACCTTTCTGCCCTTCATTAGGATGCAAACTGCTGAGCATCCCAAACTCCTGGAGACTAAAGCTGGCTGAACATTTCGTAAAATCATAGAATGGTTGGGGTTGGAAGTGACCTCAAAGACCATCTTGTTCCAACCCCCTGCCATAGGCAGGAACACTTTCCACTAGACCAGGTTCCTCAAAGCCCTGTCCAACCTGGCCTTGAATACTTCCAGGGATGGGCAGGCCACAACTACTCTGTACAACCTGTTCTTGTGCCTCACTACTCTCACAATAAAGAACTTCTGATGTCTAATTTAAATCTCCCCTCTGTCAGACATAATCCTTTGTGCTATCACTATGACGGTCCTCTCTCCAGATTTCTTGTAGGTCCCTTTAGGTATTGCAAGACTGTTATAAGGACTCCCCAGAGCCTTCTCTTCTCCAGGCTGAACAACCCCAACTTTCTCAGCCTGTCTTCATAGGAGAGGTGCTCCCACTCTCTGATCATCTTGGTGGTCCTCCTCTGGACTCACACAAGCAGGTCCACGTCCCTCTTACATTGGGGGCCTCAGAGTTGAACACAGTACTACAGGTGGGGTCTCACCAGTTTTGTCAGAAGGCATTCATTTGGTGTCTCCTAATATTTTATGAAAAACATCTTAGGTTTGTTAAGCTTTTGCTACAGCCAGCATAGGAACCCTTTGTAATCTCTCCTATGATGCCAGGTATTAAATGTCCCTGGTAAATGTATAGATCTAGAAATCAATCAGGAGTCTTGGAGAAGTCTGCTACATCTAGAGCAAGAGACTCAAAAGATGGAAACAAGGAATTTATCAGCCTTGGAACAAAGCACACTGGCTCAGACCAAAGGCCGATGGAGACTAGTATTCTCTGTCCAACTGCAGCCTGTAGCAGTTGCCCAAAAAGGAAGAGGAGGACATAGCATGAACACACTGATACTTCCTGAATATCCTCCCAGCACTGGCTGGGGGTCAGGGAATTCCTGAGTGAAAATCAGTGTTTACACTCAGTAGCCACTTACAGTTTCTTATGCCATTAGTTTGCCAGCACATTTGGGGACATACATATTATTAGCATCTGTCAGGAAGGAGTTCCACAGCTTAGTTATACAGACCATAAAGCAGCAGCCTATTTCACTGCTTTGAAGAAGGCTCTCACTAATTTCATTCAGCAGCCCCCATGCTTTTACCTTAGGAGAGAAATTGGCCAGTCTCTCCTCACCTTCTCCAAGCACCATGACTCTGTAGGTTTCTGCCACATTTCCCTCAGCTGTCTCCTTTTCAAGCTAAGAGTTCCATGATTATTTAGTTATTCCTCATAGAGAAGCTCTTCCCCATCTTTAATGCGGAAGACCTGTAACTGCTGTATCTTACTGTAACTGCTCTTCTTTGTTCTCATGTCTGTACCAGCCTTTTCTGAAAGGCAGGAGGACTAGAGCTGCACATGGTATTCAAGACACAGGTGCACCACACAATTCTGCAATGGTATAGAGATAATTTTGTTCTCTGCTGTTCTGTAATAATTTGTAACTGTCCTACTACAATAGCTACTGAGCACTGTGCTGACATTCTCAGGGAACTGTAATGATCCCAGTATTTTATTTTCCCCCTCTGGGTGGCAATAGTCAACCTATGGCCAATTATTGTGTACTATAGAACTGGAATTGTTTCCCCCTCAGTAGATCAGTTCCCATTTGTCTGTACCAAATGTCATCTGTCATTTTATTGCACATGCAGCATTGCCAGGTCCTGCCATTCCTTCATAATCAGCCCTTTAACTACGCTGAGTCATGCTGTACTATTAAATTCATTGTTTCACTTGTCTCTCCCATTCAAGAGTATTTAGGTCCCAATAGTAACTTTTCTACACTGAGAAAACTTAACATTTACTTCATTTAATTACATTACCATTTAATTGGTTTTTTCTTTTTTTTCCAAACATTTCTTCCTCAATAAAAGGATAATTTTATTGCTACTATAGCTACTGAGCTTTCTTAGGAGCCTCTGACATACATATCGTATGGGTCTGTTATGGCTCTTCAGGCTATAACAATCAATTCCTAAATCCTAAAAAGCTGTCTTGTGGCTCTTCTTCATCCATATGCTAACCCAAAAAGATTCTTCCACACTGCAGAACTCTCAAACACACAATTCCAAGCCATTACCCTCTCAAGGGATAACCTCTAATCATACTGTGTCTGAAGCATCAAGAGTGATTTGCAAGATTGTCACATCATTTATTCCCAACGGGGTAATTGCATTAGCTTCATATCTTAAGTTTATTCTATTAAAGAAAATAAATAAATAATCCTCCTAACTGCAGGGAAAAAAAAGAACAAATGGATCTTAAAATCAGCAGTCCATATAATTTTTTCAATTGTTCACAGTATTTTGTTTCACCAGAGGATTTTCCTCCTTTTAGCCATTATCTGGTCACCAGTTGAACTGGATTAACTTTAATTGCCAGCATGGAAAAGAAAGTTTATACCCATACAGCTGGGATTTAACCTTGCCTGAAACAGTGATATTCTTAACTGTGTTACATAGCAGCTGGGAGTCCTAACACCGGATCAAGATTTTGCTGTGCTGTAGAGCACAAGAGAACCAGCTTTGCCAATATAAACTATGCCAAGGAGAGTTAATTCCCCATTCAGGATAAGGCTCTCCCCAAAGTTCATGTTGCCTAAACCTGAGTGTGTGAAATCAGAGCAATACCAACAGTGTGCATGCTTGGCTGAAGAAACTGTAAGATGCCATCGTGCTAGGGGGAGAGGCATCAGAGACACGAGCTGTCTAAGGAACACTGCTTCTCTGGAAATAAACAATTGTACTCAATACACAAAGCACTTCGGCTTGGACAACTCAGCCATGTTACTGTAATGTTCACCATTCCTTTCACCTAATGTGAAGTGCAGGAAGCAATGCAAATACCAATGCTGTTACCCCCTTAACCAAATGCAAACCTGGGACATTTCAATTGGCCGTGGTAGCTGGCATTCGTTAGGCAGTTTTCACAAAGTTGAAATGGAAATCTCCAACTCCTCTCTTCCACAATAGGATTTTAGATAAACCAGGCATCTGAATCCTGTTATGAACAATTCTAACTACCATAGAAATTCTGAAGTGCCTTTTTTATGTGAGCAAATTCAATCTTAACCTTGCTGGATTATAACAATATTCAATCACAGATAAGGGAAAGCTTTCATGTCACTTTGCTGCTCCAGTTTGTCTCTGATTTGTGACTTGTAACACAAGTATCAATGTAATCAAGAGGCTTTCAAAAGGCCAAAAGGGACATTACTGCTGGAGTACACTCTACTGTTATGGCCATTTGCTGGGCATATGCATTCACCACCTGAGCGATCTGGATAGGTAAAATCCATACTAAAATGCTTACCATATAATTTTCTTTTCCTTTTCTTTTTTTAACTGCTCACAGTGCCGCTAAGTAAATGTGTTTTCTATAAAGAGTATGCAGTGTTGCACTGACATGGGGTTTTACTTGTGAGCAAGATAGAAGGTGATATGGTTTGCTTTCGTACTGAAAAAAAGTCTTTCACAGCAACTGCCAAGACAGACATATTTAATGACAGTTTGCTTTGCAAAAATGATATTATTTTGCCCTCAGAGTAGCTGAAGGGCAAGCTTAAAGTCTTTGGTCTTAACTGGAATTTGAGTATTCAACATTGACCCACATAGAGCCTTATCTATGCAAAGGCACATAAGTCAGTTGTCTTAATGTCATATTAAGCATCTTAAATCACTGGTAATGTTGCCAGGAAAAGCAAAAGAACTAACTGAATTTTTTAATGACATATGAGAACTGCAGTATGAGCACACACCCTGGCACAACAGTTTAAACTAACATTCAGTTACACGGCTTGAACAAAATCTTTCCAGCACACCACAAATGCTTATCAGTGAAATATTTAAGGAATTCAATTTATAAAGTAGTTGAAATGCATTTAAACATCACCAACACATGAAGTCTATTTACTTTATGACAACAGAGTGGATACCTCCAAGGCAGTACAGATATTTTAAGTTCAATCTGCCTTTAATTTGGTTATCAGAATATTTTTCACAGAAAACTGTGGTTTCCGCAAGGAAAATCCACAAGTCTAGACAACGCAATATTGTAAGCAATGTGCAACTTTATATATAAATGACATCATTTAAAGTAAATTTAACAGTTCTTCAGCAAATATTTACACAAACAAGAAAATACAGGATAGAATGGAAACTTTCATGCAGCTGAAGTGAGAATAAAAAATGGGAATCTTAAATGCCTTTGAGTTAACAGTTCATAACTGATAACCCAAAAGATTAAAAATCTACCTTGAAGACCTGGGCATCTTGCGATAACTACAATTATTCCATAGCACAGCTAGTAAAGTAGAAAGACTATTCTAAGAAGAATTAAATGAAAAAGGAAGCAATAAGTTTCTGATGTTACTTTGATAGCAGCCAGAAAGAGAAAACAAGACTGTCTAATAAGAAGCCAGGAGAAAAGTGACAAAGTCTAGACAGATAAAGATTGAAAGGCCAAAATGAATCCCAAAGAGACTAAACAGCCAATGGATGTTGTTTAGAGCAGCATTGGCAGCCCTGCCCAACATACAAGCAGATTCTCAGTAAAGAGCAAATACCAACAAAAAGCAACATTCAAGATATGCCAACATTGTCTTAAACAGGTCAAGCCTAAAAAAATGGAAAAGATTTGGTAATAAAGATCTTCTGACACTCACATTGATTTAAAAGCTTCAGAGTATCAGAAATTACAAAAGTGAGTAAATACAAAGAGGGAAAATCAGAGAGCATTTGTTAAACAAGCAGCAAATACTCCATTAGTCACCTCTCATTCTTTTAAACAGAACACTGAAAGCACAAAAACCACCAATGCAACTGAAGAAAGACAGCAGGAATTTCAGATGACTGGGTACAATACAGATTGTTGCAGTGAGCAACTGAACTTTCATGGACAAATGGTATGTTTGGATAATATTCATTTCACTTCCTAAATGAAATGAATAGCCCTAAAGGGCTAGTTATGAGCAGACACAGAAAAACGTATTGAATGGGAAGAAAAAAAAACCCAAAACATGTGGCTATTGACTGTACCAAACCAACCCCACAGCACACAAAGGAATATCAACACATTTGTATAATTATAACTTTTCAGGAAGTAGACGAGATGATTCTATTCTCCTGCAATTAAAGTGATGAAAACCAAGGCATGAAGTGGCTTTTATACACTTTAAAATTTTAGGCAGGGGCATAAAGAAGCCTGAATCAAAACTGATATTAAATACAAATTTTTCAGGTCTGTTCTTCTTGCCCAGAGCAGTGTCACAGAACTCCACAACAGCATTTGGTAAAAGAGAGAAACTCACTTAAGAAGTCTCATGAGAGATCTCCAGAATGCACTGGACAGAAACAGTGTCAAGTATCATAGGCTAAGCGCATAGACATAAAATATTAAAGCCCAATAAGAAGGAAGTAACAGAAAACATTAGTACATGCTTTAAGAATGCCATTGATATAACTAATAACAAGTGATTACCTGAAAAGTGAATGAAAGCAAAAAGGAGAGCTGGAATAATAATACAGAATCTCCAGTTAATTGAGAAAATTATGGGACCATGATACTTGAGAAACTGTTTGGTCCCCTGACTGGCCCAAAGGGGCAGGAGTTTAAACAGTTCCCATCCAAAACTTCACACCTCTCAAATGAAGATGTTGCCACACAGGGAACCAGGCAGCTTTGAACTAGAATTAAAGTAAGAGAATAATTTACCTTACCACTGAATATCGATCTACCAGTAGTAGTGGATCTAGGCTTCACTTCAGTGCTTTCAACTACTGAACATCAGATAGGGCAGTTAAGCCAAACAAGGCTTCTTCAGTAATGTCTGTCTCTGAATGCCAAAAAGAACTGCAGAAAAAAAGAATAAAAAAGGGGCTGCCACAGAAGGAGCCAGCTACTATTTCTCTATTGTAGTCAGAAGGCTGTTCCAGGCAAGTCTGGCACAGTGTCATAGGCTTGCTTAGGTGAGAGAAACAGAGCACAACTTACGATGATTCACTGGCACCAGGCAACACAATGGATTTTTTTATTAAAAGCCCAGAAGCTCCATACCCAAGAGAGCCTGCAGTTAAGGACAGCTACCGTATATGCAACACATTATGGTAGAAACTCATTGTGCCCATTCCCTCATGCAAATTATGGAGCAAAACTACTCACAGAAGACCAAAGCAGGTGACATAAAAGATTAAAGAAAGATTTGGCAATTTAAAGTACTGTACTGCTAAAGCACAGTTTAGCATGAGTAGGGTTCTCATGTACTAAATGCCAAAGCCAGCAACTACAGCAGGAGCTCTTACCCTCTTATTTTCTAAGGTCATATGCAAATAGCATGTATTTAGAAAGGGCAAAAACATTTTCTGTGAAGCTGTGTTCTACTAAAAGTAAAGAGTTAATATATTTTGGTGCTCAGGTTGTTACTGGGTGTGCTGTACACAGTCCCAGCCTATTTTGGAGAGGAGTTATAGTCATTCCAAAGAACAAATACAGTTAAGAATTTGGGCAGCACAAGCTACTCCACAATGTCTCGCCAGTATTCTTCACAGACCCATGTTAGTGGATAGAGAACATCTGGAAGGGAACAGCCTGTATCAGAAGTGTCTGGGACCTGTCTGTGGAGAGTGCCAGCAGGCATCCAGGCAGACACCACGTACTGCAAAGGAGGAAGCTTGTCACATCCTCTGAAAGGCAGATAGGTTGCAACATTTCCTAGATATTCGAGTTTTGTTTTCCCAAAGGAACCACTGTAAGTATGCAGAATCTATTATAAACAAAGTACTAAGGCTTTCCCATAACTCTGATGTCAGGAGAAAGAAAAATGTGTAAACACTTGAAGAAATCAAGACACAATACAGGCCAATGCAAACATCATGTTTCCCATTATCTACTTTCCCTATCAGCAACAGGAGTGACTTTTATTATGTATTATCATAAATCATAATATTAACAAATTAATTATTTCAGGAGTAATTTGTTACTGGTAAATACTTCCTCTCACTCCCGCCAAGTTCTTTATTTTCTTGCGCTGTTATCTCTAGTAAAGCTATGCAAGAAAAGACTCCCTGGTATAAAAAAAAAAAAAAAAAAATTACAGATTTCTTCTTCTGTTTTCCATCCAGAGAAACCCCAAACCACCTAAAAATTCTGATGAAAATCTTGACAAGCTTTCTCTGAAACAATTCACAATTCATCCTGTCACAGCCTCACTGGAGATCTGAGATGCCATAATTCAAATCCCAGCTCAGACTGTCATACCTGGACTGAGTGGATCTCCTACAGCCTAGACAAGTGCACTAAATACCAACCTCTCTGCTATTCTCAGGTGAGCTGCTCTCAATTATTCTACTGGAGTAACCTCATCTCGTATAACCAATTACACATTCACAGGGCTAACTAGGCTGGTTTCGTAAGCCCACTGGTTATGGGACTCATCTCAAGTTGTGAAAGATACAGATTCAATTAGTATTTTAATTACTTACATAAAGCATAGCTGTTTTCACAAGAGAGACTGAAATCATAGAGCCCTAAAAATTGCCTCAAGGTTAAGACATTCATATAGGACAGAAGTGACAATTTCAAGCTCTCAACCTGAGCTATATTCTTAGGACTTAAATATGTGACATTATTGTGTGTGTGCTCTGCCAGGACAGATGCTCTTATCTGGATGCCAGGAAATTCCTCTGTTGAGAAGCAATAAATTTTGATGTTGAGAAACAACATATAGCTAAATGTAGCTATAACTGTAAAAAAAATATATAGGTATGCATGTTTTAGCATGGAGTAGCAAGGAACAAAAATATTAAAGAGAAACAATAAAAACAACATGTCCCAATAGAGTGCCTGATATTCACTTCAGGCACAAGGGCCTCATCTACAGTGGATATTTTGCAGCTTGGATTATGCAGGCCATGAAGATCACTCTTTCTGTAAGATAGTGGAAGAGGAGTCTGGAACTCTTACTCCTTCAGAAACTTGGTTTATCAATAAATAAATATTTTATATATATGTAAATTTACATCTCCACACACCAAGTATGTGCATGAGTATTAAATGAATATATACACGTTACATATGGAGTTCTCAGCCTGATGGAGTCTGTTACACTATGTGGTTATCCACAGTTTATATGGCTCATGCCACACATGGTATACAGATAGTTCAAGGTACCAGAGTCTTTCAATCTATGACAGGCTTATGCCTTATGGATGAAATAACTAGAACTGAGCAACCTGTTAGCCTGGAAATTTTTAGAATGTGAATCTGATTCAGTTTGCTCCTAATATTTTGGAATTTTCCCTTAGGAAAATAAGAATTAAAAAATTAAATCTGTTTCACAGAGTTTGTCCTTCAAAATATTGATAGTCTTCTAAAGCATAATATTTCAATTTTTAATGTCTTACATGAACATCTATATTGCTTCAGTGTTCTGGGGACAAAAGCAATTATCAAAGCTCTGGAACTTCCCCAGAGGATGGGAGATGCATTTGGCAACCGCTTCAGTAATTTCTCAGAGGGGACTTACTCTGGGCACCTTGTGTTGATTTAATCGGTTCTGTGGAGCTCAAGATTTTCAGCCCAAACCATCTTAAAAAAAAATTGCCACTCAATGACATCTATAGCTGCCTCTTGTTCATAAGGAATCTATAAATGGAAGTGGCTTTGGTACTCATGACTCATATACGTTGGCAGCACTGTGTGGGCAATTCA
Source organism: Lathamus discolor (assembly GCF_037157495.1). NCBI lineage: Eukaryota > Metazoa > Chordata > Aves > Psittaciformes > Psittacidae > Lathamus > Lathamus discolor. The sequence continues at coordinate 36,712,961 of NC_088888.1, read as the reverse complement.
GCACAGCATGTTCCCACCCCGCGACTGATCTACCTGGCTAGAACCTATTTTCACTTCCACTTATCTCTTTCTCAGTAAAATTAATAATTGCGTCCTGCATCTTAACAAAATAAAGACATGAAACTAACAGGATTCAAATAACATGGACTTGATATTTGCAGGTTAACATCTAATCTTCACAAAAGTGCTGTGAAGATAATAATGACAAATTTTTCCCTGATGCAGTTCACTAAGTTTTATGAGTTATCTGGTGTGGTCATGACTTTGCTGGATCTGATAGCCACAATACTAATCCAGAAACTACTTGCCTGAACGTTTCAACAGCTCAAAGCTTTGCCCATTCCTCTAATGTTTTCTCAAATATTACTTTAACAAATAAAATTTGTATGTTGTAGAATTTTAGGTCCACCTTTTTAACTTAGTGTTTGCTTCTCCATTTAACCCTCCCTTTTCTAATAATAACATCAAGCAAGCAACTTCATCAAGTTTTGCTGTCCTGCATTACCTGTCCCTCATTCAGTGGCAAGTAAGCCTGGACAAGCAAGACTCGGGTTACTGAATTCCTCAGAAGGGAAAATACCTGTTTTGAATTGCTTTCATCTGGCATGCATTTTTCATTATTTGTCTGAGTAGTTTCTCGTTCTGCACCTGGAGATATAGGCATCTATATTTATCCCAGATCAAGGAGAAAAAACATTATTTGGGTTCCTCCAATACTGAAACTGGTAAGCAGTTCTCATTCCTGCCTCTGCTCCTCTGTTGTCACAGATTTGCTGCCATTTGCAATCAAAATAGTTCTGCTCAGCTCTTCAGCTCTCACTCTTACATCCCTGTGAAGGACTACAAGGCAAACGGCTTTACTTGAGCATCAGCAGAACCTTGAGCATCAACAGAACCTTTGCAAAAGACTCTTCAGGAAAGTGAGTTACAAAGACCTCTCTGAGGAAGACCCTTAAATGCAGGCTGCCAAGCAAAGGATCTACTCTCTGACATACTGACATAAACAAGAGGGTGAGTACAGAAGAGGGCTCCGAGACTGACCTTTGAACAAAATGAGTAGACACTACCCCTCTTGAAGAGCATGGACTGGGGTGGGTGAATACAGACTCTACACAGCAGCCTTTTTTCTTTTATATTTTTTTCACTAAAGAATTGGGACATACTCAAAGAAGGCAACCTAATCTGGTTAATTTGCTAGATTAAAGATCAGTTGTTAAGACAAAACCAAAATATGAGCAATAAATCAGTATTTTCTGTGGAATAGGAAAAGCCTAACAAGAACAGTGAAAAGAACACAAACCCACACTGTGCTTCTGGATATTGCTGAGATGCAATACCCAAAACATGAGACAAAAATATCTTCCCAGCAGAAGGGATTTTAGCTAAGTACAATTCCTGGCCTGGAACCTTTTTTGCTGACAATTTTGTACTCTCCCTTTTCTGAGTAGAGGAAATCTAGGAGATCATAAGGTTAACTTTGGTGTTAACTAAATAAACAGGTACTGGGAAGTCTTCCTCTCCTTTCATGCTATTGCATTCTGTTTTTTTCTCTTTTTGCCTCTCCTTTGCAATCTCAGGCACTGAATGAACTGGAACACAAGTAATTTGCAATGATTTATAAAAAACTACTCTTCCAGCCCTGGAAATCCTTATCCAGATATCCACAAACAAATTAATACAGTCAAATTCCACTAGGAATACAGATAATGACAAAGAAAGGAAGAAAGAAAAAAAACCAACCCAACACCCTAAAGAAATGGTAACAAGTACAAGAAAAATCACCTTTCATCAGTCACAGGAAATTGAAAAAGAGAGGGACTGTGGTTTGAGAAGAAAGAGCTTTCAGGCATATGTGTTGCTGGAGAAATAAGAGACACCCTATTGAATGGAGTTCCAAGTGTTCCAGGAAAGTGACTTGATATTCACGTCCCACTCTGAAGACTCAGACCCATCCTCAACCTCAAGGGAGCAAAACCGGTGAAACTAAAGTTCATGGCAAGCATAAAACAGCACCAAGTCTAGTAGGCTGCTTGCTCTGCTCACTTCTACAGAGCCATAATACGTGCTGGAAAGAGGCTTTGGTTGTTGGGATAAGTTGCTGAGACAGATAAGATGGTGAGGCAGGCTAAATGGAATATTCAGAACACATCGGGTGTGAAGAACTGCCAACATTAGCTGATACTGCTGCTGAATACTTCCCCAGCCTTTCCAGCTATTCTGTATCTTCTTGTACTAACAGCTGCTAAACAACTTTCTCCCGTATTCCTTCTATGTTTTCATAAAATCCACAGAAAGGCTGCATGAAGAAACAATTCATAAATATTTGTGCCAAAAAAGGAAGAATTACTATTAACTGGTACCTTCCTTAAACAGAAAAAATAGGGAGGAACCAGATTTTCAAGTGGTTTGAAAAGCTTTGCCTTTTTTTCTATGATTTGCAAACATGGTTTGAGACATGATGACCAACAGCAAGAAGTTGCCTTCCTCTCTGGCTTCCAAGGACAACTTATCTCATGTATTTTGTTACACTGAAGCCTTTTACGAAGAGGCTGAATAGGAGCAGATGGAGTGAGGGGAAGAGGAAAGGAAGGCAAGAAATATCTTTCAGCCTCAGACTAAACTGTGATAGAGGTTTCCATCTACAGTACAACAATATTTGCCTCAAGAAAGCAGTTTATTCAGCTGCTCAGGAAAGAGGCTCAAATACTTTCTGATAATGCATTTTGCTAGTGATGAGGGTGAGTCAGAGGCAGCACATGCCATAGAGCCACTGAATGCTTGAAGAAATTCTGTTGGGGGAGTGTGCTCTCATTTTTAGCCTTTCTCTACTACTGGCAATCAAAAATAAGCACTTAGAAGGAGGCTTTCTCCAGTTTTACAAATAAATCTGAAGAAACCCAGGCTGCTTCTATGGACAGAACTCTATCCTGTTTCTCAGAAAGCCCAAGCTGAACTTGCTGCTCTGCCACAAGCTGCCTCATAAACCATTGGGAAGTCACTTGGGCATGCCTGTGTGGGCTAATTCCAGCAGTTTGCACCTTTCTCCCCACAGACACTGACAAAACAAACTACTGCAAGTCTATGTAAATCAGCAGAAAATGATCTGCAGTCCTACTGATTCATCCAGCGAGGGCTTGCCTGTGGTACCACTGTAAACAGCCCCTGTTCTTGTGGAAGAAACTGAAGCTTTTATTCTCAAGCTTTGCTGTGCAAGTGCCTTTGACAATAACACATCCAAGAACATCTGAAAGTATTCTGGGACATAGGACAACACCAAGATATCTTGAGTACCAGCCCTCTTGCATTTCTTGGGAGGGATTTGTCAGCGTTTAAGTAATGGGACAACAGACCAAGTGTTATCTGCTTAGACCCTTAGCCATGATCACCTCACCAGCATAAAAGACTATGAAAGCTGAAGATTTTGATGTAGGTTCTAGGAATAGTTTAGCTTTTGTGCATATTACATGTTTAATTCAGGCAATGGAATCAATAGATTTTTGGCATCATTGCTCTTCAAAGCTAAGAAAAGCATAAAAAGCAGCATGGCAACAGGCCTGATGTGATTTGAGATTACATACAACAGGTACTGCAAAGAGCATAGCATAACCGTGCAACCTACTTATGTCTCATCTTCATGTTAAAAATGTAGTACAACACAGCATACAACACTTGTCACTCACCAGACTCATTGCAAAGATACACTAAAGAGGACCTGGAATTGTATCCTCTTTTGCTGTGTATTATGTGCTGACATACATGAATCACGAGCCACTTCTCCCATACTCCTGCACTGTTGAAATTTTATTTTCTCCTTAAATACAGTTTCTATACAAGTCTATTTTCTCAGACAAAATATACAGATAAAACTGTTTGGGAAGAAATGCTGAATGAAATATAGTGTATGTTAAAAGCATCAACAAGTAGGTCTGGTGCTTTATAAAGGCAGGGCTACAGCACTGTTTAATATTAAGAATAATGCTTCCTTTACATGACCATATTTTCAGACACTTAAGTTAAGCAGACACTGCCATGTGAAGTTTCCTTGCAAACAGGCGCTTTCCTGCCACAGGACTTCTGTAGACAAGTTTGAATTAAAGCAGTTCAGCTCTTTTACGATTACTTTTTTCTTCCAGAATACTTTCATTTTTGTATCTATGCCATTGTTACCCCATCTTCAAGCTGCAAAACAGCTCAATTTATCTCATAATGGTGTTTGTTTTTGCTAAAGCACCCCAGATTCTAACGAAGAGTATATTAAAAGCATCTGAAGGAAATGAACAACATGGTCTTCAGAGCAGGTAACAGTAACATGTATGAAGTTTAACCCTTCAACCATGTGTTGAAAGATTATTAAAGTCAATGTACACTGATTAATTGAACACTCAATTTTGTTCAATGAATGAGGTATTTAAAAGAAATTGTTTATATGACTGTGTAATTAAATGCAGCAGACTTCATAGTCACAAGTATTCAAAAATGACAGCTTTGTCTTTTTAACCCTAACCTTTTGAATGTTCTGGCTCAGAACAACAGAATTACTTCCTTATGCTGCCTTTTTGTAATTCAAATGAAATCTGACAACATTTTAAGTTGTGTTTATTATTTCTGAGTTCATTTGAATTATATCTTCAGAATATCTTCAGTCTCTTAAGCACACTTTGCTGAGGCCATTTCATTTTGGGGGCAATTTTACCTATTACTGTTTTTGCAATGTAAATGTTTCCAGAGTAGGTTGAAGGCTATGACTCTTACCTGGACTGCAGGAGGAGCCAGGTTCTTGCTTGACTCTTGCGCTGCATCAAGATGTCCCTGTCTGTGGCAGCAGGATTGGAACTAGATGATGTTCAAGGTCCCTTCCAACCCAAACCATTCTATGATTTTATGGTCCAAGCGCTTCTGATGAACAGTTCTGTACACTCCTACCTCTTTTCAGTGTAGGGCAAAAAAAAATAATGTTAAAACCTGCCTGCATTCATGAGCAGAACACTTGTTTTCTGGTAAGACATGCTGCACAGCCCTGTCTCTGTCTGCATTCCTGGAGTACCACCAGGTGTGTTAACACAGGTGTGGCTATGGCACACACAAGCCCTCATTACACACTGCAAATCACATCTGCTCATGCAGACCTACTCAAGGCTTCAGTAGCCTTGTTCCCACTACATCTCAATGTTGCTTTATTCCTTTATCATTTAATTAAATCACCAATAAATGAATTTTGTAGACAAAGCTGAACAAAAATTACTAGGAAAGACCAAAGTCAAAAGATACTGAAGACATTTCACAAACTGGGAGTTAATGTCTACCCACTCTCCCTTACTACAGCAATGTGCTGTGAAGAAATATGCTGCACATGGCTTTTAGCTGCTTGTTGAAGCACCAGCTATTCAGATACGTGTACAGCAAGATAGTTACTGACTCAGTGCCGATATAACATACCCATGATCTTCTAAGCCACTCTTAAACAGCAAGGTTATTGGCCAGACAGTTCATTTTGCTTACTGAAAGTAAAGCAAAAAATTAAAAATACATAGGGTAAGGAAGTTCAGGTCAACACAAGTCCTTCAAGAGAAGGGTTCAGTGTGAGAGCTACTCAGTGGGATGAAGACTCACATCTGCCTTTTTTTCCTGTACTGTTCTTAACCAGACAACATGAGGGATTTACCGAGCATTTACAATAAACTGACTTTATCCACATGCACTGCAGTGGCTGTAACTCAGTTGAGGTATGCAAATTCTGCCTGTCCCTCCGGTTAGGCATCTGAAACACCACTGAGACATTATATGATCTTCTCTCACCACAGCTGCTGTACACTTCACAAGAATCAATCTCAAGATACAGGAAACACTGGAAAGTGGTTAATCTCTCACCAATTTACAGACTTAAATGGAACAAAATATATGAAGACATTGGAGAAATAACCCATATAAAGTATTTTTACTGCATTGTCTTTAATTGTGGATCCTCTTAGTTCACATCTGGATTAGCAGCTACTACTTTGAAATTATGATTTAAGTTCCCAGAGCTCAAAATCCAGAAAAAAATCCATCTTTGTTTTGACCAGATATACTGATCACTTTAAAGGTTGTGATGACACTTGCTGATTCCTAAGGATAATGCATAGCTTAATTACAGTACTTGAAGCTCTTTGTAAGAGCTCTTTGAGGTCTTCTTTCATAGAAATCAAATAAAGCGTAATTATCATTAAGACAAATACCACTGTACAAAGAAATATACTAAAAAGCAGAAGGTGAAACAAACCCAATACACTTAAAATCCAGATTATGTTACAACTCATTCATTTTAAAGGAAAATATAAATACATGTGATAGATCTGTGGGGATTTGTTTTATATTGTGCTAGAAAGTTTAAAACAAAATTTAGGAAGGAATTTAACCCTGAGTTTAAGTCTACTGACTTAAATGGAGTTGTAGAAGCATAAGATTAGGCTCAGAGCATTAACTGAAGCATTCAAAGGTTGAGATTGCTCAGAAATTTAAAATACATTTGAATGTAATTAAAATTGAATAAATTTGAAAGGCTTACTCTGTAAGACTTTGAGGAGTAGGAAAAACACTATGGGTTTCATTCTGATTTCTCTGAAATAATTCTATTCTACATTACATTTCATTGATGTAAACATCACTGTTTCTCGTTTCTCCTCGTGGAGGCAAGATCAGAATCAGATTCCGAGTTTCTTGCCGTCTGGTCTGAGACCCTCCCAATCAGTCAGCTGTTGCTCAGTGAAAAAATTGAAATCCATGTAGTAAAAGGTTACTGGCAAGTTAATTTGTGAACTGAAACAAACTGCATTGAGAAACCTGAACCAAAACAAACAACAGCTAACGAGGCATTGTTATCCACATCTTATGTGGCTGTGCTTCATCAAATACTTGCATACTCAGGACAGATGTTTATTCAGACCTTGAAAAAATTTCAGCTATTCAAGCTGAGAAACAGCTGAGTGTGCACTGAGTTACACTTCAGCTTGTACAATCACATCAATTAAAATATAGTCAGAATGCTCTAAAACTCCTCACTTTAACCCACAAGATATTTTCATACGTTTTGGTTGTTCACTTACAGTACAGTGTATCAGTAAATGACCATAATCAGAAAGCAAGTAAAAAATTAAAACTCCCAGTACCTTCCCATAGATAACTTTTCAATATGACTACATATGTTAATATAATCTGTGACTTAATTTCTCCAAGATACAATAGGAAATGCAAAATTAATCCCCCAGCCAAACAGGTTCATTCAGTGATCTCTAGTTTAAGATAGAGTGTTACTAGCCCCATTGTGACAAGTGAGACACACACCAAGCCCTCCATCGCAACAGAATTACAGGTAAGGATGTAAATCCAGGCTGGGAAACCTTTCCATTAGCACTCCGCAGCACACATGCGTTAGGCTAAAGAGTAAAACAGCAGATATTCATCTAGACTGCTTGTGCTTGCCACCATCCACATCTAGCTGGTAGCAGCATCTAGCTCTGTCACTCTGCAATTATTATATGTCTTGTAAAAGCACCTCAAAAGGCAATAGGAACAGATGTGTCAAAGACAGAAAGAGAAGTATACTGAGGGAAACAAGTTATTCCCCTGAAGGAGATAAAAACCTTTATGGATTGGAAAAAAACACACACCAGTTTTTCTAAGTCCTGTCTGCTCTTTCTGCTGTCAAATTCATGCTGTATCATACATTGCACCAGTTACACTGCTAGGATAATGCATCAAAAATGATGCAGTTAAGAAACCACAAAGTTAAATTGATAATGCATTAAAAATGATGCAGTTAAGAAACCACAAGGTTAAATTGCAGTTTGTTTCCTAGAGTGAACATTCGTCTTCCCTGTTGCTTGTTTTGGAAAGTAACAAATAGCACAACCTATAGCACTTTTTTTTGGGAGACAACTGAGTAAGTTTACAGGCATCACAGAGCTGTCCTCAATGTTTACTGTAAAATTCACTTTTAAATTTTATTAGTATAATTTAATTTGCATTTTCCTTCCATACACTTCCTTGGAAAACCTGAGAGGCATCTCCTTCCTTTCCTATGTGCTAGAAAGGAGCCTCACAAATGCTTTACACTAGGTCACGTAAACATTATTTCTATAATTAGTTATTAAAGAGGTTAATTTAATGGTTTAACCAAGGTTTTAACTAATAAAATCTTAGAAAAAAAAAAAACAGGTTGCTATAGAACTGTGAGGAAAATCACTGCCTAGAATAATGCCTATAAAAGCATACAGTTAACACATCAAAACTTTTATTAGTAATAAAGCATTGGAAAACTTTGTAGTACTGAAAAGTTTAATGTACCTATTTGTTTAATGTACCTAATTTTTAATGTACCTAAAATTTAATGTACCTAAAATAAATTTAAAAGCTTAATGTACCTAATGTACCTAAAAAAATAGATTTATATGTCCTGAGACATCGGGCCGCAGCTAATGTTGGGAGCAGGTAGAAAACCTGAAAGGGTGTTCAGAGTGAGTTGTTTTCCTACCAATTTCAGTATCTCTCAGACCACAGCATATTTAACAGGCATAATCATTGAAAGAAACAGCGTAAGAGTTTCTTGGTAAAGAAACTATTTCTCTCTAGCACTCATGAATCTACAGTAAGTCTGTAGGCAGGGCACTTGTTTGTTCCCGAGATGTACAGAACTGATCACCCTGGAAGATTCCCAGCACAAGTATTTTGCCTATGATTCTTACAATAATTTAAAGTTTGGTTTTTTTGTTTGGTTTTTTTTTTTTTTTAAAGACAAGGTTTTAGTAGCAATCGGCACATTATATGATTGCAACAGATGCTATGGAAGCACCTCAGTCATGCCAATAACCTAACTAAATCCATCCAAATAGAAACATCCCATTGCTCCTGCAGAGATTATTAGATTTTGTTCCTTGCACAGTTGGCTATATACTCAAATTTCATCCAATGGCAAAACTGTTCCACTTCATTTGCACTATTTAATCACAGTATCTATCATAAGATCTTGTTATAAATCTTTGTCAAAACACATTTAAAACCCCACAACATTAAACTTTGTACCTGACAAGAAGATGAAAGGGGAGATAGTATTTGTACTTTCTTCCTGAATTATTTCTAACCAGTTACATACCGGTATCTTCACCCTGCAAAGCATTTTCTTTTCTCAGCAAGAAAAGTTCTCTGCTAAAGTAGGACATTATATTATAGTTCCTGGGAAGTGAATCAGCAAAATGACAGCTTCCCCTGCCCCTAAACCACTCATTTCAGTCCTAAATAGGGGAAGGAGTGCTCCTAATCATCCAGTCGTTATGAAAAGGGAGAAAAAAAGGCCAATGAAACAGATACATTTATTCTTTTCCTGTGATTCAGTGTATGATGCTGGTCAAGCTACCTACGCTCTCCTAGCTATGCCATCTTTTGGAAGTAAAGCCAGTGTCATTTTCCAAACAGTTAATAGTGCAGTGTAACAGCATTTCTCACTCTGGCCTCCAAGTACCACAAGAGTACACTGATGCTTAAATATGTTTACTCACATAACCATTCAAGAATTCTTGGGTGACCACAGCCAGTAAAGCACCAAGAAGACCTATTAGAAAAAGCCAATAGGAACATATTGCAAGAATCCACTTCCCTCAGAAATATACAGGGTAAATCCAAATGTCAATGGACAAAGTTAGTCAGGCTCTGTTCTTATGAACAGTCCAAAAGGAAGCAGCAGAGCAGCTGCAGGCTTGCTTCGTTCCTTGTACTCAAGACTCTGTGGCTTGTTTCAGTACTTGGCATGCACCACATGCTGTACCAGCTTGCGAGGAGGTGCCTCGGGGTGACCCTTCCTAGCGACACAAGGGGCAATACCCAGCACACAGGGTAATCTTGGCATAAGGGAAGGGAAAAAGTGACAGCCAGAACAAAAAGGGAACTGGGCCAAAGTCTAGGCATCTGAATCACCCGCTTAGGCATCACTTCCACAGCACAAGCCATGGGCAATGGCATACAACTCACATGGAGAGGCTGACTACAGGCAGGCAAAGCTGACTATAAATCCTCACAAATATTAAAAACAAACAAACAAACCCCAACCTCTTAGAAAAATTTTGTTAGGAGAATACAATGCAGGAAATAATTCACTACTTTGAATACAACCAGTGAGTTACATAGGTACTCTAGCCCTTGCTCTTGGACAAAAATAATGAAGCAACTTCTTTTCTAAGTCACGCAAGCCTAAGCCTGGAATAAATCAGCAGCCTTCAGTGTGGTTATGATTTACACTCCTTTTCATTCAGTGTGAATGAAAGCAAAATCTAACATTTTGTTAAGACAAAGATTAAGATCTCTAAACCCTTATGGATCTCTGTACTGGTGCTAAGTCCCAGATTTCAGATTTTTTTCATGTGTTTAAGTTGTGTATCTGCAAAACCTTTTGGTCTGCTTAGAAAAAAACATGCCTGAACTAGAAATGACAAGAATTCTATGTGTTGACAGGCTCCAAGCTCTTCCAAATCCTCACTCTTTGTTCTGCAGCAGTAATTTATCCTAAATATTCTTAAGGAAACAATGAAGAGGCTGCACAACTATCACTCAACTGCCCCCAATATGCCTAGGAAAGACCCAGCTCTGCTCAGCAGCAGAAATGCCACCAAGAGCTAGGACTCAAAGGTTTTCATAAACTGACCAGCACTAGAGGAGGACTGAACCCTGATATTCTCTACTCCTCTAAACTTCATATAAATAGAACAACTCTACCCCTGTCTTTCTAGTCCCAGTAGGATATATTCAATCTGCTGAGGGCCTTCTCTCCCTAATATGGCAGGGGGAAAGGCTGGCCCAGGCTCCAAGGATCTTGGATTCAATTCCCTGCCAGTCATCAACTCCCTGTGCAATACTGAGAGACTGCCAGTTGCCTGTGCCTTACCAGTCTGCTAAAACCTAAGGTAACACCCCATCCTTATCTCAAAAGGGTGTATAACTGCCAAAATTACAGGAGACGGAAGCATCTAAAGTAATAGAAATACATACAGCCTAATTTCATGATCACAGATATTTTTTTTGAAGTCACTTTCTGTACTTTCTGAATGAAAAAAAAATATTTTTGGAACTGTTTGGAGGTGAAAATACTTTCACATGACAGACAAAAAAAAATTGTTTATTTTTAGCTGAAGTTATTCCCTGAAACTTCTGTGTATTTATTCATTTGATAAAATTGAAACATATCATAGATAAAGCTATAAACTTCACAGTGAATGAAGCATCTTTTATTTTCTTCCACCTCAAGATTGTATTTTAAAAGTGCCTTTCTCAAAACTACAGAAATGTTTCTCTTGGCAAGCTCATCTACATGATTTTTGCCAGAGTTGCTTATTGCGAGGACTGTGAAAGAGGCGGCATCAAAATTAAGCTTATTACAATCTTGTGGCAGAGTTATGACTTGCATTTTTAATTTGGTAATTTATGATGCAAAGTATCTTATTAGAGAATTGTAAATAATTTTTAATGCATCAAAAGAACTACAGGGATCATTGCTCTACACATCACTAGTTCAGTGCTATTACTCATGCAACACCAACTACTAAATACTCTGTACAATTCTTATTTTGGCAATGGTTTTAAACGGCATATTCTATCCAAAGTCTTCTGTGCAATAAGTGGGGTAGATAAATAACAGCTGTTGTATAAATCATCCAAAAGAAAGAAATTACCTAACCGTTGCAACTTCTGCAAGCTAGCAACAGGTAGCAGAAGCAGCCTCTCCACATTTGAGTTTTGCTGAAATGGGGCAGGCAGGGAAGTGCTGCCTACACATATACTGACACAAGTTCTCCAAGTCATCAGTGAGAGCAATGCAGACCTAAGCAGCTCATTAGTGGGTTGTTTTTTTTTATTTTAAAAAGGCTCATTGAAAAAAAAGTGTAGAAATAAAATCTGTTCCTTTATTCTCTATGATTTTCTTTCAGTTTCCCAGCTAGAAATATTACCTCTTTCAGACCTGATGGAGTGTTTTCTAAAGGCTGTTACGTCCTGCAGTGGGAGATCCCATTATTTCTAGGGACAGACTTTCAAAACCAGATGCTCTTTACCAACAGTGGATGCACAGAAACACTTTACCAAGAAAACATCAAGCTGTGTTTGCCAGTGACAACTTCAAAAGTGCTATATAGTGCTTGAGGTCACAGATTCTGGTCCAGTCTTGGGACAGATGAGATCAGGCTGCCTTTTTTTTTTTCCCCCCCTCTTCTTTTTCATTCTTAAAAGGCCAGCAACTGTTCTCTGTCCTTTTCCCTCACCAGACCTATGTGTGTGGGTTATGTATTTGGAAGACTTAACCCAGAGCAGGGTGAGAGTTTTATTTCCCATTCAATCTCAGAGTCTCACAGATTTCCAACTGTAAATATAATCTCCATGTTTCTCTGCTAGATTACTCCATGTCTCAGTAGGGAATAGGAATGCTTTGTAAATCACACCAGTGTGGTATAATTATCATCCTTCAAAGCCTACACCATACAGACTAGACACTTTTGTTACACCTCTGGTGGGTCACGGCCCAGGATTCTAAACTGATGTTTGCTGAAGGCCACCAGAGCTCCTAGTTCTTTCCTCAACTTAAGCCTATTCAAAGAAATCTCCCAACTGTAATTAACACAGGTGCTAGATCACTGGTTAGCTTCCCCAGCTCAAAATGCTTCCTCCCATAAGCTTCCACATTCATTTGCTGCCTAACACAATGCCTCCACAGCTCTGACTGAAGCCTCTGAGCATTGCCACAGTATAAACAGCACTTTGGTAGGTTAATTTATTTCATTTTGATGATTGAAATCTGCCATTTCCTTCCCTGGATCACATTTTTTTCCCAGGAAAAACCTACTATAGTTTTTGTTGCAGAGGCAGGGAGAAAGAAGGTTGTCACCTTGCTAGTGGTAAAGGGCAAATACAGAAAAATTAATGTTTAAAGAAATATCCTTTTATTGGATGATAAACACATCCTAGGCCAAATTCTGTACATCAAGCAAACCACATACCGAGAACCATTGTGTTGGGGCAGCTACTGCACAATCTCTAGTTTAAAGTGATTGCAACCTAGATGGATTAGAAAAATTAAAGCCTTAAATGAACTGCAGTGGCAGAAAAACCTGCCCAGCAGTTGTACCTGCCAAAGTACCCTGTCCTATACACTTACGCACATGATCGCTTCCACATGTTTTCCACACACATGACTATGGAAACTCTACCGCGGTTGCCCATGGACTGGGGTCAGATTCAGTTGTGGTTTATTTAAGTAAATAAAAGCTGTATTCAATGATGTTTTGCTAGCAGCATTAGCACTTGTCACTGTTGAAACCAAGAATTCAGATCTTTTATGCAAAGAACTGCACACATAAGAAAAATAGAGTAAGATACAAACTGCAGTCACTTTGCTGTGACATCCAGTCCAGTCAGGCACACTGTAGTGTCTAGAAACCATTACAAATGTAGGTACTACAGACACTGCTTCTCAGCAACATCCATCAGTGACAACCTGAGACAGGCTTCATGTAGCAATATTATTAAGCATCATAAACCTTTCCCCTAATATTTGCTAGACAACTCAAAAAAAAAAATTATGCACGTAGCACTTGGCCAAACTATAGGAGTGATTAGCAAGCCTATTCTGTGCATAGGGGACTAAGAAGTCAATTTTGCAGATTCATATCTTATGTTGCTACAATTATGTCCCTGCAACTCTATTCAACATGGTTTTAATTAGACAAGTTCCCCCACAAGACACCCCCGTCTCCTGCAATACCTCTCATCCCTCCCTGATTCAAGGGTACAAGGGACCACTGCAAGCACAGGTACAGCCTTTGCTTCTCTGCCAGGGCCTCTCATCTGGGTGTTACCATATGTACGTGCTCTGTCATACAGAAACACTTCCTTACCTCACCCTGAGGAAAACTGTCTTGAGAGAATGTTGGTGTGAAAAGTTTTGGTTCTGAGGAATCAACATTTTTCACTGAAACCAAACAAAATAGAAAGATTTCACCACCACCACCAAGTGTGAGTTAGAAATTTGGTAACAAATTTAACTCTAACTCCACTAAAAACTGTTATTCTACAATTCAATAATAAATGTCAACTGTGGTTTAAGCACAGCGAGTCATGCCTTTCATCAAGATTTAACAGTTTTATTTAGGGTTTTTTGGTTGGGAATAAATTTTTCCTTTTCTATTCATTACTTCATAGTTGATTTTCAAAGCAAAGGAATAGTCTAAACAGGACAGCTCTATAATGTCCAAAGTTCAAATAAAGGAAAAGAATTATTTCTAATTTGTTGCTATCAGAAATAGACATATACAGGAGCTATTCTCGCAGGGTTTCAAAAACCTACAAAAATCATTCTCTAGAGCATTTCAACACCCTTCTGAAGCAGGTATGTATGTGCTCACAAGTAAGATGAAGCCTTAAGACAAACAACCCACATCCATGCGTAAAATCGGTACTACTCTCCAAAGCAAAGTCCTGGCCTCTGTTTTCCTAGCATGCTCTACTGAACATCATCAGCCCATGCTGAAGGATTTTCATACTTGAAACAAGCAGATTGCCTATGATGGGTACATAGATAAAAGCTGGGAGCCAATCAGTTTAGGATTAAATGTTAATGAATAAAGCTTTCAAGGTGCTTAATGGTTGCTATATCAAAACCAAAAAACTGGACTTGGGTTACTACAAATACATTTCAGTCTGGAAATTATCAGCTCTGAATATTCCATGGAGAAGCTTAGGAGAAAATCTGGAGAACAAGCAGCACAAAAATCAAGTGGATAGAGGGCACTATGGACAACAGATTACACTAGAACAGTCAAGACTGCACCAAAAAAATGATGTGACTCAGAAGGAAATTTAAATAGGAAATTCAGGATCACATATTCTTGCTCCTGTCACTGCTCTGCAGTAAGAATTTTACCTCCATTAACGGGTCTGATCCACATCTGGTGTCCACATTTATACACAAGTGTGAAAAAGCTGAAGTAGCACAAAGTATGAAACGAGAGCTAGAGAACAGAATATCTTAAGAGACAGTTTTTCCCTTTCTGATTTCTCAACAGAATGAGCTCTTTAAGAGGGTGTCATGGCTATAGGATATATTAGATCCTCCACCATACTTTCAGTGAGTTGGGGAGAATAGACTGAGAAACAATAGCAGAAGCTAAAGCTCACAACTTCCATGTTTCCAGTAAGGCAAAAAAGTTTATGAGCAGGATATACTAGACATAGGAACAAACTGCTAAGAGATGTAAAGAATGTGTCTGTCCCCTGAAATCTTTCAGTGAAGCCTGACTGCATTCTGGACACTGTTTTAAGTGGAAACAGCAGGCTCCATGCAGAATAACCCAAGGATAACCAGATAGCCAGCAGAACACAGTGCAAGAGTCATTCCAGGCTTATACCCTCTGAATACATGAAGTAGGAGGAAGCAGAATAGCTGAAGGGAAAGGGCCAACCATAAGAATATGCTAAATCACAGGAAGTAATCTTTGCTGAGTGACTGTCACCAATGACAATCATGGAATTTGACACAGTTATGCGGCTTTTCTGCTCTTCATTAATAACATACTCACTGCTGGTGGAACTTTATATGGTTTTCAGAGACATTCAGTGGTCAAACAATATATTGCAACTCAATCTTTATTAAAAAAAATGAAAACCTCACAGGGTAAGATACCTCTTTCTATAGTGAAAGCTACAAAGCAGAAACATAACAGAGGACTAAGAAAACATTCTGTTTCCTAACATTAACCTTTGTTTAGCAATATACTGATGCTAACAAAAAAAAAAATATTTAGAAAAAAGGCAATATTTTCTTCTAGGCCAGGTGTGTCAACTACTGAAGTTTGACAACATGAAAATATGGAGTGGTGGTAGTAGGTCTGTTCCTTTTGTGACTGCCAATGCTTGTCTTTAATGCAAAGCAGTACTCCAGGTCAAAGGAGAGTATGGGGAAAAAGAAGTGCTGAAGATTGATTATGCTCTATTCATATTCATCTCTTGCCCTGATGTTTCCCAGCCCATGCTACTTGACTCTTCAACTGAAGTAAGATTTTGTTCAAGGAATGAGTACAGCCATAGTGTACAATCTACCCTACAGATGGCCTTTCCCCACATTCACCCTATGGATTCCCTCAGTTGTCTTTGTCCCACTTTGTCTGCTGTCCCCCACTCCAGTTTCCCATTAATGGTGAGTTAATGGGAGGCAGAGGGCAGGTGTGCCCCGCATCTTCACCCATCCACTGTCCAGGTACCAGTGACTACTGCCCTGAAGCTAACACAGTGTCCAAAAATGTAGAACAGAAAAATCAACTGTTGCAAATAAGAATTCTCATCAACAGCTTTGGAACAACAGACTACAAGCAGTATCCTAAAATCCCAGTCCTGGACCAATAGTCTGTTATGCCAAGGATTTTACGATAACAGCTACCTTATTTGTGATAACGCCACTGTGTATTAACAAATCATTCAGAAAGAGACGTCTCTGTCTTAAAACTACCTCTTCCTAGCACTCAGCTTGCACACTTAGAAAAATTCCCACCTTGAAATTTAGCACCAGTGGCATAGGGCAGACTCATCCATAACACGCTGGGCACCTTTCAGGATTTCTCAGCAGCTTATGAAGAATTAAGTTTGTTAAGCAGTTCCTTTTTTGCATGTCTTTAAAGCACTATTCATGTTGTGTTACCTTACGAGTTGTCTGTATGCCATAATTTATATTCTCAAAGAATTTCCTTTAAAAGCAGTGGGAGGATTGCTCATTTGGCTTTGAATTTTGTTAGGCCTCCTTCTTTGCGCTCTGCCACTTGCCATCTTACAAGGGCTGAGCATCAGCAGCCCAGCTGCAGCTCCCCAGGCTCTTGCAGAGGAGGCACTGGAGGGGAGGTGATTGACCTGCTGCTTGCACAGGCCCTGGGTCTTGCAGAGATAGGAAAGCCCCATTCAGACCCCCTTCCTGCAATGCCTTCAGCTGTTCAACACCAAAGTTCTAAAAGAGAAGGCTTGGCTCCCAGAAATCACAGAGCTCGCTCAAAAGCGGCAAAGTATTCTGGAACTGATTAATATTGAGTTATTTTTGTTTGCCTTCCAGCTTTTCAGACTATACCACACCTGATTTACACTTTCAAGGCTACTTCTAGAAGGGCAAATAGATATTTTGCCTTAAAAATGTAACGGATTAGCACAATTCTAGCAGCTCAGGTTTTAAAAATAATGCTAGAAAACATGTCAATGAACAAAAAAAAAAAAAACAAACCTGAAGCAAAGACCTAAATCCCTCTGTTTCTGAATCAGAACTTTAAATTTCTCTCTTCCACTACCTTTAGAACCAGAATGGTACAAGTGAGTTTGTGAGCTAAGAACATCTGCCTTGGAAACCTGGGGAAGGTCAGATTCAGAACAATGGAACCTAGCACTAATAAGCAAGCAACACTCCATTTAAATAAAACCAAAACACCCTGTTACTAAACACCGTTACTGTTAAGCACTTATCTGACAGAAGCACCACTTTAAAGGTAACTCATTCATTAGCATACTGGCTTCAGTATGTCCATTAGACAAGGTGTTGGCAACTCCAAGAAATGAACTCAAGAGAGCACCAGTAACCAGACAAATAAGGCCCAATTCTCCTGACTGTTGTACCTTGAAGAGATCTAATTCTGCAGGTATGTAAACTGAAAAAGAACAGATGGAGTTTAATTGTTTGTTAACACAAAACAAATACTGGCAAATCATATGCTACATTTCTAGGTAAATTTGTGTGTTGAGTCTCACTCAATGTAGACAGTTTTTGTGTGTGCACAGGCTCTAGCACTACACAATCATTTCTGGGAGATAGCAGTTTTCTTGCAGTTTAGTTTAATTTTTTAAAGGTTTGGGTTGGTGGTTTTTTCCTCATTTAGCATCCTCAATCAGTCCACACTGAGGTCTGTCAAGTACCAAAACGTGTAGAATACCAAAACTAAACAGGGTATGGATGTACTTTGACAGAGCAGCAAGGAACGAGGCAAGATCCATCTCTCCTCAGCTAGCCAGCAGACTCACTACTGGGGAAAAAGCCTCCTTTTAGAAAAGCATGACATTCAAATGATACAGTAGATTCATGAACTCAAGAAAATGAGATCTGAAAAACAGATCAAGTGTGCTTCAGTACAGAGTTTTAATGATCTGGCAGAAGACTGAGACAGGCAAATTCAGTATAGCTGGAAATAATAATGGAGCCTTGCTGTTATCCATTTTCTTTCCTCCAGCCAAAGGTGCTCTATGTGAGGCTGCCACACTGATCCCTCTTACCAACATGAAAAGCAAGGCTGGAGGAAAGGTTAAGCTGAATTAAAAGAAACACCAGCCAGTTTTTCCGTAACTACAGACTGACTCTTCGTCAGGGACTGTAGTGACAGGACAAGGGGTAACGGGTTAAAACTTAAACGGGGGAAGTTTAAATTATATATAAGGAAGAAATTCTTTTCTGTTAGGGTGGTGAGGCACTGGAATGGGTTGCCCAGAGAGGTTGTGAGTGCTCCATCCCTGGCGGTGTTCAAGGCCAGGTTGGATGAAGCCTTGGGTGGGATGGTTTAGTGTGAAATGTCCCTGCCCATGGCAGGGGGGTTGGAACTAGATGATCTTGAGGTCCTTTCCAACCCTAACTATTCTATGATTCTATGATAATAGTTCATTCACCAGTTACAGTTCAGCATGCAGGTAGAAGCTTGAATGCCTACTGTATAAATAGCTGAAGTGTGAATTTAAGGTCATCTCACCCCAGTCCTCACAGGACCTTCATCCTGAATAAATACTTCGTGAGCACCTGGCAAGGTAGGTTTACACGAGACGAACTGCTTCCGAAGGAGTTCCATTGACCAAGGTCCTAAACATACAGGTATCAAAACTACATTCGATTACAGCACCTGCAAGCTTCAAGCATTGTCCCCATTTACATCACACCTCCCTCCCTCCAAGCCAGATGGGGGATTCATCAGGGAAAACACCAGCTGTATTCAGTCCCAGCAGCAGCCACACATTTCCTACAGACTACTCTGAACAGGGAGGACCACAGCACTCAGGCAACCACTGCCCCAGAGACAACAGACCACAAGCAGGTGGCTTCCCAGGAGAACCAAGGCTCTGTGGCAAGGACAGGTTGACATATGGGTCTACCCAGCATGGGCTGAGGGCATGCTGCCTGCATGGGTGAGCAGCTTGCAGCTGATGTTCTGGAATATGCCCCAGTCTTGCAAACACTTTTGGAGGGTACAGCAAGAATGCAGTCAAGAGGCCTCTCAGAGCAAAAACTTCCTGCTGCTAAAGTGGAACTTGACCTTGCATTTTAAGTCAGAACAATGAAATAGGAGCATGACTTCTTGTCATGGTTTAAGCTGAACCCAGGACACTTCTACTGTCAATCATCATATGAAATTGCAGCAGTAATACAGTGTGAAGATGTGTGTTGTTTTCTGAAGGAAACTCCTTTCATGTGTTGATAGATTGCTTGACTTCACCTAAGCAATTCAGATGGCAATACATAAAGAAATTTGAAAGATTTCTGGTACAGAATAGCCAATTGGCCAACATCACAGATTGACAATGGGCAAGGAGAACAGGTTGTGAAAGCTGACCTTTTTCTTTTTGTCTATAGGCAGAAATGCTTTTTAAAATAGCTTGCCTGAAATAAAGTGCCAAACAACATATGGCATAAATGTCAACTACTCGATTCAAACTTGCAAATGCTGCCAACCTTAGTATGTGGAGCAATACTATTCTGAAAGGCAGTTATTACAGATCAAATGGAAGGATTACAGTAGTAACAAGAAGGGATTCATTTGGTTATCTTACAGCAGATAATACTAAACCAAATTCATAATGGATATGATTTTGCAACTAATAAAGACTCCTCTTCCTTCAGTACTGTGGGATACAGCTATCTACAGTTTGAAACACAACTGTTACAGCAAAGACATTAACAAAAGAGTCCACATAATAGAATTATAATTTTAAAATAGGGGACATAGACCTCTTGGTGCATTTCTGCCACAGAAGCAGAAGACTCATGCCATTTTGAATCAGGAAAAAAAGACATCAAGCTGAGGAAAACTGGAAGTGAAGGAGACAGACATTTCTGCCCTGAAGGGCAGGAAAGCTAGGCCAGCGTCTGCTCAGAGGTGCTAGTACAACATTCTTGGAAAAGCAGCACAAACAGGACAAGTATCTAAAGATTTGTTCTGCCTTCCTTCTCCCAGCCTGTGCAGAATTCCTCAGCTTCTAATAACAAGTAGTTAAGTGATTGCCTGAATCACCAGTGGCTTTGATATACACTAATTTACTGCAGATACTGCTAAGCATTCTTGCAGATATGCTTGGGTAGCCTAATTTTAGGGCCTTTTAGAATGCCCCATCACAAAACATATATAAAGCTCTCCTAGTGGAGATGTTAGTGAAAGCTGGAATCTTTCAATACCAGGTGTATGTGCTGATATCAAAAGTAAAAGGCCTGTGAAGAGGAAGGCTGAAAAAGGCACCAACAAGACTAGATATAACAACATTTGGGAGCTGTCAACCATGCCGTAAACTTTAGTAAGTGCAGCAGTTGCTGCATCTCTACCTTTGAAAACTTTGTATCTGTGAAAGACCATTTATCATCATAGGTGTCTATCACTTGCCACTCACAGCTTAAAAACACATATCACCACCTATCAGAAAATTACCTAGAAGTTCAACATTCGGATTTGAATTCCAGTAAAAACTGCCAAGAGGTGAGAAATACATCTTACATCAAAATAAATAACCGTAACAAAACTTTTAAAGAACAAGAAAAGTGGTGTCTCATTGTCTTGCACGGGTACCACACTCTTTAGCTTGTCAGGTACATCAGCTAATACAAAAATTATTCTAGTGGGTATTTGTTATGACTTTTTAGTAGTTTTGATTCATGATTTGAGAAGACTGGGAAAAAACTCATTTGGAAAAAAACTGAGCTAAACTAAAGTTTCAAACAGGAAATTTAACTTGGAAAAACATAACCAGAGAAAGATTATCTGCAGACAGGGGGAAAATGTTTTGTTTTTATCAAGGGTTTTATTCTGTTCCACTTCTCTGTTTTTCCACAATCCTATCAGCAGTATCATGTGCAAACTTCTCTGTACTTCTAAGGCAACAGGAGAAGAAATGATCACAGACCTATGATTTGGAAGTTATGTCAACTCTCTTTAAAAGCTGGAGAGTAACATCCGTAGCAAAAACTTAAGTTCTCATTGTAGCCAAGACCTTTTTTCATCTCTTCTTCACATACAGTGAAATCAAACCTTTTTCTTAAAAGAAAAAGGTAATAAATTGCAAGCTACATTTAAGCTTTTTATATAACTCAATACAGGGGGGAAAGGCAAACCATTTCCCTCACACACTTCATGGCTGGTTTAAAGTCTTTTCTCTTTTTAGAAGAATTTCCATTTGTTTTTAACAATTTCAGCTGTAACTCCTCTGAATGGTACAAAGTGCTCCTGGAGAAAGCAGTCCCGCTCTTAGTGAAAGCACACAGTATTGAACAACTGAACCTGAAGCTAAATATTACCAAGGGGAAACTGTCACTGATTGTTAGTATAACCACTATAAATGACAAGGAAAAAAGTAATAGAAAAGTAGTTTATCCAAAGCACTGAAGAATGGTGCTTCCCTGTTAATAAATAGTGTTCAGGACTTTAACGTCAAAATAATATAACAGTAAGTGAAACTACACCATGATACTGTAGCAGATTATTCAAAATTCAACATACACCATTTCTGGGACAGCCCCTCTGACCTGCCAAGCATGGGAGCAGGGAAGGTGAACAAAGACAATTCATTTTATTTTGTTTTTCAGAAACCTGCTCTGGCTTTTTTTGTCCAGATTAAATTGTCAGACATTTGTTTCAGGTAGTCAAGGTCAGGGAAAGGACAGACTTTCTTGAATACCTATAGCATTTGATAAAGCAAAATCCCAGTCCTGAATAAGGCTATCAGATGAGCTTCTTCTCATCCCATGTGTGATGACCTGCACAAGAGAAACAGGGACATGGCCTTCAGTCTTGTCTATAGAATCTCTTACCCCAGCGAAGTGGGCTCAAACCTACAGACCAGTCAGAAAATACTGACTTGCACTCAGGTTGTCAGCCTCAAGAGGTACAAGGCAGAGCAGAACCTGGCCTGTATCATCTTTGCTTCCCATACTTGAATTATCTTCTCCTCTGGGTGAAAGCAGATGCATGAATACAAGGCTTTATGCACAGTACACATTCAAGCTCTCTACAGCACCGTGAACCTGGCAAGGAACTTTGTCTGGTCACACCTTGTTATACCCATAGGTCCTCTCTAGGTTTCCCAGAATTTTCTCATGATTCTGGATAATACTGAATGAAAATCCCTCTGACAGTATAGAAATTTCTGTGCTCTTTATACAACGCCTGTCTGACAAAGACATTAGAATAAAGCTATGAAAAAGCCAACTATTTCAATAGATGAAGCACATAGAAGGAACATTTTAATTGCTCACGGTATAAATTCAAATAGCAACGCTCAAACAGCCTTGGAAGAATAAGACATTAACTTTGTTCAACAACGATAAAAAAAAACACAAAAGAGTACTTGAGTAATTAAAGTATTCCGTGAAATCATTCAAAAAAGCATTGTCACACAAGTGACTTACTAGCTTAACATTAAAATCCTCCATCCTCCTATTGAGTTCCCCTCTTAAAAGTCTGTTGCTGTGTTCAGTAGATATACATTAATTATAAAGCACATGGTATGGACAACCTGTGTGAAAAACTATTATTTTAACTTACAATGAAAATTAGATTAACGTTTGCGATTAAGAAAGTGTAACCAGTAAATGAAATTCCTCAGAATGATTACATATTTAACCAGAGAGAGACAAATCCCAAGTTATGCAAAGTATGAAATAAAGGTTCTGAAAAAGGTGGTGATCATTAATAAGTCTACCACATTCAAAGAATTTATGGTAATAAAAGAAAGTTCCAATCAACCAATCCACCCGTAAGTCAATCAACAACATCTCAGCACTTTTTAGTAAAGAACTTTTTCCATCCATCAGGGAAAAGCTGTTTCTCCTGCGGCTGCATGGTTCAGTGAACTGATGCAGCGTATTTCAGAAAAATGAGGTAGAATCATTTGTATTTCGTCTCTTCATACATTTAAAAGGTTTACTTAGCATGGAGTATTAGGCTGAACTGTACAAGGTAAAAGAGGAAATCACAGGAGAAGGTCTCTGCATATAGGTGTTTGGTTTACCTAAAGTAGGCGTATGGATGTTCTTTACCATGCATGCTTATTTCAGTAGCACAAATCTGAAAAAGAAAAAATATTTACTTTCTTCCTAGGATCTCTCTACTTTTGGCACTTCAACTCTACTTTTTCTCCTTTTAACCAAAATACCTATGTTAGCCAAATATCATATTCCTTAGTGTTTACTCAGCATTCTGCTAGCAGAAAACTTTCCAAGGACTTTGCTCTCTGAGAAGGTGTGTTTTTTAAAATAAGTAATAAAAATGCCATTGCTTTATTCTAGATGCATCCTAAGTGGGTGAGGACATAAAAGTTAAAGTCCTACTGCATGCTCTTCTGACAGAGATTGATGAACTCTTGGAAGAAGAGCATAAAAAACAAATACAAAAGTCAGACACAAAAGCTGTCATTTCCCAACAGCAGTGCACTAGGTTCCAAAGCACTTCCTTGCAAAGGAAGACTATATCAATTCCAGAAATAAATGCTTGCTTTTCAAACAAAGAAAACTAGGTCAGAAAAAAAAAAGGGGGGGGGGGGGGCAGGGGGGAACATGCAGAGCTCTCAGCTAGTACTCAGTCCTATAAAACTGCCATAAGAAACTGTTCTGTTGAGACTTCTGTTGGCTTTGCTGTGGGAAATGAGATCATGTTGATGAAGTCTGGAAGTAGAATTAAGCAGCTTATGAAACCCCACGAAATTCAACAATGGAAAGAAGGAGCATCTCAACAGAACATTTCCTTTGTTAAAAGCAAAACCCCACAGTTTACACTTGCCATTGGCTGGCTACTGTTTAGAAAACAATCTACGTAAGCAATATTTCCAAGCTCTGCATAGTTATGTATTTTTTCCATAAATAACATCTTTACACAAATGAATCTTATAGCACACTTCAATCAAATTATATTCATTGTACAATATCTGATGGCCTAGATCCCCAGCTGCAATACAGTTTGCATAAATCAAAAGGGTGACACTGAAGTCTGTATATATATATATATATATGTGAACATTTTCACTCCAGCTGCTGCACTGCCATTTCTGAAGCAGAAAATTATAGTGTTCAGCCGTCTCCTGAGCTACTCAGATCAGTAACTGGAAAAGTGTTATATCAAAATAAGTCCATAAAGAGAATTCAGTGAACAAACAAGTCAATCCGCATTATGTGCATGAACAATCTAGACATCAATCCACATGCTTAATTTTGCAGAATACAAATTAGACACTAAGAAAAGGAAACCAAGATATACAAGTTATGAGGGGACAGTTCTGCCCAAGGGTAGCCTGTGGAAAACAAGCTATCATCTTATTAATAAGAAAGGCAGGGATGCACTAATTACAACATAGTTTTAATTCCCTGAGATTAGAAATCATCAATTCATCTGCTCCCATTGCTATGCCTGCAGTACTGTTTGATTTAAGAGCAGTAATGGGATTATGAAGCAAATCCTCCCATCCTCTACACTAATTCATATTGGTTTGGATCACCTAGCAATTTTGGTGCATGTATATCACATTCTATCAGAGGAAAGTAGACTGTAGTCTCTTCTCCAGCCATGCACAAAACATGTTTCTATCCCAAAGAGAAACGTGAGTACTTAAACTATTGTCTGTCCTTTGAACCACACTGAAACTACTGATTTTCTTCAATACTTATCTTGATCTGCCCAAGAAGAGATGTAAAGACACAAGAGCCACCACTGCAAAATTTTGAATACAATATTTTTTCAAAGATTTAGCTGTAATAATTACTAACGCTACCTGAGAAAGAACCTAGAGATATTAAGCAGGTAGGAGGACAATATTTTTCAATAGTATTCAGCATTAAGCCCAAAACTAAGAGCTATTAAGTACTGCAGCATCTACATGACCATTTCTCACTGCTGTCCTCTTAAACTAATATGAATTGGGCCTCCTTGCATTTTATCTGCTGCCTATAATAGATGATTAGATTCTTGGAAGTTTACTCAGCAAGTATTTAACATTACCAGTCAAGTAGATGAAACCATTACATTAACCTCGTATTAGGTCAGCCACATGCTTCGAAGGCTTCTCATCAGCTCTGATCATTAATACCTTAAACCCTTTAACATCTCTATACATCAACAAGCCTAGGGTCAGTGAGTTAATAACATGCATTATCAGCATTCTCAACCACACAACCAAGAAAGTACAGTAATGGAAAGTGATGGAGGGAACTAGTGTTGTAAAATATGAAATTAAGGGTGAAGCAGACTGGGAGAATCACAGAAGCTATTTAAGTGCATCCAAACTATCATTACTGAGATATAACAAACCTTTTATGCATGTGAACCTCTAACAAAACAAACTAGGCGAGTTAGATGTATGGGGAAGTGAGGTTTGTGGAGACACATTTAGAATCTCTTATCAGCTATTACTTAAAAAGTAATGAATTTTAAATTCATAGGAATAGCTGGTCACAGTTTTTCTGCTTCTGGGGTCATATCTTATAACAGTGTCTCTGTAGGCCCTCCTATCTTTTTCATATGGAACCACAATTGATCATCCAGTTTTAAAGTCCTCCACCCTGCCTCGCCATTTGGGGTATTTAATTTAAGGAAAACAGTAGGAATTTTCCCATGAAAAGTGTGATGTTCATTCATTAAATAAAACACAATAAGAAAAGCTAAGAATTTTCCACTGTCTTTATCTCCCATGCGATATGACTTGCTTTTGATCTTTATTCTCTTTTCACACATCGCCATACATCAATAGGTGTGAAAAATGGTTCAGCTCAAAATGAATCATGAAATTTGAGTCTTTTGTTCAGAAGAAAAAATACGGATCATCTCTGTTGCAAATTAAAGTAAAAGCAGTTTAGAGAGTAAGCAAACAGAAATAACTGATACAAGTAGATACAAGAAGCACACTCGTTCTTAGTTTTTGAAAGAATGAAACAATACAGACTTAAAAGTTACTCTATTTTATATTAATCCTCTGTCAACACAACTTAACATCTTGCATTTGGCTTGAATCAAAACTGCTCTATGTACTTCCATATGATGTAGAATAGAAAGAGGATTTTAAATCACTAGTTCCACATAAAAGTGCAAGCAAACTCTGAGGCCGTCAGAAATGTATACTGTGCAATCATTTCTCCCCATACTACCGAACTCCAACACAACAAACAGAAGAAGGGACCAAAACAAGAACTCCTCACCACTACTAACAAAACTTGCAGCAGGGCTAGCTGCATCCCAGGCAAATGATCACATATAGAAGAGGAAAGTCACAAATTAAGCAAGATTCACCAAATTAATTTCACACTGTTGATAAAACTAGACTAATACTTTCCATTTTGTTTTTTCCTTCTTTTCTTGTATGTTTAAACTCTCTTGACAAGCCTAGGGAGGACAGTGATTAATAGCCATGGACTTTCCTAATAGATCAGTTTTTACCAAAGTCCTTGATTCAGGTGATTTGGCAACCTGCATGAGTCACTGCAATTATTCATACATACAAAATCAGTGCTTAAAATGCTCTTAGCTTTCTCAATACGGCATCTTATTATAATTGATATAATAAAAATAAAATACAAGCCTCTAATTATCTTTAAGTGCAAGGTGGTTTTGTTTTGGGTTTATGTTTGGGTTTATGTTTGGGTTTTCCTTTGGTTTTTTTTGCCATCTAATGTAACATATTAAAGCTCAAATAATAGAAAGTCCAGAATGAGACCATGGAAACAACCATGAAGTGAAAGAACCTAGTTCAAAGAACCTATGCAAGCCTTATAGGAGTTCCCATTACCACTTATTAGGGATGTCATTAAAAAAAAAATGCATCAATTTGTTTTAATATCAATTCTAGGGGAGATTCCCACCTAAAACCAGCTAAAAAATTCATGCCTACTCTCACTGTTGATGAAGCATGCAGGTGGATTTAATAGTACACCATCTGTCTGCCTGAACAAGTTGTGGGGGTAATGCTGCTAAAGCTCAGAAGGAGCTATTTGCACAGAAATCAGTGCTGCCAGGAGGAAATAAAAGCTTATGAAGATAAACTGTAAACAAAGGTAATTTTCAATTAAACTGTATTCCTAATGAAACATATTTCAACTCTAAGGACATTTTCCTCCTATCTACGCCCCTTCTTCATTTTACAGTGTCACAGATTCAAGACTGCTTTTAAGCACCTGTCTCTTGACAACAAAACTACTATTACACCTGGAGATCAGCAAAGTGTCATGTACATGTAGCAAGAAAGATCAACTTGTCTAGACATAACAGACATCTTTTAACTCCTTACTTTAAGCTAAGGGTTTGATTTTTCAGTTTGTTTATCTTGATAAGTACTTCAAAGTGGCCAAGGTGTAAAACGGAAGGAAGGAGAGAAAACCATGGTAGGTCAAATGACCCTCTGAGTAGACAGAACGTTATTGATATTTGACAGTTTTGGTTAAGAACATTAAACCTGAAGTACACAGCTGCAGCACATTACTTGTAAGGGGAGCTGATGAACAGGCAGGTGTTTGGGTTTTTTGTCCCCACAGCAAGTGAGGAACTTTCCCATTTTCAGTGTCTCAGTTCTTGACTAAATACAACACAAACCTGTATCTTTTGATTATTATGAAAATAACATTCTTATTCTATTCAATGTAATTTTCCTGAGGGAACTAAAGGCAGAGGCACTTTTAAATTTGAAGACATTTGTATTTTGGTCAAAGAGAACAAAGTGATGTGCCGTGCCGTTTCTGAAAAGCACTACTGGGCTGCAAGCAATGCTGCAAGTCTGAAAACCGTGCTTATGACTACATTCTACATACTGATTTTGGTGCCATCCCAAAGGATTATCCACAATCACATAGATTAGTGGGACTTAAAAGGAATTAGCAGATTTTGTATGTTTTTGTACTCATCCTTCAGTCAATTCAGTTAATGTGAAACATTACCCCGTTGCTGACTTCCATCTAACTGTGTACAGCTATGGGTCACTTTCAGTTTACATTTTAGTTACTTGCAAATACCTGTAAACTTTTGGGCCTTTTTCCAGGGAAAAGGGTCTAATAATGCTTCATCTGGAGAAATAGGCAGACTCAGTTATTTTATCTTACCACAAATTAAGTGACTACGATACAGTGTACACAAACTCATACAAAAAGTATGTGGCGTTTCCAACTATGATAATCTCAGTGTAACAGCACCTTCAAGATTATGAACTCCATTACAAGCACTTTCCCCCACGTGTAAAATATTACTTTATCTCAAGTTACAAGGCAGAGTATCATTTTTTTTCCCTTGCAAGCCTTTCACTGAGAGTAAGAGGAAAATTAAAAGTCGCTTATCTGTAAATACTGGTTCTCAAATCGGCTTGTAGGATTCCATGCTAAACTTCTTAATTAAAAATATATATATATATATATATATATATATGTAGATCCTTTTAGTGATGCAGGTTGGGAGGGCTTATAAAACAATAGCTAGCATAAACATTAGCTTCCCTTTTAATCCATCTGCCTCCAAGAAAGGAGAGCTCACCATCTGAAGGCTACATGAAGAGCCACCGCCTGAGCCCACTCCTTACAAGAGCTTACAGATGCTCCCTCCTACCTTCCTTTTCACTTTTCCAACAACAGATATCCATTCTCTCTTAAGTGGCCCTACTTAATTTTAATGGCTCAGTCTTCCAAACAAAGACAGCTGCTGAGATGTCTCCTTTCTAACTTTCCCTCCTGGTCCCATGGCTTTTTGAATGGACACTCAGTGTCAGATATCCATGTCTCCAAAGCTTTTCTGCTTTGTTCTCACTGTTGTCATATTTTATTCATATTTTATTATTATTCATACTCACTGGCATATTTTATTCAGCAGGCTGTTTGCATTTTGCACCCTTTCTATCCACAAAGGTGGTTACTTGCAGCCTTGCTAGCTTCAGAGCTGTTTCAAGAGGAACATCTCTTATGCTCTTTCAATCTCTCCACAAAAGGAAGAAAGTCTGGATATGTTTTACTAATTTAACAATAGTTTTTGTTAAAGGTCAGCCAGTAGAGACTGGTTTTACTCAATTCAGGAACCAGTTCCCCAGGCAAGCTCTTCCCCAGAATAGTTAAAGGAGAGGGGGAAAAGAGTACCAGAAGAGTTTTACTCCTCCTTCACTGTCTTTTAAATTAACTGCATAACCTTTTGTTCTCCTGTCCTTAACTTCTGTCCTATATTGTCACCTTTTCCACTTCAACTGGCCAAAAATTAAGTTCTAAGCCTTTCTACAGAGACTTAAACACCAGCTGCACCTGTTGTGCACTGAAATAATAAAGGCCATTAGCAAAGAGTTAGTGTTATTAACATTTTAGTGGAACAGTTATACCTGATGATCAAGATACACATCTGTCTTGAGTAACCACCTTTATCATCTGCAGCAGTTGACTGTTTGCCTCCTCAAATGTTCAGCAGTGAGATAATATTGGCAGCAAGTACTCTGTTTAGCAGCTAGTGAAAAATCATGGGGTTTTTTAGCCTTGATTTACTTAAGTGGGCAAACACACAGATGCGTAACCATATGTAGAAGCAGGGTTTCTCTTTGAATCAAGCAGGTTGCTTTCTGCACTTGATTTTGTCTCTCACTACAGTCAGATATGAAGCTGGAGAATTTAGCTGCAACTTTTAATAGGACAAGGTTTTTATATGCTTTTGATATAAAGTTAAACGTAATAGAACAGAAGGCCATTCAAGGTGAAGAGTTAAACCTGCAGCCTATTCCAACCTCAAACAGGAAGGTAAAGACCAAGATAAGCTGTTCTTTTGGTTTACCAACTCTTTCTTCTGCAATTTCTTTTTAATCAGCACGTCTCTCACTGGCATCTTTGGCTATCTCAAGAGATTTTTAATTTTTTTTTTTGTTAGATGAATAATGCAGCCTATTTTCCCTCAAAAGCTGAAATATTGAAGTGATAGCTTTTGTCAAAAATCCGAGCCACTAGGAAATGATGGGACTACCAGGAAAAATAAAGGAATTTCTAAGGTTTAGGGGGGTTTGTTTGCTTGTTTCTGTTTTTGTTGGGTTTCTTGGGGTTTTTGTGGAGGGGCTGGTGTTTTGGTTTGTTTGGTTTTTTTTTGTTTTGGTTTGGTTTTGGTGGGGTTTTGTGGGTTTGTTTTGGTTTTGTATTTTGTTTTTGGGGGGGGGGTTTTGGTTTTGGGGGTGGGGTGTTAGTCTGTGCAGGGTGCATGTTTTGGTGGGTTCTTGCACCTCCATTATTGCTGCTACATGTCGTTTTCTTTATCTATGGAGGGAAGGTTGTTTCCATAATTATTGTCCCCAGGTGCACTTGAATTGCCACTTATTTCTCCAATAAATGAGGATATTTGCAGTTCCATCCTGTAATTCTAGAGGTTAAATCCTTGGTGTACGAACTCACCTACTCTCAATAAAACTACCAACTCGCAATATTGCTTATGAATGTGTACACACATACCTAAAGCCACAGCAATGCACAGCTCTTTAAATTGATAGGCACTTTAATGCTTTCATGAATAGCTCAATTTTCCCTGCACAACTATGCACTTTCTACCACACAAAACCAACTACTATTCTCTGAAGCAATAAGTGTTAAAATTGACATTTCTAGTCAGTTTTACTTCTGATTATGATAGTTGTTAATCTTGTACCAAGAGTCTCCCACCAGACTCCAAAGTGAGACACAGTAGGTGCCTTCCCACGTTAACCAGCTGTTCTTTGGGGAGGAGGCAACAGAACAACAAAAAGGATTTCCACAACTGCAACATCTCTTTGATTTTCAGAGCTAAAAAGCACTTGCTGCTAAAGCCTCCAGATGTAACCCCTTTGAGATGAAATTTAAGTAAGCATTCATTTCCCTTGTTATTATAAAGCTTAAGGAAAAGCCAGAGTGTCTGTAGCAGTTGCCTTGGCCGTTTCAGTCTATGTAAATGCACCTTTATTTTCCAGTCTTACAGGCTGTTTATATTTGAGCAAGCATTTGAGAACTTGATTTTTTGTTGGGTAGTATGTTTGTTTGTTGTTTTTTGTTTTTTAAACAGGATTTTATTCTTCAGGGAGTATCAAGAAAGCAGTATAGGAAGGGGAGAATAAAAGGGAGCAAGAGTCTATCAATATCTGGCCACAAAGAAATAAAACAAAATGTTTGCTACCTTAGCCTTCCATAGAAACACCGTATCACCAGCTTGCAGCTAATGCCTAAGAACTGCATCAAACAAGTAAGCTCATACAAAGGCTTTATTGGAAAAATCTAAATTCCCATTTTGGTGGCTTGAATAATTCACAACAGTATATTTATACAGTCACAATGCAGAGAACAACAAACTACTTTAAACCGGTTTGCCTTCTGCATGAAAGTTACATAAGAAAGAAAGATGAGAATAAATCTATCACTTAGCATGTAGAAGGTCATTTCAAACAACATCAAACAATGATGTTGTACAAATACAGCACACAGTACTTACGGTAAAAATATCCTAAATCTAAATCCTAGCTTATATGCTGGGTTACAAATGCATCATCTGTAACAATTTCTAGTGGTTTTGATGGGACATTACTCTGCTTGGTACAGGAAACCAGTTAGAGATGTAATAGAGGTATGCCCATCAGGGAGCTGAAAGACGTCTCAGAGTTACTTTTTCAGGTTAAGTTAGGCAGTGCTGAGCTTTTACCTTTCCTATCAGCAGTTGTATCTCTACATCTACAGGTATAAGTATGGAATTATTATGCCTGAGGAAACATGGCATATATACATTCTCCACAAAACTCACTGAGGTTGGTAGCATGCATCAAGACAGATGAGGAAAAGGACAAGCAAAGGAACACAGAGCTATGCCTGTATATCTAGAAAGGTACAGAAAGGTACTTTGTGTGACTCATACCTTCCTTTATATAGAAGCACCAGAAGTCATTAAGATTTGTGCCAAGCTTGAAACTTCCTGAGAGTTTGAAAACTGAGTACTTGCATATTTCTCCCTTTTAAAAATAATTTATGAGGGTCAGCAGTGTGATGCTGCATCACCCTGGAAAACAACAAAAAAATTGAACATGTCAGTACTAATACTTACTGGACTTAATACGGCAAGCAAAAAATACAGCTGCATGTGCAGAAATATATATGGAATGTAACTGCTGCACAAACACTTGATACCCATATTCAAGGGACTGCAATTAAAGAACTGAAAGACCACACTAATTAAGGCAAAAATGCAGAGAGAAATCATACAGGCAGAAGAGGGACATAAATTAACTTGGCCTGAAGGACATTCAGAATACCAGAGCAGCTACCAACACAGGAAGGATGACTTGTGCCTGCAGCAGACGGTGCACAGCATGTGTGCTTTGCTGTTAGCTACAGTATGGAATCATGGACACAAACCAAATACATGGGAAATTGCTCAAAAACAAGGCAAAGAACACAGGAATGATGCCAAAGAGAAAACAACTTAAGTATTTAGCAAAGAAAGAGGTTAAAATCATTTAGGTGAAGAAAAAGGAG
Source organism: Lathamus discolor (assembly GCF_037157495.1). NCBI lineage: Eukaryota > Metazoa > Chordata > Aves > Psittaciformes > Psittacidae > Lathamus > Lathamus discolor. Next base: position 36,680,215 of record NC_088888.1, on the reverse strand, counting down.
TTCCCTTTTTCAAAGCTGTATCCTCTGGATGTAATGCAAGGAAGTGCAATAGAGTTGACAGAAAAACCTCCATGCTCAGCCACTAGTTTTCCCTTAAGGAGAAACACAGTGGTAGTCTGAGATGCCTCAGATTCAGCAAGAGAGTAAATTTTCTCCTTAAAGTACAGCCCAGAGAAACAATTCTTCCAAAACAGTCTACATTTTAAGACAAGCAAAAAGGTAGTTAATTAGTCACATTTCACCTGTCATTGTAGAAAAACTTTAGTATTGAATAGCTGCAAGAGAAGGTTGTTTGGACTTTAACAGGAACATTTTGCTAAAGCAGGAATCCTGCAGTATCTGTGTTCACTGCACACCAAAACAGTAACTATCCAGCAGAACAGAGACTAAACCTTATAATATTCAGAGGACCTGACTTTGAACGCATTTTAGAGGATGCTGCTTACATTGTGTTCCCAAATTTCACTTAGGGAAGAGACAAAAGAGAGCAGGGAGTTGAGAAGGAGAACACTAGAACAATAACTACTCTTTCAATTTTGTGCATAAAACCTCATCTCAGAAGAGTACAACAACCACAAGCTAGAAGTCAGGATGTTGCAGCCCAGGACACAGAAGCTTTCAACTAAAATAACAGAACAAGCATCCAAATATTCTCACTTGCAGCCCACTATCCTAATCCATGCCTCAGCTGGATTTCTACAAGCCTTACAGAAGAAATAGGTGAACTTAACATAGCTTTACTGCAAAAGCAGGAATTACTCTATTGTTTGTACATCTCAACATTTCTGGGTAAGCACAAAGGCATCAATAGTATTCAAGCCTCCGAGCCTTCCAGCATGCTGCCAACTGCTCTGAGTAGACATAACTACTGTTAAAAATTTCAACAGTAGTTACACTGGGCTTGCAATTTGGTAAAAGCCATCCTGCTGCACGACAATTACTGTCAGTACTCGAATGATAATGGACAGAATAGATATAAATGGACCTGCAGGGTTTGTTTTTTATTTCTGTATGTTCACAATGTTATCCTGCCAACACTATTTAGCTTACATCTAGTAACACAAATTTTAAGTATCCAAATGCAGAAATGCAAAATGACTATGCTTAAATACTTCATAGTTGAAGTTGCTTCTCTTTCTTCTCTCCCCAGTCTGAAACCCTGTGAACATCATATAGATAAACTGGGGCAAACTACACTAGAAATCCAGGTTCATTTCTGATGAATGTACAACACCAGGTATAACATGAGAGCTATCTAAAGAAATAAACTGACATTAAGAATAGAAAGAAGTTGAAGCCTCTTGAAGGATAGTTCTGTGGCTTGTACATTCTACTCTTCTCAGATACAACATTAGGAGACTAAAATGCTCACACATGTTGCATAAAGTCCCATCAAATTCATGAAGGACTTTCTGGCATCCAGTGAAAGGAACAGAAAAGAATCTGGTCCACTAACTCATAGCCAGGGACAAGTCAGGTATTGCAGATCTGAAGCATTTATGTCATAAAACTCATCATATATGGCCACCATGGAATTGGAATAGAGAATAATCCTAAAAAAAAGTAGCCACACAAACCAACAAAAAACACAGAGGAGGCACACAAGTAAAAGGGCTCAAAGACTGTTAAGAATGTTTATACTGTCCTGGCACTAATAAAAATCCTACAAGTCTATTTTCATGGAAATTCATAGTTCAGCAAACTATGCTATTAGCAGTTTATTATTTTGTAAAACTGAGGATTACTTGCTAAAGAAGAACAAGATATAGAGATATCAATTATAAAAGACCAAAGTTTTGCAAGAAATGTCTGAAAGTCAGCCAGGAAATGGAGCAGGAATAAATTAAAAGAAGACAAGAAAAGCACATTACTAACTGCTGTTCAAAATACCCAAGAAGGAAATAGTGGTCCTAGAAGGAAATAAAATTGCTCACACAGATGCTCATGAGTTGTTTCTGCAGTTGATAACTCATTCTCCCCTCTAAAACAGATACTGAGCTTTGCTGTTCAGCAAAGGATAAATAATCTGACTGACAACAGCACCCGAAGCACGTGCGGCTACATCCCCTGACAGGCCTTCGTGCAGGTAAAAGTACCTTTTTGGAACCACTAAGCATCAAGCCATGTGGGAGAAAGCTCTGGTTTTCATAAAAAGAAACTGATATTTATCACCACAAGGGCCAGTTAAATCAAAAGACCTAGCATAATACCTGTGCAGAAAAATACTGAAGCCAACTAGAGAGTGCTGCCAGGACTCATGAGGAAGTAGCACTGCCTTGGAATGCACAAGCAGAGCAAAAAACCGCCACAAGAAAAAGAATAATAAAAAAAAAAAAAAAAATCACTCAATGGATCAGCAAGTAAAAAGCTCTAGGAAAAAAAATAAGTCATCATATTTGACCCAAAAATCTGTGTTTTCTTAAAAGTTACAGCTTCAGAGAAGAGTTTATGCATTCAGACCAGATCCAGATTTTCCCAACATTTAAATCCTTAACAGCATATGGATTGCTATTACCTCTGGATTTCATATTCATAAGAGCTACAACAGCGGATAGCCCTTTAGGCCATAGTGCTATTCTAAATGTGCTATGGCAGGTGCAGAATTAGGCCCAATGCACTGTAGGCAAGCAACACCAGCTATGCTTTATTTTGTGCAGCAGCATCTGCAATAAATCAGGTCTTCAGCATTCTGTAGCACATCAGCTAAAGCATGGTACAAAAGCTGCAGTAACTTCACCTGAAGATCACCACAGCCGAGTCACTAACAAAACAAAAAAGCTTCCCTTTACAGAAGGCCACCTATCCTTCCATACACACAAAACCCCCCTCACACAAACCAAAGGAAAACCCCTTAAACAATAAACACCAACAAACAAAACTAATAAAACAAGACTACTACAGAAAGGTATGGAGAAGCCAGACTTGATACGAAAGCAAAGTCAGCTGATTTCTAGAGATACAGGCACCAACTGCAGTACAGTTAGACCTGACAAGCGCACTGTGTCTCAGGCACTAAGAAACCAAATTTCCTCCTTGTTCTGACACACCAGAACCAAATAAACTGGGGAGAAAAAACAGTTCTTATGCAAGAGCTTCCTGAGCCCTTCATTTGATATCTCACACAGGTATTTGGAAGATGAATACATACCCACCAAAGGCTTGGGGATAACTGCCTCCAGTTGTATCTCTAAGCAGACAGAGGCATCAGCCCTTTTCGGACTGCTAATTCCTCAGCTCTTGCCTGTTCTTATTTGATATTCAAAGTATATTCATAGCAATAAGCCTCAAACAGCATTGATTTTGCTTTGAAAGTGAAATACACATCCATCTTCCCACACCTTTGCCAGTAAAAGTTAACTAGTCTGCGCCCTTGGGGGCACTCAGCAGGCAGTAGAGTCAGCCGCTCATCGAGCTCCTCGCCAAAGCTCAGAGGATATTTTTTATTTCAAGGGTTTATGACACAGTAGCATTGGCTCCAGCACACAGTACAGAGACTTATTTGAAGCCCTGAGGTATTTCCCAAAAGCCAGTGGCAAGATTCTGGAGAACAGAGCATCAGTGCTTGTCTCCAGCCAAAAGAAAAACATCCTTTGGGTGAGGACTTTCGTGATCTTACAGTGGATTAGTCATACAACCTCTTTAAGAGGCACTGTGCAATGTCAAGCCATGTGTTAATAAAGGAGACAAATGTGTCAGAAAAGCAGGGGGAGAGAAAGCTGTGATATCCCATACCTCTATCCCTGAATTCTAATTTCTGTTAGAATGCACATTTTAAGAAACTGCTGTACAGTACAAAGACCTGCACGGTACTAGAAAGACTCATGCAAGAAGAAAACCTTGTGCTTTCTGCACATTCAGCACCAAGCCCTCAGGCAGTGATTATAGCAACTAGTCTTCAAAGATCTTACTACTGTCCTGCACTCCAGGGGAGATGTCACCCTGTGCAAGAAGGATTTGAGAAGAACATTTCATATTATTCTAACAGACATCGACACAAGATAAAGGTCAATGTGTGTAAGTGCATGACACCACACACACAGTTGTTTTCTGCTGATATTTCTTTGCTTCATCTTGTTTCAGGTAGTCTTTCTTTCTACCTACCAATACTTAAAACAATGCAATAATTTATGAGACACACTTCATAGACAAACTAGGCTAGCAATAGCAAGGAAATTCACATCAATTTTACGGAGGTCAGTGTCAAAATCCCCATTCCTTTCTTCAGCCCTTTTCAGTGCTTCTTCCCGTTTTAGAGCCCCAACCAGCATTCTTCAAACCCTATTCCATAGCCTTCACAGTCCTACCGAAATGAAAGCCTGTTGGTGAAGCACAGTAGATGCATAAGCTTCAAGAGACACATCAAGCGGACCTTCATCCTCAGCCAGGGAGGCAAAAGCACTGTCCACCGAGAGCACACCCTCATCCCCATACACCAAGGTCCCGCTCTCCTCAGCATCTTTCTTAGCACTCCTGGGAAGGTGACAGTGGATCATGGCCAGGAGAGATGCCTTATGGAGCAGGGCAAGGCAGGCGACAGGCAGGCAGCACAGCCCAAGCTGTGCTGTGAGCAAAGAACAGAGTGGTTGCAGCAGGCTGAAAGCAGCTATCTCGTGGTAGCAGCTAGTCCCCAGGGTGTTTTCTTGGCCAAAACAATAAAATATGTACAAGCCTTGTTGTAATGGGAAAGAACAGAATATAACCCTTTAGGATTAAAGACTAGCTTCCAGTGTAATTTTGAGAGTGTTCATCAGGCAATTCATATTCAGCATTAACACTTCTTTTATACAGGGATACGGTATTTTGGTTGTAACGTGAAAAAGCCTTCGCATTGACCTGAAGGAAAGTTCCCTCTTTTTTTGTGAGCTGTCTACCTCATTCTGTGTTGACACTTACCAAGAATCACAGAATCACAGAATCACAGAATCCCAAGGGTTGGAAGGGACCTAAAAAGATCATCTAGTCCAACCCCCCTGCAAGAGCAGGGTAACCTACAGTACATCACACAGGAACTTGTCCAGGCGGGCCTTGAATATCTCCAGTGTAGGAGACTCCACAACCCCCCTGGGCAACCTGTTCCAGTGCTCTGTCACTCTTACAGTAAAGAAGTTCTTCCTGATGTTAACGTGGAACTTCCTATGCTCCAGTTTACACCCATTGCCCCTTGTCCTATCACTGGATATCACTGAAAAAAGCCTAGCTCCATCTTCCTGACACCTACCCTTTACATATTTGTAAACATTGATGAGGTCACCCCTCAGTCTCCTCTTCTCCAAGCTAAAGAGACCCAGCTCCCTCAGCCTCTCCTCATAAGGGAGATGTTCCACTCCCTTAATCATCTTTGTGGCTCTGCGCTGGACTCCTTCAAGCAATTCCCTGTCCTTCTTGAATTGAGGGGCCCAGAACTGGACACAATATTCCAGATGTGGCCTCACCAAGGCTGAGTAGAGGGGGAGGAGAACCTCTCTTGACCTACTAACCACTCCCTTTCTAATGCACCCTAAGATGCCATTTGCCTTCTTGGCCACAAGAGCACATTGCTGGCTCATGGTCATCCTCCTATCCACCAGGACCCCCAGGTCCCTTTCCCCTTCACTACTTTCCAGCAGGTCAACCCCCAACCTGTACTGGTACATGGGGTTGTTCTTCCCCAGATGCAAGACTCTACACTTGCCCTTGTTAAATTTCATCAAGTTTCTCCCCGCCCAACTCTCCAGCCTGTCCAGGTCTCGCTGAATGGCAGCACAGTCCTCTGGTGTGTCAGCCACTCCTCCCAGTTTTGTGTCATCAGCAAACTTGCTGAGGGTGCACTCAGTTCCCTCATCCAGGTCATTGATGAAAATATTAAACAGCACCGGTCCCAGCACCGACCCCTGAGGAACTCCACTAGTCACAGACCTCCAGCTAGATTCTGCGCCATTGACCACAACTCTCTGCCTTCTTCCTTTCAACCAGTTCTCGATCCACCTCACTACTTGATCGTCAAGCCCACACTTCCTTAGCTTATCTATGAGGATGCTGTGGGAGACAGTATCAAATGCCTTACTGAAATCAAGAAAAACTACATCTACCGCTCTACCATCATCCCTCCACCTAGTCACTTCCTCATAGAAGGCTATAAGGTTGGTCATACATGACTTCCCCCTCATAAAACCATGTTGGCTGTTCTTAATGACCCCCTCATCCTTGATATGCCTAGTGATGGAGTCAAGAATAAGTTGTTCCATCACCTTTCCAGGGATGGAGGTAAGGCTGACCGGTCTATAATTACCCGGGTCCTCCTTCTTGCCCTTCTTATAGACTGGTGTGACCTTTGCCATCCGCCAATCCTCAGGCACCTCGCCCGTTTCCCACGACTTACCAAAGATGATGGAAAGTGGCCTAGCAATGACCTCCGCCAGCTCCCTCAGCACCCGTGGGTGCATTCCATCCGGACCCATCGATTTACAGATGTCCAGATTGCATAGCTGATCCCTAACCCAATCCTCATCTACCAAAGCAAACTCCTCCTTTGTCCTGACTCCTTCTGGGGCTATAGAAATCCGGGGCCCTCGGGGAGAGTCTGCAGGAGTAAAGACAGAGGCAAAGAAGGCATTCAGCACCTCTGCCTTCTTTATATCCTCTGTCTCCAGGGTACCCACTTCGTTCAGCAGTGGGCCTATATTGCCTCTTGTGTTAGTTTTATTTGCTATGTATTTGAAGAAGCCCTTTCTATTGTCTTTAACCCGACTAGCAAGATTGAGTTCCAAGGAGGCCTTAGCTGTCCTAATTGCCTCCCTACATCCTCTAACAACTGTCCTATATTCCTCCCAAGCGGCCAGCCCCTCCTTCCATAATCCATAGATTCTCCTTTTCCACTTGAGTTTGCCCAGCAGCTCCTTGTTTAACCACGCCGGTCTCCTAGATCCCTTACTTGACTTCCTACTTATTGGGACGCTCCGATCCTGAGCTTGGAAGAAGCGGTCCTTGAATGCTAACCAACTATCTTGAGCCCCTTTACCGCCTAGTACACTTTCCCATGAGACTTCCCTTAGCAGTTGACTGAAGAGGCCAAAGTTGGCCCTTCGGAAATCCAGAACTGTGGCTTTGCTAGGTATTCTATTCCTCCCACACAGGATCCTAAACTCCACCATCTCATGGTCACTGCAGCCAAGGCTGCCATTGACCGTCACCACTTCGACCAAACCCTCCTTGTTGGCGAGTACTAAATCTAGCAGCGCTGCTCCCCTAGTTGGTACGTCCACCATTTGCATTAAGAAATTATCATCAATGCACTCGAGGAACCTCCTAGACTGTGAATGACTGGCTGTGTGAGTCTTCCAGCAAATATCGGGGTAATTAAAGTCCCCCACGACGACTAAGGCATGTAGTCGCGAGGCTACTTCCAGTTGCCTGTAGAAAGCCTCATCAACTCCTTCGTCCTGATCAGGAGGTCTGTAATAGACCCCCACAACTGTATCACCCGTGCCAGTCAGCCCCTTGATTCGTACCCACAGACATTCCACTTGCTCCTCATCCGACCCCGGACAGAACTCAATACATTCTAGTTGCTCTCTCACGTAAAGAGCCACTCCACCACCTCGCTTTGCTGACCTATCTTTCCTAAAAAGGACATAGCCATCCATGACCACATTCCAGTCATGTGAACTGTCCCACCATGTCTCTGTAATCGCCACTAGATCATAACCTTTAGCCCGCACACAGACTTCTAACTCCTCCTGTTTATTCCCCATGCTGCGTGCATTGGTGTACAGGCATTTCAGGGAGCCAGTCCTAGTACCCTTTTTCCCCTGCGGGACAGGGTCTAAAAAGCTATCCTTTCCCACAAGTGAAACAAGAGATTGATAGTCCTCCTTAGCCCGCCATCCTTCAATCCCTAGCATGTTCCTCTTGGGCTTGTCCCCAGCAGGCCCTGTTAAATCCCCTCCCCCCTTCATAACTAGTTTAAAGCCCTGTCAATAAGCCCTGCTAACTCCTGCCCCAAAACCCTTTTTCTTCTCTGGGACTGGTGTATCCCGCCTGTCACCAGCAAACCAGGTGTCCGAATACTGTACTTAAGCTACAGGAAACACATTCAAAAACATGCTCGTCTTGTAGTGTCTTGTCAAGTTTAGGAGACCTGCGTGCTTTAGAAAGCTTCCCAGCAATCTTTCAAAAGAGGCGACTAACATCACACACGGCTGCAACCTCTGCTGTTCAGTGTGGTAACAGAAGTTCAGAGCCCTAATTCCTGACATTATCCTGCAGGCAGGTCCAAGGCTTGCCTTCTGAAACTGCAGTAGGTAAGTATTTTTAAGTGACTAAGAATGACCGAGAGTCACAGACTGCTCCTTGCTTGCAACTTTTCCTTTTAACTCCAGCCAGAAATAGTGGCTGGTTTGGCTTTTCTCTCCTCAGAAAACTGCTGCTTCAAGAGTTAGTTTTACAGTGCCTTGTTTGTGTGCAATCACTTGCTCAAAGGGGCATGTCAGGCCATTACTGTTATCGACATCAGGGATCCAGATCATTACAAATAATTGCATACTTTCTGGAGCATAATTTTCAGCAAAGATCCTTCTAAAGACATCAGTGGACTGCATGTTTAAAAGATTGCAGTTATTCCTTAACACAAATTTACATCTAGAAGCCAATTCAACATTGGGGTCAACTATAGGCATGAGCAAATCAGGTGATTGCCTAGAGAAAGGCTGATGCATGCAGCAAAACAGCCTTTCCCCGTGCCCAATCTTGCCAGTACCACAGCCCCAGACAGAGGCAGATGGATACTGCTGCAAGATGCAGAGTAGGGATAGCAGGGCAGCAAGTGGCCCTATGTGTTCAGAAGTGACAAACAGCACTCTCCAGCCTGCCACATCCCTCCAGCAGCTGCAGCAGTAACACTGGCTTTCCAGAGCTCTGCCCCTGACCCAGTGTTCCAGCTCCAACCCATTCTCCTCCCCTAACCATATGGGGAAGATGCCTGGCTTGACTAGCCCCAGATCTTCATACTTAGAGCCACTTTCCATCCCCATACCTTGTCAACAGCTTTGCTGGCTCCAGCTTAACACTGAGGCAGCACAGGCTGAGAATAATGAAGACTCCTTTCCTATACCTGACTTCAACAGCATCCCTACAACTGCCAAGCTGAAATAATTTTGTATGAGTCTTCACAACAGTAAAATCAAAATTCATTAGCATTTACTACAAGACAAAGCAATGTCAACAGTGGTCAAGATAGGCCATCTTTATACACAAAATAAGAGCCCTCATGAAGCAAACACTTAGGTCTTTGCAGATTAAGGCCGAGGAGGCTGGCTCCAGCTGATAATTGAGCAATCCTGTACCTTCTCTGCACCAGATATAGGAAAAACACTCCATGCACATACACATGTAGTAGTGGGATATTTAGAAAACTAAAACACAAGAGAAACCCCACATGTTAATTCAAAACAGGTTCACAAATTAATTCTCATGCCTTTCATGCAGTCCACCATATTTGGAGAGTACTATCCATGTCTTTCTCCAACAATCTCCCAGTCATGACAGAAGCAGACTTGTTTGCCAGATCAGGCACATTTCAATACCTTACACAGTCCATGCACTAGTCAGTTAAACAACACTTAAGTTCCCCATTCTCCCAAGGAGTGACCGTGGGCTGACCACCATCACTGAAGAGAGGTACTATGACACTGAATATCACAGGAAGGGGGGATGACTTCCAAGCCCCCATTCTGAAGGGTTCCAGCCCCCACCCTAACTGGACAGGCAACATCACCAAGGTATAGCAGCCCCCCAACTCAACAAGCTGCCTAACTCCATCAGCACACAATAGACAGCAAGCATGCATATGACAAAAAAAGCTCATCTTAGATGTAATCATAGTCATGTGTAGAAATATTTTGCTTTTATATAAAACACGATAAAACACCAGTAACATCACAAAGAGGCAAAATACCTTGTCCACATGTATGACTTGTATATGTATGAATGTGCAGAAAGACATCCAAGAGGTCTGCACTGTTAAATTCCTTTGGTGCTATGCATCTTTTCATTCTGCTCATCTTTTTATCAGTGACTCAATCATACAGTCCTTAAGGACAGAAACGTCTATTGGTGGTGATAGGGAAAAGGCAGAGACATTTCTCACAATGCATAACAAAGCAATACTCTGCCAATACTGCAGTCATTACCAAATTGTTTTTCAAAACACTGGAAAAAAAATTAAAGATCATCCCTTTTAATGCTACAAAGAACATAACGCATTTCCATAAATCAGACAATCAGCATTAACAGCACCAGATCCCTAAAGACTGCATCAGCTGAAGTTTTATTTTGCTTAAGTGCTTTTCTCCTATTAGCAGAGATTATATCTTGCTCTTCAACAGTAAAACTCTAAATTACCCATTTTTAAAACCCTATTTTTCTCTGCCAGAATGCCATTCAGATCATAATGTTTTTCACTAGTTTTTTTTATTTTCCTGCTGGTTCAATTACTGAATTATAGTTTACTACAAGCAATAATTTTAATATCCTTTCCTTAAATCAAACAGCTGAGATGATGTTGAATTTTCTACACATAGCAATCTTATAAAGCATCCTATAGGAGGAACACTCATTTGCCTTTGCACAATTGCTTCAGACAAAGCTTTCAGAAGAAACTGGAACTGCACAGATTTACATGGAGGGACACTCTCAGTGGGTAAACAGCTGTCCTTCACAACAGTTCTAAGTCCAGTAGGCAACAAGGCTGTTTAAATGTACTGCTACAAACTAATTTTTGCTGATCCTGAAAACAGTTCTTAGAGTAACCACTGAGTAATATTCCGAGCTTAAAACACAACATGCCAGTTTTCAGGCATTCTCCAGGGCAAAGTTACATTTTCAACACAGCCATTAAAGGCGTAATTCTGAAGCCACCCCTCATGTATATAAAAAGAATCATTCACTTGTCTAAGAGCTGCTGGTGCCTACGCAAATAGCGAGCTGAGTAACATCTGATGTTTGACTGCTGCTTCAGTACATGATATTGATGAGTAAGCTCTTGAGGAGACAGCCACTGCAATAATCAATGTCATTCTTCAGTAGATACTTTTTCTGGGAAAATACAGCGCCATCTGATCTACTTATTCTAAGGAAGCTGTCACTTTGGGGCATTCTTCCACATACAGGATTACAAACCTTTTTGTTAAACTACCTAATTGCACCAACATCTGAACAATATTCAGATAGGCTACCCATCAGGCAAGCCATTGTAAAGTAATAGTCACCAAAGTAAGAAGGTAGCTCTAAGTCCTTTTCAACACTCGCTTCAAAAAGCTATTGCTGAATACCATGTGTCACAGCAAAAGAAACGAGAAAATATCCATTAATTCTGCCCAGCCACCACTCAGTGACACAGTGCATCTAATTTATATTCTATTTCTTAGAGACTGTTTGGGTTCTTTTTTTCTGAGGCATCCTTCTATCCTGTTATGTACTCATTTGAGTCTAAGGTATGCACACATAGCAGAGGGCAGGATTCATAGCCACTTGTTTTGTGATGCCTCCTCTGCTAGCATTCAGAAAAAGGCCCCTACAAGCTAAACCAGTGTATAAATCCTAGAAGGACTGAAGATGTTTTCACCAGTTTTTATCTTCCCCGTACACATTGCCACAAATAAAACCAGTTTGTTGGGAAAAAAAAACCCCACAACAAATAAACAGAACACAGCAAAATGAAAAAACCCCTAACAAACAAAAAAAAAAAACCCACACAAAACCCCACCACCAAACAATAAAATACAACAAACCTCCATCACCTTTAGAGATATTACATAAGCCATCAAAACAGACATATGTAAATACTATTTGACATCTCTGTTGTGTGGCACCATACAGGCACAGCTTTTTGAGAAAGAGACTGATATGGGACTCACATGACTATCAGTGACCTACTGCTATTGGCATGTTAAATTATGCTCATCACCTTCTTGGCTGCACCCACCTTCGCTTTATCACTTTAAACCAGTAAATCAAATACATTTTCAGAAGCTACATAAAAATCAAATCTAGTAGCCCATCTCTCTTGCATTTTAACCTACATCAATCAAATGGGTGCTTCCAGCCCTTTACACAAGAGTGTAACAGAAAATCCACAGCTGTTCTATCTCAGTGGAATTATGACCATTTGATCAGATACTGCAGGCATCCTTATGGAGTATATACTCCAGCAGAAGGGAAAGCTCTTTTCAGTCAATATGAAACCCAAAGGACAGTTTAAACAGTGTTACTGTGATGCCAACAGTTAAATACTGGAAATTTACTCCAGAGTAAGGGGTTCAACCAACCATCTGCATCTATGAAGGTGCCAAAAAAGAAAAAAGAGCTCTGCATTGGATTCTGACTCGCACTGAAACATGACTTCTTGTACCCCTTTAACATAGTTTTAGTTAGAATGTAACCAAGCTGAATATTTTCCTTTGAAGCAGCACATTATAGATATCAGTATGAAATATCATGTATGTGAAATTAGGCTACATGATGAAAATGCAAAACTGTAATCGAGTACAACAGAAAGAGCCTTACACTAAAATTGAAATGCTCTACAGAATAAACAGACTGCGCTTCTGATCAATCACTAACTATATATATGAGTAGCCAAGACTAAGAACTGTTGAAAGAAACAAAACCCAGCATGTATATGTTTTCATAATGCATGGGATAAGTTTTTACATGTTGCCAAAACAGAATCTGTAGAAAATGCAGAATTAAAGATTGCTATTTATGATAGCAAACTACCACAGCACTCAATACCTAGCTAGGTATAGCGCTTCACAAATATATGATCTGAGGGTAGTTTTAAATTAGAACTCAGGTAGTTCTAAGTTCCACAGTTCTAAGTGGAAGCATAATATATTTTCTACTATATGTTCCCTTATTTCTACTAAGTTACACAGGTATATTTGAAACAAGAGTACAAATATACAGCCTACAAATAATATACAAACACGTCTTTTAACATTGATTTTTTTAAATGCACAACAGTTAGTGAGCAGCACTGTCTCACACTGCAAAACACTCAGAGAGCACTACAACTGACTGACAAATTCAGAATATGTGGTTCTACAGAGTCAAGGAGCAAGGTTAAAAAGGCATCATAACACAACAGAGTGAAAGAACCTGTAAACTGCAGCAGCAGTCAAACTAACCCGTGTAGCATGCTGCTAGAGTAGTTTTGATTTTCATTGTGTCCCAAACCACAAGCCAAGGATATATTATATTTAGAGAACAGTTTAAGGCATCTTGGCAAAGAAATCACAAGGCTGACTGCACTAAAACAATGAAAACTATGCAATTGTAAAACTTTATCATCAATGTAATTAGAAGCAAGCAAAGCAGCAAGCAAAAAAGCATTTTACCTTTTTAAGGAAAAGTTTCTGTAATTTCTTGTGAGGCAGCTTTATCATCTTTTTTCAGCATTCAGGATATGGGTCAGATGCTGCAAGCACTTGAGCCATTCTGCAGGGCTTTGACACCTTTCGTCTTCTCTATTAACTCACTGCAGCCAGCTTAGCTCAGTGCGTCACCAGCCCAGCCCAGCAACAGATTAAAAGGCAAGAGCTAGGCTGGATCTCATCTTCGACTCAAACAAGGAAGCTATATACAGACACTCCAGCCTCAGCCAAAGCTTACAGCTGTGTTGTCAGCATGAGGAGGAAGAGAACAGCTATGAGGTCCGCATCTTTCCCTAGAAAACCTGTAAAGTTAAAAGAGGTGCCTATCCAGAGGCAAGAATTAGCAGGAGGATGAAAGAGGTACTGTGATGCTCAGTATCTTGCTGATTCTTTCAAATCCCATGCTACAGAGGAAACTTATTCAATGTTCAGGTCTCTGAAACCTACCCAGCAATGCCTGCTGAGTGCAGTTTGCCACCACACACCTGATAATTGTGCACACTGTACATGACTCAGCCAAGCACAGGAAAGAGCCTATCATTTATGTTTTCTATAAATCACTTGGAGACTTGCTTATTTTGAATAGCTTTTAGTAAAATCTCTGTGAAGAAAGAGATTACACACAGAGGTATTATACACAGATACACACAGAGGTATTCATAGAGTGTACCAATGAGGAGTTTGATTCAATACCATAGGAAACTGAGATCATGGACACTGCTGCCTTCTCTTTGGGAATCTGCAAGCAACATTCAGCTCCAGATTTGGAAGAAAAAGGCTCAGCAGCACACCAGTGATGCTGCATCTCCTGGGCCACCCATGTCCTAAGCCAGCAAGGTGCTGTAGGACAGCACAATCTGAAACACAATGTGCGCATTCCCAGTTATGCCAGTGGGATAATCCCTATGTTTAAAAATGAAGCACACACTAAAAGCAGCTAGTATAATCAATTTAAAAGTCATTACATAATCAAGCTACCGCCCTGATCATTACTATTATATGCTTGAAGAGTCAGCATGTGTGAGGATACAGAAAAATGACTGAGGGAAATTTCTTCAAGTCAGTCAGTTACTCCCAATTCTCCATCCCTTGTTTTTATGCCATAAATATTTCACAGTAGCTGCAGCTAAGAAAACCCCATCCTCAATTCTGTAGTTGTAGTCTGTCTCTACCTGTATCTTGTTTCTGCCATTTGCATCATTCCCTTACCACAAGAACTTTGGTTGCTCCACTGCTTTCTTGCTGTCCCATTCCTCAGGAGCCCAAGTACCACACTCTCAAATGATACTGCAAAATTCCACTCCTATGGAGGCACATGTACTTAGCCTCCAGCAAGTGTCAAGGCCTAGAGTGAGCTAAAGAAACCAGAGGTTTTAAGTTAAGCATACACTTACCTGCAAGGGTTTGGATTCCAGGACAGACAAATATGACAGCAATTCACAGCTGCAGGAAAATGCAGAACCAAACTCTGAGAACTGATGCCACTATGCACCCATGAGGGAGTCCAAGTCCTACTGAAAAAGGACACTGACAATGCCACAGAAGTGCAAGTTGTGCCAAAGTATTGGCCATGAGAAAAAGTGACTCAGGACAGCCACTGAGATAAATCAGCAGCTGAAGAGAAGCACTAGACCTGGTGAAATCATTCAGAAGATATTCCTGCTATCAGGTGTTCATTCTGATGGTGGAGAAGAGCTGACAAGTTTTCTGAGAAACATCCTGCACCAGGAGGATATCTATCAGGACAACACCAAGATGATGCCAAGCCTCATTTTAAGAGATGGTTTCAAAACTGACAACCGTGGAACACAAGCAGTGAGACAGGCCATTTCTTTAGTGTGTTATATGCTTGCAGCCTCTGGGTGCAATTTTGATCAACAACAAAAAACACTTTCTAAGTTTCACTGTGCAAGATGGAGAAGAATCCAAGATACCTATGAAAACATGATGGTGAAAACACCATAAAAGCCACCAGCATGCATACACCGGGAACATAAATTGCAACCCTATTATGCTTCTTAATAGCTTCTGCTATAAAAGGTTGTATTTGATCAAGAAGCTCGGATTGCAGAAAAGCTTTTTTCTCTCCTCTCCCACTCCCTGGTAGGCTAGAGGTATGAGACATCTTCCTCCTTTCCTGTCCTGATACACCAACTCCAAGAGCCACCTTGAGGAAGAGAAACAAGGAAGCAGAACACAATGGATATTGCCTGTTTTCTAGATTGCACTAAATACTTGGTAGCAAATCAAAAGCCTTGACTTTGGAAAGCAGAGCTCCATGCACCTTCCAAAATAACCAGTGCCAAAATCCACAGCAGTTTGGCCTTGGAAGTCCCACTACAGGCAGCAGCCTTTGCATGCTTTTTCCCCCCCTCCTGTTCTTGTTAGTGAGCATCACTGCATGACAGACCATGCTCAAGCTCTCAAAAGAGTTCATGTGTACTATCCCCTCCCTTCACACCTTCCCAAACACCCAACAGAGGCACCTTCCTGAGGAAATAATACCAAGGGCTACTGCAATAAAAAGCAAGGAAATAAGCTTCTGCACAGAACCTGATTTGTCTTCCTGCTGCCCCATGTTAACCTTCCAGACACTCAGTCAAGAAGTGTCCGCATCACCTTTATACCAGATACAGAAGAATACCTGTTCAATTAAAACAAGAAAGAAACATTATCACACCACAGTTGGAAAAGTTTTAGATGCAGAAGTACTCTAAATAAGGACTTCTTAAGAAAGAGTAAAGCCTACTTCATTTCTTTAAATTTGATATACCCCAAATCTTGAGGGCTCTTACAGCCAAGGTTTTAAGGGATTCACTCCATGCTCTGCTGTGACTTTGGACACTGTGATCAAGGTTTGATACAGACTTTTTTGACCTCTTTCAGTTTTGTGAAAGTTAAACACCTCCATGTATTTTCCCTAAATCTGTATTATAAATGCAAGCCACCTTCAAGGTTATTTCTGTTTTCAAGACTTTTTAAGCAACATCAGCACATAGCAGCCATTAAAAGGTGCTTAGTTTAGCCATTTGCAAATCTTTCCGACAGCCAAGAGCTTTTTCAGGAGATTTCACACAAACTCATAATAACTCAGGCTGAGTAAATCCAGGAGAATAATCCAGGTGATTAAATTGGTATGAGAATGGATAAGCTTTTATACCATACACTGTTCTTATTACAAGAATCAGTGTAAAGGTGAATTCACATTGTGGGTAATCCCTTAGCACGGTGAACTAGGAAAGCCTGTTGCCCTAAGTGAGCACCTTAGGTTCAGACTTATATCCTAGCATACATTTCAAGTGCTCTAACAAGTGGATTCAACATCTTAGGGTTTAGGTTGTTTTTTTGTTTTTTAACAGTCTAATAATTCTAAGACTACAGATGATCTGAAAGCACACATTTTCAGAGTTACAAAACCTGATTATTATTATACCAGTGACCCTTAATGCCTTTGTCATAGCTATTCAGGATACAAACAGTAATACATGGTTTCAACCAGATACTTCAGAGATAAACAGAGAAACACACAACTGGAAGTGTCACATCTTCCCTTTAGGATAAAGCACATACTTTGTTCTAGTCTCTTAGCTTATTAGCATTCATTTGAATCTGCCTGTATTTTTATTTTACTTGTGATTCTTGCACATTTCAGACTTACATACAGGAAAGAAGAGTTTAAAATTGCCTCAAATTTGTTGATCTTCATTTCTTTACACAAAACCAGAACACAAACCGAGAAAGACATCTCATTTGTTTCACCTTTAACTAAAGGTTTAATATATAACTAAAACATAAAGAAGTTTAATATTCTTACAATCTCCTCATCTAAGTTTCTTTTCATTCCTCTAATAATTTTTCACCAAGCATTTCACCTCAATGACTATGTTTCACTGCTTTGTCAAAGATGAAATAACTGGATCTGAATAGAGCTCCAAATGAAAAAAGTCATCACAGTGTCACAGCTCTGCTGTTACAGCCTATTCATTTCCTCCTGCCTGTGGTATCTCCTCGAACACTTCACAAGCAGGAAGAGGGCTGATGCTCAAAAGCCTGTATGCTGCACCTCACACAGGTATGTACAGTGGCACAAGAGTTGGCAAAAGGCCGTACTGTTTAGTGTTTTGAAGGAGATTTCTAGGAACAGCAATACTGACGATTCCTTTTGAAATCTTTCTGTTCACCTCCAGTGCCTTTTCATCCCTTGAATAAATACCCCATTATTCTTCTATTGTGATATTATGTGAATGTACTAAAAATATGATATTATATTCTGCATTCACAAGGATAAAATGGAAGTTCTTTTGCTCATAGGTAAAAAAACCTTTCCCATTGCCTTTGTCATCATTTCATCTCAGGTAAGGTAATTATACTGTTACGATTCCAATAATTCCAGCGATAGATCATAACCTAGAATAAAACAAACCACACCAAATAAAGTCACCTGAAAACAATGTGTGAGGGGATTAATGCTTGGAAAATTCACAGCTTCTCCTAGGCATTTCATCTTTCAGGAGTGGTGGGGGATTCAGATTTTTAAGAGCAATAAGGCAGAAGAAACAATACCAATACCAGATTATTCTGAAGTTGTATTTACAACACACAGTTAAACCGATATCAGAAAAAGCAATAAAATAAGCTGCAGTTTGATTTAGGCAATTGCAAGATCCATTTTATCAAGGATTGGGTTTGCACTTAGAGCAAAACCAAGTGGCCTTCAGCTAAATTTGTTTTCAGATATCCAACCAATTTGTACAGAATTTTGCACTGTTTACACCATTCAAAATTTCTGTATGGACAAGTATGCAAAGTGCCACCATTAAGACTTAACAAGTTTGCTCTGTAATGCAAGAGGCCAGTTCATCTATGGTCATGATGTTGCAGAGAAATTTTGCCTGTCTCAAATGCTTATCTGCAAAGTTAAGAAGCAATGTGGAAACAGCCTTTTGAATTCTATATTAATTAATAGCAAACACACATTAAGTTTGGATGGAGGGAACAAGAGAACCACCTGTACAGTGTTTATTTAGCCAAGTTGTAGGATGCTCTACTTGAAAGATTATTAGCAGGAACTATCAGATTTTTTACTCAAATGGCAGTGTGTGTGTGTTTGGGCTGAGGTCACTCGACTTCAACAAGACCCAAAATAAGCCTCCAGCAGCTCAGTGAAATACACCATACCTTAAAGGGAAATATTGTACCAGGACAGTACAACCCAGAGTTAAAGAAGGAAAGATCACATACTGTAGTACATAATGATGCCAGAACCAGAGGAGGTTTGAGTCTTAAATAATGAAAGAAACCCACATTGGAGACCTGTGCTTTTTAGGGGCTTCTGAAACAAGTTTTAACCTGTAGAGTCCCTCTATTTATAGATTTCACAAAGAGTTGTACATGAAGAATACTTATGGCCAGTTTGGATTGAAAGAAGAAATTCTGGTGAAAGCTTTGTAATTTTGTGAGTTAAGACTGGAAGAAATAATTTATAAACTACTATAACAATTCCTGTCTAACACTGGCCATGAACTTCTGCTCAGTTGTGCCTATCTGAAGCCAAATAGCTGAGGTTTGGCTAAAGCCCATTTTCTGGGAAGGAATTGGTTTTGACTTGAGAGCTCCAGGAGAAGGACAAGCTCACTTCCCAGTTGTGGTTTGTCTTGGTGATTAGCCATCCACACTTCTAAACCTGCCAGTAGTTTCTAGCTTTGTTCTCAGCTACCAGAACTGGGGAAAGGGCACAGGCTTAAGCTTCCAATTACATCTTCTCATACTAGCCTGTGACTGCCAACATTTCTCATCTGCTGGCAGGTGTGATGCACTAAACTACATGTACTAGTTTTGGACCAGCTCTTATTAAAAAGTTTAAACTGGTATTCAAAGAAACAAAAAGAAAACCTCACCCTAAAAATGACTGAAGAGCTCCTTAAGTTATCTCATGATGATTCATTAACTGATAAAATTCCTTTTTCTGAACAAGATAGACCTCTACTGCTGGATGAAGTTACTGCAGGCTTAATACAAGCTTACTCATTTTTCCAGAGTAGCTCCATAGCTCTAGTTATAGGTTATAGCTATGCCCTGCAACTCAAGATTCCTGTTGCAGCACAATGGCACAGTATCTCTGAGGTGGCTTGTTGGCAAGTCGCCATGTACAAGGAAATGAGGTGAAGAGTCCTTCCCCACTAATTCATTTCTCTCCAAGGGGACATCTGATGGCAACATGCTCAGAACCTCATGATAAGCTACCCTTTGTGGCACTGCTGTTGCTGCTTAAAATAAGTTGCTGCAGATTTAAGCAAGAAGCTTAAAAGAAAATAGCTAAAACTAAGAAATTTGAAAAGCATAAAGATGAATGTATATAATAAAAATATCAAAATGCCTCACTGCAGCCCTGTTTTGCATTGATCTGAACTGACCTCTATGACACTAGGGCCAATACATGTCACCCACTCAGGTACAGCAGCCCAAATTGCATTCCAACCCTATCAAAGGAAAACTGACAACTGCACCCAAGCTACCTAGTGCCAGTCTCGCTGTCAGGTCACTGCACTGCATCACAGTTAGCGTGGTCTGCAGCACTGCTGCAGGCCTGTGATGACATTCTTGGTACCATGCAAGAATCCATAAAGTGGTTGTTTATCTAGTTAAGAAAAAACTAGCACTTCCCTTGCACCTTCATAGCAGACTATGATCTAAGAAGAAACAGACTAGAGCCTTCCTCATTTTCTAAAGCTAGAACAGTGGGATAAAGGAAGCCAAACCCCCATTCTTCAAATCATTCAGGCTGGAAGCAATCTCCAGAAGCTCAGGCTCAAAGCAGAAGCCACTCCCATGTTAGAATGGACTGGGACCCTGTGGTAGAAAGGGGCTGATTACAGGTTGTGATTTGTTTCGGGTGCAGGATTTGAGGTGAGGGGGAGGTGCTTCTTTTAATACATAGCTAGGGTATAGCTATGGAGAGAACTAAGATAAAGTCCTGCTAAAATAAAGTATATATTATACCTATTATTCTGATTCTCTAAGAATCACCAGTTCTTACCTGCAACAGACTTGTATCATATCCAGTTTATTAGTGTATAAGGATACAAGACATATCACAAAGTAGTTTAAAGCACAGATATAAAAAATGTATCTGGAAGCTCTGCAATAGCTTAACTTCAAGACTAGAAATACTTAGTTACCATGGTTAATTTTCACCCTGCTTCTGGGGTTTATTTCAACTCCGCAAGATCGACTTTCTTTCTCTTCAAGCAGATAAGGCATTCAGTTACCACTAAGAGGCATTGTATTGCATTAGTCCCAGTAATACAAGCATCATTATCAATGCCCAAAGTGACAGTAATACAACTGACACAGTTCCATCTTTAGAAAATATGGTGAATGTCTGTCTTGATATAGATTCAGAAATAGGTCTTTAACATAAAGCAAATACAAACTCAGCCAGCTAGGGAAGAGTCACTACAGGTAACAAAGGACCACACTTGCCAAAGGATCAGGTAACTGAGGTTGCACTGCTCACTACAGAAACAGTGCTGACCGGAAAAGATGAGTAAGGCGCATGAGTGAGCTGACATATGAACTGGTAACTTGTCAAACATCAAAGGCTTTGCAACATCCTGAGTTTAAAGTACATTTTACTGAATCTGCGCTAGATGTCAGCCTCATCCGCTGCACAGCAGGGTTCAGCCAGCACAGGCACACGCTGAAAATGCATTTTTCAGAACACTGCACTGTGCTTTCCTCCCAGACAAATAGGACTCACGTGTGCCAAGCATTCAGTTAATAAGAATTGAATCTGCATTTTGTTTTCACAGACAAAAATTACAGAAACGTGTTTTGTCTTTAAAATGCATTCTCTCTTAAAGCTGTGATAGTTCTGTACCTAGATCAAAGGAAGGTTAAAAACAAACTAACAAGTCAACATGTAGCTGCAATGAGTGCTATCAAATTTCTGCAGGGAAACAAAATATAGTGATGGACTTCTGTACTTTTTGGGGGGAACATAAGATTTCCAAGAAAGAAAGGCAAGTCATTAAATTCTCCTGCAAGAAATAGAACTAATGCAGCCCATTTCTCAACAGATTTATGCCTATTTTCCCTTGGAGTCCTTTCTTTCTCTTGCCTTTTTGGAAAGAGACATAGCATCCTAGCCTGCTCATGTCATTGATTTGCATGTAATTAATGGCTTTTGGCTAAGTACAGATCTGCTTTTCCCTTTTAATAGGGCACTGCTTTGAATCTTATTGCTGCTCATCCGTCAACTTCAACAAAACCTTTGAGAAGAGAGATATAAATGCCTACCCTTCTTCCAAGTGTGACTGAAGCTGGCCACAATATTGAAGAGTTATTACTGGGGATGTACCATCAGTGTGACTTTACTACAGGCTGAAGATCTAATCAAGTCTATCAAGCCCAGCATCCTTCAACAACAAACTGCTGTGCAATTGCTTGCTTACAGGTCATGCAGTGTCAGAGTGTGGGGTTTTTCAGTAAAATTCTTTAAAATGAGACTTCTGTTTGCCCCATGGCAACAGCCTGCAGGCACATCCAAACTGCAGTTTGATGAGACTGCTGTTTGTTTGCTAGTTTCAGCCTAGCTAGCTCAAGAAAATAAACCAATACATCCAAAGAAGCAAGGGTTAGAGTCTTCAGACACTGAGTACAGGCTCATTAGCTAAAGCTCATGCTACTATCCCTTAGCTACTGCTGGTACTGAATCTTTCTATCCCACAACTGCAGAAAGACCACAAGCAGCTACAGAGCGGTAACTGTTAAGAAGCATGCATCATGTTATCTGATATTTCAGTGCAGTTTTTACAAGAAAATAATGTATCTGGATAAGAGACAAAGTACACATTGCGCTTCTGCCCCACTTATGTTACAATAACTTGCCACATGCAACATGCAGACAGATTTGGATGTCCGGATAGCAGTTACCTGACTCTCCATAAACAGCGTGTCAGACTAACTTTTCCTAGCCCCATAAGGACAATACTTTTCCACAGATCTAAATCTTATTGTTCTTCAAATCTGCATGTAAAACCTTGGATCCTAAGCCAGGCCTCTTCTTCCTAAGGAGAAGAGCAGTCTCTGTCCCCTAATAAGCTGCAGCACACATACAGCCTTCAATCATTAACTTTTAATGAAGTCAACTAATCAAGCTCAGAAACAGTCCCCAGGACAGATGCTGAAAGGCTGAAGGGTTTTACTGTTGATGAAACCATAAACAAGGAAACTTCTGTGTAAAAAGCTATACACTCCCAACTCCCATAGGCAAGACTTCCATTGTTTCACATCTTCTTAAACTCTAGAGTTGTGAGATCAGGTTAAGAAATCTAGTTTTCATTACATCATGAGATCTAGTTTTCATTATGTTTTTCCAAACCCTTTAACTTGTTTGGCTGTGAAAAACCTAACAAAAAAGAAATTTGATATTACATGATCTCAGTTTCCCCTCCCTTGTACAGAGCGATTAAAGGCAGTTTTAATAATGCAAGTAAGTGACCATAAAATCAAGTGACCAAGATCAGTAAGTTTGAACGTTTCCTGATGCGTAATAACTACAGAAAAAATAGGATTCAAGAGAAACAGTGCAAGAAGAGCTACCTCATATCATCAAGACATCTCCAGATGTCTAGCGCAGAATGTCAGAGTGCTTCTCTGTCCAGTGTGACGAAGTGCAAGTTCCCTCTGCCAGCTGCAGACCGAAGTTCAGACATTCACACTGCAGCTGCCCCAGGGGACATATACAGCGCCTGTATTCTCTGCCATGACTAAATGAACAGGATTTGCAGGTGCTCACCACCCTCGAGAAGGTCTTTTACTACTGTAACAGGAACGCCCTTATGCAAGTTATATTGAAACAAGGGGGACAGAAAATCACAAAATGGAATATAAAAACCTTTAGAATCAGTTTTAAGTAATGTTAAGTTTGATGGCTTTGTAACAGTAGCGATGGAAAATTACTAAAGTGCATGATACACAGAAAAAAATAGAGTGCAGCTAGAGAGCACATTGAGCATTCTTGTACAAGATAAATTGTTATAGTTGACAGAGTTTTAAGAAAAACAGGCTAGAAGAACAGGACACAGGGATAAGGAGTATCTGGGAATAGCAGGTGTCCAGGATGGGCTACAGTTAAACTAACTGATAAGTAGGAGGATAGGAGGATTATTATGTCTCCTGTGCTAACGAACCAATTAAAAAGGTATGAGCATCTACTGCGCGTGCTCCAAAGGCTACCAGAAGTGATGAAGATTGTTGGAAGAAGTAAACGACCCTCAGAGACCACCACCACAATTCTGTACGCATGCGGGGAACTTTCTGGAAAATGACGTAATGTATGTATGCCCAGGGACTATATAAGGACGGCTTGTGGAGCAACAGAGTGAGACACACGTTAGGAGGAGCTATCCCCCGTGTCTCCCGGCGCCGCAATAAAGAATACCTGCTTGTCAGCTCGAAAACTTTGTTGGCAAGTTTGTTCCTGGAGGTTTCTCCGAATCAATCTGGCGACCCAGGTGGGACCCTCTCTGCTCAGCTGCAGGACCCGCTGAGGACAGGGCTCCCTAGGGCCCTCGGGAATTTTTCCTGGAGGGACCCCTCGACTCATTCGGATCACTGCAGGAGCAGACAAGGACCATCTTCATAAAAGGTATTCTTTTCTTTTGTATGGCCTGTAAGGTGCAGGGGGCATCTTGCATAAAGACTGCATTGGTAATTGGGTTGGTTTGGTAAGCGTATGCAAGGTTTGGAAGCCTTCCATAAATCGAGATAGGAAATCTCGTAGGTAAAGGCGTATACCCGGCTGCTAGCGTCCGTTTGGTATACACCCACAAGAAGCAGGAGGCATCTTGTGGTTTGGGTCCTACAAGGCGCAGGGGGTGTCTTGTGGAAATGGTTTTGGATCTTGTTGGTATTTGATTTATTTTGTGGCTTGTTACATTAAGGATTTTGGTCGTGTGCTTTGGTATTGGTGACAGGATGCTATAACTGTGTTATTAACTGTTGTTTGTTTGATAGAATTTTAGTCTCTGTCTCCAGTGTTGTAACTGTGTGGAGTGTGTCTGTGGCATCCCGTGTGTGTGTGTGTGAATGTGAGACTGATAATGGAAAGTCAGCAGAGTGAAGAGATCTTGAAAAAGAGTCTTTTAGGGTGCATTTTGGCACACTGGAAGTAACTTGGAGGGTCTCCTGGGGGCTTGGTAAATAAGAAAACATTGGTAAAATATTGTAACCGATGGTGGCCTTTGTATATTTTGGAAAATCTGGGCAAATGGACTGAAAATGGAACTCTGAGCTATAATATATTGTTACAATTAATGTTGTTTTGAGGTGGCAAGGAAAATGGGATGAAGTAATGTATGCAGATATGTTTTTCACTTTAAGAAACCACGTGGAGTGAGGGACTGAATGCAGAATTAATATAGCTCTGCCAGATCCCTTAATTTTCGCTTTGGAAAAGGACAGGGAAAAACTGAAAGTTAAGATGGAGAGATGCTGTTCAGCCTGTGATATTGGGGAAAGATGCTTAAAGTAAAAAAACAGTAATCAGGAAGGTAGGTTGGAAAAGTATGTGTCACAGGTACCTCTGAGAGGAGCACCCTCTGCACCTGTCCTATCTGATATTGATAAGGAGGAAGAGATTGCTGCCACTGGCAAAAAGCGGCAGATTCACATTCAGAGTTAAGAAGGGGTTAAACCAGAAGTGCTGTTGCAGAGGCAGGCATCTGCAGCCCCTGCAGGGCAGGGTGAGCAACTGTGAGATAAAAAAAAAAAAAAAAAAAGGGAAAACCAAGGGGGAAAGGAGGGGAGCTCGAGCAGCTCCTGTGTTTGAGCCTGGGAGGAGGGATGTCGGGCAGAGGTGGGGGAGTGGGCTCTTCTTCTGTGGAAGTGGATCGGTGTGCGTGCTGTGGGGAGTTTGGACATTGGTAGTGAGACTGCCCTGGGTGAGGGGGCAGTGCCATGGGGTGGCTCCCGTGACTGAATTGCAACTAGACTGACGGGGACCTGGGGAATCTACCCTACCAGATCCACTGGTTAAATTAAAACTAGGGACTAGAGGAAATGAAGTGGAATTTTAGCAATTACAGGAGCAAGTTATTTGGTATTAAATCAGAGAGAAAAGAATTCACTACAGATGTGGGAGCTACTGGCCACCAGAAAAAAAAAAAAAATAAAGTGAAGCATTCTTTCTGAAACCTTTAAAGTACAAACTGGGAAAACAAATAGGAATGCATAAATTTTTATGCATGCCAAATTCTCTAAAATCTTTATTAGGGCAAGAAGCAACATTTGAAGAAGGCAAAATGGAATTTAGAGTTAAAAATAATCAATTAATTGCAGTTTTGAGTTTATCTGTAATTCAGCAGAAAAGCAAACAGGAGGACACGATCGAAAGCTGTAGTGAGTACTAATGTGGGTATCCAGACTGAGCCTTCCTGCAGACATGCAGCTGTGCAGGTCTCTGGCTGCAGCGAATGCCTGAGCCTGGCACTTGTATTGGAGGGAGCCAGTGACACTGCTTGTGTTCGCTGTGAGCAAATAAATGACCTGCTCAGGCAGGTGGCTGAACTGAGGGAGGAGGTAGAAAGGTTGAGAGCCATTAGAGAGTGTGAAAGTGAAATAGATTGGTGGAACCACACCCTAAGGCAAGGGCAGAGGGAAGTGGTTCAACAAGATATGGATCCCCTTCCCTCCTACCATCAGACAGAAGGAGAGAGCTTAATGGACAAGGATGGATGGAGGGAGGTTCCTCCTCGGAGAGGTAAGCGAAAACCCTCACAATCCCTTCCTCCCTCCCAGTTGCCCTTGAATAACAGGTACGAGGTCTTGGAAATTCAGGGCCAGGTGAATGGAGATGGTGAGGCAAATCTATCTAGTGAGTCACCCAGGGCTAGTCACTCACCCACATGCCTCAGAACTTCCCCAACCAAGAAGAAAAGAAGAGTAATTGTGGTGGGTGACTCCCTTCTGAGGGGAACAGAAGGGCCCATTTGTCGACCGGATCCACCCCACAGGGAGGTCTGCTGCCTGCCTGGGGCTCGGATTAGAGATGTCAAAAATAAGCTCTCTGAACTGGTGCAGCCGTCTGACTACTACCCACTGCTGGTTTTTCAGGTTGGCAGTGACGAAATTATTACGAGGAACGTAAGGGCAATGAAGAGAGACTACAGGGCCCTGGGACGGCTGGTTAAAGGGTCTGGAGCGCAAGTGGTGTTTGCCTCCATACCTGTTGCAAGCGAGGGTGAAGGGATATATAAGAAGACTCTGCAGGTTAATGTATGGCTACGTGACTGGTGCCAAAGGCAGGGGTTTGGGTTTTTCAGTCACGGGTTGCTGTATGGGACACCTGGTTTGCTGGTGACAGGCGGGATACACCAGTCCCAGAGAAAAAAAAGGGTTTTGGGGCAGGAGTTAGCAGGGCTTATTGACAGGGCTTTAAACTAGTTAGGAAGGGGGGAGGGGATTTAACTGGGCCTGTTGGGGACAAGCCCAAGAGGAACATGCTAGGGATTGAAGGGTGGCGGGCTAAGGAGGACTATCAATCTCTTGTTTCACTTGTGGGAAAGGATAGCTCTTTAGACCCTGTCCCGCAGGGGAAAAAGAGTACTAGGACTGGCTCCCTGAAATGCCTGTACACCAATGCACGCAGCATGGGGAATAAACAGGAGGAGTTAGAAGTCTGTGTGCGGGCTAAAGGTTATGATCTAGTGGCGATTACAGAGACATGGTGGGACAGTTCACATGACTGGAATGTGGTCATGGATGGCTATGTCCTTTTTAGGAAAGATAGGTCAGCGAAGCGAGGTGGTGGAGTTGCTCTTTACGTGAGAGAGCAACTAGAATGTATTGAGTTCTGTCCGGGGTCGGATGAGGAGCAAGTGGAATGTCTGTGGGTACGAATCAAGGGGCTGACTGGCACGGGTGATACAGTTGTGGGGGTCTATTACAGACCTCCTGATCAGGACGAAGGAGTTGATGAGGCTTTCTACAGGCAACTGGAAGTAGCCTCGCGACTACATGCCTTAGTCGTCGTGGGGGACTTTAATTACCCCGATATTTGCTGGAAGACTCACACAGCCAGTCATTCACAGTCTAGGAGGTTCCTCGAGTGCATTGATGATAATTTCTTAATGCAAATGGTGGACGTACCAACTAGGGGAGCAGCGCTGCTAGATTTAGTACTCGCCAACAAGGAGGGTTTGGTCGAAGTGGTGACGGTCAATGGCAGCCTTGGCTGCAGTGACCATGAGATGGTGGAGTTTAGGATCCTGTGTGGGAGGAATAGAATACCTAGCAAAGCCACAGTTCTGGATTTCCGAAGGGCCAACTTTGGCCTCTTCAGTCAACTGCTAAGGGAAGTCTCATGGGAAAGTGTACTAGGCGGTAAAGGGGCTCAAGATAGTTGGTTAGCATTCAAGGACCGCTTCTTCCAAGCTCAGGATCGGAGCGTCCCAATGAGTAGGAAGTCAAGTAAGGGATCTAGGAGACCGGCGTGGTTAAACAAGGAGCTGCTGGGCAAACTCAAGTGGAAAAGGAGAATCTATGGATTATGGAAGGAGGGGCTGGCCGCTTGGGAGGAATATAGGACAGTTGTTAGAGGATGTAGGGAGGCAATTAGGACAGCTAAGGCCTCCTTGGAACTCAATCTTGCTAGTCGGGTTAAAGACAATAGAAAGGGCTTCTTCAAATACATAGCAAATAAAACTAACACAAGAGGCAATATAGGCCCACTGCTGAACGAAGTGGGTACCCTGGAGACAGAGGATATAAAGAAGGCAGAGGTGCTGAATGCCTTCTTTGCCTCTGTCTTTACTCCTGCAGACTCTCCCCGAGGGCCCCGGATTTCTATAGCCCCAGAAGGAGTCAGGACAAAGGAGGAGTTTGCTTTGGTAGATGAGGATTGGGTTAGGGATCAGCTATGCAAACTGGACATCTGTAAATCGATGGGTCCGGATGGAATGCACCCACGGGTGCTGAGGGAGCTGGCGGAGGTCATTGCTAGGCCACTCTCCATCATCTTTGGTAAGTCGTGGGAAACGGGCGAGGTGCCTGAGGATTGGCGGATGGCAAAGGTCACACCAATCTATAAGAAGGGCAAGAAGGAGGACCCGGGTAATTATAGACCGGTCAGCCTTACCTCCATCCCTGGAAAGATGATGGAACAACTTATTCTTGACTCCATCACTAGGCATATCAAGGATGAGGGGGTCATTAAGAACAGCCAACATGGTTTTATGAGGGGGAAGTCATGTATGACCAACCTTATAGCCTTCTATGAGGAAGTGACTAGGTGGAGGGATGATGGTAGAGCGGTAGATGTAGTTTTTCTTGATTTCAGTAAGGCATTTGATACTGTCTCCCACAGCATCCTCATAGATAAGCTGAGGAAGTGTGGGCTTGACGATCAAGTAGTGAGGTGGATCGAGAACTGGTTGAAAGGAAGAAGGCAGAGAGTTGTGGTCAATGGCGCAGAATCTAGCTGGAGGTCTGTGACTAGTGGAGTTCCTCAGGGGTCGGTGCTGGGACCGGTGCTGTTTAATATTTTCATCAATGACCTGGATGAGGGAACTGAGTGCACCCTCAGCAAGTTTGCTGATGACACAAAACTGGGAGGAGTGGCTGACACACCAGAGGACTGTGCTGCCATTCAGCGAGACCTGGACAGGCTGGAGAGTTGGGCGGGGAGAAACTGGATGAAATTTAACAAGGGCAAGTGTAGAGTCTTGCATCTGGGGAAGAACAACCCCATGTACCAGTACAGGTTGGGGGGTGACCTGCTGGAAAGTAGTGAAGGGGAAAGGGACCTGGGGGTCCTGGTGGATAGGAGGATGACCATGAGCCAGCAATGTGCTCTTGTGGCCAAGAAGGCAAATGGCATCTTAGGGTGCATTAGAAAGGGAGTGGTTAGTAGGTCAAGAGAGGTTCTCCTCCCCCTCTACTCAGCCTTGGTGAGGCCGCATCTGGAATATTGCGTCCAGTTCTGGGCCCCTCTGTTCAAGAAGGACAGGGAATTGCTTGAAGGAGTCCAGCGCAGAGCCACAAAGATGATTAAGGGAGTGGAACATCTCCCTTATGAGGAGAGGCTGAGGGAGCTGGGTCTCTTTAGCTTGCAAAAGAGGAGACTGAGGGGTGACCTCATCAATGTTTACAAATATGTGAAGGGTAGGTGTCAGGATGATGGAGCTAGGCTTTTTTCAGTGATATCCAGTGATAGGACAAGGGGCAATGGGTGTAAACTGGAACATAGGAAGTTCCACGTTAACATCAGGAAGAACTTCTTTACTGTAAGAGTGACAGAGCACTGGAACAGGCTGCCCAGGGGGGTTGTGGAGTCTCCTACACTGGAGATATTCAAGGCCCGCCTGGACAAGTTCCTGTGTGATGTACTGTAGGTTACCCTGCTCTTGCAGGGGGGTTGGACTAGATGATCTTTTTAGGTCCCTTCCAACCCTTGGGATTCTGTGATTCTGTGAGGACCTCCCTGAAATAGAAGAACACCTTAATCATGTATATCTGGGAGTATGGGCATCTGAAGTTCCAGGTAAGGCAAAAAATGCTTTGCCTATTAAAATTGAAATAAAAAGGGGGGCCTGCCCAGTTCGAATAAAACAATAGCCTTTAAGAATACAAGATAGAAGGGGAATTAAAGGAATAATTGATAATTTTTTTAAGATATGGTTTATTAGTGGAATGTGAATCGGAATATAACACACCCATTTTACCAGTAAAGAAAGCAGATGGAAAAAGCTATAGGCTAGTTCAAGGTTTAAGAGCAATAAATAAAATACTAGAAGATATTCACCCTGTGGTGGCTAATCCATATACTTTATTGACCAAACTAAAACTAAATCAGAAATGGTTTGCCGTCCTGGATTTAAAGGACGCTTTCTTTTGCTTGCCATTAGCCAAAGAAAGCCAAAATTTATTTGCTTTTGAATGGGAAAATCCTGATACAGGAAGAAAAACCCAATTAACTTGGACGGTATTACCTCAGGGGTTTAAAAACAGTCCAACAATTTTTGGAAATCAGCTAGCACAAGAACTAGAATCCTGGAAGCCACCTACTCAGACGGGGACTCTGTTACAATACATGGATGACCTGCTAATTGCTACAGAAACAAAGGAAGAATGTATCCAGTGGACAGTGGAATTATTGAATTTTCTGGGGCTGAATGGTTATCGGGTATCCAGACAAAAAGTCCAACTAATCCAAACCCGAGTTTCCTATCTAGGATAGGAAATAACAGGAGGACAGAAAGAACTTGGAACTGCCAGAAAAGAAGCCATTTGCCAGACTCCTCGACCGTCAACCATCAAGGAACTCTGGACATTCCTGGGAATGACTGGATGGTGCAGACTTTGGATCCATGATTATGGAGTTCTGGTAAGACCACTATACGAACTGTTGAAGGGAAACCCTCCCTCTTTGGACTGGACTGATAAAGCAGAGGGGGCTTTTAGAAATTTAAAGATAGAGTTAATGAGAGCTCCAGCTCTGGGACTTCCGGAGGTAACTAAACCATTTTGGCTATATTCCTATGAAAAACAAGGAATAGCCTTGGGGGTCCTTGCTCAGAAACTAGGACCCTACAGAAGGGCAGTGGCATATTTTTCAAAACAACTGGATGAAGCGAGCAAAGGATGGCCCGGATGCCTAAGAGCTGTGGCCGCAGTCATCATAAATATTGAAGAGGCT
The DNA here is from genome assembly GCF_037157495.1 of Lathamus discolor. Lineage (NCBI taxonomy): Eukaryota > Metazoa > Chordata > Aves > Psittaciformes > Psittacidae > Lathamus > Lathamus discolor. The sequence goes on along the minus strand of NC_088888.1, from coordinate 36,649,108 downwards.
CGCAAATTCACCTAGGGACAGAAGATTACTGTGCTAGTGTCCCATGCGGTTTCAGCAGTCCTGGAGCAGAAAGGAGCCCATTGGTTATCTCCTTCACGTTTTTTAAAATACCAGGCCACACTTGTGGAACAGGATGATATAGAAATTGTGGTCACTAATGTTGTGAAACCAGCATCCTTTTTGCAGGAACAACTGACAGAACTACTAACACACAATTGCTTGGCCACCATAGAGACTGTGTATTTGAGCCGACCAGACTTGAAAGAAAAACCTCTGGAAGGCGCTGATTCTTGGTTTACTGAGGTAGTAGCTTCATGAACGAAAGGCAGGATATGCCGTTACCACCACTTCACAGGTAATAGAAGCTAAACCTTTACCTGCAAACACCTCTGCCCAGAAGGCAGAAATAATAGCATTAACGAGAGCCCTGGAATTGGCTAAAGATCAAAGGATAAATATTTGGACTGATTCTAAGTACGCATTTGGCGTGGTACATGCACATGCGGCTATCTGGAAAGAAAGAGGACTTTTGAATACACAAGGGAAACAGATTAAACATGCTACAGAAATTCTACAATTACTAGAAACTGTTCAGCTACCTGAAGAAGTAGCTATTATGTACTGTAAAGGACATCAAGGTGACTCTGATCAGGAAATTGGAAATAATTTGGCCGATTTTGAAGCCAAACGAGCAGCTGAACAATCTAAAATCATGTTCTTAATCCCTGATGGCAAACTAACAATTGAGAAATCTAAACCTAGGTATTCAAAAGAGGAGAGAAAATTGATTCAAGATCTAAAAGGACAGGAAAATAAAGAAGGTGGGGTTCAGATACCTGATGGGAGAATTGTAACCCCCTATAACCAACTCTGGAAGTTAGTTCAGGAGGAACATAATAAAACTCATTGTGATAGTAACTCTTTGTATAAACACTTAAACAAATTGTAGGAAGAAATCTATATACTATAGTTCAATTAGTGACAAAACAATGTCAGCTATGTCTTAAGAATAATCCAAAAACTGAAAATAGAAATCAAATTGGGACAATTGTGAGAGGAAGTTATCTGGGACAGCAGTGGCAAACAGATTTTTCTGAATTATCAAGAAAAGGAGGTTCTCGATATTTGTTGGTGTTAAAGGATACTTTTTCAGGCTGGCCAGAAGCATTCCCTTGTAGGATAAATAATGCAAGACAAGTGATTAAAATATTATTTAATGACATCATACCTCATTTTGGAGTACCAGAGGCAATTTCTTCAGGCCGAGGTTAACACTTTAGTGCAAAATTGTTACAAGAAATTAGGAAAAAATTTTAAATTGATTGGCAACTACGTGTTCCATACAGGCCTCAGGCCAGTGGGCAAGTAGAAAAGATGAACCATCTGATTAAACAGATAAGTAAAATATGTCAGGAAACAAATTTATATTGGTACCAAGCTTTACCACTGGCTCTATTAAGAATTTGAACTAAACCTTCGTCAAAAGAAGAGGTTAGCCCATTTGAGATTTTGTATGGAAGACCATATCAGTCCCAGTTTAAAGGAGAAAGTCTTCAGAAAGTGGGGGAAGGCTATCTCTGACAGTTTATGATCCATCTGGGAAAACAGTTGGAGATAAATAAGAGAACAGTAGGGACAAGAGCAAGAGGTTTGGATTATCCGATTCACCCTTTCAGATCTGGAGACTGGGTTTATGTTAAGAATTTTTCAGGAGATCCTCTACAGGAGAAGCGGAGCGGACCATACCAGAGATTACTGACCACCTTTACAACAGTGAAGATAAAGGAACAACCTGCTTGAATACATTACTCAAGAATAAAGAAAGCACCAGAGCCAGAGAAGACATGGCAGGTCAAACCTTCAGGACCCTTGCGTATGAAATCTCATAATTTGGACTCATATGATAACTGGAGCACAAGCTTGGGACCAGAACTTATACCTGAAATTAGTGCAGAATGTCACTAAGGTTTTCAATTGTAGTGACTGTTGGGTGTGTGCACAGTTGCCTAAATCAGGAGAAAGCCTGGATCTCCTATTAATTGGAGTTCCAATTCCTAACACTGTCTCATGGACAAATTTGTGGGTGAACACTAGCAATCTGTATTCGAAGGAAAGGTTAAAATTTGGAGTAGTTAATCTTAATGCAGGTAATAAATATTACACCTGTGCACAAAGATGTATTACACCAGGAACCAGGGTAGGAGATTATGCTTGTTTAAATGCCACAGATGTAGGTCACCATTCAAATTGCAATCACACTATTAACATAGATGATATCGTAGTTCAGTGGTGGCCCATTCCTAAAGGGAAAGGACGGTATTGGTTATGTGGAGAAAATGCTTATAAGACTCTAGCCCCTAACTAGAAGGGGGCATGCACCTTAGGTGCTGTAATACCCAATTTTGCTAAACAGATTAAGCAAGGGTTTAACCCTATTATTGAACAGCACACTGCATTTCATAGTTTTGTAAGAGGGCTAATTCTATCTTTGGGAATAAGTGAATTATAAATCATAAATATCTCAGCAACCATAGAGGAAATGGAAAATAAAAACATTGATATAATCCAGGCAGAATGAGAGATAACTAGCCTATCTAAGGTGGTATTACAAAACCGAATGGCACTAGACATGTTATTGACATCACAAGGAGGGGTTTGTTCCATGATCAGTGAAAGCTGTTGCTCCTATATAGACCAAAGTGGCAGAATTGAAACAGATCTGGAGGAAATTTGGAAACAAACTAAGGTATTTCATGAAATGGCCATGGATGACACCTCCTGGGGTTTTGAAAAAAATATGGAAAGGGTTAACTTCATGATTACCTGATCTCTCCTGGTTGAAGCAACTGGTTGCAGGTATATTGGTGTTAATTATTTTAATATTGATTACTTGTGGTATGATACAATGTTCTCTCTGGTATTGTAAATGCTATGATAAATTATGAAGACTGGAAAAGGAGTGAAATTAAGCACCAAGTAGAAAAGGGAAATTATTTCAAAAGACTTTTGATGGTAATGGTAATATATAAAATGTTGCAAAAGAATTTGCAAAAGGACAGAAAAAGGGGGGATTTGAAACAAGGGGGACAGAAAATCACAAAATGGAATATAAAAACCTTTAGAATCAGTTTTAAGTAATGTTAAGTTTGATGGCTTTGTAACAGTAGCGATGGAAAATTACTAAAGTGCATGATACACAGAAAAAAATAGAGTGCAGCTAGAGAGCACATTGAGCATTCTTGTACAAGATAAATTGTTATAGTTGACAGAGTTTTAAGAAAAACAGGCTAGAAGAACAGGACACAGGGATAAGGAGTATCTGGGAATAGCAGGTGTCCAGGATGGGCTACAGTTAAACTAACTGATAAGTAGGAGGATAGGAGGATTATTATGTCTCCTGTGCTAACGAACCAATTAAAAAGGTATGAGCATCTACTGCGCGTGCTCCAAAGGCTGCCAGAAGTGATGAAGATTGTTGGAAGAAGTAAACGACCCTCAGAGACCACCACCACAATTCTGTACGCATGCGGGGAACTTTCTGGAAAATGACGTAATGTATGTATGCCCAGGGACTATATAAGGACAGCTTGTGGAGCAACAGAGAGACACACGTTAGGAGGAGCTATCTCCCCTGTGTCTCCCGGCGCCGCAATAAAGAATACCTGCTTGTCAGCTCGAAAACTTTGTTGGCAAGTTTGTTCCTGGAGTTTTCTCCGAATCAATCTATCTTCTTCCAAAATGTCAAAAGCCATTATATCCAGACAGCTAGAGAAAACAGACCTACGCTGGTTCTCCTGCAGTCAGCATCTGCCTTGTATAGCACTTATCGTGTCATTAAATACTTGCTCAGCTAACAGCCAGAGATACAGAGCTGGTGTACCTCATAGGAAGAAGCTCTTCCAACTGTTCACACAGGGTGCATCAACATTATTTAAAGAACAAAAAAAGGCAGTAAGAGCAAGCTAGGCAAAGCAGTGTTATAACAGTCCTTTTCTACCCCAGGACCTGGCACTGATCTCATCCCAGCTGTATAGCTGAGATAATTCACAATGGGATACTGCTCAATGGCAATGATCAGAAACTCTGCTCAATTTAGCCTGCATAAGTACATGAGAACATTTGGTTTGCACACATGCTTTTCTTGTTTCAGTCTGACATATTATTGTTTAGCTGGCTTGCTTTCTATAAAGCTGAAGGCTAAGACTTCAAGCAAGGGCAAGAATTTCTGTGCTTGGAATAAGTTACGAATGTAAAAGGAGGCTCTGTAGGTTGATATTGGGCAACAAGTTCTCTCCCTTGATTAGCTACAGCAGAGAAAAAAAGTTAACTTGTGGCTAGTCCAGAGGCACCTTTACCTCACATTCAGAGTTATAAACAAAGCCAGCTGTAAAGAAAGCTCTTAAGTGCCCACTTATACTCAGTTGTTTCAGTCACCAGACAGTAACACTCATTTTGTCCACTTGTTGTCCATAAGTGTACTTGCAATGCACTTTTAAAGGCCACCAAGATACTAGCGTAAATACATTAAAGTATTTTTATACCTTGAAAGGAACACAAAGACAATTATGCATGAACACTTGGAGAACAAGTACCACATATAGGCCACTAAAAAAAAAAAAAACAACACACACAAACAAAACAACAAACAGCATAGCAGAAGTCTAGAAGGCATTTCTAGTTTCTAAGCCTACTTCAGCTCATTCAGAAATAGCCAGAGGATCAACTGCAGTCCCAGCAGGTGGGAGTTAAGGGTCAGATAGCTTCCAAGAAAACACCCTGTGCCTATCCCCCCTTACACCACCTTGCAAGGGCCACCAGTCCCAGCACCAAGCCTTGCAAACTGATAAAGCCACCACATCAAACATGCAAGAAGCACTTTCCATAGCTTCTAGATAGTCCTGAACGAGAACTCCGGTGCAAAGACAAAACATTTCAGGCTCAAGAAAAAGCAATGTGTTGCCTTACCATCCCAATCTGTTCTTGCAGTCAGAGCACAGGGCACATTTACTTAGCATTTATACTACTAGAAAAGTTAAGGATGAAAATTTCATGTTGCTATGGTACATTGCCAGTATACAAAGTTTGGCGCTAAATACAGATTTGAAGCTTTTCAAAGAAACTTGGTGAATTTTTCTCCCAAAGCTGATGGGTTAAGTCAGGCTGCTTCAAGAGAGCTGTTAGCAGACCAGCAGAACCTGATAAAATCTGCAAAAACAAAAAGTAATTTCTTCCTGATTTAATCAGTCACAGTGAATTTTCAGCAAGTTAAGATATAAACAGTTATTCTCTGCAGAAGCTGAACTTAAAGTTTCTTTTATCTCAATTCAGACATTTCACCTAGTTCTCTATTCTCTGCCACAGAGCTTCAAATATTCAGGGTCTTGAAGCTACATTTACAAAAGGGGTTTACTGCAGAACTAATGAGCTATAAAAGTCAAAGTGAGGATCCAGGAATCACAATGTTAAAAGGAACTCCTGTCTGACATCCTGATATGCAGGAGGAGAACCGCTTCCCTGTCCAAATGGAATACAGACTTTCAAATTCCTGTTTCAAAACCAGAAGTTGCATGGTTCCAGGGATAGGAGCATGCTCTGCTGACAGGCAGGGTAAGCCAGAAAATGACCACACACTAGCTGTGTAATACACACAGTTTGTTAAACAAGCACACTAAACCAAGCACACTAATGTGAGCCAGGTAAATATCTCTATATATAGAAAATATATACATATATCTCTGATTTTCTTTATTGTACTTAAGTATTGAAGAAAGTCAGCAATGCATCAAACCATAACTGCATAGAAAGAACCAAGATTAAGAACACATCACCAGTTACCACTAAATCTTCAGCTGGGAAGCCCCATTGCAGCCAATGCCAGGAGTCCCAGGTAATCGGGGAAATTCCTGCATGGTGCATCCACCTACAGGTGAGGCTTCTCCCATGGCCACAAGAGGGTGCCGCTTTTATACCTTAGACAAACAACCAGCTTTATGCCGTGCTGGCACCGCGCAGTTTCTCACAATCTCACCGTTGTCCGCACTGAAAGCATTGGTCAGGCCCCCCGGCATGGCCAAGTATGAAGGTCACAGAACAGCTGCACACCTATGCCTTTCTGTCCCTTTCTGACAGTTACAGATGAATGTAAACATATGTACTCTACCAAACACATTGTGACAAAACCCGCACTTTGTTATGCCACTCAGTCATGAGGGAATCAGTTCTCAGCTAGGTTTGATATAAGGAAAGCTAGTGCCTGGAAGACATAGGGTTAAAATACTTTCAGCTGTAGTGAGAGAACAGAGTTTAGTGACCCTACTAACATGAGTGAATTATTTCTTCCCATCCTTCTACTTATCAGCTAGTTTGGAGACAGTGCCTCCAGAACATCTGCTAGCTTCAGATACTCCTTGTATTGCAGGCATCAGGATGGGTAGACATTTTGTACGAAAGTCATACTGTTCCAACACTTTGTCAGCTATCAGAAAGTTACACATACGGCTGCTTTCAGCTAGTTTCGTGATTACTGAGACATCCAACTGTGCCAAAGGTGAAAAGTACATCGTGAAGAAGACTGCCTACTTCATCATGAAGACCCCTGCCCACAACCACGGGAGGGCAGTGCACAAGCACCAAAAGGAGGAGACTTGCGATTATGAGTTCCTGCACCTAACTGTAATAGCCTCACCACACTCTCGGGAATCTAATCTAAGGAATATGCAAGTTTGTGTGTAATAAATAACTGCTTGCTTAACCCCTCGTATACAAGTTAGGAGGAACAAGCCCCCTTACACCTGGCACCGTAATTAACATATCTGCCTTGTAACTCTCCTTGAGTTGTAGAGTCTGATTCTATACATCAGGTTTCCACCCATTACAGAGCTATATTCTGCATAGCTTTTCATCAATAGGATTATATAAGCTTTACTTAGACAAAGCTTCCAGGATTTTCAAATACTACAATGAACATAAAGCAAACACCACAATTTTACTTTGCACACTCAGTATACCCCCTTTAGTTTTGAGCATTTTTCGATTAATTATTCTTTTCATACAGTTACCTCAAGGCTGACAGTATGTACACCAAGTATCCCACCCATCCCATCCAGAGCCAATTATTTAATCAAAGCTGGCTCTGAGAGTCAGAGGTGTGCAAGTCTGTCAGCTAAACGCAGCATAACAAACCATATTTCAGGAAAATGACTCAGTAAGTTCAAAATGTTTTACACATTTAATTAAACCTTACACTAACTCCAGTTGGCAAGCAGGAGGATGAATCACGGAAGCTAAATCACAGCAGCTAACTCAAAGCAACACAGAAACTTAACTGCTTACTACTGGAGCTGAACAATTACTTACTACAGCAGGAATCCAGGTAATATCCTGCTTCATAGGCAAGTATTTGTGGTTGTAAAACAAGAAGAAAAAACTGCCATAATGCAAAGCACAGATGCTACACCAACCAGTGCTAGTGGAAGCATTGCCATCAAGCCTTCTTGTAATCCTCAGTGTATTGTCAGCTGACACTGCAACACTTTGCCGACTGCTCTCCCTTTAGTGTCTTCAACAAAGCTCTGTCCAAGAGACAATGGCACATCAAGGCCAAAGACTACCAGGAAGAGGTAGTTCTGATGTATTCATGTGCATGCAAATCATGCTAATGACATCTACTTAGTGGTTACCACACTTCCTGTTATTTGTGACCCTCTTTTAAGTAATATAAGACACTAATATCTTGAGCTTCTTTAATTGATGAGAACATACCTTAAGAAGCAATACTGAGCTAAACTACTAACAAGAGAGATCCAACCTGTACAACATGATCTTGGTGCTAAAATAAAAAAAGATTATGCACACTTACGTTACCCTGTTGTTCATAAATTGCCCATTCCCACTGCTGGCAACAATCAGCTGAAGTAGATTAGAATACAGAATAGAGATCACCAGCATCTCAGGTCCCACAGGACCACGGAAAAATGTGCAACAGATGTTTAGTTTAGAAGGATCCACAAAATACCCATAACATGCTGAGCTATAAACTACTCATCACACACCAGAAAATTTGGGAGCAATGCCAACATATATATGCCCCACCAGTTTGTTGTAAAGAAGCAGAAGTACAGTCATTGCCCTTTGCTCGCTTTCACAGTTTTAAATGTCTGAAGTCACTTACAAAGAAATAAGTTACCCCACAGCACTATTTGTGTATCCTCTTCGTCATCACTGTGCTGATCTGCAGGATGACTAGCTTTCCATGTTGACAAGGACACCCAGAGTTCAGGGGCACTATCAAACATCAGAAGACACAAACTGAAGTATGTCTGTTTGTAACTTGAACATGGGTGCAAGTAACAATGTTGGCACAGTAAAGGCTACATCCACACCTGTTGTTAGTGTAAAGCAATAACATCTCCCACATTGTTATTATTTCTTTTCCATTGCATTGCTATAGGACTAAGATATAAAGGATCAATATAGTGATGGAAGTGACAAGAAGGCTACAATGTAGCACAGCATCTTTCTTCCCAGTATAACAATAAAATGATGATTGGGAAAGAAGTAAATGGCTCTGCGTATTTTGCCCTTCCCCAGCAAGCTTTATATACTGACAATTCTTGCTTATGTGCAGCAAAATCTCTTAGTAACACCAGGGAATGATAGAATTGCCACTAGTGCTGAACAGTCACTGTTTTAAAAGGTTGCTGTCTTCTTTCAGAATCTTTGAGAATAGCAGCTCCAGAAATTTAGTATGCTAAAGTCCTGCCACTGACAACACCAGCCTCTACATTGCTTAATATGGTGTCCAACCATGGCTCTAGCATCTTCTTACTGTGTTTGTTTCCAACACTCAGCTCCAATTGAAGCTCCATTTCACATAGATGTCCTGAAGATGGAATTACAACCCTCTTCCTCTATTGCACCAGCACAGAAAACAGCTGTTTACTCCAGAGACCAGCAGGTTTTTTAGCTACTGGATAACAACCTTCAGAGCAAGGACTCTTCTTAAAACACATACCACAAACAGGACCTTCACCTAAAGAGTCAGGATTTATCACTTTTGTCATTTCAACCAGCACAAAGCTCTACAACTGAGGGCATACATCCAACAGAACAAAGACAACAGAAGAATAGAGGTCCCTGCTACAGCAGTGGATTAGGTCTTTCACTGGCATTCTTACAGTTGCTTCCTTTGTCAACCTGAAGCCATTATGAAACATTCTGGCAGATACAGTTGCTGTCTTCCCCTAGTCAAAGGGTATTAGCACTAAATATGGGTCTCAAGAGAGATCTGTGGCAGAGGCTAGGATGACTTTCGAAACCTGTCCCACTAACACATTTCAAGCTTCAGGAGGCCACACCTGCACTCTATAGAAGAAGGGATTAGTCCTTCAGCCATTCCCATTCTACAAATCTGAAGGACACACAACTCTTCAGTGGAGCTATCAGCACTTAGTTATCACATAGTAAGTCTTCACACAATCCTGAACCAAGCATGATTCAAAACAGTAAATAAGAGAAAGGCTGTCATTTTGTCACACCTTTTCATTCACCTTTACATCCACAATAAGATCTTGTACAAGAAATGCAAAAGGCCTGGATATCAAGTCATATTTGTTTGGCATCACACTTTTATTGCTTATTTGTTGGATTCAGATGTTTAAAGGAAGTTTTGTTTACGCAAGAACAACTACACACTGCAAACTGACAAACTGTTCAGATCCCTGTCTGTTAAGCTCCCATTCACTCAAGACTGTCAGCCACAGGAATGTGTCAGTATCTGCAACAAGATTGCTTCTCACAGGCTATTTCCAGAAGTAGTAATCTCTCCCTGTGAGACTAGAGGCATGCTGTGAAGTTTCAGGGTCACGTTCCCCCCACAAGTATGATAAAACCATATGAAAAGCTAAGAAGATTGACACCAGGAAATTTAAGAGAATAAAGCAATTAGCCATAGAAGCAGACCCAGACATACCACATTCTCCTGCCCTGACAGATCTCCTGACTCCATTCTCTAGGTCAGATGTACTTTGTGCATCTAGTGCAAACCAACAACAACCCTTCAGTTTCCCCCTAGAAGCTAACAGCATTATACATATCAGGTTAAGTATTCAAGTTTGACACAATCTTCTCCAAGTATTTAATTTCTAACAACAAGAGATTATATAAGCACCTGTGGAGAACCCAGACAGTTGCTTGAGAAGAAACCCCCAAGCACACCTCTAAGTGGATGAAGGAAGACACCTAGCACACAGTCCTGCTAGAATGGAGCTCTGACCTTTCTTGGCACCCACAGGGCCAAGGAACCAAGGCTACTTCTGGATCGCACTGCATGCTGACAAGCAGGACAGACTAAAGAAAGCCGCCCTAGAAAAAACTTCCCTCTGGATAGACTACATCATCCCCACCTCCACAACTCACTCCTCTGCAGTGCTGCTGCAGGACAGGCTTTGGACAGACCTCACCGCAGAGGTCTGTTGCATCACATCAGGTCCCGTCAGGAATACTGCAGTTATGAGGCTGTAGAATGCTAAGCATCACTTTGGTATAGCTTTGATTTTAGGAACAGAAGTTTGTCCACCTTCTCCTCTTACTCTCCCTAGCAGAGCAACAGGGAGCCTTCTTAAGGAGCCTCCCAGAGTGACTTGAAATGAGATGAAGAGACCAAGTTTTTATTTTTTTTTTAGCTAAATGCATAAGTAAGTGTGGATAAAGACATATACACACCCCCTTACGGTTCCTTCCCTATTCAGCTGAGCTAAGTGCTCAGAGTACCTTTCAAGACTGGAGCTGTAACATTTCAAGCATGGTGCTCTGCACCTTTAACTACCAGGGCTATAATCCATAACACAGCCCCTCAGGCACACTATGAGATGTGGAAATTCACAGGTACTTCTGTGTAAGTCAGAGTTCTCAGATAACAGACACTCAGAGAAGGCTCACTGATACAGCCAAGACATTACTTTTGTAGTTTAATTTCTTTTGCATCATCTCCTTTTACAGGAAGTGTGACTCACAACCTTTAGTCTCCTTAAGACTAGATTAATAAAGTCTCAAGACCATTTATCCTAATAAAAGAATTTTATAGGGAAATACAGAAGATTTAGACATACGTGTTTACTAGCACATACCAGGAAGCAATCCACTGAAACAACAGGTTCATGCATAAGAGTTTCTAAGTAACGCTGAAAGATTACTATATTGTTTATTATTCTGTCTCTTCCGTAAGAGGTATTACGGAATTTATCAGGATTACCTTCTCACCTCAGTTGAAAATTGAGAACTGTACTAAGAAGATAAAACGTTCAAAATAAGCTCATTCATTACTGAAGGTGAGAGCTGTACAGCGTACAAAAGGATCAGGCTATTCAAGTGCCTAAACATGAATAAATATGCTTAAATGCCACACTTAAAACTCAGGGCATCATAAATATGACATTAATAGGAGGGATACACTGTAATTTAATCATTCATCATACACATAACCACCAATTAGGACACGGTATGCTTTCCCTCACCATTTTGAGGTTTAGTAACAAAGAAATCCTAGATCAGGCTAAAACTTGGTAATCAATAATTACTGACTTCACACAAACACAGCAATTAAAGAGGGGGAAAAACAGCTACAAAATACAGAAATAATAGCGATCAGGAAATCTGAGCCTATGTTTTCAACGAGACAGGTCTACGCAGGGTCAGACTTCGTAGTTTACTAAGCCATTCACTCACATCCAGACTAAAGATATTGTTAAGACTTAAGGTTTGAAGTCCATATAATAACAAGGCCATTTGATCACGATACCTATACTTCAAGCAACATAGATACCTAAGAAATTCTACATAGATGCTGAATCAAAGATTTCAACAGCCAGGAACTCAGTTAGCTGTACTAGGCAATACAGTACAAATACCCACCTGCAACCATAGACATCATATCTTTATATTCAGTCCCACACTTCTCTGGTGTTGATGCAACCCTCTCACTTCTACAGAGGCATTTATACAACATGAAGTTCTTGACTACCTGTCAGAAATAACTGGCCAAATGAGACAAAACATATGCTAATTTTTAAACATCCAGGTGCTTAAGAGGATACAACTGGCCTTCCTCCTTAGCTTCCGAAGGATATTTAGAGCAGCAACAAAAAAAAACCCAACCCATACTAGAATTGCCCACACCACTGTAGGTTTCAGTATGATTTTGGGAAACTCCAAGTGTAATAAACAAGCACACATACCGATTAAACATCTTAAAAATACGCAGAGGTCCTGTGTTTGACTCTTTTGTTCAAATGCAGCAGGACTAATTTATTACCCAAAGCTCCCTTGCTAGTCGACAGGGAAATCTAGTCATGTCTTTGCACAAAATAAATCACACCCTGAAGCATTTAACTACTTAGAAACGGAAGCTTAATTCCTGACATCTACAATGACTACATGATAACTCTTGTGTCTAACCATATCCATTTGAAATTTAATTTTTAGTCACAGATGGTAGAGCTACCTTGCTAGTTTTCTCATCAAAGCTTTGAAAACATTAAAAAATGGCCTTTTCTTCCAGAACAGCAGCAGTGCTTGTCTTGCTTTTGCCACATAACTTTTTCTTTGGAGAGTTACTTATAAACCTTGAAGAAGCAGAAAAGGAGAAAAGAGGATTCAAAGGAAGAATATGTACTTCAATAAAAACCACTAAGTTCTTGGGAGAATGAACCATAGTGTAAGCAAGAAAACTAGAATAAGCTAGGGAAAAAAGGGAAAACTATGAGACTTTCAGCTCATTGTAGTAAGGAAAATGGATTTTTACACCCTGGAGTTGTAACCAGCTACATGTAAATTGCTGTTTCTTTCCACTTAAAAAAAAAATATAGCTCTCTAGGAGACAGTATACTTATCGTAGAAACAATTTATCTTTGACTCTAGGGACTGCCAAGTGACTCATCTCTCCTGATGACACATTTTGTTCATAGCCAGCAAGCTTTCTTGAGCACCAACTGCCATTATGGAACAAGTTCATTTTTCATGCGGGAACAGTTTTCCCCAGATGAACTTTCATTTGCCTTAAGTAATAAACCTTGCTCAAAATCAAGCAGCCGAATTCTGTGAAGTGGTTCACATCTTGCATACACTTCTTCAGAAGCTCTTTTCCCCATTCAGCATGACATTTGCTCAGCAGTGACTGGTACAATCCAGTCTGCAAAGTTTATTTTGAAAGCTTCTGAACACATATTGTTATGCATCTGAGTGTCTGCCTCAATAAGTGAGTTGGCCGTTTTAGTGCCCAATTAGGAAAAAATTTGGCTACTTGTTTGTTCTATAGCTAAACACTAAGCTTAAAAAAAATCCAACACGCACGCCTCCTTATGCAGTGTCCCTAAACTCTGTTGAGTGCACCACCTAACTGCATCAGTACTTCTTGGAGTGTCAGGAACAGAGATGACACCGCTACCACAGTAAAGTCCTGATTCAATAAAGGCTCAAGAAAATTGCAGCAAACACATGTAAGTCAGACTGAAGTGGGAATGAGCATCAGCTGTTATCTCTGGTAAGGAAAGATATACCACCCATTATAATTGTCACTTGAGATCTCTGCCAGCTAAATCACCATCATCTCTTCATCTAGGTCTCAATAGACCTAAATAAGGACATTTCGAGAAGTTATTTTTAAATGCTATTATCTTGTCTCTGATGTATCTGAGCCACATCACCTCACTGAAGGCAGTAAGAGTGATTCAAAAAAAGTAGCACAGACTGCAGTAAAAACAGCTAGAAACTAGAGTTTAACAGCTGAAACATTTTAATGGTATCCATTCAAATTTCATAATTCCTCCAGTTTGTGTAGCAACTTTTCCTCACACTACTTTGCCCAGAATATTTGAAGTGTGTTATGTCTCTGTGTGCTGTATGAATTGTACGGGGAGGAATAGAAGACCAACGTAAAAAAAAAAATAAAAATAATAGAATATCTATATATAAAATCGGGTTTTCTTTTTATGCTGATGTCTCCCCTACCTCTGTCCCAATTCAGCCGATGAAGACAGTGGCAAGAAGTTAATCTGTAAAGAAACCAAAAGTAGCAAAACTCTTTCAAAACAGATAGCACAGCTGTTGTCCTGTCAGCTTTCCCTCCAGGGCTGGGATGCTGAACACAAACTTTGGGGTGCAACAGGAGGAAACACTTTCATTCCATCCCCCAGCTGTCCCCTCTCCCATTTTAGCCTCAAAGCATCAATGATAGAATAACCCTTCACCTCTATCAAGGACACATACACTATTTTGCATTAGGTTAAATGGAAGCTAATTTTTTATTGTATGCCTGATCAACTTAATTCCAAAGCAAATTGCAATTATTTACTTCAAAAGAAGAAAGGAAGAGTAGTGTTAGGAGATAAGCACTATAGATTAATTCCCCAAACAAACAAGAAAACTAAAAATCAATTTATTGCATTATTACTTACTAAATCTGTCACATAAGCCAAGTATTGATTTTTTTAAATAATTAACATTTTTTTTTAAGGTGGAACAGCTTACACTACCTACCTAACACCTCAAATAAGTACTCTTGAAAGGAGAGAAATACCCATCATTTTTTTCTGAAATAAGTCACCAGTGTAATTCTGTAAAGACCTATGAAAAGTCAACACTTTCTGGTTCATATTGGGGCCCACATTGGAGCTTACTCAGTATCCCTTTATAGAAAGAACCAGGTCATCCCAGAGAGATTTATAGCCATCTCTATTTTAAATAGGTGTGTAGCGTAATACCTGGATTCACAATCAATTATTTACTGTGATAATGCATTGCTTGACAAGTAAACAATTTTTCATTACTTTGAATTTCTTTAAACATAGGGTTCCTTAATTCTGAGGGTCTGAGGGAGTTTCATAGAGGAAGAAGAAAACCAGTATATTAAATAAACATATTGCTGTCATCATCTAGCAACCCAAACTAGGCTTCCCCCCCTCAAGAGTGTTTACATCATATTATATAATCACACTTCTCAACACTCTGTGCCATACCACTCATTTGATGATCAGCTTTCTATTTGCTTCTCCCTGAAAGGACAGGCTGTTCCTATGACCCAAGATATTTAATAAGGTTCTGTGTGCGTGAATGTACAAAAACATTACACAGTCCAAATAACTAAGAAATTCCATCCATTTTCTTTAACAACTTCCTGCCACAGGAAAAGCTTGTGTTCTCTGATCATTCCTGACAACTGAAACACATTACACAGTAGAGAAATTAGCAATTGTTCAGTTTTGTGGCCCATCAATATACACACTGTGACCTGCAAGCTTAAGCACTGAGGTGTAGATGGGTTTTTTTGCTTTGCTATGTAGTCATGATTTCTATTAAAAATAATCCACAACTTAGTTCTATAAAGGATTGAACAATCCATACTACGTGTATTGAGACCATTGATCAATTAAAGTAGAAGATACGAGGGAAATTCACCAGGCACTGAAAAAGCCAACCGCCAGCTCTCCAGTTTTGCAACAAAAGCGACTCTGAATGACAAACCAGAATGTTCTGACCTGCCTTAAGTTAGCTGTTTTTTATAGTCAGAGAAATGAAGTGATATACCAGCAATTCTAGTACTAGGACACTGGTCAAGCTGTTCTGCAATAATCCTGGTGATGATTGCAACAAATAGCCTAGAAACATTCTCTATTGTCTCTGTAGTTAAATACTACCCTAACACCTTTGAAAAAGAGGCTGTTGCTGACAGTTTAGCATTACTTTAGCACAGATGTGCCCTTCTGACAGCTGGAAGAAGCCTTATGTGAACAGGCCCTGATCCTCAAAGGATCCAGCTTATCCACCCTGGTATCTTCTGGAAGTGCACAAACAATACAGGAGATTCCTGCATTGATGAATGCACTTCCTGACACAGGGGACTGAGGAACTGGTAAGAGAAGCTCTTCTCTGCTGGACCTGATCCTTGCAAACAAGGAAGAGCTGATTAAGAACTTGAAGTTCAAGGGCAGTCTTGGTTGCAGTTACTATGACAAAGAGGAGCTCCAGATCCTGTGAGGAAAGAACACAGCAAAAAGCAAGATCACAACCCTGGACTTTCGTAGTTCAGACTTTGCCCTCTTCAGGCACCTGCTTGGGTGAACCCCACAGAGGTGAATCCCACCCTGGAAGGAAGAGGGGTCCAGGAGAGGTGGTTAATTTTCAAGGACCGCTACATCCAAGCTCAGGATCTGGCCACCCTTACCGACAGGAAATCATGCAAAGACAGGAAGAGGCCTACACGGATGAACCTGGAGCCTGACAGAACCTAGGCATGAAAGTGAAGTATGAGAAGGTGAACCACAGAGAGGTAACCAGGAAAAATACTAAGGCTATTTAAGCACATAGCAACCATGTCATGAAAGCCCACCTGCAGCTGAATCTGATGAGGGACACTGAGGGCAAGAGACTGCTACAGCTATATCAGCACCAAAAGGAATACCTTTGGTCCTTCTGCTGGGCGGGGAAGGGGAGATGGCAACAAAGCACACCAAGAAAGCCAAGGTACCCAGTGCCCTCTTCGCCTTGGTCTCAGCTGGTAACACCAGGGCTTTGGGAATCCCAGGCCCCTGAGTCAAGTGGGAAAGAATGACTTGTCTTTGGTGAGGGAGGGTCAGGTTAGGAAACACAAACTGGACATGCAAATATACAAGTACTGAGGGAACTGGCTGGCATCCCCTGTGATGCCCCTCAATATTCTGAAGGCTCATGGAAATTAGGAGAGCTGCTTGAGAACTGGAAGGAAGGGAAATACAGTTCCTATCTTCAAGGAGGATCCTGGGAATTGCAAGCCAGTCAGCCTTACCTCAGTCCCTGGAAAAGTGATAAAACAGCCCCTTCTTGAAAAATCCCAAACATACTGATGACAAGGTAATTATTTATATTAGTCAGCACAGATGAGCTAAGAGGAAAATTGTGCTTAAACAACCTGGCATCCTTCTATGAAAAGATGACCATTTTGGTGAATGAGGGCAGGGCAGCGAGTGTTTTTTAAGGAAGACAACGTCAAAACCCTTACCTAATAATCTCAGACAAACTGATGAAGCATTGACTAGACAAGTGGGCAATGAAATGGATCAAAAACTGAACTGCTATGCTTCGGAGGGTTGTAATCAGCACGAAGTCCAGGTGGAGGCCACTCACTAGTGCCATACCCCAGAGGTCAATACCAGGTCCAGTATGGTTTAATAACTTCATTAATGACTTCGATGACCAGACAGTACAGTCTGCAACTTCATAGATATTTTACAAAACAGGAGGGAGTAGCTGATACACCAGGCAGTTGTGCTAATGGGCCAACAGGATTATCCTCAAGTTCAGCAAAGGGAAACACACGGTCCTGGCACCTAGGGAAGAAAAATCCTATGCACTGCTATGGGCAAGGGGCCATACCGCTGGAAGACATCTTTGCAAATAAGGACCTCAGGGTCCTGGTGGACAAGTTGAACCTAAGCCAGCAACAGATCCTTCTGGCAAAGAAAGTTGCTGGGCTGTATTACAAAAGGTATCGCCAGCAGGTCAAGGGAGGTAACCCTTACCTTCTACTCAGCACTTCCAAGACATCTGGAGAAGTATCCTGTTTTAGGCTCCCCAGTTCATGAGACATGAACATACCAGAGTGACCCAGTGAAGGTGGACCATCACAAAATAAGATCAAGGGATGAGAAGATGTGACCTGAAAGGGAAGTCTGAGGAAGGGGAACTGTTCCCCTAGAGAACACAGTGCAGGGGGTAAGGAAAGAATGGAGGGTGGATCTTATTAAGATGTATAAATACCTGAAAGAAGGAAGTAATTATGACAGAGCCAGACTCTTCTCAGTGGTATCATTCAGTGAAAGGACAAGCTGCAGTGGCAGAGCCTGCAAGGCATGAGGGTACACACAGGGCATCCACCAGCCTCACTCCCTCCAATTTTATTACTCGCATTTGCACAAGCATACACAGTACCAGCAGAAGTTACATGTGTCTTTGAAAAGTTTGTACTAGAGTTAACAGTAAGCATAGGTCCTGCCATTTTCAGTTTTGCCATGCTTTTTCATAGAGAAAAACTTGAGAATTTATCCAGTTCTGCTTCTGACAGGATACTAACACTTACACTGCATCTCCCCTCTTCTTTCGCCAGGAAAACCCATGCAAGCTTTCAATCAGAGCATCAAATTACCTTGAAAGGGTAAAACAGCTCAAAGCAAAGTTGACATCCGACTTCTGAATGCTGTAATTTCAAAGTGCTGTGAGCTGTATTACTCATATGCTCACTAGTTTATAAAGATGGGACAGAATTTTACTGCCAACTACACCTTCAAAGAGGATTTAGATAGAATGTCAATGCTTAACTCTGACCTAGACCAGACCACAAGGCACATCACCTTTAAGGTTTGAGCCTCTAATGATCACAGATGGTCAAACTTTCTCTATATCAAAAATTCCAGTTGGCCAAGAAGAATCACTATGGAAAAACTGCATCCAACAAGTCTAAGCACAGACTCCTGGAGGAGTCTGAAGTTCTTTTAAGGAAATTCACATCAGCTAACCTGCTTGCCTTTGTGGCAGGACAAACAGGGTCCATGGCTTTCAGAGGACCTCCTAGGGGAACACCCTGATGATATCAATCCTGATTAATGTACATGAAAAATCCAGGGCAGAGCCCTAGGACACACACTACTCTAGGATCAAGAGGTACCTCAAAAAATGCTTGCTGGAACCAACAACCCTGCTGATTTACATTCCCAAGACATTTAAAAAAGCTGTCCAACGGCAAGATCAGACCTCAGGAAACTGAGCAGCACAATCTTCATAATGCATTCTGCCACCATCTCATTTGTCCATATTATACACAGGGTGGGAGAAAAAGCAGGAGGCCAACATAGCCTAAAGCATGTTATTTACAAGAACACCCTTTAAGCAAAGGTGATCCATCAAATTACATTATTTTAGTTCATCCCTTAAGTCATGCTTTAATGTTTTAATAATGGAAAAAAATGGCTTTGCCACAGTACAGCTATCAGTAAGAAAGTCACCAGAACAGTGCAGTCTTTCCTACAGTACCTCCACAGTAAGATGCCAGCTTCATAGGAAAAGAACAGGCTTACAGACTAAGCCAGTAAAGGGCTGAAGTTACATGACAGCAGCAGAGCATAGGTAAAAACAGTCACAGCTTTTCATATTCTATTTTTCTGTAGTACTGTGTAATGAAGCAACATAGAAGTTAAGTGAAGGGTGAGGGTATTTCCACATTGAACAGTGCTATTTCAGTCAATCCGTTAGCAGTCACTGTGTACATGTTTTATAATGCACAAGTGTAGCAGGCTTTTCAATCAGACATAAGTATATGCTTCCACTTAACACATAGACACTGCAATTGCCTAGCTGAGGCAGGAGTAGATAGACACACAGCAAGATAAACTCAATTACAGACATCAAATTGCAAAACGAAATACTGACAGCAGTAAACAAATCAGAAAATGAGAGAACACAGGACTGAGGTTTCTATATAACTAGCCATTACATGTAATTTCTCTCTGCCAAATTTAAAACTCCAGAATTCTAAGATGCATCCCTAATGAAAATTAACTTGGTTTAAATTCAGTTCGGAAATTGTCCTGGGTTCAGCAGTAGCAGTCAGTTTTTCTCCTTCTTAGTAGCTGGTGCAGTGCTGTGTTTCTACTTTCAGCCTGGGAACAGAGCTGATAACACCGATGGTTTCAGTTGTTGCTAAGTAATGTTTACCCTGACCACGGACTTTGTGAGTCTCATGCTCTGCCAGGGAGGAGGGGAGGCCAGAAGGAAGCAGAAACAGAACACCTGACCCAAACTAGCCAAAGAGGTATTCCATACCACAGCATGTCATGCCCAGGGAGGTAATTGGGAGTTACCTGGAAGGGCACGGGCTCTCTTTCTGGGGGGTTGGACTTGTTTGACGGGTGGTATCATATTCTCTTCCCTTGTTTTCTCTTATTATTATCATTGATGATAGCAGTAGTGATTTGTGTTATACCTTAGTTACTGGGCTGTCCTTATCTCAACCCGTGGGAGTTACAGTCTCTTGATTCTCCTCCCCATCCTTCTGGGAGCAGAGAGGGAGGGGGGGAAGGAAAGAAAGAGGGAGAAGGAGGGGGGGGTTGGGAATGAGTGAACAGACTGTGTGGCTGAGTTTAAACCATGACAGCTCTTTTTGGCACCCAACCTGGGGCATGAGGGGTTGAGATAACGACAGATCTGACCAGAGTGTGTCTAATTGTATTTGTGATAAGTATTCATTGTTTTAGATTAATAGTCACTTGTCACAATGCTGATTTATTGGCTCTCAAAGTTGTTCCTCTTGATCTCACAGTCTCAGTATATCATACCTTACTTAGAGCCGGTATTTGCTGTGGTAGTGTTTTTCAAGTGTGGGGCTTGGGCTAAGGTTCTTGTCTCATTGTACTTTATGGTAATGACTTGTAATACAATAGAATCATTGATCATGCAACTGATCTGGCTTATGTTCCCAGTGTGGTCACCACCTTTATGATTTGGGATTTGCACTCTTTTCGATTCTCCTCTCCATCCCTCCGGGAGTAGAGGGAGGGAAAGAAGGGGGGAATGAGTGAACGAGCTGTGTGACTGGGTTTAAACCAAGACAGAAATGAAGGCTTTCTTCTCAAAAAAAAAGAAGCAAACAAAAAAAAAAAAACCCAAAAAACCCTCACAAAACAAAAAAAATCCTCCCAAAACCCAAACCTGCAAGCCAGAAATTTTATCTCCAGCTATATCCTCAAAGATCATGTGATGAGCCCAGTTACCTGCACTTAATTTCAGACAAAGTTTTTTTGAAGAGTAATTCAGCACTCTCAAGAATCAGGAAAGGGAAAAGTTACATTTGGAAGGTGCAGCCATTTCACAGAGCTCAAAAACTAAAATACTTTCTCTTCCTTTCTATCATTATGGAAGTTAAAACTATCCCTTCAACATAGCAGAAAGTCACAAAAGCATACCTTTGCACTGGAAACCAAACACCACAAGGGTAACTTTGATATTTAAAGGAGGAAGTGATACTGGGAAGCTTAGCATGTTCAACTGTCACTATTTAGGTGCCTTTGCAGCCTCCCTTCAATGGTGAAGGAATTCAGTTCTTTCCATTTTGAGAAATACCTAACAAGTTTCCAAGCACACCTTGGTTTACACAAGCCAGCAGCATTTTGAACTAACACCTGGGACCAATAGCAGTCAGTTTTGCAGCCAAGCCTTGCCATCAGCTCATCATAATCATGAATGTTGGTTTGTTCTCACCTTCTTTGTACCTTCATATCACCTTTTTTTTTTTTCTGTTTGAGATTTATGTACTTTGAGGCAAGACTTGTTTTTTCTGTAAGTTTAGGGAGTTGGTTGAGGTTTTTTTTCATTTTTTCATTAACACAATAGCACAATACTACAGTACTTAAAGAAAACAGATTAACTTTAAGGAAAGAGTTGGCTCAGTCTTGCTTTGGGTGAACAGCCAAGCTAGTGGACAAACAGGCATGAATTCAATTCAGTAGTATTTGGAATTAATTCATCGGGCACAATACACAAGCATCGCTTTGATGACAGCTACTCTTTAAGGTTATTACAAAATCTTCCCTGCAGAAAAGGACATAAATCTCAATTCAGTCTTGGAAAGAGCACAAGGATAATATCTTTAAAACAAAATTCTCTAACCTCTACTTGGACAAGTCTTTTTTTTCAGTTGACCTTTTAATAAGACGCCAAGAATGGGCTGGTTTTGCATCTCTGAGGCTACAAGCATGTGGAGAAGTACCACTAGAGACATTTCCATGAAGGCAGAAGACTAAATTATGGTAATTCCTTAACATTTGTGTGATCGATGAATAAACAGATTTACCTCTTTTACAGGTTCTTCATCCACAGCAGCCTCTTCTACCACAGGCTAGTAAGCAGAAAGGAAAAAAGACTTGTAAGTATGTTACCGAGTAAGACTGTTATAAGCCAAGTTCTAGCACAAAATACAGTCAGTTTACTTTTAACCAGTAAAGTCACTTCAAAATTTATACTGCTGTAGGAAGCACGTTTGATTCTTCAGGCTCAGCACAGGCAGATTAACCTCTGAATCCATGAGAACATGCTTTCTCCAAGATATATGAAGTACTAAGAGATATAGGAGAAAAGAGCACACTAGCACTACTAGAGTTGCTGATGAATAGTCAAAACCATATTTGTCATTAAAATTGCATAAGAATGAAGCACTAAAGAAGCTTATTCATGAACAAACTAGAGAACTGAAATGGTATTTCTTTTTGAAGAAATTAAGTATATACATAAATAGGAACAAATTTTCTAGCCATTGAATTCCCATTTAAAAATTGTCATTTAATGGGTACCCAGCTGAAATCTATTACATGAGTAGCCCTTTGGAAAAAGGTAGAGACCCTAGAGACTGATCACACAGCTCTTCCTCAGCAAAATATTCCCAAGGATGCAATTCACTACCCCACCCATCCAGCTCAAGAGGATCAATAACTGCCTACCCACAAAGAAATTCTAGACACAGCAATTATCCCCGTTTTCTTGCTTACTTGTCAGACACAATTAATGACCTCCTGAATCAACAGATGACAGGAAGGATTTTGCTCCACTCTTCCTTTATACAAATATAACAGAGCATGTTCTCAATGCACTCTTCCTTATCAAGAGATTGATTTACTATAAATGTGGTCTCTAATACCTGCAAGTCATTCACTTGAGTCATGCACAGGCACTCATAAATGCCTCTATTTTAAAAGAGATTTTTGGCATTAAGAAAGGGGAGAAAGGGGTCTGTATGTATAAAAGAAAGAAACTGTCTCCCTCCTTGTCTACTAACTGTGAAGAGCTTCCCTGAAAAAGAACAACTTGTAGACAGCCATGACAACATTGTATCCCACACAGATTGAAAGCCTGTGACAGCTCCCCCAGATCAGCCCAATCATTAGTGTTTGAGCTGCACTCAGCTCATTAAAGAATAAATGCCATTGCTGTTTGCAAAGACTGGTCTTCATGGACAACAGCCCACAACAGACAATTTTAATTTCTATGTACCTTAATTGGATTTGAGCAAACAGTACTTTAGGAATTCTATTGTGATTTAAAGAGGCCATAAGCTATAGCATATCTTTGATGTGCTCTGCTGTTCTCATCTAAATAGCAGAAAGTTTGTGCCTGTAACTCCTTAGCCCTCAAAACTGTTCATAAGCAAAACCTCAGAAAGAATGATGGAACAGTGCAGCTCATAGCTATTGTATTCTTTAAAGCAGGAAATGCAAACAAAGCCACCAGATCCCACAAAACCAGACATCTGATTCATTTGCATCGTAAGGGGCCAGTTACACTTGGTAAGGAGACCCACATAGTTTTTTTTCAGGAAGAAAGGTCTAAATAGCCTCTACCAACAAAAGAGGTGACAACAGAAAGCCACTGTCCCAAGCAATGGACATTTAGGCTTTGATGCAGGAGCTTGCCCTATGGTCTATGGAAGTTTTCCCAGGTGTCAATGGCAGAAAAAAATAATCTGAGCAGTAACTGAAGTGTGTTTGCCTGGGGTACAAATTAAAAAACCCACAAACTGGAAACACAAACCAAATAGATTTTAGGAGGAAGAGAAAGAGGAAGGAAGAGAACAAGACTTTGAATACTGTGGTCAATGGTAAGGCAGACCTGGGTGTAGAAGAGTATGATTTCCATGATGTTCAGCAGAAAACTGTTTGCCATAAGTACATCTATACAAGTCTTCTCATTGGCAAACTGACTTAACCAGGTGCCAGTCGACTTCTTAAACAAGATCAGGAACAATATGCTGTTTCCCAGACATAACCTGTTTGTGAGCACCCAGATTCCTTTCCTCACATGAACTGGAAAAAGTGGCAGAACTCAGGAGTGAATTACATTATGTAAACCCCTGAAACTAAGGTCTCCAGAATGAGCTATGTTGGTACAATACATTGCAGCATCTGTTCTGCTGTATTGTTTAAATACAAGCACTCTGTATGAAAGCTTTTCCACAGTTTAGCAACTCCTCTTTTGAGACAAGTGGTTTGTTCTCTCTGTAACCTGGCTAGTTAAGTTACACTCCCCTCTGCCCCCCTCCCCAAAACCCTATCACCATACTCTGACTGAAGATCCAGGGCAAGGGGCAGTGCTAAAACTGAAGCCCCCACACCTCACAAGTTTCTCATCTATTTCTATTGCCTGATACAAATCTGTATCTGTGCTGGAAGCAGACCTGGAATACTTTGCTTTTATTGCACTACTCCAGAGCTTCAGAAATACTCAAGAATCCACTCTGCCCATTCCTGTGCAAAACAGATACCTTTCTTGACACAAGACAATCTTAAATTGCAGGTAGCGAAAACTCTACAAGACAAATCGTGAGCGTGATATAACACAGCAGCCAGCTAATTATCACAGCATTGTGTTTCCAAGTACAATCCTGGAAGCACAGTCTTCTGCTTAGAGTAACGAGCCGGGGTCTGGCTTGAATTTTATGCTGATGCTAAAACAAACACAAGGCAGCTCAGAAATCAAGGCAGAAGTGAGGACCACGGACCTATCCTAGCCTTAACTTGAAGGTGAGCTCAAGCGTTATTCAGCCTGCTCTGCCCGTTTCCATCGGTTTTACACGCTCCTTCCCCTGAGGCCACCCCGCAACCCCAGAATATGTTCCAATCGAAGCCCAGTGGAGGAACGGGCAGAAGGAAGCCGCACCGGACACCCCGTTCCCCACTCCGGTGCGGGGCAACAGGTTTCCGAGCCGAGCTCGGGGCCCCCCTCGGCAAGCGATGTATCACGCTCCAGTTCGCGGGGCTTGGGGCAGAGCCGAGACTGTTCCCTCGGCGAGAAGGGGGGCCGGCAGCACAGCTGAATTCGCCCGCGCCCCTGCCGCCACCATCCTCACCTCCGTCTCCATGGGCTCCACCTCTATCCCTTTCCATAGCTCCAGTAAGTGGGCGATCGGCATGCTGGGCAACGTCTGCCAGAAGCCGGGATCTAGCAGAAGAAAAGCGCGGCTGCTGCCGAGGGAAGTGGAAGGGCAGGAACGGTGATGCGTCAGCCGGAGCTGGGACCCCCGCCGGAGCGCGGCCCGGGACACTCCGCTCTCCCTGCAATATGGCTCCGAGCTGCCCGCCGCCGCGCCCCGGGGAGCCCGCGGGCGGGGCCGCTCCGCAGCAGCGGAGGCAGGGCAAGGCGATGGCAGCCGCTCGGCAGCCTGCGGCTCGCACCCGCCGTCCCGTCTCGTCCGTCTCCGCTGCCGCGGTCGCTCCGGAGCGCTTTGCGGCGACGAGGGAAAGTTGAGCCCGAGGATGCAGCGGCGGCGGGCGCTGCTATGGCAACGGTTGCGTGGAGAGGGGGGGCTGCTCTCCGGGGTACCCGAGGGGAAGGGGGCACGGCTGCGGCATGGAAGAAAAAAAAAAATCAAGTAATTAAACCGGCGTTTTTTCCCCACAATTCAAATCCTTGGTAACTGGATAGGAATTGCAGGTAACAGGAGGATAGCTGAATTTTAACTAGCCCAATCTCATTCCCATCTTAAGAAGAATTTCCTAATCACCTACTTCGTTTTTTACTATGAAGCCTGTAGTAAAGCCTGTCTATTCAGATGCCACTTCCTTCTTCAGCTCTTACAGCCTGTTACAACCTTTCTATAACAGGTGTGACATTGCACCGGACACCCAGCTGCAGACACTGACTTATGCAGATGTTGATCTAGGTTCTCCTCAAATTGAGGTTTAAACATGCATGTTATGTTTCTCAGGCAACTTTATTATCATAAAAAGTGTTTGTCACAAAAGGTGTTACAGCTAAACAAGCCACTGCTCTTATAAGAGCCATTTCAGAACAGTCAATGTGAAAAGTGCGTTTTCTTCTTCCATTCCATGCTCAAAAAGCCAGTTTATATCTGTAGCAGCAGGAATTTGTGCAACAAGAACTCTTTTGCCAGTCTACAAAAGACTATTTATGTAGTGTTCCTCCTCTGGTCCCATTTCAGCTCCCTCAAACCTTATTTAACATGAATAAGCTGCCTGCTAAATGCCAAGCAAGATTAGGAGAGAGAGCATCAAATTCACTGACCATAATAAAGAAAAACAATCAGACCCCAACAAGAGCCGTAGAGCTGTGCGTTCAGATACTGATGCAAGAGCTCTTTTACATACTTTTACTTCTGTGGCAGAATATGAACACTTTTCTGACATCTGCATCAACACTGAACTAACAGCTATTAACATCAATTTTGCAGTTTCATCTGCTTTACAGATTGAGCAATTAAATGTCTAGATTACTGGCTTTACCCAGTGCTCACAGAAGAAAAGTGTGGTAGGAATGAAGTCACATAACAGATACATACCTGGGATCAGAAGCTACAGTTACCTAGTTGCTACATATCCCCTGGCTTTCATGTTCTGCCCCTTCTTCCTCCCCAGCAAGACAAGAGGCAAGCATACTTACAGCCTTTAACCTGACATGCAGGCTGTCCCAAACAGCCCTGTAGTGTCAACAGCTGGGAGGCCAGAGCCAAGATAGTGTGCAAACCCAGAGCACAAACCACCTTTGCTTTACAGAAACCAGAGACCTTCATCATACACAGGTTCCCAGAGTAGATATATGAAGACTGTACATGATTACCCCATGTGTAATGAACTTTAAAAACCTGTGTTTAGCTTAGGTTTGCAGGATTGCTTTTGGGACGCAAAGCTTGGATGTCACAGGCTGAGGGAATTGGGGAAGTGGGACACGTCCAGGTAATCCTGAGGGAGGCAAATCAAGTTAGAAAGTTCGGGATCATTGCGTGTGCAGTCAAGTTTAACACATTTGCATTCAGATTTAATGTTTAAGAACTAAACAGAATTAAGCAGTTACATGCTTAAGTATTAATCTGTTACCAAATTGGGATACCAAAACCCTAAAATGTATTTCCAGAGTTGTTTGGTCAGTTTAAACATGCATAAGGTGGAAACAGAGAAAGCAAAGTGATAAAAATCTATTATCATATATATCTCCTTTACAAGCATAATGCATGTATCCTGCAGTAGACTCACTGCACTCAGTACCAGAATATGAATTGGACTTAAATTAAGTGCTCAAGTTTCAGATTAATTAAAGCATGTATTTCATATTCCATCCCTTATTCTTACCTGAAGCAAAGCAAAATTTCAACCTCAGCTAAAAAGAAACTCAGTTGATGTGGGTTTGTCATTTCTTTCCCCTTATTTTGCTGCATTTACTCAGAACACCACCACTAAACTCTGGAGCTATTTCTGACTGGAGAATTTTCAAGAATATCATCTCCATTAATAAAGATACTGATTTTCTTCTTAATTAAGTATTATGCCAGACTCTTCATTTGTGAGGAAAAGCATCTTTAGATGTCCACAAGCTTCAGTAAGTATTCAGCAAACTAATTTTGCCCATATTAGAAATGGGCATATTTAATATAATTAAGAAGAATTTGAAACTAAAAATTGTTTCTAGCACTATATGGTTAATCATGTCACTACAATGCAATCAGCCGTTTTCATTCTAATAACATCTCATGGAAAACCAGGACTATCAGTCTTTTGTATGAACACAGTAGCAGAAAAATCCATGCTTCCCTCCCTAAATCTCCTCATGATTCACTTACAAAAACATTGTATCAGAAAACTGACTAGACGTAACAAAACTTGGAATGATGCACTTCTGAAAATACCACATTAGGAGTGGGATAAAGAAATAGAAGGGAAAGAAGGGAAGGCATATATGGAATATAGAGAACAAATGGAAGTTCAAAGCAATTTGTCTCTGACAACACACTAGAAGTCTAGTCAGAACAAGAAGGAGTTATGGATTTTTTCCTAATTGGAGATTAAGGAAACATTCACAGTTCAGCAGAAGTAATATTTGCAAATATGCTAACTAGGACAAGAACTGCAAGATTAGTTCAACTTGCTTCAAGGGTGTAAAAGCATTTTTATCTCCTGTATAACAAAGCATTGGACTACTTACATTGTGATTTTTAACCTATTTTTACCTGTCTCCCGAATACTAGCTAATGACTGCTGCCACATTCAGAGTGGGGGATTAAACACATCAACACACTGCTGTGTTACCATGAACTCCTACACTGTCAGGAGATTCATAAGTACAGAAGAAAATTTCTAAAGAGCATTGTCTGTAAATTGTATTAAGATACTTCAATAACTTTCACCACTGCTTTGTGAAAATTCAAAGTACTATTTTCCATTTGATGCACAGGAAGGTGCAAAGAAATGTTATTTTATGTCAGTATCTCAACACTCTTCTAGGTTCATGACTTCAGTGTTAGGTTTAACCTAATAACCTTGTGACAAAACTCACGGATTCATCTGCACACACCTTCACTCAAGGCTTGAGCTAGACAACATTTTCTGCCAGGATCTGTGCATGTACTACTGACACAGCAGCCAGCAAAAAATCCTCTTCAAGGGCATTCCCAAGGTTCTCCCTCTGCATTTAAATCCTTCTTCATGTTTGCCACCGTGTAAACATCACCTATTACTAGGCTGGCCTCACCAGCATTGTCTGCCTAACTTCATTTCTTTCCCTGCTTTACATTTCAATCAGGTCTTCACCCATGTTGAGCCCCCTCTCCTGCACATAGCTTTTTAGGTCGAGGCTGATACCTGCCTGTTCAGCTGCAGCACCATGCCAGCAAAAGTTGAATTTCATATTCAGCATCTCCCAGGCACACAACAACTACAGGGAGCATTTTCTGAAATGATGGATTACTTCAAGTCCCAGCACTGAGAAAAGGTCAGGTTTCTGAAGTGTCAATAGCACTGTAGAAGGGGGTGTTTGTGTGGGAAATCATTAGGGGCAAAGCAGTAACACTCCCCTGTCCCTTTCAGATGTTGCACTAGAGAAAAATCCGCACATTGGAGTTCGTCACTTATCTGGCACCATTTTTGGCTGCCAAAGGGCTTATGGAAAGCCTTGAATGCTCAGTTATAAGATGCCCAACCACTGATCATCCCCTAATCTCCAAAGCAGTCAGACTGCACAATGAAATTCTTTCTGCAGTTTCCCCAAAGGTTGCCTAAGAGAAGAACAAACAGGAGCAGAGCATTAGCAATGTTTCCTGCAGTTTACTTTGGTCTCCTGGGGCATGAAAAAAAGAGTTCCCTTTGGTCCTTTCCAGTAAGCCCTGCTACATATGGCAGCTAAAAAGGATGGACCTTCTGAGGCAGAAAGAACTCTGCCCTGTAGCACATACACACAGATTTCAAGCAAGCAGCCAACTTTTACCCTCCTTATTCTGTAGGATATTTCTGCCTATGGAATATGCACATGTATTGTCCTTTCCAACACACAGGCACAGATCTGGGAGGAATGCAGAAAGACTGAGGCACACTTAAAAATACTTCAGTTTATAGTAAACAATTGACATAGCCTGGAAGAAAACAATGTAGAAGACCTGCTGATGGAGACCCTTCAGCTAAAGGATTGCCCATCCCCTGTGATGATTTCTGTCAGTGCACAGTGGAAGGTAGTAAGGCATACGCAGACCAGGCACAGTCTCATCAGCAAGGGGAGATGCTGAGACATGCCAGCGATCATGTTGGATTCATGTAGTCCACTAGCACATGTAGATCCATCAATAGCCTATGTAGTTCACCTTAAAATGCAGCCTTCTGTCAGGGAAGTAGACAGCAAGACCATAGTCCCATGTTAGCCTCAATCTGTCACTACACCATCACAACTATGGAATAAATAAGCTGTGCATTACTAGTTTTCTATGATCTGTGCCATCAAGCCCATATTAGAAGGATGAAATCTGTAGTGGATGGGCCAACACCAAATGCTAGAACTACTAAAAGTAAGGCATACTTTAAACGGCACAGGAACCATATACCATCCTTTGATTGAAGGAAGTCAGTTGCCTGTGCTTTTTTTTTTGGTTTCATGCCAAAGTTACCAAAAGCTACTCTTCTAGATTGAAAGCAAGCAAACAAAATCCCCCACGCTACTTTTTCTTCCCAAGAGCAGATGTTGAAATGCTTTAGGCTCATTACTAAAGAAGATGACTACATTTCCTCAGCAGAAGCTGTCTTTGTTTGGTGCTTCAGCATTAACTACTTCAAGTTCAGCACCTGCATGCTCACCATCATTTCTACAGAACGTAGAGTGAAGCACGAAACACCACCTACACATTGATAAGTGTGAAAGGCACAGGGGAAAGGTTGCTTACTCCAATATAATAGGTGGCCCTAGCACTGCTAAAGCAATTTTCTGTTTAGCTGTGAAGTACGTGGTCATCCCTGAGAAACACAAAAGGAAACAGCGGCAGATAAAATGAGGCATATAGTATCAAAGCAACGTGCCATCTGTCCACTGCAAAGCCCATAGCTTAACATTTTCAAATTAAAATACATCTGCTGAAATGCAAGCTATTCAACACCAGAGAGAAGGTCAGCTTAATTCTTAACCTTTGCAATGCTCTGGCTTCCCCATCTGAATTCAATGAGAAAGTTCTAGACTGAATATTAAAATCCATGCTTCAAGAACAGCAATGGTAATTAGGCTCCTTCAGTTTAAAGGGTACAACAGACTAGTATTACCAACCAGCCTGGTGCCCCTGCAGAACACAGATGAAGGCTGATAGCAGCTGTAGAAAAAGGAACAATTTTCACATTAATCCTTATTAATTATCTGGTTTAGGGCTGCACATACTTGACACATCCTACAATAACTACTCAGTAATATTAAGAACTGATTAAATACTGTAAGAATTACTTCAGAAAACAGAAAACTTAAGTCAGATATCTGTATTAGACCAACCTCTTTCAGCACAGGCATGGCTTATCTGGTATTCCCAATAGGGCTAACAGGCTAGAACAGCAGGTGCCCCACTGTGTTTTTACACTGTGCCATCAGTTTAGTTGAGGTACAGTGCTGGACCTGGCTTCATAGTCTGTGCACACTATGGCTTCTGAGCCAGTGAAAAGACAGAAAGCAGCACCATGTAGCATCACATGGCATTAGCCAAGGTCTGTCTAAGCTGCAGGTTAACATAACACTAACCCACTTGAAGGCCACCTACACTACACCAGGTGGTGACTGCTTTTTCAGTTTGGCTGTCTGCATCATGTTTGCACTGGTGGACCTGCACAGCTGGAAATCCTGAGCTGATTCACTTCCAGTTTGCACAATATCCAAAGTGTGTTAGCCTCCTTGCCATGTGAGACATTCACCACTTGCAGAGCTGAACTGTCAAACACCAGGTAGTTTTGCTTGCTACCTCCTGCACCAAACAAGAAATTAAGGCACTCTTGTGGCAAAGATGCTGACTTTCAGAAGCATTCAGCCAAGTGATCCTACACAGCAGTCCTCTGTGCAAGCTACTGGGGTATTCCCCATTTGAGTGGTAACTACTCATTTCACTAAAAACACCAGTTAAACACATTTAATAAAAATCAGCTATGGTGAAAAATTTCCTGCCGCATAAGGCTACAGTAAAATTTGTGACTTCATGTTTTTATCTCACAAGCAAAGAAGACACTATGTTTTAACCCAAACACATTGCATCACTTGTCAAGGTCCAGCTCACAAAGCAGTAGGGCTGAGACCCAAAGGACAAGAATCTTCACCCAGTTACTACTGTAGCAGTGCTTGGCTGAGAAAAGGAGCTCCTGTTTGCACACTGCAGCCAGCCACCTCTGGCAAGTGGGAGAGCTGAACACCACAGCTCAAGTCAGGCTGGATCAAGGCGGCTTCTGAGGGGCTGCAACACAGCTTGAACACTTACTGCAGCCAAAATTAGGGGGGTGGGAAAGGGAAGAGAGGGACAGTCACATCACCCTCAATTTGAGGTCAGGAAGACTGTTTTGGAAGCAGTAGAGCAATTCAGGTTGTGGTGGGAGAACCTCTGAGCCAGGGGATCCATTAGCTTATTTCCACTTCATTCCTTCCACACTCACTGTGTCCAGAGACACCACCAATACCTTCCCACTTCAAGAGCTAATGGAAGCCTCAGGCTTGTCCCCTCAATGCCATAGCTGTGGGGCACACGGCAAGGCCTACAGGGCACAATGGAGAAAGACAATAGCGTCAACTTGTCCCCCTCAGCTACTCAAACTTTATTAAAGGAGCAGGAACAGCTCCATGAAGAAAGAAAGCCAAGATCAATTTTTGGCAAAGACACCAAGATAACACAGCAACAAGTCTGCATCTCACTATCGTGGAAGTGACTGCACTGAAACAGGTGAACATGTGTCCCATTCCACAATACATGGACAAAATTGAGGACAGAAATAAGTTTAGGTCTTCATTAACATTCACTGACAGAACAGACTACTCTTACACAGGTTACTGTTTCTGTCAGTATTTACATTTAGAAGTACAAGCAAATTGGAATTTCACAACAAAGATATTAGTTCAGAGACAGAACAACATTATTCTGGTGACAGAATGCTCAGTAACTACATTTTCCATAAAGCAGCCTTAGGTCAGGAAGTAGACTAAGAAACACTGATAGCAAAGAAGATAAGATTGCCTAGAAACATATGAAGAAATATCAGGAGACTGCAAGCAATACTTCTCAAGCATAAATCAACAGGGGTTACATTAATGTGACTTAAGATTACACACTGAGTCATAGAAATCCACATGGTAATTTACCCAGTAACTATGACAGATACTCTAGGTGGCTGAGGACAAAGGTACCAGTTCACTTTAGGGCTTGCATTTGTTTAGATCCTGCTAAATATGTACTCTGCTTAAACACATCAAGATAAATAACTTCAGATTATAGTGTTCCTAAAAGAAGATCCATTTCTCAATCAACATTAGGGAAAGGAGCGAAGCATCAAGAAAAAGGACTAAGTGCACTTTAATACAGCATGTTCTACTTGATAACGGCCCACTTTCCTATTAGTATATCTACTCAAACAAAAGAAACTCATCCAATCTTTAGCAGACAAGCTTTCCTGCAACAATACTTGCAGAAACAGTGGACAGAAAAAATGCACCCATTCAAAAGATTCACATAGACCCCTTCTGGCTTTGGGAGAGTTGAAGCTTCTCTCTTGAGTGGATGGAAGGACCAGGACATCAGAAGGTTTTGCTGGTTTTCACTCAGTAAATCATGATCTCACTCACTCAGAACATGAGCAAATGCAGCACCAACTGAAGTCATAGTGACATACTTCAGCTTCACTAATCCCTGTTCAAGGGATCTAATCTACAGCCAGGAACCCAGCAAAGTCTGTTCAAAGTAAACTGCATCAATCCTCTATTAGAGAAGGTTTGCTACATAAAGTGTCCTTAGTTGCAAATGGAATTATTGCCTCTCCAACAGAACATGTGACATTCAAATCAATAAAGACTGCAGAAAATAGTCATACAAAATGAATACGAAATAGAGAATTTCTAACCCCCAAATTAATATACAATATGATTTCTTCCACTTCAACCAGTTTGAGTTTGTCTTTTTAAATAAGACCTTAGCTTGAAGATGAGAAAGCAAAATAGAGTGCTAAACATTGCACGTGTTATGTATCTAATTCTGGAAAAAAAAAACACCCAACCTAAAATTAACTTAATTTCCTCAGTGTTCTGAATTTTAAGCCACACAGAACACAAGTAGCAGTTTTGTAGCTGGCTTTCTTTTTCCCAAGTATGTCACATGCTGTATTTTGATTCCTTTTCCCAAATGAATACCATAGTAGCTGCTTATTTTTACAGACAAGTATATGAGATGACTGAGGTACAGCTTTAAATGTGTGAACTCAAGAACTGAAAAATATTACGGGTGATGGTTGAAGGCTTCCTAGATTGCAGCCCAACCTGCATCTATCAACTGTGCGATTCCAGGAAGAACTCACCCTTATCACTCTATTTACCATTAGCAAAGGCAAGGGCACAGGGGAGAGCTGGCGACAGAAAATCATAGACCAGAGCTATAATCCTGTCACGCTGTGTGAGTGAAAAGAAAACCAGTCTGTGTAGCACAGCTGTATACCACCCCCACATAGCTCACATTTCATATTTCTTTAGAGGAAAAAAGCCCAAAGAACAACTAGACGGGCAAATTAAAACCACACTGCACAAGGAACCATTTATCACTTGCGCTGCCCACTGTCAGAGATGCCAGCTGCAATACAGTCACTCTCCAAAATAGACATTACAGGTCGAGTAAGTGCTTTTCACTGCAATATCACTGAGAACAGTTAGATGCCCAAACCAGAATTCCTACCTGCCAGCGGGACAGGAGCACACAAGACTGGAACAATGGTACCCACAGGTGAGCCTGGCATGCCACACAGCCAGCCTCTCTCCCCACAGCACAGCAACAGGATAACACACATAGAAGTAGCAAGCCTGCCCATACACAACATATCTTTTCCACACCATTTATCACTTTGTTAAGTTGAATAAGCCAGGCTGCTAGCACATAACTTCTGAAGGTGCCCTTCCTCACCCACTTGAAAAGCAGTAAAGAAGTAGGGCTACCCAAAGCCACTTTCCTACCTTCAGAATTCAAGGCGCAGCAGCTCTGAGTCCACACCAATGATGAGCTTCAACATCCACCACAGAGATGGCATTACTACCAGCGAGTACTACCTCCATACACAGAACTGGCAAAACCTACAGAAGAAACCACAGTCAGAGAAACTTCCAGCATACCCACCTTGTGCTGATTTATAGCTCTTCATTAATGTAATAAGGGACACCTGAATGAGAGCTACCTGCACCTCAGCTCCAGGGGGAAAGGGCAAAACTCATGGTGTTTGAGCTGGGGGTGCTTTCTGGGCTGGAGTTTTCCAGAAACAGTTTCCTGGGACGGTTGGAGCTGTTGCCTTCTTGGTGCATTAGCAGCACTCAGTCTCTCATGGTCTTGCTTGCTGCAGGTCAGACACATGTCCTCCCTCTGAGCAAGGGCAGAGAGCTTGTAGGCAAAGAAACCCAAAATGCAGGCACCCACATAGTCTCAAATCTGATACATGGGGGTGTCAGTCAGATATGCATTAGCTCACTGCTAATTTGATTCAGATTGGTGTTAAATTATAGCAATAGTAACTTGCTGCTGACAGTAACTATTGAGTGGAAGAGGGTATAAACAGCGTAAACCCAAGCTGATAAAAGAAACTCATGTTCTGAGTTACTGATTTCCTGGGTTTTCTTTTATCATCCATTTACTATCTTGCTATCTATATAATTTGAAGAGCTCTGGAACATGTATAGATTAATAAATTTATTCAGTATTTGTCTGTTTTTCTTGGCTGTCAATAAAATTAAGTTTGCAGTAGAATTTTATATTTGGCTTCTGTTGGATGTCCCCTAAGCTATGATTTCCATGCTCTGCTTCAAGAGCCTTTTCATGTCACTAGCTCACTTTTGTATTTCTCAAAAAACAAAATAAAATCAAAGCGCAATTTGTGAAGCAAGGCATGAAAAACACAAGCCTGCCAAGGCTGCTGTGTGAGTACTGATCAGTAAAAGCTTACTTTGTGCCAGAAAGAAACACAGTTTTTCTGCACGTATAGCAGAATTGATTATCATACATTACTTCTAAGGCCACTTCCAAGAAAATTTCAAGGCATTATGCA
Organism: Lathamus discolor; assembly: GCF_037157495.1. Taxonomy (NCBI): domain Eukaryota; kingdom Metazoa; phylum Chordata; class Aves; order Psittaciformes; family Psittacidae; genus Lathamus; species Lathamus discolor. The sequence goes on along the minus strand of NC_088888.1, from coordinate 36,613,526 downwards.
CAGGTGACAAAGTGAGCCTGACCATCAGTTGGCCAAAGGCTTAAAAAAAGGAGATAAAAATTAGACCAGCGTTGTAGCACTTCCATGGCAGTACTATACCAGAGAACGCAGGGCAATGGTGACCAGAGGCAAACCAAAAGTCTTAGTTCTGTGCAAATGGGGCACAATTTTCCTTGCAAAGAGCAGAATTCTGCAAGAGCAGTTATGCTGCTAGGTTTCAAAACAAAGCTCCCTTGGCCTCATTAGAGCCATTCAGACACACAGTGTATGTTGCAGGCTTTGAGCTGCTGTTTCCCACTAGACCTGCAATTTGCTTTTCAAGCTTTTGCAAGCTTGTATGAAACCAAGGCCATAGCAGAAAGAACAAAAACAACAGGCTCGAGTTTAGCTGGATTGCACAGGCTCTCAGTCAACTAAAATCTGGAGCAGTGTGGTAAAAGCTCCTCACAGCCCTTCCATCTATCCTCAATAAACAGTAAAACAAAATGCAAGGGATAATTCCTCCCTCATTCCCCAACTTCTTTGAACATATCCACAGTCATGCTCTCCCAAAGGTCTAGTATTTCCCCAATCTAGCTTCATTATGTCTATCTGGGACTTCAGGGCTTAATTAACTCCCACACAGGCTGATTGCCTTCAGCTAATGCTGGGAATTAAACACAAATGTTCAGCTGTTCAGCTACCCTGGACCATCCATACCAATGTCCCTGGTAAGGACTTCAGGGCCTTTATAATGCTGACAGAAGTCCTGTCACCTTGCCGTAGGAACTCCACACTCAACTCTGTTCCGTAGGGAATATCCCCTCGGCCTTTTCCAGGAGCTGGCTGAACAGATCTCTTTTGCATATAGCTTTTGACTGGAGTGAGCTCCTACCTTCTGCCTCTATAGGCTGCGCACATTGAACTGGCATCTTAAAGGACACCACATGAACCTTCATGCTTCCCAGGTGGCAGCCAGGCATGGGCTGTCTGATACCTCCTGTAACAAGTGCACAAGCCAAGGGCCATGGAGCTTATTGCTGTGATAATTTTCAGTAAGATGCATTGAATCTCTTTCTATCCTTCCAATTATAAAGCATTTTCAAGTTTTCTGAAGGCAATCATCAAGTTGAGTGAAGGGGAACTGGATTCTAAACTATTTGCACTGCAGAGTGACATCCCTTGTAAGATTCATAAAAAAAAAACAAACAACCAAAAAACCAACCCAAAAAACCCAAAAAAAACCCCACCAAAAAACCACAGAAAGACAGGAAAATGATGTTTACCTGTAACAAAATAATTATGAAATTATTATGAGTCTCCAGACATGGACCTGTTACTGTACCTACAGTGCTTCCTCCCAGCACTTTTTTACCCCATACCTCATTCTTTGATATGAAAATGTCTTCTAGGAAGTAAAGAAAAAGAAGTGCATTGCAGGATTTGCCTTTCCTTTCCAGCACTGCAGATCTGCTGCCACCTTTTTGCCCTGGGGACACTTTAACCCATACTTCCTACCCTTCACACCCCAGTGAATGTCCTTAATTTTATTTCTGGGTGGAGAAACACCTCAGTCTTGCTGAAAAAGTTGCTTAGCCTTTGTTAAAACATCTGAAAATTCCCCAAGAAGTAGAGAGGAGGCAGTTTGTGTTTAGTGTCTCAGATATTTAGCAGATAGGAGTCCTGAGACCCAGTCCTGCCAGCGAAGACTCTTGATCTTGTGCAAAGGGAAACAGCAAACAGTTAATGCAGCCCAAACCAGGCTGTTCTGCTGGCTGAGGGACTCGTGAGTGGTGAGAAATATGGATCCTCTTGGACAAAAAAAGGAGCTAAATGAAGGATCCTTACATCCTGAGTGAGTGTTAGCCCCCATCTAAAACAAAGTGTCACCTCACAGGGTATTTCTTAGCATTTGTGTTACTTTTCTATGACATTTCTCTATGTCCCTCCATACATTCAAAAATACCCCATGAGGGTATTTTTACTTTTCAAAGTCATTGGAATCTCATGCTTCCATTCAGCATTAATTGAAGTATTGTTTCACCTTTCTGTATCAGGGGTATTGCTCTGTCTCACACATCCTCGGACTTCCTATCAAAGTTGTCCAAATTTAAGCGTTTAACTTTCCTAAGTAGTTTTCAGGCAGCACTATCACAGAATACTATTTCATGGTAAAAATAGAATTAGATCCTACCTATCTTGGCTTTGAAAATGAGATTTAAGACCAAGTAAGATCATAGGATCAGAGCATATTGCAACTAGAAGGTTGCAAAATGAGGTTAGCTGCACAGAAGGCAATCAGGAATTTCTGCCAAGGTAAGAAGGACTCTTGAATCCACTGTTCAATGCCAATCAATTAAATTGCTATGTAAGTTCATCTTCGTTCAAGACAGTGTTAATGTTCTAAGAAGAGGGGCTGGTTTTACACACACACACACACACACACACACACACACACACACCACTTTTCCTAGATCTTTCTTAGTAGCATTAAGAAACAACAAAGGAAAATGATGCTTAGAGGTCCTCAAAAGATTTCACATTTAATTACTTGCCTGAGGACTTTACCAACAGAACTTGAAATTGAGGGTCAGAAGTTCCTTTACCAGATGAGTTAGCATTCTCATTGTCAGCCAGAAATAAGCAAGGAAAATGCAGTTTTAATGACCTGTTTGACTTCATACAGACCTTAGCATCACTGCAGGCAGAAAACCATGTAGATTTTTTTTCATTTTTCCCTATGGAAACAAGTCTCTATTTTGCACAGATTCCTGAAAATGTAGCAGTATATTAATATAAATATTTTGTGTCATTACAGAAATAACCACATTTGTTAAAAACACTGTCTACATTCTAGAGGGTTTTAAAACAGGAAAAGAGACTCGTGTGTGTCCTGGAGGGACTGTTCTTATGTATGAATCATTACTTCTAGGAATCTATTTAGGTACAGATTCATAGTGCCTGAAAGATCTTGTTTTGATAATTGAATTTTGGCTTGAAAAAGAAGCGCTACTAATGCAATGAAAAACTCATGTTCTACTTCATTTCCATTGTACTTGATACTCTCTGACAATCATTGAAAAAGTAGGAAGCCCCATGTCCTTGTTGAAACTCTTCAAGACTTACACTTTTGCCAAGACAGTCACTAGCCCTTCTGGGTAACCTCCTGCATATGATGCCACCATGAAGAATACAGGTGTCCTCAGGGATCACCTGCACAACCTGGGCCACCTGAACTAGCTTCATTTCTCATATTGAAGAGTGGAGAAAAAGAAGACAAAGCTCCCTAGCAAACCAGTTTGTGTAATGAGCAAACAACTGTAGCTTTGGGGCTGAACAGAACTGGTCATGCACTTCTATAAAACCAAATGTGGCATTACATTGACAAATACTTCATGCTTGCAACTAATATCTGCTACGTATATCATTTCTAGCCCATAAATGTCTAGAAGACAATATCAGAGGGACCAGAATTATTTTTCAGATGGCATAAACCCAATTACAAGATTACTGGACGCATTTTGTTCTGCTGTAGTTGCATAGACACATGGAGAGTGAGATCCAGTCCTTTTCCTTTTGCAAATAAAGGCACAACTAGTTTTTCAGAAACTGATTTTGTCTCATCTCCCCAGAGCTCCTTAAAAAGTATTCCACTTAATGGGTTTGTTTTATTTGCTTGTTTGTTTGTTCTTATTTTCATTGGGGATGGTTATTTGGGATAAACATGGTTGGAAATTAGGCAAAGAATGAGAATTAAATAGAGTTCAATATTACCCACAGCCACTAGAAGTCTGGAACCTACTTTGTGCTGGGTATTCCTATCTTTCTGTCTCTTCTCCTCTCACTGCCTCCCTTATGATTGCTACTTTTACAATTGACCTACAGTTAATTATAAGTAAATATTACTTTACAATGGTTTCCACAACAATTCTGCAATGCTTAATATTCAGATACATGTTCTTAGGCACCATGTCCAATAAAGTTGGTTGTTAAGTATCTCTAATTGATCCTCTGATTTTAACACCATAATGACGGCTGACCTCTGTATTGTCTAATGTGGGAAAAGTTATATTTACTGTAGCTACTTTAATAGAGAATATGGGTAATTTCAGCTTTTGAATTGCTCGTAAAAAGTAGTTTTATCTTAGAATTCACCGTTTTCCAAACTGCTAGGTTCATACCTCACATTTAAAATGTAATGGTTTAAATACTTCCTTTTACTGCTTCTACTAAAAGGATTCCTAAACATGCTTCCACATCTTAAATGGAGAAAGTAACTACTGGCTTATATGTTCTAGAAGTAATTATACACCTACCATTGCTATAGGTCATCAATAAAAAATCCTTTATGTACCTCTGAATCTTCATTCTGCTCACTTAATTGGGGTTCAGAAAATGTTGTTTTCTCACGTCAGGATATTCTGACTTGATTAATTACTGGTATGATTTTCACTCTAATATCACCAACCTCATTATAAGCAATAACAAAGCCTCACAGTAGCCTGTTGAAAGAAAAAAAATATTATCCTTGTTGAGTAGCATATGAGAAAAAGGCATATGAGACATTGTATTATTTTCAGAGTGTCTTAATCACCTGTCTGTTATCACAGGATAGACAAAGGCTTACCTGAATAATGATGATCCCTCGTTATCACTAAAACCAGGCAAATGTTGTTTATGACACCCTGTATCATTTGCAAAACATTATTCCAAGTTTTGCTGCAATTTCCTTGAGGCATTACTGCGACACGGTTGACTAGAAGTTTCTTACATAAAGCAATTTAAATTGCTGTGACTGTATCATCTTGCAATATAACATGAGCAAGCAGCTACATGTCACGTAGCAGAAAAAAACCCAAGCACACAGCTGCCCTGACCTAGATGTGTACCTACTTACTAGACCTCTCAGACATCACCCTCCTAACAGATATGGCAGAGACAATTTTCTTCCTTTGGCTCCTGTTCTGCTTGGTCCCAGCCACAGAAATCTGTTCCTGCTCAAAATGTACAAGCTCCACCACAGATCACTGGTGGAGTCAAGTGAGTAAGTTTGGCCCAGCCTATTCATCGCACTCATTCTTACGTCCCAAAATAAGCAAACAGCTATTAAAAAGTTCTTCAGTTCATTTACTTCTTTTTTCTGTTGATCTAATTGACTGGATTAATGCCTGTGATTCTGCTACCTGTTTTCAAACCTCTGGCACTCAAAGATGTAGAATCAGAAGTAAAATATGCACAAGGAAGATGAACACTTTCTGACCCATCCCTCCCAGTTGCAAAGCTCTCTCCTGTCTCATAGCAGCTCTCAAGGTGCAGAATTTATTTCAAACAAAGCCTCAAACATCTTGCAGAGCTCTAGGGAAAATGGCCCACATGTACATCAGGCTTTGCAGCCTTTAGGTACGGCCTTCGATTTTGGGAGAGCCTGATACAGGAGTTTATTCTGCATGCTAAGAAGGAAAGCTTTTCCACCCTAAATAACCCAAATCAAGCAGAACAGAAATTTGCAGCAGTGTCTCTCACAGGGCAGCACCCTTCATGAAGATCAGGAAAGTTTTCTAAAGGACCAGTGGGTGGGTACTTTATGGAAACACACAGTTTGGGATGACTGACAGCACGGCTTTCAAACAGCTCCTGCGCACAAGATTCTCAAGGACAGAGAAAATTCATCTCCACGTGGGCAATGCACATTGTTTGGGGGAAATGGAAGGCTTCTAAGAAGTGCTTCAAAATGTATGCTGACTTAGTGTTATAAATTAGTACATTTTGAACTCAGATACGTACCACTTTATTTTTAGACTCTATTTCTCCTACAGTAATTTTATTTGTAAACCTGCACCTGTAGGAACAAAGCATTATTATTTATAACTCTTCTCTCTGTCAAATAAACAACCTTCTGCCAAATCCCTTACGATAACATGTAACAAAACACAGCAACTAATGCTCTAAATCTAATTTTACCTGATACATGCAGAACTAAATGAGGTTCTGGTCGTGCCTGGTTTTACTTCTCTGTGTGACCTGCAGCAAGTCACCTGGTCTTTCAGTTGCTTCCCCTCTTCTAAACAACCCAGAATGAGAAGAATAATGTAAATGGGGCAGAAGTTCAGATTAGAAGTACAAGGAGTCCCACAATTTCAGAACTGAGTTGTCCGAAATGCTGATGTTTTGCTCCATGGACAGAATAAAGCACAGCTCTGCATTGTGATACTGTTGGAACTGCAAATATCTTGGCTGCATTAGGAAAGCTTTCTGGCAGTTGCTGAAGTCCAGGAAAGGCTCACTGGGAAATAAAACTCAGACTTGCAGAAAATGGTTGGCTTGGGAAGTTGTTCTTCCAGGACAGAAATGAAAATGTTGCCAACGATCACAGTGTGAGCAACCGAGACCCAAAAATGTTCTGTATGAGTCCGGGAACAAATTCCCTGTTGGGCCAGCCTGGACACGGTTGGCATGTTAGCTGGTTTGACGGTCTCTTCTTCTGACCAAATCTCGCCCCTCACCAACAAACTGGAACAGATTTCTCAAAACTAAAGTGTTTCCCAAAAACTCAGAACTAGGAGAATTTGGAACTGGTTATATGTCCCATATAAATGGCACCGACTGTACTATCTCTATTTTACAAACTACCCTGAAATGCTTCTGAAAGCAGGTCACATGGTAGTTAATTCCAACAGATATATAAAGTCTGGAATAAATTTAGGAATAAACTGCCTGGCGCAGGCAGGCAGCACTATGGCATGCTCACTATCTTAGAGTCTTCATACCTAATTTCCTGTGTGAAATAAATTGCTCTCTTCTTCCTGTAGAAATGTAACTACTTTTCTAAGGCAAAACTGCTTAATTAAAATGCTTTTCTCTGCAAACCTTTCTGCTCTGTTACTTGAATACAAATTCCAGTTGTCTTGAAATACCAATGTCTCTTAATGAAACTGAAGTTGACATTTCAGGGAATGCTCATGTAAATTCTATCTCCACAGAGAGTGAGCACAAAACACAAGCTCTCAGTCTAAATGTGAATAATGCTAAATAACCTACAAGAGACACATGCTGTTACTGAAAGAAGGGGTTTAAAACAGCAGCATTACTGTAAGTCATTTGTGATGCAAGGGTTATTGATTAGCAGAGTCTGTGATTTGTTCACCTGACAATAAAAATTTATCTTAAAGCAGTAAGAGCCCCAAGTGCTACTGCTGGAGCCAACAGCACCAGGTCCCCGCGCTGTAAAGAATTTCAGGGGAGAAAAAGTGTTAAGCACGTTTCTGAAAAGCAACCTCAGCCTAGTTTTGTTTCTCTAAATCTAGTCATGATGCTACTTAATATTTCACTCTGAAAACCCTGGCTCAATGGAAAGAATCTTATCCCAATTCGTCTGCTACATTGTATTAGTATTGCCCCAATATTGGTAATTGGCTTTTGGCAGCCTTGTTACATCTTAGGCAGTCTTGTAAAAAAGATAAATATAACACAAAATTTACAGAGGTGGGTGGAATTGAAATCATGAAAAATCGCAATCATAAAAAACTGAATCTGTGTGCACTGAAGTAAGTGTTCTTCATATCACTTATGTCACTGAGCTATAAAAGACTAGAAAATTCCCAGTGTTTTCCAAGCTAAGCAAACATGACAAACTAAGTATATCAAATATTACATTTCCTTGATTTTTTTCCCCCCTTCTTTTTCTGGCCAATGTACTGGAAGTCACTGGCTGCTGAATCGGTTCCTATTGCATTATCTAAAGCAAAGCTTTCTCATTCTAGTCATCACAAAAGCAAAACCTTTAAAATTGACTGCTAAGAAATTGCCAGCATATTTTTCACACTTGCTATCTCATTTTCCAGTGACCTGTGATGACATACTGCAGTCAGATCACTATAAAACACCAGGACTGGAGAAAGATCTCATTAGAAGTTCCTTATAAAGAAGGCAGTATTTCTACATAATAACAAAGCAGAAGCTCCTTCTTTCAAAATAGGTAGTAAAATATACTTTTCAGAAACTGTGATAAATACCTTCAATTTAAGTTCATATAATTCCTGCCTGATTGACTCTAATGAGTCTCCATTTGTCTTGTAAACTGCATATTTAATCACTGTGTTTAAAATGACATCAGGTTATTAAAGTCTTCAGTATATCTGATATGAAAAGTTATTAACTAGCTGATTTGCAAGCCTGAAGGACTTAAGAATCTGCATTAAATAATACATTATTTATGGATGGATACAAAAATGCCCGTGTGCTGCTTGTGAGACCTGGGGGAATTTTGACATGCAAATCATAAAATCTGATCTTGGGAAACTCCAAGTGTTTCACCTGGCAGCTAGTCCTGCGAGCTCCTCACCCTCACCTTTTTATTCTGATGCTCCCTAGGCACTTGGATGCGGATGGCTCACCCGGGTGAGGAGGAGGAGTTCAGCACCCAGGGCACACCTGCCTGGCCAGGTTATTCCTTCACCCAGCAGTCCTTGGGGCAGCTTCCAAGAGCCTGTGACACTTACAGTAACAGGATGAAGTTTGTTGCAAAGGACAGCAGCATTGTGCTTAAAACAGAGGTGAAAGCTCAGAGCTGTTTTTTTTGTAGGGCCCAGCCGCAAGGGAAGCAGTGGTGCCAGCCACAGGAGAGGAGGTGTCTTGTGCTCAACTGCTGGCAGGGTAAAACAGGGACCTTTTCCCCATTGAGCATCCAAACCTCCAGGCTGGTAGGTGTTTTGCACAGGGTGTCCTCCAAGTGACTCCTTGCGAGGCTGTGAAGAAAACTGCCTGCAATGGCCTAAAGTGGGGAGAAGCCCTGGGTTTTCACCTCTGCTACAAAACCCACATGTGCATTTTCTGCAGAGGCCATTTGTAGCACCAGAAACCTTTCCTGGTGATTGGAGGAGCGTGACTGTGCCATGGGACTCTGCAGTGTTTAGTTACACTAACCAGTGCTATCTGCGCTCCTGATGGGAATGCCATACTGGGTTTATCCCAAAAGGCTGAGGGAGGGCTGCCCAGAGCAGCAGGGCATGCCCCCTTGCCACCCTGGGAAGGAGGCAGATGTAAGACTCAGTGCAGCTACTGCATTAGTCGCCCCTCTGCAGCAGCACGTGGTCCCTGCCAGGAAAGCACAAGTTGTTCAGCTGCTTAACCCGGGGTTTCAGTTCCACCGGAGTGACCGGATGTTCTAATTGCCTCCCAAAGCTGTGACAGTTTTAAGCATTTAGACTTTAATTACTTGTCCAGGGCTAGGGAAGATGAAATGCCCCTCTGCAGACAGCAAGTGCATGGAAGCCTTACTTCATTTGTATGGGGCTTAAAATAGTCATCAGATTTCAAATTGAATTTCACTCTCAGGGGGATAGTGGCACAGTTAAGTAAGAAAACACACACCGATTTCCCCGTTCTCCCATCTGCCCAGACAGACCAGGCTGTCCATGGTGTATTTCTGCTTAACTAATTATGGAGGTTCCAGACTATGAACTGATTTAATAAATATCCATTTTTGCCATCTTTTTTAATTTCTTGAGACATTGTTCTTGGTGAGGTGTGACAGCAAGCCCGCCAATCAGCCAGACATGCCAAAAAACAGATGCCAAAGGGATAACAAATAAAGGATTAACAGCTATCCATCAATATGCCTGCCTTCCTCCAGACCTCCAGCGACTCTTGCAGTCAGAATCTCTCAAAGCAATAACAGAGAAGAAGAAAGGGGGAAGGGAAATAGATGTTTATTATGAGTGTATTTTGTCCATGAGATTAAAGAGATTTTTCTCTGCTACAGTATCTGGGCCTTCATATATGGCTTGGTTACTCTGCAAGATCAAAGAGCGTGGTCTGCTCATCCCTCAAGTCACGGAGGATAATGAAGGGAATCAAAGAGAAACATGAGGTATTGGAAATGAGAGGGTAGTTTGTGTCCCAGAGCTATTTTGTAACAGTGATCATCCTGCAGCAGGCTTCAGAAATGACAAGCTGCTCACTGAAACCCACAGAAACTGTGAAACCAAAATCTTAAGATATCCAGGTGCTGGAGGATAAGACAGGGCCAGCTGTTATGTATAAAACTGCTGCCAGAGTAGGATACTGCCATTGTAAGCCTTGCAGACAAGAAAGCACTTCCCACTTAATGCATCAGTCAGCCAGCCTCCTGGCTAATAAATCCTTGACAAATGCATGTCCTAGGCATATGCAAATACCTGCAAAACAGGGCTTATGGGAGGGGTCAGTACCTGCACAGTATTCCCTTGAACACAAACCCATGCCAGCTGGCACTGGGAACTGATAGCTCAAGTCCTCTGGACACGTAGTCTTCATGATCATAACTTAACCAACAAAATCTTAGTAAGGGACATGGATCTGTGGATGACTGATGGGCTAAAATGACAGCACTCAGGTGATGTGCCAGCTCTTCGGGCCCCTGCTGGAAGCATGCACAGTTTCTTTACACTCAGCTGAGCACTTTGGAAAGAGAGAAGCCCCTCTCCAAAGCTGACAGCACCAAGTTTTACTCAACAACAGAAGTGATCTAATGGTGGGTACCTGCTGGGATGCAACGTACTTGTTTATAGATTATAATTATTACAGACAGGGTAACTGCTGTGCTTCTAGTTCTTGCTGATTTTGTTTTGGCTTGTCTTCTCTCATTTAAATGCAGACCACGGGTAATGCAAACAACTGTGTGAGCTATAGAAAAATATTAAGTGAACAGTTTCTTTTCTGGTAAGTGAGGCTGTGTTCAGGAAAGCATTTCTTACAGATAGCACCATGGTTTTCTTCAGATTTTTTATTCTTCAGAGTTTTCTATAACCTGCTTAATGAGTTTTTTTATCAAATAGGGTCATTTTTGCTTCTCTTTCATAAGACAAGCATCAGTCCTACAAATTTGAAACATCAGTCCTTCGAATTGAGCTCTCTGTTTGAATGTCAGTGCTGTGATTTTCATGCTGAATATATTGATAGGATTCATACCACCAATCTGTGGCCCTGGTTGGGCTTGGCTGCTCTTAATGTCTATCTAATGCTTGCCCAATCTCTGATGCTCTGGTGTACTTTGGGGTAAGGAATAATGAAGAACACAACGTGCGAACATAAAATAATTTGCCTGTCTACCACATCACGTCTTGCTTAGCCTGCATACTAAAACTCCTATTCTCCAAAGCACAAGAAACTGAAAACCCTTCTAAAATGAATTCTTTATATAAAATCTGGATGATCTACAGCAACTTTATGGACCAGAGAATACCTACACACAAGAACGGAAGGTATGCCGTGAGCCTCGTGAAGGAAGCAGTCTGAATTTAGAATGCAACATTCCTCATCATCCGTTGCTTCATTCCTGTGAAAATGACTTGCAACGTCCTGACATTTCCCCTTTGCATCATCAGTACCATCATCAGACAGCAGTAACACTATTAACAGAGATGTTAACCTTCTATGGCCTTGGCAGAGCCAGATCCAAATAGAGCACATCTGCCTGAAGCTTAACCACACCAGAGGCTGCCCAAATTCAAGAACCCATCCCTGTGAAAATCCCCCTTGCCCACTGTAAGGGCCTGCAGCTGCTGCTTTGCTGCTGAAGATACCTGGGCTACCCACATTTGTGTGACTTGATTTGCAGTGTATTGAGATGCTGTGTGGGCACTGCAGCCCTACAGCCACTTTTTTGCTTTCCCTGGGCAGTGGCTGAGACCAGCAGCATAGCGCAGTGCTTGCCAGCTGCTGAGAGTGCAGAGTGAAGACACAACAGAGGCTTGTGCCACCTCTGTTTCAGCCTGCACAGGTAGCTTTGCCTATCAACTGGGCAATGGCAAATGGCTGCTGCCCCCCAAGGAGAACAGGAGCAATGGGGAACAGTCTCCTCTGCTTCTATCTCCTGATCCTGTTGGCAGTGGCAGATTAGATGGCTGCTGGTACGGAGAGACAGAAGTAGCCTTAAACACAATATACATGGGCATAGGTCATCTGGTTGAAGCTGGGGTCCTGTGCAGCCAAGAAAAGCTCAGTGCAGGCCAGGAAGAGAGCAAGAGAGAGAAAATAACCTGCTGATGGTCTAGGAAGATGGGTTGTCCTTGGAAAGATGACAGACAACCCATGCTCTAGTGTAAACCCAAGGGATGCTTATGCATTTTGCATAACACACACATAGACAGAGTATAAAGAAACTAGGTCCCTTTGTGGAATTGACTAGTGTTTTAAAGCAATGCCCCTGCTGGGATTTAGTTAATTTATTTAACGATGCATAAAAGAATATAGCCCTCATCTTCCCCAGGCTATGGTGAATCTTTAAGGCTGATAGATTTTTATTTTGCTTTTCAGAACTGAAGCAATTTTTATGGCTCCCAATATACTTTTGTTTACCTCTTGTATTTAAACTGTGTTAATCCAAGTGTTGAAATTATATAAATTCTGATGGAACACAATTTTCAAGGCAGGCAACTGGCTGTAAGCCATTGCTAAACAGAACATAATGGACTGGACATGACCTGAGGTCTGTCATCTGCTCTCCTGTTCGTCCACATCCACATCCCTTAAAATCTTGTAGCGCCTTTTTCTCTGCATAAAACCAAGTCAGTAGATTTTAAAACACATTTGTATTTTCCCTGAAGTTAGGCAGTTGGGATTGTCAACACCCAAGCAACAGCAGTCATATGTAGTGTTTTATTGCTACTAATTAACCAAGACAAAATATTTAATAACATTGGCATAGCAAAAAGAATGCGGGTAAGGCTTTATTAAGGCAAACGCAGTACTTCAGGTACATCCTTTTAAGCAGGACTTCAGTCTTGAGAGCTTATTTTTGGCCAGTCTTGATTTAACACTTATCAGTCATCTTTTACTCAGTTGCAGGATGTTGTTTAGCATGCTGCTGGCTTTGCTCTCTCTCTCCCTTCCTCTTTCTCATTTCAGATTATGCTAGTTTCTCCTCAAAGTTTTAAAACTTATTGGCTCCCTCACATTTCTTACATTTGAAAATTAGGTTATCTACTTTGCTGCACAGGCTGAACTCTTCCGACTCTTGCCTGTACCCACTATTTGGCAAGAGTCAGTTCTGAGCCTCGCTGTGAAGTGTCTGTGTCACTTCATTGTAAGGTACGTATTTTGATCCAGCAGTGTGCTCTCCCAGCCCAGAAAGCCAACTGTATCCTGGGCTGCAGCAAAAGAAGCGTGACCAGCAGGTCGAAGGAGGTGATCCTGCCCCTCTGCTCTGCTCTCGTGGGACCTCACCTGGAGTATTGTGTGCAGTTCTGGTGTCCTCAACATAAAAAGGACATGGAACTGCTGGAACAAGTCCAGAGGAGGGCCACGAGCATGATCAGGGGACTGGAGCACCTCCTGTATGAAGACAGGCTGAGGAAGTTGGGGCTGTTCAGCCTGGAGAAGGCTGCGTGGAGACCTAATAGCAGCCTTCCAGTACCTGAAGGGGCCCTATAGGGATGCTGGGGAGGGTCTCTTTGTCAGGGACTGTAGTGACAGGACAAGGGGTAACAGGTTAAACAGGGGAAGTTTAGATTGGATATAAGGAGGAAGTTCTTTCCTGTTAGGGTGGTGAGACACTGGAATGGGTTGCCCGGGGAGGTTGTGAGTGCTCCATCCCTGGCAATGTTCAAGGCCCGGTTGGACGAAGCCTTGGGTGAGATGGTTTAGTGTGAGGTGTCCCTGCCTTGGAACTAGATGATCTTGAGGTCCTTTCCAACCCTAACTATTCTATGATTCTATGATTTGCAGCTGTTGGCTTTGCTTAAATTAATGCATTGCTCTTGAACTGCAGAGAGCTCATACTGTATATTTTGTCTCCCTAAACACTGTCTGGCATTATAAAAGAAAATACAATTTATACTGCAATGAAAAAAAAAAAAAATCAGGCTAATGATTTGAGCTTTCATTAAGAGTATGTTTGTGCAAGAACTAATGCTACCACTGCTTCCAATAACTAACGTTACTTACCACGGCTTCCACTTTTGAGCTTTTCTTCCAACTGAAGAGCACCAAGGAATTAAAACAACTACAGAAAACCAGAAAACTCAAGAATCACTCATGTGGCAGTACAGCACGTTGCTGTGGATTTAATGGGATTGTTTTTCTGCTGCACCTGCTGATCCAAGGTGGCAATATTTATAGTGAGATTTTGAGAAGTCTGCTGTTCTGCTTAAGGGCTGTGTTCATAACCAAACTGATGAATTAAAAGCCCTGAGGAAGATGTTAATGAGATTGTCTGATGGCGGTTACCCAACTCTGTTTCCACTACCCTCACTGCTGATTAGCTTAACAAGCAACGATTTGGCATAGCTTTGAAAGGAAAACAAAGCATTTCAAAAAAATGACCAAAAAAAAAAATTAAATTCTGAAGCATTAAAAAAATAGCACAATTCTGATGAAAAAAAATGAGTCTTGCTTCTTTAAAAAAAAAAACAAAACACCAAACTTATGACATGAAATGAAAATTAATGTTCACTCTGACTTGTTTGCATTCTATGTAGTCCACCCCAAACCTATGCATGTTTAAGTACTATTTGAAAGAGTTAAGAGAATTTTGTACTTTTTACTGAAACCTTGTGGCATTTACTGATTCATTTATAAAAAGCTGTTTCTTGGAACAAAATGATAATGTGACAATCTCATTTGTAAATAAAAGTGCAGGCACTCATATTTGTGTGGTAATGTTAAATGTTCAAGTACAATGAAAAATAAACAACAATGTATTTGTAGGGCCTAACATTTTGTCCTATACTGGAAGTTCTGAGATTGGCTGTTCTTCAAGACTGTATGGAGCTACCATGGCAAAGTCAAACAAAGAATAGGTAAGGCTACTAATACAGTATTTCTGGGGTCCTTCAGGCAGAAGTGCCAAAACCTGGTGAACGTTATTTCATTCACTAAGAAGTTATGCAAAAATTGTCATCTTTGGTCCACTGTGATCTCTGAACGAGGAAAGGCTTAATGTGCATCAGGGGACACAGCCTCTGTTCAGCACTTCTGGAAAGCAGATTTACACAATTTGCACAATTCCTGTCTGGAAAAGGAACCCCAGACAGCAATCTCAGCTCTTTTTGTTTTCAGTATTTTCTTCTCAAAAATTTGTTATCTCATGTGAGAGAGACAAACATCCTTTCAAAACAAAGAATGACTTCATTTCCCTGACTCACTGGCAAAAACCAGGAGTGCCTGAAGTGGGAGACTTAACTGCAAGTGAAACTAACAAGTCACAGTTCTCTCTTGAACATTGATTCAAGCCAAAAGCAAGCCAAGAAGTCCAAGCAAAGCTCTAAACCAGATTCTAGTCCCATCAATGTCAGAGCCAAAATGCAACACTTCAGCCTGTAACTGACATTACAATGTGGACCATTCTCCTTTCATGGCAAAGGAATTGTTTTCCAGCAGAAATCTTCACAGTATGCCTGCGATATGGACAGGCCTTTGTAATATTGCTAAGTCAAGACTGCTTCCCAAGGTATAATGTTTTAAGGGTTTGGGTTTTGTTACTATTGAAAAAGTTTTTCAAACTCTTATGGCTTCATTTCTGATCTTGAACTTGTGAAGGATAATATGTTGGGAGAGTATCGCTGCAGACAGACAACTCCTCAGTTCCAAGCTTCAAGTCAGCTGGCATTGGTTCGGATTCACCGTTCTGTACCGTGCAGTTTCTCAGCTGCAGCTCTTTGGTGAAGCAGAATTCAATCTGACCAATTGTTTGTGCTTTTTCACCCTAGAAACAGGAAGGATGAGATCAGCTTGATAAGGAGAAGAAATAAATCAATCCTTCAGATATACTGCCTTATCTATAGAATACAGTAGTGCTTCTTTGTATATATGTCACTTGAAAAATGTGAAGAAGACAGGTACCAGAGGCATTCACTTTCAACAGCTTATCATACATATTTGCCTTTAAGGAGCAAGCATACTGAATTATGTTGTTGGAATTTGCCTCCCTGTAACAGTTTAGGGAATCTGCCTAATTAGTAAGCCTCATTATGAAATGCTGTGACATAGAACATCTTAGCATTTACCAAATCTGCACCATACACAGAAGCTGTTCACCCTAATGATGAACCCTGGCTGAAGTCTGTGAATATGGAAGGGTATGTGTGACCTGAAAGCCGCCTTTCAACAGCTCTTTTGTAAGATGAGAATTAAGGCAAAGAAAATTCTCCAAAAAGGAGAAAATAAACTTGGTTCTGTAACAGCTGTTACTGGAAAGAATACAGAATCAAGCTGTCAAAAAGTATCAGAAATGTCATTTTTGGACTAGAGGACAGGCTAGGAAGAATAGTATCAACCAGGAATAAGGCAAGCAGGCATGGAAGACGTTTAAATAAAAATCCCCCACACTGCTCAGGTGTGCATGTGGAAAAAAAAAATTGGTTTTGAAACCACTACAGCAGGACAAAAAAAAAAAAAACCAAAAAAAAACACGTACAAGAGAGAAATTACTATGGTGGCTATTTTTTGTTGCTGTTGCTTTGGTTTGGTTTCATAGTTTCTTTTGGTTGTGTTTTTTATTTTGGTTTGGTCTTGGCTTTTTTTGTTGTTGGGGATTTTATGTTTGGTTTTGTTTCTTTTCTCCTTGGTGTTGGGTTTGGGGTGGGGTTGTGACTTTTTTTTTTTTAAGAAACTTAGAAACACAGCAAGTGTGTAATGCATTTTAAACATCAAAGCACCTCCACAACACACTTCAGCCATTGACAAGGCTGGAACTCTGAAAAGGGCTATCTTTAGTGTACCTTTTCCTTTCTATTTACCATTAGCTTCAGCAATTAAGCACAAGAGACCCAAGCTGTAAATTACTTTCACATAACTTGAGCAGTATCCCAGTTGTACTAAAAGCAATGGCAGAACTACAGGAAACAGAGCTAGAAACTGGGGTTTGTTTTAGCTCTATTTCTTCAACATCAAGAGGTGGCTGAGTGTGCAACCCACATTCAACTCGTATGCTTTTGTGTCTTAAAGTAACTTAAAAAAACACCTGAATACAAAAACCTCAGAGTACTACTAATGCGAATGAGCTGACAACACACAAGCTATTAAATTCCAACAGCAACTTTATCTTGGCAAGTTTTCATAAAATTGTTGTCTGTGTATGGGCAATAACTCTGACGAGTGTTTTGTTGTAAACCACTTTTATCAAGCTGAGATAATAAGGAACCAATTGTAAAAGGGAAAACTATATTGTGAGTTTGCTTTTTGATTTTCTTTTTCAATAAAAGCAGAGTAACCTAGCTAGAAAAGGAAAGAAACAGTTATGCAGCCTACCCACATAATTGTTCAGATCACTATTTTGTTCCTTCAAAGGCTTTTTTAGGTCAGATACGGTGACCTGTGTTTTACACTACAGCACACTGTCTCTGCATACCACATTCTCTACTGCATCATGATTCACAGTATAATTGTTGGCAAAGAAAAGTAGAAAAAAACATTGAGGTTCTAGATACTGCTGGCTCAAACAGAAAGACTATCATCATCTTGCTTTTTTTGTACTTCTTTAGGTACAGGCTTTTGAGAACAGCCTCTGAGACAAGCCTCTGAGCTGATTTCTGAAGGATTTTGACCATTGAGGAATTTCTTCATGCAGAATGTGAGTATGGCCCAGTGAAGGGAAGAATGCTGTTGACAGGCAGTACCCCAGTCACGGCTGCCAGTCATCGGTTCCATTCAGCTCACTCTTGCTGGTTGTAGTAATTTACTATATGGCAATTAAGCTATAGTAGGAGTGCAAAGTACTCAGCTACAGCAATACCTCTACCATGGCAGCTACATCATTCATGGAAGGGATGCTGGTTCAAATCTTTTAAGACAAAGAGACCTTTAAAACCCAGTGCTCCCACTTTCTGGGGAAGTATACTAACAGCAAAGTTACTAGGTAAAGAGTAGATGCTTCTTGCACTAAAAATATTTCTGCATTAAGAAAAAGCTGTAGCAACAGTAACATAAGATGAAGTCAGTGGTGCCAGTATGTAAGCAATGTGCTTTTATTAACTCAACTCCAAGAATTAAGCAATATGTACCTGCAAAGAGCTGTATACACAAGTAACACCCAGACCTAAGTTCCAACATACTGAAGATTTTTCAATCTTTTTGCTTTTTGATAAGAAGCTCTTTGAAAAAATAAGTTGCTGGGTTTAGTTTGGTACTTTTTTGTTCGATTTTCAGTCGTGGGGGGGTGGGGCTGGGGAGTGTGTGGGAGTTTTACCTCTTCTGGAGGAAGACATTGGATCTTTGGTGTTACACCATAAAATCTTGTAAGAGCTTCTTTTATGGCAGTCATCTGAAAAATTAAAAGCTTATATAAATTCGCAAGTCGCTAGCACATCTTCCAACAGCTCATGCACTTAAGTTCACGAAAACTTAGATAAAGCACATTAAAGAACTATACAATTTTTAAAAGATTACTTATTCTCTAGAAATTGCTCCACTCATGCTGAAAATAAGTATACACACATTATTGTTTTATAAAAGATTGCTTCTTACCTCATAATATGAACTGCTTGGCTTTATCCCAGCTTTCAGGAGACAACTGAAACAAAGACGTAACATTTTTATCATAGCTCCTGTATGCAAGCATAATTTCAAAATCATTAGATGAACAGATAATCTTCGTGAGAATTTGGCAGGAATTACAGCAATGAGGAGCAAAGGAAGCTCTGCCAGGTCAAGGAAAGGTTCCCCTTTTTTTGAAAGGCCACTTTCCATCCAACTTGGCAGGGTCAGGAAGAACCCTCTCCCCCACCTTAATCTTAGGAACTTGGAGAGTTGAGTCTTCAGACACAGCTACAGGAAAGGCAGTATTACTGTTATTTGCTGGACCTTCAGAATGCTCTGTTGAGGGCCAGGTAAGACACGCAGTTTAAATGCTTTGTTTCCCCTGCCTTGAGCAACGCCCAGGTGCTCTGGTCATCAGGGAGGGACAGAGGCAGATCTGTGAGGCTGCTCTAGACACCCTCATGTTCTAAGACAGGATGGGCTTGTTAGAGTGGGAGGGGCACAGCATACTGGGAGAGGGACATGCACATGGATCTGGATCAACATCAGGGCAGAAATGTTTCCTAATGAGTATGTTTTTGAAGAAGAAAAGGTTGTTCACATTAGAGAAACAAGGTAACTCTCAAGAACCGTTAGCCTGTATATCCCTTCCTTTAGATTACTGAATCTAAACCTTCCCAAGGGAAGTCTGTACTTCCAGGGTGACAAGACTAAGGACCCAATAGGTGCTAAGTCTCTAAGTCCAAGCTTCTTCTGTAAGGAGTAGGAACGTTCAGCATCTTGCAGGATTTAGTCCACGACCACTGACAATGCTCAACCCTTCAAAGGTCGGGTTCTGCACAGGGAAAGTTTAACCCAGCCGAGCAAAGGCCTAGCTGTGTGGAATAGTCATTTTATTACTGATACAAGAAAGCCAATAAAATAGATGATGTTCTGTTATTCTTACAGAAGCCTGCATTATGTTCTCTTTTTAATAATTTGCTTTTTGGAAACAATCTTTTAATTGCTGACATTACTTTTTTTTCATTGAAGTATAAATGAAGTAATGAGAACATTAGCAATCTTTATTCTTTCCAGTAAAGATTAAATTAATTATGCTCATTTTTACAATGGAGGATATGCTCTGAGCAATTAATTTCAACGTGTTTCAGTCTCTATTCTTTTCTGGTGTTACACATGCTGATAGAGTCACAATAAGTGACTGTGCCATCTGTAAAATGTTTTAGTCACACCATCCCAGCTACTTAGATAATTGTCTTATCAGACATTATTAACTTTAACAAAATGTCTAGAAAAATCTGATTAAGTTTTACAAGACACCTACAAAAATGGTGGGGGGAGACCGATTTCCTTTGTACATATGCACAGTGAATGAGACTTTGTTAGGAGATTGTGCTGTCAGTATCGGAACATAAGCAGCATTTTAGGATTTAAAAAAAAAAAAAAAGTAAGTTTGTCAATACAAAAGAACTTACTTATTTCCTCTCTCAGACAGTGTCACCTTACAGACAGAGAGAATTCATGGTCAACACATCCTAGTCAAACGTTCTCCTACCCATGCCAAGAACTGATCGGGAAAGGACTCTGGCCTACTGGCATTTACCTGCAGCCAAAATGTGTATATACAGTGCTCTGATAAGCCACCCCATTCCCATTAAGATTTTCTATCTGGAATGCCCAGTGCTTTGGAACCGTGAGGAGGAATCAGCTGCTAGGAAAAAGCAAGAGTGTCACATTGGGGTTATTTGAAAGGACAGCATAGGGCTGCCTGCAGTGGCTGAACACCACTATTCAGGACACCCCACCTTGCTGTTAACTCTCTGCCTGTTATCCAAGGTGTTCTAATGATTTTGCCTGCAGCTTGTCCTTTCCTCTGAGCAGAGCACTGTCTTTCCTAAAAATAAACATTTGGGCTTCAGTATGACTAAGAAGTTTGGGGGTTTCTGTCACCTGATTTAGAAGTTTACTCTTATCATCGCTTTAGGTAGCAAGATACAGCCCATGCAGCTTCTCAGAATTTACTGGCTCACATTGTCTAAAATGATGCTGTGAGGAAAGATGCTGGCTTACTAAACTGGGAAGTGACCACAGAAATGCTTCTCAGAGTAGACAACCCCTCCTCTGAACTCCAGCACTAAAAATAATTTATGCTAATACATGCTTCCCTTCTACCATCAGATTTTTAGACTTTTTTTAGGCTAGACTTGAAACTTTCAGAAACTATTTGAAAGAAAAGGCAGACCACGGACTTCACTTAAGTACCTGTTAAGATCAATATGATGGTAGAGTTCTAAGGCTTTACCAAAGTATTTCTTCTGAGAACTAAGGACCGGAAGTGTGGCTGCACAAGTGCCATGTTTCTCCCACTCATGTTTCCTATAGGAGAGAAGCAAAATGTAAGTTTTAGAAAACATTATTTGCAGACATATTTGATGTGCAGACTAGTCAATATACTTAAATCAAGTATCTAAAAGGCTGGATACTGGAGAGGGACTCTTCATCAGGGATTCTATAGGTACATAGCAAATAAAAAGCAGACTAGGGACAACGTAGGCCTCCTGAGGAAGCTCTCAGGAGAACTGGCTACACAGGATTTGGAGAAGGCTGAGGTTCTGAATGACTTCTTTGCCTCAGTCTTCACTGGCAAAGGCTCCGACCACACCACCCAAGTCTTGGAAGGCAGACACAGGGACTGTGAGAATGAAGACCTTGGGCCCACTGTAGGAGACGATCTGGTTCGAGACCATCTTAAAAACGTGAATGTGAACAAGTCCATGGGACCTGATGAAATCCATCCATGGGTCCTGAAGGAGCTGGCGAATGAAGTTGCTAAGCCACTGGCCATTGTATTTGAAAAATCATGGCAGTCAGGTGAAGTTCCCGACGACTGGAAAAAGGGAAATATAACCCCCATTTTCAAGAAGGGGAAAATGGAAGACCCGGGGAATTACAGACCAGTCAGTCTCACCTCTGTGCCTGGCAAAATCTTGGAGCACATTCTCCTGGAAGGCATGCTAAAGCACATGAAAAACAACAAGGTGCTTGGTGACAGCCAGCATGGCTTCACTAAGGGGAAATCCTGCCTGACCAATTTGGTGGCCTTCTATGATGGGGCTACAGAACTGATGGACAGGGGTAGAACTGTTGATGTCATCTACCTGGACTTGTGCTAAGTGTTCGGACACTGTCCCGCACAACATCCTTGTCTCTAAATTGTAGAGACATCAATTTGATGGATGGACCACTCGGTGGATAAAGAACTGGCTGGATGGCCGCACACAAAGAGTTGTGGTCAATGGCTCAATGTCCGGCTGGAGACCAGTAACGAGTGGTGTCCCTCAGGGATCGGTGCTGGGACCGGTCTTGTTTAACATCTTTGTCGCTGACATGGACAGTGGGATTGAGTGCGCCCTCAGCAAGTTTGCTGATGACACCAAGCTGTGTGGTCCGGTTGATACGCTGCAGGGAAGGGATGCCATCCAGAGGGACCTTGACACACTTCTGAGGTGGGCTGATGCCAACCACCTTATGAAGTTCAACCATGACAAGTGCAAGGTCCTACACCTGGGTCAGAGCAATCCCAGGCACAGCTACAGGTTGGGCAAAGAAAAGAGTCAGAGCAGCCCTGTGGAGAAGGACTTGGGGGTGTTGGTCGAAGAGAAAATGAACATGAGCCAGCTTCAGTGTGTGCTCGCAGCCCAGAAAGCCAACCATACCCTGGGCTGCAGCAAAAGGAGCGTGACCAGCAGGTCGAAGGAGGTGATCCTGCCCCTCTACTCTGCTCTTGTGAGACCTCATCTGGAGTATTGTGTGCAGCTCTGGTGTCCTCAACATAAAAAGGACATGGAACTGCTGGAACAAGTCCAGAGAAGGGCCACCAGCATGATCAGGAGACTGGAGCACCTCCTGTATGAAGACAGACTGAGAAAGTTGGGGCTGTTCAGCCTGGAGAAGAGAAGGCTGCGTGGAGACCTCATAGCAGCCTTCCAGTACCTGAAGGGGGCCTATAGGGATGCTGGAGAGGGACTCTTCATCAGGGACTGTAGTGATAGGACAAGGAGTAATGGGTTAAAACTTAAACAGGGGAAGTTTAGATTGGATATAAGGAGGAAGTTCTTTCCTGTTAGGGTGGTGAGGCACTGGAATGGGTTGCCCAGGGAGGTTGTGAGTGCTCCATCCCCGGCAGTGTTCAAGGCCAGGTTGGATGAAGCCTTGGGTGAGATGGTTTAGTGTGAGATGTCCCTGCCCATGGCAGGGGGGTTGGAACTAGATGATCTTGAGGTCCTTTCCAACCCTAAGTATTCTATGATTCTATGACTGGACTGACAGGACAAGGGGTAATGGATTTAAACTTAAATGGGAAGTTTAGGTTAGATCTAAGGAAGAAGTTCTTTACTGTGAGGGTGGTGAGGCATTGGAACAGGTTGCCCAAGGAAGTTGTGAATGCTCCATCCCTGGCAGTGCTCAAGGCCAGGCTGGACAGAGCCTTGGGTGAGATGGTTTAGTGTAAGGTGTCCCTGCCCATGGCAGGGGGGTTAGAACTTGATGATCTTAAGGTATGTTCCAACCCTAACTATTCTATAATTCTAAGTTAGCCCAGTCTGAATGTTTAGTTTTTTTAGCTGTCTCCTCTGAATCAGTTGGCTTTTAAAATAATTAAGTGAAGGAATCGATGAAGTAAATCATGTTCTTATGATACAAGGGTCTCTCGATGTATTACAAGGAGATGCTTGGAGGTCAGAATAGTAAGAATTTGCCTAGAAAACAAGTATTTCTAAGTTTTGTGTAAATTTTCGTGGAGTCTTTGAAGTTAAACGTACTTGTAAAGCACTAAAAACTTTTCAGAACTAAAACTGCAGTTTCACTATTCCACCTTATTCTGGGTGGAATAGTGAAACTGCACAAGCTGCTAAGACAAGACTTGTTGCTTCAAGTTCTACTTTGGCCTGTGTCAGTATCTTCATAGAACTGCTCTCAAATCTTCCTTCTATTCTGCTATCAAGTCTTCTAATGCTAAGGAACAGAGTGAAAAAGAAAGCATTTTTTGTGGTTTTATGGCAAACTAAAACACGACAAATGATGGGGCAAAGTGTTGTGCCTGTCTTTTGAAGGCTTTCAGGAGTACTTATGTGTCCTTCTGTTTCCACAGAGAAGGCAGAGATACAGAGCCAAAGATCTGATGGCACTCAAGAAGCACGCTATTGTTAATCTGGAACTGGTTTGGAGTGGTTTGGTCCAGTTCGCACTGACCACAGGGCCCAGGTGATGGTGCTGTAGGGATGCCAGGTGAAAATACACAGAGTTACCCACAGGCAGTGTCCACACATCATCAGCTGCAGCAAGCCAAGAATACACCAGGTTCTTTTCATTGGTCCTGTGAGCTTCCAGAATTGAAAGCTACTTTAGAGTCACTACAAAGCAATTACTGAAACTTTCAG
Source organism: Lathamus discolor (assembly GCF_037157495.1). NCBI lineage: Eukaryota > Metazoa > Chordata > Aves > Psittaciformes > Psittacidae > Lathamus > Lathamus discolor. The sequence goes on along the minus strand of NC_088888.1, from coordinate 36,589,656 downwards.
ATGACACCCTTGACAGCATCACTTAAATCTGGCTGCACAGCCACATGAAAAAAAGATAATGATGCAGATACAGCTAATTAAGACCATTCATTGCAGGCATATGAAATTTCACCTTCACCTCTTCCATTTAAATGCAAATTCAAGCAGTTAGGAAATGAAACATCTGTAGGTACCAGGGAATAACCTAACATAATTTGTTTATGAAATCAAAAGAACTAATGTCTCAATGTTATTCACTATGACACATTATAGTTCACTTAGACCACAATAAGACAAGGTAATTCTACTCGAGTCTCAGCTCACAGCTGGGTGTCATGTAGATACAGAACAAAGCTGCCTGCATTCATGAAGGCCACCCATCCTTTCGCACCTCTTGTACCCATGAGCTAGGCTGTTGCACAGAGTACACACACTAGCTGTCAAGAACTTTGCTGAACATTTTTTCCTTCCTTGTAGGATACCAGTACTTTGGCAGGCACACCACTAGACTGGCTTCTACTATATAAACTTTCTCCATCATTCTCTCTATGGTGCTGCTAAGAATAAATGCTACACTTGCACACCTCAAATCTACAAATGAAGTTTCAGGGGGTTGTAGAAATGCAATGTTATGAAACTGTGTGAAAACGAAGCTAAACCTCAGAGATTTTTCTTCCCGTTTGCACAACAAGGACAAGAGTTCACCCAAATGCAGTCACGCGGATGTCACAAAGTCAGGAGCATATAGGGATGGTTCAAGGATTACAGAAATGACCCAGCTTGAAGGCTGGCTTATTATTAGGGTAGGAACAAAGAATTTCTATAAAACACAACTGCAAATGCTGCCCACAGAATGTAGAAGATTAGGGATACCCAGCTGTCCCATAGGCTAAAACTGATTTCTTCTTCTGTGTCATATATATAAACTGAAAAAAAAATTACTAAAAGAGATTGTTTTAGTTAATAAATTTGAGATATTAAAGCACACCTTACCCTTTGTCTTGTATTAAGGCATTATATCCTGTCCAGTTCTAACTCTTGGATGGCAATTGTCACAGTTTGTAAGTTAATAAGGGGAATGAAGATATGCATCTATTTTTACAGAAGCACCTGCAGCCATCATAAAATCACCAGGAAGATTCCTTGCCTCCCCTTTCAAGCCAGGGCTACACTTAAGAGGTAAAGCCAGGAAGAAACACATTACATAATTATAGCAGTCTTGGAAAAACCCTGATGTGCTATGCTAAGATACTCAATATCTATTTGCTTGTCACTGCTCATGCTCTTTACTTAAGATGCCTTTAGTCTACAACAATGAAAATTGTGAACAGTCAGTTTCACTTTCAGATTCTTATTTCTGTTGTACTGGGATTTTTACACTATAGAGTTTGGGGTCTTTTTTCCTGTTAATTTTGAAGTAAATAAAGTATTTTAACTGAAGGAATGCATATAGTGGGATTTTTACAGGCTTTTGGGTGGCTTAAAAGCTTGCATTTACAAAATTAGCAGTTACGGCTGCCAATTAAAGTGCACTTGTCACCTTATTGAAAGGGAGTGAACTACTCCATCAATCCAAATAGCAGTTACGGTGTTGTAACTTGACTTCTGCTTTTATGACATTTCTAATTCTATTCTCAGGTATCAAAATAAGTGCTATTTGCTAACCTTGAACTGAAAGGGAAAAGGTTTTGTATCTGTTCACACCTGCTGCCTACCAAAATATCTGTGTTAGCAAAATAAAGACTCATATGCACCTGTTTCTTTTTTGAAAACAGGTCAAGGCATGGGAGGTGCTAGACTTCCAACACGTTTTTCTTATTCTAATTGCAGGAACAGATTGAGGTTGCATAAACTTGTACTATCACAGAAAGAGATAGTCCGGTTCTCCCTGGCACAGGGAAGAACAGAGGAGTGGAGGGAGGAGACCATTTTTGACAGCTGCAAGTTTAGGTTGTAATAAGACACTTGTGAAACCAGTTTAAGACTCTAAGGACAAGCGTCTTCTAGCATCTTCTGTAGAGCAAGGCCAAGACTAAAGAGAGATGTACATTCCCTTCAAAACTTTTCCCTAATGACACAGAGAAGAAATGGTCATCCAATTCAAAGGAAAACTTACGGGCAGTTGTAGCTGAGATGGCTTTAAATGCTACTGCCTCTAGCTATGTGCTCTGCTTCTTAGGTGATGTTACAGCTTTCACTGTGGAAGCGGAAGAACAAATTGCATACCCATACATTGGCTCATGTAGCTCATGGTTCAGCAAATTAACTTGAATGGTCATTGATTTTAGTTTAAAATAATGCACTCAAACTAAAGTCTGTGCAAACTCAAATACCACCCATACCACTCTTTGGTCCAAGTGCCAGATTATTCAGAGGCAGAGAGAAACATGGGGAAGGAAAACGGTTCTGTTGTGAGGGGAGATAAAAATTTCCTTCTCCCTTCCCATGACCTAAGCAGGTTACCTCTAAATAAATTCCTTTATCTGATTTTAGGCTGCTAGGAAAGTAAGACAAGAGGGAGAATTCTGTAGAAAAGTAGCTAGGATGATCTAATGAGTCCTATTTTTCTATTTCCTTCTCTGTGAGAGAGGTCAAAAGAAAACATCTTTCAAGGCCATCAACACAGCAAAGCTAGCTAAGAAAAGAGGTCTGGCAGCTAGCTGTAACATCCCAGGAGCTACCATTATTCAGATTTAATGTGTCAACAGCAGCTGCTTTTCCTCCCTGCCCGCAAGGGGAGGAAACACATTCTCTCTCTTTTGCCAAGTTTCATTTCTCCAAAACCCCTGCCATAGCCCTCTTTTCAACAACTGCATTTTGCAGATGCTCTAACAAGAAAACACATTTATTTTATAAATGGGACTGACAAGACACACTGCTTTCAGTGGCCTCCTGGACACTGCTTCTCAAGAACAAAGTCTCACCCAAAGATTTACTAACTCAGATGGACTTTTTTTTTTTAATAATATCCAAAATACTTTTTAAGCGGTTGTTTTTTGTTTTTTTATTTTAATACTCACCAGAACTGGGTGCGATTCAGAGATGAATGAAGCACATCAGGCCAACAGTGTCTCATGTCTGACAAAAGATCCTAAAAAATATCACAATTAATAAACGCACCTACAGTGTTGAGAAGCTATTTCTTACATAATCTACATACACTGACACAATTTCTAGAACTTATGTCTCATTTTTAACATCCCAAACTGAAACATTCACTTGCAGAAAAAGGAAAGGCCTTTTCCCCCAGAATTCTGAAAATGCTGTTGTTGGAGGTAAGAAGTAGATAGAACTACCTAAATACCTGAATGTACCAATAACAACACGCTGCCCCAATGTCAGATTTTCCTTCAATTTATCCCTGCAGCAACTGTTCAGTCATACAGCTTTTCACATCTGTCAACATCTGCCTCCTATCCCCATTTACAACACATTTGAATGAAATATGGACTATTTTCCTTAATTAAGAAAGAATAAGGGACTAATGCCCTGGGAGAAAACACAGAGAAGAGTGTCATCCGTACTCTCTTATTTGCTGTGTTCTGGCTTTACAGTAGAAAATGGAAGAGAGAACACTGTCTGACTGTAACCTCTTTTTCACAGGTACTTTTTGCCACTGCAGATCCACTTCCTCTGTTCTCTAGATTTTTTTAGGGAGGATGTAGCTGAATGAGTCAAACCTCGTATCTACAAAATAAAGTAGGAACAGCTGCTAATGATCACAAACACTGCAACTTCAAGCAGTAGCAGAAGTACCTAACAAATTTGTGGAGTCCTTAAAAGACCATACTTCTCAGCAAACATTAAAAATGATACATTGTAAGCTACAGGTTTTGCATTTAGGATGTGCAAAGTAATTGCACTCAGCTCTGCTTGGTGAGACTGTTTCTGCTTTAAATAAATACCTTAATCTCAGTGACATTGAAATGCCATGTCCTGTTACACTCTTCAGTTTTGTCAGGCCTAGGGAAGCAAAATAAAAGTGAGAAAAGATGTTTCTCAACTCACTGATAGTAACTAGCAGCATTCTAGTTTGTATCATTAGCCTGAATTTTAAATATGCAGGATTATAGCTAGAGATTTTCTTTAGAAATACAAGTACCCCATCAGCATCTACAGTGGTTTGGAAGTAAAAAGTCAAACCATTAAGTATGGCCAAAACTCTTCCTCCCCATGCAGAGGCTTTTCATCAGGCTGTTGAGTCCCTCTCACTCTGTGTAGAAGTCATACAGGAGGAGTAAATTATATGGAAGGGTCTTGCACATGATCTCACTAATGACAATGACCTCCTCCAGGCACTGCACCAAGTGATGATTCTGCAAGTATCACCAAGACACTCCCTGGAAATCTAGACATAATGTTGCTCACCTTTCCAGGATGCATAGCTTAAACTCTTGTACTGATTTTTTACCTGTATTTGTCAGGAAACCCTTTGAATTGCTGCCACTGGCATCAGTCCCCATGAGTTGACTCCTTTGAAGCAAATTAGTTTTGCCTGTACTTTTTCAATATTTGTGCTGAGTTAAGATACTTAAAGCCATAAGCAGTCACAAGACATTAACAAATTCTGTGTACTCATGGAAGGGGGGGGGGGGAGGGGGGAAAAGGGAAACTATACTTCCCTTTCTGTTTGAGAATACTACTAATCTTGCGAGCAGATGTACAAAATAAAATGTCCATGTGGTAAAGACGATTTCTGGAGCTCAGCAAGTCATGAGATACTAAAGTGTATTTCAGTTCTGTATCAAACCATAGGGTTTTGATTTCTAACAAAATGAAGGCTTTTACTTCATTGAATCATAACAGCAAATAGATTAAGCCCTCAAAAATAAATAAATATTAAAAAAACACTCATCATTCAGGTACAAAACTTGACTTTTCCTTTCCAGGCTGAAATATAAACACTCCTATGATCATACCACAGTCCATGGATTGTCCAGTACTCTGGAGGGTGTTCACAATCGTTAGCACTCATCTGTGGGAAACAAAAATACATAGCATTTGTTACCTGTGACCAATAGCTTAAAGGAAAATATAAAAGCTCTTTCACTGGTGGTCCAAGGCTCTAATGAGACATGAGAACTGTTGCTTGCCCAAGTCAGGAACTGGAGAACTCCAGTTACTTCAGGCTGTCATGGATTGTGCCACTTAATAGAGACCAGCTGGCATTGAAGTTTTGAAGCAGACAAAGTGAATGCCAGGGGGCACCCTGAACCCACAATGTAAAATGAAGACAAAGGACAGGTTCTGAAGTAATGGAAAGTAGCCTGATCAATGCTAAATGTATGGAGCTACATCTGTATGTATCATATTTCAGATGGCAGCTCTCCGTGTTTTTATCATCATCAGATTTTTTCAAGGAGCTCAGAATCACTAAAATGAAAAACATCAAAATAAACTGTAATATTAGACAAGCACACAACCATCTTTAGCATCCAGTAGTTTTATTGTTATATCAAAAGGGAAAAATACAAAGAAGAGATTAAATAGGCTGCTTATTCCAAATAAAACAGAATATAATTGGAAAATATTTTGACTTGAGGGGCAAGGAAATGTAGAGAAGAGGAAAGATTATATGCATTCATACAAAAATAAAAAGGCCCCAGGCAAAACTTTTGATAATGCAGGAGAAACAGCCTACATATTAATTATTGTTTAGAGCAGAGTACATACTCCTGAACAATACAAAACAAATCCACATTCCCGTATCACAATATTTTCCCTGATTATTGTAATGGGTGGACTTGATCTTTAAGGTCCTTTCCAACCATAGTTGATTCTACTCTGCCTAGTAATTAAGGCTTTTTTTTTTTTTTTAATAAACACTATTCATGATTAAATAACAACCTTCTCAGATTTTCTTTCCCTATACTAATAGCTTTTCTTTTTGGCTCTACATCCTGCCTTAATTATGCCACAATGCCTTTTATGGATGCCAAAGCAAGAGCAGAGCGTAGAGAAGACCAGAGAAGCCTGTAATCTCACTAATTGCCTTCCACATGCCACAAGCCAGTGGCAGCTGAATTGTGAGCTCTGCAAGACTTTCTTGATCTGTGTCCATTTCCTTCCTCTCCTTTCTTGCCACCAATAACAGAAGCAATTATACCCAGCAACAGCTTTTTTTTTTCCTGAAAGGAGTATTTTTCAACAAATATACATTGTAAGTGCTTCAACAACATCTCTCCTGTCATGGCACAAGCTTTGTGGAGCTGAAAGAGTTCAGCTATCTAGCCCAAAATACAGCCAGTTAATACCAGCAGCTAATGCATCATCCCCTGAAAAAAAACCCACCAAACCCAAGCAACCAACAGCTAACCAGATTGCTCAAGTAAGGATAGTAACAAGAACAGTGCAATTGTGTTCCTTATTCAACCTTTAACCGTGGGTCTCAGACATGCTAAAGGAAAGCCCAGAGTATTTTAAATTTGGAATCAGTTCTCCCCTATCACAGCACTAACCTTAGCAGCAGCTTCTTCTATACATTTCATCAGGCTCTCAGTAACACTGTGTGCTGGCAGAACTGTGAGATCAATGCAATGTACAGTGCACTAGTTCAGAATCTGCATGCTTTTCCAGCTTCACTCATCCTCCTTTTTAATTTCACATACAGCATTTTTCCATTGTTCATTTTAAATCATTATCATGAAATCAACTAATGCTAATCTGAGAAGCTGGGTACTGTGCTGCTTCTGCAAAAACACTTCTTGTCAGCCTTCCTGTTTATCATATACTGATCACTGAAGGATTAATTCAACCTCAGGCAAGAACCAACTTCAAACAGTTAACAAATGCATCTTTTCAAGTAGACACTGGACCACAGAAAGACTTCTATATCTAGATTAATTTGAAAAAGGAACATTGCTTTCTCCCGGTTTAAAGCAATCTGATAATCAAGCAAATACAAATTAACCATACATGACATATAACACCAAGAAAAGTGCCAAAGAGCCTCTACAGCACCCACCATGCTGAAAGGGAGTGCTGAAGAGAGATTAGCGTATTTGTAACAGCAAGACACAGGACAAACAGTGGCTGCTAGAATTGTGGAGACTGCTTTCACCTCCAAAATGACAGGAAGTGAAACACCATCAAACTGTTATGGAATTGTTACCTGTAGAGCTGTCCAAATTACAAATCCCTTGGTACAGCAGCTTGTACATAGGAGAGGGTAGCGCTACTGGATCACATCCAGATACCCCAAGTTTAAATAAAAAGCCAGCTTCTGGGAAGTGAAATATTTAATCCTGCTCTCCTTTCCAAGCACCCTGTTTAAAAGGGCCATCTCTTTAACTAAGATCAACTTTAAGTGTTATTTTGGGATGACACATCATAACTGCTATGAAAAATTCTTGCTTTTGAAACTGTGGAGAAAGTTCACCTCCTCAATTTCTCTTCCCAAACAGTACGTGACTATTCCCCTTTCTCCTTCCCCCCACCCCTGGGGTAAAACCAATCAATTAATGCACCAAATTTATAAGGTTGGTGAAAAACTTGGGAGGAGGGAAATAAAACAAATTTACTTCTTGTTGAACACCTCCCTAGCATGAGCTGGGAAGCTAAAGTCTTTCATGTGTTTATTCTTACAGAAGACAAAGGCCCACAAAAGAATCTAAACCAGACCTTATTCACAGAGACATGTGAGGCATAGATTAAGAGTTCTCTTACAAGTTACATGGGCATTTCTGAAAAAAAAAAAAAAAAAAAAAAAACCCAAACCAAAACACTTTACTTTGTTCCAAAATAGCATATGTGAAAAGCTGAACTCATTTTGATGCACCTGGCTTAATACACAAATTAAGAAATAAAGGGATCCCTTTATCTAAGGAACTCTATGGTCTAATGCTAGATGTGACTACTTCTATTTTAAAAATAACAAAAAAGAAATAGTGTTTCTGTTCTTCCTTTAAGCCTTTGCTGTAAAATTATTGACAAAGAATGAACTCTGAAATTTTTTTTATCTCATATTTAATTACAAAAATAAAAATAAAATTTCATTTGCTACTTAACACTACAAACTTGAATTCAGGCTGTTCTGTTCACCAGCCTATTCTCTTGTCTTTGACTCTTTCATTTGATCAGCACATGCATGCAGTCAAAGGCAGATGACAGCAGGGTTTAGTACCCATTTCTTTATCATCCTTCCCATTCTCAACAGAGGAGGAAATGAATAGCCTATAAACTTGCACTGGATTCTCCCTATTGCACAAGGAAATGCCCACAGAAGATTCTTCTCTTTTTGCAATCTCCAAGATGCAAAAGCTGCAATAATATTTCCCTTCTTAAGTTCCTGAATTAAATATCTTCGTAGCTCCATATAAAGGGAGTGGAAAAGTCCCTCTTCTTGCCCTTGAGTTGCTCCTGTTTCCACCTAACAGGACTAACATTAATTTGTGACCAGAAAGTTTACGTGTGACATGAATTAGTCACATGAAGTTCAATAAATTGCACTACAGGCACAATTTATTAAGGGAATATTAAATTCGTAATTACTTGAGGTCAGCTTGAGAATTTAGTTTGGATATCTCTGTTGAAGCTATAGTCACTTTAGGTCAGTTACATGGTACAGGAATTTCTAATCACACAATGAGGAAGAATATCTCTGTTCCTCCACCTGTTCACTGCAGCAGTCTGTAGTTAAATCCCTGGGCTATTATCGCTTCCATGATACTCACTATTTTATTTTAATAGGTTAGTTTAGAAGACATGATTACAAAACACTTTTCAGCTTAATTGTGCTGGTCACAGTATTAAAAAGCACCAGCTGTACTCAGTTTAAAACACAGGAGGACCTGGTTGATGTGTATTCTTTAATTTCTGGTGTGCCACTTAAGAAAGGTCTTCGAAAGCCTGAAAAACTTGTTGAGATATGCAAACCAGCTAGGAATTAAAAGATAGGTCATCCACACACCTATCAAGAACACAGTATGTAGCAAAGTAGTATAATTAGTACTTGCACAAAATAGTGTCTCATGGTCTTTCACATAAATGATACGAGTTCTGTAGTTTCCTTCACCCAGCTATTTTTCCTTTCAACATCATGTCAACAGTTTTAAATTGAAGAATGACATTAAAAATACTTCCTACCTGAAATAACAGCAATCATATACCAATACACTGAACATGAGAAATAATCTATGTACTTATGAAAAAGCCCACAGCTGAATTTAGGAATCTCCCTTACATTAACATTGGCAAAAAGAAAGCTATTACGGGAGTATGGTTGTGATTCTGTTTCTCCATATGACTCAGTAATGGGAAACTGAGCAGAAAGTCACTTAATATGATTTTAACCTTCACTCCTTCAAAATGCTTGTCTACCTCTTACTACAGAAGATCATAAGGAATGAGCAAAGTGTAAAAAAAGCCTACATTTTCTGATGCTTAATGTCTTAAATTATTCACTGCAATTTCACTGGAAGGTTATAAACATTAGTCATTGATTCAATGGCACTACGCTGGAAGTAAGAGTAGCAGCCAGCATAAATACACAGTGGGAAAAATGGCTGGTAGGGGTTTTTCGTTTGGTTGGGTTTGGGTTTTTTTTTTTGTTTGTTTCTTTGGGGTTTTTTTTATTATTTATTACTATTCATGTAAGCAAGGGTTTGCACTGCTACAAACTCTGAATGCCCACTCATGCCAGACACTACAAACTCCCAAACACTAGCATCTCTGGTTGAAGTCAGTGTGATATTTACTTAACAGAAAAAATCACACAAATTGTAGTAAATCTGCCTTTACTCCCCCTCAAAAACAGGTAAACAAACAAATAGCAGAACAGTGGCCACTCCTTGGTGTCAGTTAGTCATGCACATATGACGTTTGTTATTGATACTTCCCTCTACATTTAACTAATGTTAAATACATCTAGTTTTCCTCAGAAACTTAGGCAGTATGTGAATTTTATTGCTACTGCTTTTATACACATTGCCAGAAATAGGAATCAGAGAAAGAAAAGAGTTCCTAAAGTACCAAAAAAATAAGACTCTAATATTGTAATAAATAAACCTAAGTCTCCCAGAACTGGGACCTTTTTTGGCCCCAGAGATTTTGGCCTGAAACTGGTTTCTCTATTATCCACAGGGTTCTTCATACTTGTGTCAGTCAACCTGATCACATCTTCCACTTTGAAGTATAGCATATTTTTACCTCAGCTGTGTGAAAAGAGGCCTTCAAGTATTTCCAGCAGAGGAAAAATGTTCTACTTAACAGATGGCAGTAGGTATTTAACAGCAAAACAGACATAAGTAGTTTGCCTTCTAGCTGTGCTTCCGATAGACATACATTGGAAGGTAAGTTCATTTTTTGTTCCCATCACTAAAATACAGAAATGCTTGGACACCCCTGCATAACTGCTTTATAGCTCTCTTTTTTCTCACTGAGTCCATACTGGGTGACTTATCATTAGAAGGCTGAAGCCAGTATTACAAAACTAAAACTTGTGCAGCAGACAGTTCAAATACAGTCCTCAGTCAGACAAAGCAGGCAAGTCTTCTTACAGAGCCTGGTGAAAATCTAGGATTAAGTTTACAATTAACAAAACATCACAAAATGTGTAAAACACAATTAAGGCTTAGTGTACAGTATGTCCTACATTAACTATTGTATCACTCCACAATCCTGTCTTGTTTACTGCTACTCTGGAATGAAGGGGAAATAGCAAAAGGTGCACCAAAATCAGTAAAGCCTTTATAAAAGATACAGGGCATAATTAAGATAAAATGCTTGATAAGCTTTGTTCACTGTGTTTTCAAACATTGACTGTCCAAGGCTAAATATGTCAGGATAAAAGAGAACAAGACACAGAAATCTCACCTTACATACAGTCACTGGCCAATGATGAACAAGATACAGTTTCTTCCAGGTATGCGGGTGGTTGTCACTGGAGAGAGACAGACAAATCAACTTTTTCTCAAGCATTTTAAGAAAAGCAACACCTTCAGCCAGAAGCACAATGATTACTAGTGTAACACATTGATTTTAGAGCTGGTTGTTGCTTATAACTTCTATTGCAATGTTTGAGGACTCCAAACACAGCAGGACCAAACTAACAAATCACACAGAAATCACATACTTGGAAACCTGCTAACACCCCCCAATTATTAAACAAATTCTATTCCTGGCAGACGATTTCTGTATGCTTTCCATCTCTTAAATATGGAATAAACATGTTGTTCTGGTTTATATTTAGGAGAGTGCTTACTGTCAAGATTTTACAACAACAATTTAAAAAAGATCTTTATTTAGGGTGCTAAGAATCATCTAATTCTTATTGATGGGGATATTAGCTGAGAAGACAGTATACAAGATTGTAACCTTAAATACTCTTCTAAAAAAGAAAGACTATGAACAGCCATAAACAATGTAGCTGACACAGCAGGAGGTGCAATTTGATCCTGCAAGTAGCTCCAATCTTTTAGAATAAACCCAGACAAACAAAAACTCAAACAAAAAAACCCAAACAAAACTAGAATAAAAAGTAAAAAAGTATCTAAAAAATGCTGAATTTATAATTTCATGGACATTTAATTCTAACACTACATTTTCAAAATGCTTAATATGAATTTTAAGCTAAATCAAGTTTATTCAATAAATAATCAAACTGTGACACTCCGAAGGCTACTTAAGGAAGAACTGAGGAAGCAATATCCCATATTTTACAAAAGCACTTGTGTTTCAAAGCCTTTTACAATAAAGAGATCTAAAACTCACAGAGGCACCAGTACAATCTTATTCCTATACAGAGGAAAAAATAAAAATGCTTAAAAATTTTGTTCAAAAAGCGTTGGAAGCCTATGTCTTTGCCAGTTCTACAGAGGCATTTTCCAACAGTTTTGAGCAGACATACTACAAGTAGACAAAAAACGTGTTGCTTCAGACACTACAGCAGACATAATTAGCTATTAAGCAACCACACTGAGCGATTAAATAGAACAGCAAGTGGGAAAACCAACAAAAACAGAACTCTAAATTATTTTGCCATTTGACAGCACTGTGTGCAGTACTGTAAAAATAAATTTATATATTCTCTAGAAGTTATTAGATACTTGTCCATCATTAATGCTTGCCAGAGATTATATATATGAGACAGCTAATTCCTCTCAACCTGAGGAAGTAGGGATGCTCCCATGTTTTTCTCACGTCTCATTTTTTTTCCCCTAGTTTTGCAAGTTTGCAATGGCCACCTTTTTCTCTTAAGCATTCACATATAACTGTGGTTTTTAAATAATTTAGCAGAATAGCTCTGGAACAAACCAGGCATAGCCACAATGAAAATTCTTAACAGTTCCAACTGGTCTTCACAGCTACTGTGGAAACCTGAATGGAACAATTCCTCAATACTGTAGAGCAGTTAAGGTTCTTTGCTTAAAAATCAATAGAAAAATGGCTTAGGAAAAAACAATTTTTCATCTATATTTGAAATAGCAGCTGAGCTTCTGCAATAGCAATCATGCCAAACCAAGTTCTCCTAGACAGTTCCTAGCTAAAGATGGGTGAGAAAATTTTGGTTATTAAATAGAGCAAGTTTTAGACACTTAAGCTCGTAACTGGAATCCAAGGAAAGCCTTGGATTTAATACCTATCCAGCTTCAAGGATACCTCCCATCTTCTTGGCCCATTACCCTGCTCTGCGCAGTTCAGCACTGTGCTTCTGCCACCAAGATGGCCAAGCCATGGCCCAGGTCCTGGGGATTCAGGAGACCTCAGCACAGTGCCTAAGCTACCAACCAGCTGCAATGCAGCTGTTATATGAAGTGCTCACTAAACTGAGCACCCTTAACACCTTTCTTGCCAAAATATTGAAAGGAAGGAGGAAAATATATTTCCTAATAGAATGCAATAGAAATTTGAGCTTTTACCACAGAAGGGTGTGATCTGGGGCATGGTTTCCCCATGGACCATTGGTATTCAAGCTCAGCTTTTGCCAAGTGCAACAATCACCAAAAGGCTGCCTGGCAGTGTAACAGCCTCAGATGGGATGCTGTATGAAAAGGAATGTAAAATCATTAGAATCAAGAAAATAGCAAGAGGAGGGAGGAGAGATATTAAAAAAAGTATACAGTGTAAGAGTTGGTACAATTCATGCCATACGGATGATTCTGGCTTTTTGTTATAGGTCATAAAATTATTTCTGATTTTTGGCATTGCTACATCACAAGTCTAAATGATTCATTTAAAGCAGGATTGCAAAGGTTTTAAGTGCAATGAATGACTTATGTTTCTTTCCTTTTTTCATGCTGACACATTAACAAATGTAAAGCTTTTCTCAGACATGAACCCCATTCCTCCAGTTAGTGCAGATGCCTCATTTCACCCATCACCTAAGGGCAGAATAACACACCAAAAATAGCACATAAAATAATAAAATTTCCACTCATTAGAAGTTAAACTGTTCTACTCTGCACTTAAGTAAGAACTGTCAGAGATTCTAATTTATAGCATAACTTACCTTTGAGTGAATTTATCTGAAGCACACCAACCACATAAAGCCATAGAAAACCAACCCAGAACCCAGTAGTGCAGCTTTGCAGGCTTCATTTTGTTAATCAATAGCTGAAAAAAAGGTGTTAAAAGAAGAAACATGTTACTTATCCAAAGTACTAAATTACAAGTGTTGAAACGCAAAAATCCACAACTATCTCAGAAACAGCATGTACTATCGACACTAGAGTAGATTTACAACCACATGTAAAATGAGGATCTCTTTCAAGGCTCTGACCAATTCCCAGCCTGTATGCCAATTTTTATAATCTAATGGAATCAATTACAAGATCATGGTTTCCTTTTTTTTCTTTACCTGTACACAGTCCCGACGGAACCACTTTTCAATAAATAATGCAAGACTCTGCTTATGGTCAGTTCAAATGCATCAAGTGGTTTACTTTGAACTTAACATTCATGTTGGCTTGACCAAGGCTGGTATTAGACACCTGCTGGAAGTCAAGTGTGATGTCCAAGGATGATATTCTCCCTATATATCAGCCAACTAGCGAACTGATGTTAAAAAATAAAAAGGTACTGCTAAAACCAGATTAGTTTCTGTTCTTGTTATAAACCTGAGACAGTCTCTACAAAACCATGTACAACCTGCCTAAGACCTCATGAACTTTAGAAATCAGGAAAGGAAAAAACCCCACCAAATCAACTTAATTTTCACCAACAGTATGACTTTCACTGAGCACAGGTCAAAAAAACCCAGCTGCCTCCTCTGGCCACCAGCCATTTCACAGCATTTCAAGTGCTGCTTCCAGGATGTGACAAATAGATGTGCGTGTGTATTTGCATATAATTATTAATGCTTCAGCAAGCCTACTTTCCAACTTTCTCATCTTGAGAACCCTAAAAAAAAAAAAGCACTATAAGACACTGTGTGCAAACCTATCTACCCCTTCTAAGGCCACTCACTACACAAGTTATATCTTTCTCTTTGTGAAGGTTTTAAAATTAACTATTTTTTGTAGCAGTCAAGGAAAGACGGTTCTGACACCAATAAAGACATTGCTGATTCAGCCATTAAGGCTAACTTTAGGAAATTCAGTGTAATTCTGATCCACAACTCATTGAAACAAGAGTCCATTCTCCGCACCATTACTGTGGGGCTGTGGACCCAGCTTGCAGATCTTCCCCAAAACACTACCCTGCAGGTCTGCAAATACTGTCCAGACCTGACCTGCAAAGGAAGCAGCTTCCCAGCTTGCAGAATGTGCCCAGATTTCAAAACCATGGCTTGGGCAACAACTGTAGCAGTTAACCAGCTAGATTTATCACAAGGTTTTGGTAAACTATGAAGAAACTACTACCATTAAGATAGCAATCTATTTCATACGCTAATGTCTCTCTAATTCATGATGGATATATTACCAAGATAAAAGGCTTGGCCTCATAGAAAGTATTACCAGATAAATATTAGTTGGCAACCGTTAATTTTCTGACTTAGGTTGTTGAAAAAAAATAGAAAAAGGTGTGTGCTACTTGTGTACAAAAACACTCAATGATGTAGAACTAATGTTTTCCAAAAGCTACCTAAACCAAGATGAACACCTTGTAGTAAAGAAATTGGTATGTTCACATAACGTACACAAAAATAGCAAATAAGTAATAAACTGCTGGGTATCCAATTCCCCCAAGAGTTCTGCATTTAAAGTGATCTCAAGTCATATGACTTGAACAGCAGGAACTGATAAGGTGGGGTTCAGCCTTACACACCTGTTCATGATTTCACCTACTGTCATTTTCAACTGATAACCAAGCAAGACTTTATTTTTCTGCATTATAAACTCCCTACCCAAGATAAAACACTGAGAGATGTAAGGAGGTTTTATGTAATATTCTGCCCTACCTATAACGAGCACATTTCTTAGGAGAGCAGAAAGTAACATTTTAAAGACTATGTTGCATGCCATTGCCAAAAAAGACTGTACTGTACAAGGGTGTGAAAAAAAAACATTTTAAGGAAGTAGACGATGGTAGAAAAATAAGCCAGCAAGCATTATGGCATTTCTTTTGCAAACTGTTATGACTTAAGTTGTCAGGCACAAAGAAACATTTTTTTTCCCCCCAGCGACTAGCTTGCCAAAAAGCATAAAAGCAATTATCTCCCTTTCTAGCAGAACTCTTATATGTGATCGAATACAGACCAGGCACAGAGTGGGGCTTAAAAAAATGCTGCTATCAGAACAGTGGAATGTATTGATTTATTCTGCATACTGCTCTACTCCCTGGAACCAGAATATATGGACAATTGCAACAGTAAGCAGATCTGAAAGCCCTGATCTGTAACTTTTGTATAACAAATAACATTTTTTTCTATTGATAAACAATGCGCAAACTCTCTCTAGGGCTTTCACCTGGAAGATAATATTGCAGCTATCATGACGCTATCACGATTTACTCAAGCCGACTTTGGTTTTGACTGTGACATTGATGGTGGGAGGTGAAAAGTGTGTCAATCTCACCTCGAAAGCACACAAATGATGCTTATTTGAAGAAACACACATCGACATTAAAACTGTACTAACAACTAAGATGTAAGAAGCACATCCAATTTTAACACAGATTTCTTGTTTACTAAAAATTACACTGGATTATTAATTCTACAAATACAAGAAAGATTAACAGATCTTACACCACCAGTTCTACACTAATAAGAGGAAATGGGGATTTCACATTGTGAAAGTTAGTTATAAAAAAAGTCACGATGTTCCAAAAGACTTCATAACAAACAGAACACTTCAAAATGAAACATGCACACATATATAAAATCATTATTTGAAACTAGGCTATCAATGCATTTTCACTATAGGTAAAATTCAAAAAAACATGAATAGCGTTGGGATGACTCTTGGCTTACTGTACCTGGGCATGAACACACAGCGCGTGTGTGAGTGCTTGTAACCAAGTCAGGACAAGGTCACTATCAGCTGTGTCAGCATTGCTCAATGCTGGTATCAAAACTACCTGCCCAGGTTTATCAAGGTACCAAGGACTTGGGAGAGTTTGCAACAGTGATACAATCTTTCTTGAACACATTTACTATTGCTTGAATTCTAACAGATTATCTTGAGGCTGCTGACACAGCACCTGCTTCTTTTGGACTCTACCAATTAGTATATCTGTACTGTGCTCCTATTTTTTTTTTTAACAGCTAGCTTGACTAATAAACCCCATATTTATACAGAATTTCCTGACTTACAGTTTAGTTCAGGCATACAGAACAGAGAAGGGGCTGTAGAAGAGTACTTAAGCATTAGCAAGAGAACTCTCATGGCATAGCACACATGCAGCTAAGTGTCCTCAGATGAGAATTAGGACAGCTAGCCTGGCATCTAAAACCACAAAAATGATCACCCAAGGTTTTGGCATGATCTCAAACAAGGCAGCACACCCTGCCTCTGAAAAAGAGTCTGACAGCCAAGTCACAAAGCCAAATGCCAGAAACATTAATTTAAAACAACGCTCTTACCTCCAGCAGCTTTAACCTCTACAGCCCACTCCCAGTTAACCATGCATCCCAAACCCGAGTGCTCGCCTAAGTAACGACACAAAGCACTTCAAATATTTCTCAGGTGCAACACTCATGTCCCCTGACACAGCGAGCTTTCCAGCAGACCTTTCTCACTACTTCTGTAACAAAGCACAATTCAAAGCAGAACTGGTGCCGCAGGGGTTTGAGGGCGAGCTTGGCAGGAGCTCGGTGCTGTGCTCAGCCCTACTGCTGGCTCCCTGGGGAGTCTTGAGAAAGCAGCGCCTTGCTTTTCTCACACACAAACTAACACCTTGCTCTACTTTTGGCACAGCGTTTTAACTTCCTGACACTATAAAATTCTTGCTCCAGCTAAACAATCATCCCATTTTATTACAAAGGTATTTTCATTAACCGTAAAGAATGCAAGCAAGCATAGAACCCGAAGCAGGATGCTTACAAGTGACAGAGTGGTGCCAAAGCTGGTGACACGTATACATAGGAAAGCTATGAAAAGAGTTTTCCCAACTGGGAAATACTGCGATTTTTTTTGGCTGACTTCTGACTTGCTTCACAGGGAATTTAAGGCATAAGAAATGAAACTCAATAGGACTCGAGCCTTTCCAGACCTTCAGTCCCACCTCACCTCGAGCAAGTCAGCGATCTCACTGGGAGAAAACAGGCAGGAAAGCTCAAGCCAGCCAGCGAGGGGCCGAGCGCTCCCTGCCTCCGGCCCGGCTGCTGCCAGCACAGCGCAGCCACACGCAGGGCAGGAGGTGGGAGCAGAATTCTGCGGGGACGCTGCTCGGCCCTGCCAGGACCCGCTCCCCGCGGCCCAGGCCTCTCTCCAGAGCCCCGAGCAGCCCCGCGCACGGGGTCGGCCACGCTTACCTCGCACAACGCCGGCCCCGGAGCAGGCTGTGGGCGGGAAAGAGGGCGGGAGCAGCCCTGTGACCTAGCCAGCAGCGGCAGGCCCGCCCCCTCCGCAAGGCCGCACGGGAGGGACCCTGTCTCCCGCGGCTGCCCGGCCGTGTCTTGCGGGGCCGTGTGCGGTAAAGCGTGTCCGGGGTACCCTGCCCCGGAGCCCGAAGGGGCATGGATCTCTTAGCTTTCCCCGCGGCCAGGCCGCGCTGGAGCCGTGCGCCCCGGGTGACCATGGAGGAGAACATTTACATGCGTGGTTTTACTCATCCTAATGTTTTGGTTGGTTCTCCTTTAGCATATTCTAGGTTTAATAATTTGGATATCCTGCCAAAAATCTGTGCAGTGCAGAGGTGTTCAGGAGTACAGTAAGGGTGCTCTATGTTCTTAAGTAGTGTACTCAAATAGCAAATAGACTGTCGATTAAAGCAAGCCCAGTAAGGGGAGCAGAGGAATGCTGACATACAGGTCTGTGATGTACTTCTCCAAAATAACGAGGGAAGTTTGAAATGCTAACAGTCATGTTTGGAAACAATAGGAAGCTTCTGAGGATGAAGGAACCCAAAGGGATGAGTCACACGTATCCCAGGTTGGACTTGGTTCAGTGTTTTCTTAGTGCTGTGGTAAACCAGGGAACATATTCCAACCCCTCTTTGCTGGTGCATGAATCATAAATACAAAGCATGATTATTAATTACTATTGTATGGCTTTAGACTAGGGGAGCTATGTCACCACCATCCTCCATTAACACATTTGAGAAATATGTAGGCAGATTTACTTTCACAAGCAAAATAACATTTGTTTGGAACAGATTAATTACAGTCTGTATAATAAGGCCTTTGTTCAAAGTTACACTATTACTCAAATGTAAAACCTGTTATTTATGTTTACACATTTACACGGTAAGAAAGATGATGAGATGAAACTAATATCTGCCCACCTTTCTGTGGAAAAATTAAAATGTCCTGCTGGATGGAATGAGTGATCCATCTGCTGTTGTTTCTGACAGTGTCTGAGAGGTATCAAAAGTTTCAGAATTGTTAAAGAGCTGAAAATAATGACGCTTTCAAGATCTTTGTATTCAGTACTGCTCCTCCTCCTCCTGCTGCTGAGGGCATCCCCGCTCCATCTGGCACTGCAGTCGCACTGCCCATGGAGACTCAGTAGACATGAGCACCGAGTTGTTCTTTAAACCTTGAATTTTGTCTTTGTCTATAAACTAGAGATGGAAAGAGTGGGCTGTACTGCACATGCAGTCTATCTTGGAAGGTCTTGTGCTTCAGTGTTAATCTTGTTGTGAAGGCCAATAGGGATTTACACTCTGGAGCTGCCAAACTCTTTGCACTTTGGTGAAAACTAAGCCCACACACAAGTTTTCTATTAAGGTGGTTTTAGAGAGACATCCAAAGCTACTCTAAAATACTGTAAGCTAATGTAGTATTAGGACAAGGAAGTCATATTTTTGTGTCATGGTATCATTACAAAATAATGAATGTTAATGGAGGCTATTATTAAGGAGAATGATTTTGAGGCGTACGAAAAAGACATGGAGAGCTACATTGACTAATTATGTCCTTAAGACCTACCATTTAATATTTAACTACGTACTGGAAACAAAACAATTAAAAAATCAGTAATTTTAAACATTATGTGGGTTGCAGATACTGACACCTATAGTGAGAAAGCCAATTTCTACTTTCAGGCTCTTCAACCGTTTTTTGTTAAGATTAGAAAATGTTCTGTTCATAAGGAGTTCATTACTTCGGTAATATGAACAACTGTTGTTGCAACCTGTTTGAAGAATAAAACCATTCATAAGAAGACTGCTTTCTCAGATAATCATTTGTAAAACAAACGTGTTCATCTTTCATCAATAGTTGGCAGATAGGCCATCTTGATACAACTCAGAATACTGGGGATTATTGACAAGCATATGTAAATACCAAACTTTGTAAGATGTAAGACTTAATAGTTACTGCCTGGAATTTAGTATTTCTTCTATGTTCTGACATTTGGTTTTATGAAAAGAAATATTTAGGAACTTTGGTCAGTTTTAGCTGCCACTGATAGTCTTCACTGACTTTGGTGGACTTGCAACATAAGAGACTGTTTATTAGGAGTAAGCAGAAAGAATTTACCTTATAATTCATAATGAAAGGACAAGAAATTGCTAGAATGAATATCTGCAGAGAGGCTATGGAAGCTGTTGGGTTCTTTGACTTTTCTTGAAGTGTGGCACCATCCTCACTCAGATACGAGATCTGCTGAGATCTGCTGAAGCCATTCTCCCAGTAACAGGCTGTCACTCAGCTCAAAAGTCAGGCCCTGACCCCTATCCGTTTCCTTCATTATGGGGATGGGGCTCCATGGATTTGCACACACTCAAATCCTGGGACACAAAAACATACCAATAAGTTTAGAATACTTTTCTGAATTGGAATAAAACTAGAAAGTACTGAAGTGCTTTCCTGAGTGACAGCCTCAATTGCTTAAACTTAAACTCCATCTTTAATACTCAATGTAATTGCTTCTGAGAACAAGTTGGTCTCCTAAATCAGAAGCATTGCGGTGAAAAATAATAGACCTAATTGTGGGAATTTCTCATTAAAATTACTATATCTTTTATTCCAATACTGACTTTTCTCTCCTGATCTCTCACTTATTAATACTCATGATGCTCTAAGTAGAAACTGGTGGGAATGTCTGAACATTTGAGAAGTTTCTTTTAATTTTTTCATGAAAATAACATTTTCCTCAAAAAGTTCTGAACAAATGTAGAAGTATCTTAGACTTTATATGCTGAAATGTGTTGCCTGAGGAAAAACAAAAACAAAACCCAACCCAACCAAAAATGAGATTGGCATGATTCATCTTTTTAAAGATCTTACAGCAAACACTTAAGAATATATTTTTCCAACTTCAAGCAGTTTGCATTTAGATTGGGATTTAAGAGGCAAGATAAAGACTTTCAAATTTTGTCTCCCTAACACAGTGTTTTGCTTTGATCATTCCCACTGCACAAATACAACAAACAAGTGTAGCTAGACTTTATTCTTAATTGTGTGTTAGTAAGACATTTACAACACTGTAAGTAGATGCACAAATTTTGGAATGTACAGAATATTCCCATGTCCCAATTTCAGGTCAATAGACTTGGTCCGTGCACGATTTTGAAAGGTTAAGTTTGGTTTAAATTGTGCTAAGAGGCTGTAGCAATGCCACAACAGCTTTTTTTTTTTTTTTCTTTAATAATGCAGTGTTAATTTTATAGAATCTTTTTAAGGCTATACTGTTTCTCATAAAAAACACTTTTTTTCTTTCTGTGGTAACATGCTAATCGCATTTACATTGATGTACAAACAGTAAAAATAATTTTGGTTTATCTTTTGCAATGAGTTTGATTTCCATGAAGGTAGATTTGGGAATTATGTACATTTAAAATAACATTTCTTTCGAACATGAGACAGTTTGACATGGTACATTGTGTGCTGCATAGGAAGTTGGACTGTTAGAATGCTTTGCTGCCCTCTAGTTGATGCACGTTTAGGTAAGTAATACTCTGGTATTTTGCGGAGCTCAAAGGGTTATCTGTAGACTGGATTTTAAATATTCTAAGATATTTGGGAGCAGGAAGCCACTGCTACTGAAATGCTCAAATTAATTTTATAAAGTATTTTCTAAGTGTACTGATTTTTTATCTTTTTTTCTTTACTTTGCAATTTCTATAGAAAATTTTGTCAAGTGGGTTTTGTCTTTCCATGAATTTTTAACAAATAAACATAATAGCTGTAATACCAGCCATTATGTTTCTGCATTTGT
The DNA here is from genome assembly GCF_037157495.1 of Lathamus discolor. NCBI lineage: Eukaryota > Metazoa > Chordata > Aves > Psittaciformes > Psittacidae > Lathamus > Lathamus discolor. The sequence goes on along the minus strand of NC_088888.1, from coordinate 36,567,976 downwards.
CATAGAATCATAGATTGGTTTGGGTTGGAAGAGACCTTAAAGATCATCTTGTTCCAATCCCCTGCTATGGGCAGGGACACCTTCTACTAGACCAGGTTGCTCAAAGCCCCATTCAACCTGGCCTTGAACACTGCCAGGGATGGGGCAGCCACAGCTTCTCTGGGCAACCTGTTTCTGATAGCGTTTTGAAAAACTATTACCGTCTTACTTAAAGAGTGCAGTGTTGTGGGTTTACATTAAAGCAACTTTGTACTGAAGAGAAAGACTGCAAATCTTTCCACACTTCAGGACTTCAGAATGTAGTGCTCTGTCCTGTGAGCGGCTATAGAAGCGGGTCAGACATCCCTCAGTACCTCTCGTGGAGTTATTAGAAGCAGGTGGCACGAATGCCACCTGCCTCTTCAGGGCATCACTGAAGGATCAGTGCCACCTACATCTTCCAGGGCATCTTCAGGGCGTCTTTCGGGCATCACTGAAGGATCAGTGCCACCTACCGCGTGTTTCTGGAAATCAGCTTCCAGTAGTGTCTTACTCTACCCAGGAGCTGTACTTGATCACTGAACAGTTGTAGCTTCTGAAAGTCTTTACCATACATGTGAGTTCTCCTCAAGAAAAAGCATAGAAAGTTCAGCGTGAGGAAAAGAAGTTAAAAAAAAAAAACCAGGACAAGAAAAAAGTCTGAAAGCAACATATAATGCTGCAAAAGACAGGCTGAGAGACTTGGGCTTGTTCAGCCTGGAGAAGGCTCAGGAAACACCTTATTACAGTCTTCAGTACCTAAAGGGGGTCTAAAAGAAAGCTGAAGAGGGACTTTTAAAAAGGATATGTAGTGATAGGGCAAGGGGGAATGGTTTTAAACTGACAGAGGGAAGACTTAGATTAGACATTAGAAAGAAATTCTTTACTGTGAGGGTGGTGAGGCACTGGCACAGGTTATCCAGAGAAGCTGTGGCTGCCCCATCCCTGGAAGTGTTCAAGGCCAGGCTGGACAGGACTTTGAGCAACCTGATCCAGTGGAAGGTGTCCCTGCCCATGGCAGGGGGTTGGAACAAGATCATCTTTAAAGTCTCTTCCAACCCTAACCATTATATGATTCTATGACATTCAGCACTACAACTAAGCTTTGTACCTTTTTTTAAGGCACAATAACGTTAAAGCCGTGTACACCGACAACACCACCCTACGCATCTAACATAACCAACATGCTTTTTATAAAACAAGGACTCGAGAAGCCCTTTTAAATCCTACTCAACGCCAGTGCCCTTGTGCGCGACGAAGCACAGAGACCGCGCCAGCAGCCTGCCGCCCACCAGAGAACAAGTACAGCATTCCCCCGACTGCTGAGGGGAGGCTGTTCAGTTCTTAAACCCGTTTCGGTGCCCTTCCCCTCCAGCTTACAGGAAGGGAGGGACCAAGCGGCAGCTCCTGCGGCGACCGACTCGGCCGTTCAGCCGTTAACGCTTTAAACTTCCCGCCTGCCACTCGCGGCACCGGTGGCCGTGTTGCTTGTTGGCCGCCGCAGTTTCCCGGCGCTGCGGACCGCAGAAGCGGGGGGTGCTCACGGCTGCGCCGCCTCCTCTTCGGGACCGGCGCTGAGGGTTGCGGCCGGCCTGTCGCGCCTCGTTTCTTCGGGCCCGCCGCTGGGTCGGTGCCGCGGCCGGGAGCGGAGGCGAATCTGCCGCGCCCGTGCTCCTGCTAACGCGGTTTGGGCGGTTGTCAGGGAGAAACAAGATGGCCGCCGCGGTGACGGAGGAGGACACGGAGCTGCGGGACCTGCTGGTGCAGACGCTGGAGAGCAGCGGCGTGCTCAATAAGATCAAGGTGGGGGAAGGAGAGCATGTCGTCCGCGTACGTGTCGCTTAGTGGGGAGGGGGGAACCCCGGCTGGTGCTGGAGGCGGTTAACGGCCCCGTGGGGTCCCTTGTGGGGCGCTGAGGATTCACGGGGCTCTCGCTGCCGTTCGCAGCTGGTGTTGCCGGCTGGGCCCTGTCTCGGCGTCGCGGCCTGGTGGTGGCGCCTGCTTTTCCCGTACGCTCAGCGGTGGCCGGGCCTGGGGCTCGGCGGGGCCGTGTCTAGCGGCTGCCTCACGTGCTGCAGCTGGGACCCGCGGGCCGCGGAGGCGAGGGCTCGAGGCCTGGCCGCCGCATGAGCACTGCCCGCGGCCCCAGGACTCGAAGGTTCACCCGGGCGGGGAGAGGAAAAGCAGCTCTAGGCCGCCGCAGGCTGCCCGGCTTTGTGGTTTCGCCTCGTGGATACCGTGCGGCCGTAGGAGCTCGCTTGCTGCCAAACCCGCTGGAAGCGTTCGACCCTCGGGTGGTGTGGGACTCGGTGGGTAGAGTTTCTCCCTGTTTCGGTGCGAAAAGCTCCTATTGAAAATTCTAGGCAGGAGTTCTTGAGGGTTGCGGTGAGTGGGTTGCTTGAGCTGTGTCTTGGAGGCTGAATCTGGAAACTCCGGGAGGATGCTGCCTGCCTACAGGGAACAAATAATACCGTGTTAAAAAAGTCTGTGTAAGATAGTGTTATGGTAGAGCGTACACTGCTTCCAAGACTGTGGTGTAGCCTGAGCTCGTGAGAGAAAGGATGTGAAAATTGGTTCCACGAACTCTTGTTCAAGTTAGAAAGAAGCCTTCAGCAGTAATTACTGTATATAGCAAAGAGCCACACAGATACAGAAGCTTAAGAAGTGCTACATTCCCTTCCAAGCTAAAGGAGAAATTAAGTTTGGATTTCAGGTCGAGGATGGTGGTATTTCTCCACAGTGTAATATTTTAAGCCTTGAAGAAGTGAGCAATCACTGCTGATATTTGAGGAGCAGCTCAACAGCTGAAATGGGTAGTGGAAGTGAGAGCATCTCTGCATGTATAATTTGATTTGTACCACTGGATTTTGGGCTGGTTGTCATACCTTTCAGCAAAGAATTAAAAATGTATCGTTCTTGCATTTCAAATGGATAATCCTTGTTTAAACTCTGTAGGTAGATGAAGATTCTATTGCATGTAACTGTGTTTTGAGTATGGAAACCTTTTTTCTAGCTGAATGTCAAATAGGCCTTTTGGGCACCTGTTAATCTCTCACATAGTATTAACTAATAAAAATATGGTGATAATACAATGATAATTTAAAAAAATCACAAGCCAATTGGATCATATTGACCGCATGAGCTGTAGTTTTTTAATTCTTGTCTTTGTGTTGTATGCAGGCTTTTGTACTGTGGTTCCCAGTTTGAGTTTTGTGTAAATATAGTTATTGTAGTTTTCACTATTCTGTAATGCTGAAAGTGTGTAGAACCCAGTATGGTGTAAGGTATCCTTAAGGCAAGCTAGCAGTTGACTTAGAAAAGTACAAACTGCATCCTACTTACCAGATTATATCTCTTACATACCTGCACAACTTTCAGCTTCTCTACTTCCTATGCTCCAAAATGACTGTCGTTTACCTCAGTAGATACAGAGCAAGACTGTCAGGGCATTAAAGAGTTTAACCACTGATGACCACTCTAGGCCATCTCTTCTTTAATCCTTGACATTACTGTTTAATAATTGGTGTGCTTATGATTAAGGCTGTTCATTTGAGGCTTTCGTGGTGTTTTTTCTAAGCAGTAAACCTTAATTGGCATGTGAGTTTGACTGGTGCTTGACAGAATTTGTTCTGCTAGTACCTTGCAAAAAGTCCATTGTCTTCCAAAAGAATTAAGGTTGAACAAGTCTTCTTAAACTGTCATTTTTTAATTGAAATTACATACCATACGTTAAAACCAAACAGAATTGTAATCATGCGTCCATTAAAATAAATGAAACACAGTTGTGATCAACAGCTTTTATCTATTGTGATAGAACTGAATGAATGGTTTACATGTTATCAAAACAGTTGTTTGTCTTGTACTTCAGAATGAGTACTGACCATTTTATTTCAAGATGGATAGGGTTAGAAAGCTAACCTGGAGGTTGTGCAGGTGTATAAGATATATAATCTGGTAATAATAAACTATAATAATGTATTTGAGATTTATTGGAGTGGATATATTAAAGAGAGAAATATATGGTCTATATATAACTGAATTGGTATGAAGCACTATAGGTAAAGACAGCTGGAAAGGATTAGAATTCAGAAGGAATTATTTCAGTGAATAGAATGTATCAAACTGTCAGCTAATACATTATGTAACATAACGACTGATTTTTAGAAAGAAACTTAAGGGTGACGACTTTGTTTTCTAATACAACCTGATTTTACAATGGGTTGCAGTTTATAAGTTTCTTCTTAATTTGAGGTAAGTTTTTCTGTTTGCCTTAAGACGCTGAGCACTGGAATACTTAGTGAAGTCATATTGTGAGAACTAGAAGATCTGTAATGTTTGCCACTTGCAGTTGAGAATTTCCTGTTTTCTCTGAGCTGCAGTGTGCGTAGATATTTGTAATTTGTTAATCATTGGAATTAATCTGATGGATAAAACTGCTTCCAATGAATTTTGTAAACATACAGAATAAAACTGTGGATACTTGTCCTTTACTGAAAATTATCACTGATGCTGTGTGATGCATGCTGTTAGAAATAGAAATGCTCTTCTGTTTTGAGGAGAATATGGCCTTTCTCTTTGCTAGGAAAGCTGTTTTCATAAGAGGAAGAAGAGCCATGATGCTGCTTACTGCATTCCTTTGTTATTTTGCTTTGGTGGTTAGGGGTTAAGCAGGGAGGGAGGAGCACACTGCCACTTGCTCAAGGATGAGAACCTTACTGATTGCAGAAGAAGAGTGACAGGGAGGGTACTGAATAACACAAGTAGTGAAGTGCTGTTCACTCTGTCACAAACTTTGGATTTTTAATATATATATAAACTGGTATGAGCTTTTAGCCTGATGCACACAGGGTTTTGGCCTGGGGTGGTCACCAGTGGTTAAACTCCTTAGTGCTCTGCCAGTCTTGCTCTGTATCTACTGAAGTATATGACAGTCATTTTAGAGTATAGGAAGTAGAGATGCTGAAAATTGTGCAGGCCTGTATCCATATGCTGGTAAATTTTACATACACAAGAGATACTTGCTTGTATATGCACAGGGTTCTTTCATAGCACTGGAGCACATGGCAGTTATACATGCCTGTGCTTTGCCTAGAATATCTGTAAACAGTTTATCTCAGCAGTGATACATTCTTTTACCCTCCAAAATCTAACGCATTACTTTAATTGTTTCCCTGCCCTAAACGTATATTTAACCACACTGCTGCATGTGTTAGTAACAGTTTGTGAATGAAAGCTTGCCAGGCAAGTGTTGCACCTCCAGTTAGCCCCTTGCAAGTCTCTGAGGTGAATGTCTCTCTCATTAACGGTTGCTGAGCTTGTCTACCGCTAATTTCTTGGGGAATGCAGAAAGTTGCATGCATGTGGCTTCAAAAACTGTGCGTTCAGCTGCTTAAGAAGGGTGGCAGTATATGCGTTTGGGAAGTTGAAATTTAAGTTCTGTTTTCTGCTTGAGGGTCTTTGGTTGGGGGGGGGGTGTGTGTGTGTGTGAAATTCCAGGGTTTCCTCTGTAAAAGCTGCAGGACTCCAGGGTTTTGTAGAAATGATGTTGAGAGATGCATGAAATGAACGGCAAGGCTTTGTCAACTAGCACACAATGTTATGCTCAACTGTGTGTGTGCAAAGCATTTTATGAAATTAAAGCAACCCACTTTTTAATCTAGTATTCCGCAGCATATTGAGATCAGTGTTGTGAAGCCATTGCTTGTTCATCTAAGATACTGCTTCAGGAATAGAACATATGAGTAAAGTGTAGGAAAATAATTACTGAGATTTTTTTGGGAGGTACTGGGATATTGAGGGTATTTGCAAGTGAATTGGATAGCTATGCAAAGGAGACCAGTGGGCAAGGATAAGCCCTATCCACAGTTTGTGCTTAGTGCCTATTAGGTCATCTTGATTACTGATGTGTTTATATGCTCTTGGGCACAGAAATCAGTTTCCAAAGTCCCCAGGTGGGAAAACACTGTCTCAAGTTCTGTCCTAGGACAATAAGCTGTCTTGTTTAAGTGCTGGACAGGTGTGTTCTAGCACAATAAAAGACAAAAGCCTTAATAAAAGAGGACTCAAGGGACATGCTACCTACCTATGTATGAAAGTGAACCTGCTATTCTGGAGAATGGCAACATCTGGGAGAAATTGACACCATGTCATTAAATAATGAGAAGTGGAAGAAAAGCACCTCAATCAGTATTTAAAAGCTGCTGGGTTGGACTTAGAGGAGTGGAGCAGGCAAATAATCACAGTTATGTGAAAAGCAATGCTAATTGTGATATTGTTCTGCTATCTCAGTCAGACACTGGATTGGCTGATGTGACGGCAACCACTTTCAGACAGCTTTGTTCTACTGTCTCATGATCCAGACCCTTAAGGGGGTTTACCCCTAACCATGTGTCATGGCTGGTGTCTTTTATTTTCGACAGTTGTGATAGCCAGTCTGTTTCACAATTGCTTTGTTGTTATTCTTGTCTTTTTACTTAAGTATGCTTGGTTTCAGTGGCATCAGTGGGAAGGAGTGATCATTGCAATCATCTGAAACTTTTCATACTGACATAAGACTAAATAATCAAGTTGTTAGCTATTGGTTGGAAAGCTATATGTAAACTGATTTTGAAAGATAACTTTTAAATTAATGTGTTGTAAGAGGATTTTCTGGTGGAATACTGCACCCCCAGCACATTAAAAAATTTAACAGTGCCTGTATGACCATTGCATGCAACTGTGGTAAGCATTTTACAGTTACGATGCAAGAAAGTTAAAAAGATTTCCTATTACTTCGTATTCTTTGAAAAGGTGTCCAAAGATGGTTCTGCTTAAAAAGGAAGCATTTATCTTATTTTTCTCATGGAAGGAGTTGTTTTGTTTTTTTTTTTTTGTGGGAGGAAACAGTCACAGGGTAATCTGTGTTTAGTTACCTTTAGTAATATATGTGAGAAAATCCAGACACTCGTCGTACTGTTCTTATTCTTAGTTATGGAAATTAATCTTTCTTTAAAAGCTTGCTTTCTTTGCTCTTGAGAAACCTGTCAGAGAGTAGCACTGCCATTTATATTTCATCATGGCTACTTCAAAATGTCAGATTAAGAGTTGATTAAAGTGGCAAATTACTTCATCAAATGTAATGTGTATCTGTTTGATATGTTCACAGGAAGAAGCAGAGAAACTGTAGTGTTTAAAAAAAAAAATCAAAAAATAGGCCAGATTTAGGCTTAGGTTTAAGCTTAAACATTCAAAATAGTACTCAGAAGAATTCTGATGCTTAAGATACTAAAAATCAGTTAGGTAAAACCTCACTACAGGAGTATTTGACTGGAATCATGTTGTCTTTTCCTTGTTGTTTTCTTTGATAAATTTGGTTTCTTTGAGTGTGATCTGACAAGAAGTTGCAGGGATTTGTGTTAAGACATTAACTTTAAAAAATGTATTATCATAAGCTGTGTGTTTGTGTTTCCTGAATGAATTGTAAATGAAAGGTAGGTGTTTCAGAGCTGCCTGAAAGAGCTGGATTTTTAACTCTCAGAAGAAACTAATAGGAGATAATGTAGCTAATTTGGATTTTTTTTTGTGTATGAAGAAATAATTTAGGAAGTCTTGTATCAAACACTCCTTCCACTAACCCCTTGTTGTTCTCAGTCTGAAAACTTCTTTCCAGCCTCAGGTCACACTGTCTGTAATCTTAAGTGTTTTAATTGCTCTGATGTAGATTACGAGCAATGCCAAGTTGCTGGAGGAGAAGCAAGTATCTGTTAAGCTACTTGCTGGCTTTTTGCATTCTATTTGCATAGGAAAAACAGTGTTTGTACAAATGCAGTTTATTTTGTTTTTTATTTGGCAGGCAGAGTTGCGAGCAGCAGTTTTTTTGGCACTGGAAGAACAAGAGAAAGTAGAGGTAAGAAGGCCTTAGAAATAAATTAAAAACCCAGCACCCTGACAGTTCTTCATGTAAAATTAAGTACAATAACGTTAATACTTTGTTTGTGAAATTAACAAGAGTAAATTATTGCTGCATAGGAGCATGATGCTTAAAGAACACGTAACAGGACTGTCAGTGTTTCCTCATGTTTAGAAATAGGAATTGTTATATAGCCCTTTGAAACTGTAGCTTTAAGTTACTATCTCTACTAGTTTTATAGTATTTCAGTCCAGTTGACCAGAATAACTAAATATTTTTTCTATCAAATGCTTTTTATAAAAGATATCTAGTTGACTGATCAAGACCTGATAAAACCAGATTAATGTCCTTTGAAATTTAAAATATTAATGTAGGGTTTTTTTGTTTGGTTGGTTTTTTTAACAAGTTTATTGTGAAAGCAGTTTCATGCAGTAAGTTGCCAAGTATGATAATGTTTTTGATATTTCTCATAAGGTTGTTGTAGGCTTACTTCAAGATAATTTGGTTATATTTCAGGAAGAATTTTGAATGAAGAGAAGGGCTATGTACTGATACCTTGACAATATAATAATATTAAGGGTATGCTATACTAGCATGATTAAGTGACAATACTACTGAGGTATGCAGATGCAAGTTTTGTGACCTCTTCTAGCATTACCATGTTTTTTGTGTCTTTCCATTCTCTAGAGCTAGAGAGGAGAGGGTATTTCACGTCCATTCTCTGTTTCAGAAGAGAGGGATGGAAAACTGACCTATCATCTGCTAGTTAGATGGTTGTGCTCTTGCCGGAAAATGGCACAAATAAAAGAGGTAACATTAGTAAGGAAGGGCAGTAGTTATTCTATGGTATAAGATTCCCTATTCCGGAAATCTAACCCAAGATTGCTGAGAAAGACAGTGAAAGAGTGGTAATAGCAGAGCAGTGTCATCTCTTGTGGGAAACATCAGCATATTATAGAGTACCCAGGGAACAACCTCAGACTATCTGGAGAATAGTAGAGCTGAAGAGAGATTTGCTGCAGTTGATCTGGGCTCACCCTTTCCTTGAAAGGCTTAGATGTATCCTATTTTAATTTTATGCTGTAGAGACACTGGAAATATATTAATATTTATCTCTACTCTGAATACCTAAATACTAAGCATGAGATTTTTTTTTCTCTCTTTGTTGTTTTGGTTTTTTTGCAGTGCTTTCTTGTGTGTGTTAGCATTTATGACTATAGTAATAAATACCTATAACAGATCCTTTTTTCTTAAAGTTAGGTTCTTACCCAGGATATTTTGATATGTTAGAAATGGCATTTAGAATTTGGTTTGAAATATCCCTGAACAATTTTGACAACTCACATTGATTTATCTCTGTTTAAAAATAGAAGTTGAAGGTAGCAAATTTAACAAGGGAGGAAAAACATTATCATAATATCTTTGAGATTATATAGATTTGTGATCCAGTAATTAACATGGTCCACACTTCGTCAAGATGATTTGTAAATTCTCCTTTTTTTTAAAAAAGGTGTGACTGAATTTCCCTAAACTTGGCACTGTATTAGAGGAGCAGTCTGGGAGGTTAATTGCTTAACTTACCTTTTAAATCAGTACGTAAATAGATGTCAATACACTATTAAGAATCTTGGTGAAATTATTCTACCTCTGTATCTTTTATGATAGAAATAGAGACAATTCTAATTTGCCTAAACAAAGATACAGCTCTGCAGCTTTTACTTGTAGGTAGTAGAATTAAAACAAAGGTGGATTTTTGAAGACGTGACATGTGTATGCCAGGCATCATTGTGGAACATTGTACACCAAAATGCTAACTTGCTCTGGTTTTCAGTTTCTTGCTAGCACAAGGGTGATGTGAATTTCTGTTTGTTTTTTTCTTTTTGACAGAACAAAGCACCTCTGGTAAATGAAAGCTTGAAAACGTTTTTAGGTACAAAAGATGGTAAGTTTGTTATTTAGTATACTTCTCAAAATATTCTAAGTATTAAGCAAAGGATTAAATCTTTGAGTGTTTCATTAACAGTACAGTTTTCATGACATAAAGAATGCTTATGTTCCTGTCAAATGTTGTGATTACTATTCATTCAGAATAGAATTCAGTCTATAATTTCTGAAGTTAATATTGCTGAACTTGTATTTTTAACTGAGGTGACTAATGCACTTTAATACTTCATGATGAGTTATGATTTTGCTAACTTGGAGACGTTCTGGACCTGTGGAAACAGTAACCAATGAAAACCACTACAGAGGTACAGTAGTAAATGCACACATAGCAGAAATGTTAAAATAATGTCTTTGAACCAGATGGTTAGTTTAAAAAAATAATCTTACACCTGACTTTTCTAAGCAGTCATTATTTATGCTCCTGCAGTATTGCTGAAAGAAATAACTGATGACTGAGTTACAGATTATGGAGTTGGTATACAAATTAGCTATGTGGTGGTAGTTTGTTGAATGTCTAAATGATACTTGTAGGAGTGTTCAATCAGTATACTTCAATACTGAAGCCATGTTAATGTTGAATCTTTGAAGTAAGAATTGTTTCTGTCTGGTGTGTCTTTACTCTTTCTTTTTTAGGTCGTTTGGTAGCAGGTCTTGTTGCAGAATTTCTACATTTCTTCAATCTTGATTTTACATTGGCTGTTTTCCAGCCTGAATCAAGCACAGTAAGATATACTGGGTTTATTTGTATGCTATGCTGATTGTTTGGAGTGTGTGGCAATGAATACCGAAGCTATAGTAGATTTGTTTAAGCTACTTGCTTGTGTTTATTCTATATATTTTTTCATATTTAATCTGTAAAAAGTACTTATTGCCAAAGACATGCATTCCAGGAATGTGTGGTAATGTGCTGGAGTATTTCCTTTATCAAAAATCAGTGCTTGATATGTTAATTTTTAATTAATAAATTACTGCTATATGATTTCACAAAAAGTATTACAGACAACAGAATACTTTTGCAATTTTTTTTGCTAATAGTTTTACTATGTTGTGATACTAAGTATTGTTAGATGAAAATTATGATAGAAATCTACTCTCAGAGAAATTTCAGTGAAACAAAGGGCTTTGTGCAGATGTATGTGACACTGATTGAATAGTTCAGTTGGAACGGATAGTGTAGCCCAATCAATTGCTTTTAGGCTTTTGGTGTGGAGCTAGAGGTTTTTCATCATATTTGTCCCTCTGTCTCTATTTATAAATGTTTTAATAATAAAGAGTTCAAGAGGAACTGGTGCCCCTTGCAATATTGCCATTCTGAGGTCATGCCAACCACCTTGGATGTGCTGCAGCATTCTGCTTCTGCTATAATACTAATTTCAGATTTAAGAAGTGTATTTTTTTTTTTCCTGTCTTTTTTTCTTTGGCTGATACTGAATTACTTTCATCTCTGCTTCTGCCCAAACCCATGTTTTTTTAAAGTGAAACAGAGTGAAAAAGTAAGTGTTGACCTATGCTGGTGCACTTCTGTATGCACAGGAATGGGGGCTCTCTGTCATTTGTGAATTTACTGGAACAAACGGCTAGGTGTCCAAAGATCCACTTTGAATGCAGTAGGCTAAACTTGACCATATAAATCCTGAAGCATGATAACAATGAAAACTTCATACTTAAAACAACTTTGGATGGTTTGTGATAAGTTCATGTACAGATCAGAAGTAAATGATGCAATAGGCTATCATTACTTTAAAATACATGCAACAGGAAGTCTTATTCACTGTTTAGCCAAAATATTGCTGTGTTAAATAAGGTCGAAAAGCTTTAGGAGCTATATTACAATATACGTGTAGTGTTTTCTGACAGTTATTTCAGTGCTGTGATTTTTGTTTTCCCCCAGCTAAATGGCCTTGATGGTCGTGAGAACTTAGCTCGAGATTTGGGAATTACAGAAGAAGGAGGTACTGTGGGTGGTCCCCTGTTATTGGAGGTTGTTCGAAAATGTCAGAAGAATATTTCGGGCAATGGAGAAGTAAGTAGTGTTAACTTGTAATTTCTTTCTTCATTATTCTTTATTTTCATTTCAGTGATGGAAAGTAAAGAATACTTAACTGTTGCTGTAGTATATGTTTCCAGTCTTTATTAAGTTATGCCTTCAACATAACTACAGGAAAAAATGTTGAAAAATATGATTGACTATTCTGTTATTTTTAATGCCACCCTCATACTCTTGACTAATATTCTGCTACAACATAGTAACACAGAGTGAACCCAGATAAATGACACTAAACTGTTGCTTATTTTCATATTTTTAGTGTGATTTGATAACACTTTAAGCTGTATGTATTTTCTTTGGCATACTTCTAATTTTAATATGACCTGAAAACCCTAGAATTGGTTTTGTTAAAAATCTTTAAAGCTGTTCTGAAAACCTAACTAAATATCTGAAACTATTAAACTACCTGAAGGCAATGACAGTAATATTTTAATGGAATATATAATTAAGTTGTAAATTAAATGAAATCCAACCAGTTGCGTTTGTTTAGTCTCTGTCATGATTGTGGCTTGAAAGAAAATTCCCTGCACCCAAGATGCATTCAGTACCCCAATGAAAGCTTAAATTTAGTAGCTGTCATAGACTTGCTGACACAGCATCATGGTGTCACAGTTTGTGTGCTGTGTGAGTGAGGGTGGTAGCCTTGTTTCTTGTTAGGTAGTATTATGACAAAATTCAATATGTTTTTAAGAAGTGTTTATCTGAAACTTCTTAGGTGGCTCCAGTTCTAAGTGATAGCCTGTGCCCCACAACAAAATCATCTGATGGAAGGTCGAGTACACACCCAGTACCAAGTAAGGTAAGATTTTTAATGTATAATGAAAAAGCTACATAACATACATGAGAAGTAGAAGAGAGAACTCCTATGAAACTGGAGATACAGTGGCATTCATTTAAATGATCTGCAAAGTCCTGTGACTTTCTGATTGGGTAGGTGACGGTATATACGCTATATACGTGTGTGTATGTGTGTATGTGTGTATATATATATATATATATGCGAAGAGTCTCTGTGAGACCCAGGCAGGTTGGAGATAACTTGTCTGTTTATCAGGCAGCTGGCTGATTTCTGCTTGGGAGTAATAAGGTATTGGGATACAGCTGTCTTTGTGTGGGGTCCTGTGGCTTTGTTTTCCTCTGTTGATTCCTGTTAGCACAAAATCTGTTGTTAGCTAACATCTTCCAGGTCTCTAATGCACCATTACATTTGACTGGAACTGACCAACAGGTTGAGAATTATGGGAAAGTGTAGGGCACAGAATGGGGCATGATCACTTAAGCCTCTCTTCCACAGAAACCAGCTACCCACCACACTGAGTTAAAAAAAAGAAGGGGCGGGAGTGTGACAAAATATCAACAGCAAAACCCCTCCACAAACAACACCAACCCCATGAAAAACAACTAAGCACACCAAACCTGATTTAAGTAGTAAATTTTGTTCAAGTTAATGATGTGATCTGATCACATAAAAAGTTGTAATAGCTCTTTTCCAGAATTACTGTAAGGAACTTGGAAGCTTTCCAATCACTACTGAAAACTGAGAAATAGAACACTGCATGGATTTTGTTGTTTATTAATTTGTGGAAAGGAGTGATAAGAGAAAATGAAATTGCAGCTCAGTCTGGATCTGTGTCATTTTATTCCAGTTCTTTTGTTTTTTGCCATGCAAAACTATACAATTTGAAAAGCAAGGTTCATTTCAAGGTAAAGTTACTTAATTGCTGTGCTTGTTGATAGTATCTTAAAAACTAATAGGTCAGTCTGTGTAACTGACCTTTGAATGGAAATCTTAATAATTTCAGACTTGCTTTAGAAGATACTTCTTGCTTGGCACCAGCTTTTAAATCAAATCCACTGAAAAGATCTGAATGCTGCTAGTAATAATGTTGCTTTATACCTGAGGCCTGCTTTTGTCTTAGGGTGGTTCTGGATTAGCTGAGAACTACTAAAGATAAGTTGGAAGTTGTAAATATTCCACTCTCCCTTATATATACTGCCTTTCATCCTCATACTTGTTTTGACATAAGTAGGTCAGAATGAGAAGAGCTAAGTTTTTGTTACATGGCTTTTCCCCAGGAAAAGAATATTTGTTTAGAGGAGGAAAAAAGTTTTTCCAGTAGCCTGGAAAGCTGAGGCTCTTGTGCCTGACCAGTCTGTCAGCGTCCTGTTACAGGAGCCCTTCACCAAACATTCCTACTGGATCAGAGGGCAATTCGACTGACTTGTTCAGGGAAACGCACCAGCAGCATAAGTGGAACCCCTGAGTGGGTTTGCACACTTTATCCAAGTATGTTACCCACTGCTGGTGACTGCTAGAGCTCACGAGGATTAACACTAACAGTTTATGGAATAGCACTCTTTATTAATATAAAATCATGACAAATTAAGGTTCAGACATTGGTGGTGGTAAGGATTGTCTGCAAAAACAAGCTTGAAGCTGTATACAACCAGAATATAATCACTTATAATAGCTAGTATGAGTTAGTTACTGAGTATGCATAATGAAGTTCTTACCCAGTAAGTGTCCCTAAGGGGGAGAAGAAGTTCAGCCTATCAGCTGATCCCAGTAATTATGGTGGAGTCTTCCCCAAGTTTCCCTTTCCTAATTTCACATATTTATACAATTTGTTTCAGGTTAATAACTCCCCCTAATTTTCCCACCAATGTACAGAGTGGTCAGTTAATGTCCATGAGGTTACATCCTTCTCATTGAAAGGACATCCTAGTCATGTTTTACTGACATGTGAAGCTGTATGTCGATGATGTCCATGTGCTGTACGAGGCTTCAAGGATAGTCTTTCCTGATAAGAGATTCGTTAGCTCTGTTTCTTAATTTGCCTACACAAGGGCAAACCTTCTTCTGCTATTAGTTCTTTGTCAGTGTTGTTCACCGGGACCTTGTAGGAGGCCCTTGTACCTGTTCAGGTTTCTCCATAGTAACACGGGTTTCAAGTTTTTGACTCTGTCTATGGAGCTTCAGTGACTCTAGTCATACATACTATGTTACTGATGAGTGTAGAATAAATCCTCTCTCTTTGCTTTTAGAAATACAAATATAGTTTCCTTGTTTGGCAGCCACTGTGCGGTTTATCAGTACATGGTGCCTTCAAGTTCCCACTCCTGCAAGGAGTATAACAGAGCCTGGCTCTGGGGCCTTCACTCAGCTCCACCTTCCATTCAGTTTCTCTTAGCATATGCCAAGGTTGCAGGGTTGCCTGGGGGACTATCACTGGGTAGATTCCATGCATGCCAACTGTATCCCATCCTCCCAAGTAGCAGCTGCATTTTACCCTAAGGTTTCCTTAGTGTTATAACTTTGGAGGACTGTGGGGAGGTGGTCTCTAATTTCCCACACTTTCCCATACTGATGTGATGAGGTTGTAGGTAGAATATAATTTCTGACAAGCTGGAATTTATGATCAACTTTTTATATTCTTTATACACATCCTCTATGGCAAGCAAATCATAATTCCATTGCAGTGGGATATAGATGAACAGGTTCTGGAAATGCTTTTCATACTATATTGCTGAATCCTTCATGGAAATAGGTTTATCTCAGAAACAGGGGGAAATTGGTTTCTGTATGGATGTGTCCTCATAGAAACAGCAACAGCTGTTGGTTGAACTACACCCTCCTCTAAATAGTGGATATCTTAATAGGACTACAGTTCTTGGATACATTTTTTTTCCCATCTCTCTCTCCTTGGCAAAGGCAGGGTGGGAAAATATTCTGCCTGTGCAACATACTTGGAGTAGAAATAATGCAGAAGGAGGAAGTTTTAGCCAGTCTCAGCTGCAGCAAGATGGAAGTTAACCTGAGCAGTTTAGACTTCCTGATTGAAACAAGGTTTTCTGGTGGTTTTTCAGCAAACCTGTGAGCTGAGCTGGCTCTGACTGTGACTTGGCAACGAATATATGTAATGTAGAAGGGAGTGTGCTAGGAGAGACCAAGACCACAGCTCTTGGCAGCAGCAAAGAATTACGTTTAAGTGCAAGTGTGAAACCGCATTCTGACTTATCTTATTAACACCATTAGTCTGAAACCCAAGGTAAGCATGTTGCTCTTTGAACCTTTAGCCATGGTTAACCTATCACTTCAATTTGAAAGCAGTTACTTAACTTAGCAGAAATTTACAGTATGTGAATTCAAAGCAAATGCCAGTTGTAGGTAAATTTAAATATTGTTCTTTGGGCCACAAAGATACAACTTGAGCTGTATTACTTGATCTTAAGAGTCAGCGTACGGAACGGTTCTCACATGCTTGAATATCTGTAGGATGGAGCCATAGGCATGATACAAAGACTGAATGTTACGTACTTTCAAAGTATCCAGCTTGTGTCATTTTTGGTTTAAGTATTTGGGGGGAGAAAGTATTATTAACTGCAGTTGTCTTATGTTTGTTGTTTTAAAACTAGTATAATATTGCATTTAGTATGGAAGTTGGAGGAATTTGCATGGGTTTAAATTGATTTTTTTTAATATTTTTTTTAAGGCAGTGGCTGTAACTGAGAGCAACTGTTTATAGATGAATTTCAAAATAACACTAATAAAGTATCAAGTAAATTTCAGGCTGTAACCCAAACTCCCCTATATTCAAATCAGTATATAGATTTCTTTATTTGATGGCCAGCTTTTTTTTTAAATTGGCTGCTTTTGTACTAGAGGTGATCTGGGTAGCAAAACCATTTCAGAGGATGGAATAGAAATTTTTAACGTCAGCAACAATAAAGAGCACTTCCTTTCTAAAGAGGTAAAACTTTTTTCTCTTGTGTGATTCCTGATGATACTAATAAATTCCTGAGCACTAATAAATTTGAGCTAACATTTTAAAAAGTGATTTATTGTGTATGTTTATATTAACACAGTATTAGAAGATGTAAATACTACTTTCTTTCTTTATCTTTCAAGGCTGCTGAAACCACTCAAAATGATACAAGTGATTCGTCAGGGGAAGGAAGCAAAAGAAGCATTCATTTTCTGCCTAATGAAACAAACTTAGATCCTCAACAAGAAAACAAAGACTTGAATACCAAAGAAAAAAGTGATCCGGGTGTGGATGAAGATGATGTAGAGGGAGATTCTTTTTTTGATGATCCTATACCCAAACCAGAAAGAACTTACGGCTGGTAGGTTACATGCAAGTTCTACTTCATACAGGCTTATTTTTGTCCTCAGTATTCTTGCAGACCTTTGAGACCTATCTGGTGTTTGATTATTCACACTTGTGAGTGTTTAGATCTGTTCTGTAACATTTTGTTTCTGAAATGTGCATTTCTATGATTCTGTTCTTTGAAACGCACAGTGTAATCTTGGATCTCTTGGATGTACAGAAGTAGGAAAAACGTGTATCACTTTAAGGTACATTATATAAACTGTATAATGTCCCCAGCCTGTTTCTTTGGTGTGATGAACATCTGAGACATCAGTGTTTCTTCTTGCAGCAGAGCTGCAGTGGTGATCAGTACTAAAGGGATAGAGCTTTAGAAACCTCTCTTGAGAAATGCTGCAAGATCATTTAATGGTGTTCTTTTGCTGTCCGAGTAATTGGAGAATTGCTGTAGTTTAGCAGAAGTTACCAGAAGAGGTCGCAGAAACATTTTCAAGTTTGACAGTAGCTCCCCTCTTGTTGGCCTTTTCCCCCAACTGTTGGCAGAACAGCATAAACCTTTTGTATTATCACTGCAGTAGATGCTTACTGTTGGAATGGCATTGTTCTGGTGCAGCACAAAGCATTCATGCTAGGTAAACTTGGTCTCTTTCTGCTAAACTCTGAGAGAGATTATTTATGATACAGCTTTCATTGGATGTATATATTTGGAACAGATTTTTTTTTTTTCTCAAAGAGCAGTATTTTTTTCTGTAGAAAACATTGTGTGTTACAAAAAACTCTACTATGGTATTTCTTTTCCCTTTTTCTTTGTGGAAGTATCAAGATTAAAACTGCATCTGAGTGCGTTTACTTTTCCTTCTCAGGAGCAAATTTAACTAGCCTTTAACCAAAGTCTAACCCTGCTAGCAGGAGGTGGTATTGCCATAAAACAGGTTTAAATTATATGTTGAGAAAACTAGAAAAGGCTGGAGAAAGTTCTGAATAATAGTGATGTTTACTAATTTCTTACTGTTTGAGCATTTTCTTATGAGAGGATGGGAAATTCACTTTCAAATTAGGCAAACAGTCTTTCTTTAAAAAGACTATCCAAGAAAAAGATTCGTAATTATTCAGTAAAATAAGCTTTTTTGTTGCGGTTGTTTTTTTTTTTTTTGTTTTTTTTGTTTGTTTGGTTTTTGTTGGTTTTTGGTTTTTTTTTTTTTTTGTTTTTTTTTTGGAACAGGAACCTTCTACAGAAAAACTGATTTCCAAATTATGCCTGTAGTAGAGTCACAGTCCACCAAGGAGTGACTTGAACCTCATCATGTTTTTGGAATGTAGCTGTTATAGTAAGGTTTGCTGAATATTTTAATGTGGTAGCAACTAATTGTGACTGAGCTGTCTCTGCCAGGTCTTTTGCTTCTGCCCTTTTGATAGCTCCCCTAGAGGAGAAAAAAGAACATACTCTTCAGGTATTATTTTGTAGTATGTTGTGCTGGTGTGCCCAAATCCCAAGGGATGAGTAAATGGGAGAGGCACCAGCATTGCTTGGTGTGCAAACAGGTAAATTCCTTATGGGATCTTTACCCATTCCCATAAGAAAGGTTCATTAGAGAGGAAGGGAGCAATCAGTTACTAAGGGCAGAATAAGAGATGATCCAAGCTTTCATTGCCCTTAGGCCTCTGACCCATTATTCAAAATTTGGAGTTGTTTACATATGTGATGATATACATGATATTTTGGTGATACATAACTAATGGTTCAAATTTTGCCCATTACTAGAAGGAATGGGATCACAGTAACAAACAGTTCTGGTGATACTAAATGTGGAAGTCTTGATCTCTTTTAAATAATGTTTCTTCATCCTTTACTTGCAATTAAAGGACTTGAGTTCAACATTTAAAATATGTGAATGAAATAGGTAGTAGCCGAGTAAGCTTTAACATGTGATGATGAGATCTATCTTGCTGCAACTGAGAGATTTTCATTCTGTGAACTGACTGCTCTTAGGGTTAATAGTTTTGTTGGACACAATCTCCTTTAGTTCTAAACCAAACTAATTTAAATATTAATTTATCTGAATCTGTCTTCTTCTGACTGCATTTACATATGGGGATAATGAAAGGCCCCTTGATAAAAGTAGTGATTCTGATGAAGGTGCAGGATCTCTGTCTGTGAAAGAAGGCAGGCAGAAGTCCTTGCATAGGTGCGAAAGTTATTTTCATACTGAACATCTTGCTTGATACTTGTGCCAGTGAACTGCTTATTGTTTCTAGGTTTGTAGAATAAATAGTTCCTTCCCCTTGCTCTTTTTGCTGTAAATGTTCTTGTCCTAGTTTTATGACAGTTTAGTAAATATAGAAGAGAAAGTAATTTTGCACATCTTACAGCTCTGTGGAGTACTTATGTATTTGGTTTGTTCTAGGAAAACTGAAGCTAATAAAGCAGGAGGTCTAGCATCCCTTTCTGATGCACCGCCTTTAAAAAGTGGGTTAAGCTCCCTGACTGGTGCACCTTTGCTAAAGGAGTCTGATAGTAAGTCTTCACTTGTTTTGTGTTTTGATGACTGTAAGAGAGACTCTCCATAATGTAATGAATGCAAATTGGATTACATATGTGGCCCCCTTCTGGTTATAACATGTTTTTTTTCACAGAGTGGTCACATACAAATTTTGATGTATTATTGGGATGCTTATGTTTTGAAGCATTTGAAGTGTTTTTGTGTATAAAAAGCAGTTTTCAGGATTATAAAATTCTATTGCTCATTTTTTTTAACTGAAATTAACTTACTCCTTACTATTTTATCTTATTTATATAAGTACTTCAGGAATATTTGCCTTCATGTTGTAAAACCTGATCCTGAATACTGGGAGACTGTCCCTGTTTACTACTGACATTTTTAAATGTTAATCAGAGTTCAGACCTGAAAACTGGATATAATATGACTATACAATACTATAAAATTATATAGGGTTAGTATAAAAGAATACTACTGAAATGGCTGATGGATACGCTTAAGTGGGATCTTGTGAAAGAGTCAAAGTCAAATTTCTGATAGAAATGTTTTTGCTTTGTCACAGATTTGCATAGGAACACTGTTTTGAAAGACCTGCGGCTGGTGAATGCAAAACTGGGTTCACTAGAATTAGGCAAGTAACTGCTTCGAGGAAGTTCTGATGTTTTTAGCTGTAAGCTCTGCCCTGGCTTCTTAGAGGAATCTGAGAACCTGAAATAAATAGTGAAAGAAGTAAAGGCTTTTAATGAAGATTTTAATTCAACATATTTAACACCACTGTAAAACTTTCTGGAGTTAAGAGCAAGTTATGATCCAAAGGAATACAGAAAAGTGAGGACTGGTGTCTTGTATGTGGATTAGTATTTTACACATGCAGCAAAAACTTGATTCATTCTATGCATGTTTGCTAATATCAAGTGCTAAATTCTGTTGTCTAGGTTTCTAAGAAAAGAGGGCATTTATATTTGTGGGAAAAAAATAGCCACACAAGTCTTACTGTTTTTCAGTGGCATATTTCCTTGCCCTTCACACCTTTTGAAAGTTGCCTTGTAATCTGTAGGAGCAATATGAAGATAATGTGATACAAGAACTATCAGCTCTATCATAAAATAGAGCTGCCACATATTTAGATTTCATCTTCAGCGATGTAGACAACATCCTGAAAATGAATGTTAAATTTCAAAGCAGTTTGCATAAATGAGGTTGAGATTTATTAATTACAAACATAAAGTCATCTTCTTTTCCTGATTTGCACAAGTAATGTAGTCTACTCACAGTTTTGCTGGCTGTTAAACAATGAATTTTGGTGCAGGAATATATTCTTTTGCATTTCTTAAATGATTTGATTGATACCTTTTTAAAAATTACTTAGGAAATGGAGATGACGACGAGTATGCTGATGACTTCAACAGGTAAGAGAAGGATGATACTGCAGTACCATAATAGTTCATGCATTATAAGAATATCCACTAGCATATTTGAATTATTGTATAATAGTTAGCTACTCACTATTGCTGGAATCTGTCAGTATCTCTGAACTCCTTTAAACTTGGTTGTTATTTTAATATATGTAGTTACAAATTAAAAAAACTCAAAAAAACAGCCCCCACAGCCAACAGATCCCTTTTGTGCAGGGGGTGATAAGTTCCTTAAAAACCTGGTGCAAACTTTAGCACATTAAGTTGTTGGTTTTTTTTGAAGGTGTTTGGTTGTGGTTTTTTTCTGAGCCACACACTTAATGTTTTAACACTTTAATTAATGTTATTAGATAATGAGTACAGTGTATGCTGAAATACTCAATTAAAAGTAAAGCATCATGAGTAGTCAGTAATAAATATTTAACAGCTTCATGATGTAAAGGTATTGGTGTTGTAAGCCGTAGGGGTATTTATCAGTATCTGTCATGGCTGCAGCTAGGTATAAAGCCTATAGTTAAGGGGTTTTAAATAACTTCATATTTAACTTGCTAGTAAATGAAATCACAATCAAATGTGAGGTATAAAGTGAAAGTGAATGTAATACCTGGATGTTTGAAAAGAAAGTCTTATTTCTGCATTTATTATTTTCTTTCTCTTTAGTACTAGTCATCGCTCAGAAAAAAGTGATATCAGTATTGGTGAAGAAATAGATGAAATTTCTGTGGGAACAGAAGAGTCAATTGCCAGTGATAAAGTATGATTCTTTTAAAATTACTCTTCTTGACATTCTTCTTGTCTTTTTTCTTTTAACCTTCCATGAAGGAATGTGCCATTATCGTAGGCTCCTTGTATACGTTTAGATTGCATTATTTGTTCTGTGTTTTTACACCTAGTATTCCTGCCAACTTAGATACAATGCAGATTAAAAAAAACAAACCAAAGATCTCACAGCAGTTGTTCAGTAGCACAATTCACTGTCTGCTTCTAGACATGTGAAATGTATTTGAGACTGGTTTAATATTCCACATAGGAATGTCTTACCTATATCTCAAGGACACCTCCTAAAAGAGTATGAAATCTCACTGAAAAGGCTTGAGGCCAAAAGGATGGGTTGATACATGGACTACAAGAAATAATGCTTTCTGTTTGCATGATTTCTGATTTTTTTTTTATCAATTTTTTTTTTACTTCCCTTTATTTCCTAGCTTGAAGGCATCACGCAAGACCTTACTATTTCTCAGTTAAGTGACGTGGCAGATTATCTAGAAGATGTGGCATAGAATTGAACAGCAAAAATGTTTCATTGTGCTGGACGAGAAGACTGCTGTGGACTGTTAATTTCAGACAATCACTTCTTGCTGGACCGTCCACTCTATTTGTGCCTTGTGTTTCAAAAAGACTGTACATGGAGAAGGCTTTTAAATATTCTTAACACGAACTACATGAAATATTGTGTTCCCATTTGAGTCTGATACTTTGTTCATTTGATTCAGCCAGACCTTTTACAGCAGGAGGTGGATTTTCCACGCAGAATGTCCATTGCTGGCAGTGGGCATAATAAAAAACAACTGATAAGAGAACAGTGACAGAGAAGCATGTGGCTTTATAACAAACTTGCACTGTTATTGTAACAGTCTGAATTTTTTTTTTAAAGGTAACCAAAGCAAGAACCTTCAGAGGCAGTGGTTCAACTCGCACTTCTTTTAACCCAATTTTCCGGAGTCAGTATGTAATACATATTTATGGTAACTAGCCACAACAAGTTGCTCGAGACTTACTTGAAACTGCTGGTTTCCAGACTCTTCTGAAAGACGGACTGTTTTAGGCACATCAAATTGAGAGTATTTAAGCTCTCAAGTCCAAATTTAGCTAAATTTAAGAGCTAAGTTTAGCACTAGTCTTAACTGACTATTCTTGTTTAAATATGTTTTTCAGACCATTGGTGTTGAAGACCTAAGCTGTTTTTATACATGATAATTTCATTGATGTTATCTGTTGTTAAATCACAAGAAGTAATTTTGTAAAGATCCACAAATCATTAACTAAATCTTAGTGGTTTATGTTTTTAGCAATGTAATGGTTTGTGGAGCTTTTATTGCTGAGGGCTCTTCATGTGCTATAAGCTCACTTTCATTCTTAAAAATTCTTACTGTGTAAAAATGAGCGCCAGAAAGTGAAGCCACTGACCTTGTTTTTCAGATTGACTGCTGTACAGAATTGCATCCAAATATTGAAAAATACCTTGCAGAAGACATTACAGACACTAATTTCTAGCTAGGAGCAAATTCTTGTACTTTCATTATACTTTTGCAAAACAGGGTCAGTAATGGAAACATTGACAGTTCTTTAACAATACTGTTGTACATGGCGCTGCTATAACATAGGTCATCGACATTTGTAATACTGAAACAAGACTTCAAAATGTGCACTTTCTGAACATTGCGAACACACTTGGAAAATATACATGTAAGTGAATAAAAATAACTTAATTTGGGGGGATTTTTTAGGCTTTGTAATATTCTCTTCTTTTTTTTTTCCTTTTTTTTTTTTTTCTGCAGGAACACTGTTGGCTGCTTATCAGTGGTCACCACAGTGGAAGTAGCGTGCTAAACTAAAGCCATTGGTTAAGCATATAGAGCTGCTACTAGCATTGGATGCTGACTTAAATCTTTGTTTGCACTGGGCCAGCAGGCATGGAACAGTGCTGGGAAGATAGGCTTGTACAATACATAAATGATTTGAGAGGAGAGAGGAAAAGCGTGCCTTTTATTTATGTGCACCCCAAAACAGCCAGCAAAAAACATCAGAATATTTAGTCATGGTGTTAACTTCTACCTTTGTGCCATATTGTACTGGATGAACACAGATTTTTTTTTTCCACCCCAAAAAATCAGTGTGCCGTAGACTTCAAATAGCAACAGCGTTGTAACATATGCATCCTGTGGGGGGGGGAAATAATCCCTTTAAGTATGGGGGAACCTGTGCCTCAAGATAACTACATACGAAAAGTTTGTTTGGGGCTGGTTTAGGAGTTTTTTTGTGTTTTGGAGAAATGCAACAGCACGAATGAAGGAAATAAAATTCCATTTGAACACCTGGGAACAATTGATTTCTGATTTTTTTTTTATTTATTTTTTTTTTTTAAGGTGTGTGGAATGAAGTAGAGGCAGTGGTTTTTTTCTGTGTCTTGGGAAAACGTGATGTTCAATTGCCTGTTAGCTGTAGGATATCGGGCAATTTATCATACCAAAAGAAGCAAAATCCTTATTAATGATTTCTAATTGGATTTGAAGATGTGGCCTTTTAAATAACTAATTAGGTATTTTAAGTGTGAACATGACTCTTGTTAATGGCAAGGTGGTGTTGTCTTACCTTGGGGGTCAATTGGAGACCTTGCGTTTTGGCTGTAATTTAAGGAAATGCCAAATAGTATGAAGTGTCCATGCTGTTCTTCCTGTGGGCTTTTACGGAACTGTGTGTAATAACTCAAATTGCAAAATAAAGCTGTTATGCTGGCTAAATTGTATTTTTGAGTCTTCCTGAACCAAAGATCTTAAACTTAGGAAGTTGAGGAAGCCCTGTGTATTTTGGGGGGGTTTCTTAAAATATGTTTTTTTCAGGGTTAGTCTAGTCTGCAGTTGAGAATGTGTGCATGCTCAGGTTTCTTCTAAGACTAAAACATCTTGCAATTCCTTATGGTGAATCCTGAAGTCTGATGAAGACCAGACTGAATAGGATTACTGGGTGTCAGTCTGAGTTATCAAATGGTTTAGGATTCAACAGACAAAGGGAAAAAATAATCCAATCTTGATTTGCAGAATTTTGTGTTGTTCAGTCGTTAGTCTGAGTTACTTAAATGTGTCTGGCAAGCTAAGCTCTCTTGCTTGCTTGTGTTTCTCTACATTTCAATCCACATTGTTTGGTATTTTACATTAGGCTTCTCCATGAAGGACCTAATGCAGTTAAATACCTGACATCATCTGTATGAACCCCATCATAAAAAAAATGAGAATGCTCCTGTCTAGCTGTTCTGTACTGCTTCTGCCTTTTTGCAGACATCTCTGTGAACAGAGAAGGAAGTGTCTGAGAGGGCCACTTAGGACTGATTTGCGCAGTTCTGTACTGGCTAGGTCTGGTTAGAAGCATGCTTTTTGCTAAACACACTTTGAAATTTGGTTAACAAATCCTGTGATTTCCCGAAGTAAAAAGTTGAGGACTAACCTATGGCTGACAGTTCCTTATTAGTGTGGTAATGAGAGTGGATTATGAAAACATACCTGTCTTGTCTTTTTGTAGTGAAGTTACTGTATTCAGCCAATCTTTTTTTTTTCCTTTTTTTCTTTAAGCAAAGTGAGAAACCGTGTACATCTGATAGAATTTCCTCAGAAGTGATATTTTCATCAGCTGTAATAAAAGCATTCTCAGCTTCAGACTAGTTTGATAATTTAGTCCTTATTTACACAATAGCTCTTGAGGCAACTTAAATGCTGGTGTAACTGGCAAGGTGATGGGGTGATGATAATAAAGAAGGGGGGCTACTACTTCATTTGCTTGTTAGCATGTAATTTTCACTGATGAAATATTTTCTACAAAGCCCAGCCTTCTTTTCTGGAAAGAATGCATCTGTGGAGAGTTTAGTTGTAGCTAAAATTTAACAAAATTCTGTTTTCTTTAGCATTGTCTGCGCAGCAGCCAAGATGACTGCTTCGTGTTCGTTTGAGGAAATGCCAGATGCATTGGTTTTGATAGGTCTTTTTGGTTTGATGTTTTCTTTGTCAGGTAGAACCAAAAGAGAAGTTGAACTGAATTGCAGGAGGTGCGGTTTTGGTAGATTTGTAAGTGATCTCATTCATCTTGAAGCTACCTCTACAGGCAATCTGTAGTTAATTCAGCACGGCAAAAATAAAACTTGCAAGATAAGACTGCCTGTCTTGGATTTCTACCAAAAAAAAAGGAATTGGGCTCTTCAAGGTCACTGAGATACCCAAAGATTGAAACTGTCGGAAATGCAATGGGTATTAAAAAGTGTCAATTCTTTTGTTTATGTCCTGAATGCTATTAAACTCTCATAAAAGGGGGGGGGGGGGAGGGGGGTTAAATCCCAAAAGCCCAGTAACCTCTAGCATACAGTTTCTGGTTTTGGTCTATTGGGGTACTAACGTTTGTTGCTGCTGTGATTAATTTTTGTATATATTTTTTTAATACAGGATAATAGGAAAAATGTGTGTATAATATGCCTTTTTGGAATATGTCCTTAATGTCTTAGCATCAACCACACTTCCACAGTTGTTGTGTAACTTTTCCCAAATCAGTTTTTAATATATTTCAGAGGGCAAAACATAAGTATATACCTTGCTGTTCAAAGAAGTGCCTATGCTTTCTCAGGCCTCAAAAAACATCACTTTTGTTAAGTCTGTTGTACCATTTGGGGGAAAAATGGTCAATAAATGAATAAGTACAGGAAAAGGATGGACAGTCATTCTTTTGTACTAGAGCAGTCTTCAAACATTGTCTGGATACAGTAGCCGAGGAACAGTAGAGAGATCACAACAATGTTGAGCATATAATTGAAGGGTATTTTGGGGAATACTTGCCTTGTTCCAGGAATTGCATGTTTACTTTGTGTGTTGAGGTTTTTGCCCTGTCACTTGACCTAGGAGAACAGCATGCTTTGTAAACTTTTCAAAAGGGTGTTTTAAAGCTTTGTAAGCACAGTGCAGGAGAAGAAATGCAGACCTGATACTTACAAGTAGAATGAACTGCAGCTGAGAACAAAAAGCAGTGTGAGGGATTGCACACTGAGCAGGAAATCTAATGGGGACAAGGCAGGTGTGTTAGGCTTCTCTTGCCTGGTCAGTGTGTAGTGCATGAGGAAGCAGCCTACCTGAGGGGAGCTGGCCAGCATTCATAAGATGGGAGAAATGCAACTAGTACATTGAGATTGAGATGGTGCCTGCTGGCTGCAGGGGAGCAGAGCAGGTTTGTGTTCATCTTTCTTAACACCTGAGGGTCACTGTTACTAACTTGTGCAAATAGGCAGGAGTTGGTGAAAGAAGTTGAACAGTAATGCCATAGATGGTGTTTGAGACCAGTAGAGGACACAGTGATGATGGTGATGAGCTGCAAGACAGGCCTTATCACTAGTGAGATCAACTACCCCAGCATATGGGATACCTCAACCCAGACACAACCCTGAAGAGTGTGTGGCTGTCCAGGTGCAGGGATTGCCTGGGGCTCCTTAGAGGTTGGCGTCACATAAGTCTCACCTGCTGGAGCTGTGCTTTGACGGGGACACAGAGCTGCCAGGTGACACAGGATGGATGGCATCAGGAATGCTAACAGAAGGCCAAAGGTACTTTGTGGCCACTGTAAAAGCAAGAACCTCAATCCCCCATTGCATGGAAGAAGGGAAGGCCAGAGGCGATGTTTAACCAGGGGAGGGCTGGAATTTCTATAGAGGAAAAAAACAAGAAAGCTTTTTCTCCAGCTACAGGTGCTTACAGAGAGATCTTTAGAGCCCTGATAGGAAGACAGGGCATGAGTTTTGGCAGGAGATGCATCTAGCCATGCTGTCAGACCCAGTGAGGCTGAGAGAAAGTGACAGAAAACAGTAGTCAGGGACTTCTGCAGAGGGATGAAGGCACCGGTCTGCCCATCAGACCTGTTTATTCCTTGCCTCAGCCCGTTTCTAGTCTGTGTCTGCTGTCACAGGCAGGGCTTTGGTTAAGTCCCTCTGAGGAATGATGTCTGCAAGGAAATGACAAGATGCGCCTGATGAAGATTATTATCTTTGCTGCCAGGGTTGCTAGCCTTGTGGGGAGCTTAAACTAGGTTTGTTGGGGGTGGATGCCAAAGCCTGCAGGTCGTGCATACAGGAGAGTCTGAGGAGGGACATCGGAGGTTCTTTTCCAGAAACAAATGTGCAATGGAATAAGCAAGAAAATGAGGCAGTCTGTGCAGTCACTAAGCTGTGATATCGCTGGGATGACAACAAATGGTGGAAGAGCTTGCATGAGTGAGTGCTGCAATGCATGGACACAAATTTAACGAGCAGGCACAGAAGAAAAATGGACGGGGAAGGTCTATAGAGGAGTAGTGTGAATGCACAGAGTATAATTGGAATAGAGAAAACCCTGAGAGTCCAGCAAGAGTTTGCTGTCAAGGCTGAAATGTAGGCTAATAAAGGGGATATTGTGGTAGGCACCTGCAACAGATGACTCAATGAAGAAAAGGAAGAGAATGAAGCCTTCCTTAAACACTTTCAAGAAGTCTCCTGATTGCATGCTGTGGTTCTCATGGGGATTTTTAACCACTTCCAATTTGCAGGAAGGCCAACATGGCAGAACACAAGTCAGGAGACTTAGTGTGTTAGGAACTGTCTTTTACTTGGGTTCACAACAGGATGGGACCAAGAGAGGTACTCTAGATCTGCTGCCAAGGAATAAGAAGTGCTCAAGTGCAATAGTCAGTGGCAACCTTGGCTACAGTGGCCATGAGATGACAGAGTTAAAAATAGAGCAGAGAGGAAAACAAGTGGCCAAGGAACAGACATGGGCTTCAGGGAAGTGAGCTCTGTCTTGTTCAGGAACCTTTAGGAGGCTGCCCTGAAGGAGGCCAGAGCTGGTTGCCTGCAGGTATGGAAAGTGACAAGTAGGCATAGGAGGGAGGGAGACTGGCTTATTGAGAAACTCCTGGCTAAGCTCAAAAGCAAAACGTGTGGAAAGTGGAAGTGAGGATGGGCTAATGGGGATGGATATGGAACTGTACAGGTGTACAAGCATGGTGCAAGAGACATGAAAGCTTGGCTGAAGCTGAAACTAGCAAGGGATGTGAAGGCAGCAAGAAGGGTTTCCTCAAGCAGGACATCAGTAAAAGGAAGATGAAAGAAAATGTGGGCCTGCTGCTGAATGGAAGGGGTTGACCTAGTGGTGAAGGTGAAGAAAGACTGAGGTAGCTTTTAAAAAGGTGAGAAAAGGATCTGGCAAGATACAGACCAGTTGGCCTCACCTCAGTTCCTGGGATTTAAGTCCTTGTGGCAGCCATTTCTAAGTACATGAAAGAAAATAAGGTGACTGAGAAGAGGCAGTGTGGGTTTATGAAGGGCAAATTGTGGCTGACCAATGTGATCACTTTCTGTCGTGGCTCTGAGGGTGATTGTGGACGTCATTTTTGTTTTTGGCTTTAGCCAAATTCTCCTAGAGCATCTATGTAGTCAAACTGTGGGCAGATGGGCTGGGTAAAAAGCAGCTTTGCAGAAGAGGGGCTGGGAGAAGCTGCCAGGAGTGAAAGCCTGAAAGAGTGAGTCAGCCTGTGGCTATGCTTGTGTAGCCAGCAGGATAAGGGAAGTGGTTATTTCCCCTACATCCCCTTCCCCGTGAGACCATATCCAGAGTACTGTGTTCAGTTTGGGCTACCCTGGTAAAAAAGATGCCAATAAAACAAAGAGAGTCCAGTGGAGTAGCCTGGAGATGGTGATGGGGCTGGAGAATGTGTCCTATGAGGAGCTGGGGCTGTTCTGTCTGTACAAGGGAAGGTAAAGGTGGGGTGGTTAAACTGTAGTCTTCCATGCTTATGGGGGGGCCAGTATAGAAATCAGGCCTGGGCTTTTCCTAGAGATGCTCAATGAAAGGACCACAGTCAAATTGCATCAGAAATTCCAGCTGCATACATGAAATAAAGCCTAAAAAATCAGAATGAGAAGAGTCCAGGAGCATGGGCTCAGAGAGGTTGTGAATTATCCATCACCAGAGTTTTCAAAACTCACATGGATGGATACAGAGCAACCTGATCTAGCTTTGAAGTTAAGTCTGCTTTGAGCAGGCAGCTGGACTTCCAGAGAGCCCTTTCAACCTAAATTATCCGATGCTTCTACCAAACCAGACCTTTACATGGAAGATGAGTTACTATGGGGATAGACAGACTTCATCTGGCTGCCTGTGTGCATACAAACTACCTTGTTTGCATGTAGAAACAATTTTGCTATGTTTATTGATGCTCATGTTTCATGTATGCACAGACTGTCCCTCGAAGAAAGGCCAGCATTTGCAAATATAGTAGTTTAACATCTACTCTGCTATAATGGTTTAAATCAGATGTTGTCGAAGGAGTCTCTTACAGATGGTGAAGTTAGAACATAATTAGATGATGGTGCACTGTGTGAGTAACTGCAGGTGATCCTTACACTTGGATCTGTGTTTAAAAACCAAGCCACAAGATCACTAGAAGTTGTTTTTCAGTTCCCTAGCAGCTTTAATTGTTTTGTTTCAATTGCTCTGTGCTAAGGGGTAACCACAACAGATACAAGGTAGTAAAATCAGGTCATTTGCACAGTTCCCCTGTACAACTATCGTCACATGCATCTTCGTAGTAAGAGCCTTCTTCGGCTTATTTTTCTCTGAAATGGAAAACTTCCACTTCACGCTCACAACATGGTCTGTTTGGGCTGGCAGATGTCCTTCAGGGCGTGCTGCAAGAGGCAATGTTGGGAAAGGGGTGGTATGCAACAGAGCAGTGTCTCCAGTAACATTTTTTGGCTTAGGTGATCATGGCAGAATCTCTTTTAAACTGATGTTCACGTGCTCTTTTAGGGATATAATTCTCATGTTTTGTGTTAGATGATGTGATTAAAAGCTCGTCTCCACAAATGGAAAGGACAGAACAAGGTAACTCCGGCAGGTCCAGTGGTCACTGCTGTGGGCTCCTCTGATCCTGCAGCTCCCTCCCTGAGGCATGGCACTGTGAAGCTCAGCACACCTCCGCCACACAGGCCAACAAGCCCCTTAGAGGCACCAAGCCTCCTGCTCAGAGCACAGCCTGCCTGGGAGATGAAAAGTGGCTGGGAATTGCTGCGTGAGGAGAGCGGATGGTGCAGTCCGCCTAATTTTATGTAGGTGAATGTTAAGCTATAGCATTAATGTTCAACTCTTATGAATGCAGAGGAGCAAGGGCAGGGAGACCCCAATACCAAGCTGGAGCTCCTGAAGCCCCCTGTTTTTTCCCTGGGCTGTCTCAGGAGAGGCACCATCCCATGGTGCCCCATAGGATGAGGGACCTACATGGGCTGGCGGTGGGTTGATAGGGAGGACCTTTTGGGGAGTGCACGATTCCTGTTAGGAGATGTTTCAGACCAGGACCTAAAAGGGGAAAAGGGAGGGGTCATGGTGGTTTGGAGAAGCAAGTGTGGTCAAACAGATGGCAAAGGGGACTAAAGAGGATGGCTGTGTGCAAACCAGTTGTTCAGCCATGCCTGCCCCTGATCAGCAATGTGTCTGCTGTCTCCTCCCTAAGCAGTGTTTCCAGTCCTTTCTAAACATGATTAAAGATGTTTAAAACAGTCTAAATTTGGCTTGTGTGTGAATTAGGGATGAATGTAGGCAAAACCTTGAAGCATGCATTTCCTTGAAGTCAGTGTGGTATTTGCCTACCTAAGAAATGTTTTACAGAGGCTGTTTTTTACAGAATTATTCTGGCAACCTTTGTTATTAAAAGCACCTTTATAGTGTTAAGTGGCTCAGATGAGTGGCTGACATGTTGACTGATGTTTTCTTCATCTCCTCGGAACTGTAAAGTAGGAGGGCTGTGCTCTGCTCCTTAAAAGGAGACTGATAAAATCCAGAGATAAGTGGTTAAAAAGATTCCAAGCAAACCAAGACGAAATTCCAAAATATTAGTTCCAGTTTTCAGAGACTAAAGCAATCCTGGAGATTAGAATTACATATGCGCAAGCTTCATATTTTAACATGCATTAATGGAAGAAATGTGAAAGTTAAAGTAATTCTTTAGGGAACAGATTGCAGATTTAAGTAACACACTGCCATAAAAAGCAACAACCCCTCCAGCTGTTGTTAAGGGCAGCACTGCAAAAGTGGTTTTGCTCAGTTATACTCAGTCAGCAGACTAGGTTAGTTAAACCCTAAATGAATTTTTAGATTAGGTACCTTTACAGAAACTGTTAAACGAAACTATGAGAAAGTCTGATTTTTAAGCAGGTTTTTGCGCTGTGTGGTTACAGACACAGGGAGGTGCTGACGTTAGAAGTCTGATGTTTCCAAAGAGGAATAAGACAAATTCTCATGGACTTCTTCCACAACAGAGAAATTAAAATTCATTAATACCTCTTCTTTAAAAATTAAAATTCATTAATACCTCCCCACAGGGAGGTCTGCTGCCTGCCTGGGGCTCGGATTAGAGATGTTAAAAAGAAGCTCTCTGAACTGGTGCAGCCGTCTGACTACTACCCACTGCTGGTTTTTCAGGTTGGCAGTGACGAAATTATTACGAGGAACGTAAGGGCGATGAAGAGAGACTACAGGGCCCTGGGACGGCTGGTTAAAGGGTCTGGAGCGCAAGTGGTGTTTGCCTCCATACCTGTTGCAAGCGAGGGTGAAGGGATATATAAGAAGACTCTGCAGGTTAATGTATGGCTACGTGACTGGTGCCAAAGGCAGGGGTTTGGGTTTTTCAGTCACGGGCTGCTGTATGGGACACCTGGTTTGCTGGTGACAGGCGGGATACACCAGTCCCAGAGAAGAAAAAGGGTTTTGGGGCAGGAGTTAGCAGGGCTTATTGACAGGGCTTTAAACTAGTTATGAAGGGGGGAGGGGATTTAACAGGGCCTGTTGGGGACAAGCCCAAGAGGAACATGCTAGGGATTGAAGGATGGCGGGCTAAGGAGGACTATCAATCTCTTGTTTCACTTGTGGGAAAGGATAGCTTTTTAGACCCTGTCCCGCAGGGGAAAAAGGGTACTAGGACTGGCTCCCTGAAATGCCTGTACACCAATGCACGCAGCATGGGGAATAAACAGGAGGAGTTAGAAGTCTGTGTGCGGGCTAAAGGTTATGATCTAGTGGCGATTACAGAGACATGGTGGGACAGTTCACATGACTGGAATGTGGTCATGGATGGCTATGTCCTTTTTAGGAAAGATAGGTCAGCAAAGCGAGGTGGTGGAGTGGCTCTTTACGTGAGAGAGCAACTAGAATGTATTGAGTTCTGTCCGGGGTCGGATGAGGAGCAAGTGGAATGTCTGTGGGTACGAATCAAGGGGCTGACTGGCACGGGTGATACAGTTGTGGGGGTCTATTACAGACCTCCTGATCAGGACGAAGGAGTTGATGAGGCTTTCTACAGGCAACTGGAAGTAGCCTCGCGACTACATACCTTAGTCGTCGTGGGGGACTTTAATTACCCCGATATTTGCTGGAAGACTCACACAGCCAGTCATTCACAGTCTAGGAGGTTCCTCGAGTGCATTGATGATAATTTCTTAATGCAAATGGTGGACGTACCAACTAGGGGAGCAGCGCTGCTAGATTTAGTACTCGCCAGCAAGGAGGGTTTGGTCGAAGTGGTGACGGTCAATGGCAGCCTTGGCTGCAGTGACCATGAGATGGTGGAGTTTAGGATCCTGTGTGGGAGGAATAGAATACCTAGCAAAGCCACAGTTCTGGATTTCCGAAGGGCCAACTTTGGCCTCTTCAGTCAACTGCTAAGGGAAGTCTCATGGGAAAGTGTACTAGGCGGTAAAGGGGCTCAAGATAGTTGGTTAGCATTCAAGGACCGCTTCTTCCAAGCTCAGGATCGGAGCGTCCCAATAAGTAGGAAGTCAAGTAAGGGATCTAGGAGACCGGCGTGGTTAAACAAGGAGCTGCTGGGCAAACTCAAGTGGAAAAGGAGAATCTATGGATTATGGAAGGAGGGGCTGGCCGCTTGGGAGGAATATAGGACAGTTGTTAGAGGATGTAGGGAGGCAATTAGGACAGCTAAGGCCTCCTTGGAACTCAATCTTGCTAGTCGGGTTAAAGACAATAGAAAGGGCTTCTTCAAATACATAGCAAATAAAACTAACACAAGAGGCAATATAGGCCCACTGCTGAACGAAGTGGGTACCCTGGAGACAGAGGATATAAAGAAGGCAGAGGTGCTGAATGCCTTCTTTGCCTCTGTCTTTACTCCTGCAGACTCTCCCCGAGGGCCCCGGATTTCTATAGCCCCAGAAGGAGTCAGGACAAAGGAGGAGTTTGCTTTGGTAGATGAGGATTGGGTTAGGGATCAGCTATGCAATCTGGACATCTGTAAATCGATGGGTCCGGATGGAATGCACCCACGGGTGCTGAGGGAGCTGGCGGAGGTCATTGCTAGGCCACTTTCCATCATCTTTGGTAAGTCGTGGGAAACGGGCGAGGTGCCTGAGGATTGGCGGATGGCAAAGGTCACACCAATCTATAAGAAGGGCAAGAAGGAGGACCCGGGTAATTATAGACCGGTCAGCCTTACCTCCATCCCTGGAAAGGTGATGGAACAACTTATTCTTGACTCCATCACTAGGCATATCAAGGATGAGGGGGTCATTAAGAACAGCCAACATGGTTTTATGAGGGGGAAGTCATGTATGACCAACCTTATAGCCTTCTATGAGGAAGTGACTAGGTGGAGGGATGATGGTAGAGCGGTAGATGTAGTTTTTCTTGATTTCAGTAAGGCATTTGATACTGTCTCCCACAGCATCCTCATAGATAAGCTAAGGAAGTGTGGGCTTGACGATCAAGTAGTGAGGTGGATCGAGAACTGGTTGAAAGGAAGAAGGCAGAGAGTTGTGGTCAATGGCGCAGAATCTAGCTGGAGGTCTGTGACTAGTGGAGTTCCTCAGGGGTCGGTGCTGGGACCGGTGCTGTTTAATATTTTCATCAATGACCTGGATGAGGGAACTGAGTGCACCCTCAGCAAGTTTGCTGATGACACAAAACTGGGAGGAGTGGCTGACACACCAGAGGACTGTGCTGCCATTCAGCGAGACCTGGACAGGCTGGAGAGTTGGGCGGGGAGAAACTTGATGAAATTTAACAAGGGCAAGTGTAGAGTCTTGCATCTGGGGAAGAACAACCCCATGTACCAGTACAGGTTGGGGGTTGACCTGCTGGAAAGTAGTGAAGGGGAAAGGGACCTGGGGGTCCTGGTGGATAGGAGGATGACCATGAGCCAGCAATGTGCTCTTGTGGCCAAGAAGGCAAATGGCATCTTAGGGTGCATTAGAAAGGGAGTGGTTAGTAGGTCAAGAGAGGTTCTCCTCCCCCTCTACTCAGCCTTGGTGAGGCCGCATCTGGAATATTGTGTCCAGTTCTGGGCCCCTCAATTCAAGAAGGACAGGGAATTGCTTGAAGGAGTCCAGCGCAGAGCCACAAAGATGATTAAGGGAGTGGAACATCTCCCTTATGAGGAGAGGCTGAGGGAGCTGGGTCTCTTTAGCTTGGAGAAGAGGAGACTGAGGGGTGACCTCATCAATGTTTACAAATATGTAAAGGGTAGGTGTCAGGATGATGGAGCTAGGCTTTTTTCAGTGATATCCAGTGATAGGACAAGGGGCAATGGGTGTAAACTGGAGCATAGGAAGTTCCACGTTAACATCAGGAAGAACTTCTTTACTGTAAGAGTGACAGAGCACTGGAACAGGTTGCCCAGGGGGGTTGTGGAGTCTCCTACACTGGAGATATTCAAGGCCCGCCTGGACAAGTTCCTGTGTGATGTACTGTAGGTTACCCTGCTCTTGCAGGGGGGTTGGACTAGATGATCTTTTTAGGTCCCTTCCAACCCTTGGGATTCTGTGATTCTGTGATTCTTCCACTAGTTTCTGGTTTCAATCAGTGTGTGCTAATTTGTTGGAGCTTCATTTGAAGGACTTGGAAGTATCAGACAAAAAAAGCCTGAATGCATTGGGTCCATAGATCTCATCTAACCAGAAAAGCTAGGGTAGGAGAACAAGTGTGATGTTAATGCGCGGTAGCTTTTCTGCTCCTTTTGCATTAGATATCAAAACAAATTAAGATAAACTGTGGAAAGATGAAATGGAGTCGAAAGAGATACTAAAAACCGGGTGGAAATGAGGGCCAAGTGCTAATCTGAAGGAAGCCAAGCTAATGCAGTTTATATAAAGAAGAAATCAAGCACGAACCCGTGAACTGAGGCTAGCCCAAAAACCAGTGAAGCTGTGAAGGCAGCTGGTGGTAGCAGAGAGCAAGTTACGTAAAGCTCATTGGAACAGTGAGAGTACCCACAGCCAGCACCACCGCCGAGGCTTGGTGGGGGAAGCTCCCTTTGCGATGCCAAAGGGATGGCTGGAGCTGTGCTCCCTTCCCTGGGGTGCGTGGCTGTCTTCTAGACAGTGAAGCTGCTACTGACTGCTGCAATTTAGGCCAAGGAGCAGCAGATGTAGGGATTCATTTGTGCTAAAAGTTAGCCTGAAGAAGTAAGAGCAGCACGTTAGAGGTTAACTGTGAGGAGCGCTCTGGTTTTGAAGCAGAAAGTCAGAATCCTGTTTGTAAACAACAATGAGGAAGGTGGACCTTGGTTTTTTGGCAGTGGCCTGGTGTAAGGGACATGCTAGAAAATACGTTTGCTGGGAAAAGATGAAGAGTTGCATGCCTGTAGCTGCATACATGGACTATCTGACCTCATAACCTGGCCTACTGTTTTTTGTGTGACAGAAGTACCTCATAACACAGCAGCTCCAGCAGCGCAGAGAGCAGGCATGGCTTGTCTGCAGTGCAGACCAAGTAAAGAGCTGTTCTGCCCCTGAAACGTGTGATATTTAGGGGCAGCTCCATAAATGCCAGTTACTCCCCTCTCCCTTGTTAAATGTAGGAGCAGAACTATGGAGGTCCTCTTCCTGCACCACAGTGTGTTCACCACCACAGCCAGCAGCAGCCGGTCCCTCCCCACCAGCCTCTCCTCCCTCTACCCATCAGCTTGGGGTTTTGGATACAATTCAGAACGAGGTGCCTGAGTGAGGATAGTGTTTGTCTCTTTCTATATCTTCTTTTGTCCCTTTGCTGAAGAGCAGCATTTAAGGTTTGGTTCAGGCTTAGAGCCATGTGGAAGTTAGAAAGCATGAAAGTCAGAGGGCCATGCGCCTCATTCAGTGGTCACTGTACACAGAGTTGACCATTCCTGCTCCTGCACAGTGCAGGCTTTGTACCAAAGGATCAAATCTCTGCAGCACAGCTACAAACCTCAGAGAAAAATGAGGTCACAAATATAGGCCAATTACCCATGCATCATGGAACAAGAAACCTTGCAGGGCAGCCTTTTTTCTGTTTTGGTTGCTTCTCTCCCACTGTGGTTTGCTTTTGTGGTCTTCGAAATGAAAAAGAGAAAATGATGCGTCGTGACTCACGCTTTTGTATAACTGTTCTTACCGATCACCAAGGATCTGCTGGTCACGGGAAGCAAACTGAAGGCTGTTCAGTTGCATGGTCTTTTGCAACCAATAGCACCTGTATGTTTTCTTGTCATTTCTGTGCTTTTGCTCAGGTCAACTGATTTTTAGATCCAAATTGTGCTAATGAATAATTTTACTGTTACTTGATCCTCCCTGTGCTGCCATGAGGCGTTGGGGAAGTAATTGAAACAAACTTGTAACAGCTAAGAACATGAAAGAGACCATCCAAGTCAAGTAAACCTAATCAAAGCCAGAGCTTATTTTCTTCATCTTAGGTTCCAAGAGTAGAGGAGTCCAAAAGTCGTGCTGTGATAAGCTGACCACATAGGTAAAGACAGACCGCTTCCTGGAGCATGGCTGCCCCTTTCCTCCCCTGGCTTTTGTTCATAACCTCAGCGTTTAATCTAAAACCACAGGATTTTGTTGTTTGCTACACAGTTGTTTGAAATGGTCATTAGTGAACTGTGGTCACTATTTAAACAAATATGATCTTTCATAGAATACTCCAGCTCAAAGCTGTGGCAGTGCAGAAAAATCTCACATGGAGAATTTGCCAGAATTCTGGGGAAACCAGGAGTTTTGCCACTGCAGGTATTGCCCACCAGCACAAGATGCCAAGAGGAGGGTCCCCACTGAGCACATGGATGTACTAGAGAAGGGGAATTTAATTGTGTGATGTTAAACCTACCTAAATGGAAAAGCACGGGGCACTGATGTCTCTTATAGCCTTGTGTTAACCTCTATGGCAGAAAACTGCACATAAACAAGCACGAATTCATATCTGGTCCCAGGCACAGAAAGGAGCGGTGAAGGACAGTGGAGGATCCTCTGCTGTGTATTTGGAGCCTAAAATGGAGTCAGTGGTGAAGCAGTGTGGGACCAGTGCGGAAGTCCTGGTGTAGCATGGTGAGGCACACTCGGGCTGTGTGGTGCAGAGCTCCCCTCACTGTCAAATTTGTGCAGTGGTGTTAGCAAGAGGTTGGCGTGCCCTTCCTTCCCATTAGTTTGATGGGTTGTGAAAGGTAAAAAGCACTATTCTCAGAAATGCCTTCTGCCTTCGTTATTCCTGAGGCCAGTCAGACCAGGAACTTAGCCATGCTGACCACTGCATAAGTAGCCACAGGATGGTGGCTTAATAAGTCCTTTGATATTTTCAAGCACCTTCCCTTTGAATGCACTCTGTTTCCTCTTCAGTTTCCTTTCTGACTTTCCTCACCAACTTTGTTGCCTTTATTCTCCTGTGTCTCCTACTGGATCCCTCTCCCTCTGTAGCTGTCCCTGCATTACCCTTGCTCATCCCACCTTCTCCTCATCTCTCAGTTGCACGTCTCTGCAGAGCAACACTGTGATCCTGACTGATGCAGCTGTGCTCCCACCATCCACCTCTGCTCCCAGTGCTAGGAGAAATTACTTTTGGCCAACTGTGGTCCAAGGAAGGGCTCTCTGTCCCTTATGGCACTGACCTGCATCTCCCAAGGTATGTTCACAGGTCTGCTAGAGGCTTCGTGGGTGACTCTGGGTAAGCTGCTTAATGAGTCTGTGTACAAAGTCCTCATCTGTAAAATGCGGGTGGATGGACATGCTGCAGCCTGGCAGGTTGTCAGACCATACAGCTTGTGAAATTCATTACATCCACCAGCACCACCAGGACCCTCATGGACTTTCTCTTTAGTCACTCTCTTCCTTTAGGACCCAGAACAATGGCCTGTCATTGCAACTCAATGACTCCCTGCTGAAAGTGAGCTGGTTTGCAGCTGGCCTGCTGTTTCAGTATGGGATAGGTCTGAAGTGGCTGCAGTGCTGTGGCTTAGAAGAAAAAGAAACCCACCTTATTGATGATCCTAGCCTTTACATCAATTTGGAGAGGAGAAAGAGAGACAACAGGCTCCTGATGGGATTAAAGACAGTTTGACATACTTTTGTGTATAGGAGGCCTGGCTAATATCTGTGCTGGTCTTCTCAGGGTGCTGGAAGAAAACTCCTGAATTGCCTTCGACACAAGCCGAAGATCTGGTTTCCTCCTAAGAACACAGTAATTCCTGAAAATCTCAACAGTAAAGGCCTGCACTCTGGGTGGGGTAGAATGAAACATTAAAGCTGTGGTGGTGTGGAAGGAGATGGGGGAACCAGGCAGACTGAGAGGTTAAACACTCAGGAGGGGCTGCTGGGAAGAATTTGGCACCCCAGAGAAGTGCTTAGAAGTCCTAGTGCAAGGGCAGTGCTTCAGACTCTAGTCTGAAGCTCAAAGGATTTGAGTGGGATAGGGACGGACAAGATCCACCTTGAGAGAGCAGGCTGGCAACTACCCTAGGAATAAGCTGCTGTCTAAAAGAGCTTCAAAGCCTTGGATGCTAAGGTACTCTAACACAGACTGAAAAACACTGTGGGCTTTGCAGAGCAGCAGAAAGAGAGAAGACGAAAGATGTTTAACATAGGATCTTACCACGTCAGATATAACAAGATAAAGTTAGAGGTAGTGAGCAACCTCTTCATTTATGACTAACTATTAAAAGAAACAAGTCTGATTCTGATCTTTTCCAATTACTAGAATGATGAGATTTAAACTTCATCGAAAATCGTCTGAAGACATTTCCAAAACAAAGCATCCTCAGTACACGGCTTATAGCAAATTGAACTCTTTCGAAGCTTCTTTTTGCTTTATTCAAATAGCAGCTTTTTATTTAATGCATGATCAGAGGGGAGCTTGTAAGAATAAAACCTTGTGCTGCCCTCAGCGAGGGGGCATCTTCCACAACAGGAGTAAACAATGACCACTGATCTCCTGTTGCTTCTAAAAGTCTTCCAGTCTAATATTCTGTCCTGCCTTTTACAGCCTGTTGCACTCAGCCGAGACAGAAAAGGAAAATTAGTGTAAACAAAAGCTAATGCAACACAGTAAGAAAACTTCCAGGGAGAACAGCAAAATCACTGGCT
The DNA here is from genome assembly GCF_037157495.1 of Lathamus discolor. Classification (NCBI taxonomy): domain Eukaryota; kingdom Metazoa; phylum Chordata; class Aves; order Psittaciformes; family Psittacidae; genus Lathamus; species Lathamus discolor. The sequence goes on along the minus strand of NC_088888.1, from coordinate 36,527,905 downwards.
TTTCCCACACACTTTTTGTTGCAGGATGGAATGGCCTCATGCTTACTTTCACTTAACCAGGAAGGATCATCACTACATGCTTGAGGGCTTCTCTCCAGCTATTGGCATAGTCTCTCCTTCACCTTCTGCGGGCAAATGGCACATCTGAGCAGAGGGATGGATTCTGAAGTTCAGTCTTTTCTTTGCCTACAACCATCGTGCACTGAGAAGTATCTGAGCGTGGTGTACAATGTCACAGACCCCACGGAGGTACCGAATCGTTTATTCAACAAAGTTGCTTGATTATATACTTTAAGCTTACAAGGGTGTTACAACAAATAACCAATAAAAACCAGCCACACAAATATTCCTCTACAGGTTACTCGATCACCATTTTTGTAACCGTTTCCTTGTTATTGTTTCTGGCTGATATGTGCTTTAGATGTGGCAATCTATGTTACTGCTTAAACAATCATGGCTTACAGACTATGCTTCTTTTTATGACTACATAGCAGTTAAGCGCAAGATATCTTCTGCTCCCAGAACTTCCTATTTGAAACAAACTATGAGGAACAAACTTTAATTTTCTCCTTGGCCCACTTATGGCAGCGCTTTGTGGTTAGTCTCGCATATGCAGCTGCATTGTGTTCTCAAGATGGTCCTCAGCATCTGAGTACTGGAACTTTGCAGCTGGTTCAGATGATGATGAACTCTCAAGGAGATAAATTGCTTCCGTACCACCATACTGTAAGAAGAAATTGTTTTTTGAGTCATTAATCCTGCCATCAGTTCCATTTCTGTAGACAGGGGTAATTTCTGAATTCTGAGGTGTAGCTCATGGTTATCAGGCAATAGCATCTCAGTAACAGAGAGCGTGAACCTAGTAATTACAGTGGCTCTCCTTTCACAGTTAAGCTCAGTAATAACATTAAGTGAGGCATCACAGTGCAAGCTCTTTTGTTGTGTTTGTTTGTATTAAATATTTCAAGCAGCCCCACATGATTGCTTCAGGACTCCCAGGAGCCTCCTGTCTGAGCACAGTTGGTAGGAGTCTATCCCCTTCACCAGCACAGCTGAGGCATGGTGTTTACCGCATAAAATTACTGGGAAAACTGCAGCAGAAGTCCTGTATTAGTGGCAGCTGCTTTCCTGTTTCAGCAAAATTCTCCACTTCATGACTGCTTAGCAGGTAGAGGAAAATGACCGGCTGGGCCAGGTGTCAATTCACTGAAAGCTAGCAATAGTCAGAAGTATTTGGGGAGAAACCAAGCTTTGAAACAGGAAAAGGAATACTGTCCCTGTGAAGTAATGAAAGAACAAGACTGCTGGCCCAAATATTCCTACCTGGGGCATCATCCTGACTCCAAACAATGTTGAACATGGACAGAAAGAATGCTCTGAGGGTGAAAGAAACAGCAGGATGTCCCTGCTAGCATCTAGGTGGCGATACCTGTGACAGGCCCTAAAGCCTAAAGGGTGGTGGAAGCCTGCTGGGGGTGAGTGGTGGATCAGTGCAAAATTAGATCTTTGCCAACCCTGGTCAACAAAGAGAGAGGAAGCTGCAGTGAGGCAGGAAGTGGTTAATATTAGCACACTTTCCCAAATCTCTATTGGAGGCAAACAAAGCATCCTGGGGAGGGGGGGCATGGGTAGCTATCAGTTGTCAGCTTTCTCAAGGGTGTCCTCATATACACCCATGCTTTTTCCCTTCAGTAAAGTACATGTCTGTGCTGCACAACACAGTCATAGGAACACAGAATCATAGAACAGTCATCTAGTCCAATCCCCTCTGCAATAAGCATGGGTGACTTCTGTGAGAAGCTGCTAGAACCTTCCCCCATGCCAGGTGGCTCCAAGACAGACCAGCTGCTGGCCAAGGCTGCCCAGTGGTGGTGGTGGTAGCCACCTTCTATGTCCTCTGTGATAACATAGTTAAGAGGGAGAAAGAGCCCTGCACAACAGCCACTGCAGAAATAGAGAGGAGCGAGAAAATGTGAGACAAACAGCTCTGCAGATGCCAAGGACAGAGAAGAAGGAAGAGGAAGAGGTGCTCCAGGCACCAGAACAGGGTATAATCACAGTGGAAAAATCAATTTTATCAAATCACTAACCACCAGTGAGTGACTGCATGCGTGAAGACCTAAAGATCAAATGATTACAGCAGTTGCCTGCTCTTAGAGGGGAAGTGGAAGAGAAACTACCCCTGTACACTGCAATACGAATTCCGAGAGCTGTGTTAGCTGTTCGCTGCAGAGAATCCTGTGCCAGCAACTGCTCTCCCTGTCATCTGCTTGGCATAGCACCCAAATTTGCTTTTCCTCCTGATCCCCATGGAAATTCAGGACTATTCTTAAGTCTCTAAAGAGACTGAGATAGCTAGCTTCTATTGACTGCAGAAAGAGTTAAGTGTCCAATACATTTAAAACTTATTTAAACCAGAATGATTTAAACATGTGCTTGGTTATCTCACTGATCCACATCTGACCATAGATAGGATGTGTGATTAGAGCACAACCACCTTCCTACACGAATCTGAACAAGTGGTATCTCAGTGATGCCTGCTTAGGAACAGTAATTCCCACTGTGCAGAAGACCTTGAAGATTTTCCTCCTTGCACAGCAATCTCTTGTGGGAGTTTTTCTCTGGGTTGCCTCAGATCAGCGATGTGGTTAGTGGTTACAGCCTGCACTGTGATGTAGAGGTAAAATGAGAGAGTCACTGTCTCACTGAAGTGACCAGCTGACCCCTCCAATTTGTCTTTACAGCTGGGAAAATGGCAGAGCTGAAAAACACATGCTACTTCTTGGTCCACCCAGAAGGAAAGAAATCTTTGAGCTATATTGAGCCCATGCAGTGGCTGCATATTGTGCAGACACAATTTCATACTTAACTATTCCATTTCAGCATTTGTGCTTTTAGGCAGGAGCCAGGATCCCAGGTGCCTTGAAATTACCATACCAAACAACCAATTGCATCATTAGGTATATAAGCGCCTTTTAAATTCTTTCAGTTCTTACTTAGGCCATGAAGGTCTCTGCTGTGGAAGAGAGCTAACTGGGGCATTCCATGGTGTGGGACTCTTCTAAAACAGTCATATAAAGAAAGTTTAACTCTAAATAGAAATCAGGTTAATGAATTCAACATAGGTTGAAATGTCAGTGCTTGGGAGTATATGCTGATGACAGGCTTTGAGAAACTACTTTGGTAGTTATTTCTATGAGACATGAAACAGTGTGAGAAACTGAGCAAGAAACAAAAAAAACAACCAAAACGTAACCACAACGGGTATGGTCTGACTACAGCATCAAAACCATAGAAATTATGTCAGCGACTGCATATTTAACTCTGCTTGCCTCTTTGACTTGTGTTTGCAGCACTTCTGATACAGAAACTCACTTGTCCTCTACAGCCTAGTGTAAATATTCACACATTAGCAGGCAATTCAGCAGAACTTTCTTGAAGTGGACCATTTGCTTCAGAAGGCAGCAGTTACTTGGAAATACTTTACAATATTCTTGGTTGCAATACATTTCATTAAAACCAAACTAGATCAATTTTAGCAAGAATCTGGTTTTAAGCCTTTCAGTGTAGCTACTGTGTTAAGCTTGGTCTCATAATGACATATCGTGCAACTGTTGTAGTAACGTGGGCTTGGTTGCATGGATTTGTTTTCCCAGATGCGATCAACGAATGTTGTAATAGGTATTTCTGATATGTAAATCTCCACTGGGCAGGAGAGACGTAGGAATGAAACCTCTTGCCCCTCCATGACCTCAGAAAGGATCTTTACAATGAGAGCAATCTGTTCCCACTGCATTGTTCAGGTCGTGGAGAACAAGGGACTTGGACCCATGTTGTTCTTTCTTCCTTGGGATTTCAGGAGCAGACATTTATTTTCTGGTACATATAACAGTTTCTTGTGGTCAGGGAAGGTAGATCAGTGAGATTACAGGCATCTGACGTGTTCATTCAATTCCCGTTCTTCAATACAGGGACTGTATCATTCTGTTCATCACTGTAAAAGCTCATTGCTTCTGGCATAACCTTGGGAGATGCTTTCACCAGAAATGGTTCTTAAACTTCTCTGAGATAAGCAGCTGAAGGGCAATGGTAGGAAATAGATCAAACACAATGTAATTCAGGTGAAAGTTCTTAAATTAAAGAATAGGAAATTGCTCAAGTTGTTTCACATTGGAAAAAAGCATGATTTTTTTGATAAACCATATCTCTTCCTTCAGAATACCTTTAGTTATCCCAGAAACATTTTGATGAAAAATTGAAATGTGTTAACTAGAAAATGCTGCTTTTATGTCTCGTGGGAGTTGTTGCTCTTCAGGAATTCCAATCCTTTTCCTGTCTATGCTTCTGTAAGACCTTGGGATATGGAATGATATTACTCATTGCCTGCTTATTCTACCCAAAGCTAGGAAATGTAGTCTCATTTTTAAGCTCAGACTGTAAAAGTGAATAAAAGCATAAACAACCATATAATAACTCATCTGTGCATCTTGATGTGTTTTGTAAATTGGCATCTTTACTACACAAACTTCCACAAAAATCCATCCATTTTTTGTTTATAACTTTTGTTTTTATCAACATTTTCCCCAAGAAAACATTTTTAACCAGCTTTCTGAAGCCAGTGATTATAAATGGGAAGATACTCTTTCTGCTCTTTTACGCTTCTTTCTGGAAGCCAGGCCAGCTGGGAGCTAGGCTGATTCTAAGAAATGGTGCTGCAGTGAAGCAGAGGAGTGCTTTGCATATGACTGTGCTCTTCCTGCAGAAATTCCATGTTCAGTATAAGAAGAAATGACATCTGAATCTTTACCGTTTTCACATTACTGCAGACTGTTTCCCATCAATCCTTTTTAGTTTTTCTCCATTTTCAAATTAAATAGCAAGTGCATTGGTTGAAGAAAACTGGCAGGTCGTGAGGTTTTACAAGAGCAATCATATGTCTTGGGCTAAGGGTGAGACATGAACACTGGTTATGCAGTCTCTCTCCTTCCAAAGAGCTCCGCTTAGAACCACCATCCATTTAATCTCCTGAGCCCTACTTGCTCCCATGGCAGAAGCCCTGTAGAAAGCCTTTAAGAAGGCTCTGTCTTCTCCAACTGGTTTGGCAGAGGAGATCAAGTAATTAAAACTTTGATGGGTAGTAGTCAGTGTGGGACAGAAGTCAGTGCTGGGATCATGTTATTTCAGTCCCTGACATCTGCATGAGGAGGGCTCCATCTGACACCAGGGTGTAGATGGAATCAGGTAGGAGCGAGGCTGAAAATGTGAACAAAAAAAGATCAAAGGGAAAGCGAGTGGTGCTACAAAATGCAATACTGGAGAGAAATTATGAACACAAGTGGTGGAAATAAGAGAAATCTAGAAAAGCTGAACAAAGAAAGGAAGAAATAGGGAGAATAAAAAACTAAATAGAGAAATTCCAAAACCAGAAAAAAGGTATGTTTGGCAGGGAATGAAAAACAGAATACAAACAGAAGAGGGAAGTTTTAAAGAATTCATGAGAAAAAAAACACCAAACATATTGACAATACAGAAGGATAATATTAAAAGAAAAGAATAGGTAACATAATCTGAAAGTTAATATATAGTATATATTTTGTAGTCTGGAGAGACTAGAACCTCAACTAGACGGCTAGATTTTCGAATCAGATTAGACTGATCTAAATTTAACTGAACGAACATTAAAGGAGGATGGAACAGTGTGTGTGGGGGGTGGGGGGTGTGCTTACTTTCTTTTAGAATTTAAAAAAACCCCACGTCATTCCAGACGCAGCACGTGGGTGCTGGAATAATCCAGATGATGGGTTTGTTTTCCTTATCTTTTAATATTTTCTTTCCTTAACTAGTGGTGGCAGAAAACTATCATGATGAGGTTTGAGAAACCACAATAACCATTAGCTAAATGAGAGCAGATTTTCTGTCAGGGCTCTAACATATGAACAGAAACTAGCTACATGTGGGGGCTCCATTTGCATAGCATGCAGATTTTCAAATGGTTGTGATAAAAAGATAAAAGCCTTTTCCATTTGCCATAGAGTGAAGCACAAAGCGTCTGCACGGAAGGCTGTTTGGGTTTTGTAACTGGGTCGGAAGAAAACGTAGTGAGAAGGTATGTTGAACTAGTTTTAACTTGGGCATTTGCCTACATGGTGAATTCTTCACCTTCTGAAAGACTGTTATCCATGCTGAATATTTGATGTATTGCAGACTAAAAGTATGAGATAACTCATAACTTAGAAAACACCTGTATATGGAACAAGATAAGCAATAGCTTTTGAAATGGATAAACTAAAATTCTGATTTATATTTTAATTAAGCATTAGAATTCTTACTTATCTTTTAGTGACTCTCATTCCATGAATCAGTGTTGATAGTATTCAGCTGCTTCACAGGCTAATCTGTCAATATTCCAAAAGTAGGCTGTTGTCTGAGTGAAGTGCTGGAATCTGTTACTAGCAGCAGAAGTGCTTCTTTGAATATGGACTACTGTCACCATGGACTTAGTCAGTGACTTGAAGTCACATACATTTTTGTGATACAAGGGGATTTTCTACTTCTGTTACTCATTATTTGCTGCTTATATGACCGCCACGGGCTAGGTTTGTCTTTGTGTAACAAAGTTTGCTTTACAAGATGTATGTAGATCCACCTCTTTAGTCCCAGCATTATGAGAAAGAAGCTCTTAAAAGGCCCACAGTGATGGCCCTCAGTGAAATACTGGCAAATTCCTTTACCAACATAGAATGTGCTCTTATTCTGAATTTGCTGGTTTTAACAGGATTTGAACCCATGTTTTAAAGTGTCAGAGACTGTGATGAAAATGTTACAATGGAACTTTTTATAAATTATGAAATAAATCATATAGGGAAAAGAACTTCACTATTGTGATTAAGTAATCACTATTGTGATTAAGGATGTCTCGAAAGAATCGTAAGGTCTGGGCACCTTTCCAATCATCTCAATGCAGAAAACCAAAATGCAGTGCAGTTGTTTAGCACCCTGCACCACATCACTGCTCGTGTACCCTTCCCATTCATCCCTTTGCCTCTGTGCTGCCCTTTCACATTGACCAACAGCTCAGCTCTCCTTGCTCATCTTCATAGGCCAGTTAAAACATACGTGTCCTTCAACAACTGCTGCAAGTCACTAAACCTGGACTGCTTCAGACAGTTACGAAACAGTGGTGAGCATGGTGGCTGCTAAGACTACAAAGATTATCCCACAGACCACAAAGGTCCATTCAGTGTCATGTCGTGCTTCTGAAGTTGAACAGATATAGACACTTGGGGAGAAGAATATCTGCCTCATGACTTGTTCATCCTTGCAGCTTTTAGGTATCTGTCTTTTGACCATTGATGCACCCTGGTCTTTTAACTGCACATGCTAGTTTGATTAATCCATAGAAATTTAAAATAGAGATAACCTTAGTCATCTGCTACAATTGTTTCTCTTGGCCTTCTGTGTTTACCTCTCCTCTTCTGCACCGAAACTTGTACGTATTCTTTCCTCCATGTAACTTGACTTTACCAGACCATATTTCAAATACTTACCTACATTATGGATTTAATCATAACCTTCCCCAGATCTGTAATGACAGGGAACATTTTAGTCCAAACAGCAATAAGGAGGCCGAGTTAATCTTATAGTGAGTTATCTGAACCGCAGCCCAGATAGACTTCATGCTTTTTTGGCGTCGTATGCATCAAACAGTGAAGAAGGCTTTTCAGCAGTAGCAATCAAAGCATGCATGCACCGTGTCCACACACGCTTACACATATAGGAAAAAACAAAACCCGCATTTCAGGGTTTTTAAGTATCTTTGTGTTGATCTATGCAAATATGTTGGGATTTTGTCATAGCTGCAGCCAAAGTCTTGGTTCCCATGAAAATCAGCCATTGAGAAAATGAAATGTGCCTGCTTAAATTAGAAGAAACCATTATGACATGATACTCTAAATCTACCAAGTCATAGTTTGACACTATGCAGCGTTTTGGTTTCATCCTCTGGCTATGGTTAGCAGAAAGCAGTGCCATACCAAAGCTGCTAGGAAGCCACTGCTATTGTGGTATGCTCAGTTTTGAAAAAGAAGTGAGTATGACATCTATCACCTTGCATTCCTTTAGCTCCAACGTTCTATTAATTAACTCTAATCTCACAAGGTTTTCTGTATTAATGCCATCTGGTGTCTCTAATGAGTTTTCAAGCTCCGACTGAAAGTTCACACACACAATCTCTAAAATAAACAGATAGTTTGAAGGGGTTTGTTACTATTTCTGTTTTTCCTGTTAATGCAACATCTAAGTTGCATTAAGTTATCAGAAACCAAGGTCTGGAAAAGAAGCATCGTAAAATAAGTATTTTCATGTCTAGTTCTAACTGACTTTAAGGACACATGTAAGCAGCATGCACACAAACAGCAAATATTTGTGCCAAACAGGCAAATACAATTGCATGTTCCTTCCTAACCTTGCATATTTTATGTTAACAGTTCAGACAAAATGTTTGGACAATGTGCACCTTGAAAAGAACCAGATTATTATGTTTTTATTTAGAAAACCAGCAGTTATTCAATTTGGTATCTAACACTTGTCTCAGTTACAGTAACTACTGTAAGTTATCTTGCTGATTTAAGTAATTAATGATTAAACTGCTCATCTGCATGGCATGAAGTGCACCCTTTGCAAAAATAGACCATCATTCAGCGTGTGTTCTGAGCACAGTGCAATTAGCACCCTACTTTTTATTATTCTAGTGCTAGCGTATTAGTCATAGGGAGCCTAATGACTAAATGACTTGCTTCCAGCTTGCATGCTTCCAGCATAGACAAGGTTAAATATTTTCCTTTACGTAAAAAAGCAGGTTATTGTTATTGCTTGTCAGGAGGAAGTGGTGATTATTTCAATTTAATTCTGTACCTTTAACTATTGCTGTTATTTCTTGTTTTTCAAATTAAAGTGTGCTCCTGTGGAGGCTGATGGTAAATGTGCTTGAGGCAGCCACAAAAGAATGTAACAGAATCACACATCCTCTTTCACCGATCTTCAGACCATTTTCAAATCTGGTAAGTACCAAAACAAAATAAGTGATTGATAATGTATGTGTATGTGATGAATGTTTTAAACTGAGCACATAAGTCACAGTGCACTTACAATGGTGGGCAGTGCTTACAAAATATTTCTTGATTCCCTCCAAGTATTGAGAGTTTTTACCTTATAGAATTCTGTCTGTTTCCTGAGGTCTTTCTTTATCCATTGTCTTTTGCTTGTATAATTCAAATGATGTATTCATATTTAACACTGTAGTTTAGTCTTACTTTTGAGTACTCACATATTGCTTTCATAGTGAAAAGAAATATGATAATGTGGATAAAGTGGAAAAATAATAAGCTAAAAACAAGCAAGGCTTATATATTTAATATTCAGAACATAAGTATGTTTGTGTCCACACACGTAGACATGTGCCCATATGTGGCATTTGAAAAATGTTAGATCACACATACACCATAGACACATGGAAAATTATTTTTAATCATTTCCTAATACATTGATGCTAAATAAAGCCATAAATATGCAGATTATAAATTATAAAGGTATGTGTTGAAAGACTGTTAGAAAGATTTAAATTGAAAAGAAAATTGTGTTTATAGAGTTCTGATTCCAATTCCTTCACAGCCAGTGCATCTTCTTAATAACTTCAGTGAATGCTGCTTCAAATTCAGAAAAAGAAATCAGCTCGAGAGCTTTAAATCAGGTTCTAAATCTGATCTCTGCAATTCTGGTTTCAGCTGAGTCCTTTTCTGCTATTCTCATACCAACTGTCCTCATGAAGTTTGCTGGACAGTGGAAGTCCTCTTCTGAATAAGTGTGTTACTGATGGTGCCTCTGTGAATTTCCATGGCATCAGGGAGAGCACAGAGCTCTCCTGTGATGTGTAGCTGTTGTTCCCTGCAGGCTTCTGCTGAGCTCTTCTGAGGGCTAGAGAGCCCTTCTTCAGTACTAATTTGAAGAGACCTCCTTTCTTAGCCCTGCTTGCAAGCTGCAGGCATGTCTTGTAAATGCCTTCACTCTTGTCTTCTTCCTTCTACATGTTATACTAATATCTGGCTGAACGGAATGAAGAATGGTTGTTTTATAGACAATATATGCTCTCAGGGCTCTCTTTGTATGTTTTAACCATGTGTGTCCTAGAAAGATATGAATATTGGATACCTGGAAAGATATTTTTCTTACAATAATAAAATAACAGTTTCTAAAATAATGATCTAGACAAGCGCCCATTTAGTGCTGTCTCACTGAAGAATTACTCTAGTTGCAGCCAGGTGCTAAGGGTAACAGAAACACCAAGCAAGGGCATGGGCATCTGGTTGAATGGGGTCAGAGGACAGTAAAGCAGCAAGTGGAGACTAGAGCTGCTCAAAGACGGGCTGAGGGGACAACATCCCCAATTGAACTGTATAACTTACCTGCTTGCCTTACCTTTCTACACATGAGAGACACTTTAAAGTGTTTAAAGCTTGCTTCAGAAGGTGTTCAAGTGCTTTCAGGCTGTCATATTCCTGCAGCTTCTGAAAATCAGCTTTGAAAAACCAGCAGAGGAAGCTGGAGAGGTGGTTAAAGACTTAAAGGGCAGAGAACCAGAGAACCTGTGATGCTTAAGCAAAATCATATCGCATGGCTCTTTACCCATCTGCAGTCTTCTGTCATGAGCCAGCCTCCCAGAAGGAGTCATAGAGAGTCTCATTCTCATTGTGCTTTTGGAGGGTGTTCGGTGCTTTCCCTCCCCAGCTTCTGAATTATATCCAGGCAGCATCTGCCCTACTTTCACAGGTTATCTGTCTTTCTCTCTCTCTCTCTTTCAAAATTCAGGTAATTCCCAGACTGGAAGGATTTGTTTAGCTAGGCTTAAAGTTGTCCTGTGCACACTTCCTAACTAGCAGCACAACTAACAAAAAGCAGACGAAGTCTAGACAAAACTGTTACTCACAGCCTTAGCAAACATGGGACCTTATGTCATCCAGTCCCTGCAATTGCTGAATTGCTGGCATGTGTCAGTCTCACAGAGCAGCTGATGGAAAGAAGAGGAGGACTGAACACATGCAGGGGAATGCCAAGGAACTAAATCTCTTGCCCATGGGTTCCTGTGTAGAGGTTAAACAAGTCATTCAAGCCCCGCTTTGTGCATGTAGCCAACAATGGCATGTTCTCCATTTTGTCTGTGACTTTAGACTCTGTGGTATGATTTGCAGAAGTCTGAGCTTGGCTGCAACCAGAGTCAAAGGATTTATTCCTTTAGATAACTGAAGTCCTGCATTTCCCTTGACACACTGATTGCCATTGTCATACAGAATTTCTGAAAGTAAAATTTAATCTACTCTAATTTCTTGTGGTGCAAAGTCAGTGTTAAGTAGGAGTCATGTATTCTCATGTATTGTTTATTACCTCTATAAATAAACATTCCCTGTGTAAGATTGTTCTTTTAATGATACTGATGCAAATCAGCCACTTTCCACAACTGCACATTGTGCTGCAGAAATGTGTGATTTGTTGAGATGCTCCTCTGTATTGCTGATACAGTTGATGAGATTCTTCTTAGAAGAAAGTTTTATTTTCAATTGTGTTTTTCTACTTGCTCACATTTCTTGTGCTGGTTTCCCAATCCGATCTACTTTATTTTCTCTTCAGAAATACTTGGGAAAGTATTTTGAAGTTCTTCACAACGTATTTTACTTGCTGAGAAGTGTACTGCCAAAATGAATTGTGTAAGTATTTGACTGATAACTATATTAGTACCTCAATGAAGCAATGGATCTGGACATCCCAGCTCTTTGAGGCTGCTGGTTCAAATGCCCTAATTGCAGGAGTGATTAGCTGAAGATATGTTTCTGACAGCAGAATTTGCTGTCAAGGCACACTGTTTATTGGGTTTGCACTCTCCCAGTGTAACTACAGGTCTGGTGTTTGTGGTATGTGTCTCAGGTTAGCCTTCCTGGTTTGCCTCTCTAGCTGACTGGAGAGAAGTAATCATTCTGGGGCTTGATTTATAGAAGCTACATTAGTATGAAATGCAGAACATGCTAGAAGGACCTGTTCCCATCCCGTGAAACTAAAGGAAGTCTAGACCCCAACTTGAAATTCAGACTTTCATACTGTAGGGTCTTCTTTGACAGCAGACTAATGCTTTCTGCATAATGTATTTTAAGGTGGAAACCTTTGTTCCACTCCCAAAGGTTATCTCCATGTATTATCTGCATCTCGTATTTTAATACAGATTTTATGAAATTCCTGAGTTAGTCTCCTCTGCAGTGTTAAATGCATTTGTAATTTGTGATTTGTAATTCTCACTGTGTAGTTGGTGTAAACCATGTAATACATGCAGGAGGAAAAAGTAATGTGGGCTATCTTCAGATGAGTTCGACATAGGCTTGAAGCTGAGACATGAGAAGGACTGAATAGAAGTATTACAGTTACCATAAGAGAAATTTCACTTCTATTTCACATCAACACGCCCTATAATGCTTGTATACCAAGTTCTGAAAGATTTCCGAAGTACTGTATTTGTATGACTTTATTATCTATCATCTTTCTACTACATAGAAATTAGAGATTAATACCTCTGATATTAACTGCAATCTTTTCTTTTACAGACAGTTTCGTGTACCTCAGAATATCAGTACTATTCAGACTACGCTTCTCTAATCACACAACCTTGTTCTAAACTGGAAGTCAGGAACTTCACAAAAGCATTTCTGCCAGTTGCGTATTCGTTGATTTGTATCATTGGCTTAGTTGGTAACATCTTCGTAGTGATGACCTTTGCTTTATACGAAAGAACCAGGTCCATGACGGATGTGTACCTCCTCAACATGGCCATAGCAGACATACTGTTTGTTCTCACTCTCCCACTGTGGGCAGTGAATTATGCTACTGATAAATGGATTTTTGGTGATTTCATTTGCAAAATCACCAGAGGTATCTATGCAATCAACTTCAGCTGTGGCATGCTGCTTCTGGCCTTTATCAGCGTGGACCGGTACATTGCTATTGTACAGGCAACAAAGTCATTTAAACTCAGGGCAAGAACACTCGCATACAGTAAACTCATTTGTTTGGCTGTGTGGGTATCATCAATTTTAATCTCTACTTCCTCTTTCCTATACAGTGAAAGTTACAGCTTCTCCACCAATGAAACCAAAGAGATTTGTGATCAGAAATTTGATAGAATATCTGAAAGCACAATGTTGAAATCACTGCTGCTGTGTCTACAAGTTGGATTTGGATTTTTCATACCTTTCATATTCATGATTTTTTGTTATACATTCATTGTCAAATCCTTACAACAAGCTCAGAATTCCAAGAAAAACAAAGCAATCCGTGTGATTATATTAATTGTAGCGGTTTTCCTAGTTTGCCAGGTACCTTATAATATTGTTCTTCTCGTGACAGCCATAAATATGGGCAAGATAGACAAATCTTGTGAAAGTGACAAGATAATGGCCTATGCAAAATACACCACAGAAGCTATAGCATTTTTACACTGTTGCATGAACCCTGTGCTTTATGCATTTATTGGAGTGAAGTTCAGAAGTTATTTTGTGAAGATAATGAAGGACCTATGTTGCATGAGATACAAGAAATACTATAAGCGTGGTTCAAGGGCAAACTCTGATATTTATCATTCAAGACAGACTAGTGAAACTCTCACTGACAATGGGTCTTCTTTTACTATGTAATACAATTTGAACACCATTACTACCGAAGGACTCTTCTCACTGAGCAACCCGTACCAGTGTCACTGCTTGTGACTGCAAGTCATTTGGGCTTCTCTGACCTGTAAGGGATTTGCCACAATCTACAGCTCCTCTCAGGAAAAGAATTACAACAAAAGAGTAACACAGTCCTATGGAAAATTGAACTCTTATTTACCTCTCTAACATCCACAATCTCGTAAAGTGCAATCTGTTAGAATTATCAGGAAAATGAAATTTGCAGAGGAACCTCCCTTGTTTTCTAAGGAAAAATTGCATTTCATCTGTCCTCCATCACTGAAATATCCCAAAAATACTCAGCAAATGAATCAGTTTATGTCCAAGCTCATTCTACTTATGCTTATGTTGTTTCTGTCACTTACTTCTCCTGGAAATCCTATTTAAGTGCAGATCTACACTCTTCTTTTGTTGCAGACAGGTCACGCTGTGACAATACTAACCCAAAGAGATGGCATTTTGAGCAAAGTATGGCAAGGAAAACAAACAGAAATGAACAAACAAGTTCAAGGCTGCTGACACAGCCGGTCTTAGGTGTTAGGTCTTGTAGACCCAGTACTACACTCCCCCTGCTCATTAGGACCTGCTTAAACCAAGACTAAGGCTGGTCAAAGCCAACAGTGTCTACTAAAGAGAAGGCTAGGAGAAAAGAAAATTATTAATTAAAGAGAACACTTAAATGTCCCTAAAAAGGTTTTATGACATCTCCTGAGAGTGTCTTATGAACAGAAAATGGGGTTTTGCTTGAGAGGTTCTTCTCATCTTTAGGCACAGGATTCCAGTTCTGGAATAGCTGATAACCTGGTGAATGTCACTTTGTGAAAAGTTGTTTCTTTCTAGGTGAAATTCACACTCCACTTTTTAAAAGGCAGCAAACTGTACAGAACTGCAAGATTTCCAACACCTTCTGTTGGAACTTGATTAGTGACAAAGCATGATATATTTCTTGGTATTTAGCTACCATTAGTGAAGTTTCATTAGGAATGGATTTATTAGCAAAAATATGCATATATAGAATTTGCGTTATTAGCTTCAGAAATTATTAAGGACTATATCTATAAATAAGAACAGAGTCTGACTTAATTCGGTCAGAATTTTCACTGAGTCAGCATTTGACTCACTATGAATATAAGAATATTTATAATAAATGCAATTAGTTCTACCTAGCCATGGCTTTTCAGCAAATCCTCAGTGGATCTTCTGGTCATTGAGTGAGCTTCACCACACCGTAGCAGTCATGGTGGGATGGCAAGATTGACAGGAGCAGGAACTGGAGAGTAGAGGGGCAGGGTGGAGGAGAGGAGCACCACTCTTTGGAGTCTGCTGAGCTACCCGCCAGTCTGCCACGGTTCTGCTGCGATGGGAGCACAAACTGTATGTCTGGGTTTGCTGTTGTGTGGGATATTGCACTCCTATGCTGTGTAAATTAATGTGATTTGCAGATTGCTCTTAAACTTGGTTGTTTTAAGTTCATAGCTGGAGAGCTTGGATTACTAACCACATTGTTTAGTGGCAGTCCAAAGGGCCAAGAAGGACAGTGCTGGAGCTGAAAGGCATTGATATGGCATGATACAAAACTAGTGCTGCCTTGGCTGGTGCAATCCACCCTTTTTTACAGTGCAGCGTGAGGTTTTTAAATATCAGCACCAGGTGTGATAAAGATTGCATATATTTATCATGACTGAATAGCAACTTCTGCAATAATATGATACAAAAAACGCAGATGCATGCATTTGCTGTATATAGCACTGATGATATTCTGGAAGAGAATTCAATCAATAAACAATGTTACTGAAAAGGAAAACATGCCCTCAGATCTAAGAGTTTCTTGCTAATGTATTGCTTTGAAAACATTCTCTCATTCAGTGCAAGTTCACTCATATCTAAGCAGCAGAGCTCTCACCCTCAGAGGCTTCATGAAGGAGTGTGCCCTAGGGTAGGAAGTTGATGACTGAAGCCCAGTGAGTGCTATGGTGGCTCTTGGGCAGAGCCCTGCAAGGCTCCAAAGCGTATGCCCACCCTCCTGCTGGCCCTGCTGCCATGCCTGCATTGGCCTTTAGCTACTGAACAATCCAAAAGCTGACCACGTGGCCACTGGGGTGGGGTTGGGGGATGAGATGGTGGCTAAAAGGCTGTTACTGACCCTGTCACTGTCCCTCTGGGGAGAACTTGCTGGCAGATGCCCAGTGGAGACCATAGAACCACAGAATAATTTGGGTTGGAAGGGACATTCAAAGGTCATCTAGTCCGCCCCTCCTTGCATGAGCACGGACATCTTCAACTAGACCAGGTTGCCCAGAACCAAATCCAGGCTGGCCTTGAATGTCTGCAGGAATGGTGCATCCACCACCTTTCTGGGCAACCCATGCCAGTGTTTCACCACCCTCATTGTAAAGAATTTTTTCCTCATGGAGGAGGCTGCCTTACGGGTTACCAGCCCCTGGTAACCGTGAGGGACACTGGCAACTTAGGAATGGCAGCGGTGGGATATCTGCCTCACACAGGAGGCAACACAGCTCCCTGGCTGCTGTGCAGTGGGACGGTAAAAGTGCTCACTGGAAATGATGCTTAAAGTAGAAAATGTACCCAGCTGTCCTCCAATGCTCATGGGTGAGAAGTGCTGCCAAAGGAAGGGAAAACACGATGCATGTGTGGGACTTGAGGTATGAATTGTGCTGCTGTCAAGTTCTTGCTAAAAATCCCACTTTGAGGTGCAGCCAAAATCTTAACTGCCATGAACAATCACCCTGTCTCTGGGAGAAACAGGGTGAAAGGTAGGATGGGCTCTCAAGGGGCTGATGAGCAGGCAGAACTGCAGCTCCAGTCCATGCGATGCTAGCTTTCTTACTCAAATTTCGAGTGCAACTACAGGCCAGAAGTGCGGGTAGTTAAAAATTCCATTTACATGCAAAACATTCTTACCACTTTTTTTGTGAAATCTACTGTAAGGTAAAAGTGCAGGACCAGTTCAGAGCAAAAGCAGTGAAAGGGAAGAACCCCGGTGCTCAGTGCTCAGTGGCAGGTGACTGCAGTGTCAGGTTGGCTAGTGGGTGCTGCTTATGGGCCCTCAGATATTCTTTGGAGGACATGTCAACAGAACTGACAGGTGAGCTTGGGTTGGTGATGGGAGTTTAAGGCATGAAAACAGCACAGATTTATGGGAACTTGAGTGTTTCTTTCATAGTAACTTCATAGCTTGCTATGGGTGCTGCTTTTTACTATTTTCATGTTGTGGTAGCTGTGCAGTACACAGCATAGAAAATACATAATGAAATTTTCTTTTTTGTTGCATGCATTCCATTGATTATTTTTGAAGAAAAAAGATTTGGTTTATAAAGGTCCTCATTTCATACCAATTTAAAGAGAGAACTATAGATACAGTGTTGTGTCATGTCGTACACACAGAAGATGGAGCTGATAAGCTTCGAGAAGGCAATTCATATCTTCCTTCAGCTGGGGGCTGGGTTGTAGTGTTGGTTGCACATACAAGGTCTCTGCTTGTTAGTGGGTTCCATTCTGCTTTTGGTGGCTCCATGGTGGCCCTGCTTGACACTTCCCATTTAAGCAGCTCAGAAGGAAGTAGGTTATCAGTGCACAGCATTAAATAAAGACATAATATCTCAGTGCAGGGAGCCTAAAGGTACATCTGTTTTCTGACGTGTATCATCTGGAAAATGGACCTTATTTATTAATCAGCTCCCCATAAAAAGTGACAACTTTCTTCCCATGGCAATTAAACTTTATGTGCTACCTTTTCTATTTATTTATTAATTTTCTCAGAAGAGTGATCACTATAAGCTGGTGAACCTTCAAGAAAGTCACAGTGGACGTTGGAGATCAAAGTCATTTGGGCCTTGGTACTAGCAAGGAAAGGCAGAGGAAAGAAAATGACCATTATATGCAAAGGTAAACAGCAGCTGGAGATAATGAGTGGAAACTGAAGAGAAACAGGAAAAAAACAGTCTAAAGAGTAACGTTTTTGTCATGGAAGGCTAATGGTAATGATTAAGTACATGATTAAGTACATTAAGTACGTGCATAATTGATTTCATTATTTAGACCAATCTCTGCTTTGGATCTTTGTAGGGCAATCTTGTTAACTAGAGTTGTGAAAATCTGGGGGGGGGGGGGGGGGGGGGGGGGGCAGGGGGTGCTTGCTGCAGAAGTAGCAAGAAGATGGTACTCATAGCTTTCAGAACTAGAAAAAATAGTTTTAGATTAAGTTAAAATGATAACATTTTAAATATGTCAAAACAGTTTGTCTCATGAAACATCTAAAATGCTTTGACATTTCCGGTTAGTTTCCAGATGCTATAATAAAAACCAAGGAAATGATTTCACAAAACCACTGAAAGAGACTCATAATCTGTGCATTTAATGCTATTGCTGAGCAGCCAGGATATTATTCTCTCCTACCACCTCCTGCTACCACCTGTGGGTTAGGAGCTCATAGCCCCTTTGAAGCTGTTTATGCAAAATACAGCTCTAAAAAACAAAAGAAAAGAAAAGAAAAGAAAACAAAATTAAAAAAGGAGGATGTTTCACCCTAAAATTGTACTGCACCAATAGCTCTTCACTCTCTTCTGAGCAGTGTAGTTGCGAGGTCCTTCAGGCTGAAGAGGGAATTAAATGACAACTCCTCTACTATACGTGAATGACATGGAACCTGGTGGTAAAGATGTGACTACTAAACAGGAGGCTGCTCTCTGGGCAGCTTTGAACATAGTTAAGTTCCTTTTATGACAAGTTCCTTAACAGAAGTTCTCCATTTTTGGTTGAATGAACTCCATTATCTAAGCTGAGTTGAAAGGAGTTTGGGTTTTACATAGTAAAGAAAAAAAAAAAAAAAGCTATTTTGATGGTGAAAGTTCTTATCCACCAATTCAGGATCCTTTTTCCCACAAATTGAAAACCTTGTCACTTGTACAGTTTTCTCGCTGATATCCACAGTCAGTTTTCTTTGGATTGATGGAATTATGTAACCCAATTGCGTACCTAGATGCACCGCTCATATTTTTAGTGTAGTCGTCATCTTCCCTTTATTTTCATTACCTTATTATTAGACACATACTGAATTACTGCATTATCAATTTGATCTATATGTATAAACCTGAGTTAAACCAGTTGAATGAATATTCTTCCATCAAAACTTTTTAAAGCTCTACTTCAGTTTTAGCATAGCTTTGCTATTCCTATACATTTTTTTTGGTTGATACAAATTAATTTAATAATATGTATTTAATTTATAATCCCATCCCATGGCAGGGGGATTGGAGCTACATGATCTTTAAGGTCTCTTCCAATTTATTCTATGATAAACTTGTGATTCACTGAGGATTAGGGGAAGTAGAGAATGCTTATCTCCTTTCATAAGAAACAGTGGCTGAACATTGGAGTAAGCTTTTCTTCAAAATAGAGAATATCTGTGATCTTGATTTACATCAGCCATAGACAGTCCTGATACTTCACTACAGTACATTGTAGTTTTATTTGTGAAGAATTTGTGCTATCTAGTAGTTAGGAATTATAAAAGAAAAAAACTATCTAACTAGCAGCAAATTGTGTGGGGTTTTTTTGTTTGTTCAATTCTTAGCCTGGATTGGATCATCCATCCATGGTTTTGTTGTGCTTTCTGTCCCATTTCTGAAAAACTTTTACAGAGGTATTTTTAGTCCGTCTTCTGCTAGCATCCAGTTTTTAACCTATGAATTTCTAGTAGATATCAGATCAAGTTTTGCTTCTAGTCCACATAGTCTGTTATTATTTTTGACAGTATCAAGTATGTTTTTATAAAAACAATTTTTATGTTCCATATTCCATTATTAAAATACAGAATGGAAGAGAAAAGGGAATACAAGATACAGAGAGTGTACTCTCTGTTAGAATGTGTGAATTTGATTTCTAAGTTTGATTTCTAAAAAAGACCCATTATGGAAGTTAAAATAGTCTTATGAATGTGTCGTAGGTGAATGATGATACATTGGAATCATCTGTCTCACAACATATTGTGAGAAACGGATACTATCCTAAGAATCCCTTAAGATTCTTTCAGAGAGCATGCATTTCTTTTAGATGTGAAAATATTTTTATTGTTACATTTTAAAAATTAATCTGTGTGCTTCGATTTTAGTCTGTTTGCTCACTCAGAATAGTGCAAGATTTCCCTCTAGTGGTTAAAACCCGTACAAATTGTCTGAAAGCGTAATGCAGTGTCTGTACCGGATTTCCCATCACAAGGGATGCACGGGAACGTCAGGCCTTAAGTAGATGCTATCGCTTTGTAGATGTAATCAAAGCTTATTTGCAGCCCGAATGAACAGAGACATATTACAGAGCACGACACAGTCATGCAATTTACTTTTTTCCCGAAGCCAGGTCTTTTTGCATTGCTGTGGGCTTGAACTGTCTTTGTGTAATTGGAGAATTTGTACTCATTTAGATTCTATGATTTATATCAGTACACATTGCCAATTACTTGATTTTTCTTTCTCGGGTGGTGGGGACATACTCCAGTTAGCAGAAATCTTGTTTTTCCTTCACAACAGCTACCAGTGTCTGCAGAGCATTAAACTCTGGCCCTTTTTAACTCTACCTAAGAACTTCTTTTCTTCTGAGACACAGCATCAGATTGTAGAAGGGAAAAAGCATCATATACCCATTTCAGAATTTCAGGCTATTTGGTGAATTCCTCTTCTGTGTAGGGGTTAATTTATAGAAATAAATGACAGGAGAGGAAGGCTGAAGTCAATTCTCAAGCTGCTTTTAATTACTGTTCTATTCAGAGGGTAAGTTTCACTGAGTTGCCCATGCCTATTTGTTTTGTCTTAGGGAGGTATTGCTTTTGCTGCAAAGAGAAAGCAAAACAAACCAAACTGATTCAGAAGTTTTCAACTGTGACAGCGATTCTGCTATAGGGAAACTTGAATGGGAAATATACAAGGCAACAAAACCCTCTCCTGGAGAGTCTTTACAGAGGCCAAGATAAATTATATGCAGCTCAAGCACCCTAGAGTATCCTAAATGGTAGATGGTAAATGAGCTTCAGTGAGAGTAACTCATGACAACTAGATCATTGCATGGAACTGTGGGTACTGTTGCTAAGTTGCTGGTAGTGTAAAGGCTAGTAAACAAACCTCACGAGCAAGTAACTGATTCAGGAAGAGCAAGCCCTCACATTAGGCTTTTGCAGCAAGGTGCTGGCGCAGTCATGAGCTCAACCTGAAGCTGTTCATCCAAAAAAAAATATAGGAGGAAGTACCAGAAGCTGAGTACAGAGGTCATACAGCTGCTATTGCTTCCACACTGCAGCACAGGCTGGTTGGAGCAGGCATTTGCCCATGCTGCTGGCTCCTGAGGGAAAAGAAGAGATTTGGAAAATAAAAAGAGGAAAAGGAGTCTATGCTGTATGTTTTCGCTGCTTTTAAAGACTCCAGCTTGCTAGGGAGGCAGGTGGCAGCATCCTGCTCGGAGAAGATCTGGAATCCACTTGGAGAAAGAAAGGAAACTACTAGAAGCGCCAATGTTAAGGTATGCAGACTTTGCAGAAAGATATTGCCACAGCAGAGGCGGCATCTCTCTTGGGGTGAGGAGCAGTGCTGCTCCACCGCACAGGAAGGGCTTTGGCACTGCTCCTCTTGACTTCAGTGGCATCAGCAATGCTCCAGTAGCAAATATTGAGACATGTGCAGAACTGGCGATAGATTAGAAATAATTTGCCACTGTTTGATGTCAGTGATCACAGTAATGAGTTTTATCAGTTGTCAAATAGTAGCTTTCAAATGCACCAGCCATTGTGGTCATATGGGACAAGTAAGAACTGAATACAAGTAAATGGCTATGTTCCTCCCCTTAAATAAATGTATAGTTTCCTATTATATCATCAAATAACTGCATATTGCGTAAGAATAAAAAAAGTCAATGTATAATGAAAAATAAGCAAATATAAACATATCACAAAATCATTAATAACTTTAAACACTGTCATTACCCAATACATCTTCTAAATGTGTTTTTCAGCACATTTCTTACAACAAAAGGCTTGAAGATTACAATTAAACATGACTACCTGGAAACTCCATTTTGTTTAGGTTGATACCAGTCTTGGTTTTTGTTTGAATCACTCTGAAGTGTGAAGGGCTAGATGCTGCTCTGGTATTACTGATAGCTGTTTTCCCCTATAAAATGAATTGGCTAGCTTAGCATTTTTGAAAGGAAAAATATAACTTATTTTTTGTGTTGATGTATATTTTTCATCGTATCACTTTAGACATGTCCCAAAGCATACAGAAGTCAATAGGAATTAATGGACAAACTTAATCCTTTTTATGTTATTGTTGGTTTTCATATTGTATGTTCACATTTACAGAAGTCAAGTGTAACCCATGAAGCAGCTGCTAACTTATTTGCATGAGATTATAAAATAACTGTAATTTTGCTATGGGTTGTACTGTTCCCAGCAGAGAAGGATCAAGATCTGTGCTTGGGATTGTTAGGTATCAAAGCAGTGCAGATATAGAATAATAAAAACCCCATCAGATTTTGGAGAGTGCAGTGGGTGAAGGATATGTTCAGCGCTTCAATTCCTGTTGATTGTTTTATATTCTGTGCTGCTTAAAAGAAAATGATCACCACTGATTCGGGTCTCCCTGTTCTGTTTCCCCACATGCATCAAGTCTATGGCTGTTGCTCCATTCTTAGTGATACAATTTTAAAAAGCAGAAGCAAAATTAACAGATAATAACTTCTCATTCCTGTCTCCAGTAGGGAGACGCTGGCAACTGCTCCAGGGTTTAGGAAAAGTCTTCTCCCAAATTTCTTTCAGACAGCGCTATGGGAAGAGGGCTTTCCTGTTTTGCGCCTATCACTGGCAGCTCTGCCACGGCTTCAGCTGAGGTCTGCACATACGGTTAACTTCCTAGTGTTATTTTGGGGCACCTTATTAGAACTGTCAGGGCTTTCAGTTAGATTTCCACTTGCTTTCAGGGGAATTTGTGGGGATTCAGTAGTGTTAAAGATCAGGTCACATATACATAGGCATACTGACCATATGCAAGTGGTTAACACATTGAGTGCTTTAAAATTCCATGTGTAGAAAGCTCTGTGAAAGTGCAAAGTATTTTACTTAGTTATTTTGTCAAATATTTATTAGGAGACCACCTGAGAAAGAGCAGGCTAGTGTTTTTATAAGCATTTTGAACTGAAAAATATCTGCCAAAATGGAGAATCCCCACAGACACTTCACAAGGCAATCGTCAGCCTGTTCTGTGCTTCCTTGTTTGCTTTGCCAAGGTGCTCTGTGCAAAGGCATTTCTACCTCACAGGGAGCAGTTTCGAAGCTTTGGCCATATTTACTGAGGGATTACTTTGTTGCCTGGAGATGTGGAGGCTTGGTGTGGCTTTGATTGAGTGGTGCAGTCCAGGAAGAACCGCAGGGATCAGGACTTCTGCTTACTAGTTCACTGTCGAGCCTAAAGTGTAGTGTGTGTTTGGAGATACTCTTAGCAAATATTGCCCGTTTACAGATCCCACCATTCTCAGTCTTCAGATTATATTTCCTTCATTTGTATTTTGGAAAAAGCATGACCAGGACATGGAGTCTCTATGCACCTAGTGCAAAATGTGATGTCAGTGGGACAGGCCACCAGCAGCCTTTGTATTGCCTCTTAACTACTGAGAGTGACTTTCATACTGGCAGCTGATAACTGCTCAGCATTTGAACTTTGTACCCCCAGGAATAGCTTAGTGTTTTTTGTGGGTATGTGTTGTTCCCCAAGTTTTAAAAAACAGAATCAAGCAAATGGGAAAAGGACTCAACCAGCTTGCACACAGCATTATATTCAGAAACCCCCCTGGCAGGCTGGAACTTTTAGCTACATTTGAATTTGACCTGGAGCGTGGATCTGAAGGAGAAGCAAATTATCATATCCACACTTGTGCAATACTGGGATACATCCAATACTGTTGCTGACAGCAGAGGAAAAGGGAGACTTGGGTCTTTGTGTTCCCTCTTAGGCTTTATTGCAATATAGGGTCATGAGCTCTATTCTTTTCTCTAGGTGTGATTTCTTAGCCCATCCTTTCTGATCTATCATATCCCCCCCCCCCCCCCATTTCATTCCTATTGAAGATCCATTCTGTAGGGTTCTTATTTTAGTGTATAAGCATCTACCCAGACAGTCTGGACTTCCTTTGGTTTAAATTTGTAGATTTCCAAAATGTTTCCAGAGGAACTGTAGATTCCTCTAAAAGGAGTTTAAGCCTGCAAACAACATAATGTTCCCTAGCTACGCATGATGCACCAGTAGGATGTGTATATGTCTTAAACAAACCACTTACATTAAAGCAGGAAGAAGGAATTAAATAATTTTCTTGCAAGCTAATGAAGTTCCTGGAGACTCCACATTTCTCAGAGTGAAAACAAACCACATTTGAATCCTCCCATAGCAGACAAGATGGGGAGCTCACTATCCTCAGCTGCTGAAATATACTCCCCTATCCCAATTTGTGAAGGTAAGTAGTGAATGCGTGGCCCCTGCCTCAGAAGGACTGGAGCCAAGGTGCCTAAAGAGGGTAAGCAGAATGTCTGTGTTGTGCAGTTGTCTCAGCCATACTGGTCTCAGGGAGAATGGATGCAAGCTGTAGCAGTGTCATTCTGTCTATTTGAAATAAACATTCCTCTGATCATTAAACATCAGGCAGTTTTCTAGTGATATTTTTGTCTGATTTTTTTCACGCGCCACATGTTTTCTCCTGTTTGCTTCTGTTGTCTCTATCCCTTTCTTTCTGCAGTCACCCTTGGACATTAAGCACTTTCTCTGAATTTAAAAGCTGAAGATACAGCTGAATGACAAGGTCAGGACACTTTGGCAAATATTTCTAGTGGTGAATGAGTTCCGTTTTCTATTGTAATCAGGGCTTACATCTGTTCCTGTTTGTCCGAACTTCAGGATTTAATAGTGAAAGAGGAGGCAGTACATCTAAGCCATTTTAGCTGGCAGAAATATTGTGATTTTACAGGTTTCTTGTATTGCATGTGTCCTAAGAGTATTTATATATATACACACACATATAAATATTTTATATATACTTTTGCATATATAAAAATATAAATACATCCATATATATATTTTACAGTTTCTGAAGTCAGAAGATATTCTACATTCAGCCTAGCCTAAAAAGAATAATTTCTTGAATAAAAACTAAAAGAAAGACAAATCACAAGATTTACTCTGTGAGTATGGCACTTTTTTCATGATGGTTTTTATTACACACCCCTAATATGGATTTCAGAAAGCAGGACATAGAAGCAGATGCTTTTAAGGAGGAAGACCGTGTGTCACAGCAGACTGCTAGTGATCTGGCAAGCATGGTACCATCTTCCAATATAATAATTGATAAAGTCATGCCTTCTTTTACCTCAGATTGGGTTGAGAATATGAGTGAGTCCTCCAGCAAGAAGTGTCCACTTTTATACAGTTCAGAAGCCAGTGCTATGGTGGACAACAGTAATGTCTCATCAGATAATTTGGGCCACAACCAAGCCTTTCAGCGTGCAAGGGAGTCCCATTATTTGGCCAGCTCTGATTTTTTCCCTCAAAAGTTGGCTTCCAGTGAAACCCAAGCTGGAATTCATGATGCAAATGGCACCTTGGAAATGCTGACTCCTCCTCTGCTCCCTGCCCCAGAGCGTGGGGTGAACCACTGTGCTTCCACCTACAAAAACACGGAACAGGTTAGTTTGCAAAAGTCTTTTGCCATTTTACAGCTCAAAGGGTACACTGACACCGTGCAGGCAGAATGTGCTTTGCCAGGTTTTGCTACTGAGCCTCACATCAATCATCATTTTCTTCTGGTGTGTATGCTGGGATTTCCTTCCACAGAAGGTGAGACACAAAAGTGAGAGAAGTGTCCATCTGTGTGGACACTTAAATACAAATGTCAACATTCTTTATTAAAACTAATGCACTTTAAGAGATACCTATCCCCTAAGTCCAGATATGGTAATTCTTTCTACTTAAAAGACCATCCAGAAATGTAGTTTGATACTATATCTTCATGACATTTTCAGACTCCAGAGCAGCAGGACCAGGTGATGAGGCAGCAGATGGAGCAGCTGCAAAGGCTGGTGGCTGAACAGCAGAGAATTATTGCACTTTACGACCCAGGTACCTGGGGAATCCCTCCTGATGCTGCAGCACCCTCACTTGCTGATGCTTGCACTCCAGCAGTGAAATGCACAGTTCCCTAAATAAATAGGTTTGATAGTTGTTTTCAGTGGCTGGGGACTCTGGCAGATGGGCTAAAACATTTGTTTCATTACACACAAGCTGTAAACCCCAGAAAACACTTCTTTCCACCTTTGTATGTTAAAATTTCAGGAGAACCATGAGGAGGAGTCTTTTATGTTTAATAACAGTTTCTTGTGTGGACTTCTGTTGAAATATAGATGTGAATGGTACTGCAGAAAATGATAGTATAATGGTGAGCATTACAGAAAGGATGAAGTAGCCCTTTTTTTCCTGTACCTATATACAAAAGCTACAGCTTTTAATAGAAAAAAGAAGTGAAAGAAAGTCAATGCACCGCGTTTCTGTTGTAGATTCATATATTTAATGGTACAGCCGCCTGTTCCTCACACCATGATGCGACTCCTTCAACAGCTTCATTTTACTGATACCATACAAATAGCATTGCTAGAAAACACCATCTGCTCAGCAATCAGAAAAAGAAGAGCCCCCTGCTCCCTTCCCACCCTGTTCACAATAGTAGTGCATTCTCCTCAGCATGTGGCCCCAGTGTGAAAGGAGTATTTAGGGAAATCATGCAGACTTGTGGCAGCACTGGCTTGGCTTTGGTAGGGCTGCTTCTACATAACAAGGAGCATCATAAGGGCATAGGAAGATAAAGGTGATCCTTGGATTGCTGCTGCTCCTCAGATAACCTGCTGGGGAGGCAGCTTCACCTAACCCATGTGGTAGGAGCTGAAGCAGCCTAAGGCACCCCCTGCCTCATCTGTGCATTGACCTGGCATCAGTTTTCTCACTCTAATTCCAAGCCTCATGGTAACACAGACAGAAGTGGCTCTGCCCATCTGCTAGCTGTGTGGTTAGAGCATCTGCCCAGAAGTAGCGAGTTGGGTTTTGGGTTTTTGTCGAGATAGTTTCTGACAGCATTTGAATCCACAAAGCAGCCTTCTTTCAAAACGTGCCTTATCTGGGGACGAGGCAATTTCAGTTGCAGGCACTCTCTACTCTCCTTGTTGGAGTCAGGGCACGGGACAAAAAGGAATCGTGGTGTGCAGAAAGAAAATAAGAAGTGAACCTGGTTTTTTATCCTTATAGAGGGATTTCATTCCTGGAAGTAGTGAGGCTGGCCTCTGGTCCCTGTGTGGAACTTGTTACATCTTTTTCACTTGGAAGTCTTCTAATAAGATGTGTAACCAGGCAAACCTTCCCCTCTTTTGCATTGAGGAGTGCCTCAGAGATCCTTTGCAACACTTCGCTTTTACTTATTAAGGGACTTAAATTCTAGGGAAAATGTTTGTTTTACATGCTCAGAATTTATAAATTCCCTGTAATTCAGCATCCCTGTAAAAAGCAATGATTTTGGTAATGACTTGTCGTTGCAGAAAACATGTTTTACAGTTTAAATAAAATAACAAATACAGAATTTGGTTATTTCATTCTGAACATGCAAACCACCCGGGAAATAGCAACGTTGTGTCTGTGCAATACTGGTTCAGCAAGAGATTTCCAGGTTGGTGCAAAATATTTGTCTTAAGCTTCCCTGATTGTTCTTCTCTGGTAATTATTTTTAGGCTTTTCTATTTCTCACTTAGTAGCCACGATGCCCCCCCTCCTGTGCTGTCCAGCTACTTCCATGCCTGGCCAGTTCCCAACAGAAAGTTCTTCCCAAGTTGAGCGCCTGGCGCGCTTACAGACCTCTCCCTTGGCAGTGTGTTCTGCTCAGCAAAGCAGATCCCCGCTGTTCATGCCAAATGAGAGCAGTTCAGAAATCTCAGGAGAGCACGTGCAGCTTTCAGATTCAGGTGGGTAAAAAGCACTGGAAATCTGAAGTTAAGGCTATCATGCACCTCCTGTGAGTTTTTCACTTGCTAGCGATTGTTACTGATTTTGTTGCAGGTCAGGGGAAGGTGCTTTGTTTTGATGAGGGCTTGTTATAAAAGCTTTTAAAGTATTTTAAACTTGATTTTTATTTTTTTTTTTTTTGCTTTTTGAATCATAGTCATCCTGCCTCTCACACTAACAGAGAAACTGGGCCTTATATAAAAATGGAGCAGAAAGTCATTAAGTTGGAAAAGATAAGCTATATGAAGTAAGGAGTATGTTGTATTTAGGGGGAGAAGAAGTAGGAAGTGGATACCAAAGGGTGAGAAAGAAGAAAGAGAAATTTACAGTAAATTAAAAGTTCATTTCTAAATGTGGGGAAGAGGAATAAAAAGAAGTGGGAATGAAGCCACTTAAATGGAAAGAGGATGTAAATCAGACCAGCATCCTTGATTCCTTTGAATTTTTATAGCCAGACCTGACTGTGATGCTGTGAGACAGTCCCATAGTACAACTGAAACTACAATTTCACATTCTTTAAGCTAGCTCAGGACTGACACTCTCACTGAAAGAGTCTTGTCTCTTTTTTTGTGCCTGGCACTATTATTTCTTGCTGTGTTAACCTGAACCCGGGTCAGTTGCCCAGTGAAGTTTAACAGAGAGCTTCAGGAATACTTCTGCCAGCACAAAAGAAGGAAAGGGGGAGTAGGTGAGGACAGCAGGAACCTAAAAGCAAGAACACACGAGGACAGGGGGAGGTATGGCTGCTTTTTTTGACAGCAGCACTAATTTAGATCTGCTTCATGATTGCTAAACTAAAGGCTAGAAGGTTCAGAGACCTTAGTCCATCAGGTTAACTCCTAGCTGGAAGCTGGTCAGTGGAGTTGCCTTAGAAAGATGCTTCAGCTAATTGTGTGCATGTGGCCTGGGCTGAACTGAGACCTTCCTAAATGTTGTGAGAAGTGTGGATTTTTACTGCTGGAGACATAAACATGAGTGTACCAACAACCTGCATAACACTTTACATCTTTATTTAAAGGGATAAGCACCGAGCCACTGCTTCAGCATACTGAGAGCCCCACAAAAAAACTTGCCCGACAAGATGCTCAGGAAGAAAACAGAGAAGAAAACAAAGGTGAATTACACAGCTGCTTGGACACATTGTTCTTGCCTTGAACTGGGAAGCACTAGTTAAAAATTACAGTGCTGGGGCACTCCTATTACATTCTGGAGACAGTATAGCCCCACACATGAGACTGTAAGGGGGGACACGTGGGTTCTACATCCCTTGCTGCTCTCAACCTGCTGTATCACCTCTGCAAGGCAGGTGACAAGGTTCATTTTTGTGAAATAGAATAGAAATGAAAAATAGAATAAAATGAAAATAGAAGAGAAAATGCTCAGTTAGAAAGGCTCATGTGTACAAATACTGCTCGTTAAACTGTTTAATGAACTGGCTTGCAGGTCACAGACACATGAGTAGTTCAGTACTGTCTAGCAAAGCGTCTTCGCTGCAATGTTCTGCAGTGAACACATTAACCAAGCATTACAAATTTATAGAGACAAGGAGTATAAATCATGCCATTTACCCTTTCCTTATTTCCAGCAACTAGTCTTGAGGAGAAGGTTCCTCTTTTTTTCATGGGTTGCATCCTCCTACCTACTTAACTCAATTGTATTCTATAAAGGGTTTTCAAAGATCAAAATCTTGCATATGTTGTTAAAAATATAAACATTTCTAATTTATTTTATTAGGTTTATTTTCATTTATTCATTCTAGAAAAGCTTTGTTTTCATTGGCCTTTTTCTTCCTGCTTAGAGAACAGTCCATTAAAAGAAAAGAGTTTCCCTAAAACTTTTTCTGATGTCAAAGAACAAAGAGAACAAGTAAAGGAGGAGATTCCTCCATCTCCTTTTGATGCAGAGGCAAAGATGAAGACTGAAAACACAGAAGACAGGTGAGAATCTATCTTAAGCAGTCAGTCAAGCTACAAAAGTTTGTCTTCTTGACTGTACGCGTACTTTATGTGTTACATCTGCTACACAAAGGCTCTTTGCTTGAGAGTGGCAGGTATGCATGGGCAGAGATTTGACAGGTCTAGGGACTCACAGCTGATCTGCTTCTATATAATGGGATGCTGGTTTAGCCAAATTAAATTAATTGGTTCTGCAACTATGATCTTCAAAGGGCAGAAAACAAAATTTGGCGAGGAGAGGTAACATCTTTTGTTACGCCATCATTTCTTCTGCTGTGGCCATCAGTTTGCAATGGCAGCATCAGTCTCAGTAGCTCATTCATTCTTGTCCTTACTCTGCCTCTTCATCTGTGCCAAGATCAATTTTTATGTGCCTATATATTGAACAGGTCACCAAAGTAATCCTTGTTAAAGTTATCTGGAGGGATGTAACTTTTAACTTGGATCAGTTCTCTGATCTGGTTCATCACTGCATTAGAGAAGGAATTGTACCAGCATACTGAGGTGGTGCCCATGGCTAGGCAAGAATGGGGAAGTTGACATTAGTGATGTAAGAAATGCTCGTAGAGTTGTTACCTGTCCTCAGCTGATGAAGACAGAAGCAGCAGCTTTTTGGCACACCAAGCCTTCCATCAAGCATAAAGGAAAAGCAGCAACTTTCTAGGCAAGTACAGACTGAGACTGCTCCTGAGTGTGTTTTAGTGCATTAACCATGTGGGAGTTAGGCAGAGGAGGAAGACAGGAACCTTCAGAACTGAAGGCTGAGAAGGGGTGGCAGGACCATAAGCAACTCTGGGCAAGTAGGCCTGTCCACATACGCCTTTTTGGATCAGCAGTGAGCTTCTGAAATCTGTATCTCAGTCATCACCACTTTTTGTGCTTTGGTTCTCAACATGATTTTGTGAAACTGGATGAGTTGGATGAGCTTCAACTTATGAGCTGGATGAAACTAAA
The DNA here is from genome assembly GCF_037157495.1 of Lathamus discolor. Classification (NCBI taxonomy): domain Eukaryota; kingdom Metazoa; phylum Chordata; class Aves; order Psittaciformes; family Psittacidae; genus Lathamus; species Lathamus discolor. Next base: position 36,497,149 of record NC_088888.1, on the reverse strand, counting down.
GCACGGAACGTATTCCAGGTCTTTGTGACATTTTCACTATGGGACCAGGGTTTGAAATAAACTTCCCTGAAATGTGCATTGTTTAATGCTGAGTCCTCATCAACAACAGTTATGCTCTACAAATCTAATCCTATTAACCCATGCTGATGCTAACAAACAGAGCTAGACTGACAAAAAATGATTATGAGTGGTACAATGGTGTTAGGCAGAAGTGGGTTATGGAAGTACAGTAATACGCTGCATAACCAATGCTTTATTAAACCCAGGATTTTTTAGTATTTGGTAGGAATTACTAACAAGTGACTAAATTAAGGCTCTAAGCATATTTCCAATGAAATAAGATCTGTTCATGTATGCTATATTATGCTTCATTTTGAGCCAGAGTTCAATTTGTGCCTCCACAACATTATAGACATTACTTTTCTCCTCTGTCAGTCTTCACCATCTAATTCGAAACAGTCTGTCAGAGAGACGATGAGCGCTTTGTGACTGTAATCAGTTCTAGTATGGAGAAAGTGCCTGAAATATTTTTCCTTTTGATATTTTATAATTTTAAGGGAAGACCAATGCCAGCCAAAAAATGTTACTTGCTAAAAGCATAATTAATGTTTAGTGTAGACAGGATTTTTTAAAGTGAGACTTAGGTGTCACATAATAATGGGCTTTTTATTAACATTTTTCACATTTAACAAACATTTCCATTCTAAACTCAACATCAGTTCTATGAGAATTATCAAAAGAAAACTAATTGGAGAACCTTACAAATAAGTACCTTCTTGTTCCTTGCCTAGGCCAATCACACCAGCAATTGGTATTAGACAGAATACTTCTGAAGAATTTGTTGAAGAACAACTTGAAGTAGACAATCACCTCCTAGAAAAACAGCAGAAGGAGCAGCAGGTACTGTGCCATTGGTGCATTCACTTTGCTCTTGACAGGTTCTCAGGGCACTGAGTATTGTGTGGGCTGTTTCGGCTCATTCCATGGCAGTATGTTTTCCCAGTGTTCTTTCATGCTATGTTGGAATATTTTCCCCAGAAGTAAATAAACTAATAAATAATAAACATATTCCCCACTTTCCCACTGGTTTCCTCTCTTTCCGCATACTTTTTGGGTCACAGTTTGTGCCCAAGTCACTTAGCTGAATTAGACCTCAAGGTTGGTTCTGTCAGTTTATTTCAGACTAAGTAGTTCATGCAGTCTCTCATGTGACATTAATGCAAGAATGGGGGTATTTCCAAATACAGTTTTTATAAAGGGCCAAGTACAATCATACTTTTCTGTTTTTTGCCTTATGTGCAGTTTGAGGTGATCTTATGTCTAGAGGCATCAGACTCAGCATTTTGTTAGGCCTGTTGACTTGGGAGACAAACACCTCATCATTCAAGAATTTTCTTTATGTCTCTCTGGTGAAATAAAATCTCCAACTGAGGCACTTATATATTTCTGTGCCACTTAGTAAAAAGCACTCAGACTTCCTTTAAAACCAAAGCAAGACAGAACTTTAATGATCTTCTATCATATAATACTTAAAACACATAGCACCATCCTCACCATCTGGCTCTACTAATGAATTAGTGGAGGGGGCACATCACAAATGCTTCTAAAGGTTCTTGTGCCTTCCCTGTAGTCTCAGGGCTGTTACTTACATATTCATTATCCACAGCCACTGTCTTTCAGCCTTCTGGTGTTTCAGCTTTTTCAGTTATCATAAATAAGATTCAAGGCCAGGTTGGACAGAGCCTTGGGCAACCAGATCTAGTGGAAGGCGTCCCTGCCCATTGCAAGGAGATTGAAACTAGGTGAACTGAAGGTCCTCTCCAACCCAAACCATTCCATGAGTCTATGATTCTATATCTTTCTGGAGAGCGATTCTCAGGCTCTGATTGTTAGGATTTTGTGTGTTTTTTCAGAGCAAGGCAAAAGTAACAACTCGAAGGGCTTTCCTGAAACGAAAAGACGGTATGGCAAGGCTCAAAAAAAATAAACAGAAACCTTTAAAAGATGACAACAGGCATTCTGTAAGAGCTGGTTTGGATTGCTCAGGTCATTTCTCCCAGCCTGTCCAAGTGGATGCAGGTATACTGCAGCCAGGGGAATACTCTCAGTTCAGTCTTCAGGTCAGTGGCTCCATGAAGATTGGTACACATGAAAATAAGGCAGACAATGCTTCAGCTGAGTGGGAGTTAAATTCTCAACCTGACTGTGAAGCAAAAATAGTAGAGCAAAGTTTAGAAGAAAAAAAAGTGATCAGGAGAGATGAAAACACAAAGAAAAATCCCATTGGCTCACCACAGAGAAGGTGGCCTGAAATCCTGCAACCAAGTCCAGAAACATTAATAGAAATGAACCTACAAGTAGGCGAGGAAAAGGAAAATCATCATATGGATTCTCTTCGGCAAACAGGCAGAACTGATAGAAGACCTGTGCACGGTACCCTGAAAAAGCACCTAGGTAGGGTGGATTGGCCTCTAAGGGGTCATCGCACAGAAGGAGCAAAAAACCCCTTGGAGGTCCTGCAAAAGCATTCTCTACTTCAGGATTTAAAACCAGATCACATCAAGGAGTCAGAGAGGAGTGTAGGCCCTGCATTCACACAGGGTGAGAAGTGGGTTCAGGCATGCACACAGGAACTTGTTTCAGGGAGCCAGAGCTCAGAAAACAAAAGACAAATCCATACTGGGTTTAAGATGGTCAATGATAAGATAGTAAAAATTACACGTTGCTCACCTGAGGCTGTGGAGAAGGGAAGCTCATCCTCAGCCTTGCAGCAGGAGTGGCAAAGGAAGGGGACAGCTGCCTCAGCATGGCAAGTTGCATCTTCATCCTGTGAATCAAGTTGCTTATCCTCTAACAGCGACGATGACTCCAAATCTCACCATGCTCAATATCCCTCCCAGAATGGGCCTCAGGGAGTAGATCATACTGGCGGATGTTTGGATCTCTCTGATGGTGATTATGCTAGTGATGAGCCCAGTGGAACTAAAATAAAGTATGTCAAAAAGTACAGCAGGTCACCCCTAAGGAAACAAGATATTCAAGTGATCTCAAGAGAAGATTTCTCCTGCAGCACAAGCAGCAGCGATTCCAGTACCAGGGCTGCCAGGCTGAAAGACAGCAAGGCTTGCTCTTCTCTTCAGCAGTCTTACTATTATCCCACAAAACTGAAAAAGAGAGAGCATGAGTCTGAATCAAAGAATGAGAATAGGGCCAGGGATGTTAAAAGCCCACATCTGACATCCTCAACACCGGCTGGTAAGATTCCTGCTTTCAACATTAAAGAAACCCCTGCAGTGAAGGAACCACAGAAAAAACTGTTTAGAGACAGATTAGGTAAGTGCTTCCCAAGTTTTGATTTATATTTATTTTCCATAAGAGAAAAAAATTTCTCTTGGATGTATGCCTCATTCTGCCTGTGCTCTCTAGGTATATGCCCACCTCTGTCAATATTTCTCAGTCCCAAGCTGGGGAAAAAAGTGAAAAGGGGAGAGATATATCTGCAAGCTCCTTGTTATACTTTGCTCTTCATTGTCACTAGATGTTTGTCAAGTCTGTTGCTTCAGGTGCACTTTCAGGTGCAGGCTTTTGACACCATGAGACGGGTGAGAGGTTCAGTGAGTCCTTGGAGTTCCCCGTAGCTTAATTGTGTTCCTTCCAATGACCCCTTGGCAGTGAGATGTTCCCATTTTCTCTTTACTCTCCTCAGAGATGACTTTAAAAAAGGTGGTCAAAATGATTTCTTAAATTTGCATGTTTTGTTCCTAAGACACGTAGACCTTTGCATCAGTGGAAAATGGTGATTTCCTATGAACATCTTCACTCAGTTTGTCCTTAATATGGTCCCAGTTCTTTGGTCAAACAATCTTTCCAGCCTTTTGACTCAGTGATCATACTTCTGGCAGTGAAATAGTATCCTGCTTCATCAGATTTAGTCCTTTTTGTTAAACTGGTTCTTGACTTGTCTCTTAGCTTCCCCTGAAGGACTTCCCTTACATTGACTCCTCATCTCAAACCCATTGGCTGTCTCTTTGTGTAAGATCAGTCAAAATCATTTGTCCTGCCTGCAGTTATCACCCTGGCAGAAATAATCACTTCTGATAGCTTTCAATTGCTCTGTCACAGCTTGCTAAGCACACCCCACTCCATGTCAGACTCCTGTTAAAAAAGGTTTCCTGAGGCCTCTTCAGAAGTTATGCTCAAAATAAGATTGCATTATCACATGGCGTTGATATTCCTGAAAAGGAATTCATCTACCAACACTGATATACCCCCAAATCCATTTCACGTGTAATGATTTATAGGGCTTGGACTGTACTACTGAGAACTATGATGGGAACAGAATATCTGTGTAATTAGGAGGAGATAGATTCATTCTTGCTGATAGATTAAGCAATAAAGCTTACTGCACTTATGCAGTTTGTGGTTTTAAACACGTAGAGAGTGTTCATAAATATTGACCAAGTTCTGTGTACTAACATAGATGTGTTTATAGAAGAAACCCAGAACATCATTACCAGAGGATTAGAGACTGGAGTTTATCGCAGAGGAGCCTCTCCAATGACTAAGGTGAAGGAAGAACAAGAGAAAGCAACACATTTGCACAGGTAAATCTGTATACACCACAAATAAATCTGTGTGTGCAGTGAGGCAAATACTTCCTTTAGGATCCTTAAAATCAGGCTGCTAAATTCTTACTTATTAACTATCTTCTTTTTGAGGGCATCCGTGTTGTCTCAGGACTGAAACACTTATTTGGCTGTCTAAATTAAAAGTAAAGCACCTAACTGAAGGGGCCCAACTCTGAAAACACTGTGGTTTGTGTCTTGAAGCTGAGTAATGACAAGTGGTGTTTATAAATTGCTGAGTACCTTCAGATTGCACTCAAATCAGTAAGAATTTAGGATAATCTGTTTTATGGGATCAAGCCTCTGATGGAGTAAAGGATAAACTTCGTATGTCGCATTCATGTCAGGGTAGCCCGTATTTCCAAAGTTAACAAAAAGTGTATAGCATACATCAGAGCTAACAGCATTGCTATTCAGGAATACCTATCTTCACCTTAGACTGAGGATGCATTTGGTTCCATATAAATGAAGAACCTGAAAATTCAGGAGAGTTTCTTTTGTAATTTGCAATTATTAAAAGCTGAAAATTGTTTTGGTTTAGGTTATTTTTTTTACATTTTCATAGGAAAAAAGTAATAATTACTTTCCACAAGACCCCTTCAAGAAGCTTTGAAATTATGGGTTTTAGAATGGAAGTGACTCACAACTATAACTAATTGCAGGTTATGCCAATGCCTCTTATAAAAATTGAGCATGCCTACAATCAAATCAAATGCATATTTTTGATGCGATTAGATCTGTTAGAAATTACTAGGTAGCACCTACTGTTAACATGAGAGATTATTTTCCTCTTTGCTTTTAAAGCCTATTTCTTAACTACTGGAAATTAGTGTAATTTATTGTTCTGGATTTTTATTTTAACATATAATGTAAATAAGAAATAATTTTTCACACCTGCTTGTCCATTCCTCTTGGTTTCAAAGACCATGGGATTAGTGCCAAAAAGTATTTCTGAATTACATTTATCAGTTTGTATCTTTTTCTCCTTCAGCTGTCTTTGAGCAAAATACTGTCAATGTCTTAAATTGTTTCATTAAAGATTCTTCTACTTCGTGATCTTGCAAACATATTGGAAGATGATCTCCAGCTGACTGTGATAGGTGTTCTGAATGAGAATATTTGTGGGCTGTTCAGCCTGGAGAATATTTTATGAAGAATATTTTTATGAAGAATATTTTGGGGCTGTTCAGCGTGGAGAAGAGAAGGCTGTGTGGGGACCTCATAGCAGCCTTCCAGTACCTGAAGGGGGCCTATAGGGATGCTGGGGAGGGACTCTTCATCAGGGACTGTAGTGATAGGACAAGGAGTAATGGGTTAAAACTTAAACAGGGGAAGTTTAGATTGGATATAAGGAGGAAGTTCTTTCCTGTTAGGGTGGTGAGGCACTGGAATGGGTTGCCCAGGGAGGTTGTGAATGCTCCATCCCTGGCAGTGTTCAAGGCCAGGTTGGATGAAGCCTTGTGTGGGATGGTTTAGTGTGAGCTGTCCCTGCCCATGGCAGGGGGGTTAGAACTAGATGATCTTGAGGTCCTTTCCAACCCTAACTATTCTATAATTCTATTATTCTATAATTTGGCAGTTCATAAAACTACTAATGAAATGAGGTGCTGGTTTTACTTTTGCTGTTGTAAATTTTGGCTGTGGGGTGATGGACTGATGCAGAACTACTGCAGTGTTGCACCCTGCCATCACTGCACTCCGACTACTGCCAGAGCTGCTTCACAGATGAAATAGCTTTGATTTTATCATAATAGTGCACATTTTTAAAAGAGCTTTCATGTATTTATTCACATCATTAGCCATACTAGCCCCTAGCATTTCCACACAGATCTTTATCAAAAAATGCCTGCTTAGTATATTGTGTACATCTTTTCACTCACTTTTTCCAGTCTATGATCTAGAACTAATTGTGAAAGGCAGCTTATCCTGTTTGACTGTATTTGCCTTATGCTGATTTATGCAATCTGAGAATCTGCTTTGTATTTTTAAACCAGTAACCCTATCAGGAGTACAAGATTGCCACCACATGTTAGTGACTTGTGCTTGCTGGAAGCAACGAAAATCCTCTTCAGAGACACAGGGCATGCCTGGACCTGCCAATCTATCTATTATTTCCAAGCACTTTGTTTTCAGGCCTTTGCAGGCACAAATAATTATAGGCAAGAGGGTGAAAACAGTTGGGATGTAGTATGTTGTGTGTATCTGGTACCTAATGGAACCTGACCTGTGGCTCCACCCTTGATGCACTGAGGTAGTTGTTGCTGGCTCTTGGTATCAGAGGATTCAGTGATGCTTATTTTCTTGTTCCTTCAACAAGAACAGCTTGTGTGCTCTTTAATACATAATTTCCTTGTAGTTTTGAATCTGCACTTTTTCTGGACGGTCAGCAGTAGACAACACGGATTTTTTTCCCATCTGCATTTCCCTAAAAGACTTTTTCTTGGAAAAAAGACTTTTGCTTCATGTATGTTTTTGCCTCACAGCCAGCCACGTGCCTCAGGCAGAGGTGTGCCTGGGCTGCATGCAAAAATCTGAATTAGCACAAACTGATTAGCCTTTTTCATGTATTTTATATCTGTGTTGTGCATCTGGCTCCTATTTGCAATTTATAGTTGGGGTGTGAACTAATCATCAGAGGCTCCAAAGAAATAATGTGTGTGCTCCTGGTGTCCTTGGTTACTACATTCCCTCAGGCCAGGATCTTTTTTCTAGCCTTGAAGCAAAGAGATGTCCTGGTTTCTGCTGGGATAGAGTTAACTTTCTTCCTAGTAGCTGGTACAGTGCTGAGGTTTAGATTTAGTGTGAGGACAACGATGATAGCACACTAATGTTTTAGTTGTTGCTAAGTAGTGCTTACTCTAAATGAAGGACTTTTCAGTTTCCCATGCTCTGCCAGTAAGCAGGTGCACAAGAAGTTTAGAAGAGCTAAGGAAGCTGATTTGAACTAGCCAAGGGAATATTTCACACTGTGGTAAACAGTAGATCACCTCCATACAGCTGACTTATCTTACTCTGCAGACCAGAGTGGCTGCATCTGAACTGTCTGCTGGATCTGATCGCTGGCCTGATCTAACTTCCAAACCTTGCCTAGCACATCCTAGTGCAGTGCTGGATGGCCAATGCCAAGACCAGAGGTCATGCTAGCAGTACAGAGCTCTGGGCAATTGCACACTTTGGTTCGTGCTCCAGCTCTATTAGTTTATTTGTACAGATGTAATTCTTGTGCAATTCTGAAGAGGCTGATACCACCTGAGATGCTGGAAGGAATAACTATCTGGATTTTACTTTACAGGGTGTAAGAAAGTTAAGACAATACTGTTCACTCTTCAGTGGAAGATGTTATCTTCAGATCTTGTGCTTGCTTTTGTTCTAGTACGTTATATTTTAGGGCATCTGGTCTGTGTATGGAGCATTTATAGGCTGGACACAATCACACACGGCAGGTATGATTGGTAATTTAACTGTATTAATGTGAGGAAAATTAATACTTCTATTGACTATTGCTGAAACTTTTTTTTAGCACAACTTTAACCAGGATATTAAGCTTATTTAGGATAGAAAACAACCAAAAAGAATAAAAATTAGGTCATGAATTAGGATATGGGGAGTTCATTTGTCTCTTACTACCTTTGAGAACTTTCATATTTTTCTGCTGAAAGGCTAAACTGCATTACTGAGAGGAAAACATGGGGTCATGGCTGCCTCCTCTAACTCTTGTTGTATTTCAAGTAATAGTGAAAGCCAGTTGGTGGCCGTAGGTCATGAAGTGAGCTGATGTAGGGAGCTAACAAATTATTTAGTATAATATTAAAAATTAACTAAGCAGCTGTATCATAGTCTTATGAATACACTCTGTTTGAGGATATGCAAAGATTTACACACTCCCCATCTTGCTGAGTCTTTAAGTGCACTTCCAGACTACTCATGCCTTGAGACATTGAGTTCGAAGGAAAAATCTCTGGGCACTAAGCTCCCACATTTAACTCTTGGAGTATACTAACCTATGGAAAGTAAAGGACTTTATGCCCTTTCATTCAGTTCTATGGCTGTTCTGATTTGTAGTAACGGCAATGTAATGGCTGCTGGATATGTAGCTCAGTCCCCAGCTCTGCATGATGAAGTGCTTCATAGGTGCCATGGCAGGGAACTAGCTGTGTCTTCTGCAGGTCTGCCCTAATTTAGCTGCCCCTCTGAACATAAAATGTACTTAAAAGCCTCTAAGATCATGGTCATTATGTTGTCAGAAAATTTCAGTAAGAATTGTTTCCGTCTGCTCAGTAGAATCAATTTTGCAGCTGAACACATACATGAGTGCTCTTAGTGATGAAGGACCTCAATTTTGACAAGTGCTGATAACTTTTTGCCACTCCCAGCAGCACCAGCCTATATGGGATATGCCCAAGCCCACCAAAAGTCATGCCCAAACAAGGCACATCTAAAGACAGTCCTTTATTATGATGTTTATGCCAAAGTCATACTGTTTGTTTACCTTCTGAGCAGAACACAAATGGACCAGCTCAACATTGTTCGGAGCCAGGAACTGACTCACCCTTTGGAATACAACAGGGACCAAATTTGCCTGCTGCAGAAAGAAAACATTGCCCGTAGCAAGTTCAAAGGAGCAGCTAATGTCACTGAAGAAAATGCAAAATCAGAAGAAATACAAGTAAGCTGTCTTCTGTAGAATAAATATGCAGTTCTCATCAACTAATATCCTCCCATGCAGGCATCTTACGGTAGTACCTGAATCCTTCCATTTGCCACTGATGGCCAATAATTCGTGTTACTTCTTCAGGACAGTTGTGCGTACAGTGAATATTTTTGTTAATAGCACATTGCTTTGGTTTAAAATGTATTATTTTAAGTACATATAAGTACCCCACTTTCTTGATATATGAAAAAATTAGGTTGTGCCTTCTATTTCTTAAGGAAGGTTGAGAGGTTCCCAGGTTCCTTATACTTCTTGTATTGATTTGCCCAGATCCGAGCTAGCTCTTGAAAAATTCCCAACTCCTGCTGATGTGGGGTTTACATCTTTTTCATACAAAAAGTCACTGTGTCATTGGCACAGAGGTATTGGTCATTGTTCTCTGTTCTCATCCCTGATCTGGGAGTTTCTTGATTTTTTAACTTGAACTATCCTGGCCTTTAGCTTTGAGATATTTTGGTGTTATCCAGCTGTGTATCTAACACCTAACCTGCCTAATAACAATCCTGAATCACTGACTGTGATTTCTTCCGAGTTCCTTTAGGGGATTCTGTTTGAACCATCTATTTCAGCCTCCTTAGGGATAAAGTAATCTCTGAATATCTGTGACTGTTTTCCCTATCAAAACCAGCTAGACATAATATGAGTTTAAGCAATTTTCTAGAAGAATCATGGATAAAGGGGGAAATGGTAATCCATGTGAGACCGTGATAAATGAGATGGGGACAGCTAAACCTATATTCTTATAAGATAATGGAGTAGGCTATGGTAATGCTTAGGAATGTCTGGAGCAATGTTCTTCTGCAAAAGGATGTCTGAACCACACTGATGTATTTGGCACAAAACTGACAATTTCAATTATTTTCTTGGCCAGAAAAGTTTCAGAAGAAACAAAACTGGCAAGACAGTATTTTGTTCAAACTTTCAGTACATTCTTTATTTGTCATTTGTACATTTTTTGAAATACATATTTTTGTACCACACACACAACAAACGTTTTCTCCGATTGTGTTCCACATTTCTCTAGAGGTAACGTTTACAACAGGAAATGATTAACTGTTTCAATGAGGTTATTCTAGTATTTTGAATAAAAGTATTTTGAATGACCTGTTTACTCAATAATTTGAAACATCAACTTTATTTCCAATTTGGATTAAAAAAAATTGTTTGAGTTTTTGCCAGAGAATAATTGTGTTTCCTGACTAGGTCTAGCCCTACAGGTGACGGTTGGTAGAATTGTTCTAATCTTTTGTTCCTACCTGATAACATAATGACTGCAGGTTCAAAAATTACAGAACACTGGGTTACTATCTATCTGTGTGATCCACAAGTTCAGAAGTCTCCTTCTTCTTGAAAGTGGCCAATGGATGTGCCAAATGCTGACCAGGAAGCTCACAGCAAAGAAAGGATGGTGTTTAGAACACACGCGGGCAGATACCCAAGTGAAGGGAAAGTAGTAAAGGGGTGCATATGAAGATTGGTTGACTACAGAGCAAACTCCACATTTTCAGTTTAACTCCACTAATATTCCATTTGCAGCACGCAACATGAGTGCTCTGAGGGAAGAGGACTCAGTGTTGGCGTCAGCACAGGTGAGGGAAGAGGAAGGGAGGAGGGAAAATAATGGAGATGCATGGATAAGGAAAAGTCTTCTACAAAATGCACCAAATTTCATTACTTTCATTTACCTGAACTCAGTTTAAAATTGCCTTTGCAATCTCCTGCTGTCTGTAAGAACTTTTTATCCATTCATGTGCCCTTGTCACTACATGAAGATCTAAAGAGCTGACATTTTTTGCTGTGTTTTTGGAAAACATTCAGATATAATGGTGTTTGTTTGCATGATGAGTTTGCATTTCCTGGTTTTCCCTCACACAACAAGGACTCCTCTCTGCTCACTTTGTAACAATTGATTTGGTTTCAACATAGGAGCTCGTCCAGTAGTGATTTTTGTTTGCTTGTTTGTTTGTTTGGTTGGTTTTTTTAAGGAACCATTTTAAATGCGCTCTTTTTATATTGTGCACCTTTATACTGAAGACATTTATACTGTTGACATTTAAGCAGAACAAAGGACTTCATGCTTCCTTCTGGATAGATAAGGTGGGCATGCCTAGTCAAGAGCAGGCAATGATATGGCACCCTTTTTTTCTGCTGGTAGATATTAAAACAGCAGATTGCTGGACTGCAGGAAGAATTCAAGAGAAATGAATCCTGCTGGCATGCTGCCTATAACAAGCTGAGAGACCAGGTTGAGATGCTGACCAGGCAGAACATGGAGCTTCTAGATGGGCTCAGAGTTTCAGAACATCAGAGGTGGAAAGAAGAAAAACACTCAGAAGCTGTGAATTTCGTGGACAGAAAATCAGAGACCCCGGTATTGGATGATATTATCTGTTTAATACTGTCTGAAAAAATAAGGGGTAGTTTTTCTTTGGACCTGGCATGTGTGAACACTATTCCTCCATTCCTGCCATGCTTAGCCTGAAGGGGAGGAAATCAGCTCTGTAGTAAGCCATGTTAAAATATATTTTTTTGTGTGGTCCTCTTCCACTTAGCCTTATTGTCCATGAGCTGGACACCTCTAAAGGTGATTCAGTGAACCTATCTTAGACACTAACATAAAGGCAGATGCCTCCCTCTGCTAACTATAGTGAGACTCTAGATAAATAATCTAAAATCAGTGCATAAATTAGGCAGCTAATGTCTTCTGAAATGAATTCTACTCTTTATGTATATAATGCCATTCATCTTTTTAATGAAACAGCTCTTCAGCCAGATGCAGGCTGGTTTCTGCAATAGGTAGAGTGGGACCTCTTATTAAATCTCATCTCAGTTCTTATTTTGTGCTGTAAACTTTCTGGGATGAAAACACTGTCAACATTGTTTGTTACCTGCCTTACAAAGGCATAAGTTCCACTCCTGATTGGGTGTTACATGGGGGTGGAGCAGGGAGGACAATCAGGGTACAAAATGTACCTGGCTAATGTAAATGTCTGTGGTGATCTGAAATCAAAACTGTTTAATCATAGGTGTACAGATTCTCTAGTCATTTCTCATTCAGTATCCCATACTAGTAGGGTTACTTGTTACCTTACTGTATAACCAAGTAACTTAATTTAGGCGAGTTAAAGGAAGGAAGAAAAATATTGTTACCCACTTCTTACACAGGACACAGCAAGCCTTGGTGGGATTAAATGTTTCAGACTGCAATGCAAAACACAGAATTCTGGTTTGAGTGGGTCCTTTCATCTCTTTGTGTATTCAAAGGAGAAAAATATGTACCTTTAAAGAGGAATGAATTTCATCATCGTCAAGGCGATGAACAAATAATTATCTTCTAGATGGTGCAGACTGGTGAGATGAATCCTACTTTTCCACCGTGGCTGAACCTAGGAGAAAATAAAATCAAGCCATTTACTCCTAGGTATTTCCCTAATTTGAAAATCTAATTTCTAGTAATGTATCTTTAAAAGATGTTAGAACCACCAATTAGCCTGTCCTTTGCTTTATGGAGCAAAGAACTTTTGGTCCATCTTTTCACTTGATTTTAATGTACTACTTAATGAGATTTTTCATGTAACACTGTTAGGTTCTATTGCAAATATCATTTGAAGTTCCATTTCAATTTATCTTTAATTTTCTCAAACCTACCTGTTCATATGATTCATCTTTTTACAGATTGTGAAGGTCAGAAAAAATGATTAGAGTCACTCGTACAGAATGAAAAAAATATAAAAATCCAATAAAAGCAAGGGTTAGAGAAAGCTGATTGATTGACTTCTGTTGTAGGCCAGATTTCTGCATTATTTCTACTGCTTTGGGGCATTTGGTGATGTATAATTACTGCTCAAGCCACTGAAGATTTTGTTGTGTGAGAGTAATATCAGGATGCTGTATATAAAGATGCTAGGATGGATATCAAAGATTGTTGTGTCTGATACTGGGGAGTTTCAGTCCCTAGCACAACAAGACGTGGAGTTTAATTGGTTGTGTTTAAATATGATAATTTTTGTTACAAGAGAAAACCAAATGGCTTTGAGGGTTGTTTGATTCTGCTAGCTGTGACTTGAACCTTATATATTCATAACAAATTCTTCACTAGGTTGCAGAAGCTATTCTGCGAGAGACAGCATCTTCATCCAAACAAGAAAAGAGATCAAGGAGAGATAATCACAAAAGTCACCGTATGTCTTACATGGGACCAAAGACATCTTTGCAAAGACAATTCTTCAGAGATGCAAATAGTGAAGTATGCATTCCTATTACCAGTAGTCAGTTTTCCACAGTTTCAAATATTTATTTGAGAAAATGTTCTTTGGAAACAAAATTTGTGCAAATGAACGTGTCTGTATAAGCATGGTCATGTTTTCTTGCAGTAGGCTTGTGCTGTTATTCAGCATAACTTTGCTTGTAGTTTTTCTCCTCATATTGCAGTAGTAGGAGACAAACCTTTTTTGTTTCCTTTTCTAGAACTAACTAAATTGTTTCCAGGTATGATCTGAATTTATTGGAACTGCTGCTTCACAAATTGGTTTTACAGGGAACCGCCATACCTTGCCTCAGAATGCCATAAATCCAGTATTTTGCCATTTGGAGCTTTACTTGCCAATAAACACTCGTGTCATTCTGCCTGATAAAGTCACTGGGAAAATCACTTAGCTTTTTACAAGTTGTGATAAATTAATTCAGTATGTCAGGTGAGATGCTTTTTTCTGACTGGTATCTCTATGACTGCTCCTCTACAGCCAGCTTACCACGTTTCTCACACATCTCACTGTTTAGAATATATAGATATCTAAACATTTTGTTGTGCTTTGCTTTCTCTTGGTTTCGTATTTCTTGCTTCTTATTATGAGCATCTTGATTATAAAAAGTCTCCTTGCTTCTTTTTGATCACATTTAGCAGAAATCTGTGCTTTATTTAAGCGAACAGTCTCTCTGAAATTCCTCCTACCTACTGGAAACTAATCTCTTGGATCCATTTGCGAAAGCAAAACTTAGCTCTCTCTGCCTATTTAGGGACTGTAATCAAATGTGAAACATTTCAGATGATAAAGGAGGCAACTATTCCACTCCAGTGATCATGACAATGTATGTCTTGAAAGTCATGAGACAGTGGCTTCAATGAATCCTGCATGGTGCCAGACATGAAAAGACACAATGCTAAGAACAACTCAAAACTGAATATGCTTAGAAAAGTAGAATCAGTTATGTGTGGAATAGTAGCTTCAAAGAGGATGCAGAGGACGCTGCCTTCACAAATAAATATATAGCTATATTTCTAAGCTGTATGTTGTTTATAGTCAGAAGGTGGATGGTTTAGCTGCAATAAATTGTTTTGTTTGTTCTATACTGATGTTGGGTCTCCCCAGTCCCTTCTACAGCTGGGATCTCTCCGTTCCTCTGTGCTGTGGTTATAGAATTACTAACTAGACAGGTAATGCACAATATGCTATCTGCAGTTGAAGTGGCCAATAAAGTAAAAAAGCTATCTTTGGTAGCTTACTGTGGAAATTTTCAAGGCATGGAAAAGTTTGTGTTATCTGAACATTTAAAGCATTCTTTTGAAATAAGTAAAAACCAGTAACATTTATTCTACTTAGAGACTCCCTAAGACCCACTGAGTTTCACTGTGGCTTCAGAAACAGTTCTGAGAAGGGGGAAGTTGAGGACACTGTGTGTTATCTGAGCTTTCACCATCTAGACAGCACTGGAACCAGTCCAACTGGAATACAGCATAAGCATGATCTAGACAGGTGGGCACAGTGCCCATATGTCCTGAGTGAACTCTGAAATGCTTGAGAAAGACACATACTCTTTATCTGATATGACGGCAGAAGAAGTACTTGCAGTGAGTAGAGTGGCTGCTGATTATTTGAATGTAGAATTGAAGGCTTAGGTAAGCGGAACATTAAAAAGAAGCCCCAAATCTGTGTCATAGCGATAGATCTGAACGTGGTATCTCACTTGTGTTTCCTTTGTATTTGACCTCTTTAGCTAGCAGGTGGATGCTTTCCCTCGAAGATTCTGTGAATATGAATAATTCTAAATTTAGGTTACAGATAAAACAAACTTTCTCATGCTGTTTCTGTCCAGAATTGAGAAACTGCATGTGGGAATACATAAAAGTGAATGGAAACACATCACAGTGAATGGGATAACCTTTAGCAACAGAAGCAGAGATGCAAGACACAGGGACATGTGTGTACTTGTATAACCTACTTAAGTTGAAGCTAGCTAGAATTGGTAAGTTTCAGCAGCTGCAATTAAGAAGGCAAAACAACACTTAGCACTTATTTCTGTCTTATTGCTTTCAAAGCTAATAGAATTTGAGGATATGTGGAAAAAATAATGGTAGAGAAAGTCTGAATAATGATCAGTAGAGATTAAAATTCAGAGTTTTGGAAGAAAGGATTTTATAAAAAAAAAAAGACATATCTGAGAGATGTTCTACATTTCTGAAAAAGACATCTTCTGGTTGTCTGTAATACTTCTAATCATGGTTTGTGTTTGTACTGTAGCATGACCTAATTGGTGAGGAACCGGCCACTTCAAACTGTTCTTTAATGAGACAAGATAGATGTCCATTTTAACTGTGTATCATTGTGGTTCCTTCAAAATGTGGTTTGAAAGATGTACAGATTGGCCAAAATTGTTAATATTTATTATTTATTAATATTTATTATTTATTAATATTTATTAATATGAATTCTCTCCAAGCAAGCTTATTTCTGAAGGTATCACTCCGCAGGAATGTGTTGTCAGTTTCCTACCTGACATGCTACTATTGATAAATGCTAGTAATTTCTATGAGAATAGTTACTTTCATTTCTACTGAAAGATAATACTGATAACATTTCTTACTGGTTTTGCTGGAAAAGTTTCAACCAAGATCAAATGCGCTTACTTTGAATCTTATTAGAGGGATTTTGCTGTCTAATCTTGCAGGGGATTTTGATGACCTTTGAGCATGTTATTTCCTTGTATATGAATATTCTTCCTGACCATTTACTGACTCTGAAGCAGGGAAGTATGAGTTCTGGGAATGTGTAGAAAGGCTTTTGTAGCGTTTGAATTATCACTGTTTTATTTTCTTTTACTCAGCTTTTTGATCTGTTAGTGGGAATGCAAAGTCCACATGATGCTAACTCTATGGAACACAAACTGTGATATTTGAAGGCCATTAAAGATCCTTATTTATGGGAATTGACAAACGAGAGAATTGATTTGTGTCAAAATGGTGAGGAACTGTAGGTATTAACATCTGGGAGAAAAAGCTCATTAGAAAATTTAAAGGTTTATTGTTGAGCCTGAGGATCAAGGGAACATCATGTTTTTTAAGTTTAGGTGGGCCCTGAGTGAAACCACATCCTCCCGCTCTCCTCTGCCTTCCTGATAGCATAGATCTGGAGGAACTCTGAGAGGTCACACGGTCCTCCTTTTGCTGAGAACAGGATCACTGTCACTGATGATTACTCAATCTGTATGTTGCCAGCTCCCATGAAAAGACAGGAGATGATCCAAAGATCCAAGAAGATCCAAAATGAGCTGGTATCATCTGCTGCCTACCTATCGTTTTAGTTATGAAGTTTTACTTCACAACTAAAATCTGTCTCTTTTGTTGTCACCAGCTAATCAGCTGATTAATTTTTATTCTATGTTCAGTGGAGATGGGAAACAACTGATCTATCTTGTGCATGCTGGGAGGCTGTTTCTATCTCCAACCCTGCAATCCCCTTGTATCTCAAGGGTCTGCATTTAATGGAGATCCATGTGTTTCCAATGAAAAAAGTAAAAAGTTTTAGTGAGATAATTTGTTTATGCAAGTGATGGAATAGAGAGAATCTTTATCAAGAACCTCATCATGTGTGATTAAACCAAACACTTCATACTTGAGTCTCCAAAAGAAGTGTAGAGCTAAATTGCAATGGCTGCCAGGGTTGCAGTGATTGCTACGATTTATGAAACAATCTCTTAGAATGACATCCATCTGTATGAAAACAGAGACCACATGTAATTCGCTAAGCCTATCATCTTGATTAATCTGACATTACTGTTTTAAAAATAGGTATGCTAGTGAATAATTTTAAAATGTGCAATATGTGTGATGCATAAAATATGAGATCAGCAGCTTTTACAACGGCATATGTAACTAGCTGGAGAAGCTTTACTAGCACTGTTGTACATGGAAGCTCCCTCAACTAAATGGGGTGTTCTTTTGATACACCATGAACAAAACTCACCATGTTCATGGAAACAGCTCTTATTTCCCCCTGGCTTCAACTCGTTTCTTCACTTTTGCAGTCCAACACATCCTACTTCATGAGCTCATTAATTAAGTTAAAAAGAATGAGCATGTGCCTCTTCTCACATTTTTAAGGCCTATAGAGGTCTCTGTTCCTTGGCTACAGCATCACTCATTGCACTGCATCAGTAAATGCTGACTTCTGAATGTTCTTTTCAAACGCGGCTCATGAAGTCTCCTTTCCTAAAATAGGCTTCCTAGGCAGCTGTGTGTTAAAACTCTTGTAATGAAGTATTTTCTATTTACAAGTCTTGTATAGGTAGTTCTTTAATAGCTTGAATTGCAACATTCTTTCTGTACTACACAACAGCCAAAGTGCATCCAGGTCCTTGTGCAAAAGCAATCCCACAAACGGGTTTATCTTTTCCTGAGGCAGGAATAACCTAGACTCTGTTCCCTAGCATATTTTTTATGTGCACTACAGGAACCTTATCCCATACTACAGTATGTAAAAAGTTTTGATTGGACCAGGCCAGCTCTGTTGGCAGATCCCCTAGTGTTGACTAATGGAGTGGCTTTTGCCAAATGTGTGTCCCAGTGTTTGAAGGTTCCAGCACCCATTGTTCTCAGTGTAGTCTTTAACAGTCCAATGTATTGTTTGATTTTTCTGGAGGCTGGTGCATGATAGAGGATGTGATATTCCCATTCAATGCCATGCCCTTTGGCTCAATTGGCTATGAGGTTGTTTTGGAAATGACTCCCATTGTCTGACTCAATTCTTTCTGGGGTACTGTGTCACCATAAGACTTGCTTTTCAAGTCCCAAGGCCCACGTTAGTGTCTGAATGAAGCTGATGAATATTTGAGCTGCTGTGATCCTCTTAGCACTTTCTGATGACAGCAAGCTAGCTGGCTCAAAACTAACCAGGCAGAAAAAGCAGCTCATTTTTGCCTGATTCTACTCACTGAGCCAGGTCAATTCCCCTCTGTGGTTGCTGTTGGCATGTAAAGGAAGGGCTGGGGACAGAAGAAGAAGAGTGGGACTCCAGTAATTTGGGCTGAGATTGGCTTGAGCTGCTGTGAAACAGCACAGATGGCTTTTCAAGTTCTCTGAAATTGCTTGGTAGTTTCAGTCTTGAGATCTTTAACAATAAAATGACAGATTAGGAACTCTTTCATTCTATCAGCCTGCAATTTTTGAGATAATAAGTCTTCAACAAAAATAGTTTTAAAGGTCTTCAGTACTATACTGCTTGTCTCAAGCTGAAATCCCAGGCATATTTTGACAGTTTGCCTACCCACTTCTAACTTGAAATCGTGATTATATCTGAAGAAGTCAGGCATATCCACAGAATCTGCCTGCAGAAGACACCTCCAAATTTAAAATAGATATCATATTCCTTGACCAATGAATTCTATTAATTTATGTACCTTCTAGTATCCTTGTCCGAAAGTGCTGATCAGTTGCCTGTCTCCTGCTCAGAATCATTTTAAGCTTGGAGGAAAAGATTTAGCCTTTAAAAATTCTACAACTTTCTGGTGCTGCGATAGGATTTATTTCTTGTCTCATTCCTTGTAAGCACATCCATTAAGTTGTGATGTCATTTATTAATATGAATAAGAGATCACCATCCGCAATAACAACAGATCCCCTGACTTTCATTGATCAAAGGAGGAAAATTTTACAGCTGTCGAATAAATAGTGACTGCTGTCAGAGAAGGAATTGCGCAGTCTTCGCATTTGTGCTTTGCTAGTCCCATGTCTCTTGAGCTGCAGCTCATGGATTTGGACAAATGTAGCTGACGGCAAATACATTCTTTGCATGGACTGCTTACTCTCACCTTCCTAAGCATCCCCTCTCCAGTGTGTGAGAAGTTTCTAAATCAGAGTACCCGCTATCATTTCCATAGGGGGTTTTGAATGTTTGTTTCTGACCATCATGTGCTCATTTCCAGCCATTGACCAGCTCAGTGCATTAGCCATTGTTCTGCTATCAGTTCTGATGGACATGGGCATTGTCCTTTGCCATTTCTGGGATGTCTTCCGCAGTGCGAGTGGTGACTATGCTTTTGTCTCATATTGCCAGTCATTTCTGTGTTAGGTTTGGTACCTTAAAAGTTTTGACTAGGCAAGAGTGCATTCTCAGTTTTCCTGTTACATCAGGGTAACGATTCCTTTGCATCTGACCAACCCTGGTAATCATTATGCAAATCCCATATATCTCATGGTGGTAATGCAGGAATATTTTATGTTTCCTCTGTGCTCTGGTCAAATGTCTCCCCAGAAAAATTGAGGAAATGCTTTTGACTAACTGTGATCTTTCCAGTATAAATGTCTGATATAGTTTCTTTGAAACTGGTCACATCTCATTTCCTTTCTGTGTCTTACATCTGTCTTAGCAAGGCTTGTGTCAGCCTTGACTGATGGGGAAGTATGAGGGCAAAATGCATAAATGGTGGACATCTGGCAAGTAAAAGTGAGTTGTCATGCAATATGTCAGCTCAGTTGTGGTATCCCAGAGAGGGATATCTTTCCAGATCTTGGCTGGATGGTTGGCACTGAAAGATGAGAACCTGAGAGCAGCTATTGGCCTCGCACTGTGAGCCTTGGATTACCCTTGACTTATAAATATGAGAAGCAAAATAAGACCCCAAATGGAGATTTATGTATAAAATATGTGTGTGTCTGTGGGTATGCCCACATACACAAATATTTTCCTGAAAGTTTTAAACGCTTAATAATGCATCTGTTGTAGAATGATTTTTAATGCTGTTTGAAGATGTTTATATCAACTTATTGCAAATTCATTCAAACCTTTTAGACAATAAAAAGTTCTGTGCAAAAGGATGATCCCTTGAGATCGATGACAAAGGAGCATCAGGAAAAGAAACCATCTAACTGCTCTTTTGGCAGAAGCACCACACCAACTGGCAGGAGGACACCTCACCAAGGAAGACTGACACCTTTTGAACCAGAAAAAGTAAGTCACTAACAAGATCTACTTAGACTGCCTTTATTTTCTTTTTACTGTATTATTCAGAAGCTGGATTGGGATCCTGATCCCTGCATAGCTGCTGCTTGGTCCTCTTTCACTGGTTCTGCAGGTTTTCTGCCAGAAATTATCTTAGAGACTGTTTATACATATATAATGTATAAATATAAAATATAGTTATATTTATTTTGCTATTTGGGCACCTGCAGGCCAGATCATGGGTGAATGCTCCGAAAACTGCACCCCTTGCCCTCAGCAAAAGTGCAGAGCTGATCCCATTCACCAAGCATAAAGGCATCTCAGGGCCAGCAGTTCCCTGGGGACCAGGGGCTGTGAGCATCAGGGTCTCCCAATGCGGTCTGTCAGGATAGGGCCCATCCCACAGCCACAGCCAGGGAGGAGAGCAGGCTGGGGATAGAAGCCAGGGTCATGCCAGAATCCCAGTCATCAAAGCCCATACTGATGAGATTGGTGGTCACAATAGGAAGCCAGCCCATGGGTCAGAGTTAAGATATGGATCAATGAGGTGCATGGCCAGGCACAGGCATGGCTGCAGTACAACCCAACATGGACCGAGAGTAAGAGCTGCTGAAATGCAGCTCCCAAGAGAAGGGATGGGGTGGGGTAGAGGGATGGATCTGTCTGAGGTTTCTTCCAGCTCTTCCTCTCACATCTCTTTCCACAACAGTCTGAACCAAGATTAGACACCAGTACCATATCAGTGCACAGACAGCTAAACTCCTAGGAAAAGGAGGTGCACTAATTAGTGTCATTAACAGCTCCCATGCTACAGTGAAGCACGGCTGTATGTCAGCGCATCTCCATTTTGCTTCAGGTTGTACATCAACCTTCTCCTGCTGGGAGAAGAATAGATGACAGGAAATCACCTGGAGCTGTCTCACATCTGAGTGTTGGTTTTAAGGAGCCTAACTCATCTTCCTATGTAAAAGGTAATTGTGGGAACTTTCTGCCTGCCTAGAGTAGTCTGCAAATGACTTGGAGACACTAGTCCACAACTCTTGGGTCACGGGCAATATGTTAGCACTAAGACACTCTTATGATTCTTAGAAGAATTATGAAAATTGCATTTTACGAGAGAGAGCAAGCAGATTGTGCTGTTGCCTGCTTACGCACTGTGTTTTTTGTCCTGGAAGCTCAGAAGGTGAGAGAACGGATGTGGTCTGCACTTCACTTTGGTCCAGGACAAAATGACCTTAGGGACGATGGGCAAGCTGTTAGCAAACATTTATTGGTATAGGAAGCAATCTGTTGCAAGAATCTGAGAGCTAACATCTTTAAAAAACCCTCTGAGATAGGTATGGAAACATGGTTCAGCAATTTTTGTATGCTTTCAATGACCCCTTTTACTTTGCTTTTTCCTATAGGCAGGTCTTTACCCATTTCATATAGCTCAGAAGACATGCTCCTCTCACATAACCACAGCAATGACACTTGCAGCTTTGCACTCTGCAGTAACATTGAAGAAACAGAGGTATTTCATCATGTAACTATAAAATAATTCAGTGAGTCTGTGATCTTAGTTTTCGTATGCAAAATGCTAACTCCCATCCAGCTGAAAACAATACTCTCTTGGCTTTATTTGCTTGCCTCTACTCATGATAAGTACACTCTTTGAAACAATATTGCAATATCTTACAAAAAATGTAGTAGATTTCTTTATCGAGATGTTCCTGCACAACTATTGGACATTAATAGATTTATGTTGCTAGTTACCTTTTTTATTTTGGCTCAGAAAGAAGAGGCTCTTAACCTTCAAAAGACAGAAAAATTGTTAAAACCTCAGAATAAAGTGGCTTTTGTGACCACACACAGGAGAAGTGGCATAACTGCATATGATAGCAAAGTATCTACAGACAGTTCTACTGCTTTCGTGGATGCTGAAACAAAGGTTTGAGCAACTTACTTACAATCCTGGCTCTTATATAATCACCAACTTTTTTTTTTTTTTTTCGATTTGTGAACTGAAATTAAACACATCAAGAGAAAGAAAACTTCCGTTCCCATTTCCAGTGCTATGCAGTGGGCACAGAGTTTTAGGTATGGATCTGGCAACTTCGGGCACTGTGTTTGCAGCTTTTTACTGGAGCATATCATAGCCCTTTGGGGAGCAGTATTGCGTGTTCCTTTGGATCCCACATATCAAAACATACCACATCTTTAAACTGCAATTAACATTAGTTAGTAACCATTCTTGATGCTATGTGTCAGATGTCAATTACCTTAAGGCTCTTTTATGCTGCCAGACAGTGCAAAGAGCAGTTATTGTAGTGGTGAATTGGAAGTGTAGCATCCTGAATAGCTCTTAAGTTACACAGTTAGCATTACCTACAGCTAAGAACCATTTAATTTGTTTTGGAAGAGTGGATTTAGATAATACAGGTACATTTCTTTCAAATCAGTAGCTCAATATTCAGAGACAGACCCATTCTTTGTTCTTGTGTTCATTCTTAATTTCCTATAGTATAGTTTCACCAGAATGCACTCTTGTCACCTCATTTTTGGACTTTTTCTATGTTATCTTTTGTTTTGCTAACCAAAGCTAACTGGAGTTAATGTGCATCTTTTCTAGTTATGACTAAAAGATTAAAATTGGTTACAAATGCAAGACAATACCAGAAAGAAGGGCAGCTTTCCTCTGTGTGTGTGAAAGTAAACATGGGGTTTGCACAGTTAATGAAAATTAATGAAAATATTTTTAAAACTTTTTTTTTCATATATCATTGACTGTGATGTTTTCATAATTTAGCCTCCAAAATCAACACTATCTGGAAGGTCAATGCTACATCAAGACAGAAGAATAAGTGAAGAAGAGGTGCAGGAAAAAATTGAGTATCGTGATGGAAAGGTGAGGTAAAATAGGATGTAAACATATTTGAAGAGATCACTGATAGGACTGCAGTACAGATGGGAATCACTACTTCAAGTAGCCATAGACTATTATGTCTCCAATTAAATGTGTGTTCCTTAAAGGAGAGCTGAAGTATAAAGTTCACACCATGAATGATAGGAAATATTTATAGCTGACGAGCTGAATACCAAGTAAATTAATTGTTTTCTTGTTTCCCATATGGATTTACTCTGTGACTTTCACCAGATTTGTTTTGTTTATCTCAGTTATGGGCTGGCAGGAATTATATACTTACCATTAGAAATGAAAATGTGCTAGTGGGGTAGTGATGGTGTTTGGTAACGCAAGATTAAAGGCCATTCTTTCCTTGGATATGAATCGAATGGTAGTGAAATGTGCCAGCTGGACACACCACTGTGGGAGAAGCTTTTCATTAGACACAGCTGGCTACGCCTGGAGTAGCATTAGTGGAGTTGGGTTCAATGCAGCCTGTCCCGTTTGCTCAAGCCACCTGTCAAAACCCCCAGTGATTCCCCAGCTGCATCTAGAGATTGCTTCCAGCTGCCCTTTTCCTGAAGGCCCATAGCTCAGCTTGGCAGCTGGTTTCATCCCTTTCCTGGAAGTCCTTGTTTTCCAGGAGGGGATGAGCAGGCAATTCCTGCTGGCTTCCCACTATGTTCCACTACTCCTTGCCATGAAAGCTAGACAATTTGTGTCTGAGTGGCTATGTAAACTTTCCTGCACAGCACCTGAGGTGCTTTGACTTAATTAATATTAGATGATCTATGTGTTTGAAGGTAGAAGAGGTGCTTACTGATGGACGTCGAATCATCACTTTCCGCAATGGTACTAAAAAAGAGATCAGTGCTGATAAAGGAATGACAACAATTAGCTTTTTCAACGGAGATGTAAAGAAGATCATGCCAGATCAAACAGTGGTGTGTAACTTTTTTTGTTTTAAGTAAAATATAATTATTAAGTGATTTTTCAACAATGTCCTATCATTTATCTTGATCTATCAATCTGGGGAGAAACTGACAAGGAAGGGTGTTGGTTTAACAACCCTGAGCGGTGAAACTGTTTCATCTATAAGGACAAAAGTGGAGATGAATGTAGCTGGCAAAGAAGCAACAAGCAGGTAGCTGGCTAAGCAGACTAAAGGAGACTGAAAGAAGGCAAAGGGCAGGGGCAGCCAACTGAAGCAAGGACTGGTTTTGTATGTTTGTAGGGCAGGTAGCATAGTAAAGCCCTTCCCAAATCTTCGTTCGCAAAGTCAAGCCATCACCATCATAGGAAGTTCTTCCATCTGGTATTGTGTAAATAAAAACAGTTACAAATAATGTGAGCTAGAGTGGAAATAAGTGAGGCCTT
Source organism: Lathamus discolor (assembly GCF_037157495.1). Classification (NCBI taxonomy): domain Eukaryota; kingdom Metazoa; phylum Chordata; class Aves; order Psittaciformes; family Psittacidae; genus Lathamus; species Lathamus discolor. Next base: position 36,472,339 of record NC_088888.1, on the reverse strand, counting down.
GGCATCAGCAGAACTCTTTTAAATTAACAGTGCATGGCTCGGAGCTGAAGCAAAGAGGTGGGAAGATGACTTTCATGCGTGCACTGTTCTCTTGTATGTTGCAGAGATGAAAGAAGCGTCATCTAGACACAGCAATGAAGGGGGGGGATGAATAAGAGGAAGGAACAGCAGCACAAAAATAGCTACATTTATGGATGTCAGGGGCAGAAAATGACCTTGAAATTACCTTTTTAAGAGGGGTTATTTTTAAGCACATTTTTATGGCTGAATCTGCTTATGCAAATATTGTGAACATGCTACAAACACTTCACTCTCCTTCCAGATTTATTATTATGCAGATGCACAGACAACCCACACTGCTTATCCAGATGGCCTGGAGGTGCTGCAGTTCCCTAATAATCAGATAGGTATGTAAGAACTCATAAATGTGAATTATACATGCAGGAGGGTTTTTATTCTGAAAGTGTTGTCTTATTCTGACTCCAGCAGATTGGGTATTTTCTCCCTATTTAGCTTTGTCTTTGTATTTCTCTTCCAGTATGTTCCATCACTTTACTGCTCAGTTTCTTCCTACAAAAGAAAGATAATAATGGGATGCAAATGCTCTTTGAATTTTGATTATCTGAATATTCAATTCTTTGATTTCTTTAGCAGTACACTGGATATCATTTCCAATCTCACTACAGTGTCCAAAAAATATCTGATCTAGCTCTGTGTAAAGAAACATGGAAGAATATCAGACAGATTTTTTACATCTTCTTTTCCACAGAAAAACATTATCCTGATGGCACAAAAGAAATTGTGTTCCCAGATCGCACAGTGAAATGCCTCTATAGCAATGGATTCAAGGAAACTTTTTTCCCAGATGGTACAGTAGTAAAAGTAGAAAAGTAAGTCTCATGTTAGTGACAGGTAAGAGGCACTGAACACAGGTACAAAGATACTGACATTTAAAACTCTGGCTGGATTCTGCATGGCTGGGAAATTTCCACATGAAAGAAGAAAGGGCTTGTAAGATAATGAGGGATCTGCTACAGTGAGGCACTGAAAATTGTTCACTTCCACCTTGGATGATAGGTGACTGAAATTTTCCTCATTTAATTCCATGTAACTTTACACTGGCCAAGGTTGCTGTGAATTTACCAGCTGCCTGTATTAGCTATGTGGGTACTAAAGGACTCAGGATGAGAACTCCTGAGCTCTATTCCTAGCTTTTTGTCTGTCTTTCTGAGCTTGGGCAAAGAATTTTGTGTATTCTCTCTCTATTCCTCCGCTTAAAATGAGGAAAAACAACAGTAAGATTTTCTTACACATGCCTCTTCTTGGCTTAAGGAGGATCCTGTTGTAAAACAGATTTCCTGCTTGTAAAATGCCTTGAGATCCCCTCATAAAGAAGTTATTTAAAAATGTGGATCTCACAATGTATTAGGTATAATTCTATGCACTGAAGTACTTTGTATTGAAATCTTATTGTGATATCAAATCTCATGCCATCCCATGCAAATTCTGAGGTGAATTATAACCTACCTGATAAAGTTCCCACTTGACATTATTTTCCATTTTCATTGTGTCACATTAGACAGCTCAGTGAGATAGGTTAATAACAGACAGTGCCATCTCACCACTTCATTCATTGTTATTTCTTTCAGGAATGGAGATAAAATAGTGGCATTCAGTAATGGCCAAAAGGAGATTCACACTGTGCAGTTCAAGAGGCGGGAGTACCCCGATGGCACTGTGAAAACTGTGTACTGCAATGGCAGACAGGAAACCAAGTACTCCACTGGACGGGTTCAAATCAAAGACGAGGAGGGTAATATCATCCTAGATAAGAAATGATTCCTCCCCTCAAGGGGCTGCACTCTACGTAAGTAGCTCAACCTGTTTTCTTGGCAGTTCAGAACTGTTAGGAAGATTTAAGCCTTGCAAAAATAAATGTGTGGAATCATAGGGCTGTAATTCACTTTGTCTCAGTGACTGGTGCTTTGTTCAGAATAAACTTACCCAAATTAAATGTCTCTTGAGTAAGACTTGAAGGAGATGCAGTCATGTCCTCTTTGTGTATGTAGCATTAAAATAAATACCCGTAGTATTTCTCATCAAAGTGTTTGTTTCATGATATTGATCACACTTTCCTTTGTTTCTCTGCTAATTAGTTACAAAAGTGACTACAACAAAAAAGCATGGAATAAGAACCTTCTGAATTCTAGTTTATGTTGCTTTATGCCTGTTTATGCTCCATCCCTGGCAGTGTTCAAGGCCAGGTTGGACAGAACCTTGGGTGAGATGGTTTAGCGTGACGTGTCCCTGCCCATGGCAGGGGTGATGGAACTAGATGATCTTAAGGCCCTTTCCAACCCTAACTATTCTATGATTTTATGCCAAGTAGAACAAATCTATGTATCGTGTTTTTTTCTCAGTTAAACTCACAAAAAAATGTAGAAGTGATTAATGTTTTCAGTTGGTTTGGATTCTTTGGAGCAGAAGATACCAGCATGTATCAGGTCTTATCATGAGCTGTACATTAGACCAAAACCTGAGCAGGAGTTGAGTAAACAGTCACAGCTCTGGATGTCCCTTCTAACCTAAATTACTCAATGATTACAGGATCATAATCTGAGAACTCTGTCTCATGCATTTGAAGACAAAATGTAATGCTTATTGCATCCTTGTCATTATTTTGGATAAAATACCTGTTTCTTCTTCCTCCAGCAGTCTTTCCTCAGACCTCCTTTGTAATGCTTTGTATTTGAATTAACCTCTTCCACTACTGCCTTTATCCTTCCAGTAGTGCAAAAATATTTCTGGTCAGTGAATCTCTCCATCCTCAGGGCTCTTTGGATGGCACTCGATACCTAGGGGGATTAATCATTTATCAGATGCTGCTTTCAACTGCTTTCCCTACAGACTACCTGTCCATCATCTATCTTGAATTTTTCCGAAGCACTGAAGCATTTCCCTGTTGAGCTCAGCTCATTACCTGCCCATTGACTGAGAAGACCAATTATCTCCTTATGCCCTCCATAAATTCCTGTAGCAACAAACACTTTCAGAGCATGCTGCTTCAGCTGTTTCTCACACCTAAGTGCAAAATAATTTCAAGACTATGGAATTGCCGTTTCTTCTCTTCAGTTTCCAGTGGGTCGGACTATCAATGAATCACCATTCAAGTTAGAGAGCATCTTTGGAAGAAATAGATTGAATAGAGCAAGAAGTGTTGCTAATATTGATCATACCCATGCTTCAGTTTATTAATTTGATCATGATGCTGGGAACATCCATGCAGTTTGATGTCGGCTGATGTGATAATAAAATGCATTGTTTTCCTTTACTCCTGCGTAACAAAGGAACAATTTATAAACCTGTGCTTTTCTCTAGTGAAATATTTAACATAACTTATGTGGTTTGTGAAAGGAAACTCTAATTAAAATAAATCCAAGATATCGTTCTTTTCCATGTGTTTCAGTAAGAATTTCAGTTCAGCACTTCATTATGCTGACCAAAACAAATCTATGTTGATTTTTCTTCTTGATTAAGCATGATGAAACTAATGAATGTTATTAATGTTTTCAGTTTCTCTGGGAAGCTAGAAATGATACTAATGTCTTCTAAAGGACCACTGGTTTTATTTCCAGGAATTCCTTTTAACAAAAGGTTCACCACTTAATATGCTGACATTCTTTTTGTTTCTATAGTAATACAGAAAACAGGCTTTGCTTGCAGCTTTTAGCCTTAAATCACTGTTTGCCATTCAATAACCTGTGTATATTATGCCTTCTAATAGTAAATTAAATAAGGAACAATTTTGTTTGTATCCTGCTTGCTCCTTGCTTTGCTAAGCATTCTCAACTGTGCTGCATGCATCAGTATGGTGAATGCACACATCAGCAAGGTGTTTCCAAACATGCATTGTTGCATGCATAGTTTTAGAGACTGACTTGTACATATCCCCTGTGCATTACACCTATGCAGGTGTGTAGGCCAAATTATTCCAGAATCAAAATGCTTCCTGCAAGTGTAGTTCTACCTTCTGGCAAACCAAGAGCAAACCTTTAGTTGGTGAAATCAAAGGGTGAGACTACTGAGGATTTCACAGTACTTTTGCCAACCTGTGTCTTGCCATTGCTTTTACCAAGGCATGTTTTTCAAGTGATATTTCATAATATAATAGCAAAGGAATTATTGAAATAAGGGGCAAAAATTTGGCTTGAAAAGGAAGAGACATAAAAAACTTCTACGTAAATGACAAGCTCTGTCAAGCATGTTAAAAGTGGGAGTCCTTCACAGACCACTTATGACACACACCACATTATTTTTCATGGGTTGATTCTCACACCCCATCTTCTCCACCTTCCACTTGCATTAGTTAACCAGAAGCAGTAATGGCTCTACCATCTATAGCTCACAGTTGCAGGAACACAAATAATCCAAATTAAGCGTGACTGCATACATAGTTGAACAGTAGTGAACACGTACCTGCTTTACTATGGTTTTTGTCCTAGAGGGTGTACAAATTTTTATGAACCCTTCAGGGAGATGGAACACAGGTGGGAAATACCACTTCTTATCTTTCAACAGGTTTTCTGGCATGAGTGGGAACATGCTATAGCCAGTATTCGGCCACAATTTTGATTCAAATTTAGAATACGATGACTTCTGAACAGTGTTACTTCCGTTCAGACAGCTGGGGCAGCAAAGATGCACAAGGGCACGGCAGTATTTTGCCTATCATCTAGAATACTTCAGTACAGTGTAGGTATTTTTGCATGCACAGCTGATCACTAGTTTTAATGCAAGCAAAACAAAGATGCCTAACCACAGTACCCATCAGGCGGCATTTCTGAGGATGCTTTGAGAAATGCAATACTCCAGTTTTATTCTGGGATTACTTTAATATTGCATGAATTCCTCTAAAAAATTAGTATTTTAATTATAAAAAAAAAATCTCATGGTAACTGATAGATTACAGTTTTCAAATTGCGTACTGTTTGACATATCTTTCTAGTACAATTTCAGCGTACGTCTACCTCCTTCCACATAAAGTTGTCATGACATGCCCATATAACCTAATGTCATGAAGTTACACAGAAGTTAAATAGCCTACCCTTCGTGTTTTGCTGTTTAGATGGTAACTGCTTGCTCACTAGTTTGGTTATTTCCTTATGAAGTCCTTTATATCTGTCCTTTCCCTGGAAGCTTGAAGTGCAGCTTTGTTAAAAGGAAAAACAAGGACAAAATCTCCTACATGGGGGATAGGCCTCTGTTTTTTATCAGAGGATATAGAGGCATGTGGTAAACCTGTAGTTGCAGAAGTCAGATGTAGGTATCCAGTGGCTGAGTTGGGCAGAAATGTGTGCAGAATGCCCAGCTCCTGGGAACTGGTTATTTTTAGTTTCAGCTTTTGCTTGGGAGGGTATTTTTGGCCTGCTCACCCTTTCTTGCAGCTAAGTCAGCATTTTCCTGGATGTGCTCTGGCAGTTTTCTGTCAGGGTAACCACCTTTTGAATTGATCCTCTTGCAGCCTGCAGGGCAGGCTGTACAGAAGAAGCAGCAGTGCATTTAGCCACTGTTTTGCAAGCAAGGAAACCAGGAGTCTCCTCGATGGCACTCTCACTAGCTGTGCTCTGGAGCATCCACCTTCTGCCAGCCTTTATCCCAGGCTTGCCTCAAAACTGATTTTGCATCAAAATGTCAATCTGCTTGTAGCTCAGCAGTACAACAACATCATGAAGAAGTTTTCTTTCCACAGTGTCATCAGTGGAACAGTCTAAACACAATTCTGGACTGTAATTGACTTCTAGAAGCCATGGCTCGAATTTGTCATCAATCAGGATGTCAAAGCCACAGAGCTCAAAGCAATTGGAGGCCGCTGGTGAGGGGCTTACAGCAAGCAGAGTGAGAATCGCTGTGCTACTGATCTGCCAGCGGACCATGTCATTAACCCCAAATATTCAAAGGGAAGAACAAAATTTGCTGAAGGTCCATTGGCAGACACAGCCAATCTCTTCTTTATATGCTTAGATTTCAGAGTGTTGGTCTTGCTCTCAGTTTTGATTTCCTGAAACCCCACAGAGCTGCTCCCCAAGGACTAGACTCCATGTTCAGAACAGAAAGTGTAATGGACAAGAAAAGGGTGTACTGAGGACCATTCCCACATGCCATCAATATACTAACCTGTATCTCAAGACTCCTTCATATCCTATTGCCAGAGTGACATACTTGCTCTTTCTTTTCAGGCTGACTTTTAGACTCCAGAATGAGTAGCTTCTGCCTTCCAAACTATAGAAACCAAGGGAACATGTCACATCGCAAAGTACTCTATTCAGTGTGTAGCTGAGTTGGCCAGGGATGCTTATTCTGTGGAAAAATGATGACTTGTTGAAATGGAAAGCTTTTTTCCAGAGAACAAAAGTAATCCTTTGCCAGCTTTTTTATTTCATTTGAATTTCCCTGTTTTGGAATTATTAGAGTATCTTATTTTCTTTTTTTAAATGACAATGGTTCTGATTTTTTTAAATGCTAATTTAGTTTTAAAATGAAGAGGCCAAATGTGGGGTTAATTATCAAAACGTAAATTGACGTGATTCACAAGTTTTGCAAGTCACATAACCGTTTAAGATTCTCATCATTTTATTTGAATGTGAAAAACAATTCAAAGATTCTTGCAGGATGAAAAACATGTTTCCCTCTCCACTCTTGCCATCGGGTGACTCTCTTATGATGTACCTGTGTCTTGGCTGTCCAACGCATGCTGCTGCTGCAAACAGACTCCAAGGGGGAATCACAAAGCAGTCACAGAGCTCTTCTACAAGCAGTGCTGTGAAGTCTGTGACAAGTGCTTTGGAATGCAGTGGGCAAACCCAGGAGAGTCTCAACGGGGGCTTGGTGAGAGGAGGGCTTTAGAGAAGGGACTGAGAGGCATCTCAGGGATGCTGGGAGGCACAGCAGTGGCTACTTCACCATAGGCCTCCAGTATGCAGGTCAAAACTAGCACTGGACCACCTTATATCCTTTAGTGAGGGAATATTACCTAAAATTGAAGGGATCTGAAGCAAGCTTTGGTCCAGGATGTGAGGAATGAGGCTTCTATTCAAAAGAGAATTTAAGCCTCATTAATGGGCTGTGACTGTGGCCAAAATTTAAATTTCTATATACAATGAATTTCCATGTTCCAAAGTAATATGTAATTCTGTATTCCAATGATAATATGCACATTAATATAATCAGTGATGTTTTACTGTCAGCCTTGCAGTACCTTTCCACCTCACGTTTAAGCTAGTGTTGGAAAAGAGCAAGTTTGAAACTGCACTGGGACTATTTCTCCGAATCCCCTTAGAGATCCCTTTGGTCAGTCTGTTCCAGCTGTCCTGATTGCCTTACCTCCCAATTTCTTGAGCACCTGCGACCTACTCACTGAGGGGGCAGAGCAGGGAAAAGAGAAGACCTGTAGGCTGTGCAAGCACTACTGTGTAATAGCCAAAACACTGGTGTACTAGCAACACTGTTTCAGATATAAAAATCCAAAACACAGCAGCATATGGGCTGCTATGAAGAAAACTAACCCCATCCCAGGAAGACCTAGTACAGGAGTAAAATGAAAAACTTACCAAGGGATCCCCTGAGGGAGGGATTATCTTTTTTGCTCTGAGGTTGTATAGCACCTCATGTAGTGAGATCCTGATTTCTGTGTTGGGCTGTTACAAACAAACAATAGATGATTATGTTCATACAGATCAATATTTCACTGATGTTGATCTCCAAAATCCTTTTTGCTTCACTTGCTGTTGAACATTGCTGCGCAAGAGAGAATTGGAGGAGGATTTGGTGTTGTGTTTCACTGCCTGTTACTGAAATGAAATCAAATTTCTGCATCAGATGGAAGCAGGGCAGAGTGGGAATCAGCAGAAGCCTAGCAAATCCATCTGTTATCTCTGGACAGCTGCGAGGCCATCAGGATTCTGCAGAAACAGTAGTTTTGCCATTTGTATTTCCAACAGAGAGATTGAGAGCATGCCTTTGAGCTGGCAGGGCAAAGGCTCAAGAGAAAGGTGGATCTGTGAGGAATCCACCCATCACTTTCTTTTCTGCAGGACATAATGAACTCTACTTCATGTACAAGACCTGGAAAAGAAGCTTTCCATTTGAAAAGCCATGAATCAACACAGGTGAAGTCTGGAGTAGTCTGGAGTGGAGTCCAGATGCTTGGGAACAAGAAATGTTACAGAGATAGCAAAGTGGCATGAAAGGTTCTGTTATTTAAAAAACAGAACAATTTGTTTAGTGTTTTTTCACATAAATTGTATTATTTATTTCTATCATGTTGTCGCACCATATGGTGCCTCATCCTCCTGTTACGTTTAATAACTGAGAAGAAGTAGTTTCAAATGTTAGCTCCATGGAGTGCAAAAACTTAACTAGCTATGTAGTTTATTTCCAGGAGCAGCAATAATCTTGGAGATGAGCAGCATTTGCCTTCAATTGCTTTCATGCTGTCTGCATCACACAGAGGATCGGATCATAATGTCATCACCAGTAATGGTCATGATATCTGTACAGTGCTTTCTCATCAAGATGTAGGGACACTGCGCAGTAATCGCACTACAGCACTCTTCTCCTTGCAGTAAAACCACAAAAGTCCAAGTCTGGAAACAGTATAGTATGGGTAAAACTCAACAGAGTTGAAATGAAATGAGGGAAATCCTTACCTGAGCCACTGCTAGATGTGTATAGGTCTCAAGGAGATATAACAGCATAGGCACGTCCTTCTTTTCTTCTCATTCTGTGACTTGCATTGTTATCTGCTTCCTTTTCATGACTGAGTTCCCCATGTAACATGCCCTGGCCACTTCTCTTAAAACAGCTCTGTCTGTGGATGGGCAAGTGGGGAAAGTTCATCGTGATTGAAGTATTTGGTCATGTGAAAGGCATCTCTTTTGAGAGAAAGCTGCTGTAAGTGGTGATGCAAAAATGGAGATAGGAAACCCAGAAGGGAAGGTGTGCTGGGATAGAGGGATGATATAGGCAGAAATACAGTTGTCTGCTGACCTAAGACAAGTTGGTGGACTCAGCGCTTGGTGGGTCTTGTGGTGTTCAGATGCGAGCTGCAAACTGCAGCCAGTTTACAAGTTGATGTTATTTACAGCAAGTGTTAAAGAATGCAGGATAAGAACCATATGAATATTTATTAGTGGTTCCATGAAATGATGTGTGTTTTCTGCAGTCACCTGAGCAACTCCCACTGCTGTCATCTTCTGAGTTTGCATGTGGGCTTTTCAGATTTAATTGTAACCCTACAGTACTAGGTTGATGCACAGATACAAAAATGTGAGGACCTCAGGAGTCTTGTTTACATTTATTAGGACTTTATTAATTGAAAAAAAAAAAACCAAACCCAGCATTTAGTTGGTCATATGTATGAAAGGGTGAAGTCAGACAATCTTCCCTTGTAAAGCTGAAATGTCAAAAGAGGTTTTACTCCTAAGACATTTGCATTATACTGGCCTTGAAATCTGTCCCTTTACCACCTTTCTGCAGACAGCACATGTTGGAACACCTTTGGAGACATGCCTGTAGGCGCCAGCCAGTTTGCTTTGCCTCCATAGCTCTGACCCTGTTGGGTTACACGTGTGTATCCTGGGTGAGGGGTCCTACATCTTCCTTCTTTGTAACAGGAGGTGTCCCAGGGGAGCTCTTAGCTTCGAGGTATTCAACCGCTCCATACGTCACCATAGACAACACAAGCATAGACAATAAAATGTACAGTTTGATGTAGATTTGCAATTTGGTGCTGTAACCAAAGGCGATGACAAATCCTAACGATTCCCAGAGACGGTAATTTGAAAAGGCAGCCTCCTTGTGTTTCTCAAATAAAATGCCATAGAGTCCTAGAATGAAGGAGAGACAAGGCTTTGTGGAGATTAAGTCTGCAACTACATATTTTCTGCAAAGAATAGGCAACAATCTCCCTCATACATGTCAGAGAAAGGAAAACACCAACTTTGTTTTTAAGCATATTTATGCTCCTGTGAATTGCTGTAAGTGAAATAACAAAGAAGACAAAATAGAGAATATCAGAGAAAAAGCAAAAGAAAGGAAGGATGGGCTCTACTGAAGTGAGATGACAGGAAGTTAATTTCTCAAGCTATCAATCAGCCACAAAAAAAGGAAGGTTCTTGCACTGATGAGCAAGTAAGTAAGGAAGAAGAGGAGATGGCCAGAAATGGCCCTTGACACTGCAAACATTCCATGTAACCTATTGAGAAGGTTATACCAAGTCCTTACAGGCTTCCAGGTAGTTTTGTCCAGGGACAACATAGTCCTTAGGGACCAAGTTGCTCTTTCAGTGTTGGGTAGAAAGGATCAAAGAACTATGGGGACCTCCTACTGCCGTCCTTCACCACTTCTGGGGGAAACCTGCATGGACCCTGCTTACACTCTCTACCTGTTCTTCAAACCATTTTCTTTCACCTGCCTAAGAACATGCAGAGACTGCACATGTAAAATTCATGTCACTCGTTTTCACCAAAACTTGGCCTCAGAAAGCCCCCAGGTGAGGCTCACACAGTGTTAATAACGGTAGTGACATATATGCAGAGATTAGCCTCTGAGATCAGTAGGTTTTCAGATTTTTCAGGTCCTGGACGATTTGGCAAAAAAATTACCTTTGATGTATACAGAAACTCTGGCCAGCAGCTGGAAAATGTTCCTGACATAGAAACTTGGTTAAATTGGTAATCCTAACACACTTGTGTTCACTGGGAAGCTCTCACTGGGTTCAGTCAGCTGTACACCCACAGCTGGGAGTCAGGGAGGGATTCCCAGCCTCTAGGTCTGACTAGTTGGGCACGCAGGGAAGGGGAGAGAGCTTGCTTTCTTCCAGGTGCTGAGCTAGCACCAGGGGTGATAAAGCAACAGGCATTTCTACTGACTTACTTAGCTGTGGTATGCATGGGGGGAAGGCAAGAAATATAATGAACCCTAACTCTTCTCATCCACTTCCCTATTTAACAGCACATCTGTGTGAAATATGCACGTTCAGCTGAAAGGCACAGAGGAGTACAAAGTTCTCTCAAAAACTGGGTTGGCTCAACTAACCTTTCAGTTTTGTTAAGAAGGGGTAGATATCTTCTGTATGTAAAAACTTACCGCATCCTGATGACTGTAAAAGGACATTTACTTCATTTTTCAATTTAGACATGATGGAAAATCTGGACAAATGCATCACAAGATGTACTTAGCTCATTAAACTGGCAGAGTGTAGTGTAGTGTGAATTATCTGACAATAATTCATTATTATATGACCTGTGTTATCTTCTGGAAAGGGATTAGTGAGGAGAGTTATTACAGGAAGGTTCCTGGTGCCATGACAATTCCATGTGTTGAGATAAAAATGGCTTGCAGCTGGTACTTATTTTCCCTTGCTATTTTGAAGCCTTCTTTTTCATTCAAAGCAATGTTAGAATTGAGTGAGGATCTAGTCCAAGGTCCAGCTACAGGAAAAGCTGATTTGGCAGGAGAGATTTCATTTCCACTGTGCAAATGTGGTATTAGCTAGCAGTTATATGGGAGTGCAATGGTAGTTTTGCCTCAAACCTAAATGTTTGTCCTTATCACTAACAGTCAGCTGCAGTACTGTGCAAATTGCCTGGCTGATGCTTTAACAGGACCTGTTGAGCTGGCCAAGTGGAGAGGCTTCTAGGTCTGAATTTTTGCAGCTCACTTCCATGGCAGCTATCCTCCCTATTTGCCAATGCCTATTTTCCCACTCGTTCTCCTGGTACTAGTATGTACAAGGCATGTAACAGGACTGCTGGAATATTTGAGTCTAGATATATAAACCTTCCAGACGGATTTATACTCTTCCTAAAGACACATGTCAGCCTAGAAAGAACTTCATTTTACTGTAGTCTACCCAATAGCTTAGCTCTGTGCAATACAATGGTTATACCCCAAGTGCGGTTATTGCCGGCGGGATAATAATAGTATCTGTGTTCAGATTAGATAAGAAAGGGCACTACACACTCTGAAATGAAGCAGCTTTCTTTGGAAATAAAGAAGGGTGTCCACACTCACACACAAACATGCTAGGAAAGCTTTAAAAAAATCGTGATTCACCTACTGTAAGCCTATATATCCTCTAGGGGGAACTCCAGTATTAACTATCCACAGCAGGCCAAAGTGAGGCGTCTTCGATTACCATAGAATACCTTTAGTACGTGGCACAATGCCATTCAGTTCCATCATCGGTTAACCTACTGAGGCCCAAGCAGCAGTCATGGGAGCTTGACAAAGGAAGGACTAGAAACCTTAGTCCCCAGTGCTGTTTTAGAAGTCTTATCTCACCTGATAGCCTTTAGAGCTGAGAATTTCTCATGTGATGTGTATCTGCATAAAACTGATAAAGGGAAAAAGAGATTTAGCCCTAGATGGGTATGTCAAATTGGAGATCCTGTTCTGGGATGCAGCATTATGGAGTAATGTCACTGCACCTCTCTGATAAGGTTTTATGTCATCACTTGATATTTCAGGGTGACAATATGACAGAGCAAACTGTGTGATTTTATAACTGGGGGCTGTGGAACAGCTGAAGAAGGTACAGACAAAAAAAAAGACACTGTGCAAGCATAAGGAACATTTTGGTTTTTTCTCAGCTAACACAAACATGGAATTTGCACAAGCATTCTGCAGGGATCTGGGAATGGAGATGACCTGTTACAGTGCTATAATGGAGGTGAGTCTTGTCACATAGCTGCAGACCCCACCTGCCATTGAGTAAGCGTGAAGCACTGTTCACTGTCTATCTGTGGGCTGGGAATGGCAGTCACTTCCCAGCCGCCTTCTCTGACACTTAGGTTCTCTGCACTTACACCTTCTTCCCAAAGGAGGTCATCAGGTCCGTCTTTGTCCGGTGTGCAGGGACCTTACTGAGGAGATGTCCTTCTCATGGGACATCTTAAATGCATGTAAATTCCTGAAGAGAGGTGCAAAGGGGGTGGAGGCTCTTTTCAGTGGTGTCTAACAAAAGCGGACAAGAGGCAATGGGCACAAACTGAAACATGGGAGGCTCCCTCTGAACATCAGGAAACACTTTTTCACTGTGAGGGTGACTGAACACTGGCTAGGGTGCCCAGGGAGTGTGTGGAGCCTCCCTCCCTGGAGATATTCAAAAGCTGACTGGACATGGTCCAGGGTAAATGGCTGTGCCTGGGTGGCCCTGCTTGAGCAAGGGGTTGGACCAGGTGACATTCAGAGGTCCCTTCCAGCCTCAACCCTTCTGTGATTCTGAAAGAAGCGAAGTATCTGGGGACAAGGCTTTCTGGAAAAGAGAGAAGCAGGATAAAGAGTAGGTCCTTTATCCTGGTGGGAGACTGAGATATGGCTCTCAATAGTGTTGGGAAGAAGCCTGATTAGCAGCCAGGAAAGCTGTGGCTGAAGCAGCAGGAAACAGCTTTCCTTCAGAGAGAGCAAATTCTCACTGAAGTTCTCCTTCCATGAACCTGAATAACGACAGTACTGATTTAAAATTACACCAAAGGCACAAGTTGTGGGTTGAGATGAGAGAAGATGAGAGGGTGTCCCTTGACATACGTACTGGTTCTCCCTCAAGGGATATGAGCTGCTGGAAGGACAGAGAAGTCTGGCTGGTCACTTCCTTCTGCATAGAGGTGGGGACATATGCTTGAGATGAGATCACTGTCAGTGCCACGCAAAGGACTGTGATGTTTTCCCTTTGGCTTTCTAGGAGGAACATGACAATTTATCTAGTGCATAAAATCATCTAAGCTTCCAGAGGGACCAAAGGGAGGGAAGCCAAGAAACATAACCTGATGTGGGCCCAGGTGAGCATATTCCTATGGCATCTGCCAAATATGAATTTGAGATAGAGAAAAACAATATTCATGAAATAAGAGGCAAAATATGAGAGCAGATGGGAGAGTATTTAACTGTCTTCTGACCCAGGCTAAGGCATTGGTTTAAAAAGAGTGTGACTGATAGTCATGAGCAGACTTTACTTCAACTCATCACAATATATATATATCACTTTCTTGCCCTCTTCAGCATTTTAGAGTCTGTCTTTTGTGTCTAGAAGAGAATTTCCTCTAGTTTTGATTAAGGGATATGTTTCAATAATCCCTTGTGGAAGTCAGTTTGTATCGGCTCATTATCTGAACTCTAAGTACATAATAATCACACTATATCGCAAAGCAGAAGAACATAAAAAATTCTAGAGACAATAGTAATACATCATATAAGTCCAATGGTATGCTTCCAGTAACAGACTCCTAGGTTAAGAGTGTAAGAACTGAGGCAAGTATACAGTGATTTTCCCCACTTAGTGCTCTCCTGACTCTCTCAGTCAAAGCTGTAGGGTCTTTCTCAGTTGGAAATTTCCTCATTTCCTCTGTACTACCAGGCTTTAACAGTGCCCCCCCCCCCCCGGAATATTTTCCCCTGAAGTTATGTAATTCCATCTTAAAAACATTTACATTTTGGCAATGAATTTCATACTTCAATCATGCATTGTGTAGAAAAAGCGTTTCTTTTGATTTCTATAAAGCTGCTGCCTGATAACTTTATTTAGTACTAGTCCTGTTATAAAGGGAAATGGTGAATTTCTAAACAACTTTTCCATACTATTATCTTACTGACTGTTTTCCTTACTTATCACTTGTCCAGGCTATAGTGTTCCAGTCTGTTAGTCTTTCCTCAAGTGGAAGTCTCCCATGACTCTGTTCCTTTTTATTGGCTTTTTATGTCTTATCACATTGGATTAAGATTTTTGAAACAGAGCAAATCAGAGCTGCATGAATTTATTTGGTTGCATAATGTAGCTCTCTGTGGTTTTCTTCACTTTTTTTCTAATAACTCCTAGCAGCCAATTTGCTGCTTCTTTTGTTGCTGAACTTCAAGTTGATTTTTTATCCAGAGTGCTCTCCTTTATTGCAAAAGACAGACTAAATGTGTCATTCTTCTTAGTTTTCCAATTTTCTTTGAAATACTTATGCTCCTCCAGAATATTTATTCTGAGTACCCATTATCATCTTCTGCAGTGTTATTCCCTCTTCATCTTGGAAAAAAATGTTTAATGACTATTTTACTTTTTTATTCCCAACTTGTTCTTTTTTCTTTTACTTGCCAATGAGCTAACATATTTCTTTCAGATGCTGTCTTAAATCCATTATAATCTTTATGCACTCTTTGTTTTATAAATACAAACATATGAATTTTTGTATCTCTATAGAATACATTTCATTGTCACCATGACTTACCATTAGTTTGTGTCTGCCAAATGGCATCAGATAGGCCCCAAAGAGCAGGGAATATGAAAAACACAGCAAGCTGCTTAGGATGAGGTTTCCACAGCAGTAGTGCTATTATACAGGCAATGTTTGTAACCGCGGCTGTTAATTTAGAGAGAAAGAAGATAAATGTAAATGCAATTACAAACCCTGCAGATAGTAGTAGGTAACACTTTCAAATTCTTCCCCCAACTACAGCACAAGTCAACCTTAAAGTCTTTCTAGTTCATTGAGATTTGCGCTGACAGAGTTGATATCACAAGACAATGTAGTCCTTTAACAGTCTTCAATTAATAATTCTGAGCAGTGTCCTGTGCTGAGAGATCCTCATCGCTGATTAGCCAAAAGGACAAAAACTGCCACTGCGTAGGAGAAGGGGCAGCTGAAAGATTTGCAGTCACCATGTGAGGCATGTGCAAGGAGGAGGAAGCACCCTTCGACTCTCCCTACCAAGTCCTTAAATTGTAGGTTTCCTTTCAGAGCCAGAGGAGGCAGTTAAGGATATATAGAGGGTCTGGTGACTTTTTGTCTTTCTTTTTAAAAGTGGTTTGTAAATGATTGCTCCCTTCACAGGTGCACCTTCACCAATTGAATACAAAGACCATTAAACAACTGAGAGGTTCAGAGGTCTTGTATTGCTAACGCTATAGTTGTGCTGCTGTTATTGTTTTACTCTAAAGTGAGTTTCATAGAGTGAGACATACACCTAGGACAGACACATACACAAGAATCTCTGAAGTAGTGACTTTAGCCCAGGTTTAAAATTTCCTGTGGAGGAAATGCCTAGAATACCTAGATGCACACTGACTCAGTCAGTGACGATTCTAATAATACAGGTTACTCTGTAGTGGAAGTCAGCTATTAGTTCTCTTCGGTATGCTTAGTGGATACAGGGACACAAATGAAATATTTCTTGGTATTTTTTAATGCCTCCATTACTCTATCACTCATTCAAGTCTTCCCTGGAGAGGGAGATGTCCTTAACTATTCACATTTCTTCTCACAGCAACATGAAAATTACTATCCCACACAAGCAATTTATTCTAGCCTGACATGCTGTCGCATGACTTTCTTTCCTTTTTCTCCCTATACAACGAGTAGTGAAAAGAATACCAGGCCAACCTTTAGAACTCTATAAAGGTGAGGAGGTTTCACCCCAATGGAGAAATCCTTCTCAGGCATAGTGTAGGCATCAACATCTGTATTGTAAAATGATTTATCACTGGTTGCATTAGAGCTATAAAACATTAAAGCTGCAGGGCACTTTCTGAGTAGACAGTGCCCCCCAAAAGCAGGATGAACTACACCACCAGCAAAGCGATGTAAGGTCTCAATGATAATGACCTCAGTACAGCGGTTAACTGTGCTGCCCCTCTTCTCGTGAATGAAATTTGCCTCCGGATTGACTTTGGTTTTAACTGATAGCTGACAGTGAGCTCTCCCTTTGTAGAGCATGCAAAGGGGAGAGCACTGAGTTTGATATATCACATGAGGTGATTAGTCCTTCAAATGACCTTTACATACCTAATGCAAATAGAAGCTTTCTACCGGTGAACTGAGAGATCTTTCCAAAGAGCAGAGAGCAGAGGGAATTTACAGCTGAAAAGCAGATCATCACATAACCAACATAATGTATCCCTAGGGCACAGGTCACATATGCCTGGAAGAGAAAAGACAGTGATACCACCTTTCCTTCAGTGAAAACAAGCAGCTAAAGTTCAAGGGTCTTAGCCTGAGTATTCGGTAAATAGCCATCATGGACAAGATCAAAGGAGCACAGCTACAGAGTTTGTTGACAACTCCCTGGTGTATCAACATAGTTGGCCTTCAACAGTTATATTGCTAACCTAGTTCCCAGTCAGGCTGAAGCCATGCAAACAGAGCAGTAACAAGCAGAAGTCAGAGCACTGCTTGCTGTGCAAATAAAACTCCTGGAAGTGGCATCAGGAATCTTCTGCCCTTCCTTTCATAGCCTAAGAGATGAAAATCCACAGTCAGCACTATTGTCATTACAGAGCAGCTCCAAAGAAAAGGACCTCATCTATAAGAGTATACAACCAAGGAAGGGGCCATGGAGTGCCCCATTCAATCCATTCAAACAAAGGAGCAAGTGCACTCTCCCGTTTGCTTATATGCAAGGTTCGAAAGCTTAAGTGTCAAATAAGCAGCTCAGGAAGATTGTCCCCTTTCTTTGGAGACTTTCTCAACAAATGTCTGGAGAACACACCTGCTGTGTGTTTAGGTTTGTAGAGAGACTGGAGGAGCAGAGGTGGTTTTAATCATTTCAGTCCAGGGTTTGGACCTGTTGCAGTAGTGACGGGCGAGGGCTTTCAGCCAGCCACATTGAGGATTTGCCCTGTTACCGTAGAGGTTGTCAAAATAAAATATGTGGTATGTGTGCTGACTTGCACTTACACAAACTCTAGGGAAACCAGAAGGAAGGAAAATATAAAAGCTTTGCAGGCTGCTGGCTTTTCTCCCAGTTCGTTATTTACAACAAGCTGAAGAGTTTGAACCTGTAGCTCTCTGCTGTGGCCTCCACTGGTGAGTTAAGCTCTCTACAGTGTTCTTTTTGAGGCTGTTCCAAGGGACATATTTACTGCTGGCCTCTCCTGTTTGAAGATGTCACTCGGAGTTCATTTGAGAAGCAAGCAGTAATTTAGCAAACCACAAACTGCCATTGAAAACATCTTCATTTAACAAGGAAATAGAGATCAGATGCAATAGCAAGACACAAAGGCACAAAAAAAAAACAGTCAGAAACACAGCGATTTTCATTGTCATCCACACCTTTGTGTAGTCACCAGAAAGAAATCCCTGTTCCAACCCACTGTAAATTGTCAGAGGAATTAGAAGACACTGTCTTTTATCTTTAAGATGCTGGAAAGTTGCTAGGAACGTAGACCAAAAGGATGATGTCTCTAGTACTTCTTTCTCAGTCTCTGCTTGGTCAGATTTGATCTGGTCCAGAAATGTAACAATCAGCAACACAGCTAGCACACCACTAGCTGCAAAAACAAAACAAAAAGTTCATGAAAAACTGAGGAATGCTGCAAGAATGATGGGAAGTCGCTTGCTGCTGTTACTGTTCTGACTTAGTGCTTAGCTCTCTGTGGGATGTTTTGGCAGATGCCTCTGATTCCGCTTCAGTGTAAAGGCCATTTCTGTGTAAACAAGGCGGCCTGATCTACATCCACATCTTCTGCTTACAGCTGCACACCTCTCAAATCCCCTCAGCTTAACTGGGACTGGCCTGTTGTGACAGCCGCTGGGGCAGCTGCTCAGCCGCAGAGGGTGATCGCTCACCCTTCCAGGGCAAGCAAGGGGTGTGGGGACAGGGAGCTGGCCAGAAACAGCTCCCTCGGGAGCGATCAGAAGGCTTTAAATCAACATGAGAGAGGGATATTCACTTCCAGTGCCAAGTTTTTCATGGCTAGGGGAGATGTTCCTTCAAATACATGGAAAGAATAATAAAGGGCTAGAAGGAGAACTGCTGCTTTGGATCCCAGTATATGCTGCCTTTCTTCTTTCTTTTTCTTTTTTTCCTTTGTTAGCTCAGAGCCATGCTTTTAGCACAGAATATTGCAATAGGATGAGGGGTGAAGGTTTTAAATTAAAAGAGAGGAGATTCAGGCTGGACATGAGGAAGAAATTTTTTACAGTGAGGGTGGTAAAATTCTGGAAAAAGTTGGCCAGGGAAGTGGTGGATGCCCAATCCCTGGAGACTTTCAAGGCCAGGCTGGATGTGGTTCTGAGCAACCTGAACTAGTTGAAGATGTCCCTGTTCAAAGGACTCAAAAACTTTTGAAGGTCCCTTCCAACCCAAACTATTCTATGATTCTATGTGCTATTTTAAAGATGACAGAGAGTAACTCTGGGGCACTTGAAAAGGATGCAAATTACAGCTTTGACCCTGTAATTTCCAAGCAGAAGCAGCATATGAAAGAATACATGGGGTAGTTAATCAGAAAATGATCATGTATGTATCAGTCTAGGCTTGTTGCTTGTGAAGTGAATAAATACCATCTTTTTCATGTTATGAAGAAGATAACTGTCTCATAATATACATAGAGCACCCACAGATTCACAAGTGATTGCTTCTTTACAAATGCAAGGCATGATTGTGTTTCCTCTCTTACTTATGATGACTAGAATTCCACCCATGGAAACAAGTGGAGTTCAGAGTAAGAGGAGAACAAGGCACCTCTTCCCATCTGCATGGCCTATTTAATGTGCTCCTATGTTACTACGTATGGGCATGCTCTCTTCTGCAAACTTAATGTCCAAATACGTTAGCAGATTTATATTAAATTACTTCCATTTTTTATAGCTTATTCTTTCTCATCCATGCCTCCTAGAGTGAACTGGTATTCTCCAGTGCTCTGATTCTCCACTGTGGCTGAGCTGTAAATGCTTTGTCATTGTTGGCTCTGCCAGGCTGTTTATTAGTGCTTATGTACTGACTGAAGGACTTACTTACATGGATGAGAGCAGGACATCCACATTTACAAGACAAATAAATATTCTTACAAACATGTCAAATGAATCAACAGCAATTATAGGAGATAAGTAACTTAATACTGGTTAGGATGAACATTAATAGAGATATCCACAGTCTGTGAGAAAACTAAACAGAAGACTTGTTCATTATTGTCTCCACCCAAGCTGGGCAAAATATGTATTCAGCAACCAAATAGAGGAAACATTTAAAAAATGTCTGTGAATGAAATAGTAGTTATTTGGGTTCCCTCAAGGTAGGAAAAGACATACTTTTTATTAAGAGCTTAAAAGAAAATTGAAACCCTCCTGACGCAGGGTCAGTAGACAGCAGGATTGCATTCATTTTGCATGATCCCAGCCTAAGGGAGTGCTGTATATGTTAGTCATCAAATTTAAATTTAAACTTGTGAGCCAAGCCTGCCTTTAGCAGAAAGGCATCAGCTCCAGCACACTCTGGAAGGGAAGTGGGGGGATATTCTTTGCATTTTCTCACCAATTAGGAAAGGAGCTTGGGGAAGTGAGGAGGTTTTCCTGTGATGCCCCTGTCCAGTGAGGGCTGGCTTTCACCAAGTCACATTCTGTTTGAGCATATGGCAAATTACGTGCTTCTGTCCCAGCAAAGAAGGTATAGCTGTGTGCAGAGACTGCAAAGATATTTAATCAGAGCTAAGGTGACATATTGCCTTTCCAGATACTTCCACTTTATCCAGAGAATAACTTGTTTTGAGCCAGATACTTTTTGAACTTTCGTCACTGAATGAATCTTTGCACGTCTATTTTTGTCTTTCTGATTTTGGATGGCATCAGCCTTCTCTGTCTTTGATTCCTTTCTAACCTTAAGCAAGGAAAGTCTATAGCAGCTGTAGTTACTGAAGGGGAGATATGCTACTTCGTCTAGTGCTTCTTTTTCTTTGCCTTTCACACTAAGGTATTGTAATTCAGGCAACACAGATGAGAATTGACTGAAGTTGTAAAGTCTCACTGGGGATCCAGAAACCTCCCCGAAAATGACTGCATGTTCTGGGAGCCCTGATTCAGGTCCACCTCTAATTACAGTGCAGTTCTTGTGCTAAAACTGTTTTACACATGGTGGAACACCAGCCAGTTCTGATAGCCATCCCCAGATCACTAGAAGCTGGTAAGTTCAAGTACCACTACAGCTGGGCTGCTCTTAGCATCTTGGACTTTTGCATGTGTATATAAATTTGCCCAGTGCCATCAGCAACTAGTTCACTATTGATGATCTTGAAGACAGATAGTGAATTTAAACCTATCTATCATCTCATGAATAACTGGATAAACTGCTGTAATCCTCTAACTGCAATATGGGCATACTTTTGATTCTAGTCTGTAGAGCAACACAGACTTTGGGTGAAACAGAGGGGTCACCATGCTGGGATTCAGCTTTATTCCAGGTAGAGAGTGTAAAGAATGTCTTGCTCCTAGAAACAAAAATGATAAGGCACTGGCACAAAGCATTTGAAACTATTTGGGAAGGAGTTGTTTACAGCTCTCACATATCTTATTTCCTTTTAGCAAATTAGATTGAGGGAGGAAGTTGGAAACTTTATCCACAAAGTCACGCTAGGTTTCACAAGTAGTAGGCTTCCCATCAATGATATCCACTAAAGACTGTGTGAATTACTTACCAGTGTAGATCCCTAGCAGAATGTAGATTAAGGAGTTGGAGGGTTCTGCTGACCCAGTGGTGTTAGTGGTATTAGTCATGCAGTCATATGCTCCACAGCATGCCACTTCTGAGATTTCCACTAATTCAGTAAAAAACCAAAAGAAACACTGGTCAGGGAAGAGATCAGATGAATGCATGGTATATAAAAGGATAGAAGAAGAAGAGAATCCAGTGCTTGGTGTTTGGTCCTGGTTTCAAATCCTTTCTGATTAGATTTGATTAACTTCAGAATATCAGATTAACACATAAAAATTTGATCTACCAGAAGTAGTTGCTCAAGGCAGAACATTGAATTGATGGCTAGATGGAGACATGGATTAAATCCAAAGACTAAAATGTGAATCCAAGCTCAATTTGAAGTATTTAAAGTTCCAGTGTGTATCTCCCTATACTCCTTAACCATAACACCCCACAAGACAGGTCCCTCAGTTTATACCACCACTGAACTGATGGATTTCAGCTCTTACAGACAGAGCACATTATCCTTCTCCATATAATTTCTGTATGCTTTATGGGAATGGAAGCCACCTTGAGACATCTTTTTGTTTTATACATTCAAATTATGATTACCCACAAACACAGTCTTCCAAGAAATCAGTTTTTCTTGGCTTTATTACTTTATGACTGGCTTTATTACTCTTTGAGAATGTACTTGAAACTAGAACAGTTTGGCAGGGTTTGTTGTAAGACCTTTTCTTTATTCAATCCCATCAGTGTTGTGTTGAGCATATGTCAAAGCCACATGTGTGTACTCACACACCTTGTGTGTTACCACAATACCATGCCCACTTCCTTCTTTCTGTAAAGAAAAAATACTAACCCAAAGTGTAAGCTTGAATAAGCTGTATAGCGGGGAAGAATGATCGAAAAAACATAGAATTGTTTCAATGCTTTCACTGCAGAATTTGTCACTGGTCCAAGCATAACAAAGGGCAATACACTGTACCTTGGCTGATTCCTTAAAGAGGACTTTACCTGTAATTTTGCATTTACGGTTATTGTGTAACTACTTTTAGTGTGTTTTTCTCCATTGCTTCCAATCAAAGCTGCAGCAATGTGAACGAGCTATTTAGCTAGCTTCATAAACAACTTTAGGTTCAACATCAGATAAAACGTAATAACATGAAGAAAATCGTTACCTTATTATAGCCAGTGGCTACCACTACAGTTTTGAACAAACAGACCTGGAGCAAAATCACCATATGCAAATGGTGAGTCACACCAGTAGTGTGGAAGTGTGCAAAGCGAGTTTTCTGTCTGTTCATGCACCCTCTAGATGAAGATGCACATGCAATTAGAGATATGGAAGTTGCAAGGCAGGGTTTGTTCCTCTGGAAACAAAGCTGCAATATTGATGAGTAAGAAAGGATGACTCTTGTTTTTTACATTCTTTTGTAGTATTACCTCATGGTGTAGCTTGCCTTGCTGTGTCTGGATGCAGTGATGCAGGCAATATGTCAAGTGTATGTATGTGTCTGAATTTTATGCATTTTGATTCTGTAGGTGCATACCATATCTTTCTGACTGCTCTGTGAAATTATACATTTTAAGCATATGAGCAATAGAGGTGAGTGCCTTTGCTGCACTGTCAGAGAGGAAAAGGAGTGAGTAACTGGAGATCCCTACCCCCTCACCCACAAGAAGCTCTCTCTACATTAAAGCCGAGTTTTACTGAGAAGGCACAGTTGGAAAGCTTATGGTATGACTGCTCATCACTGTTGTGAAGATAGGCAAGGCCTTTGGCTTTGAGAGCTGTTCACAGCACACCTCCCAGGAAAAGAGCATTTCCTGAAATCCAATGTAGTTGGCAAAAAATAAGTAAAATATTTTCTTTAGAATTTAATGGAACATTCTCCAGTGTAAAATCCGGAGGGGATTTACAGGACCAAAAAACAAAACCTCAGTATTTTAATCCCTTTATTAATATGATGTGTGCTGTGAAGCAGAAGAGAGTAAAACGGTTGCAGTCTGTGCAGACCCCACAGCTGCACCATAGCTTCTGTCCTGCAAATGAAATCAGGACAGTCCCTCCTGAGACATCATGTGGATCAGATCATTGGATCAGCAGGGCTCTGTTGCACTTGATGCAGTCCTTTAGCATTCTGCTTTGATGGTGTTTCATTTGTAGTTTCTTAGGTTTAAAGGAAGTATCACACCTTGTGACAACTACTTTGCCATAAACCCATGAATTCAAATACTAAAACCTCATGCCAGCTCCCTGACATTTAGTTTAAACCTAATACCTATTTGAATACTTTCTAGAGGACATACTGCTGAACTGAGCCAGGGGAGACAGCTAACTTCTTGCTATTCATAGTAGCAGTGTGTATGGAAGGCTCTTTCTATGTCCATCTTGTTCTGACTTTGACAGGATAGGGAATGCACTGGAGACTGCAATGGTAATACACCCTTCTACTTTGAATCTCTATGGTGGCATCCAAGTATTAATTTATCATCACAACTGCCCTTTTAAGGCTTATACCAATAACAAGCATGGGAAATGAGAGCAGCACTGTTGAGTGATTTCTTCAAGCTACATGGGCATCTGCTGTCTGAGCCTGTAATACAGCAGAGGAGCCCTGGCATGCAGTCTCCTGCCAACAGCTACTTCTATTTCTTCTTGATAAATCTGTAAAGCACTCATTTTCAGCAAGCACCAGCATCAGCTTCACTAACCTTGAATGCTTAACAGCAAATCAATCCAATACTACAAGCTTTGTGCAAAGGCTTCTTCAGTATTTTGCCTTTTGTTTTAATCCACTTTAAACAGAAGCCAGATGTGAAAGACTGTCACTGCCAGAGCATATCTATGCATTACAACATCGGGGTGGAATTCGAAAGGAATTCAATAGACATTTATTTTTGAGCTAGTTGTCTGAATTCTCTTTATAGATGATGAAAAGATGATAGAAAATAGACACTTCCAGAGAAAAGTGCCTGTTTCCATTGTCTGTGGAAGCTCAGCTACAGAAATCTACCTTTTAACTATCTAGAACCAGCTGATGTTTATAGAAAGAAGTGCCAAGATTTTAGAATATATTTTACCTTTGGTGGAAGCTTGGCTAAATACCAGGGATGAGATAAGATTTCCCCAGATGCCGGAGGACTGAAATATCAGAAAGAAGACCCCAAAGTATTGGTTGATAACGTCTTTCCCATTTTTTCCTGCTTTCTCAGCGTATGCCTTGCCAGCTATGGTGAGGTAAGTGCATTTGGCAGACCATAGTGGTGCTCCTCCTACGCCCAGGATCACAGAGGTAGGAATTAGTGTGTACCTGCCAAAGAACACTTTATTTAGCATAGCTATTATCCATTACCATAATAATCATTTGCCCAAAGATCCAGGCACAAAAATAAACATAAAGTAATAGTTTTATCCTTTGTGTGATCCAATAAATCTGTTACATGGAACCAAGAAAGGGACAATCTTATGAAATTTAGGATGTGCAAGCATTCCCAGCTGTGTCCAGGTGCTAGGCCCAGGCTGGGCTGGCTAGGTCTGTGCTCATGTGCCTTATCCTTTTGTAACTGAGAATCAAATCGCACCTGCCCTTCAGAAGATGGATCAAAACAACCTTCCTCTGCAGAACTGCATTCCCTATTACTGGAGAGCAGAAGCTGTTCATCCACCTCTGAAATGGCAAGGCAGGATCTGGCATCCTCCTGCAGTCCTCTGCTCCCAGAGCCACTGACTGGAAGACAGCCTTCCCTTCAATCTTCCCAAAAACAGTCCTTAAAGTAGTTTGGGTTTTAAATGAAATTTATGATTTCCTTTTTTTCTAAAGGCAAATCTCTGCTACACACATGAGGTGGAGCAGCAGCTTCAGGTGGGTGGATAGATGCATTCATTCTGGCCTTTCGCACATTTTCACCTCTCTGCTTCACCTCCTTCTTACAGGCAACACTTTTTGCATCCAACTTTAAATTCTGCAACACAGACGTAGAGAAGAACGAACTTTGCCCTTACCGATTTTGTTCAAACACAATAGACAGGGTTAAAGTATTTAAATTGTACCAGCTAGCATGGAAGTTTCCTAGGGAGAATGCAATGTAGCAGCACATAGAGCCTGCAATGGTCCACTTGCAGCCCAGCTTCTTGATGAGGATCGGAGGGAGGAACATGGAGGATAAGATGAGTGCAGCATAGAGAACACTTAAGGATGCAACACCCAGGCCTTCTTCTGAGTGGAGACTGCTCTGCATGGACAACAACAGCAATTGAGACAAATTTTATCACAGGCATTGTGTTGTTTGTGTATCGTGTTTTCCTCACAATGATAACCTACTTATGAAAATATGGTACAAAACCAGGTGAACATTGCTCAGATTCAAAGCTTTCATGAGTCAGACTTTATTTAATGTAATTCGCTTGAGTTTCTCTTTGAAAGCAAGCTGAATGAAGGATAACCTCTTTTCTCGGCCTTCACTTTTTGTCTCAGGCAGGAATATCATCAGATCTGCATTGCAAGGGCTGATTTAGCAACAATGGAAGATTCCATGCTTTAAACTACAGGTCTGACATTTCTAAATTCTTCAGAGGCTGAGGTCCAAATATCCTAACATGCTCACAGCTCACAGCAGCCCTCTGTAGCTGGAAGTAATTGATTCACCCACATTTTCACAAGGGAGGAATAGCATGTTTCTGATCTAACCAAGTTTTATATTTTTTAATGCTTAAAAATTCTCCTCTTGTCTTGATACTGTGAAACTTGCAATGAGAAGACTGAGATACTGCTTATCAACTTTTTCCTTTTCCTTTTCATTAAAAGCTAACGCTATCCAGTACGATTTTGGAAGGAGGAATGGATGTTGTGAGGGTAGCACTTGAGAGTGCTATAGGAGGGCAAGGCTGCTGGTAGCTGCACTGAACACTTCCAAGCCCTGCAGCGGCTGCATGGCCTGGCCATGCAGGACCATGATGGCAGCCACACAACAACCCTAGCAAGAAGCAGGCATCAGGGCAGGGAGGTGAGGAGATTCTTTGCTGAGCAGGGTCAATGTATCTGAGGATCAGAATGATTGTTTTGTAAACAGGCAAAGAGGCTTCCTGATCACAGAGGTCTTAGCTCTGAAATACCACAAGCCCAGTTTCATCAGCTACAGCTTCCAAAAACTAGAAGAGCCAGGCCTTCAAAATCATATGATTAGCTCAATTCGTGCTGCTTTGGGTTTTTGTGGTTTTTTTTTTCGAGGGGGGAATCACAGAACCTCAGTACGGTTGAGACTGGAAGGCACCTCTGGAGATCATTGAGTCAAACCCTCCTACCACCTATAGCAGGTTAACTGTGTCCTGGCAGGTTCTGAATCTCTCCAGAGAGGGAGACTCCATAACCTCCCTGGGCACCCTGTTCCAGTGCTCTCAATGTAAAGTTCTTCCTCATGTTGAGGTGAAACTTGTCGTCTTTTTGTTTATGACCATTACTCCTCGTCCAGTTGCTGGGCACCACTGAAGAGTCTGGCACTGTCCTCCTGGTACCAGCCTTTAAGATACTGATAGGCATTAATGAGATGCACTCTCAGTTTTCTCTTCTCTAGACAAAACAGGTCCAGCTCCCACAATCTCTCCTCATAAGAGGATTTAATACTTCTCCTGCAGGCTACAATACAATAAAATAACTTACTTTTGATTGTGTCTCAGCATGTCCTCTTAACCACCAAGACAAAATGGATAGAGAGGAGGGCTACTCGTGAATCAGCACTACTCCCTCCTGCAGTGTTAGGGGAGGCTTTATGTTCCAGCACTTAACCCTGTTTCAGATGGTGGGTTGACTAGTGGATTCTTGGGTTTATCTTTCCCTGCTTTATCAGTCTGCACAGCTCATGAGATCTCCATGCATTTTGGGACCGTTTGTGCAGAACTTCTCTGAACTTGGAATTTGACACTGTCAGCAAAGAGAAACTGCTCAAGGAAAGGAGAAGAAAGAGACATAAAGAGCTAGCAGGGACCTCTTCTTGTCATTCTACAAACCTATCTCTGCTACCGTGCTTTAAGATGTTAATGCCAATACAAGGCAAATCTGCCTCTGATTTAAAATAATATTTTTTATTATTATGTTATATCATGATGCCAGGAATTATTGCATGATTTTATACTTAAATTATTTAATGGATTGCGCATTTTATATTTTACATTGTTGCATAACAATAATATTATGGAAATTTATAATTATTCAAAACAAACCCTTTCCAGAAATGTGATTTGTTTTCCATTTTGCAACATCTTATTTTGAAAAAAATCTCAGAGAAATTAAGTTTTCATTCTAACAACTAATTTGCAGACCTAAAGTAGTCAGACACAAGTATTCAAACTATTTGAGAAGTACTAGAAGAAAATATTTAGTAAATGCTGGGAATCAGGGTAAGGAATACTGATCTGCAGCAAGCTGATGTTTTAACCCACCACGTAAAAAACAGTGCATGCCTTCCTTGCAGAAACCATGGAAGGACTGATGGGTCTCACACTGCCAGCTGGCCTGATGCCCTTCCATGCCAACTGTCCTGCCAACCAGTAGCACGATCTCCTCTTACCTGCAGATTCTGGAGTCCTCCATAAGCAGTGAAGAGAAGTAAAAATCCGAAAGAAATGACCAAAACATTCTTAAGATTCCTTTCCATGTTGATTCATACAAAACAAAAGGTCTGGCGGTGGGCAGAGATGATCCAATTATTCCAGGGGATGATCTGAGTTGGAGAAAAACAGCTTAGGTTTTGTTGGAAAAGGTCACTTCTCACTGCATGTGTAGAGGAAAGAGTTGTTAATTATTTGAGGATTGGCCAGTGAACTTTACTTTTACTGATACTGAAAACTCGTCATGGGGCTGTTACTCCTGTTATGTACCTGTTGTGGCTGAGGCAATAATGAGCACTCCTCCTGTCTAGCAGGTTTTATTAGATAGGTATGTAAGTATTTGCAGCACTTTGACTTATTTTAGTATTGCACTTGTATGTTACATGGTTCCCTCCTATGACTAGCACAGAAGAAAAAAATTGCAAGCAGTGAAACGACTGTCTGGCATACAGGTACAGTAATCCAGAAAGGGCAAAGATTAAAAGATCATACTGAAAGCTGTGTTAGGCCTATTGCTTAACTAAGGTTACAAAAGCATACTAGGAAATGGGACTGTGTTACAGTGTTGTCTGTATACACCACCCCTAAAGCTGTGCAAACCAGCATTGCTGTCTGCATTGCAAAAGGGATAGTCTTAATCCATGGTGAACCCTATGGCTTTGGTGTTCCAAATTTACCAAGCCATACTAATGAAAATCATTTTCCCCTCTCGTTCCCATCAACTCAGAAGACAAGAAGAAAAGAGGATAAAGCAGATAAATTAAAAAGCTCATCAAGATACTGGAAAGAAACAGTCTTTGTGGGATGTATTTTACCTTGCCAGTGCTGCCTGCTCAAGGAATGAAGTTTTCCCCTAGCAGCCAACCTTGCTGTGTTCGTTCCTGGTTTTACCTGGTTTAAGAGTCTTCCATGTGAAGTTGCACCCTCTGTTTGTTCATGACACATTGACCATCATGCAAGCCCTGACTGAGTTTCTGAATATTCCCTTCTGAGCACATAACATCCTCTCTGCCCCTAAGCCCTTGCAGCTGTAGCAGAGGAGGGGTTTGAACGTGGGAGCAAAGCGAATACAAAAACTCCACACAATGATGTGAACAGATTCAAGTGGAGGTGGTCAGTGCGGTGTCCGTTTGTGCCTAGTGGGAACGCACAGCTAAGACTTGGTTTAAATCCCACTAGATGGCACAATTTTGCTTTCCACAGGGACATGCGGGGGTGGGGGGGGGGGGGTGGCGAGGCGCTTTAACGCATTCAATACTTTAAAGAGGTCGCAGCCAGTTTCTACTTTGGAGAAAACTGCACTGTGTGCCTTTTCATTTTCTTCTTTTGTCTTATAATCTTTTTGAATGAAATAACGCAGAAAACATAATCTTTTAATTCTCTGTTGTTAAAAGTACTTCTATATTGCAAGTCTAGAGGGTGAAATACTGGCTTTTTATTTTACAGACTACTATGCTCAGCATGCAAACACTTTTATGCTATCACAATGCTGCTCTCGTTCTGTGGTGTTTGTAGTCCTCTACAGGGCTTCTAAACCAAACCGGTAGTACTTTTCCCAGTCTTTAGAGTTTATGGACCTTTGGAGTTTTCAGGTGAAAACATTTCAAACAAGTTTACAGCTGGTGATCATATGGTTGTTTCTGTTTTTGCCTCTCAGAAATAGTCTGCAAAATTCCAGGGGTCTGGGCCCACAGGTTTAAAATCACTGGAAAAATGAATGAGAAAATGTAAGAACAATGCTTACCCTAAACAAAAGCGTAATTATCACCTGCTCTGGCAGAGGCAAGAACCAAGTGAATGCAAAGCAGACTTAGTTACAAAAGCAATTATTTTAGTGCTCTTTTTTGACATCAGCAGTAATAACAACACAGCTTCTAAAAATCAGCATTAACTGGACGCTGTGTTTAACATGTGGTGGTGGACGGGTTACCTGCTCAGCTCTTCTGCGCTGGAGGAATTCTTAACTCCTAACTCAGTCACAGCCTCTCAGCAGCACAGTATTGGAGAGCATTTGGGGGAGGGTGGGTTGTTTTGTGGAGTTTATTTCTTTTTTCTCTCTCCTTTCAACTGATCAAAGACATTTCGGCCTGTTCCATATCCCTTGCCCAGAGCTTTGGGTTATCCAACTGCCTGGTCCTGAGCCTCTCCTTAGGAATGTGCAGTCTTTACCAAGGAGATCTGATAAGGCTGAGGATCTCTTCCTTTGGTACCAGGCAGTGGGGGGCTCCAGCAGGCCTGCTGTGTATCACCCTTGACACCTCTTTTCATTCTTTCTGCCAGTCTAACTAAGATTAAGTGAGCCTCAGGAGCTGTGTGCTGCATTTTGGGTTTAGCTTTCACATAGAAGACTGCAGCCACCAAACTGAAAAGTCTGTCAGAGTGCAATCACAAATGTGAGAGATAGAAGATGCTGGTTGAATTCATCACTGCATCCCACAGCTGATTATGTTTGCTTTCCTGTGTTTATTTTCTTAGTGTAAATGAGGGCAGCTTTTGCTCAAAAGATTATAGCACCAGAGGCTAATCTTTGGGGGGTGGAATTGTGCTTTATAATTATCATTTCCCTACTTACTCTTTCCTGGTTAAACATATTGTTTAGGCAGTTCTTTTAACTACACTAAAACAACACTCCCCTCCTCACCCCCCTTCCCCCCCCCCCCCCCCCCCAACAACCAGAATACTCGCCACAGGATTTTCTGGTTTAGGAGGTTTTTAGTTAATTAGCTCCTTGGGGGTACACACCATCCCTTGAATCTATCTGTAGAAAGGATAAGCAGTTTTATATGCCAGCTGGCCAGTGGTTTGGCCACCCACATAATATGAGCAAGCGTGCAAGAGCTGTTCTCAGAGCTTGCCCTAACAGGCACTGGTCAAAGGACATGTGCTTGCCCGTGGGTGACTCCAAACACAAGGATGGGGGAGAGAATAAAGACAGTCTTCATATTCTCACTTGAAGAAGTTAAGTTGATTCCTACTCTTTCACATGGTAAGGGCATTTCATGCGTACTAGAGGAGAACATCAGGCCTGAGCCTGTGGTCCTCAGCTGTCGCAGTACTACAGAGCTCTTGTATGCTGTCTTGTGCTGCTCCAGCTTGCAGATGGCACTGGAAAGCATGGCTGACCAGGAGATGTCCAGGCACATCTAACTCAAATACTCTTTTTTCCCAAAGTCCTGCTCTCCCAGAACATTAGCCTGGGCTGACTCACCTGCAATGTTCCCACCTGCCAGACCAATGGCTGAGTGCTCCATTTTTATTAGACCCCTCAGAAGAAAAGTGCCTAATTAAAATCCAGGGCTGTTTGGTCCAGACTGCCTACGCAGCATTTCCTTCCTTGCTGTGAAAGCCTGGCCATGTTGTTCTGTTCTTCCAGTCTTCTTTCACCTATGTTGGTGCCCTGCTGATTTTGGAGTTGAAGCAGGAATGGCTAAATGTGGCACACATGCCTTGCAAATCCCAGCTGTTCTGACAGGGGCCTTAGAAAATATAGGCCGTTACATATCGAGAGAATCTCGGATGTGAAATTCATAACACTGAGCTGAACAGGTCATGCAGTAAAGGCTGCTTTCTCCTGGAAGGAGGTGAGAAGGGAGTTGCCAGTCCATGAGCTCACACTGACTTTTGCCCACAAAGCTGGAGGAAAATAATTCTTCTCGTGTGAAGGATCCCAGCAGTACGAGTTGCTCCTATGTGCCTCTAAGGGTCCAAACATCTCCCCCTCCTCCAGCTTTTCAGCTCTCGTTTCCAAATTTCCCTTCTCTCCTTTCAAATACACTGCTCCTTTTCCACCACGCAGTGCATCCACAGATGTTGTCCTTTAATCTGTTCCCCCAAGACCCTTGCACAGACATCAGTATGCCACTTCTGTCTGAATTTTACCTGCTGATGTCCTCTGCCTTTCTCTGGAGGCACTAAACTGTCTATTTCAATCTTCCTTTATGTCCTTGATGTATGTTGTCCTTCCTTACTTCTTTGCTGTTCTTTAGCCCTTACCCTGCCTTTGTCTCTCTGTTTCTCCCTCCTTGCCTCGTGTCCTGAGTGCCACTAGAATTTTTGCTTCTTAAGGAAGTCACCCGAAAACTGCTGGTTGTATTCCCATCTCACAGGTTGTTACACTGCTTCTAGCCTCACTGGCTATAAGATTCCTTTCAGCACTGTTCTTAACATCTGATGAGGTCCTTTTCCAGCTCCACTACCTATCCCTTAAAAAAGAGGGGAGATGCCTCTTCTTCTGGGCTCAGAGCCAGCTCATGGTAAAAGGAGGACCAAATGAAGAACGAGCAAAGAAGGTGCAAGCCACAGGCTGAATAAAGGTGTGACTTTTCCATCAGTAGGACCTTGTAGGAGACCTTCCCCACAGGATACTTGTCTGCTCTGCTGAATGCAGCTGTCCAAATAACTAATACTGTCTCTATAGAAAATGCAGGACTCTGTTTAGGGTAGAATGGTGTGATGCCAGCCCAGGCTCATTCCTTAGTTTCTATCAGCCAGAGAAACAGTTGCATTAGGTGTTGGACTTCTTACAGCTGTTACTCTTGTTACTCTGCTCCTGAGACTTGCATGTCTCTTGCCTGGAGCTTTCAATGCATGAACACATCTATGAGAGTGTTCAGAGATACTAATTCTAGCCTAAGGAGAGATTCAAGTATTCTGAAGGTAAGACACTGCCCTGTGCAGCAGCTGACCTCTCTGCAGAGGACAGTTCAGATCAGCCTCTCTAGGCTGACAACTACCGATAAACAACATCCTGTTTCTCCGCCAGAGTGGTCTTGCATTCATTCTCTTATAAAAAAGTGCTTTCATCTGGCTGAGACACAGCCTACTCACATTTTAGCTTCTTAAAACTGCTGCCTGAGCACTGACATTGTACATGAGCTTTGCCCTGCACTTTGGATGTTTCAGAATACCTGGGGTAAACCTTTTTCCAATCCTAAACCAGAGGCTGTGACTCAGCTGGTGAGACTTAACACCCCGCTAAGATAAACATGCCACTGTTGTGATCTGTGCTTTTATAATGAAAGGGTAGGGAGGCGGATCCTGCATATGAACAATGGACATTTGTGTGGCAGGGGCGCTGAAGTCTTAAAAGCCATTTACTGGAAACTGCTTGCCTGCATACTGTTTGTTCACATAAGCATGCATCAGAAATTCCTTGCACACACCCATGACGTGTGCTGGTAGGATGGGACTCAGCAACCTAAACCATGTTCTTTCACCTTCCTTTTTTGGTTCAGAGGTGGTTGCTCATGTTATTAATATCCACTATCAAACTAGCACAGAAATATAGTCTATAATGCTCAGCCAGGAAGCTGTTGCTTTTGAAAGTCTATCACAAAGAACTGTGACCAATTTATCAGCTTGTGGAAATAAAAGGGAAAGGAGAATGGGGCTCAATCCCAGAAGGTAGGGCTCCCGGAAAGTATATTGGTGTAGACATCCCAGGATGCGAAGGTTTTCACTCTCCAGTGTCTTCCATGCTTCAGTTGTCCATTGGTTGCACCCATGGCTGGAAACTGACATCAGCAGAATACTTACCACCTATTTGCCACTCACTTGCCATCAACATAAATATCTGTGGCAGATAAAATGAAAATGGAGCATGAGTCTTTTCTTTTGTAAGTGTTGCTCCCACTCGCTTCTGCTTTCTATTACTGAATATACCCTAATGGTGTATAGGAGCAGGAGCTACCAAGCTGTGGAAGTGCAAGCAGGGGCTCCTGGGAGTGAAGCATAAAAACAGGGCTATTCTGAACAGGCTGGTGTGCAGTACAGCATGAGAGAAAGGGTTTGTTAAAGGCAAAAAAAAAAAAGAAGATCTACTAGAACGAATCAGAATAGGCAATTTTTATGTTTTTTCTTTCCTTTAGTAAATTTTGATGATAAAACCTTTTCCTTGTCCAGTAGGTATCACCAGGTGCCTGGAGCAGGTGATTACCTGTTTTACCTGGCCTTTTCTGTGACACAAAATATGGGGAAGCTCCATTACTTTCCCCTAGGGTGACAGAAAGTCTCCCCCAGGTCTGAACAACAGACTCCTTCCCTTGCCTTAGTATCAGTAAATCATGCAGCCATTCAGGACACAGTTTCTTTACCTGCTGTCCCTGAGCCTCTTCCTCCCATCTGGAGAAGCCTTGGTTTCTCCCACACACATCCCTCCAATCACAAGCCCATTAGTCTGTGTTGCCTTGTGCTCAATCAAATCAAATTA
Organism: Lathamus discolor; assembly: GCF_037157495.1. Taxonomy (NCBI): domain Eukaryota; kingdom Metazoa; phylum Chordata; class Aves; order Psittaciformes; family Psittacidae; genus Lathamus; species Lathamus discolor. The sequence goes on along the minus strand of NC_088888.1, from coordinate 36,438,074 downwards.
CCTTTTTGAGTGGCTTCCTGTACTTTGGAATTATGGAGCTGTGAAAGACCTCCCTGGAAACAGGTACCGGGGTCCAGCTGGGAACGTCTTTGTGGCTGCTGGTCTAAACAAGCTTCACATTTCCTGTCCATTTTAGGGAGATTAGCAGGCTCTCTGTGCATTTCTAATCTTGCATCGATCTTTACGGAAACTGCCCCAGTATGCTCAGGTTGCAAAATTACTATCCCATCCTTGTTTGGAAACTCCTCTTCATTTTGGCAGTCTTTATGAAAGCTTTGAACCAAAAAGCAAACAGTATTGAGGAAGACAGGACACATACAACTCCACCTCTTGCTTATTATCTGAAATAAGAGTAATTACTATTTGCTTGCATTCTTGCTTGCATATCCATTTCTTGTGAACTGTTAATGTTCTACCAAAGTGCTCCCACCTCCAGAAGGGTGCTGAGATTGTTAATCAGAGTCACTCTGTCCATTCCACAGAACCCATTCACAACCAGGATGGTGAGCACCATCAGTCACCCCCACCATGTTGTGGTGGGCACACAGTGGGGACCTGAAGGTGAAAAGTGTCGGCCTCTTACCATCTGTTCCCTAGTCATTAATCAGTACCACAGGAATAGTCTCTGCATACAGGTAGTTTCAGCCTGAACTGCATCACTGGAAAGTCATCCTGGCTTTTTTTCCTATTAGCAGTCATTCACAGAGTCTGTTCCAGGATCCACCGCAAACACTGGAAGACTGCTGATTTTGGCATCAGCAACTTCAGTCCTCATACACCGGTGGATGGATGCCCTTGGCTTTCCCACATAAGAGAATTAAAGCTTGGTGAAGTCAGCTTAAGCAGGAGGCTAAAGACTTCCGAGCATTGTAGGACAACTCTGGAGAAACGTGGAGGAAAAACTGTCAGAGCAGCAGGCAGGAAATCTAGAAGCAGTATCTAGTTCCTAACAGACTGCTAACTTCAATAGGCTCCCTGTGAGAAACTGCATTTCTATTCTGTTTGCTAGCTCCCTAAGGCCAACAAGCAGACCAGAGTGGACTAATATGTCTGCTGCTACTTTAAAAAAACACCACTTCAATATGCTTAACTGCCAGAAATTACAAAAATGATGCTAAACATGGATTCCTCCACAGCAGCCCTCTGGAGGCATGGTAGTTTTAATTATTAAGCATTAAATACTGACTTAATTAAGTTTTATCTTAGATATTCTCTTTCAGAGATAGCTTTTTAAGTGACTATAAATGTTTTTCTTAAACAGGCAAATAGAAAGAAATTCAGAGTTTACGACAGAAAATCTCAGTGTCTTTTCATTGTGAGATCCCTGGTCTGCAAGGGAGGAGAAGAAAATTAAGGAGTAAAACCACATAGGAAGGAGAAGTAGCACTAAGGACTTTACTGGAGCAGTTAGAGAGAAGCAGACAAACTAGTGGCCTGTTTTTCCGATTACCAAACCCTTAAATAATCAGAATCTTCACATCTTTTAATGATCAGAGGCAGAAGATACACATTCACAGCTCTTTATTAAAAGAGCAGATCATGCATGAAGAGGCTTTCAGTAAACATACAAAATCCATGCTACAAACCCCTGTAATAAATAGCAATTATTTTTTATTTTCAGCATGAATTATTCTCTATGTAAATATGTCCAGTTCTCTCTAGTACTTGCATCTCCTTTAAGCTGAACACTTATTAAGCCTTGAAGCTGTCTTAATCTATGGTCCCTGGGAATCCCTTTAGACTAGCATGGGATTTAGGTCATGTAGGGTGCATGGGCTGTTTATCCCAAAGGCCCTCTTACAGTGAGGAGGAATGCAAAAAACAAGCACGACTTCACTATGAATCTAGTTCCTGGTAGCTTTTGGCTGGAAATGGAGCTGCAGTGAGACAAGGTTTGGTACGCAATGATGCAGCCTCTAACCTAGCTCTCTGCTGTGCAGAATCCCTCTGCAGAGATGAGACCTCAGCCAGAAGGAATCATCTGTTTCTTGTCCTTTGCATTGCTGTTGGAGAACCACCAGGACATTTAATCCCAAGGGCTGAAAGCATTTAGGGCTTGGTTTCACAATGACTGGAGCTAAACCTGTGTTTTGAGTTGCAAGCATTCTTTTACCCTTTACAAGTCAAGGTCCTGATATGGACTTTTAGTTAATTATACTTTAAAATCTTCCTCCTTTCTATTTAAGTTTCAGGTGTAGGTGCAGAATTCCAACAGAGATCGGCTTCTGCTAAAACAGAGCTCTTTGGCAGCCTGAGTAATGCAGACCTCACAGAAACAGATTAAATATTGCAGCCTAAAGAGTTTGCTGAAATTACAATTCAAAATAGGTAAAAGTGCTTTGTGCTTTTAAACAGAAGCACAGCTCTCCTAAAAATGTCATCTACGAGGCATGTCAAAGGGTTTTGACGTTTGAAATTATAACTCCAGTACCACAGAGAGACTGTCCATTTGTAGCTTTGTGCTTTTTCTCCCTGTAAATGTGAGTAATTTCTTTTAGCCCTCAGTACATCACCAGTATATTGTTTGTGGAGCTGCTTGGACTTAATAGATGAGAATCAATAAATAAACCATTTGCTGGCTGTAAAATCGACTTTTATAATTGAGAGACTGCTGAAAATGTATGTATATCTGAGAGAAGCAAAAAATCAAACTGTATGAATGTTTGCTGCAGATCTGAAAGAAGCAGGCTGGACCTTTTTATGGTAAAAGTCACAGAATCACCTAAATGTTAGATAGAAGGGACCACGGGATATCACTTACTCCAGCCTCCAACTCCCCAGCACTATTGCCACCAGCATTAAGTCAGATCAGCCATTAATTTGTTTTGCTTGGGTCTTGAAAAACCTCCAAAGACGGATCCTACACAGCCTTTCTAGTAACCTGTTCCCATGCTGTGCTACTCTTCCAGTGAGGAAATGTTTCCTTTCTGTAATGCAAAAGTAGTAACTTGTGGTTTATACCTATTTTCAATTTTATGTTAATATTATTCTGTTAGGAGAAAAAAAGTCCTATGTACACAAAATATAAGGGAATGGGAAGGAAACTTCTTTCCATGAGGCATCTCAGCTGCTTAGCTTCATCAATTTAGGCTCCCTGGCAGGGGGGTGGAACTAAATGATCTTTAAGGTCCCTTCCAACCCAAACCATTCTATGAAGTTAGTGTTCCTGTACCAAGGACTACTGCAACATTTCTCTTCAGTGAAATATTACAGATAGTGGGAGTTTTCTGTAGACAGTTCTGCTGATGGATCTTTCCCCTTTGTCAGGAAGCCCTGCTTCTGAGGCTTATCCCAGAGACAAACACGAGCAATGCATTCAGGCACGAGATACTTGTAGAGAGAGACTGTTATTATACAGACTGCTTGGGTACCTTATGTAGCCTTACACAGAAAGTACAGAGTAGAGTCATAGAGAAAGGAGTAGCTGGTCTACAGAATCCATTATGAAACTTATGATAAGTAGATGGCAATATAAGCACTTGTTAGAAATTACTGTAGTGCAAAATTAGGCTTATAGTCACAAATTGTGTCTTAGTCTTCATTTTGGGTTAATACCTTGAACTTTTTCACAGGTAATGGGACTGTGAAATGGCTTGTTTCTTGAAGGACTAAGAATTCAGATCTAGATGTAGAGTTAGAATACCTATTGTTAGAGGCTTTGTGGCATTTATACACTTTTCCTACACAGTTGCCACTAGGCCCTTTTTCCTTGAGTAGAGTATTCTGGTGCTCCAAATACTATGGGATTTTAGGAACTTCCTTTAAGAATTCAGAAGCACTGTTTGACTTGCTGCTCAGGTTTGATGTACTTTTTCTGTCTGGTTGAACTCTTTCCATCTGATCAATTCTCAGGTATTGAACTTATTTGACACCTTGCCTCAGTAACTTCCTTGGGCTTCCTTGGCATACTAATTTTTCTCACTGATTCTTCTATATCTATTCAGAGGCTGGGAGCATCACTTTTATCATAGTTGATTTTTATTCTACCCTGCTTATTAAACCATCTTCCCCCACTCCAGTCTCTGAGCCATGAGCTGACAGAGAGAGAAGCTGTACGTAGCAGGTATGGTTGACCTGTTCCTTCAGCATCTGAAGGCTTTTTAACGAAAACCAGGCATTGCAAATTACTGAAGGCAGTTCTGCCTCTGACTTTTTGCTTTTCCTTAAGAACATTCTGTGAAGGCCTATTTAGTATCACAAAGCATACAAAATGAAAAATTATCTGTCTTCCAAAGGCTCAAAGGCTCCCTTAGAAGCACGTTGGCAGAGGCTTCATGAAAAGAGAAGCCACACATCATGTTAAAAGCTACAAAGTCAGCATGAAGATCCACAGGGGCCAATGCAGCTTCGAAAGGATGGAGGGTGGGGATGAATAATGTGTAGGTACTATGTCATGGCATTCTGTATTTTTAAGCACTTACTACTTTCAGAAACTAATACAGAAAACCCTTTATAAACTGGGGCCAGACCAACCAAGTGACCTTACTTTCATCTAATTTAGATGAGCTATTGCTTTTAAAAACCAAGGCAGGAGTTTGGCAATTTGGTAGCATGAAATACCACTGTTCGTGTGTGGCTACTAAAATTGCACTGTATTTAGAAATGAGGCAATCAAGTAACTTTTTTGGATTCTGTTGTTCCCAAAGGCCGAGAATGTGGGCACTAAGGAGAAAAGTTGAAAGGGAAAAGAAGTGTGGCATATGACTTAAAGAGCTCCTCCAGTTTATCCCTCTGTCTCATGGCAGGATCATCTCTACCTAGGTAATTTCTTAAATATTTGTCTAATCTCTTCTCAAAGATGTCCAAATAAAGATGTAGCACAGACCTCCTCTGGCAATCTGTTTCAAACCTTTTATAGACTTCATTGAATGTACAATTTGACTCAGTCTTGCTTCTGTAGGAGCAAATTACTGGGGCCTCACAAATGCCAGGCAGAATAGAGGGGTAACTTTGTATGCTCTGCAGATGGCACCTCTGTCTATGAAGTCTTGGATGACACTTGTAAAACCAACCTGAATTCTAATCCTGTCTTACTTGAGGTCTTTTCCAGTGATGTGTCTTCTATAGATGTACTCAGCTCCTTCTCTATTCAGGCCTCCAGGTTATAAGTGAAATCATTAAGCAGGACTAGATCCAAGACAGTATCTACAAAACCTTGATGAGTAACTCTTTCCACTCCAATCATGAACAAGGGTATGTAGTCTCTGAGTGTATCTTACTGTGGGTTTGCACACAACCTGCACTGGTTTCATCAACACTCTAAAGCTCACTTACATCAAAGCTCACTTATGAAAATGTTACATGAACCAGGGGCAGGAACATAACAGAATAAAGATATGTGACTCCTACTGCCTCTTCTTTAGCTACAAAGCCTGTTACCCACTACAGGAAGGAAATTCTGCTGGTGTAACATAAATATTTTTCTTAACAAATCCAGTCTGGCTGCTACTCATTTCCATTTTGCCTTCAACAAATATTTTGCAAAAAATTAGGTCTCCTTTTTTTTTTCAGGTGGAAAGAGCTGGCTTAGTAGAGCAAACCTTTGAAGTAAAGGTTATTGGAAAATCACTTAATAGACCTGTATATTACATCATGAAAAGAAGTACTAGCAGCACTTCTTGTCATGAGATATCAGTGCTAAATTATGAATATAGAAGTTACTGTTCTTGATATTGACAACTTTATCTAGAAAAAAGGGATTCTATTTATACTTATTTAAGCACAGTTTCTACCTTTCTTATCAGAAAACACTAGGCAATTTTTAAGACCTTTATAGGACAGTTTATTCTGAGTTTTCAGATGAACCTTTGAAAAGCAGAGTCATTTCTGCATTGAAAAGATATGCAGGATCTCTGCAATCCATCCTTTGACAAGATGCATGTCTTTTCTATGTATGTATTTGCTAACAGCAAACTCTCTCTCCTTGGCAGGTCGCAGTTTTCCATTTGTTTTCTTGTTTTCTGCCAATGTTTCCTGAAATACCATGTAGTATTTCAGATGTTACCACTTATTCGCACTGCAGAGACACTGTCCAGGAGATCTGCAAGGAGCTGATGCAGAGGAACTCCCCAGACTCAGTGCTGTGAAAGGAGCTACAAAATGAAGAATGCCCTGCTTTGCGTTCTTCATTTCCAATGGCAGAAGGTCCAGCTTCCCTTTGGGGAGAACAGCACTTTGGGCCAAATGGAATCTAACATGATCTGAGCCCTGAAGCTGGGCAGCAATGGCTTGGCATAGCACTATCTGCGCTGTCCCAAATACATACTCATGCAGACTCCCCCTCTATGAAAGTAGGTAACTATCTATGTATCTATTGCTTTGGGTGGTCCTGCTTACCTAGGCAACATTGGACCTTTATTAGTTCGTGGGAAAGACACCACTTCAACAGATTAACATATTTGTTCGTTTTCTCCCAATTTAGAACTTAAACTATCAAAGGAGTGTTTAACACCCTGTGCTAAAAGCAAAAAAATTTTGTATGACTTCTGTTTATCCTTGTTTTTCCACAAAAGAGTGGTGAATGCTCTAGAAATAATTGTGCTTATCAATACTCAAAGTCTACTTTATGCAAATTTCTAATTCAAGCAGACATCTAAGGTTGCTTTATAAGCAAATAAAATACAAATGATCTCTCAATCCCAATTATAAACATATTAAAACCTTCTGGGAATTATACACTGTAATCTTACACTTACTCAGATGCTCCCCAAGGTGAGTTTTTACTGATTGTCTGCAACATCCTTTCACGCAGACCACATTCATTTGTGGTGTTTGTAATACGCAAGCCAGTAAATCCAGTAAATTTGAATTAAGTAGGTTGAACATCACCAAATGCACGAAGTCCTACATGGCACTTCCTCTCTGTTCCTCTTAAAAGCTAATTGACAGGAAGCTGTATTGCTGGCTGATGAGCTGTTACTCTCTGTGGAGAGCCACTGTTGTCAGAGTGAAGTCTTAGAGATTCCGGTAAATTTGTAACACGAGGAGCAGAATCTATGATAGAGTCAGTCTTAAAGGTCACATTTAAACCAATGTGAACCAGTGTACTTTCACTAACATCAATGAATCTAGACTGATTACAATAGCTGAGCCTTACTGCCTGTATGCAATTAATCTGTGAGGTTTTTTCTGCCTGATTTGGCATCCATTGACAGCCAAAGTACATTAATGAGACTGTATGAATTACCTGTAAAGGCAGGCATATCTTCTTCGAAGCTTCTGCCTTCCTGATGAGTGTGTAGGAGTACTGTATTTCTAGTCTATCCAAAATGATTCTAAGAGTAAACAGTCCTCTCCTTTTGTATTTGACAGGAAAATATAGCACAGGGGAAAAAGCATATTATGATTTATTTTTTTTTATTTCTGGAGAATTAGAAGCAGATCCAAAGAAGAACATAAGGCTTTGTAACTCACAATACATCACTCTTATGGTGGTTGGGAGAGGAGACCTAGAGCTGGTCCCTGTTCCATTTGATATTTCATATTAACCAGTACATAGAATAAAATACAGTATCCAGTATCCAGTCAGCCTGTTTCCTCTTTCCCCATAAGGTAAATATCTGTATCAATGGATTACAAAATCATTCACATGCCTACTATTTTTTCCCATCTAATGCATCTTATGGTCTTCAGAGGTGGAGGTGGATCGTATAGCCCATAAGCTAGCAGGCTGGGCACCCTTCTTGCAGAAGATGACAGAAAAGGGCTTCAGTCTCTGCAGAAAGAAGAGGGAATTGAATTTGTTTTCATAGCCAGTCCTACAGGGGTTTATTAGGCACATCTTAACATACTTGGGTAAAGTCCCTCTGAGGAGATAGGCCCTATAGGAAGCATTCCCTAGCCTCTTATTGCTAATTATAGGTATATTCTATGAAATGCAGCCATCTTGGAAGTGGTATATTTAACAAACTTTAAGATTTTCTAAGTCTGGAAGGTACTGTGTAAAATTGGGTACTACTCTGGTTTACGTAGACTGTGCTTAGTTATCCATAAACTTCATTGGCTGTTGGGTGGGACTTAGGTTTTAAAGATTCCTGCATCATTTTATGGATGGATGATTTAAAATCTTAAATTATATCTTCCTTTTCATCTTGTTTAATGACTTCAGATTAATGCTGAGCTATCATATAGCTGAGTTTAGTGAATTGGGATTTTTTTTTTCCCTCCTAAAACCCCCAGAATCATAATGTGCTGAATTACAAAAATACCGACGTCAACTCAGAAAAAACCCAAACCCCTCCTTTGGAGACATCACATGTAATCCCAGTCAACCATGATGAAAAGAAAGGCAAGAAAGGGGGGAGGGAAGGGGAGGGAGGAGGTGGAGAAGGAGTGAGGGGAGGGAAGAGACTGTGAGATAGGAAGAGACAAAGACTGCAAAACAAAGGCTGAGAAGCCATGTGCTTGCTATCTACAAATAAACAGACTACAGAAGGAGATTTATGTAGGTTAAAGGACAAAGGTGGTGCAAGATCAAATAACTACAAAGAAGCCACAGCTGAATAAAGGCTGCATATAAGCAAACTGTCAAACCATCAGAGGAACCATATTCTGGGGTATCTGTCAGAGAAAGTGATCTGAGAGAAATCCACGTAATTTAAAAAATAATTTATGAAAGTGACATTTATGAAAGTGACAAATGGCACCTGTCAGACTGAATTCAGTAACCCAAGATGTCCTGCTCAGATCTGTGTCTTGTGTCAGCCTTTCAGTAATAGGGTTGTCTCTTGCTAATTTTCTGTGAGGTTTATTTTCTCCTATGATGGAAATGGGTTACAAAATGTGCATTCTGATCGTTGTTCAAGTTGCAAACTAAAGTATTCAGGTTCAGTGTATGTCACTCATTCAGGAGTGCACATTTGTGAAGGATACTGTTCTAGCAGTTGATAAACTGGAGGAGAGACCGTACTGTCTGAAAAGATTTTAGTGTCCTCCATTCCCTGTGCTCGCGAAATCACTCATGAAAAGACAGCACTACCAACTCTAAGTATTTGAAATTATAACCAGAACCCTTGCTGTAACTGCTATCACCATCATTTTGTCTTCAAGACAGTAGAATTTCAAGAGTCAGAAGTATAAGATGTCATTTGCCACTTGGTTTTGGAGACAGAAGCTTCACTTTTTATAGTTATGAGGATAACAGCTTACTGTGTCTTTTAAAATGAGAGCTGAGATCCTTCTACATAATTCTAGAAACTGGGACTTCACAAAAATAGCAAATAACATCGAAAGAGAGAGAGAGAGAGTCAAAAAAAAAGCCTCCATCAGAACGCTACTTCTTTGTTCAGACAAAAACATAAACCAAACCAACGTCTACAGGAAGTATTCTGGTGACACGAGTATTTTTATAATCCCTCCTTCCTAGCAATGGGGGTGACAGAAAAAGCAGCAACATGGAGGTGCAGTGTGAAAGGAATACTGTTTTGTCGTGGGAGCAGGGATCAGGAAGGGCACGAGGGCAAGAGACTTCCACATGCAGTCGGCATCCAACCCATACTATTCTATGATTGTATGATTCTGTGATTCCTGGAGGCACCCAGGTCTGACTTTGCTCAAGCAGGTAGAAGAGGGGGGATTATCCTTGGAGCCAAATAAGGAAAACTTCACCCTTGGAAGAAACAGCAGGAACCATCTATGACTTTAAATACTTGTATTTAACAAAGCAGATCCAACTGCCACTGGCGCAGCCTGGAAACAAAGACATTTCTGCTTGAGCCAGGGTCAAGTACTCCCCAGCTACTTGTAGTGCTAAAAGTAGCGATGTTGGAAGCCCCTCAGTTCTGGACATGGTGTTCCAGTTAACAAAAATCAGCCTAACACTCCTGACCATGTCCAAACAATTGGGGAGCCTGAACACAAAGTTTTGTGGTCAATTAGTCAAACATAACATTGCAAGGCTCCTTGACCTTTCGAAACTGGAATGAATTTGACAAACAGGAAAGAGTAGGAATGAAACGGAACAAGTAATTCAGAAACCCTCTGGGTCTAATCTGCCAATGCCTTGCACCTCCAGCCTCATTTCGAGTCTCCTAGCAGAGGAATTCATGAGTGTCAGCAGATTTCCAGCGGTGAGAGCAGAATCCTGCACAACCTGCTCTGCCACTTCTGCTTGCGTGAATTAGAAGAATGTGGTGTTTTCTCCCTGTTTTACACTGACAGAAATATGCGTCCCTGTGTACCTCTGGCGAGTGCCAGAGGATTATTAACTGAATGTTCATTGTGTGTGACTGATGAATAGAAGTGAGGACATCGGAACAGCTGTACTGGCTCAGGCCTCGGGTCCCTCTGCCCCACGATTTGATTCTGACTGTGCCATAGGCAGAGGTGTGGGAAGGAGTAAGGCTGGGACAAGGGCATACTAGGCTGCTCTCTACAGTATATAGTTGTTTCCAGGTTATTTTCCAAAGTCTGATGCAATACTTTTTAGTAACCCTTAGCTGATCTCATATTTGGGTGTTTTGCCCCACCAAAGGTACAAAAAAAGTACTTTTAGCCCCTAAAACTGTAAAACATACTCATTCTTTTTTTCCTGCTTCATTGTCTCTTTCCTAATTATTCCTAATACGCGATTTACATTTGTAGCTGCTAAGCCAGCAGTAAGTGCAAAAAAATACACATGGAGGAAAATGCACATCTGGGTGGCACAGCTTTTACCCTCATGTTCTTTGAAGTCACCTTTCCCCCTTTCAGGCTTTACCCTGGATATAAATACTTGAATAGTAGCTGAACTAAGGGAGAGATGCAAGGGCTGAGGAAGCTCCAGGAGAAAATGGGAAGCAGCAGTGCCTTTAAGTGGGGAGGCAGCTAGGGCTATGGGAGCTGGACGGCAGCATCTGGCTTCCCTTGCAGCTGCCTTCACTCTTTGCTCAGCAGTTTCTTGAGGAAACAGGCAGTGTATTGCAGAGGATGAGGTACCAGAATGGCACCAGCCCAGCCCCCTCCTTCAGTGGTTGCTGAGGGCAGGATGGTTTTTCCCAGCATTTGCCTTTATATTTTTTTTATCACTATGATTTGCATGTTCTTACTTGGTAGCTGTTGTCTTCTCCTCTGGAAATAGCAGTTGCAGTCTGTTTTCCTGTATGTTATACTTTGGGAGTATTTGCAATGAAGTCTCTGGGGCTGCCCACCCTGGCCCCAGTGCCCTGCTCTTCCTCTGCACCCCTCACCGGCGGCTGCACCCCCTCCATGGCCTGATGCCAGGACCTGCGGGCACCCCGTAGGTACTCACAAAGATATACAGCAAGGTAAAAAGAAGTAGCTCATGAATAAATAAAGCTGCATCCCACACTGTCTGGCAGTCATGCAACTGCCTTCCCTGGCTGTGGATCAATATGCAAATTGTTCCTGCTGGTCTGCTCCTGGGGCAAGGCTGCACAGGGATCCAGTGAGGGCACCCTGGGCACTGGAACCAGTGGGTACACTAATCCTCTGTGCCAGATCAGAGCGGTCACTCAGTAGAACGGGTGCTGCTTGGTGGGCTACCAGCAGTGGTGTGAATGACACCACGATGATCATGACCCTAGGGAAAGCTTCCACCCTCACAGTGTCAGTGTCAGCCCTTCCCTGAATTTCCCAGGCTTAGGAAACCTGCAATATAATTGGTGGTAGTGGGAGATTACATTTGACTTGTTCCAGGGAAAAGTTAAAAATAAAATAAAAATAAATAAATAAAAACAAAACCTGGAGATAGATTTATATTGAAAAAATTGGCCTGAGCACTGATTTAGGAAGATTTGAATCTGGTGCTCGGACTGACCTCTACCTTAAACAAGCACAGTGAACATTCAATCAAATTCAGTGAAGACTTGCATTTAAATGCAGCTGTGTGGCTAGATTTCTCTGCAGGGAATCAGTTTTATTTAAGTAATACAATAGCCTTCCCTCTAGGTATTCAGTGAAAGGGACAGTAGCAGATACCCTGGGGATAGGCCCTTTTTTAGTTGCTTGGAAAAAATATTCCTGCTGATGAATCCGTTAAAGCAGTAGCTTCCCCTTAAGCCTGTTAATACTCAGTAATATAGGTCCTTTTGTGTATTCAGTAACTATTATCTTTGCTGTGAAAGCTCTTCACTGACACTGCACCTTTTGGACTGAGGAGAGGTGCGTACAAGCAGAGCGTCCGACACTGCAGTCAACTGCATGACTGGAGAAGTTCCAGCCTTTCCAGACCTGCTGCCGCACTGATATTGTACAGCTCCTAATATTTTGCTGCCCTGGGCAACTACCTGTTATGCTTTCTTATTGCAAAGCCAGCCTGCCATGGAAACACTTCCAGCCCACCAGCAACTGCCGTTAGGTCATTTAGAGAGATGTTAAAACGTGGACTGGTGGATTGCAGATGCATGCGTTGGGATCTGAAGCGTGAAGTATTGTACTGCTTTGGGATTAGACTGCCTTCACTCTTGCTCGTGCTAGCAGAGCCTGGTGCAAGTTCCCCTGTATCACGTGAGACTCTGTTCATGCCACGGCAGGTAGAATTGTGCACCCAAACCCTGGCTTTAATAACTATTGATGTCTTTCATGAAACAGTACTAAATGCTGCATATGCCAGCAGAGTGAACACCTTGATGCCACCAGCAGCTGCCCAGAAACCAGAGTGGATGTGCTGCACGAACTGTTGTCCTCTGGATGGCCAGGGATAGAGAGTGGTGCATACGAGCTGTCAGTGCAAGGCAGGCAGTGACACAGAGGCATTGTTTCGTAGGACTGAAAGTCTTGCTCCAGAGCAGCAGTGTAAGGATGACAAGGGTTTGTTGCACCAATTCCGCACACATGCGGCTCGTGGCCCTTTAAAGCTACTATGTCTGACCTCAGTGACTCAACACAAGGGATATCAGTGAAACGGAAAGGAAATACCTCAGAGCCACACAATTGTTTCCAAGTGAGAGGGTTTCTGGTAGAAAGCCAGGTGCTCATACCCTGCCTCACATGGCAGCTGATGGCACTGTGTGGGGGCCAGGTGCTGCTCGCTGTATGTGTGTCAGAACATGGCCTGTCCTCATGCAACCAAAATAGTCTGTATGTTTCTGTGAGCTCAGGTCTGCTATTCCGTTTGTGTGCAGGATATGCAGTACATCTGGAATAATTAATTTCTCAGCCTATTGTTACTTTCCTGAGGATCAGACATTTGCTGCTTCTGAAGCCTGTTGACTGTGTTCAATACCTCTTCCTGTTTAACTTTGCTATTCCAACCTCTACCACTTTTTTTTTAGCGCATCTTTTCATTTTCTCCTTGAACTACAGAATTTGCCTGACGTATGGATGAGTCACAGATACCGTATTTCCTCTTCTCTGAAGCACATTTACAATTTTGAGGAATTACAGCTGACAGTGATACCTTCCTAAATACCCTTTCAGGGAGGAGAAAGGAGCAACAGTGATGCTGAAATCAGCCTGAAAGGTAAATGACTTAGAAGAGAGGGAGAGAGAGAGAAGTAAGACACAGACAATCTTAGAAAGGCAGCTGAATGCAGGCACTCATTGTGCAGCATTTGATGGCAGTGCCTCAACTGATAACATTCCTGTAATCAGAGACACTGTCATACCTGTCAGCAGCCACTCAAGCATATCACAGGCAGTTCTAAATACAAATATAAGAAGCAGAAGGGATAAATATGCAGAAAGTCAATTCACTTTCTCTGCTCCTAGCCCAGCATTTTCTGAAGTGAGGGAAGGTTAGTTTATAGGGTGCAAAAATGGTGTGTAAAAATGTTGCCAACCCTGAACTACCCCATCATGAAAGCCATTGTACTCATTTTAATTGTGATAGAGTTAATTTTCTTCATCATAGATGGTATGAGGCTGTGTTTTGGATTTGTGATGAAAGCAGTGTGGATTACACAGGGATGTTTTAGTTCTTGCTGAGCAGTGCTCACACAGCATCAGGGCCTTTTTTTGCTTCTAATGGTGCTGCGCCAGCAAGGAGGCTGGGGAGCAGCAATAAGGACCTGGGAGGGAACAGAGCTGGGAGAGCTGACCCAACTGACCCAAGGGATATTCCATATGATGTGGTGCCATGCTCTGCAATAAAAGCGGGAGGGTATAGTTTGCCAGGGTTGCTATTGCCTGGGGACTAGTTGGGCAGCAGTCAGCTGGTAGTGAGCAGTTGTTGGGCGTTATTTTTGCTTCGCTTGTTTTTTCTTGGTTTTGCTTTTGTTTCCTCTCTTTACTTATTAAGCTGTCTTTACATCATGTGTTTTCTAACTTTTACCCTTCTGATTCCCTTCCCCGTCCTGCTAAAGCCAGGGGGATGAGAGCGAGCAGGTGTGAGGTGCTTAGCTGCCGGCCAGGGCTAACCCACAAGGGCCACACTGCTCCAGAGGTGTTCCATGCTGTAGATCTCACCTGAGTGATTGCAGTAGCGTATTTTTAAAGCCTTCGTTTTTGTCTCAGAGGTCAACTGACAATGGAGGTTCACAGCTTGTCTTGCATCCCAAGCTTTTTCCTAAAGTAGGTCTTGAGGGTTTTTTTCCTGTTTCTGGAAGATTTTTTGTGGAAGTTTCTTTTCATAAAGCTGTAGCAAGTATTTGGTTCGTAAAGAAATCAGCTACTGAAGTTATTGAGAGCTAAAATTTACAGGGCTACTACAGCCTCTGTCTTTTCATCTCCAAATTGTAAGACTGTGCGGGACTTGGAAGTCCTTTCTATGAGTAGCAGAGTGAAAACCAGGCTTGTCCTATGCAGCTATTGACAAGATGGGCTAATTTCAGCTATGTCTTTGTGTGTATCAGAGTACCTTACATAAAAGCCCATGAGATGCTCATCCATGGTAGAGAATATTTATGTAACATCAGCCATGGCACACTGCAGTCTGATGGAGCCCTGGGAAGGGTCATCCTGACCTTCAGTCACGACTGGAAGAAGATCATGTTACAGTCTTGCTGCACTGAACAAGTTGTTCCAGCACATCTTTTGTAAGCACAAGGCAGGCTCTGTAGCTGCTCTTCTGGAGAAACATAACCAGGAAGGAGTCTGCTCTTTGCCCCTGCCTCTCTTAAGATTCCAGTGCACAACTGAAGGGTTCAGCTGGCAAAACACAATGTGCATAGCCATCCTGCTTGCAGGTTTATCTCCTCATTCCCAGTGTCATGCCTTGTCTCACCTGACAGTAACCAATACTGTTCTTGGCTACTTCTAAGCAGTACATGGGACTGACAGGACAGGAGATTGGCAGCACTCAGACGTGGAAGGCTGGTCTGCCAGAGGTCTGCTTGGTGGGGGACTATTTAGGGTGGTAAGGACAGGGTGGCAGTAGAGTGATGTACTCATTATCCATGAAAAAAAATACCTCTGTGTACTTGCTTACTTGTCTGAAGATCTGCTGATAAATCTCAGAATATTGAGAGAAACAGTGCTGGAATAGAGAACACTGACTATTTGTTTTTTTCTTTGTATGGTTAGAGCCTTATTCCCCAAATCCGTGTTGGATAAGATATTTCACTCCAGTAAAAGATCTGTCCCTCACTTGTTCAAGAGCTATCTTCACCTTCTTGCAGTTCTGGGAAAAGCATGACCCTTTAGTCTGCCTGCATATCTCAGTGACATTCCCATGATGAGACACATTAAAGTAGTTCTAGGCAAATGGCCTTCCAGCCCTCCATTTATGTGTGAGGGGCAAGCAGCTTTAATATGATCACTGCAAAACGTACAGCTACCTGAACCGTGTACAAATGAGGTGCTGCTACCTGTGAACATAAATGGTCCCCAAGCAGACTCAATGAAACTGGGAGCACTCTGCTAACAGCAGATGGTAGAATATATGAAGGAAGGACTAAGGAATGAATAGACAAGAGATTGAGGCTTCCAAACTATTTTCACCAGGAAAAGTACTGCCTGTAAAGCTTGCATGGCCATTTGCTGCAGTGTCATCTGTTACAGTGGAGAAGAAGCCCAGATGCTTTGAACCCAGCCCTGCCTGCTGTGATTAGTGTCTGGCAGTGCGTTACATTAATAAATGCCCAGTATACCTTCACTGCTGTTGTAATTGCTCCCTGGCAGTATTTTGCTTTGTTTGCTATCCAGTTTATTTCCACTGCGTTACTTTAACTTGGGTGAGTATATCAGCCACAGCAGGGCTAATGAAAGATACTGGATTCACAGCTTTAGAAACCAAGTTGGAACTCCAGCAAGACATGTCTTTCCTGATGGTTCCTTGCCCAAAACATCGGAAGGGAGAGAAGGGGAGGCTGTTGTCTGACCCAGCAAGTTCCTGCTACTTGGAAAGTCCCTCTTGATCATGAGTAATCAGTGCTGTTTAGAAGAGTGCTTGAGTTCAAAGCTGGCAGAGGAGTAAGGGGACTTCTGCTGAGCTTGTAATTTCTTGGACATGGCTAAGAGCTATCTGTTGGGTTTTTAACATAATTAACTTCCCAATAGTTTGCCCATTTCTAGTCAGTTTTGTAGAAAATCTTAAGATTAGGAGAAGAGCAGTGACTGTAGTGCAGGCCTTTCAAATCAACTCAGTACTTCAAAATTCAAACAGCCAGACATCTGGGTGCCTTGCTAAGCATGGATTAGCCAGAGCCAGCTCTCTCCCTAGACTGTGTATTCTGACAGCTCTTCTTCAATGAAAGTACGAGGAGTCTTACCACTGGAGTTCACTGCCCATTACTAAATCACTGCACATGCCTGTGTTTTCCCGTCTTTGAAAGATACCATGGGCCCCAGTGTTGTTTTTTTCCCCAAGCATTTAGTGATTTAAAGTCCATAACCTCTATTCTTGAGCTGGCAATAGTGAAAGTGCAGGTGGGTGTCAGCTATCAGCCTTTCAACCACCTCAGCTGATACTCTTGTTCAAATTCGCTTTTGGTAGCACAGTAGCAGCCAGTGTCTTATCTACACTACATTTCCTTCTTGGTAATGCTGGAGTTAGAACATTCAGAAGTTTGAAGAAGATAAATCTGAAGTAGACAAGGGCAATCAGTTTTTTTCCTGGAATTTAAACCAAAAGCACCTAATGCTGCCAATTGTCATGCCCGAGCAACTCAGTATCAGTCACTGAGGTTATAGATAGTGCAAACTGCATGAGGGAAGAAAGAGGTATAGGACTTTACAGTTCACAAAGACTTTGCAATAACCCCTTGCTCGTTGCCTTTGTTGTCTCACTTGCTTTAGTGCTGTGAATAGCAGTAAAGTGCTGAGATATGAAGGAGAGGACTCTGGTAGTCTGAGATGAGGGAAGTGGAGCCAGAGCAGAGGCTCATGAAATGCAATACAACAAGACTCAAGGAACAGATGACCTCGTCAACATGTAGGAATGCCAGACTCCCAGGACTGGTGGCAGAGGTGTTTGGTAGGATTTACTTTCAGGCACTGAGGATGCCAAGATAAAAGCAGGCTTCAGATTACCCTGTTTCATTGCTGTGCTCAAGCTCCTTTGTGTTGAAGCTTCTGTGGCCTGTACCTCTAGTTTTGGCTGCTTTGCTTTCTTGGAGAAAATTCTACCTTCTCCAAGAGGATACATCAGGAGGCTTAGCAGCCAGGATAAGCTTTTGTGCCTGAGGTTGCTTCGGATGATATCCTGCTAAGGGCCAGTGTTTGCCACTATATCCACTCTGGCACTGTAAAAAGTGCCACCATGATAAATGATTTTCCTGATTCTGCCAGTACCTTTTGGGACACTGTATTGAGGCATCAACTTGCAAGCCAGTCAGTTCCTGCTTTTGCTCTAACATTTACCTGTGGTGCGGTGATGTTCTGCAATTGCTGGCCGGATGTATAGTAGGATGCTTTATAAAGTAATCTCAGGGGATGTCCTTTTGGGTCCTTTTATTAGGCCTGCCGTTGCTCACACTCATATGTGTGTGCCTGCATGTATATACAGCCCTGAATGAATTCCTGGTGATAATATACACTGAAGGTGGACTCGGATGCTAGGGCATAGCCTCCAAACAATAACTCAGGATTTTTGGAACAACTTTTGAAGTGTTAAAGTTTGCCTCCTTTCTGCTTTGGAATAAATTCAAAGCTTTTCAGTTGAAAAGATAAGGTTTTCAGGTCACGCTGTCTCTCAAGAAATGGCTAGAGCCAACCTTAGAGCTTTGAGACTTCTGTTACAAACTTCCTTAAAAGTGTATCTTGGTGAAACATTTCTGCTTGGACTTAATCAGCATTTTGATAGAATGTCTGAAAACTAAAATGTTTTTATTAATTGTACACATCAATCAAGGTATCTTTAAGATGCCTGTTTACGCTATTTGTTAAGAGCTTAAAGATCACAATGCCCAAATAGTTTAACACTCCAGATTGAAAGACTTTTTGAACTTCCTGCTCTGCACAGATTCTATTCTTCCAAGTGGAAAAATTGAAGCAGTGATTAACAAGTGTACATCTGAAACTGGGAGATCTCCCTGCAGACTGCAGAGGCTGCTTTACGCAGGAAATGTTGTTTCCAGTAATTGAATATGGTGATATAATTTATAGTAGCTCAGCCACAAGTTTGCACAAATCAGACATAATGCTCTTGATTAATTAGATTTTCTGTTTATCACAACACCACAATCTTCAGGGCAAAGAAGATAGTTCCCCTTTTATTTACAGCCTTCCAGGAGGTGAAAGGCTTCCGAGAATTGGAATTGCTCGGTTTCTCACTTCTCACATCTCTGCCAGTCATACAGGCTGCCCTTCACACTGAATTAGCTGTCCTGTGATCCTGGGACACGTGCAGCCTGAGCAGGTATATGCACATGAGCATGTGCTCAGACATTTGGTGCTGTTCTGTTTGAAAGAGATAGAGATAATGTTGTTTGGGTTTATTTATTTTTTTAATGTGAATTGGGAAAGCAACCCCTAGATTATGAGAGTGGTTATTTTTGTAGGTGATTCCAAGATTGGTTTGTGGTTTGGTGGTTAGGGGGTTTTATTATCTTTCCCCAGCATTTAATGTCTTCGGGTAGTATAATCCCCATGCAAAATTTTATTGCTTGTTCTGAAACAGGTCTGGTTAGCTCCAGTGAAGCAGAACACTGATATAACAGTCTATTATTGTTACTTTCTGTGTTTTAAAGCATTAGCACTGTGTTTTGCATTGACTGAAGCACAGGGGATAACGGGCAGCCTGTTGACTGTCTCTGAGCTCATTGCACAGACAGAGGCTGGGATAGGAGGTGATCTGTTCAATTCCTAACATAACACTGCAGCCTTTTTTGCTGCTGAGCACTGTAGTTCCATCCCCATGTCATAGGTGCAGGTGTCAAGGTGCTTTCCCACTACATGACTGTCATGGAGGTTTCTGGAAGAGGGGGAGTACTTGGCTTCCTTTGTTGGAGCAAGTGGCAGTCATGACTAAGCTGCAGCACTGAAAAATAATGGGGTAATATCAGCCTTTTTTCATAGCAGGGAAGGAAGAGATAAAGGAAAATAAAGGTGGTTGCGTGGGAAGTTCTGCTGGCATGTATAGAAAAGGTGGAACTCGGTTCCGTAAAGAAAATAAACTAAGATGTGTAGCATTCACTGTAACATTTCACTTTGTTATTAAGGCAGGGCCTTTTTGAAGTCAGTGGGAGTTTTTCCACTGCTTTCAGGGGATTTTAGATTAGGCCTATCCAATTGTTTCGGTTGCTGACATATTATCTGGCCCTTT
The DNA here is from genome assembly GCF_037157495.1 of Lathamus discolor. Lineage (NCBI taxonomy): Eukaryota > Metazoa > Chordata > Aves > Psittaciformes > Psittacidae > Lathamus > Lathamus discolor. Next base: position 36,418,495 of record NC_088888.1, on the reverse strand, counting down.
ACCTCTTACTTTAAATGAATGTTGCATGGGAAAAGCATCAGTTTCCCCTCCGCTCAGAAAGCGCCTAATGTGTTGTGGCTGCACCCATTGAAGCAAATGGGAGGATCCAGCAGTGTGGTGTTTATTTACCCAACACCATTTATTTACAAAACGCTGGTTTTGGGTTTACTTCAGCAAAGGAGTTTGTGCAGAGGACAAGGCCATGAGGCGGTCCTCTGGAATAGGAACCCCCAGGAAGGATCTGGAATGATCTGTCCTGCCAAGCAAGCGCTGCTTCAGGGCAAGTTCCCATGCTGGGAGCAGAGGCATGCCCTAGCCCTATCTGCTTACGGTACAGGTTCTTCTGTGGCACCTGCAGCTTTTGCAGTGGACTCTCCTCGATGCCAAGCAGAGGGCTAGGGTTTTTTGCAAGGTTTGGGGTGGGGCTGAAGTTGTGCTAATCTTTAGAGATCACAAAACCCCCAGCGGAAAAACCTGGTTGGTCTACAAACATAGGGAAATACCATCCTTTTCGCTGTCCATCTACAGAACGAAAGGGGAGAAGCAGAGAGGAGATGCAAGGTCAAACCTATGGATTCCTATCCCACTCCCTGTTTTCAGTTTTCTGGACAGACCTTTATGATTCTGAGTATCTTGGGGGGAAAAAACAGTATTGGAATCCTATTAATTCTTTTAAAAACAAAACAAACCAAAAATAACTTACTTTTTATTTTTAGTGGCTAAGAAACAAGTGAGAGTCTCAATGTCTATCCAAATGTAGAATCAGTCTGTGCTTTCATGTGCCCAATTTAGAAGTGAACCTTTGTTTTTCTTTAAGGTCAAATAAGCCATTGAGTGTGCCAGGTGGGTGTTACTGGCCTGCGGCTCCAGACTCTCGGATGCTAAAGTACTCTGCTGCAGTGCTCTGCTACAAATTGGTTTTGCAGTGTCCCTAGTTCGGAGTTTTTCATTCTGATACTTTTCTGTGTCCTTTCTGGGATGCTATTACTTGAGATGTTACCGGATGCGTTGAGTCCAGGCCAGACCAGCGGCTGCTGAAGTAAAAAGACTATCTCTCAGGATGGGTCCACTGTGCTGACAAACAGAGGGGAAACCTGCTATGGCTTCTTAGGACTTCTTGGTAGTAAACATGGAACTAGTTTTGATGAAGTATTTAGATGTGGAGTGAGTCAAGCAATATCCCCCTCCCTCTCACTGGACAAGAGGTGAAAAAACAAACAGAAGTTTTTAGGATTAATGTCTGTACTGTGGCTGGGACAAGCTAGGGGCAGACTGGCAGGAGAAGAAGAGAAGCTTTTGCCTCTAGAGAGAGAATCTTGGTTCTGTCAGAACTGATTCCAGGAAAAGCTGCATGTAGGAGAAGTATTGAATTGCTCAACAGGTATAAGATAGCTTCAGTGAACACCAAAGAAGACTGAGAATTTTATACAGGTATGATTACTTTGAATAATTGTGAGGGCCACCTCTTGAGCTCAGGAGGCCCACAAGCAGGCTAAGCACAGATCTCTTCTTTAGGATGGCTTATACACATCAAGCTAAAGAAGGATGTCGGAAGTGAAGGACAGTACTGTTGCAGCAGCATCTGCTCACTCTCACAGGAAGCTCAAAGTGCAACAGAAGCATGTTGAATGTTTGGCAAGGGATTTCTATAGGGGTGATCACAGCTCCGATGGGGAGCATGATGTAGCAGTGATGAATGTGCATCAGGTGTGGCACTCCGGTAATGCAGAGGGGGAGCGGAGTTTAGGAGCAGTATTTCCATCAACCCTCATACATCACTGTGTACAGGCAGGTTCCTCCTTAACTAGCATGCTGCTTGGCTTGTGAACCAAAAGGCTGTGGCAGAAAAGCTAAAGACTGCAGATGCTCTTTGGTGTAATATCTGTCTAGTTTTAATGTGTTCATCTCTGTACTATCTGAGCACAGATATTCCAGCCATGGCCCTATGAATTCTTGTCTCTCACAAGGTGTGGTTGTGTTTTACAAGTAACTTTGAGCTGGCTGGCTGACATACGAGCCCATGGCATTTAGACCACTGATACCATAGAAGCTGTAGTGTTTTCCTCAGACTCCTGGGTATCCATTAGCTGCAAAGCTGCCGAGGGACATTCCTTAGTCAGAGGAAATTGAGTGTAGGTGGGCAGCCCAGAGCCCAAGTGCATACTTTATAAATTCTCATTTGTTACACTTACAGGGGTGAGTCACACAATAATCATCCTACTACCCAATTCGCCGTTGGGTGTGTTGGATTTTTTCTTTTAACTCAAATGTTATGTGAAAGTTGCCAATATTTTCTAAGAGTTTAATTTCTGAGAGTGGGAGAAAATTAAGCAAAGCTTGCTGGCTGACACATTTAAATGTGTGCAAATACTGCTTTAGATGTGCACTGTTGGGGATTTTAAGTGCCAAGAAATATTGTAAAATACTCTTGTGTTATCTGAGGGACTCTGGCAGAAAAAAGGGGCTTGGACATCATTACTCTCTCATGCCAACCAGACGTCTTTCAGTATTAGGCAAGCCTTCAGTGATGGAGAACAAGTGGCTCTCTAGTTGGCCAGAGTCACTAATCAGGTAAGTAGGCAGTCACTCACCGGAGGCATATGTAAAATACTTACATATTGTGCATATATACAAAATATTTTGCCCACAAGGATTAACCCAATCTGGAATAAGATGGACTTGTTTGGGTTTTGGTATGCCTAAATCAAGTTTTTAAAGCAGACAGTCTTTTCCAAGAGACTTCTTAGGGTAGGGTAGTGTCTGGTGCAATCTGCATTGTTTATGCTAAACTCCAAGTGACTGGCCTGTGATGGCTGCCTCCAGTCTGCGTGCTGCTCTACACAACCAGTGTTTCTGTGGGGTTTGCTGGCACCACAAGGGAGTGGGCCTGGAAAGAACTCCTCAGAGACTGGGAAGATGTGTGCATCTTGAACATCAGCCTGTGCCCAATATCTGTGCCAGTCCTTTTCCAGTGCCTGCTATCCATGTCGTACACAAGAATGGTCCATCCCCTACAGGGAGCAGTCCCAAGGAGGGTTTTCTGCCAAGGGATCCTCAGGATTTTTTCCCGTATGTTTCTATGTGGTGTTTCAGGCAGGGGAAGGGTGGAGTGATGCCTTGGTCAGGGATGTCTTCCAGGTCTTTTCCTCTCCTGTGATGGAAGAAATTTAACTTAGCTTCTAAGGCCACAAAGGTCTTGCCCAGCCCACTGCAGGCTGAGTCCCCATGAGTCATGGGCCAGTACCATTTGACGCATCTCCTCCAGCTGGCAGGAAATGGCTGGTAGTCAGAGAGGCAGAAATAGGAGGATAAAAGGAGTATCAGCAATGACAGTCCTCTCTTTGCACTTGGTTATTTCTTGGATTAACCAGTTTTAAAAGCCAATAATATCCTGACAGCATAACTGAGGAGAAGTGTGTTTCACTTAGATGGTGTTAGGAATTCATTCTCTACTTTGAAGCCATTCTTCCTGCTCTCTGCTTTGTCCTTTAAAGACATCCTGGAAAAGGCACAACTCTTTACCCACACTGCACAGCTGACATGTAGTCCTGGTTTTTTTTTTCCCCTAAACTACACCCTAAGGGAGCAGAAAGGCTATAGAAATGCTACCTAGCTCCAAGACAAGCCAGAAAATAGGTGCCCTCCTCAGCCATGCACCGTTTTCCATTTGTAGAAGTACTGGCCCAGAGTAATTTCGTTGTTGAAGTGTCTTGCAGGCCACAATAAAATGAGGAGTGGTGAGCTGATGGTTTTTTTGGTGAAGATAAAAATACTTTCTGATAAGTGTAATGCAGTAATTGCTAAGAAGGAGACAATCACTGTCTTTGTGTTGTGCGTGTAAGCAGCACGTCAGGCCTTGACTACAAATCAGTGTCCGTTGATCGCTACCAACACAGGCTTGGAAACCCCAAGCCCATATCTGGGTACTTTGAAGCCTGTCTCCCATTCATTTACTTCCAGTGCTCAGAGGCTGTATCAGCGGGCAGGAGCTATTTTCTAGTTCTTTGTGACTCAACCTCCCTTCCTCCTAGGGAAGCTGAGGGGCATGCCAGGTGATGTACTGTACAGGTGTCTCTTGGATGCTGGCTTGGGCTTCTGGAGCTTCCCAGCCCTGTGCAGTCACAGAGCATTTCCTGACATTGTTCCCTGGAACAGCTATTTGTTCCATCATTTTTCCACTAAAACCACGTTTCCCTACTGCCACTGCAAACCGTGCTATTCTTGCAGAGGCTGCATTTCAGCGGTTCAGTGACCCATGTATAAACTAGCCTTTCCACCCAAAATGTTCAAATTAATATTTTGCAGCAGTGCCACAAAAAATGGTAATCAATCATTATCAGTTGCTGGTTTTATTTCCCTCCTTTGGAACAAGAATGAAACAGTTGTGATAACTAAGACTTTATTACTCATGCCTTGTACTATCTATCTAGTCTGAATCTCAGATGAGTGTTTTTCCCCTGCAGGACAGATATTGCTATCTCTCTGGCCAATTTGCAATTTGCGTATTGCATTTTGTTTGTTACTTATCCCCATGGATTCAATCTGATGAGCTGTTGTCCTTTGCTTGCCCCTCCACCACCAGCACAACGCCTTGTCATACATGCTGCATCCAAGGCAGTGCTTTAAGACATTACCTTTTGGGTTTGCCTGCCTCACAGTGCCTAGCAAAGCTGAATCAGCAAGGATCCTGGCCATACAACTGAAGCTTATAAAAGCTTTTTCATTAACATTAATGGGAGTTCAATCTTCTTTTGGTATGCTGCTGCACATACTGAATTGCTGATGACTGTCAGCACGACCAAGTGGCACAAAGCCACTCCTGTGCAGGCCAGTAGTATGCTCCTGGCTCCCACTGATACGTAACTAGAACAAGACACATGGTAGCTTTTGAAGATTTTGTCCTTAGACCTGTAATACATTCTAGGAATTTGGTATGAAAGGTACTACAGATGCACAGCTCAGTACTATGAAAGTAGGAAGATAAATATAGTTGTGGTATTTAGCTAGCTCAGTGACTTCTGCTGTCTAGTACAGTGTATCCAAGAGTGATCAAAATAAACCACTTTAAAGAAAGGTGCAAAAATTTCCTTCATTCCACATTATTTAGTTATGGGATAATTGCTGCTAGGACTTCTTCCATCCCACCGTATTTAATAGCTCCCTAGTGCACTGAAGCTTACAGACATACACATCTTCCAAAGCTCTCAGATCATTTTTGAGAATATTTCTGGTGCTGGATGTTCTTGTTTTCTGTGTCAGTGACTGATCCTTTTGTCTCTCAGATGTTTGTGGGGCCATGAAGTTGTGCCACTGAAACATGTCCCACTATAAAAACACTTGCTGCTCGTGCAAAGCACAAATATCTTCCTCTGACCTTAGAGGCAGAGCCCAGCAAGTAAAGAGAAAGTTGTTGAATGATAATCACAGACGTTATTAGGGAACCATGTTTCAATTCCAATCTTGCATGAGGTGACTCATAAAAACAGGGAACAGGGATTATTATTATTTTAAGAATTTTGAAAGGCTTCTTGTCTTTGTCCTTTTAAATAAATGCAATTTAGTTTATTCCCCCCCCCCCCCCCCCCCGCCTTGTGTAATAATCATGGGCTCTTTCTGCTGTGCTTGCTAGGTATGTTCACTCTTCTACCAGATGAAGTTTACCTATTAGTACATCTTGCACTAGAGATTATTCAGGGCAGCTGAATCCCAGTTCTTGCCCATTTTGTGGAACCCTGATCATTAGGAAAGGTGAATGATGTTGCGTCTGTAGAAGAGCAGAGTGTCAGTGCTGTCTTATTTTCAGTTTGTATCTCATTACAGACATCCAGTTTCTGTGCTCACCGAGTTTCCCCTTGTTGCTTGTTAGCTTTCCTTTTAGTGCTATCTCCTCATCTTTCAAGGATGCAGTAGTCACATCTGCAGGGCAAAGGATCTCAGTGGGTAGATTGTTTTGCTGAGGGAAAAACACACACATAGTTCAGCATTTAATGAACAGACTCCAAAGGGGTGCATTAAATCAGCACTTAGGGCTGAAGGTATATGGAGAAAGAAAGATAAAATATTGTCACCAATGGCAAAAGAAGTTATATGAAATAAGGACAGGAGGATACCGTGCTGTAAACATACAGCTAAAGTGCTTAGATTTTCTTGTGGTTTATGAAACACTAGAAGACCCTTTGTAGAGCTAGTGCTGAACGCAGGTGTGATAAAGAGCTGAGACAAGGTATGGGTGTTCCTTCCTCATGTGATGTATGTGTGTGAGGCTGTGTCAGGAGATATTTCCTACAGAATAATGGAGTGAGAGAGCATTGCAGCTGCAGGCTCCTTACACTCACACTGAGCAGATGATGTCTAGGATTTGGACTTGTCATTCCTCCTTCTCATTGTGATATCTTAGTCTCCCTGCCAGTGGCTTCATGGCATTCCCCTGCTAATAAATGCCGTGGTTCCTTCCCGTGTCATCCCCTATCTGCACCCAGCATTTTGACCCCTAGAGATTCCTGCTTCTCTGCTGTACTGTGCTGCCTATCCTCAAGTTGCATGCTCCTTTAGGCGGGAGGAGCCTCTTTCTATATCAAAATTTCATAGAATCACAGAATAGTTTGGGTTGGAAGGGATCTTAAAGATCATCCATTTCCAACCCCCTGCCATGGGCAGGGACACCTTCCACTAAACCAGGTTGCTCAAGGCCCCATCTAAACTGACCTTTAACACTGGAGGGATGGGGCAACCACAACTTCTCTGGACAATTCCTAATTTCCTTCTGCATTGAGGCAGTGGTAGCCAACTCTTCTGCGAGGAGGCAGTCTGGGCAGTGGTGATGCAGTTTTACTTCTTTTATGTGGGAAGGTCAAAATCACTCATGCTCTTGTTTGCCTTTCTAAAGGGCCCCTGACCATCAGGAGCTGAGAGTTCATGCATTTCTGGGAAGCAGGTTGTTCTAAGAGGTCTCAAGCGGGTAAACCACAAAGTGATGTACTCCAAATCATCAGATGCATGCTCTGATCCTTGATAAACAAACTGACTTCACTGCTTACCTTCACTCTCCCATTCTTCACTCTTCTTTAACAGAGTTCACTTCTCCTGATGTGTGTGTCTTTTCTAGGTCATGCCAACTAGATGTCTGTATATCATTCTCCTTTCTCTGAGCATTATTCTCTGAATAGCTTGTATACATTTTGGCTCCCTTGCCTGAATGATTTAGTTCTTATCTCACTGCTTCATAAAAAAATATTTCTCTTTTTCCTCTCAATGTTCCTGTCTTGGTCATGACTGACATTGTAGCAACTCCGGTTTCTGCAGGAGACTTTGTTTCTTCTCCTCCTCCCACAGCAGTGACAGTTTTTTGCAGTTCTTCAGAAAGTTTTACATGCCTGTATGTGTTCCAGGGATCATACTCTTGACCCTCCACTCTTATTCACAGTATTCTCCTGTAGGAGGAATCACTCTTGAACATGCAAAGTTTAACTTAAAAGTGTGTCCAGATCAAGTGTGGTACCTGCACACCTGTGCATGTTGAGTGACAGTCAATACCTGAGTCTAAGTCCATCCTTGTCATGAGCTGATACAGATCTGCTCACTCAAAAACCTGTACCCACTGGGATACGTTAAAATCAGTATCCTGTTCTGAATGTTAGAGGCTAGGTGTGTTACTTCTCAGGCAGCTGGAAGCAAGGAAAATTCCAGATGATGCAGCTTCGCAATGCACTTTCATTCTTTTCCACTCTTTCTACAGCACAGAGAACCCAATTCCCCTTCTGGACTCAGGAATAAGGATCAAGTAAGGTGGTAACTCAACAGGAAGGAAGAGAGACTTGGCTGTTTGACTATATTCTCCAGCTGTTGCCATCTTTCTGGTGGCTTTTTATAGCCCCCTGTAACTCAGACAGGCTAGAACATCTTTGAACTAACAAATAGATGCCTCTGGATAGGTAGCATCCACGCAATGGTGAAGTCCTTTTATAGAACAGGGTCCTACGGGGTAGACTGACAAATATTTTCACCAATGTGTAGTTATGCTATTTAGGTATCAGCGAACACTTTGAAGAGCATCCTCATCATGGCGCTGCATATCTCTGATGCACTGCTTAGCGAAGAGGAGTCAGGGCAAGTTGCCGTTGTCAACAGCAATGCTACATTCATGTTGCAAAACAGCTGTAGTGGAGATGGGTGAGGAAATCTGCCCAAAAAACCTTTTCTACTTAGTGGCGAGAAAGAGAAGGGTGAAAGAGAAACCCTCATACAATGAAATATATATATTTACCAAGCCAACTACAGAATAGAAAGACTAACATATCTACTGTAATGTACTTTTTATAGAAAAACCAAGAAAAGTTCAAAATCATCTTTCAATTTTAATTGAACAGGGCTGAGTTCTTCATTTTTTTTCTGTACAAAAGCTTTCCTATTGTTTGTATTTTAATATTCTCCCAGTGTACTGTACAAAGCCAGTGTGTCTCCTGCCTTCTTAAAGGCTATTGGGCTCAATGCTTATGGTAGGATTTCTTTAAGTTCATGTTTACTCCAGTCTTTTCACTGGACTTTTATCTGTGTATCTGAGTGCACCGAAACAGATGTGCTTCCACTTCTTTTTTTCTTCTTCCTGTTATAACTGGAGCCAAGAGCTGTGTAAAGTGGCAGCAAATTTTTATTTCCCATTGCCATTGTCAGGGTGGATTTATACTAGAATAACAGCCAAGCTGTGTATCTCTGGTCTCCCACTGTAAGTCACGTTGAGATCAAGAAAAGCGGCTACTTTAGCAATTAAATTCAAAGACATCTCAAAAATAAGTAACATCTCCATGGCTCCCAGCCGCAGTGTCTCCATATGGACTCGCCTAGCTGGGCATCTGTGGCTTTTTGGCTGTAGTTCAAGAGACACAACTGCTATTCACATGTGTTTTTCAGGGTCTCCATTTCTGCCCCATCCATCTCCATATACCCACAAGGCATCTCCATATACCCACAAGGCATCTCCATATACCCACAAGGCATCCCAGGATCCATGTCCATCAAGTTTCAACACTGACCTGATGCAAATGAAAGATGGCCACCATCCCCAGCAGGTCAATATAATCTCCTAATAAAACATCCACTGGTATTGACAAGAAAGCCCTAGGGAATATATCTTCTCTGAAGAAAGTGATTAAAAGAGATGGTTGGGGTACTGGTGCTTGATTGAAGGAAGAAATACTTTTTTTAGCAGAAAAATGAGCATTTAAAAATGTTTGGCCAGCAGAGGACAATTATCTGGCTGGTGATGCCCAAGTACAGAGGGCAGTTAATTCATTTTAAATCTGTATTGCTCTCAGATGAGTGACTGGAAAACACCACCATGCTGGCTGTTGCTCTGGGTGTTGTCAATGGGACTATGGTGATGATTGGGACAGGGCTTGTTGAGTTCAAACCCTCTTCCTTGCTGTTACTTCTCACTGAGTGTATTCAGCTAGTATTGCAGCTTACAAGCCTGCAGAGGTAGCCTGGGGCATGAGCGTGAAGAGGGGGATTATTTTCTGCCTCCCAAAGTGTAGCCTGTAATACACAATCTGCTTCCAAGGTTTAGCTGACAGTGCCCTGTTGTTTCGGGAGCCTGCCCTGTATACCAGCTGCATACTGTGGCAGCACTGGCTGCAACAGGAGAAGCTGTTCTTCCTGTCAAAGAAAATACACAGGCGTGACTGAAGTGCATGCAGAATACACTGGCTGAGGAAAACAAAGCTGTTCCTCTGCTCTTTCCCTGCACTGATGTGTTTTAAATACTGAGTCACAAAATCTTTTTTTTCCTCCCCTTGGTTGCACTGGGATGATGGAGAGTGAGCTGCTTTGTGAGTGATACAAAAAGGGGAGTTTTCTGAATTTACTCAGAAGCCTTCAGAACCTGTCCCTCCTGGGATTTGCCTGCAGCAAGAACCAAACCGCTTGCTTGGATTTCCTTTAACTCGCGTGAGTGAAACACTTCAAACTCACTTATGTGTTACAAAGAGGGAAGAAAAGCTTGAGCACTGGCATGCTTCCCTGCTGCCCCCTTTCCCTGTGACTGTGAAGATCTGAATTCAGATGCTTGTTTGCACCAGCACAACAGAGAGAAGCTTCCCGGTTTTGTCTCGTTTAGGAGAATTACAAACCAAGGAAGCAGTGCTGTTGTGTACCAAAGGCAAGTATTACCTCATCACCACGCAGTGTTATTGGCTAGAGATAACTGGAGGAGGGGTGCTGGTGCCTACCCACTTGGTGAGCACTGGATTTTCTCATTATCTCTTTCTCTTTATTTCCAAACTGACCCTTTTCATGGATGTCATCTATAGGGACAGCCTGCCTTTGTGAAAGCGTCTTACAGAACCTGGGAGGAGCAGCCCAAATGTGATCATAAAGGGATTGAATGAGATCAATAGAAACAATTTAAAAATAAATAAATTACCTTTTAAATGTAATGAGCAATTGTGCATTCAATAGGGAAGTTTTAACAATCCTTTTAAAATTGCTATTAAATCCCACAGAACAGCTCTGCAATTATGTAGTCATTAGAATCCATAGGGCTTCTTGGGTTTTATTTTTTTCATAGGTCTCTGTATACTTCCTGAGGCTAAATCATGTCATTTTTATTCATGACCACCCTTTGCCATTGGTTTTCAGAAAAGTCATCACTGATTGCAGTGAGCATGAAAAGCCTGGTGATGACATTTCTTACCTCTTGTGAGGACCTGGTTTCTCAGTCATTGAGAACGTATTGCCGTGTTGGGAGACACCAGGAAATTAGGATTCCAGCTCTAAGATAAATCCCAAAATACTTTCTGGGGGTCAAAGTTACCTCTCCTTTTACAGACAAGGAGAGCAACAGCAATTTATGTCACCTGCTAATGTGATAGCTGCATGAAAGCAGCAAGACCTGAGGCATTGTGTGAACCCAAACAATACTCTTGCCACTGGCCTTGGTTTTCACTTTGGTGTCATTTCTGTGAAATTCCTTTTGGCTAAAAGCAATTCAATGTAAATTAAGCAAGGATCTCAAGGTTTGTCTCTTGATGAATAACATGGCCAGGTGCAGTCCCAGCTCCAAGACCCTCTTCAGCATCTGTGCCATACAAAGCTGTATGCCATGTGTGCTGCGAATGGCCTTTAATCCTTTATTTCCTTTATGGTGGTTATTAATAGGGGACTGAATTCTCTCTCCCTTTGTCTCTCTGATGTTGTTTCCTTTGTTTCCTTTTAGGAGCAGCACAAGGGGATAGAGAGCAGACAAACTGCATTATCCTGGTAATTAACTATCTCAGCAATATAGTGGCACCATGGCAGTGGTAATGCTGTGTAACAATTTGCATACATTAGTTTTGGTGTCCCAGGGAAGCAATTTCTGTAGCGTTTAAGAGGAAAATAAGGAGGAAAAAAAAAAGGGAGGGAAGAAGGGTTGAGATGTTGTAAATATATGATTGTAATTCAGAATTGTATTCAAAGAAACAGAATGAGTGATGCTCTGGAAGTGCTTGGAGTTCTGTTAACATGGATACAGTTACTCCTGAAGCAGTAAGTTGACAGTGATGATCCAGTTTGGAGCATATAGGGTCCAGTTTAGGACACATTGATCTCAGTCAGTACTGTGGGTGCGTACTGTCTCAGCTGTAAGGATATTGTGTCCCTGAATGTACTGCACTCATGATGCTGCATGGCCACTGCACCCTCCATGTGTTGCTGTCTGGCTTGTGGATTTCAGTTCCTGCAAGGAAAAGAGCTCTGAGCAAAAGAGACCTTCAAAACCTGTCAGTGTGTCAGATGATCATGTACTAGCATTGTTGCCATTGGAGAGAGAGAGCTTTGGCAGTGAAAATTTATCTGTCACTGCCAAAATGTTTTGCATCCTGGGCTCCTTTTTGCACAGGCAAACCCAAAAGCCCTATTTTCCTTTGATCTAAACCCCTTTGTGGTGGTAGTGGTGCCACACTACAGTTATCCCAGCATGCCTTTTTGCCCAGATTGGTTGAAACAATTAAATCTGAAAGAGGGGTCCATGATCTGTCAGGCAGTACGGGAGGGGGTACCCCAAGCTGGTTTCAGATTGGTGGGAATCTGCAAGCTCTGTGTTATCTTCATAGATATTTCTCCGCGTTGTTATCTGTGTGACCTGGTAGCATGTGGCCCCTAAATTATCTTCCTGTTCTGTTTGATAATTTACTCTGTGACTCTGGGAAGATTACTTAGTATCTGTGTGCCTGAGTTTTCCCAGCCATAACTTGGTGTATTAATTAGACAGCTTTCTCAGAGGAACATGGTGAGGTTTAATGAATTCATGCTTACAAAGTAATTTAAGATTTCAGATGAAAACTGATAGAGAAGTGCAAAATGCATTACAATTAAAACAGAGAGGATACAAAATAATAATAATCAAAAGGCCCTGAAGCTGCTGATCACTGTAAGGGGGAAATATTTATACTTGAAGTTACTAATAAAAACATCAATCACTGTATTTCAAAGTGAGAGTTTTCAGCTATGTAGCATTAGTTAATATTATGCTATATATCATTCAGCTTAGTATTTCCATTGTCTTTGCACAGAAAGAAAAAACCTATGAAACTGATTTACTTTGGATTTGTATCAAAAGGAGATCAGCGTTGCACCCAAAATATGTCAGAATAATGTAAAGCCCTGATGTGTTTGTTCATATGGCTATCTTCACTTGCAGCAGGATGCTGCATCTATCGGATGATTCACCCAGCTGAGTTCAGAAGCTTTTGTAGAATCAGGGCCTTATTGTGCAGGAGCACTGGAATGAAAAATCATTTTCACACCACAAAGAAGTCCACGCAGAGTACCAAATATGTGGAAAAGAAACCAAAAGTGTGCAGCACACGCCAAAGCCTTTTCAGCAATCATAGATTTCATTATGTAACACATAAAACACAGGGATTAGCGTGACCTCACACACCTCTATGAAATGAACATTATCTTTGCACATGCCCAGCCAAAAGGTGAGAAGAAGGCAATGATTCTGTGAGGTTTTTCAGAGAAAGCAGTTGGAGAAGCATCAGAGCAAAACCACAGAAGACCAAGCAAGAAAAATTCACGTTCTGGATCTATATCCTGGTTTCAGCTGGGATAGAGTTAATTCTTTTCCTAGTGGCTGGTACAGTGCTGTGGTTTGGCTTTGGCTCTGAGAACAATGCTGATAACACACCAGTGTTTTACTTATTGCTAAGTAGTGCTTACCCTGATCAGGGACTTTTCAGTCTCTCATGCTCTGCCAGTGAGGAGGGGAACAAGAAGCCAGGAGGGCACAGCCAGGACAGCTGACCCAAACTAGCCAAAGTGACATTCCATAGCATACAGTGTCATGCTCAGTATACAAACTGGGGGTAGTTCTCTGGGAGCCACCGACTGCTGCTCAGGGATAGGCTGGACATTGGTCAGTGAGTGGTGAGCAATTGCATTGTGCATCACTTGTGTTTATTCCGTCTTCTCTCTCCTTTTAATTGCTATTATTATTATTGTTATTACATATTGTTATTTACTTTATTTCAATTACTAAACTGTTCTTATCTCAACCAATGAGGTTTACCTTTTTTCTGATTCTCCTCCCCATCCCACTGTGGGGAAGAGGGAAAGCAAGCAAACAGCTGTGTGGTACTTAGTTACCGGTTTATACTGGTAAACTAAAATGATAAACCACGATAGTCCTTTCAAATACCAAAAGTGAGATTGCGACTGTTTAAGATTTACACCAATTGTCTCAGTTGTAAACCCTATAAACCACAATCCTTGCTGTGCAGCCTGCAAGGTCTGTATTCCCACCTCATTACAGGGAGGCAGCTGATCCCTTGGCAGGGAGGGTAACTGCCAGTAGGTCAGTGCAAGCTGTTAACCTGGGGAGGAGGTGTAGGAGCTGGCCTACCTTACAGGTCAGGACAGGTCCTCAGACAACTGAGATGGTTTCTGTGCTTCATGTACAGCTAATACCAAATGATGGGCTGTGCAATAGTCTAAATAAACATGGCTTTCCTGTTATGGGGCAACTTACGCATGCCCTGTCTTCAGAGGTCAGTGCTGAACTGAGAGAGAAGAGATAAGAGAGTATGTTGACTATTCAGAAATGTAAGGGCTAAGGCTGGACTTTGGATTTCAGTTTCCTAAGCATATGTATGAAATTTGGCTCTCATATGAGTAAAACAGTAAACATTTTTAATGCACTCCAGGCACTGATGTTGTTTTCATGGAGTTGATCCCTCCTCGGAGGAAGTGGGTATTTGTCTTGTCTAGGCACCACAAGCCTGAAGGTCCCCTGGGCAACCATCACCATCCTGGCTGACACCAGTTTGTCAGACACTTCCTGAGATTTGAGAGGTCTCTGGCCTCAGCTTCCCATTTTGCAGCTGGGCAACCAAAGCATTGCTGGTCTTGGGACAGCAAACATACAGAGCCTTGTTCCCATAAGCTGATTCCTGGTTCATTCTCAGATGATGAGCTCCCAGAAAGGCAGATTGCAGTGAGGACTGTATATGATGTACAGCTCTTAACATCCTTGGGCATTGTGTTTCAGTGTAGTATACATTTTAGGGACTTAACAGGGAATGAGAAAGAAAGGGATAATCTGTCTCTATTGAAAAGACAAAAAGAGAAATGTGGAAAGTATTCCAGCCCTCTGCCACAGAAATACCTTGATGTATTAGTCATCTGAGTGTTTGCAACATGTTCTGACAGTTCCGATGCCAAACCTGTGACTGAAATACTGAGGAAAGCCAGGTGTCAATTGTCTTTCTAGCAACAATTGGCATCCCAGATATATTCTTTGAAAAAAGTCAATTTTGTGTTAGATAGCTTGGAGTTCAAATGTTTACAAACCCAAACTCTGAGTTAATGCACACTCCAGGGAGTATCTGTGGGTCTGACAGCAGCTGCATTTCTAGAGTGGTACAGAAAGCCTCAGTCCTGGTGTGAAAGTAAATGTGTGGGTGCCTTCACTGACAGCAACTTCACAAAATAAGAAGTTTCCTTAGTGCTGTGGGCAGATGTGACCCAGCTGTGCAGTTGGGACTGTGATACATGAAGTAGTTCATGCCTACAAACAACTGGTCTGGTCTGGGGGAAGGGAGGGATAATTTTCCCATTAAATCTATGATGGAAGAGGTGGGAATAGGGTCCCTATGTTCCCTGTGTCCAGGGATGTTCCAGGCTCAGGAAAGCAGGTGGAGGCTGACAAATGAGCTGGACACAGCTGTGTAATAGTGGGCTCTCAACTTGCTCGCCTGCTGAGTGTTGGAGTCCTGTTCTGTGCCAAAGGAGGGAACCTTGGAAACTTTGGAACTTGGAATGAGCACCAAAGCTCATTAAGTTATGAGGAGAAGTGATTTTAAATGTATCTGTAGTGGAAGACATAGCTCTTGCTTAGAGGTGTCTGAATTATAAGAGGGTTTAGTACTTACTACCTTGGATTTTTACTTCTTCTGAGCATTTCAGGTTGTCAATAAAGTACTTCAGTATATACAAATATGCTGACTGTGGGGAACTCTAGGTGTTAAACCAGAAAGGACCATGAAATATCCTGGGTTTAACTTCCTCCCTATAAAAGGCCAATACACTTAATCTGTTTACTTGCATACCAATTTCAGTAACTTCTGCTTGGCTAATGAAAGTTTGAGGATGTCAAAGATGCAGGAGTCACCGTGTCCTTTTGAGTTTGTGTCTCTTACTGGATGGGCTAGGGATGAGTCTGGTGCCTGGTAAGAAGAAAGACTGAAAATAAGGTTTATTTATACCTAACTGTGTGACTTGAATGTTTAGCCCTTTACTCTAGAGGTTTGCTAGCTGCTTGTTTATCCCAGGGAAATAATTTCCGTGTATTTTGTCAAGTCATTTCTTGATGTTTGTAATTTGTCTTGACTTCCTTGTTCTAAGCAAGATGAGCTTCTTCATTCTTCCACTAGAACGCATTTTCACTGACTGACTGAAAACTTTCCAGGCTCCTTTCTGCCTTTCTTTCCGTTTTTTAATACCTTTTTAAACCTTAGGTAACAGATTTGTCTACAGTAATTCCAGCACTGGTCTTGCCAGTCTCACATTCTCTTGATAAAAATGTTTGCTCGCTCCTCTTCTGTTTAGATACTCCTCTCTTATTGTATAGGGTCAAGAACCATGGAAATGAAAGTGTAAATTCCTTCATTCTAGTTCCAAATATAGCTAATTGCTTGGAATTATGTGGTGTGGATTTCTCAAAGTAGGAAATGAAAATATATTAGATAGGTAAAGGAAACAAGACAAGAGTCTGAAAATAGCTAACTGTTCTAGAATAGGTCTGATATTAGCTCATTTCCCATATCTCTAAACCTATTCTTAGGCCAGCCATTTACTGGATGAACTCTCAATGTACTTCTCTCAACAATGTAAGGAGATCTAAATGAACTTTGGATAAAACACGGTCCACCCTGTTGCAGCTCTGTGCTTGCTGTGGCTGTGTCTCTGTTGGGATTTATACTCATGTGCGTGTCACTGCACAGCTGCTGGTTGTTTCAGTTATCCAATCTTTCATCTTCTCACTGATCTGTGAAGATCATGGGTGGAGCCTTTCTTTTCACTTGGAGGAGATGTTGAGCCATGAATGTGTCTGCATTGCTAACAACTTTACATAAAACTAAACACTGTAATTTTATCGCGCTGACAGTGATCCACCTGTATTACTCTTCAAAGTGTGAATACGGAAGCACTCCAGTTTAGGATTATAAACAAAGGCTACAAGTAGATGTTTAAAGAGATGTTTTCAAAAAGTTGCATTTCTTCAGTCTGAAAATGAGACTGGCCAAAATGATATTGATCAGACTAATTTCCAGTGGAAATTTTGGAGAACCCTTCAGACTCTGGCAAATTCTTTGAGGTACTTAAAGAGAAACAGAACTTTTCTGAGTATTTAACCAATAAACCCCAGAGCAAATGAAGCAGAGAATTTCACAACTTAATTAAAGTGGGGTAAACCAAAGCTGATTTAAGGAAAATGCATTAAAAATTTAGAGTCTGAGATTGTGTGTATACCAAATTTTTACATTTATAACAGGCCAGTGGATGTTTTATAACACTTATAATGTGCCAGTGGACCATCCCTTCTCCCACTGCAACCAATGCAAATGACTCCAGGAAAAAGCAGGACTGGAATCTCATTAATTGTCCGTTTATGCATTTACATATATGTGTGTGTCTATGTGTATTTAGATAGTTTTCAACCAAACACAGCTCCAATAAAAGTCAAGTCAATCACAGAGTTCTAGCCATCTTTTCTTGTCCCCCAAGGAGGCTGTGGACTCCCTAGCTCTTATTTCTCTAGAGCAGGAGAATGAGAGCTATGAGCCAAACAGGCTATTATTTATTACAGTCTGTAGTGGGAGTTATGGCAGCTGTTGATGGTAGTTTTTCATTAACAGTTAAGTAAAGCCAATAAATGTTGTAACGCACTGCGCAATGGCAGATGGTGAGCTACAGGAAGAGTTCATACCTCAACCAGTGATCCATGTTCATCTCCACTTTGAAATAAATAGAAAAGAGTTTTAAAAGGATCACCTGTCCATCTACTAACTTTTGCATGTCTGGAAATGTAGTCCAAATATATACTGCTAGCATAAAACAGACTGCTCACCACCAAAAGGAGAGGAGGAAATATCCTGACAATTTGGCTCCTACCTACAGCAACTTTTCAAGCTTATTTTATGCTCGTTTTCCTTACAGAATTGAGTGGATGCCTAGGCCTGGAATAAAGCACCAGCCCATGCTAAACCTCAAACTTTTACAACTTTCTTTTCCAGAATCAGTACAGGTTAAGGTAGAAACACTCCTTCCACACTGTTCTTTAAGTCCCACTTGGCATTTCTCCTGAAAACTTGCCTATGTTCTTGTTGAATTAGCTTTCTGTTCAGATTATATTTTAGGCAAAATGTGACCTCACTCAGAGAAGCCTAAACCTGACTGAAATGGAATAATCTGAAAGAGAAAGACAATATTTGGTTCTTGAATTTCAGCAATATTAGCCTCTAGGAAAACTTTTACTACCAGCATCCATTTCTACAAGGTCTGTGATTGCTAGCAAAAAGTTCTTGCTTGTACCAGCAACTGCACTATTTTGGATACTGTTATGATGACTATAGTACAGGGTCTAGAGACATATTGTAAATAGTTTCCCAGGCATTTTGTAGTGTCTTGCGTATCTAATGATGGTAATGCACTTCTAGCACTGGAAGTTTTACACTGACAAAAATATAAAGAATGGATTGGACCAGGGTACTAAGTAGTTCCTGAGTCTGCTAATGGTCGCTAACATATTGAGTCAGGAGCTAGTGAAGACAGCAGTATAGGCCCTCTCTGCCAGTAAATAGGTTATTTGATGCCTGAAGCACCAGTGCAGTTTCTGTACGTTATTGCTGTTATATAGCGAGAATGATGCAGCACCGTATTTCCAAGTGAATGCACAAACTTTATGAGTCGTACCTATACTCTGAAGGGAGGGACAGAAACTCTTTTGGTTTATCTGTACTGCAGTGATTGGAAAGCTAAAGAAAAACAATCAAAAATATAAAGTCAAAGTTTGGTAAATAGGTACACTGATGCCCATATGAAAAAATAACCCAGTGCAGAAAAGTGAGTAGTATTACTGCAGTTTAATCCATGTGCTCCAGGAGAGCTGCTACTCCAAGAGTGGCTGGTAACAGCAGGTATATTTCCCATGTCCCAGCAGCTTCACTGCTATTGTTTGGTGAGATCATACCATTTATAGAAAAATCACTATAAACAGCAATCCAGCCAAAAGGCATTGCATAGAATCTCTGCAATACAGCAAACACCTCTCAGCAGGATCACTAGTGCAAAGGTACAATTAGATGTTGGATGCTGTAATTGGCATTCTGGCTTAAGGACTGAACCAAAAATGTTCTGCTCTCCCTCAGTCCCTTGCTGCAGCAGCTGCAGAGAGCAGCTGCTTGTAATGAAGGCAGTGTACAACCTGGAAATGCCACTACATTGTATGCCACTTCTCCTTCATTCAGCCGTTGGGAAGGAGCATTTGTGAGCTTTGCTCACTCGTACCTCTTTGCAAACACTAATTTCCACTCTTAAACCATTAAATGTGAACTATGGCACTTAATTTATCTATGAAATGATGGTTTTCTATGGCTGTTAGGAAAAAATCAGTAGCAAGATGTTCTATGATGACACTTTAAATGATGAAAGCATGTCAGCATTTTTCTCAGTAGGTGAACTTGTGGAAGCTCTTGTGGACCTGCACAAACTACAGGGAACATACTGAGCCCACTGTGACTCTTTTTTAGATACAAATCTTAAATGTGAGAAAAACATGCAGACAAAACCTTATTTTTGGATGACACCATGGTCTGTAACAAAGTGGAGGAACATGAATGTCATGGAAACTTTATTATTGCTCCCAGTTGGTGAAATCCTCTATCACCATCAACCTTGGTATAGTTCTTTTCACAAAAAAGAACATAAATTGTATTTATTTACTGTTTTCTGTGAGGAAAGTCAATGGGAAAACAGAAGGGAGTTTTCCATGGGGGAGACTGCAACGAATATATTTCCTGCCAAGTGGTTGCAGCAACACTGAGATCGGAATCACGCCTGCCTTTGCATGTAATTACAAACAAAATGTCTGCAATCCGAAGGGACCTCGCACAGATGCTTAAAACACCTCTTTGGGAGCTACCTCTGCTGCATGCACAAGTGGTTACAGGCATCCACAGTCAAACAGCAGGAGCCTGGAACACTACAGAGGTGGTGACTCTGATCCAAAGAACTTGGTCCCAAACTGGAGAGCAACCCCAGGCTGTAGGAGGTCCCCATCTGATTCAGAGGTAGATTTCTCATTCTTCTTAAGTTTAAGCAGCACTGACAGTTCTATTAATTTCCAATAGAATTACATGTTCGCCTCCTATCTAAAAAACTCCTCATGACTGACATCAATGGGATGGATATTAAGGAATTATTTCCTTCCACTGAGGTGGAATTGCTCCTTCTTCTGTGGAGCTCATACTCTCCTCCCCACTGGGAAATTCTCAGTTAAATCTGGGAATTAGCACCAGACGCCCTCAGTGGGTTTAGCATCTCTCCCCAGCCTCTGCCAAGTATCCAGCCCCGTGCCAGAGGAACAGCACACATCTGGCCAGGTGTGTGAAGCCAGTAGATGCTATGGTCTCTGCCAGCATAGCCATCTGCTCTCAGCCTACTGGTGTGTGGGGGGAGGTGTGCTGGGCTGAGCTCATGGCAGATTTCTCAGCTTCATAAAACACCCCGGTGCAATTCTTCTTCAGTGGCTTTTGATTTGGCTTTGAGTGATCGGGGAAGAGGGAAGGGGCTGTCCTGCCTTTTGTTTCCTCACCTGGAGACTTCCAGAGTGTCATTTTCTTCTGCACATCTTACGTCTCCAATCAGGTGCAATTACGATAGCACATTATGTAAATATTAAAGACAATAGCAGAGCTTTAATTAAAGCCAACTTTGTTTCTTTCCCCCCTCCCTCTCTCCCTCCTCTTGACTTAGTCAGGAGCACAATAAACTTCATCAGCTGCCCCAAATTATGCATGCATTAGCCCGTGAGATTCAGCAAGGCCAGCCTTCTCAAGGACAAAGAAATATACTGAGCTCCAGCATCTCACTTTGTTTTCTCCAGCCATCTTTTGTGATGTGTCATGGGAAAAATTCTAATGAGCCTCTCCGTGCTGCTGGAGAAATTCCTGTCAGGCACAAGCCAGTTGCTCTTTCTCCTCTGTATTTTCCAGATACAAATTTTCTGCTACCCTTTCCTCTTGCAAAGAAGGAAAATTGCACCAGGACCGACTGGACTGGCACTGGCTGATCATAATCTGTAACAGTTTTGCTTTTCTGGAGTTGATTTTTCTCCCTTCTCACACAACTTTAAGCTTTTTGGCACTGCAGCACACTGATGAACACGTGTTAGTGTGCATCTATAAAACAGTTTCTCTACATCTGATTTCATTGTGCATGGATTTGATTGTGCTTGTCACAGAGTACTCTTTTAAATCTGCTGT
The DNA here is from genome assembly GCF_037157495.1 of Lathamus discolor. Classification (NCBI taxonomy): domain Eukaryota; kingdom Metazoa; phylum Chordata; class Aves; order Psittaciformes; family Psittacidae; genus Lathamus; species Lathamus discolor. Next base: position 36,397,475 of record NC_088888.1, on the reverse strand, counting down.
GAATCTGACGATGTCATACAAAGTCTTCTGCTTCTAGGGAGATTTCTGGCACAGTAGAGATGCAGAAGAATTTGCTAACCCTCCCTCCCTCTAAATCTTCCAGCTAGCAAAACTGCTCAAATTAACAAAGCTTCAGGAGGGAGATGCACGCTGTCCTTCTTACTTATCTCCAGGGGAAGAGGTTGCATGCTGACCTGTCTTTTTTCTTATCTTTCTTTTGCCTTATCGCTCGGCTGTGGTTTTAAAGACAAAATGATTTCCAGCTCTGTGTCTGAGTTTTCAGCTGTAACTTGCATGGCTCTGCTTCATGCTCCTTGACTCTTTCAAACACGAGTGTGCTTCAGATTAGCCTGGTTCTGTGGCTCTAAACGAATTGTTTCGTGACACCAGCATCCTCAATCAGCTGCATGCCCGCATGCGTGCATCGCAGGGAGGAGGAGGAGGGATAAGGAGGAGTCAATGAGAGAGGGCAGCTGGGGGAGGTGGCCATGCTGTTCCTTGGCTGGGCTGCCAGAGCCCACCTGGAAGCATGAGCTGGTACTTAGGGCATCTATGCGTACGTCCCCATGCTCAGCCATCATTTTGAGCATGCCCTGCATTATAGTGTCAGGAAACTGCTTTGACCAAATGGCTGTGGGTGTTCCTGTTTGCTTATTGACAGAATAATAACTTGCTGCTTATTGTACTGGGGAGGGAAAATCCTGAAAACACAGCCTTATGGACATACTTGTGTGTATTTATGTCAGTGCAGCAATCTCGTTTCAAGAAGACAAAGGAAAAATAGAAATTCATCCTGGTCTATGGCTGGCTTGCTCACCAGCGTGCCACACATAGTTTAACAATAGAAAGGCTCAGTGCGTGCCTGGTGAGAGAAAGCACCAAGAGGAAATGAGGCTGTAATCTGAAGCATGACATCATCCCATCATCCCCAAGCTTTATTTCTCCAACTCAAAGACAGATATTTACATATCTGAATTGAAGACATTTGCCATGATAAGAATTAAACCTAGACCATTTAACACCTTTCCAGAGACATTATCTGCTGTTTTTTAGAAAATAAATACCTTGGACTTAGTTTGATGTTTGTGTGTGCAACCCGTGGACCAGAAAGGTGGAATAGTATTTCTCTGAGATGTATGGAACCATCCAAGAGTAGGACCCTTGTAAGAGACCATGTCAAGAAGGGAGTCGAGCTATGGAAGCAGCTCAAGGGAGAAAAATAAAAACACCTTGTTTTTTTCAGTGTAAATCAGCTTGTACCCACCAGGGTGAATTAAGTGGGTCTCCCTAGGCAAAGCTGAGAATTTGTTATCCTATTTCCATTGTATCCTACTTAGTTTGTGTTTTCACTGCCAGGAAGGTGTTAATTTTAGTGGAGATTAGCTGACTTTAGTTTCTCAAGGTCAGCTAGGTGTCAGGTGTCTCCCACTAGCTTGGGACACACCACTTACTTTCTTTACCTACCTAAGAACAAAACCTGCAGGTGCCTAGGCCCTATAGGGATTTTAAGTGCCTTAGATGTGGATTACTAATTATTTCCTGCTAACACTACTGTTTTTTCTGCTGAAGACACAATCTCAGCGTTTTTACTGCCTCAACCATGCAAGAATATACTATGAATATACTAATTACTGACAGCCAGTGGATTTGTTCTTTTGGCTGCATTGTAGTGAATTTTAGCCATTCCTTCAGTCCAAATATTCCGAGCTTATGAAATCTTAGTTCATTTGGACACATATTCCACTTCCTTTGCTATAAGGTATATTACACTTCTCAGCAGAAAATGCTGGTAAATGAGAACAAGCAGGGAAGTCAGTTTTCAGTCAGAAGAAGAGTTGCACTATTTAAATTAGTGAGACCAAGATGGTTTTAAACATACGAAGAGTAGGAAATTTTTGTATAAGTTTACTTGATAATTGACTTTCTTCTTCTTAAGCCTAGAACAAATAGGAATACGACAGCTATTAAGTCTTTTGACAATCTCATCTCCAGGTTTTAAGGATCTGCCATTCAGCATTTACATTCAATCTTCTATTTCAGAGGAAAGGTACCCTTTAGCCTGGCCAGAAATCTTCAGAATTCAGTTGTAAAGAAGAGAAAGTCTTCCTTAATAATAAAGTTGGAAGCGTTCTGCCTGTTAAGTCTTGTCAATGCCTGCTTGCCTGTTGTGTACTGTATTAAACTGTTATTTGTTTGGGGTTTTAATGCTCAGCTCTCACTAGCAGGACTAATGCAATGAAAACCCAAAGGATTTGACTCTGTTGTGATAAGCCAGAATTTCTACTGGAGGAAATGAAATGCGTTTCCTGAATCTCTGGACAAAAGTTACCACAATAGCTTTAGTGCAGTTTTGTTAAAGAGGCTTACTGAAATAACACAGTGGAGAATTGTCCAGTGAACTGCTGCACAGCTAGAGGGTAAAAGTCCTCTGCATGCTACTAAGCAACCAGGCTGGTGATCAGGTCTTCAATATCCCAGGTGAAGCTAATAGGAAGCAGCTGCCTCATAGGAAGAATGCAATAGCACTGCAGGTGTAAAGAGAGACCAGTGGTGTGAGCACACAGTGCCATAGAGAATGAGGAAAAAAGTGTTTCTTTATGTGCATATAAAAGGAGGAAAGAGAGCAAGCTGGTGTGTGACAGATGACTCTCCCAAGCCAATTTAGAGGAAGGACAAAGATGGTTTAGGAAAAAACATGGTAAATGCTAGGTCTCCACATGCAGTGTTATACAGAGGGTCAGTGAATAGCAAACAATCATGCACCAGGTACAGTACAATTAATACAAAATAATAATATATAAATAATAATGCAGAAAAGTTAATATTAGCTTGTTAGATGGTGTATGAAATGAGATAATCATAAAACATTATAACTTGCAGAAAAGCCCTCCTGTGTGGAAGTAATAGGGTAGCAGGAGTGTAAGAGATGTGTAACAACATTATTACTGTGATCACAAGGTGTAGGCTAGCTGGTGAGGGAAGGAAGAGAAGAAAGGGAAAGGAAAAATGTTTGAGGCATTCAGGTATTTCTTGTTAGGTCCTAATGCCCAGCCATTAGGAAACTGGGGCAAGAGGCCTATTTCTTCATCAAAGCACTTCCTCTTGCTGCAATGCATTGGTGAGAAAACTGTGTAAAGTTAGTGGCATTGTCAGAGACAAAAGGAATTGCTTCTGTATTTTCATAAAAAAGAAGGGAAGAGACATAATGAGGCGTTTATCTGCTGTGAGTCCTAGAGAACTATTTTTGGCTGAGGGGAGTGTGTGTCAGGAAAAAGGGAAAAGGAGGGAGAAGAAAAGGGTTCTGCCTCCAAAAGGAAAGAAGTGTGTGTTGGAGGTTGTATCTGATGCTGGACTCTCTGACTTCAAGACAGTGGAAGAGATCATCTGGCTAGGAGCCAGGTAAGACAACCTGAACAAAAGGCACTTTCCATTGAACTCCTAGTTGGATTATGCCGAACCTTCATAAAAATCCATCTGTCTCTGCAGAACATAATGGTTTTGAACAAGCAGAAAAATTTACCAGCTCCATTTTCCCCGTCTCCCACATCCCAGCTTGTAGTTGGGCTTTACACCAAAATCTCTTCATTATCTAATGTTACATTTCAACTCTTCCCTTCTTGAGTCTGCTAATACAACTGCATCATCTTCACTCTAAATTGATAGAATTGCAAATAGTATCATGACACCAGCCATGGAGAAGCACAGCCTGAAAAGGTTCCCTTTTCAGTTAGCACCAATTTGGAGCTCCAGATCCAGTCTGCCTTTAAGTTAAAGATTTTCCAAGTCTTTTGGACTGTTAACATACATGCAGAAGAAAATCTCTAGTGATCTGATGCAGAGCTGCAACTTCTTACTACTTTGTGTTTTTCTGTCTCTGAGATACAAATGCAAATCATAATGGTCTCTCAGATGCATGTGGAGCAGATGCAACGTTCGCAGGTTTTTAATTAGTTTTCTTGAGGTCCTGTTGCAGTTATACATTCTGGGATGAAAGTCTTAGCTTCTCAGATTCCTCTTTAGCCCACAAACTCATTATTTTCTTTCTCTATTCCTTCTTACGTTAGTGATGTGAGACCTAGGACTAAAATAAGAAATCTTTGCAACACATATACTGTCTGGCTCTGACCTGTTTCTATATGATTTCTGCAAATGGGATACAAAGGTACAAACATGTGGACTGTAGTCCACTTGCAGATGGGCCTAGGAAGAGAACCTAAGGATCAATGGTTTTCAGACTCAAGAGAACATCTCTGGATGACAGCAGGTGAAGGTCAAAATTCCTAGGGGAAAGTAACCAATTTGAACACTCAAATATGTTTATATTTTATATTTTTCAAATATAAATAATATTCGTAAAGCTAAAAGTCTGAAATATACTTGGAGGAAACAAAGAATTGAGCATTGAGATTTGCTGTCTCGACAATGGGTTGCCCGGGGAAGCTGTGAATGCTCCATCCCTGGTGGTGTTCAAGGCCAGGTTGGACAGAGCCTTGAGTGACATGGTTAAGTGTGAGGTGTCCCTGCCCACAGCAGGGGGGTTGGAACTTGATGATCTTAAGGTCCTTTCCAACTCTAACTATTCTATGATTCTCTGACACTTTGATACCACTCCTATTGGGGACCTACAACTACAGGCCTGCAGGATAAAAAGTGTGTCTTTTCTTATCCAGAGACTTTGACTGTTGGCTAAGCTTTGTAGGTTTCTGGTTTATACGTACAGTGTATGTATGCTAAGTAATTTAGCTGAACAGTTGGCTCATCAATATTTACATCAGAGACCTTTATAAATAACTCACCAGATTTCCACGCACACGTTTGCTAAGCTTACAGTTATGACAACTACCACAAGCCCCAAGAGCTTGCCGTTGGAAACGGTTGATGGAGGCAAGTTTGTACGCTGCTTGGAAAAAGAGAACTCCAACAACCTTTATTGGTGCTTATCTCTGTAGAATCTGCCTTCAGAATTACTCCATTGTGTCAGTGCTGTGCTGCATTGTTGTCAGTTCTCATTTGGCTGTTTGGGATAAATGAAAATGAACTAGTCAATGAAAAGGCTCCCTGGGTTTTAGTGTTATCAGTAGAAATGAGAAAATTATTTCCTGTTATCACAGAATATCCCAAACCAATACACAAGATGCTTATCATCATAGAGAATAAATAACATGCTGAATTTATTTCATGATTTTACATAAGTTGATAAGGAGCTCTTCCAGCTTATTTGCAGGTGGTTGTGATCTGTTAGTATCACTCTCTTTTTCTTAATGGGGATTGTTAATCCATGGCTGCAATGCTTCATTTGGAATAACGGATGCAAAGGGCAGCATGGGTTTAAATCTGGAATAGTTGATTCGAAGGCAGTGGCATTGTGCTACCTGTAATGAAGCCTTGCTCTGTGGATGCTTTTCGGTGATGCTGAGTTGGAAGTTGCATGTGTGGTGTAACATCTTTGCTGTGTTACTGTCCCGGGTTTGAAACACATGTGCTAATTCTTAAGGACTGCAGTAGCACCTCCTGCTGTGTGCAAAGCTGATCAACCTTGTCTGCCCTTCCTGTTGATTCCTATTTAAAGCCTGCTAAGGAACTCAAAACACTGTGGAAATGAGGGGGAGGAAGGGGAAAGAAGGGAAGAGTGAACCTAATCCACGGGGACACATCTCTCCCGAGTCACTCTCCAATGATGGAGAGAAGGGGGCCTTTTTCTGAATACTCTTCTGAAAACCTAACTTCAGGCACTGAGGAGCATGCCCTGAGGGATGCTGTTGGAAGGACAGTGTGCCTGGTGGAGTCACAGTGACTTGACGAACACTTGTCTCAACTTACTGAACCTTCATATTGGCTACGTTGCAGGTTGATTTTTGTAAGCATCACAGTAAGTCAGGGTTTTAAAGAAGGATTAAAACTGTAGATGTAGATGTAGATTTGCTCTTCGGCAGCCTGAAGAGGAAAGAGAAATGCTGTCTCACGGTATCTGCTTTCTCCCATTGCATCCCCATGGCTTGCAGAACAGTGGCACGTCATGCATGTGTCATGTGAAGCTGAGGCAGCCTTGTACCCTGACATGTGAAAGGGGCCTGTGGTTTGGGAGATGGAGGAATTGAGCCTTCTGACAGGTGGAATTGTCAGGAAGGGGTGGACATCACCACAGTTTGTCCCAATGAGGTCTTTGATGAAGTGAGAGTGACGATAATGTTGACACTTTAAGGAACTCTTCTTGCCCCTGGCAGCATTTCCACTGACAGTAGAGCCACTTCTCAGAGCAGATATTGTAAACAACAAACACAGTTAGCTTTTTCAGAGCGAGTTTCTCACTGAGGAATTATCCCTTTGGAGGAAATGATCATACACAGCCAGTGTGCACCATGGCAAGTCATACTCAGTATCACAGGCAAAAAATGAACTTTCAGCTGAAGTAGCTTTGATCACTGCTGTTTGCTGTGATGCTAAATGTTGCTTGCCCTAGATCAGGAGCAGACAACCTTACAGAGCCTGACAAGCAGGAAAATAAAATGTGTAAACTCAGAGAACCATGAGGTTTAGCACTTGGCAGGTATTTTTAGCATTAAAAATATTAAAGATACACTATGCAGCGTCAAATAGATCTTACTTTTCACCACTTTAATACATGTCCAAATGGGCATTTTAGTGTATTATATTTGCTTGTCTTAGTAGCATAGCTATAAGCTATTATTAAAATTAGTTGTAACAATAATTACAAAATTTTGCACAGAATCAGTGCCCATATCTGTACCAGCAAATAAACCAGACCAGGGCTCCTCCTGCAGCCCTGACAGCAAGTGTCACAGCTGGCAATCATATATGTAAGCTGTCTTCCTTCCAAAATGAAATAATCTCATCAACACTGCCTATTGTGAAAAACCTGTCACCAAAACATGCCCTGGCATTGCCTGGGACAGTTGGAACAGGACAAAACTGTGCCAATAAGCACACCAACAGTTAAAGAGTGCAGGCAGTTAAACAGTACAAATTCTGGTGCCAATGGTTGGAGCCATGCCCTGGCCCAGTTCAGTTTGGTGCTGCAGTTGTAGCTGCTGTGACGTACAGTGCTGTTTATGTCCTGCAGTGATTTTCCAGAGAGGTGGCTTGTGTTCTGCTGTGCGCACATCAAGATCTGCAGGCTGCACCACCTTTTTGTAGTGGGCCTGTGATAAAAAGCACACAGGAAAGTTATAGTTCCTTGGCTAGCCATGGAAAATGAGGCCATCTCCTCTATTGCCTTTGCCAGCTGGTCCGCAGTCCCTGCAGGGGGCCAGGCACCGTCCATTCCCTCCTCTGCACAGCATGGTAACAGGCAGTCCCTGCTTTTCCTCCTCTGCCTTACAGAGCCTATTTACATGTTCTGAGAGACACAGGAGCTCCCTGGTGTTGCAGTGGCTTCTTCCCCCTTGCAAGGCTTCCCTGGTTGCTATTCAGTGCGTGCTGTGAACCAGAAGGGCACAGAGGGATGGGGTGCTTTGCCCTGCACAGCTGAGTCACCCCACCAGCTGTCCCCAGCATGGACTGATGGGCTGGGCAGGCAGACAAAGAAAAGGACATCTGATATATCAAAGAACTGAAGGCAGCTTGGGACATACTTTTAGCAGGGAACTGTTTTAGCCTGGTTCATGTCTGCTCTTTGAATGCCATATAATGGGGTGTGGAAAGCCAAAAAGCAGCAAACTGTCTGCCTGTGGAGGACTTTCTCTTACAGTGTTTATCTAATCTGACCGTTGCCTCCATTCAAATTACTTTTTTCATGTTTTATAGAAACTGCCTAGTAAGGTCTAAGCAGCAGCTCAGCTATTTTCTAAGGAACTGATTAAGCACAATTCATGTCAGGCTCCAGCAGGCTTAGCTATTCACTCCAGTCATGCCCAGTGCAGGGGGCAAGACCCCTTGGCAGGCATGTCTGGGTAACACTGCAGCAGAAGCCATCCGAGTGCTTCCCATCGCAAAGACACCCAAGAGGCTGAAGGATGAGTTTAGCAACTTCTGAAGAAAACTCTGGTTTTACAGAAGCTGCAGTCCAGCTCCATGGCTTACAGCTACTGTCAAGGATGTGATTTAGAGGGCTGTTTGAGCAGGTACAGTTAGGTTCTCTGCCAGATTGAATCTGTATCTCTCTACTGGGCTGGGGAGAAAAGGCATTTCTGCTTTCGATCAAGTTAATGAGCCCTCATAGTGTGCTGGCTGAAGCAGACAAGGGGATACAAACTTCTTCTGCCTTTGCTGCTGTACAAATATTGCAGCACATTGTATGAGAAACGTGCAACTCTGAGACCAATAGACAGGGTTTGTCTTTTCATATCTTTTCAAAGGACTATTAATAGTAAATTAAACATCAGTTTAGCATAAACAGAATGGGTGCCAGCTCTCCCTTTATAGCACAGCATATGCAGTCTTCAGTACACTTAAATACTGTTATGGTAGCATTGGAGATTTAAAGAAAGCCTCCGCCAGCATTTTGAAGGTGGAAAATCCTGTAGAACCTTGGTTTCTGCTGAGCTATTTGGAGTTCATGGAAGACTTAAATTCAGTGGAAAAACAAAAACCTTTCTGTTGTCCACTGAAACCTGATTGTTTGATAGCAAGCCTGGCAAAGAACCAGGGAAGTGAGACGTTCCAGTTAGAGCTCTAGGCCTGACTGTGGCCAAGAAACAAAAGACCGTGTCCTTGTCAGACAAAATCAGTTCATTTTGCTCAGGGCTGATTAGAAGGTTGCTGTGGGAAGCCTTGGCTAAATTTCAGAACAAAGTCTTGTGTGTACTCCTGCTTGACTTCTAGCTTACTGCCACCTCTTTCTGTACTGAACCACTGCTCCACGCAGTCACTGAAAATGTGACTGACACATGTGGTGCCTTCAAGCTGAAAGGATGAAAGCCTGGTGAGTGGAGAAACAGCAAAACAGGGTGGGAGAAGAAAAAGTTCTTTCCATGAGATGTTGGATTTCAGGTTTTCGACACTTTCATAAGCTGTTGACTGCCAAGAATGGTCATGGGTTTGGATTGCTTCTCCTTTTTATACTAACTGAAAATGTAATGCTGCAAGGTCTTAAGCTTCACAGAATGACCTCTTCTTCCTTGGACTTTCAAGGAAGCTCAGAACTGCTTAACTGCTTATAAAACTGGATGTTTTCCTTCAGGTAAAGAGGTCTAGAAATGATGGTCTGTTTTTTAAGACTTTTAATTTTGTTCACTTGAATCCTGTTCAGGGAGTTGTATTTAAGGCAGTAAACTTTCAGCTTTTCTCTTCCTTTGAAAACAGTAGTGCTTATGAAGACAAGAGCATCCTCTTGGCTGCGCTTTGAGTGCTTTAACTGTACACTCTCGAAATTTCAGTGGCAGGAAGCAAGTAAATAGGGTCTAATATTAAGACAATGCTGTTATCTTGGAAAGCTTGCAAACCTCCGTTTCTCTGTCCACAAACTGTATTTACTCCAGTAAGGAGGAAATATGTGAGGGAAGAAAAGTATATCTGCATGACTACATGAGGACATGTTTGTGCATGTGTGTGTGCGTATGTGTGTAAAGTTGCATGTAAGACAAGTTTAGAAGATCCCTCTGGGTAAAATTTTCAAGATAAGTTTTGTCCTTTTTCAGTACGTGAAGACATACAGCAGCTTCTTGCAACTTTCACTAAGCTGTTGACCCTTTCACCTCTCTAGATTGAATTGGAGATGAGCTTTGCGATGGGTCTCATGGCAGTAACAGCGGTCAGTTTATACACTGCAATTACAGATGTGGAAATCACAAGTTAAAATGTGTGCCTCTGACTCCTAGAAGAGGATGTTTGTCCTTGCCTGCACTTTAAACTAAGGAAGTAGATGTCTATTAGCAGGCCTGTTCTTTTCTTTCTTGAGCAGCTACCAGGGGGAACAAAATCACATATATACTACTTCACTTTGCTGTGCATACACAGCACTCGTTATATGTACACAACACTGCATTGTTCATCAACACAAGGTATGTTGGTTTAACACTGTAATGAGCAACTTGAAAGTTCTTGTCTTTGGTGATGCTAAATACTTCCCGGCACTTAAGGAAGGCTGGCTAGAAGCTGTTGAAGGAAGACCAAACATGATACTGCAAGAGAGGGCGAGCACTTGGTGGGAGGGAATGGCCAAAGCTAAAGAAGGATTTGGTTGAGTGGTCAGACAGAAAAATAGAAGGGAAAATAATTTTTGACTGGAATAAAATGTTAGTTGTCATTTTGGAAATATTTTGGTGTCTTCACAGTATTTTTTATAATATACTTCACAGTATTCCTATTTCTAAATTCACATCAGAGATGCCTGTTGAAGCTTGTGGAGGCATCGAAGGAAACAATAGAAAACACTTCTCTCTATTTTTGATAGAGAAAAGGAAAAGGACAGATGATTAGGGGTAAATACAGAAGAAGGTAGAAGAAGATAAACCACATGCAGCAGGGAAGGGAACAGAATGGACTTTCAAAAAGATCTGACCTGTGCTTTAACTGTAGCTCAGAGTGATGAAGATACTAGAGCAGGAAACAGTGTGAGAATGCATTATTGTTCTGGTCTGAGCCTTGTATCACTTAAAGTTCAGTGAATTTGTGTTAAAGGCCGTGTGCTATGTTTTTCCACTTAATATGTGGGTTTTAAAAAGATCATAAAAGATTGTTTCCCTGTCTCCATTCTGCACATCCATTCCCTGTGGATGTGCAGTGCAGCTGTTTGCATGACACCCTGGAGAGCAAATGCACCCAAAGACTCACCTGGGGAGAAGAGTTTTCAGCCAGATCCATTTCTCTCTGTGGCTGAGCTGGTTTGTGACAGTATAGAGCATATTGTGCATATGATATCATGATTATCCACCACGATCACACACCACACCCAGCAAGGCAGGAAAAGCTGGTGGTGACAATGTGTTTGTTACTGGGGTGGTCTGTGCAGCGGCAGTGATGGGCAGACAGCTGGAGGTGGCATTGTCTCAAACTTTGGTGCCAACATTCGCCATGCGATGTTTTAAGAAGCACAGATATATAGTGTACAGTATAAGATGTAACCAAAGAAATATTAAAAAATGTTAAAAATAATAGAGTGAAAGGTGGAGAAATGTTAGCGAGGACTCATATTCACGTGACTTTTTGAGTAACTCCTTTCTTTTTTGAGATTTACTCCAAAAGCTGTTTTTCCTTTCTGCACTGGGAATAGTGTCACATTTATTTTGTATAAAAAATGATAGTTTTACTCTCAAGATCAAGCAAAATACAGTTCTTTTGCCTAGAATGTCTCCTTGCTGGATAGATTGTTATTTTGGTTCCATTCAGCTAATGTCATATATACTTCATGGGATTTTGTCCCCCTTTAAAATCTGTGCGAATGAGATAGGTTTGTTGTTTGCATATATATTATGTATATAATATATATTATACATAATATAAGTTCACAGGAGCCATAATACAGGAGTATGATTACACAGAGTAATTCATAATTATTTTTATTTTAGGCAAATAGATGCAGTTGGAAAGAATGTATGTTTGCAAGGATGGCTGTCTTTGTTCAGCCCATAGCAAGCCTGAAGCATTAGGGAGTTTCAAGGTGTAGAGGGTTTGGGCAGCTGGCCTAGTCATTTTCAGACTCCAGATATAGAGCAGAAAAGTCCGTTTTCTTTCTGCTGAATATATTAAGATTAACACATTGTTAGATGGGGGAACCACATGCTAGAAATAGGAAAATATTACTTAAAGGAATGAACAAAAGAAGGCGATGCTGGCTTTAAACCCTGGCTTTGTGGTCTCCTGTTCTTTCTCGCCCTGAAACCAAGGATAAAAATATCTATACTCTCAGAAGAGATTGGAGTCATCAGATATTTTATAAAGCTTATTCAAAATTAGTAAAAAAAAAAAAAAACAAAAAACCCCAACCAAACCCCTACAAATGAAAACCAGAAAAAGAAATTTAACTTCTTGGACAGAAAAAATGGCCAGATTCAGTGTGACTGAAACTAGATATTAAACATGTTAGATGGTGATGGTCATTTTAGGAAGAGTGAAGAGAGACTTTTAAAATGAAGTCTATATACTTATTTTCTCTGTTCTAAGTGAGTTTCTAGTTTTCATTTTGAAATGGTGCTTTGTTCTGAAGTTTACCTAATCTTAATTTTTCTAAGAAGTAAGATGAATGACATCATTTATTTGTCTAACCAGTCATCTGAAGAAAAGTTATATGAAGCTCTGCTTGAAATTATGAAATGCAACTGCATCCTTCCTTGTAGAAGCTGTGCACTTAGGGTCCTTCCACCCTTCCACAGAGCTTTTCTTACTTCAGTGCAAAAAAGGCCTGGTTAGGCACAGGAAAAACCCTTCCAATGGTGAGAATTAACATTAAAGATGTGGGCAGGCTGGAGAGGGTCCAGAGAAGAGCCACAAAGATGATCAAAGGACTGGGAAGCCTGCTGTAGAGGAAAGGCTGAGGGAACTGTGTTCAGCCTAGAGAGAAAAAGGCTCAGGGGAGACCTTTTCACCATGTTCCAGTATTTAGTGTGGCTACGAAGAAGATGGAGACTCCCTTTTTACAAGGAGTCACATGGAAAAGATGAGGGGTAATGGGCACAAGTTACACCTGGGGAGGTTCCAGATGGATACAGGAAGAAAATTTTTCACAAAGAGAACAATCAGCCATTGGAATAATTTCCCCAGAGAAGTGATGGATTCCCCAACGTTGGATACTTTCAGGACTCAGCTGGACAGGATGCTGCGACATCTTGTCTAGACCGTGCTTTTGCCAAAGAAGGTTGAACCAGGTGTTCCATGAGGTTCCTTCCAACCTGGTATTCTGTGATTGTATGGTTATGAGCACTGGGGGAATGTTGGTTACATTCAATGCAAGGGCACAGTCTACAGAAATAAAGTATGGATTTCCTGTATCAGTGTTGTGGGTGCATTTGTTTGCAATCTAACTTGCAACTTCTGTAATGGCTTGACAATTATATTTGTCTACTCAGTGACCTCATCTCCTCATTGTTGCCAAAGAAAAACCAAAAAATGTCTGAACTTTTGCTTGTAAAAAGCCAGGAATGATGACTTTTCCATCTAGGCGCTGTAGATGCTCACTCCCTCAGGAGCTGTCACTTCAGAATTTCATAGTTATTGCTGAAAGATAAATTTGTGGAGCACTTGTTAAATATTCTTGTTGGTTATACTTCACTTTTCATTTAAATGGGGTCTCCACATACTTATTTGGGCTAGGCTCAGATTTGTGTAAAGCATTTGATGTTGAAGTACCGTTTGGATAGACTCTGACGTAGATACTTCCGGGGTTTTTTTGAGGTTACAGCAACATATCCAGATTTATTTTTTTTTCTCCAAAAAAAAGGTGCTGTTGCCATGCCTCCTTTATAGCATTTATGACTGTGGAGGAAGATGTAGTGCACATCACCTTCATTCTTCTGGCTAGCAAATACTGCAAAGCACTAACACTTGGAAATGCTCCTCAGGGGTTAGAGATGGGAGGTAAGGAGGGAGGAAGTGAAAGAGGGAAAGAGTGAGTAGGAGAAAGATTGGGCTCCTTGAACAGGGTCAAAGACACTCTGCTGCCAAACAGTCCTTACCAGTGCCATCCTCTCAGGGTGCAACACACCTGGACTCTGGCCCTTCCTGGCCTCTCTCTTTGGAGGTGTTTGTGTAGGAAGAAAAGAGCCCCTTTAGAAAAGCTGTTTGAAGGACACTGGGAAAGGAGAACTAGCTGATGGATCTCTAAAAGGAAGCCCCAGTCATGTTGTGAGACGGTAATGGAAGCTTCATATGAGGAAGGCCTACGTGTCAGCTGTATTGTGCTGCCTATCCCAGTCACTGTGCTTGTTCACATAATTAACTTCTGCAGATCCAAGAAGATGACAGAAAGAAAACTGCATATACTGAAGCCTCGGCTAGGGATAAAGATTAAATTAGGGTTCCATGAACTACTTAGCAATGAATGCTACGCACTGCATTGGGAGCAAAATAAGGGTGGAACAGGCAAGGGCTGGGCACGTTATCGTTTCTGTCATTAGGTTAATTACATTGCTGATACTCTGCAAACTGCTGAAGGAGCAGGAGTGGCTTCTTGCTGGACTCTGCCCTTGTTGATGCCAGAGGGGAAAGTCTTGTTCCCACCTCTTTATGAGCCTTGATGAGAGAAGGAGATCACTGGCAAATGATTGGGATAATATGCAGGAGGCACTTGTAAGTTCACATGCAGGGAGATTCTTCACCATATGAATGGTAGAGATAGTGCCAGGAGTTAAGCAGGATATTGAAGAGTGTGGGTGAAAGGGAAGGAAGGAAATCATTGCTATGCAAGGAAGCCTCCTTCAGATACACCGAAGTATCTGTGGAGCTCAGCTGTAACACCATCTTCACCCTGCTGCGCAAGACTTAAGGCCATTCCAATATTTGCTGGGTTTGCCCCTGCATACAGCATGGGATGGTCACTTACACTGGCTGCCAAGCATAAGCTACAGGAAGTTCATGCCAAAGATATGAATTAGGCAGGGCATTTCTTAGGCTGTTAATGAGAACACGGTACCGTATTCCTCATCAAGACATCTCAATCTGCTGTCTGAAAATCAGACATCAGGGATTTTCAGGTTAGCGAAGCCTCCACAGAGCAACACATGAGCTAAAGAGAGCTTTTTACCCCATCTTGTCAATCACCCGGGGAATCAGAAGGCAACTTTGCTTTCCCTGCTGCTCAGCCATAGATTGGCATGATTTTATTTTAGCTAACACTGCCTGATTTTGTTACTGTGCCAAGTAACTGAAATATGAACACCTCTTGGCAGTGGAGAGAATAACCAAAGTTCCTATCGTGGAAAGTATGATGATCAGTTAAATTATCCAGTTATAGAAGGTAGGATTTGAACCCTTTAGTTCCCAAGACCTGTTGGTCTCCATAAGTTGGACCAAAGAAGAAATCCCACTGTTTTGAATAGTAGCGTGACACAGGCATCCTCTGAAGCCAGTTTGCAGATGGTAATGAAACTTCACTGCAACAAGCCATGATGGGAGGAAATATTGTGGGCAATCTGTCTGCCGGGGCTAAAGAGCGTCTGTGAAGACCATGGCAAATAAAAAGTGCTTCTGACTTGCAAATTTCAGATGGAGCAAGAAGTAGCACTCAGTTGTTTATGAACACACACATGAAGCGCAAGGCAGAGCTAAATGCTTCCAGGAGGGGTCAGCCTGTGAGATTCTGAACCATCCACACCAAGACAAAGGGGGAAGTGCATGACTCAGACTCCTGGGAAGTTAGGAGGGATTTGGGACTTAACCAAAACCAAGTACCAAGCTGGACTTTGGACTGTTCAAGTTCCGACATGGATCTAAGCTAAGCAGCTCAAGCCCTTTTCTGACAAATCTATTTTGCATGCCATAAAAATTGTGTGAAGGAGAAATCAGCTCTTCTCCAAAGCATGTTTTTATGGAGTTAATTTTATGGGCTGACGTATATGGAAATCGTGTTATAAAATATACATCTAGAAATGCCCTGTAGGATATGAAAGTTCATTTTCTACAGGCACTATAGTGATGTCAAGGATTAGATCTGTCTCCAGCTCTGCTCAACAAAGAAGTGAAACCTGTTTACAGTCAGAAGCGTAGTGTTTTGGCACAAGGGTCTTACAGATACCACCTGAGACCAGATACAAAGTGGCAGGTGACAGCTCCATGACTGAAAATAGTATATCCTCCCTCTCTCTTTAAAAAGCAGAATTAATTACTTATTTTAAAACACATACACACAGAAACAAAGCATCCTTTGCAAGCAAGTAAAGGATCAATTTGAGCTGTCAGATGACAAGGTGATCCTTTTGCATTCCTTTTCAGTTTTAAATCATAGGTTGTGTTTAGAGCAAATTCCCGTGTTCTCCTCTACCTGAAAGTAACTCTTTGAAAGGTAGAAATTTAGAAGGCTGGCACTATTTATCCAGCTAATTGCGTACTAATTTGGTACAGTACAACAAGCTCATACGTTTGGAAGGAGAAGACAAAGTCTAGCAAAAGGATCAGATCCACCCTGGATAATGTCCTGATGAAACATACAGCCAGGCATTGAGTATATATATTTTTTCTTTTTTAGTCTTTTTTGTTTGAACACACAAAAGGAAATTGAGTCACAGAAGAACTGTAGATACCATGATGTCTTGCATGTAAGCAATTGAATTTGAACGAGATCAAAACATCATTGTGTCCATGTATTATGTCCTGAATATCCTTTATTCAGTGCCTTGAAGTGCCATTCATAACAGTGCAAAATAAGTGTAAGTACTTCTGAGGTAGAGATGTGGGTATTTTTCCCCAGCCTCCAAAGAAGTCCCTGTGGATGGTGGCAAGCACTGCAGAATAAGGCCTGGGATATTAAGTAGCTTGTCACACAGCAGCCAGTAATACACTGGGGACAGAAACACTGTGGTTTAGCTACTGAAAGTATTTCTTTAACATCTTCTCATGTTGAGGAAGGTGGGGAAAACAGAGAGGGAGAGGGCTGGTTTCCAGTGCAGGGGGCTGTGTGCGTGACTGCACATTGGGTCTGGTGAGGCTGCAGGGGATCTGGCTTGCTAGCGACCCTGAGATGCAGAGGAAATAACACTAGGTTTATTAATTTGGCAGGGGACAGAAAGGTCATGACAAGCTCCATGTTCACGTGGTCTCTGTAGGAATTTCAGATGGGTCAGATGCAGGGGTCTTGCTCAGGCCTTGTGTTAAGGAGCATTTAACTCAGAAAGCTAAAGCCTACTGCCTGAATTGTGATTAATTTGTGGGTTTAATCTGCTTTTATTGTTCACACCCTTCCTCCTGAAAACCACTGCCTGTGAATACATGTTGAAACAGAGCAGTTGTTTGATTGTGATGATTTTCTTTTCCAACAACCATTTATTGACTTACTGTGAATTACAGAATCGGAAAACAGCTGACTGTGAGGTTATGAGAGTAGATACTGCATTGCGCAGTAAAGTGAAAAGTAGCTGGGATAAAAAATCCCACTCTGAGCCATTGTTGAATGGTGTTTGGGAACAAGAGTTTGTTTCTGTACAGTGCAGCTGGTGTTTGACATACCGTGTGTAAGGTCAGCGGGCACTTTCATTTAACGTACAGGTGCTACACTTTCCTTTTCTTGACCTTTCCCATATTTCAAATCTGGCTTAATCCCTCCCTTAAGAGAGTAGTATAGCAGCAATAATCACCTAATTTATGCCCACCCACAAGTGACCACAGGGGAAGAACACAAGAAAAACTTTCTATTGCTTTCATGGGGGAATAGGAGAAGAGATTACGTTAGACAAGAAAAGGAGGGGGAGAATGAAGGACATGCACGTTTTTTCCATATTGGGGTCAGTATGGATGGCTGACAGAAGAAAACAGAGAATTCTCAAGCTTCACTGTACAGAAGAAGAAAGGTTTTTCACATCTCTGAAGCCTGATACCATGCATTTGAAATTCATCTTGCATGTGGTTTGTGCCAGCCCCAGCAAAAAATAGGAAAGCTTCACCTGACGAATCCTTTGTAGCAGAAGTCAGAACCCCAGACTTTTGGCCATTTCCTTTGCTTCTCTTTGCTCTGACCTTCAAAGCCTCCAAAGGCCATTTTCCGAAAACATATTTTTAACTCTGGAATCTTTGAGAATGAAATCTTCCAGGTACCCATAAAAGTGAAGGCAGTGCTTACCAGTACATGTCATTGCTCAGCTAATGAATTGCTAGGTAAGTAAGAGGAAAAATATTCTGAACTATTGGTCATGTCCTATTTTACAGGCAAGTGCATTAGATACAATGCACTGTGTTTCCCAGCTGTTGGTTTCTTTTTCTTTCTTTTTTCCCCCCTTTCTTTTTAATAGTAGTTGCTTTTTAAAAGTTATTTGCAGATTTTATTTTATTTTTTTCTGTCAAAATCTTGCTGTGGCATCACCAATTTGGAAAGCAGCCGCCACCTAGAAAGCAATCATTTGCAATGACACTGGGACATGCAGAGAATTCAAAAATGTGCCTTTCATGGAGATTATTACATCAAAAGAAAAACTACAGAAAATAACCCAAAACACTGAAAGAACTACTTACCTTTTAAAGTTTCACAATAAATGTGTCCTTGACAAATGCGTGGAGGCTAGCGACAATTGAAGTTACCATAGCATAGGAAGAACTAAGCTGCAGAAACAAGAAATGCAGTCACTTCACTGCAGGGTGTTGCAAGGGAAATATGGGGAAGTTGTTTAGGACCAGCCATTTCTACTGGCATGTTGTCCTCGAGGTTCACCATGGAGTTAAGACCTTAAAAGAAGTGGAAACCCACCTGGGAAGATGTGCTAGCCCAATAATCATGTCTGGGGCAAAAGCCCGATCATGGTTCCCTGCCAGTGCAGCCTTTTGGAGGGAACAAGGTTGCCAGGACCAGAAAACCACTATGAGATTCTGTGTGTGAATATGAGATTTTGTGACTATATGCCTTGCCTGCAGATAATTTCCTAAAGAAAGATCATGTTTATGAAGGCCTGTTTTATGCAATGTCATGCTGAGTGATTGCTCCACAGGTGGTGGTGAGGAACATGGGATGGGGAGGAGTGGAAGGAAGCAGGACAAATGCCCTGCTCTCCTCACTTAGAAGAAAGCTGGGCGGGGATGTCTCGGATAACCCTCCTTCCTGGGATCAGAGCTGGGACTGTCCTCTACACCTTTTTTACCAGGCAAACTAGTTAGTTTATTCTTTTCCACCTCCAAATACTTTGTTTCATTTTGAGACTTGCCACCTCAGCTTAGCTGAAGGAGAAGCTGAAAGTCACAAACCATGAGAAAGGTATCGGAGTTATCTCAGTCCAGCCCCTTTGCTTTCCCTCTCTCAAGTGTTGCATATTCGTGTTTCATTTTAGAATAAGGTTCACAAAGTTGGCTCAAGACAGCAATCAGCTAGCAAAGAACAGCATGAAAAATATCCCAAAGGGCCTTCAAGGGCCAACTTTGCATCCAGGAATGTGCCAAAAAGCCTTGGAACAATGGCCACAAGCAGCTGCAGTAGATTTTTGCCGCCTCAACGTTTCTCCGTAGATGAAGAGGAGCTGAAAAGGGAGTAACTATTACTGTGACCTTGGTTATAGCTCAAATGT
This sequence comes from Lathamus discolor, assembly GCF_037157495.1. Lineage (NCBI taxonomy): Eukaryota > Metazoa > Chordata > Aves > Psittaciformes > Psittacidae > Lathamus > Lathamus discolor. The sequence continues at coordinate 36,378,384 of NC_088888.1, read as the reverse complement.
CATAGAATCCTAATTTTTATTTAACATAGGCCAATTTCACTGAGATTTCAATTGGAAGACACTGTGATGCAACTGAGTAGAAATTAACCCACAGAATGTGTAATTCATCTCGTTTCCAAAGGTTTTTATTGCTGGTCCCTTAGGCCCTAAGCATACCCCAGACTGTGTCTGGGATAAGAAATACCTGATTTTTCTTGTCTCTCATCAAATTAGACTAGCACAGCCAGTACTTAGAGGATTGCCGCTCCCCAGAACACTGCATGTGTGGTCCCTGTTTCAGCTCAGCAAAAAATTCAGACATTCTCAGACAAAAATACATAAGGTTATCTTAGTCCCAGGATCATATCACCCTAATTTCTTAAGATAATTTTTTCCACCCACTTTGTTATGCAGCTGGAAATAGAAAAAGTCATATAAACAATAGATTCCCATTGCCCATCCATATATGCCCCACATCACTTAGGAGAGAATTATGAATTACTCATGGAGTAAGGTAGTAGCTTCATTCTTTCCTCCCAAACTGTGTCATATGAGTGCTTTTTCCTAGGGTGTCTTTCCAAGAATACCTTTCCAAGGCTGACACCTTTTTCTGTGGGCCTCTTACCAGAATGAAAACGTGTGCTACTGTGCAAGGTGTGAGTCTTTCCTTGCCTGTGCTTTTCTGTTGTGTGAGCAGAAGGACAGATTTGTCCAAGGGGGCAAGAGTCAACTAAGAACCGCCCCCCTCATCAGTCCTCAGTGTGTTCATTCATCTCACCATCCTTGTTTTCTCTCGATTCTCTAAATTCATATTTATAAAGTGGCTTTATCCAAGCCTGATTATGTATCTACTTTGCTCCAATCTCTTTTCTTGCTCTGGAGCTGATACATTTCTCCTTAGCATGAAGTCTAAAATGCTGGAGCAGGCGGCCTCTGATCCCATAGTGGCACAGCACTTCCTGGTGTATCCTTAGTGGCTCATGTTATCTGTCTGTGTCTGCTATCCACCTGTAAAATGGCAGTAATAATCCTTGACTCACAGGTAGGAAATGAAGTACCCTGTACATTTAAGGCCATGTGAACGCAAACTCTGCTTGCAACACTCCACCTCTAGCAGCAAGTAGCTGAAACGCCAAATACCACAGGATACGAAGGGCAGCAGAGTGAATACAAAATGCTTGGCACCCAGCATTCAGTGCAGAGGTTTCTCCTAATGCCTTGGGAGCCCCATTGGTGGGAGGGAAATCTTTCCAGGAAAACTATGGATAACAGAATCTTTTGGACACATCAGTGTTGCAGGTCATGAGTGCAATATCCCAGGCAAGACCTCTCTGCCCATTGCAGCAGTAATTCTGCTCCTGTGTGAGGCAGGTGTCCACAGGTGTGGAGAGCACATCTGAGCTTTTCAAAGAAAGATTTGATCCTGTATACTGGGCTGCAGGCTGCTCTTGTTTTCCCAAGCTTAGTTTGAAATACAGAGTCAAACCTCTAAATCTGAAAAAGGAGTAAAGGTGGAAAATAAACCTCTAATACGCAGTCTAGCAGCCTAAGTAAGTAAAAATTCAACCTACTAAGCAGGAAAATGAGTCATCCTATAAGAGTTTTCTTCCTGGACTCATGCTCTCGCTGTTTCTTCACAGCTCATCATTCACCTGTGTTGGTCAGCCAATTAAATGTTCAGTGAATCTGCCCACCATTCATTTGAATTCACCTTCTTATATATAGTGCTCTTGCTTGTAAAAATTGCTAACCAGCCCAAGCTGATGTTTAAGACAGTCAGTAAACATGTCCTTGCTAGTGGCTGACGAGGGGTGTTTGCAAACACTAGTGAATGCATATATTGAGATGATTTTATCACATCCGGCTTTACACCGCTTCCCCTGGGATGAATTTTACAGACACAGGAAGATTTTTACAGCATCTGAAAAGACTCAGATACTAAAAGGTAAATTTATACACTCTCTAGTTTTACAAATACAGTGTGCAATCAGTGGTGTTCGAAATGACCTCTTTAGAAGATTTTGCCCTTTTAGCTGCACAAATATAAGTCCTGAAGAGTTCAGAAATAAAATACACAGCATGATAAGAATTTAAAATGAAAAAATTAGGTGTTTTATAGTTGGTTGATCATTCTTATAAATTTAATTCTGTTCTTCATTCAGAAGAGGTTTATAGATATAATCAAAGATTACAGGTGATAGTTTCAATTAATTTCATATCCATTGTATTATGCAGTGTTATTTTTTAGTGACCACAGATAGTTGACTATTAACTTAAATCACTGGTATCGTTTAATCTCTTGTAGCTATTTCTAGCTTTCTCAAATGTGTCTTTTGTTGGCCTCTAAATAATGGAATTTTTTTGGGCCTGACTTATTTGCCATCTAAAAAGTACAGACTCAGATGGATTACCTCTTAAGCCATGGCGACCTTAATTACATGGAAGTATAACTAATGACTGACTTTAATGACCTTTGTACTATCAGGGAAATGAAGAATTAGCCTTTCTAGAATTAAACCAGCCAAATTCTGCTCCACTTTTCCTATCCATGGGAGCTGAAGTACGTGGGAGGTAAATTTCTGAAACTAAAAACAAAATTCCAACCAAGACTTGAGTAATCACTGACTTATCCAGGAGAAGCATAGCAGGCTATTGACAGTTGTAGGTCTGATTTGCCATTTGTGCTGGTAGAATGTTCTGCCTTTAATGGATTCACTTCTGATTTATACTTCTGTAGCCAAAAGGAAAATCTATTTCCAATCAGAAGGGGAGTTTGTTGTGACAAATAAAAACTGAGGCTTTCAATATTCTCCAAACAATTAATTAAGCCACAACTTCAAAACAGAAATATTCCCTGCACTGTTTTCTAGGACTTCCTCCAGTATTATTTTCAAGGTCTCAGAGAGCCTTTGCCTGTTCCTGTTAGCAGCTGTTTTGCCATCTTAAAGATGGAGTTGTCTGCAAGATACCGTGTCTTTTTCCTTTAAAATGTTCTTTCTCCCAGCCTCATCATGTTTGGAGTCACTATGGAAAAGGAGCTGCCATCCACAGCTCCAAGGTGGGACTTGGTGGGTGCAGGCTGTCCTGGGCATCACACCCCCTGGCTACCTGGCTGCAGCAGCATGCCATCCTGCCATGCAGAGGGCTATCCTGATGCTCTTCCCGATCTTGGAATCCTTAACCAGAACAGCAGAAGTAGCTTGGAAAGATAAATCAGACTGCCTGAAAGTCAGGTGGAAAAAGAACTCATTGCTAAAGCTCTAGAAAGCAAAGCATGGGGCGTGGGCTAGCCATGCACAGGAATGTATGCAACAGGTTTTTGCCTGGGATCAGACAGGACCGCCCCAGGCAAAAACCAATTTGGGGTGAACCAAGTGCTGCAGGACCCAAGAGAAGGCGTCATGAACTGCTTTGCAGAGAAACAATGTCCCCCGTCCTCTGACTGGTGGCTTCTTATGTATCTGAAAGGCAGCGTCTCCCACTTTGTTTCTACATCCCACTTAACTTTGTGACAGAAATGTAACTGGTGGGTGCATACCCATGGAAGTTTCCCGCCTCCAGTATGGACTGACAGCATTAGTTCTTCCGCTGATGTTTTGCCAGAAGGCTGAAGCTAATGTATACTTCATGTACACCATGTCATATAGCCCCTAGAGTAGATGGTATTTGACTGAGGAGGTGTTTTCATGCTTTTGCGCTGAATTCTGTTCTCATTTACATACACCCTCTTCTGCTTCTCTGATATTAATGTTGCTCCTACAGCAGGTTTTAAAGTCTGCCTTTCATCTGCTTATTGCTGTTTTATCAGTGTTCAGTGCAGGCAAATTCTCACTTGCTATTCAAGTTAAGAGCTTTGTGAGGCATCCTCATGTCTGCATCACCAGCCTTTGTGAGGAGATTTGTCCTTCATTAATTATTGCTCTTGGATCTCCCAGCAGAGTCTAAGCAGAGTCTAAGGAAAGATGAAAGAGACCCCTTGCAGGAGTTACCCACAGTTTACATTTACGTGAGACACTGGAACAGGTTGCCTGAAGACATGGTAAATGCCCCATCCCTGGCAGTGTTCAAGGCCAGGTTGGACAGAGCCTTGGGTGACATGGTCTAGTGCAAGGTGTCCCTGTCCACAGCAGGGGGGTTGGAACTGGATGATCTCAAGGTCCTTTCCAACCCTAACCATTCTGATTCTATGTGCCTTTAAGAGATGTGTTCATCCTGTTAAGTTTTAATGGCTATAGCCATTCTTTCTACAGACCCCCATACCAAAACCGAGCACTTCAAACAGTTCAAAAGTCTTTGGTCATTTTCAGTCTATTTCTACACATACATACGGGATAAAAGCTCCTCAGCTAAAACTATCAGAGAACATCAGCCACTTCTTCCACATAGATGTATTTTTCATCCCACTCCTGAAAAACCCTCCTTCACCAGGGCTGAAATTCTGGTCCTGTAAGAGCCAATTAAGCACTTTGCTGCTGACTTCAGTAGGGGCCAGATCTCTGCCCAGATGTTCTTCCTTTGCACTAACATCTTCCTGCACTCCTGGGCTCCTAGTACCACTTTGTTCCACTCCCGTCTCACACTTCATTCCTTGTTTTCTCCCTGATTGACAAACAACTATTTCTGGCAAGCAACGGAAGTGGCAGAGGATGCTTGCTAATATCCTTGCCAGATGATGTTTCCACACAAGTGGGTCAGTGTCGTGACTCGCGCAATCATTCTGGGGCATACTGTGCCTTCATTCATGACAACAATTGGGCTCTCAAAATCCCTCACATAAAAAATAGCCGGCAAAAGCATCCCGTTATCTCTCTTTTTTGACTGTGTTAGCTGGTACAGACTACCCTGCTTCATCCACTCTGTGCACTGGATACAGCTATGTGAAGGTTTCAGTTCAGTTCTGCAATTGCTTTTTCTGCTGGGTCTGATCTAATTGCTGTCAGGATGCATAGCTGGCACTTCAAGTGGTAATGGGAAGACCCAAGAAATGATTTTGAGCCTTAAAGTCTCTTTAGGACAGCTTCTTTCCCTTCCCAGAAAATTTGCTAAGCTTCTAAAACTTGCAAAAATAATTGGTCAGTGTAGAGGGAACTTAGACTGTAATACCAGTGTGCTAAAAATCAATCACTGCACACACTATAGCATCACTTCAATAGATACAGCTTAGCAAACATTAGATTTACAGCCATGCTTTTGCCAGCTTGGTCTGCAGAGTTGAATTCTTCAGCAGTCCTCAGGACTTTCCTGGACTATTCTTGGGCAGATAGATCTCATCTGCCTCCTTTTCCAATCACAATAGCCTCTCACATACAGTCCCTTGACTGTATTTGCCTTCTCTGGTGTTTGGATCTTAGCCCTTCTTTTAATTTCCCTGAAATTCTGGGTCAACCACTACTTGAAAGACAGAGGGGAAAAAAACCCCAATTTTCAGGGAATTGTCCTAAAAATTGATTGGTGGACTTTCAGACAACTTAGCCTAATAGTTAATTCAAGCCCAAGAGTTGCAGAGGTGGGAGTAGTTTTTGAGGACTGACAACTCCTGATTAACCTCTTGCGTGAGTGATGCTTCTCAAAAGATAAAGGATAATAGTGCTGGCTGTTACTTAGCATCTTGGATTCCTTGGTGTCTCCAAATGGTGATCCACACACTTTGATGGCTCTTGTTCAGTCTCGCTGTTCCTTGCTTTGGCAGGGCTGGAGGTATGTTATAGGGCAAATGTCAGAGCAGGTACGACTTAGATTACTGTTGTCATTCCCAGTTTGTTTCAATTTGTGGATTGGTATGACAAGTTAATCTCTTTATTTTGGTACAAAAAGCAGCTATGGAGATGCTGTGAGCTCCTAGTTGGACCACTTCATTGTTTCCCTGGGACCAGCTATAACTGTTACAGGTAATTTGAGTGTGTAATGGGTGTAATTAAACAGACAACTCTTAGCAGCTGATTTCTATACCTGGCAAATCTTTGAACTGTGCCAATTAGGAGGCACAATATGTGCTGTACCCCTGGCAGGAGTCAGCAATAAATCTCCAAGGAAACCCTCCGGACACAGTGAGTAAAAATTTCTGGTCATGGACTATTGACACACTCAAAGGTACAATGCTGATGTGACGACCTTGAGTTGAGACCCAATGTGATGAAATCAGGAATGTGAAATTTAAAAGGAAGATAGCAATTTTCAATACATAAACATGGAAGGATGCCTTAGAGAGTGATTAATGTGGCATCCCATTAACTTTAAGTACTAAAGAACATCTGGCATATTTCCCCCTTGACTGCAAATTTCTGAGCACTGGTGTTATGTCATCTTACAGTATTCATTTTCTTCCCGTCTCTATAAATCATCTCAGCAATTGTTGTTCATATGAAAGTAATTATATAAATGCACTTGATTAAATTAGCTTTCATCTAGTAGTTATTTTGTATATGGGTATTTCCCTTCCAAAAATAACTCAGAGGAACCTATGTGTTAGGTTTGTGCCATATGATTGAGATTAGAGTCCCTCAGCACTGCTAAGCCAGTACATTTCAACATACCTAAGGCCCAAATGCTATACCTAGGGTCAATCCACTGGGCCTTTCTCACATAGGTACCTTGGCAAAATGTTGTGCATGGGGCCAGCCAGCTTCCTGAAATGTTAACGAAGTTCTAGAAGCTGGCATTACTCGTTCAGGTTTTGCTGATTTGTATTACCCTCAGAGGCTTCATCCTTTCAAAACTCAGTCAGAGAATGACAAAGACCAGACTGCACAGCACAGTGACCTTGGGCTCTCTCTTCTGTTATCACGTCTTGGTGCTTTAACACTGAGCAGATTGGGTCCAAGTGTAAGAGGATAAAGTCAGAGTGATTAGGGATTTGTCCCATGACTTCAGCATTGTTGGATCCTCTTGAATGCTTTAAAGCCCTCATGAATTATGGACACAACCGTGTATGCCAACACACACTTTTGAAATGTTAATTTTTTCGATGTCTTGCAGTTGATTAAACAAAACAAAATAACCCATAACCTCTAGGAAAGTAGTAATATAAATTAGCCTCTTTATGACTTTCCCTGGCTCCTGCTGCCACAGCGGGTGTGAGGGGTGGTTCCAGATCCTCACAGCCCTTTTCTGACCATACTCAGCATCCAACCCTTTGTGTTGCACTATGGTCATTCACATTGGAGCATTACAGAATAAACTTCTCCTACCAAAAATATACCCACCATTTAAAGCACGGCCCTTTCTCCTCAAACCTGTTTTGAAGAGCAAAAGAAGGAAATGCCTTTTATAAAGGGTTGATCACACATCACTCCAAACTACCCACTCTCCTTGCTTCAGCATCAGCTGTTTTCCTGTGGCAGGCTGACCTGACTTCACTTGGGTGCTAGACAAATCTCAGCTTGCAAGAGTTTAGATTCTAGCAATTTGCCCGAGGAAATAAAAGGTGGAAAGAAAAGAGACGAACATATCAAACATGGGGTATGGTACCACCAGTTCCTCACTGCTGCACACACCAAAGCAAGAATGACAGAAGGCAGGAACATAGGAAACGAACAGCGGCTCATTCTCTCCACAGGCTCTTGAAGTCATTAGTGCTCTGCTGTATTCACAGAGTGGCAATGGTTACAACATTGCATTAAGCTGAAAATAGTCCCACACTGTGTATTTTTGAGGGTATCTCTTATTTTGGAGTGGTAGGGGCTATCTTTGACCATCTCAGGCCAAGCGTACTTCTTAATAGAAACTGCTTCTGAAGTGCCTGAGTTTCAGGTTGTTCCCTCACACAGGCACGTGTTTTGGTTGCCCGTTGAAAATGCAACTGCTTTGACCTCTTTAAGGTTTCAGGAACTCAGAGACCAGGTAAAACTAGACCAGGGGGGAGCTGCCCATCCCACAGAGCCACTCACTGGCCTTAGCAATGTGGTACAACAAGAAAACATGGGAAATGCATCTCAGATAAACATAGACCATCTGGGGCCTTTTTTCCCTGACTAGCCTGGGCTTACTCTGCATCTCAGCTTCTCACCTGAAATGTGGGGAGAATGGTACTGCACCATCTCCCAGCTGTGCTATAAGGATGTAAGCGTTTCAAGCCTGTGCCGTATTCTGGGTACTGGTTAAATATATACCTTAATGTGCACCAGGCAGAGAGGTTTATGGTTTCTGTGTTTTTTTCACTATAGCTGGAGTCAAGGGAAATACCCTGATTTATCTTATCTGTGTATCACACCACTTCAAATAACAGATGCAACCTTTGGTATTTCTCAGCTTCAAATAGAAATGTTTTTTAACACTGAACAGGTTCTGAGATCCAGAGAAGGAAGGGGTTTTCTTATTCTTTAAGTCATTTTATACAAATCAAGATCTAGTATCAACAGTGTAATTAAGCCCTGTAAAGTTAGGGGAGATAAAAGTTGAGACGAATTACACATTTGGAATCCTCAATTAACTTCTTGATCCCTAGGTCATCCAGAGCAGGTCATTCACACCCAAACAAAATACAACATCACCATCCCAAAAAGTCACATGAAATCCTACTGATAGGAGACAAGATTAATAGTAGCGAGCAAACATCATAATAGGTTTGGTTTGAATAAGCATGCACAAAATTGGCTGCTTATCTGAAATGTGTCCAAATTACTTTAGCCTAAAAATGTAGGAATAGGCTTTGTGAGGTGACTTGCTCCAGCTTTTTGGTTTATTTTTTTCTTGTAGCTCAGTGAGGAGATGGCATAGAATTTCATCCTACATCCATTTATTTCTTAAAAATAACTTATTTAGAAGAGACAATGTGCTATAACAGAGCTGGATAATGCAGGGGTTTTCACTTAGTCTGCACTATGTTTAGTGCACACAAACCCCTTCTATTAAAAATCATTTTCAAGAATGCAAAGCTATGCACTTGTACTAGGAAATGCCCTGATTAAAATCATCCACATGGCTTCTGTTCATCCCATTTAGAAGCTAGATTTTGTGGTGGTCCGTAATCCCCCAGTGCCATACAGCCTGTGTTGTGCTCTCCCTGGATGTGATGGATGATGCTCACAGTGCTGTTCGGTGTGTGGTCCCGCACCTTATTTACCTCACACAACTGCGGGCAGAATCATTCATTTCTCCATGAGCCTTCCTGTGGACTTTAAAATTGTCAGTGAGCTGCTTCACAAGCATTTAGAAATACCTTTTCACAACAACTCTTAAAAATGAAAAGCCATTTAGGCCCTTTCTACGCGTGAGGAATGTGATGCAAAAAAAGAAATGGAGGTGAAAATGTTTCCTATGGACTACAATTGCATCTTTAAGTGTTCGACACTTCTGCCAGTCAGACTGAAGGGTTTATGGACAGAAATCAGAAAATGGAGGGTAAACAATCCCTAACCCTGCCAGAGCAGAGGGGTTGGGGCTGTAGGGAGGGTGCTTACTCCGTTTTTCTCTGTGAAAAATGCAGGTTTGAACCAGCTACATTTTTTTTTGCATAGTGTTTGCTGCTGGGTTGTTGACTTTGTTGTGGTTTTTGTTATCTTACAAGGTCATTTTCCTATTTCAGCTTCAAGTCTTGCTCAAAATTTATCAAAGAACAATAAAAATTGAATGAAAATAAATGTGATTAGTCCCTATGCCTGTTGACAGCTGTGCGTGAGAAGGCATCACACTGAGGTCCTGGGCATGGAGGGGTGGGCTGGAATTTCTCCACAGCAGCCCCTAGGTTGTATTTTCCCCAATTCCCTGCCTCACTGGGAGCAACTTTTCCAGCTTTCTCAGCCAAGGAGGACATTCAGGTGGGACAATGAGTACACTGCTGGATCCTGCCACAGGAACCTGCTCATGTGGGTCGGTATGAATGAATCCCCTGAAACTCACTGCAGTCCCCTGCTGGCCCTCAGGTTTTGGTCCCCTGAAAACCAAAGCAGATGAGGAGCAGGGATAGGTGCAGAGCAGCACCTTACCAAAATCGTTCACTAGATCATGGTTGCAGCATGCCCCAGAAGGAGACCCAGATCCCTTCCTTCAGGTGAGCATCTGGTGCTCCTTATATAAAAAGGGGCAAATTGCCTGGTCATCCAGGCCAAAAATTGCATGAGTTCAGTGCAGGCTTGAGAAGGGGTGCCTGTTCCTCACTCTTCTCCCAGTATGCTGATTATGGCATTTGCCTATGCAGAGACTCTGCTTGCACAAAACTGGACTTCTAAAGTTTGAAATCAGTTCAGGAGAGTTGGGCAGAGCTTTGTTACTCTCTACAGCAGAGGGCATGTTTGTTTGCAAGACTGTCTCAGGACCAGTTTTTCACACAGTGAATGATGAGGCTAGGAAATAAATATGGGAGAGGAAGGGGAAGTTGCCAAGATGAGGCATTTTCTTGAGAAGTTGAAAGCTGGGTTTATACAATTCAGAGCACTCTGTCCCTTTTTTCCAAGACAAGAAAAATTCCAGGAGAAGGATGGTGATTCTTCCTTTTGGCGGATCTTCCTCCTGCCTGGAGCAGTCCCTCTGCAGAGGGCCCATCTCTGTTAAAGTAGGTGAAGTGTGTTGGCACTTACTGCAGGAGGTTAATATTTGGCAGCGACACCAGGCAGACTTTGTTCTCAGGGATCAGTGCTGTTGGCAACATGTATGCTCATTCAAGACAGCTGCAAAACAAACCCCATTCCTGGTGGCTGTTGTTACTATGAGAATGTAAAAGCTGCTCATCTACCACGGGTAGGAACTGGTACTGGAAGACTTGCGCTAAAAAGAGCACTGTGGCAGCATTAGCAACACTGCCTGCACAGGCTACTGCTAAAGATGGTTTAGACTTTTTCAGGATGAGCTGTGATTCATTACATGGATGTAAAGCTTCATAAGTAATAATAAAAACAAATCAAATCAAAACAATATCCTTTTACGTGAAAGATGCTATGTGTTTTACTGCTTTGTAGAGAGGAGTTCTGTAAGTCAGGATGCTTTGCAGCACCATGAAGGTGCAGTGAGCTTCAGCCACTCACTGAGCTGTTTCACAGTATAACTGCTAGGAAAACATGGCACATCCACCCCTGATGTCACTTTGCTGTCTGATTGGCAACACTCCTGGGATGAAGTTGCCCTGGTGAGTTTAAACAGACTCCTAATTGTGAGTCAGAATAGGAATGGATGCAGAGGGGTCCTCAGACTGAGTGCATTGCTATCCTGGAAACCACTATAACACAACATGGTATTATCCTGTGCAATTTTCAGGTACTGCACCTCAAAGAGAAGAGTCAGAAACACAAAATATGTTTATTTCCATATGCAAGTAACAGAATATTGCCTTTCCTTGATATATATACAGAGGATATAATGCATGGCAATACAGTATGGTATTATGCAAAATGACTTACACTTGGGAAATGCTGTATCTCTGTTTTTCTCTTTCCTGTATGATTTTTTGTCAGGTCATTTCTCTGCAAGCAGCTGAACAGAGAAGCTGGCCGAGCAGCCAGGGGAAACAGAAAACATACATTAATAATGCTGATAATGCCATCATTAATGTCTATCACTTCCAATCTCTAGCTCAGTGCGGTTATCTAACAACTGGAGGATGAGTGATAGCCTGGTGCCATGCAGCATACAGCCTTTGAAAAGCAGTGAGGCAAACCTGGTACCTCTGAGGGGAATTAATGGCAAGTTGATGGCAGCCAGGAACATTGAAGCAGCAGCTGGAACAGCTGTTGCTGATGTTCTCCTGTTTGAATCTGTTCTGTCATCCTGCCTAAGCCACACAGAGGCTGCCAATGCATCCTGCCCATGCAGAGAATCTGACTGCTTTGCTTTGGCTGGCTTACCTGAGGTGGGTTCTTTGCCTTGAGCTGTTGCCTTGTTTTTTTGAGGCTTTCTTTGATTAAGCTGGTAGTTGGCTTTACTATCAGCCTTCTTCCTAGTATCCTCTCTTTTGTCTCCTCATGTGAGGTTATAATAAAAGCTATCCATAATCCTTTGCCACAACAGAGTTTAACTTTGCCCCCCCCCACCGTTTCACACCTCCAAAGCAATACTGAAATGGGAAGGGGAGAGCAAGGCTTAGCTGAGCCATGCCAAACCAATTCTGCCAATCACCCCACGGCAAGACACTTTTTGGGGGAGGATACAGGTGTCTAATCCTAGCAGCAGAGCTACACTTAATGATCAATAGAAAAAAGATGGAACAAAAGAGCAGATTAGAAGGTTTAATGAGTTACACAGGGACAATGTTTTACTGGGAGAAGAGAGGCAAGGAGCAGCTGCAGCCTTCCACCCACATGTTCCTTCATGGTTTCTCTCTCCAGGGAATTGCATGGTTTTGCAGAAACTGCTTTCATGAGGTCAGCGTGAGCACTGGGCTGTAAAGAATTGCCCTCCTCACTGCTTTCCTCAAAAGAGCAGGACTAGCGCTTTCCTCTCATACTCAGGCTGTGTAAATCCAACCTTACTCCACGGAAGGTAACTGAATTCTACAAATATAGGGAAATAGGTTAAAATATCTCAACACTGATGATCACATCATCCCGGGAATTGCTTCAGGAGCAAGGCTGACTACAGAAATCTAATTGCTAAAGTGCAAGGGATGTAATGATGTACAACAGATACAAAAATACCAGTGGCTCAATGTATAATAGCCATTTTGGTAGCAGAACACAGATTTTTGCATCCCACTGAAACCTCAGCTGACATATAGGAAGCTTTATGGCAGGGCTTAGAGGAAATTTTATAAAGAGTTGAAAGTAGATTTTAATTCCCTGTAAAGCAGTGCCCTGCTCTGGGAGGTTAGCCTAATTGTCTAGTGCTCTATGTGTTTATGCAGCAACATAATGTCATACCATGTCTCTTGTGGCAATGCTAATATCACAAAAACTTTTCTATTAGATTTGCAATTATTGCTGCATTATGCTGCTCCTAGAGAGCCCAAGGCTGGGTCAGGGTGCCACTGTCTTAGGCAATATGGAAATGTGTAGTAAATTACCATCCTTGCTCTCAGAATGTTTATAACTAAAATTATATTGTATTTTCAATTTATATTTCATTACAGTGTATTGATATATCAGTTTCCATCTCAAAGACTCTGTAAGCAATTCTCATCACATGGTGTAGTCACAGTGCAGGGTAGAAGACTGCAAGTGTTAAATATTTATTATGCAGTACAACAGTGAAGAGATTTTTGCTCAAGACAGATGAGTTAATGTTTTACTTAGGGCGAGTGCTGAGGGAGGATGAGTGTCCATACAATCCAAACAAGAGCAGAGTGTTTAATGTCTTGCTTGAAAGATTCATGGGTAATAAACTACACAGTTTCTGGCTTCATCCTACAAATACGGAAATGATCCTGCTTTGTTATGAACATTAGCTACTGCAGTCACACAGCCACTTGGCCAGCATAACTGAGGAGCATCCCATTCATCTATTTCTCCCTTCCTCTGCCCAAGTACATGACTTTCTTGCTAGCACTGCTGAAGTTAAACAACTCTCAGCATTACCAGTCCAAATCCCTGCTCAGTGGTTTACGTAACTGTGCTTGTAAAAATTGGCTTAAAATGCTTTGTAAGCTGAACCGTTCAAGGTCTATTACGTACAATGGTAGCATTCTGTATTACAACAAAACAGTTCTCCTTGCAATCAAAGCTGTCAGGGTTTTGTTGTTCTTATTCCTCGCTTTGAAAATTAGGATGAAAAAGCTCCAAACAATCATTGTAGGTGCCACACACAACTGGTGTGAAAAAACAGCACTGCTGACACTAGTGGCATCATTTTCTCAGGTGAGTAGAAAGCATGGGCACTTAGCTGAAACGCATTTGAGCTGAGCAGACTGTTTTGTTAGTAGCAATGTTACCAATGGAATCTGCGCTATTGTGTACAGTGGCCTTCAGCAGAAGATGGAGTTTGGCTTTCATATTCTGTTTTTCCCATTGTGGAGCAGGAAAAGAAGTAATCCGATCCAGTGTTTCCTTGGAATATTTCTGGATGACAAACAGATAGATAGAGTTTAGGCTCACACCACTCCTGGAGCTGGTGTGAAGCATTCTACTTCAGGCCTTAAGTGCCTGATGCTTACGACAAATGTGAAGATACATGGCAATTTGCATTAAGATTCCCACAACCCCTGCTCCCTTCTGTCTTCTGCCCATCTCTGCTTATCTCAGCATTTTCTCTAGCAGAAATGCTGATAATGTTAAACTCATCCAGACACATGTGTAATGGTTATAAAAGGCCCAGCAATTTGCAAGTGCAAAGGACATGTATGGTGAGCAGGCATCACTGACCTGACATTTACTATGCCCACATATGGATTTAGTGTCAGTGTCTCTTCTATAATAGGGTCAGCAGAGGGAAGTAAGGATGCTTTAAAAGCAATGGTCCTCCTCTCCTTACCTTGACACCTTAAGCAGGTGTGTACTTAAGAGGTAGATGCTCTGAGCTTACCTTCTAGAATCAGAAATTTCATAATAGCACAAGAACTCTGTGAGGATGAGCACATAGAATCATAGAATCGTTTAGCCTGGGAAAGACTTTAAGATCATAGAGTCCAAGCATTGACCTATCACTGCCAAATCCACCCGTATACTATGTTCCTAAGTGCCATGTTATGTTCCAGGCCAGCAAGTGACCTTGAACATGAAACCCTCATGTCATGGTCAGAAAACCTTGACTTGCAGTCCTTGAATGGAAATAAGGAGTCTGAATTACAGTAATTGTACAGCCTATTAGGAACAGTGCATTCTCAGATACCCATAGCATCTCACTCTCTGTTCATTTGTCTCATATTTTCTGGGGGGAAAAAAACAAAGCCAGCATGCCAGATTTCTCATGCTGCTTTGTAATGTAACTATGTAGTGTATTGTACCTTAAAAGTTTCATTTACTTATTAACCATCAACACCAAATAGTGTTCTATATGGCACAGTAAATGACAGCTGGTTTTCAAAGAGTTTGAAGAGTTAATGGTGGGGATAGAGCAAACAAGGTGAAAAAAATGTAAGACCAGTAGTTGTGTTTAATTTAAATGTAATTTTCCTTCTTTTGTGCCTTCTCTTGATACATTGGGAATATCTTGTTGTGACTGAAGTGTGTTTTTAAGTGACCTGGTAGCCTTTGGACAGAGTAAAGTGTCAGGAGAGGTTGGAAATTATAATCTCTGGCTCTTATTTCCCAGTCATCCTGCAGAAGAGTCAAGATCATGGAGAAGGAGGCCCAGCAATGTGGCTGAGAGGAGGAACGGGAGGAGAAGACTGTGCTAATGCTTGATCTGACAGCGCAAGGCAGATAACCCCACTTCTTTCCATATCCAGTCCTTCCTTTTCTCTCTGTCCCACCTCCTACTGATGATCTTTCTGTTCCTTTTCTTGTTCTTGTTGCTGCAACAACACTTAGATGCAGTTCATGGCTCCTGCCTGTTTGTTTGCCATGTGGAACATCATTTTGTTCAGTTCCTGTGCAAGTGTGTGACCCCAGGGCTGCATTTATGACACTGGAACTTTGAAAACACAATGGTAATCGCATGTCATTTGGGCTCCAGTTGGCATCAGCTCTGTCTTCCAACAGGAGAACGGGTCATACTGCACTGTCAATGCACTTGGATGAAAAATGGTTTACCTCTTCCACAACAAATCCTAAAAATCTGTATTTTTCTCTTGCTTTGTGTCAGACCAAAATTTATCAATTTATCAATTTTGATTAGAGTCAGCCTTCTTCCTTAACATCCCGAAGTCTGAGGCATTCATCTGGGATGGTGAGACGCCAAGTGCACAGCCCCTATGTGTTTTACATAGGTTGTGCTGACTACAACTAAAATTTGCTTTTGTGTCTGTGCTAAACCTTGTGCTATGCTACCGACTGCCCTGGCTAAGACTGCCCTGACTTACTTTCCTGATGAAAACATGAGAAACAGTGAATTTCTGCAGCAATGAGCACAGGGATCAGGGAGCTGGATTAATGGAAAAAACAGTTTATGAAAAAAATTTCCTGAAAACAAAAGGTGTCACATTCTTTAAAATAGTTGAATATTAAAAGTTTCTAAATGCCAGTATTCAAAGTACTGCTTTCCCTCAGAAAGCTCAAATTGAGTAGATGAGCTTGGCTCTGGTCTTATGGTGAAGTAATTCAAGTAAAATGTCCGATTGTACCAGCAGTCACTAGAGTTAGCAGATCCCATTTTCTTGATCAGATCTGGGCCAGATGAAATAATATTCATTCTATGTGTGGCAAATGTTTTCCATGCAAAAGGTGGGTCTGCGTACTCTTTTAACCCAGCCTGCCCTCTGTATACTGCCAGTTCAGGCCCCATCTCATCCCTCATGCCTGCATTTCCAGCTCTTTACAAAAACCTTTTGCTAAGCCTTTCCTCCTTTGAAGGAGTAATTAGCTCCCACCAGGGAGGAAGTCCATCCTGCAATACATTGTTGTTTTCTTCTTCTTTTTTTCCAGCAGGTACAGCTGTTTTTCAGTCTGATTGAAATGCTGTAAATGGCCCTTCACTCCAGACGGCAGAGAACTTTCTCAGCAGGAGGTAAGGCAACCAAGCTTGGCTGTTTGCTTTGTAAAAAACCTCTATATCCTTTTGCCTGACTGCTTAATTGTTTTGGAGTCCTTGGCAATTGTCTTTGTTGCTGTGTAATTGATGGTTAATGTTGACCCACCAGCTTCTGAGTTAGCCTCATTGCCCAATACCAGGGAAACCCAGCACACTGGTGAGAGGAGCTCCAAGGGTGCTCCTACTGCAAGAGCAGCCCATTGTGTCTTTCTGTCAGACAGAGTTTGGACTCTGTTTTGGTTTTTTTCTTTTAGACAACTAGCTTGAATTCAATCCATAGAGAGCATGAGTAAAAATCACTAGCATGTGAGGGCTTTTTAGTGGCCCTCACTAAGATCCTAGTTGTAGGATCTTGCCCTGCTGCTGGCAAATAGATATCATTGGTTTTAAAACTGCTGCTGCAATTTGCACCCTTTGTTGATAAATTCAACAGACAGGCTAACGCTGAATGGATGTGAAGATCAAACTGCCTTCACTGTATCAAGGTGAATGGATGCTGGTACAGTGCCAGGGTCCTTCTCATGCACTTTTGAAGCTGGAGCTTCAGTAAATGGAAGACTGCTGAATTAGTCTCCCATGATGCTAGAATTCATGTCAGTTATTTCATTGAGATGTTTAGCGTGCAGTACAGGCACAATTTTCACTTAGCCTTTCTCCATCAAGGACCAAAATGCAAGGAGAGGGGGCTCATGGTCAGACATGCAGGTCTCTCCCTGTGTGGGAAAGGCCCTCCTCAAAGAGACCAGTCAAGAGGAAATGAAGTGGCCCTGCTTCCTGCTTCAGACACAGCTGCTAGATGGACCTGCTCACGCTTCCTTTCCAAATCACTTCTTAATTAAGGTTTAATAAGCATTGTCAGGTTTAAGAAAAAAATCCAGCCATTTTGGGTATTTGTCAAGGACCATTGAGCTCTTTCTAGTCCTGTCCCAGTTATGAATTGAGAAAATCATGCCTTACACTGTATAAGCAATGCATGTGCCTCCCAGGATGGGGTATTTAAAAGGATTTTCACTTGGTGCTCAGGCTCACAATGGAGTTGCGGCGGTTCCAGAAATTTCTATACACTGGTTCATACATTCTTTGCCTGCTCCAAATGACAGTCAGAGCAATTTAGCTTGAACATCTCTCTGCAACTACTGTAGCTCAGTTGATGGTGCCACTTGATGATTTGCTGCACTTTGTCTTTATGTCTCAGCCTTCAAGGGTGGTAAAACAGCATCAGATACTTATAGTACAACCGTTCAGGAGTTTATGTCTTCATTACATTTTGCTTAGCAAAACCAGCTAGGTATTACAGGGGGTTTCAAGGTAAAGTTTTATGCAGAAAGTTGGATGAGCCAACAGGGCAAAATTCCCCTTCAGTGGATCATTAACGGTGACAGAAGCTAACCGTATGAATTCATAGCTAAATAGGTTTTTTGCAGGATGAAGGTGGCTTTTTGTGTGTCCCTGGTAATCAGGACACTTGTAAATTATTTTTAATCCAATGAGTTATAGGAGAAGAGTAAAACAATAATTATCGGTCTGTTGCCCCAGGGAATGACTTGAGAAGGATAGGTAAAAGGATGCTTTTTCACTTTGTAAAGCAAAGTGTATCTTTAAAGTATTATATCCTTTTATGATCTAGTTGATGCTCTTGCCTCTGAAAGTTGGTAATGCAACCAATGAAATTACAGACTTTGACACTGTTTGGCACTTAGCTTATGCTGAGACATTCAACTTACTGATTAGACTACTCCACATTATACTTTGTTGATTATCTCTCATTTCCCTCCCTCTGCTTTGCAAGCAAACAGCTGAGGAGTTGTAGGAGCAAGGACAGTGTTGTTTTATTACCTATTATCACTAGTTGTATTATACTTCCTGAAATTATCTTTCCTTCCATTACACATGAAAACCATTTACCAAACAGAATTGCAAACTGAACCACTAAAGGGCTATAGCTGAGATATTTAGGCCCCAGCTTTTATTTTTAAGGGCTTTTACAAATCCTGAAGTAGCTACTAATAACTGTATGGACCGTCACAGTGCCACCGTGGTAAAAACAGCAGTAATCGGCCTTTGTGACTTGCTGACACCAGCAGGATAATCTCTAAGCCCCCCAGTGTACCATATTTCCATGTATGAAGCCTGCGTGCACCTAAAAATGACACCACGTTTGTGGAGCTCCAGATTGAAGAGTGCAGTGGGATTTGAGTAAATATAAGGTCTGTACTGTCATTTATGAAATAAAACTGGGACAAGGAGGGAAAGAGGCTGCTCCATTAGCAAACTTACCACGTGCATGCCCAGTGCCTCCAGACTGACAGCCCGTGGAGGCTAGGCTTTTGCGTGCCCTGCCTCCCCCTTGGGAGGACCTGATGCTCCTTGACATGCTCGTGCACATCTGTGACTCTTGAGTAAAGGGCTAGAAACAGGGTTCTCAGGTTTTATTCCTGTGTGATAGATCCTGCTGGGCAATCACTTTATGTTTAGTGTGAGTATCTATAGGAAACCCTTGGGAAAGAAGATGAGATCGCAGTGTTTCTTTTACCCCGGAACAAACACAATAGGGGCAGCAGTGATGCACAGCATCACTTGCAGCACCTCTGTGATTCAGCCACCTGAAAGCATGAGAGGGCAAATCTGGCTCTGCACCACTAGCTCAGCAGCTCCATGAAAAAACCTGCTGGAGTCCAGCAGGAAAAGGCAACCTTCACCACAATTTTTCAGACCTCCAAGAGAAGCATTTTCTTTTGTGGAACAGTTCTATGCTAACCAGAGAGACCCATTTAAAGCACTTGACACCTGCTCCTTGCCAAAAATAATATCAGAAGGTGGTGGCAAGGATTGTGTGCCAGACTGTTCAAGTGAAGCTTGGCCACTGGCTTAGTTTTGCTCACATCCTTGTCACATGCGGTGGGTACCAAAAAAAGCCAACACTGACCCTGTTGAAAATGAATGAAATGGGAAATCTGAGTGAAACGGGGGAAGGAGCTCTGCTGCAGACATTGGAAACTGTAAAGCACATCCCTTTTTTTTGGAGGCTGGTGATGTCAGAGGAATGCTCTGTGACCTGAGGACTAAGTAAAATGTCACTGGGCTTCCAAATCTGGCAAAGCAAGCCAGTAACAACTGTTTTTCTGAAAACATCTCCTCATGCAATTAAATGCATTTTCTCCAAACTCTTTTTGTGGCAGATCAGCATTGGCATATAAACCAGCTAGCACATTAGTAAACCAAAAAAGCTTACCAGATTGTGTCTGTATATATAAATTTACCTTATCTGATAAGATTAGATGAGTGAGGAGTAAATCTTCTCAAAAAAGGAACTGCCGAAAGAGATTATTTTTTAAATTGCTCCTTTTATACCCTGCTTTTTTGAAATTACTCCTTCTGTACTCTTCCTGCCTTAGCAAATGTAAGGGGTCAAGTCTGAATTGCTTTGGTTTTTTTATTGGCATTGGGTACCATGGCTTGCAGAATGGAGCCAAGTTCATATAGTTATAACACAACATTAAAACCTTACAATTTCAAATTATACCGATTATATATTCAAAATTCCAGGATGCTTTCCAGTGAAACATGAACATGTTACATAAGCTGAATTCCTGAAGCTATAATATTAGGCATCATGAATACCAGCCTCCAAAAAAAATTAAAACCAGGCCACCAAATGTGTTGAAAAAGATGTACTGTATTCCAGAAACCAAATTTTAATTCTGGATAGATGCCAATCCTAGAGCTGTCATCCTGCCTATGAGAGCTGAATTTGCAGTGAGGTGTTTAGATGATGACATTGTTTTAGCAGATACATAACGAAATACTGTCTTGACATTATTAATGTGAGTAGAACGACTTGGATCAAACTCAGTCTTGGCTTTGAATGTGCTTAATTTAGGCCTGTCTTTGAGTTCTTTTCACCATCTGACAGAACAGAGAAATAAAATCTTGAGTAGATAAGGGGGCTGTGGTCCAGAGCACTGCACCAGGATGCAGGTGCTGTGCACCAGCAGTAGTGATGGAGAGACAGTGACCCATGTCATGCTGGTCATGCTGTCCAGCCAAAGGGAATCCTTACATCCTTCTCTTCTGCTGGAGGCAGGAGATATTGGTGGCATTTAATATTTTGTACTGACAGCTGCTTTCAAATAAGCAGGGAATTCATTTGGACTGTTTTCAAAATTGACTTGAACGTGGTCCTGCAGTTCGGCTTGGTAAGTCATGCAAGCCTTGTTACCTTCAGGAGACTGCCAGAAAAGCAAACTCCTGCAAAGGAATCAAGTGAGAAAATGCAGCTAGTGGAAAAATAATTTCCGAGTAGCTGTGAAAGTGAAGCAAAGAAGGAAGGGAAAAACAAATGGAAGTGGATGTACAGCCCCTGTACTGCCAAGAGCATCTGCCTGACTAAACTGAGATCTAATGTTCTACCCCAATGCATATCATCATGCTCTCCTTAACTTGAAGCATGTTTTGATTAACCCCACCCCAAAGGAGAATGTGTGGGTTTAAATTACAAGATGGGAATAAGTTCATGAACTCAGGCAGGTTTTACAGAGAGGCCACGAGGTTAACAAAACTCCATGGGACTCAACCATCCCTTGTACAAACATTAGCTAATTGACAGTGACATGTCTCTCTCACTTCTTATCCCACTTCCAGAGCAAGACTGTCAGGGCTTGGAACAAGAAACCTTGCCTTGTCAGCTCAGTGGCTCAGTGGGGATGTCACTTCATCCACTAACTAATGCTGGGGGTTTGTTTGCCATAGAAATGTGGTAGTATAGTGGAAGATATTGAGAAGAAACAGAGGGATGATGAAAAGCTCACTCCTATGGGACTGTTAGGGCTACGCTTTCAGTGAGCAAAAGGGATCTCCATCTACAATCAGCTAGACATGGGCAGTCTTGCAGAGGAGTAAGGCATAGGCATTGTTCTGTGGTAACCTGAAGCAGCCCCTCAGACTACTTTTGTCCCATGGACTCCGCTCACCACCCTTCCTAAGGGGCCCATGGAGCCCCGCTGCCCTGATCTCTGCATCCTCCCTGGTTTGGCATGACTTGCTCACAGTCAGGGAAAGGCAGTAGGCATTCAGGCAGCCCACATGCTCATTTAGAAACGCTATGCTTGGGCATTTGGTCTCAAAGATAACATCAGACCTCATTAAACACTCTGAGCAAATGTTTTCCTTCGGCCCACTTGTCAGTTTTAGGATGACAGAAGCGCATCTTTCAAGCTTCTTGGTAATCCCAATGAGATAACATATGCTGGAGCAGAGGTGGCAGGGGATTTGCAACCCAACACCCGCATGCTTGCTGCTCTTTGAAGAGTGAGCTGTTTTGCTGCAGTGTTTAAAAACGAGAAACACATCCCTGCAACTGGCGACAACCCCTGACACGATCAGGCTCCCAGATCAGATGGCTTTCTCTTTTCCAGATGTTGCAAGGGTGGCTTAGTCACACAGAGGTGTATCCACAACTTCTGGACCCCTGTTTTTCCCCAGACCGTCTCTAATGGAGCTGGAAAGCACCATGTTGTGCAGTTGGTTAATTTAGTTAAACATTTAACAAACTCTTTGTGACTGCAGCTGTTTCTTGCTGGTCAAATCCCACAGGCCTTTTATAAGCAATGTATTCACAGATTTCACTCACTACCCACTCTGCATTGGAAATGCAAGATTCAAACCATTGCACAAGCTTCTAAAAGTCTAGTAACTTATGACAAAGACAAATGCCGTCTGACATTTGCTGTCTCACTGATGTGAGCAGAAAGTGTCATCCAGAAAAGCAAGAGAATTTTCTTCTCTTGGAATTTTCCCTTCCCCCCGCCCCACCCCCCCCCCACCCCCCCCAAAAAAAGACCTCTTTAAAAGACCCTGGGAGTGAAATGCAGATGCATGTTTTCTGTGCAGAAGACCCCAAGGGGCTATAATATGGCTTTTACAAAATAGCTAAGCTGCCCAGGGTGCTAACTGGAAGTACTTCAAAGGAAGTCCAACCTACAGAATTTCCCCCCAAACTGCCCTTTGAGAGATTAGACCTCCTGAAAGTACTCTTCCTGGGTCACACACAGAGGGAATCCAAAACCTCTGCTTGCTTTTGGCTTACAAAAACCAAAAGTCAGCAAATTCTTGATCCTCAGCCTACATTTTCCTTTTTTCCTTTAACTCCTGTACTCCTATTTGAGACCTCAAGCATCACAATAAATACTTCTAAATCAGGATTCATTGCCTGTAAAATATCTGTATACTGTTATATGCTTTATTTAGGGCATATGTAGCTGGAATTACTTTTTCTTATTATTCCTCTATGTATAATTCATTTAACTGACCTATACATATTTATTCTTTTTATTTTATGCCTATGCGGTCTCTGGTTTAGTAAAATAACAGGGCACCTGCCTTACATTAGGCAGACCAGTACTTTTTTCAAAACCAATTGCACTCCTGAGCCTGAGTGTTGCTAACCAATGTAGCAATAGCCACTTCCAGTCCCAAATCATCCTGTCCTGGTCTTTCCAGAATTTCTTCTGCTCAATATTGGGCTTTTCTTTTCTTCAGGAACTAAATGCAGGGAATGCCAGGGGCAGACACATAGCAAAGGCAGCCTCTCTTGCTAAGAACATGAGGTTTTCACCAACACAGCTGAAATCACAATGGCCTTTTCTGCAGACCTTCACCCTGTAAACCTGCAAATAACAGAATGTAATTCAGGATTTCCTATAGGTTGCTTTAGTGGTTTTGCTGCTCATATTTCTCCCAGGTATTGAGGGAGCTTTATTTTTCCCCAGACAAATTAATATGACAAAACAGCAATTGTGACTTGAATGCAAGAATGAATTGTCCAGAAAAGATAGAAGGAAAAATGTGTATGGTAACCTAGCAAGTAATATGTGTCGGTGTCATAAACTGGAGGAAAATGAGAAATAAAGGCCTGGATAAAATGAACTTGCTTTGGTAAAGTCATTTGGAGAAAGAACATCAGAAGAGGCTTTGTAGATTAGTCTTCCACATCCACATTAAATCTCTAAGCTCTGGGTTGGAATACAAATAGAAATGTGTGCACTATTAAAGTGAGAACTATTAACCATGCACAGTTTCAAGACAGAAATGTTATCTTTCCAGCTACAGACTACAGTGATAATCATTTGAAGTCTGGTTATTCCTAGAATGACAGCCAAAAACTTTCATTACCAGAAGTGTAATCAGGACAAAATAATGACGTTTTATATGTAGTTTTTATAACTAGTGAAGATATTACAGACAAGCTTCTCTTAGAAAATAATTGTGGAGCAGCTAGTCATGACATTAAACGGAAGAGAAATGAAGCTATGTTGAGGTTTGAAGGTTTTTTTTTCCGGTACAAACTCTGAGAAATGTGTGGGAATAAGTTAGCAAAGCCAAATGGCCTGGACTGCTCAGGGACTTAAATGTACAAGTTTATTGTTCCTTAAACCTCCAAAACCTTTAATAACTTGCAGCCTCAGCAAAGGGAAAACAGCCCCTTGGAAACACATCTGAACTTAACTGAACTAATGACTCCTTAAAAGAGAGTGTCAGGAATTAGACATGGTTGTGCAAAGAGTAGAAAAATAGATGTAAGAAGCTCCTTTCCAACTTGTAACTGTTCTTCTATGGAAGTGGACTGGTCTGATTTAATATTTTCATGGTTGATATTGGTTCAAAATGAGTTGGTACAAAACAAAGGAAGTACTGATGAAATTCAAAGGTCATCCAAAACTAAGGTCACTGCAGGTATAATGGAGGACCCAGATATCATACAGAGATGTGTAGGTGCTTTTCAGAGTAATAATAGCGAAAGGGGCTGAAATTCACTTGGACAAAGTACTGAAGATTAATAACAAAAATTTTTATCCTGACACATAGGTTCATCACTTGGGAATGGTAACAGGAGGAACCTGCATAATGAAGAGGTAGAAAAGTTGAATTTCACCTTATGTGTCTCCAAGTAAGATATTTCCAAATAGAGTTAGGAAAATATGAATGACAGACTGCAAGATGCTGATAGTACCTTATCTGGACTATCTGCAGTATTCCAGGAGCCAGGCTTGAGGAGACACAGGTTCAAGCAGAAGCATGTGCTGAAAAGGGTTACTAGGATGAGCATAGAAATTAAAGTCCCATCTTACAGAAGAGAACTTGAAGAACTTTGCTTGTTTGCTTTGCTAAATTAAGCCTGAAAGTGATACGACTGCTTTCCATAAGCAAGTAAACAGAAGGGAAAAGAGCTGGGAGCTGAACAATACTGGCAAAAGAACAAATGTGTATAAATTATCCATGAATAAATTGAGGAAGAAAATCAGAAGATTTCTATTCATCAGAAGAGTGAGGTTCTGCATCTGTCTTCTGGTAGGAATAATTAGAACAAAGAATCTCAGCAGCAGCTTTCAAACACCATGGATGGGAATACAGTGCTCATCGTCCTATCAGCAGAATAAAACCAGTAGCCCAAAAGCCCCTCTCTAGTTTGACGCTCTGACTTCTGCTCACATAGCAGAGGTGCTCCTGGGACATTATGCTATTATAGATAGGGAATCAAATATGAAGGAGTGCTAAGGTGAAAATTAAACTCAAGCCTATTTACCTGTCTTACGAATTACTCCCCCAAAAAGAAAATTACTGACTCACTTGGATGCATTTATTTCTTGTTCCGTTTTGTCTGCTGTCAGCAGTCTTTGCCATAGACTCAAGGGGAGTCTTGCTTCACCACAGCAGCATTTTAGTACCAGACAGGCAGTATAAACCAGGTCGCTTGCTTTGTGATCACAGACTGCGAGCACATCTCTCATGGTTTCAGATCTTGTACCATCAGGCTCGTTAAGATAAGTAATTTAACGTTTCTTATCACCAGATCTGAATCATTCTTATTCAGATGTTGGAGTTGTCTGCAGGAATGAGAGACGATTTTTTGTGTTGCTCCCCATTGTTTCTGTCTGGGCACCCACCGGGCATTTTTACCCCACAGGGCATTTTTACCCTGGTTCTTTCTGCAGACTTTCCAGGAGTTTGGCTCTCCCCCAGAGCTGTGGTTGCTGGGTACCCCTGATAGCCTTGGCACCTCTGCAAAGAAGCCAGCCTGAGAAAGGCGAAAGACAGAGGAGTCTCAGGAGAGAGGGAGGAATACCTCTCTGGGGGGGAGAGTGTAGGAAATAAACATTTTTCCCAGGTAGAAATGTGTGGATGACAGATACTTCTTCTCTTCACCAACAATTTTGTTTGTTTTTCTCTTTTAGAGAAACAAACCCAAGTTATTTGCTTTTTAATAGTCACTGAATTGAAGAGAAATAACAGTTTGATTCAAATTATAGGCTTCATTTGGGAAATCCGTGGGTATTTTCTATAATGAAAGAAACAAGAAAATAAAACACTGCCTGTCCAAAGAACATCACTCATGAGTGAACGAGTGGAGCAGTAAGGTATAATTAGGCAGAAGGAGCATTTGAACTAAATTCTGATTCTATAGTCTTGGACACGAATCTCCAGTATCCCATCTGAGCTCTCTGGAGCACAGAGAGCTGTGCCCAACTACGGGCACAGGCACATGAGTGTGTTTGTGTTTCTCATTTATAAATAGTTATACTCTGCAAGACTGTTAAATACAAATTAGAAAAACAAAAAAGCTTGAGTGATTTGGGAGCCCTATGGCTCACGCAGTGGGATCAGCTGGAATCCTTGCTCTGATTAGTGCTCACCCACATACACAGATGTCAAGAGATGCTGAAATGGCCTCTTTGTTAGACCTCTGTATGGCTCAGCTGCTAGGGCACTTCCATGAAAAACAGGGTTGAGAAGCCTGAGTTCAGCTTCTGTCTACCTCCTGGCACGAAATGAATTTGAACCATGATGTCTTCTACCCTTGCAGGGCCTGCTGACACCCAATTAGCCAGAGGAAAGCCTCTCTTGCCTTGTCAGTTTTGCAAACCCACCCTTGAAGCTGGCTTCAAAACCAAAGCAGCTCCTTCCAAAGCAAGCCATCTTGTGCCTCAGCCTCTTATTTTGATCTAAACTATTGATCACAAACCAAATTCACAGATATTTTTAGCCATTCCATTTGCTGGTTTGGGGGATTTTGTTTCTGTCAACGTGTTTACCACAAACATTCCCCAAGCTCCAGCCTCAGGGTTGTTTGGATGTAGATACCCTTCCCCAACAGGCCTGCCCTTGTTCCAAGCTCAGATCCCCCCTCCTCCACTGCTCAAGCTTACGTGGGCTGCCTTTGCTTGCAGAGAGCCTTTTGTTTGTTATCTGCCTGTGGATCCGGAGCTGATGTTCTTTTTCTTTCCATCTCAAAAGCATGTTGTGCAAAGACAGCACTCTGCTGACAAATTAACAGGGGAAAATAGCATTATTTAAGCACAAACATCTCCAACTTTTGTCATGGTGCTCTATAAATACCACACAACAGCATACAGTGTCTGTTCGGATCAAATGTTTGCGATGAAAGGATGTCTGTGAATCTATTTAAAGGGGATTAAGATTTTAGCTGGATAGATTCTGGGTCATTGGTTTAACGTCTATATTATTCAGTACTGTAGTATCTGTCTGCTAGACAGATTGCTTTAACATCTATCCTACGGCATACTGTGCTAATTATGCTTCCCATCCTCTGCAAGGCATTTTCAGATCTGAGCATGAAAAGTCAACACACACACATCCACGTACTGTGCTCCTTTGTGAAGTCCTTGTAGGCACATCCCTCTAACAAGCCATGTTTTTGCTTGCCAGGCTAAACTCTCAGAGGATACAGTAGCAGCCAGCAGCAGCAGCAGTACTATAGGTTGCTATTAAAACAGCATGAGCACAAATATACCTAGAACTGGCCCAATAATTTCATTTTTGCTTTAAGGGTCAGTGAGAATATCAAGGGGGAGAAGATGCTGTAGGAAAGGGAATCATTTTGTGTTAGAACATTTCAACCAACCGAGTATTTTTTGACCTGAAACTGTGTTTGTGTGTGTGTGTGTTGAGATTATTTATTTCCTTGCTTTCTCCTTTCAGCTGTGGGTTGATTTGAAGGAGGAAAAAAAAGGAAGCCAGACAATTCAGTGCAGAGAATACCAGATTCATTCAGGGGGTGGAGGCTGCCTTCCTCGCTGGAGGTGAGGAGGGGGGTAAATCTGCATTTGTCAGATGCAGACTGGATTTCCCACTCTTGCAACACCGCTTCCCTACATGCACACTTGCAAAGGCTTAATTTTCCAGCAAATTTGCTGCTCACTGCAATCACCCCAGCTCTTCCTTTGCCAGCCCTTTTGCATTTCCCAGCCCTCTTGTATGAAGACTAGAGGCAGATGTGCTTACAACCAGCACCCAGCAGCTTTGTCTGCTGCTGCAGAAGCCCCCTGCTCCACTCCTGCCCCCCATGAGATTTCCCCAACAGAAAGGCATGTTCAAAGCACACGAACAACAGACCTGTGATGACAGAAGTGTGATAAATAGAGAATAATGTGTCCTGCTAGACAGAATAATGAGATTACATATGAGCTGCCATATCATATCAATTAAACCATTGGCCCTTTTAGTCTGGCAAATCCATCCTGCCACAGTGATCAGTGCTTCAGGGAGAAGGGTGGTAGAGAAAGGGAGGGCAGGACTGACATAACCTGCTTAAAATAACCCAGATGCTCCCGTTGCTGCTTGCCCAGGCACGATGGGTTCAGGTCCAACACAGGGCAGGGGGGTGCCATTTGGGCAAGACTTCCAGCTGCGCTAGGGCTCTCAGCACCGTGCTGGGAGGGTTCGGGGTTTCTGTCCCAAAAGGAAGGGGCAGATACCCCAGCTCCTTTTGTGAGTTGCATTGATCCTGGAGCCATACGTGCCAGCAGTCCAGGCAGCATGATCTTGTCCTTCTGCTTGGGTATCCTGGCTCCAGCTGATGAGATCCTTCATCCCTCCTGGGTGACAGCTGATAACATCCTGAGCACTCTCCAGGCCCAGTCTCCCTGTGACAAGTGCATACAACATGTGCTTGCCTGGCCTGCTCTCCACCATGACACAGCTCTTCCCCATTGAAGATGAAGTGCCTGCCTTGTGCAAACCTGTCATGGCAAGACCCAGGAGGCAGAAAGTCTCCCAACCCCTCACCCTGCTGACCCACTGAAGCTCTGCTGAAACCTCAGCACCAGTCCCAGGTGCTGATGCAAGGAGAGGAGTACCCCACTGTAATAGTAATAGGGCAATAGTATCCTCAGAGATATGGTGTTCTCACAGAGAGACTGTGAGTTTAATTAGGTATATTTTGGCTATTCATTCAAATAGCTAAGTAATGTACTGCCTTGTAGATGCTGCTGTTGTCATGTACGTGGTCTGACGAAGAGTTTAAATATAGGCCACTGAAATTAATTTTGTTTATAGGGCAATTTAAATCTCTCTCCATGAAATCAGAATTGTACTCCATCTGACCTGTGTTGGATGGGTATGTATTGCGCTGACTGTCCCCCAGGTGCTTAGCCTAGCAATTGGATGGGATCTCAAACCTTTCTTCTGCCCTTTCTCCAGCTGCTTTCAGCACATCTCTTGTTCAGAAAGGTTTAGCTGACTGTTCCAAAAGCATTTAAAGAGAGAGTGAAGTCTGTTTCCCCATCCTTTTCAATGTTATGGCTGGATTAACTGACACTTAAGAAGACACAAGCTCCACATGATGCTTTCCCTGGGCTTCAAGCAATTTCAGTGTCTCTTTTGTGTGCAAGTTCACTAGTGGCTCTGAGGTAAGCTACCGCACCAAATCTCTCCACCAAACTCATCTTCTTGCCCACCTGCTGTGAACTGGCACCAGCTGAAGGGCCTGGGAAGACGTGAGCAAAGGAAATAAAACAGTGGTGCCAGCAGAACTGGTCAAAAGCTCCAGCACATTTGACGAGGTGACTCCAAGTGGGCCACTTGAGACCAACCCTTATGTCACCTCTGGACTCCCTGAACCATGATGTGCAATTCTCCATGCTTTGCCATACAGCGGGTGCCTGTCACTGGCTTCTCCACTGTAATCATTGGTACATTGGCCATCAAGGTCCCTTTGCCAAGTGAGACATGGGGCCTGGTCCCTGCACCCGTGTTTTTGGGCAGAAGTAAGTGTCTAGCAGAAGCAAAGATGCAGAAAGCAGAGGGGAGCGAGGAGTACTCAGAAGATAAGGCAGCAGAAAAAGAGTTGAAGTATAAACAGATTGGAAGCGACCTGCAGCAAAGGGCAAGAGAAGAAAGATAAAGGGAATCAAAGATAATTCCTAAAGGAAACAGAAGATGAAAAGATCAGTTCTTCCAAAGACAGAAAAGCATTCTGTTCACGTATAGCACCACTTCTCGGTGGGTTAGCTGGTGCTGGGGACAAAGCTCTCACTCCCTAATGCAACATGTAACTGAGCAAAGGTTACCACTACATGGAAAAGATGCAAAAATGACATTGGTTTCTGAGCCAAGGTTGTTTTGCAACCTGAATTGACAGTATCACTTTAAAATTTCAGTGTTATTTTCTGTGTTGCTTTTTAAACGCAATTCATAGAGTTTTAAAGGTAACCACTGATTATAATAAAAGCAGAGTTGCAATGCATTATTTTTTACCTGGTGAGGGGTGGTACAACGGAGGGAATTAAAAACTGCGGTGATTGCTGCCCGGAGGGTGGCAATGCTTGCTGGGTTTGGCTGTCCCAGTTTATGGAAAGATATTCCATTAACATCAGAGGTAAGAGAAGTTATTTGGGTTAGATCAAAAGTTTGCCTCCTTATCCTGCCTCTAACAGCAGCGCACAGCAGTGTGGGGAAATAGTGGCCAGAAAGGAGTGATTGTTCCCTGGCATTCCTCTTCAGCAAATCAACATACTTCTGGCGGTGCAGCTCATATGTCATCGTTCTTGTTGTGTAACTAAAGAAAAGTAGAGCCAAGGGCTGCGGAGTGGTGAGGACCTGTGACTATGCTTCAATGGAGCCTAGGAATGGGAACCTGGAAAGTCCCTGGCTCTCCTCCATCTGGGCCAGAGGTTCAGCCTCTACAAAGGGCACCTCAGAGCATCACCTCTGCTGGTAATTTATCTCTGAGAACCAGTATCAGTGCGGAGAAAAATGTGTTTTACAGCACATTTCATACAGTGGGAAAAGGGTGTTTTAGGCCAGGGGTTTGCTGATGTAGCAAAAGGCTGTATCTTAAAAGCGGTCTGTGTCTGGAGGAGAGGCAGAGTGGTGGCGGTGGCCATCAGACGTGAGCTCCTGGGCAGGTGCAGTATCAAGGACAGGGGACCTCCTCAAGACTCAAACAAAAACAATCCAGGGAATGTTTATTTTCCCCTTTGGCAACCAGAGGAACTTGCAATATTTAAGTGCTCAGCAGGAGCAGAAATAAAGGGCTGCATCACGCTCTGGGCCCCGTGCACAGGGAGCAGATGTTTCAGAGAAGTGCACCTTGCAAGAGCCTCCCTCTGATGAGCTTTCAAAAGGATTCGGTTCTCCTCAAGGTGGTGATGCCTGTGCAGTTTTAAAACAGACCACCTCTAAGGTAATGGAGGACGCCAGCGGAAAAATGCTGGCAAGAGACAATTGATTCATCTGCCATGCTCGCTCTCTCCTGTCTTACCTCCCCCCTCCAGACAGAAAGGTCTTCACTTGATTCAGTGTTGTGCATCAAGTCAAAAATGCCTATGACATTTTGGAAATGCCGACAGCTCGGGGAAATGAAGCAACTTGCCATGACCTCAGAGGCCTGTTTGTCCCAGAAGGGATTGAAGCAAAGCCCCGCAACATCACTGGAATTGTTAGTACTCCACTGCAAAGGAATGAGCCTGCTGGGCTGTGGCATGTGCTGAGGCACTGGCTGTCTTGGAGGACTGGGCTTGGAGGCACATGAAGCAGATCGCCCTTAGGGTGAAAGCTCATATCCCAGCAGCATCCCATCTCAGAGGAAGAAGAACTGGAAAGGCTGCTATTGCACTACTGCCAGCCATGGGCACTCGTACCTGGCTGCCCTGGACAGGGAAAGGGAAGAGCTGCATTGAAGAAGAGGCTGAGAAACGTGTTTCTTTTTGCTCCAAGTCTAAGGCTTACTGCCTAGGGGACAGGATGTGAACTGTTCTTTTATGAAATAGTTGTGTAGATGAATGTGTCTGCATCAGTACACTGCCTTGCTTCATTCTGAGTCATACTGCAGGGGGGGCTGGCTAAAGACTGGTGCAGGCAACATTGTTCAGATGCAAATCTGAGTGGGTTCATAGTGGTTTGAAACATTTCACTAAAGCAAAGTTTTTTTAGCTCAAGGCTTTGGTCCCAGGGAAAGACTCATGGCTCTTCATTGTGAATCAGTATTCCCCAAGGTTAGCAGGTAATACAGGTTTAAATGGAGAGAAAATTGTAGGAGCAGAGGCAAGGGCTCTCTGCTCTCAGCCTGGCAGCAGAGAATCTGGGTCCCACATCTAGGAGGGAGCCATCCCAGCCCCTGTTTTATGGGGTTGGTAACTCCATAGGCAGTGAGCTGGGGTGGGAGTTGCAGCTTCAAGCTCCTCACCTGCCTGGTGCAGGTGTGGGACCTGGGTCTGTCATTTTGCAGGGAGCCTATCTTTCCATTATCTGAGCAGGTCTACAGTGGGAATTGTCTTCAAAAGTGGGCTTTTAATGAAAGAAAGTATTTCAGAAGGTACCCACAACCAGATATTTGGCTTGCCCAGGAGAGGACAGGACATGCTCACCTCCCCAGCTGGCTCTGATAAACAAGCCACTCAACCCAGCTTTTTGTTTGCTTTTATCCTTTTGACAGATCTGTGTGCTCTGAGGGCCACAGAGGGCTGGCAGAGACAGGGGTATTCCCACCCCATGGACCCAGGAGGCAGCACTGGCAGCCCTGGGCTTCACACAGCCAGCATCTAAAGCCGAAGTCCTCGGGGAAGGGGGAAGCTGCATTTGACAGCACAGGTTTATTTCAGGGGAGTTTTTCTCCATGCGGAGCTGGAGACAGGCAGTACATTGAATGATGCATAATAATGGCATTGCATCCATCAGGGCAAATTCCTTCCTTACTGTAAGACAGGAGTTGTGAAATTCTGCGTCTAAATTTAGGGACAAATTTCTACGTCAACTAGCTTCTCTGTGAGCATGTTATAAATGATTGCCCTAGCTGTGAGCAGAATAAGCAGTGACATTACAAAAGTCAAATGACTGCTGTGTCTTATCTGTCCCTACCTGACCTCCTTAAAATCTCTCTGAGAAATACAAAAACCTGGGGAATGCATCCAGACCTTCAATGAAAAGCTGCACAAATGAAACTGAATGGAGATACCACCTTTGTCCTGGGCCAACGCGACACCCTGCCATCTTCTCTCTTTTGGGGTGCCTCCCAGTTAGAGTCACAGCAGTGCCCTGTTAGTTGTACGGGCTTGATGCCATGACAGGACATGCACCTGGAGAAGTGCCCTTAGCTGCAGCTGCTGGGTGCTGAAGAGGATGCTCAGGATGTCTGCAGCAGCACCGAGGCTCATCCAGAAGGACCCTCCACCTTGCTTTACTGGGGGACAGAATGAGGGGAAACCTGCTGGTGCCTCCGTGACCCCAGTGCAGCTGCCCAGAGCTGGGAGATGTCCTTTGCCAAGGCACCATCCTCAGTGACAGCTACTGCAAAGGGGCCGGGAATCAGTCTGCTGTATGATTTGATAGAGCAGTCACACCCGTAAGCCACAGGCAGTTAGCATTAACAGCAGGATAGAATAACAGCACATTAAGACTGTTTTTTTTTAATCTGATTGTTCTGAAGCTCTTTCTTTTTTTTTTTTTCGGTAAATGTTTATAACACTGGGGTTGCAACCAGCTTAGCATAAAACTGTTAACTTCTAATACCTTGATTTACCTACCAGTCTGTTTTGCATGGTATGTAGATTTATACTAGCCTGCTATGTTTCCTTTTTGGAGCACTTAGGATTTTAACATCATTAGCCTAACATTTAGTCAGAATATATATTTTATGATCCTAATAAAAACTAATTACAGTGAGATACTCACCTCATAATTCTCAATATGTTGGTCCTTCGAGACATTACACATGCTATTAGCAGACTTGAGGAAAACTAGACACTATAAGATGCAGCACTATGTCAAGCCACAGAATAGATAAAAACCTGAACCTCCCACTCAAATGAGAGATATCATCTTAATGACTGGCCTTTTGGTGTTGAAGCTTTTGTGTATATTAGGAATGGTATGCTATACAGTCCATATTTTTATATTCCTTTGCACTTTGGGGCCAATTTAAACTCATTCTAGGCAGAGATGAGATTTTCTGTTATTTTACCTCTGTTCTCCACCTCTCCTCCTCTCACACCATGTCTGTGGTGCCCTGCTCCCATCCCCTTCCTAGCCCTAAACATGGGGTTCTAAAACTGATGGCTTCCATACAAGGATTCAGCCTTGCCCTGTACTCTGCTACCACAAAGAAGGGAAGAGGCTACCACACAAGCTCATGCGGGGCTTTTTTCTAGGTTTTATTGTGACTGCATTATAAGACAAGGGAAACGGTAATTGCCTTTCATCCCAGAAGTAGATGGCCTCAGAAATTACCCCAAAAGGCCTTGAATCAGTAAACAGCAATTAGATGAGTTCTCTCTGAGGGAGAGAGTGATGTAATGGTAATCTTGAATAAAAAAAAGCACTTGAAAATTATAAGAGCCCAAGCAATTTTACACTGTCACCCTTTCAAATCTGACTATTCATATGTTGCGTTTCAGCTCATTAAAGCTCTTTCACTGGCAGCTAACTGCAAAGATTTATGTCCTTTGCCTCCTCCCTGCTGTTAGGTTGTTAGGTCCAACCCTCCATGCATGTCCCTGCCTTTCTCTCAGGTATCTTGCTTGGCCGTAACCCTCTGCCTGCTTGAACGGTCCCATGGCATGATCAGCTCCCAGTCCTTGCCTACTCTGCAGGCTTGCCCCTCTTCAAGCAGGTGGCACGCAGCTGCCCCAGTGCAGCTGGTCTCTGCCCTGGGGACAGTGGATGCCCTTTAGGTTGGACCTCCTCTGCATGCTTCCATCTTCCTCGACAGCCCATGCCTCTCACCGCCCACAGTGCTCCTGCATCCCACAGCACAGCCCCTGGGTTTCCCTGACCTTGATACCACCTGGCCCCCATAGACAACTAACCCAACCACACGCCTAGGCAATTGATCCCCACTTTCCTAAAATCCTCTGATCTCCACCCAAACTGCCCATCTGTCTCCTCCTCATATCTGTCTTCTGCTAAAGGAACACATCAATGTGAGCCTCTTTGGTAATTCATTTCTCTGTGACCATATCGCTAGCCTTTGACAACGGCAGCTAAATTCCTTGATTGCTCATAGATTGTGTAGTTGGATGTGATTGCTGTGACCATCTGGTCTGATCTCCAGTATAATTTAAGCCACAGGTCCTCTCTGAATTATTTCCTGCTGTCTTTTCTATAAATAGACATTCAAAAATGCCAACTCTTATCTCGCTCTTTCCGATGGTGGAGCAGCCACCACAAGTATTAGCTGTTGCTCTGCTTCTTACTATTAAAAATACATGCTTTATTTCTAGACTGAATTTGTCAGCTTCAACTTCCAGCTGTTAAATCCAGTTACATCTTTATCTGAAGAGACCTCTTTCCCATTTCTGTGCCTCAAATAGATGCTATGATTAATTCGTCTCTTAAACTTCACTTTGTTAAAATTAACCATTTGAGCTCCTGCGTATTTCTGTCGTGTTTTCCAGTCTGGCTTGCTCTGAAATACCTTTAACTAATTTATATTATTCTGGCATCGAGTACACCATGGAAGGGTCCAGTAATATAACTGACCTGTCCTAATTGTTATTATGTGTATTGAAAGACAGTGTTTACTCTTCTGCAGCAAGGATGTTCCCACTCCTCAGGGAATATATCCTACAATATTTAAGAGTGATCCAGCAACCACAGAGAAAGAAAACCTCTTATCTTTGCCCTTGCAAGGTGTAAATCACCCTGAAGACTTGAGACACTTATCAGTGAGATATCCTGCTTCCCTTCTTGTTCCCACACTATTTCCTAAATTACAGCTTAAAAGGTTTTAAATTCTTTTTTCGACAATCATTGAATACATAACCATTCCTAACTCATTTTAAAATAAACTATTATTCTGGAAATACAACCTGTGCTCTTTTCCCCCAGATGTAGGACTTTACAGCTGGTAATATTTCAGCAGGTATTTTTCCCTTGCATCCAGCTTACAAATGATCCAAATCAGTTTGTAGTTATCACGTTTCCAATTTTCTTACTGTCTCATAAATTTTGTGAGGGATTATTCTGCACTTTCTTCCCGATCAGTGGCAATGGTTTTGAATAGCAGATGTACAAAACCTAAGCTTTGTGAAACATTTGCAAAACCATGCCTCTCTGTAAATGACTTTCCATTTACAACTGCATTTTCAGATCTCCAAGTTAACTAGTTTTTCACCTCTCATCCATTATGAGGATTTTGTTTCTTGCTCAGAATGTCAAGAGATACCAACCCAAACATATTTCAGAAGACTGTTATTGAAACCCTATTCTGTATCAGCCAAGCTTGGAGCTTGACTGATTTTTAAAGAACGAAATCACATTCTTTTAATAGAATTCCTTTCTTTTTTTTTCCCCCCCAAAAAAAAGTTTGCACTTATTGTACCTTTCTTATTTCTTTCTTTAGGCAATGAAATCTGTATGGTCTATTTGATTATTCTGCAAAGGATCAGTTTGGTTTAACAGGCCTGGTACCATGGGAACATCTCATTTACCTTTCTTAATATTGCTGTCTTGCTGGCTTCCTGTCAGTGTCCTGGAACTTCCCTGGTGTTTAAAGATGCATTGAAAATTATCATTAGTGATACAGAGAACCATTCATCAGCTCTTCTGAAGCTACTGATTACAAGTTTTCCAGATTTTAGAAGCACAGGGAGAGTAGCTACTGTTTAGCATTATCCTTGGCTAGTTTTGGAAAAGAAGGCATTCTACACAGTTTAGAAAATCAGTGTAGTGTCTGCCTTTTTTCCAAGTACAGAGCAGATACAACTATTGAATGCTTTTTTTGTATTCTTTCTACCGCTGGGCAAGGAAGTGGCTAAGATTCCTTGAAATCTCTGCCCTTGTCTTCATTGTTACTCTCTTTCTGAAGGGACCACCCTACAGAAATGGTGTAATTTATGTGGCCAAACATCAGGGAGATACATGTTTGCTCATGAGGGACAATGTTATGTATCTCATTCTAATGAACTCATGGGTCAGCTTTGTTCTAAAGTTAGGATCATTCCAATTTGGATCCAGAAACCTCCATGGATTTTGTTGCACCAATTAACTTTTTGAAAAGAATTTCTGATGGTAATTTAAAAATAAAAATAAAAAAAGGGAGAGCAAAAATAACATTTCTTTTACAAAGGATCTTTCTGAAATGGTCTCTTTTGATGGTAACTGTTGTTGACCTGCCGTTGAACCTTTAATCATCTATATAGTATGTTCTGTATGTGTACACCATATAATAGTGACAAGTATTAAGTATTCATCCTCTCTGTGAAGGAAAGCTGTCTGAAAAGACTTTGCCTAAAACTTTGCTCTGCTTAAAGCTTTCACTGGCTCAAAATGAGAATTGAAGTTAAAACCAATATAGAATGTAACACCACTATCATTCTTGGATACTAAAGGCAAAAAAATACCAGTCGTTCTGTTAAGTGGTTTTTGAATCATTCTGAAGTATTGCAGCATATGTTCACATTAGGAGCAGTGTTAAGTCACAGAACAGTCTTTGCTTATGGAAGGTTCACATCTGAATTGCTGGGCCATTTGGATTAAATTGCATTTAGCTGCATAGCAGAGCCAATGAAGGTGCTAAGGAAGTTGCTAAAAACCTTTACTGTAGTAGGAGTTTGCTCCACTGTGTGTTTAAATCACCAGCATCAAAATCCTCACACCACTCATGGAAACATGCCTGGTTAAAAGGAGCTATGGATAATGGATTTAATGAACAACTACCCCAACTGAGAATAGCTATTTGGTTGCCTAATAGCCATCACACATTTGTTAAAGTAGACCTGTGAGCCATAAGGAGTTCCAGCCTTGTGATGAGTAGTAGGAATCAGCAATACAGAGATAATGCTGGGGGAAAAAATCCTGATTTTTTTAAATGGATAATATAAAAATATAGAAATATAAAATAATATTCACAGAAAGGCATGCAATGGAACTGGAAATTTCACAAGTTAGTTGAGAGGCAATGTTGAAAAAGCAGATTGTAATGGAAAACCTGTGCAGCTTGACACACAGCTCTAATAACAGCTTGAACACTTGTAAGTGTTGCAGAAGTGTGTGCCTGCACACCTGTACTCTATTAGCATTTCATCTTTATTCTGTTTTCATGCTGGAGCTCCACACAGAAACTCCAGCTGCAACCAGGCTGTATGCTGCATGCACACGCACACAAGTGGAGAGAAACTCTGCCATGATGCTAGCTGAACTAAACAAACAACAGAGGAGTGGAGAGGAGACACCTCAGTACAAAGAAGATGAGAAACTGCTCTGCTAGGCTTACCTCCTTGAGCAGAACCAGGGGTTACACTGCACAGACAATGCTGGATGCTAAATGACAGTCAATGAAACAGATCGTTACCAGACTGACGGAGTTTCTTGGGAAAAGAGCTCTCAGGATAGAAAAAGAAAATCTGACTGGACAGAAGGTTTTTTCCTTTTTATTTAAGCAGTGTCCAGCACAATGAATCTTCCCTCTGTGGTTTTTGTGCTATGACATAATGTAAACGTTTACCACCATTGCTGATCATCATACCTCTAAGCCAACACAGTTTGCAGCAACTGAAAGCACACACCACAAAACAATCTGAGTTTTACACTGCCTGGAGTGCATCTGTTGTTTGCAGGAACATGAAATAATGTGCCTTAGTGGCTTTAAAAGAGATCCAGGCTAAAGGAAGTTGCTCATCCTGCACTGACAGGCAAGAGGCCCGAGATCAAAATATGAATTCAAATTAAAGAGAAAAGCATCTTTCAGAGAGCAAAGTCTTAATGTAGGAGTTGTCCTGGGTGCTGGGACTCCCTTTGGACACTGTGTTGTGGAATTGTACCTGATAAGAGCAGACCCAGACACATATGGAAATGAAGAAAATTGAAGCATCAGGCATACAGACTTGGACTTTTAG
The DNA here is from genome assembly GCF_037157495.1 of Lathamus discolor. Taxonomy (NCBI): domain Eukaryota; kingdom Metazoa; phylum Chordata; class Aves; order Psittaciformes; family Psittacidae; genus Lathamus; species Lathamus discolor. The sequence continues at coordinate 36,339,790 of NC_088888.1, read as the reverse complement.
CTGGACACTTGATAGGGCACAGCTCATCTCTGTTGTAACAGTGAAATTGATGTGGACCTCCCAGAGCCAGGATCTGTGAGGAGCACTCCTGGAGGCACACTCTTTATATATGAGAGCTAGAGGTGTAAGGTCACCAAATGACACAGAAGTGCAAGATGAAAGACGTAAGATCTATGGTGAGAGAGAATACATCAGAATGAGCAGCATCGTAGGAGCATGATGAATTTTGTGACTTAAGTTTTCCTTCACTTGTAAAGACAGTGAGGAGGTTTCAGAAATCAATCATCAGCCTCAAAGCCAAATGGTAATTTTTCAGCATCGTCATCGCTCAGTCTTCTGCTCCAACCATCAGGGGCATCCTTCTTTGGCTACACTTGTTTATGGAATGAGTGCTGCTTTCCAAGCATCCAGGTCTTCCTCCTGCAGTCTGGTAGTGCCTGCTTGACTTTCCACTGAGTATTTCTGAAGGCACATTTTCTCATATAGATATTTGTCATTACTCATATACTAGTCTTAAGAACTCAATCACCATTTTTGTACTTATTTGTAGATACCCACATTTGAAAATGTTTGCCTTTGGGCCTCATGTTTTCTCTAAGAGTAAAATACTATTTAATTTGTCATAAAATTGTGGGGCAAAGTATCTGCAAACATCCTCAGTATTTGAAAGTCTGCAGTTTGCAATATTGCAAATATCCCAAATGTTGAAGAGCTGGGATGTTATATTACTATTTAAAGTGTTGAATCACTTAGGACTTCATGGGCTCTTATAGTTTGAATCAGAAACCTCAATGCTCTGTGTCTCAGACTTGCCACAAATTAAATATGAAGGGCTATGAACGTGAGTGGGTTAAGCCATCATGTAGTGTTACTGTGGAGATAGCTGCTATTTATCATGGCCTCCCACTGTGAGGTTGAAATAGGCAGCCTGAATGTCACATACACTGTATTTGTAATGCTGTTTTAAGGTCATGTCCATGTGCAGATGCTCTAGACAGAGGAACTTGCAAGTACAGATGTGTCTGTTGTGAGGCACTAAATAGATTTTAGATTATTATTTTATAAAAACCATATTTCAGCCAGAAACACTGCTGCAGTCACTCTATCCCTGGCAGCCTTCCAGTCACCAACAGCTGGCAATTAACACTTACACAGATGCCCAAACTTTGTCCATCCAAAGGCTCCAGTGGCGACTTGCCAGGAGCTTTAGGGCTGCACCTATTTTACATAAAATGGAGCAGATTGTGGCTGATTTAATCTTTCCTATGGAGCTAAGGCCCACAAAGGCTTTTGCTTCTGGTTTCTTTGCTGTACCCTGATCGAACCATTGCCCCATTGTGGAATTCAATGGGCCACATTTAGCCTCAAGGTTGTATTCTGGTTTTCCGTGAATTATGTTAACTACTGACAAAGCCCACAAAGCCTTTCAATCCAAGTGTGGAAACACAGCAGTTAATCACATCTCTTTGTACATGAAAAGGGGAAGAGACTTTGCCAAGATATAATACAAGTTCTGATGATATAATTTTAACAGTAACCATGAACAGACTGTTCATCATTTGTGTTGAGCACTATGCAAGAGAGAAGTTTCTGACCTGAAAATGTGCAGACTCATTATAAAGGCAAGGAAAGAGGAATTATAGCTGTAAATATCCTGATGAAGAAGGCTGGGGAAGAGAAGATGCCAGTCAATGTGAAAGACAGATGGCAATTTCCATCCCCAACTGGAAGAGGAAGGGATGATCCTTTCTTGGACTACCTCCAAGCTTGGGGATCAATGGAACTGGATTCACCCTCTCAAGCTGGAGATGGATTGAGCCCATGGCTCTTGCTGACCACCTGGGTGGTGTATGGCTTTTCCCCTGCCATATTTGTGAGGTGTGAGCACTCTACCCCAGCCATATTTTTGCAGGAAAGACTGGCACTCCTCCTCCCTCCTCCAGCTGTCTTGTTGGAAGGGATGCTTATCTAACACAAATGAGAATTACAGGCTGTGAATCCTAGTCTGACAGATTGACTTCCCTGCAGTCTGGAAATAGATGACTGAGCTCAAAGGGGTACGATTTAAGAAATGACCTTTTCCTTAGTATGTCTGGTTGGCTAGCCTGGACACCTCCTGGTCATGTGCAGGCCGATGGGGAATGCCTCTGTCCCTGTTGGCTCTGTGCAGGGATCTAATTCCAAGGGCTAAGGACTCCGTTAAGGGTAGGAACCCAAGTATGGCAAGACCAGGCTCTCTTTGTGGGGTTACAGGAACTGATACCATGCACAGGGGTATGTCCAGATGTGTAGCTATGTTTAGGACAGACTGGATGTTCATGGACTTTCACCAGACTTCTGCTTGGTTTGGCTGATAATGCCATCCTCCAGCTGGGTTTCTGCATACAGGCACTTCACCAGTGTTTTCCTTCTTCCTCTGCTGTGATGAAATATATACAGACACCATATTCAGTGCCGATAATCATAAATTAGTGCATGAGGGAGAGCATACAATCTTAATTCTTCCAATGTGTGCCTTACAATTGACTCCAGAGTATTTTTGCATTTGAGGAGTAAGATGTTGAGGACAGAAGACAGAGTGCTCCTGAAATGGCAGCTCAATATTTGGAGATGTCAAGGAAGCAAATAGAGCATAAGGAACTAGGATGAAAAGAAAGATATAAGAAATAGTGATCAATTATTATTCACCTGAACAAATCCAGGGTGCACCTGCTTTTTTAAATCTGTGTGTGGCTCCGATGGCCCTATCAGCCATGGCAGAACAGGAAAGATTGCAGTAGAGGAAGCTGAGATGATCCAATACATGGAAGGGATGTCTGAAGCGATGTTAAATATAAGAAGACTCCTAGCCTACAAATGAGGTGGCTGAAGAGGGAACATTACAGAATTCTGTAAAATCATCAGGTCACTCAAATAGGTCATCTGTGGAACTTGGCACTTCAGGATGTCCTTGACAACAAAACTTTCATGTCAGGTCAAAAAAACCCCAATTAGACAAACTTGTGGAAGGTGAGTCTATTGCAGGTTACCAAACACAAGGATAATACATGTCACTCCTGAAGTCTTGAAGGTGAAGGTCACTGGAGAGATAAGGATGACAAATCAAGTCTCTAGCTCTCTACATCTGTCCTGTTCCTTCGTTCTTTCTCTGAGCACTCTTGCTAGGGCATTCTGATGCTAACAGCAACAGACACAGAGCTGAGCCCAATTTACAGTCTCCAGTTCTCTTTTGGCTTTCTTAAAAAGACTTCAAAGGGGAAAGAAAGTAGCAGCCCGGACAGCTGCTTACATCTCTTCCTGCATAATGGAAGAGATTATTCTTCAGACATATTCACCTTGTCTAGAATTGTTGGCCTTGTGCACTGTTTTCTAAGGTAGATACTTTGTAAAATGCTTCAACTTACAAACTTTTCACATTATTTTAATTCTTCCCTCTTGTATTCCTTGCAATAGTCAAATATTTATAAGCATCTCACAAGGAGCCCGCAAAAGCTTACCAAAACCAGATCCCCCACGGTGTCCTGAAGGGCAGGATTTTAGGACATGGAGATAAACTGTGTGACAAAGAGAGTCAAGTACTTGCCCAGGCTTACACAGAGCCTCTAGCAGAACAGGGACTTCCAGAAATTCTGATAGCCAGGGCTCTGTGCTGCATGCCACTGCTGACTCTTCCCAACCACCAAGGACCATCCACTTACCTTCCACCTACCATTTATTTTATTGCCAACTGTGAGCACATGTCAGCATGTGTTGAGTCTACCAGCTTCTCAGACAGGTCCATGCTACAGTGCAGGTGATACTTGCATAATGGATCCCCCCATATGCTGGTGGGCCTGAACTGGTACCCTGGTGTGAGGAGCACTCTCCCCTACCAGTGTGCTTTCGGCACCCTTCCCAGCAGGGGTGGAAAACTTATACCTGAGCACTAACAGCTGTAGGCATTAAAGCCTCACCTCCCAGTCCTCAGTAGGACACCCAAAATGTCTCTGCAGTGGGAAGAGGTATGAGCCTTTTGTGATCAGCGCTAATTTGACTCTCCCAGACGAAGAAAAACTCACACAGTCAAGTAAAAGGAGATTTTTATCTCTTGTGAATCAGTGTGTTGGTGGAAGGAAAAGGAATATTTTAATGAATTATTCACTACCCTTCTTCCCTCTGGAACAGGCTAAGGAGTGGAGATAGGCTTCCTGCTGAACAGGTTGAAAAGAATGCTGTTTTTCAGAAGGACTGAGCCACCTTTCTGCTGAGCACAAGTAATTCAAAGCTGGGATGTGCATTAAAAGGGTAGTGGTAGAATGTGGAGGAGAAAAGTTAGTTGTGAGTACTGCACATCTTAAAGAAAAACAGCAACCAGATGATGATGCACGGGGGAAAAAAGTGTGGATAGAAATCCCCACATCTTCGTGTGCTGTAATTGGTTCGTCAATAACTGGATGAATATGCATCACCTTTTCCTGATGAAAGGCACAAAACCTTCCAAGGCAAAACCTTCCAAACCTTCCAAAAAAACTTCCAATTCTTGTAGGAAAACTGATTTTCCCAGTATGTAGCACTCCTGCTTGCACCACAACTGCTCAGGAACAAGTTGAGGGTGGCAGTGGCTGCACTGCGAAGTGGGAAGGGTGTCACAGATGGACTCAGGAAGCTGAATTCCCGGAGCAGAGACAAACTGCACAGGTTCAACCTCTTGTTCCGAACTGTCACAGTGATCTAATTACTGGAAGTGAAGTGTGTGACATCTGGAGAAGTGCCCAGTCTTCAAAGTGACTTAGGCAGCCAGTGAACCATGCCCTGCACCAGCTCACACTGCAGCACACACCTACCCACCCATCCACTGCCAGGGAGGAGGAGCTGGTTTATCCACTGAGCATCTTAATAGCCAGATGCAAGTTTGGTCACCAGTCGGCAGGGCAGGTGTTGCTTTCAGCTGAAGACATAGTGTCTTATGCTTGTAATGAAAAGCAGCATCTCCTGTAGGACTTTCCATGCGCTCCTTAGGGGAGGTATTAATTAATGAAGGGCATATGCTCTGGTGTGACACGGCTGGCGACACCTTCCGCGCAGCCAGGAGCAAGACGTTATTAAGACTTGTCAAAGTTACAGGCGATAATTTCCACAGCTCTCAGAAAAGGTATTGCACTCACCATGAGGTAACCCTCTTCTGGACCTCATTAGGATGGGAGAAGATGAATTAATCGCTTGTCTGGAAGCGCTGGCTGCTGAGGGATCAGCGATCATGACCTGACTGCGTTCACTGTGGGCAGACAAAAGATGTTTATGGTTTAGTTCTTCAAAAGAGATAGTTTCCTAAAGTTAAAGAAAATTACCAGTAAAATTAATTGGAGGAACCATGTAATGAGAGAAATGGGAGTCCTTTAATAGAACTAATTAGCTGGCCAGAAAGCCACAGTTTCACACGCGAGAGATAAGAGAGCTCTGGCTAGCAGAACTTGGGTCATGTGCGAAGAGAAAGCAATTAGAAATAACAAAGCAATGTATCACACACAGATAGCTATGGGAACAAACAAGGAGCTATTTAAAGCACCCGGCACAATAGGAATAACTAGAAATATATTAGAAAAAAACATGAGTGCAGACTAGATTTAGACCACTTGCTAGATAGGGATGGTAGAATAGTTAGTAATAATGTGGAAAAGGCAGAAAGTCTGCAGGGAAAAAAGCAGAGCATGAATACATATTACATGCAGCTGAGTCATATAACAGAGTTGTCAGGTGTTGTGTCAACATTTTTTGGCAGATATAGTATTAAAACTTTGGAGAGTGTGTCAAAAGGAGCCACAGAAACTACTTGAAGGCTTAGCTACCAGGGCTATTCGATTACAAAATATTTCCTCCTTTTGCAGGCATATTTTTTTCTGGCAGAGAACAGTAAAACATGCACCAGTGTCTGGAAGCTGAGTCCAAAGTATGTACTTTTAACAGTGAGGGTAATTAACCACGGAGAGAACTAGAGAAAATTAGTGCCACTCTGGAAGGCAAGGCATGATCACAGCTATGTTTGCTAATATAGTGCCTGAGCAACACTCGCTGGACATTTAGTACAAACGAAGATTGCTTTAGGGCTGGTGGGCAAAAGGAGCCTGCTAGGAGCCTGCCAGATACAGCAAAGTATCATGGAGGAAATAGCTTTCTCCAGCAGCAGATGGAGAGTGGGTCACAGCGCTCGGGTGTGTGGGGTGAGCTAAAGGTCTCACTGTACCCAGAAGCAGGGCTGTCAAAGGCTTGATGATACCAATCCCTTTCTGGGTGTTCCTACTGGTCCTAGCTGGTCTTAAGTATCTGGGCTTGGTTGATACACAGTCTGGCTCAGCACAAAAAGCACAAAGACTACTCCCGCTGTTAAGCGAACTAGACACTAAAAACATTTCGGTCTTAAGGATCTGGGCTTGGTTGATACACAGTCTGGTTCAGCACAAAAAGCACAAAGCCTACTCCCACTGTTAAGCCAACTAGGCACTAAAAACATTTCCTGCTTCTTGATGAGGAAACAGGGTAGGATGCACTCCAGTCTTTAAATATTTCTTGTCAACTCCAGCGAATGTATGTACTGAATAGGTGCATTGTATGCTTCCTACATTCCATTATGATATGTGGGTTTTTATACCGCAGGCATATGAGCAGGCTATGACTACTGATGTCCTCCTCATTGGGTGGGGACAGCAGCAGCTTTGCTCTGGGTAGTACTGTCAGCAACCTGCACCACCTGCACAACCCATAGGACATGATCTTACAACAGACACAGCAAAATTAGGAAACAAACACACCATTTGTAAGGGAAGAAGAAGAGAAAGAGACTGATATAAATGACATTGATGTTACTGGGAGCTTTTCTAGTCAATTAAGTTGGAAGCAGATAAGGCAAAAGAACAAACAGAGAATGCAAAATAAGAACTCCTCAGCTGAATGAAAGGGGAAACCTGATAAGGAAAGGCAGAGGGTGAATCATATTAAGTATTAAGCAGTGTGAAAGAAATAGGCTGCCTGTTACCCAATGGGAGGATGAGAATTTTTTGGTTTGTAATGGCATTTTGTCATTTTATATTGAAGTGTATTTTCACATGAAAGAAGTTTTATACAGCAATGTACAAATATATAAAAAATAAAGTGCCTGTCACTTCTAAAACAGGAATGCAGCCTAGCAAGGCTATCTCACAAATGACCCAGGAGCATGACGAACAACTGCTGGTGTTTGAGTGGACCCAGTCTGAGCGGGGGTCTTGGACACAGAGATGTGCAAGTATGCCATTAGAAAATGTGCAGGATAGACTTATAACCTTTTCTCTCCTACTCTCTGTACTGCTTAGGTAAGGAAGATTAAAACCTGTCATCATTTTTGTGTGTTTACAAAGACAGACTTCTACTCAGAGTATTATGTGTACAGCCTCTAGCTCTGATTTTGAAACCAGAAGCAGCATAGTGCCCTGACATTGAAAGTGTTGCACAGGTTACAGCACAGCAGTGGATCAGAACACTGCGTAGCTTCAAAATGCAAAATGTCGACACAGATCACAATATTTTCCTATATTGACTTCAACTGAAAAGGGTTTTGCAGACCTATATGGGCCAATTATTATTAGCAAATTATTAAAGCCCCTGCTTTATAGATGGGTTACTGACTCCTAGGAAAAGCAAGACCACATGTACAGAAACTAATAATCTGATGGTGACTTGCAGTCTTTTGTTCTAATTGCTAGATCATGGGTCCTGCTGATGGGTGCAGTACAGTGGCAGTATGATGCAACCTATGGTCCTATAATTAGGAAGATGTGCAGTATCCTGGAAAATAGCCACACCTTCTCTGAAGAGACTTCTCTCTGGAGTGTTGTGATCTGAAATCATCCTGAGCCCAGCCTGAATCTGAGGCCATGGATGCCTTCATCTGTGAGGTTTGGACATTACTCTCATCAGTAGGAGTCATGCAAGGATGTCAGCACTTGGCTGATGATAAGATGCAGCAAGGAAGTACAATGAGGTGCAGTTATTGGCTGATAACAGGGCTCTTGACAATATATAACTGTAGTGTGGCCAAATGAAATATGTTCTGTGAGAACAGGCTACTGTACAGTACTTAATGTAAATGTTTAGTGCTGGTAGATCTGCTCTCTAAAATAGCCAAAGCCTATTCAAGGAATGCTAATCTGTACTGGCCTCCAAGAGAAAAAAGGGAATTTAAAGAGTGGGAACATTTTATGAGTGTGAGAGGAAAAACTGGGTTTTTCCAATATCATTTCTTAGATTGAGAGTAGTCTGTGCTGCTCCTGCAGTTTTCCTCAAACTTTCAGACTTGACTGTTCCTTCTAGACACGAAATCTGTCATCTCAGGTCAGTCCAACATACACCTTATCATACTGAGCCCCATTTAAAATGGCTCATCAGGGTGTGCAGATGAATAATTTTCTATCGCTGGGCTGTGATGCCTGCAGTAACCTCCCTCTGTGTTGTCAGCCTGACTACCACTATGCATGCATCCTGACATACATTATAATGGTTCATGTTTAAACAAGTCACACCGGAACCCTAAAAAGAGTGTGTAGCTGCATATTCTTCAACAAGTTAAGCCCATATGGAACCAGAGACCATGGAAGCTATGAACTGCGTAAAAATAGACATGTTTGCTCTGGCAGGAGGGGGCTTTTCCCTGAGGACCAATAATCACATCCAATAGTGAGAAGATTTTGTTTCTTTCTGCCCCTTTCAAATTAAACCAGTAAATTTGAAGTCAGGCTAAGCAACATTGCTAATGCGCTCAGACAGCTACTTTCTCTGGAGTGGGGGCACCATCAGTGGAAAGAAGTCAAGGGCAGTTTCAGGCTTAGAATGCAAGATTTTATTCCATAAAAAGAAATCAAAAAATGCTAATTATTTCAACAATTGCAATTATGCCACAAAACCTGCATTTCTAAATTGCACAGAATCTCAGATACTGTCAGTAATACAAAGCTGCTTTCTCCAGCTAGGGTAAACTGAGAGACTTGGATTGCTAGTCCCTTCTGTGTCTGTTACACTGGCATAGCTCCATTGGCTGCAGCAATTATTCTGATTGACATTTAAGTGAGTTAGAAACGTGTGCTGCACATCTTAACTGCACATGAATTATTGCATTGTGCTAAGCAACAAACTTGGAAAGCCTCTTTTTTCACCCCATGAACCTTTCTGGTGTTTCTTGAATGGCTTTAGACCATGTGCTGAATTTATAAAATCTCATACCTGATGTAACATCAGTTGTTGTAGCGTGTAATCAGCAATATTTCATTCAAGACAACTCATCTCTCATCTGATTTTGCAAGAAAGTGTCATCTAAGTGGATTTTGGCAATTTTTTTTTATTTTGCCTTTTTTTTTTGTTTGTTTTGTTTTGTTTTACTTTCTGTATATGTGCAACCTCTGCTAATACCTGGAAATGGACACTGTGAGCAGACAGTCACAACCCCACAGTTGTGAACACCATATGTTATGAATCTCATGAGTTCAGACACATTGCTTTTTTCCTCTGAAGCTGAGCACTGAATCACACAGATCAGGCCAACTGCATGCCCACATGCTCCTGTGCCTATACAGAGAGGCCAGTGCCCTGGACAAAATACGGCAACTCTACATGTGGCCCTGTAGTCTCCAGCACTCCAGCACTGCGGGTCAGGGCTGCAGAGCAGAGCAGTGGTCTGAGGTCTGAGGGGAGGAACCAGCTCTCCTACACTGCAAAGTTAACTCAACATTAGCCGCAATGGTGGCCCTCTCTGGAGTCCATCCCAGTGCATGGAATTCCCCCCTTGGGCTGGGAAGGGGCTATGAGCTGAAGTCAACTGGCTGGTGGAACCCCCCCCCCTCTGGTAGGGTAGTGATCCCAGCATCCAGCCATCGATCACCAGTCCCTTCCTCAAGCCCAGCTGATAACACTTCCCATCATCCCACCCCATTACATGGCTAAATACAAGGTTAACTCTCCAAGACAGACCTTGTGAGAAAACCCTGCACCAGAGAAGCCTTGGCAGGGTGAGAGGACCTCATTGCAGGGCTGTGACAAGACAGCTTGAGGTGGCATTTGTCCTACCACAGGTACAGCACCAGGTGGTGCCAAGCTCCTCTGCCATCCCCACCACCACCCCATTCACCTGCTCTGCTCCTTGCAGGAGGGCTGGCAAAGGTGGGGAAACCACTGCACAGATGCTGTGTTGTATCTCTCCTCTGAGCACTTTTGGGTGCCCATGCTACTCTGGATCCCTCAGGATCAATCTGCCATCGTCGTGCTGAGGTCCTGCTCAGCAGCCACACTCCTTGGCTAGGAGCTAAGCTTTGCCCCTGTATAGGGGTAAAATAAAAGGTATTTGTTATCTTGCCATGTTCCATCTGACCCATAATTTGTGATAGATCATAGACAGTTCAGCTGGACCCTTAGGACATCTGAAGCCTTTATGGTAAAGAAAATAAATCAAAAATATCAAACTGCCCACCGAGGGCACTTAAAATTAGCCACAGTGATTTGAAGAAATTTATTTAAACAACAACAGAAAATCTAGTGTCCATTGTTTCTGTGGGATGTTAGCCTGGATTAGGAAAGTAAGAGACTGCACAGCACGACCATCATTTGAAGGAAGCTTTTGAAAACAAAAATGTTGACAGCATTCTGGCCCATTTTCAGACCTTCTTTCACAATGTGCCTGTGGAGCCATCATCTCACAAAGAGGTTTTTGTGGTTTATACCTAGATGTGCCACTCGATTCAGTGAGGCTACCCAGATTGAAGCTGAGATGTTTTTAAAATGGTGTAGATGTGTATTTTAATATGACCTATGTATAAAAGAGGAACTAAATGACTGAAGTGGCATGCTGAGAGGTCTTGTTCAAAAGGAGTTTTCTCTCTCTGGGGAGAAACATTTAAGGTATTTGCTTCTTTAAGATCTGATGATAGGGAGTTCATTTTGGGGAAAAGTGCCAACCAACTTCAGTTTCTAAATCAAGTTGCAGTCCTTGTGACTTCAGCTCAGCAAATCTATGTCTGAGTAACAGTCCCCAACACACTGCACAACCCAAATGGAAATATATTCAAAGCTGACAGTTCCTGCTAGTTTACAGCCACGGGCTTGTCAGATTGAACTTGAAATCTGACCCGAACACACTAAAAATTCATCCCAAGTTCTCCTAGTGCTGCCTGATGAATTTTGCCTGGCAGAAGGTTTTATTGCAAGGGGATTTCTTGAAGTATGAGAAGTAGCTTCAAGCCATCTCAATAACAGTAATTGTTTCAGTGTTTCCTGTTTCTAGATAGAACCCAAGCCCTTGCAACCGTGCAAAAAATTAGTACTTTTGTGTCAAGTCAGTACTGAAATGCTTTGGATTTCTCACAGAAAGGAGCCTTGTGTAAAATATGTTTAAGACTCAATGAAACACTTTGTTCAGCCCAAACCAAAATGTTTTGTTTCACGTGGGGGAAGTTGTATTCTTGCAGAACAAATGTGAGTCAGTCCTGTTTAGGAAATCTTGTTTCCAAAGTCGACAGAGTAACTTCCCTTACTTTCCCAAACCTCATCATGGGAGGGGAAGGTGGGAGGGGGATGTGAAACTTCAACAAATTTCACTTAATTTGTAAATAGTTTCCTTTCATCTGAAAATGGTTTTTAGGTGAATAAACATTTCTACCAAACTGTTTCAGCCAATTCTATTTGGAGTCAGTATAAGCTGCAAGCATCCATCATTCTGCCAATTGCAGTGAAGCCCTGTGACTGATGGCGCTGTGGGGTTAACCTGGGCTATCAGTGATGTGTGTGTGTTCAGATGTGCTAGAGGGCTGCTAATTGCTTGACTAAAGATGCTTTCCTGAGATTTGGGTTGAAGTGAATGAGCAGATCTGAAAGGCTCATGATGTGAGGAAAGAAAAGCAAGTTCTCTTAGGGCTTCCTGATGGCCACCTTGTGGACTCATGGATTCATTCCTACAGAGTCTGATAGGGGAGTGACTATCTAAGGAATGAAGGACGACTTCAGGCTTTTGCTATTTTTGTTTTGCTTACAATGGACTAGGCTTTATTTCAGGCCAAAAATCTGGCTATGAGGAGCTCACTGTGTCAAGTTCAGCAGTAAACAACCACATGAGATTTCTCTGTCAAGGTTATAGAGTGTCGGTGGCATTTCTTGAATGTTATTTAAACAGCTAACTACCTTGTTAGCAGAATAATTTAGCAAGGCACCTCCCATGAGGCCAAACTGCAGAAGAAAATACAAAGCTGCCCTCCTTTCAAGTTGAAGGGGCTTTTGGAACAAATTTAGCTCAAGCAGCTGCACTTCGGTGGGGAATAAGGACAGGGTGTTATGGACCACACTTCTCCTTGGGGCAGAAGAGCTGGAGGCATCTGACCAGGAATCAGCTCATGGATGGAGAGCAGTTTCCACCGAAGCCACACAATGTAAAAATGTCCTCACTCTCAGGCATATCACCGAGGATCTTCAGTTTCAGCCCATTGCACCCAGATGAGCTAAGCTAGGCACCTGGTACAAAGTGTGTTCAGCTTTATTTTCCAGTTTTGCTGACCTGCATCTTCACAGATTTGTCTACATATCAAAGTAATACTGATGCTCAGAAGAATCAGATAAAATTGTCTCAAAGGTTCAAAGTAAACAACATTTCTACCCATTTTTTCAAATGATTCATTAAACACTGTTTCTGTAGCTTTTTAAGCATCCTGGAAGACTCTGAGGTTGACAAGGGAAAATGCTGAAAACTAATTCTACCAGAATCTATTCTTGTCTTTCTCTAATGGCTTATAGATCTTGCTATTTCCATAAATGCTCTTTGAAGGGAAACTATGCGGGATTTTAATGGCTTTTCGAGTTCATGTAGGTGTCACTTGCTTTGACGCATGCCCGATACAAAACAACAGTATAACTGAAGGCAGCAGTCGATGGGGGTTTAAGGTGGATGGCAAACGCTGTGTTTAGGACCCCCAACTTATCCTGGGATTATTGCACCCTGAACACAGCAATAGCATTGAGCTACCGCTCTTTCGTGTCTTAAGTCTCTTTATTGCATTTTAGTGGGCATACTAAAGATGCATTATGACTTTATTAAGTAAGACATTTTTGCCCTTTAGTGATATGTTAGTTATTACCTCAAGCTTGAAAGGAGTGTCTGGGGACAGTGATTGTATTCAAATATAACTTACAGCCAAATTTTCACAAGCCTTTTGACAAGAAAAAGTCATCTGGAGTTATCTGACTAAGGGATAGAAAAGATCTATCAAAGTGTTTTACTGCTGCAATATTCGAGATAAACCTGAGTTGTAACACATGTGGGAGACTCTCTCAGGCAAAATCACATTGGGAATGATTCTTGAAGAATATTCTGTGAGGCAATAATTAGGTTAAGGTTTCTCTTTCAGTCTGCTTCCTGGTGGTGAGGGATTCCAGCTCTTATTTGCAGCCTGTCCCTTTTGCAATGTCTCCAGTGACTGCATCCTACCCCCAGCCCAGCTGTGCCCAGCACCCCACAGAGCACCACTGCACTGTATGATCACTTCAGCCTAGATCTGGCTGGTCCACATGTGTTCATGACCCTGCACAAAATGCATCTGTTATTTAAATCCAGGCTTATTATTTCATTTTGATATTGCATTTGTGGGTGAGGACTTTGAGGACTGTGCAAGCAGCAGTGCAAAACCAGCCGGTGTCTGGTCTACAGCAAGCTCCCTGATGCAGAAGGTGAAACTTTGGGGAAAATACTATCTTGTTAAAGTTACTATTTTTGTTGCAACATATCTTCCTCTATTAGGTTTCTATCTATCACGAACATCCAGACTCTGGTTGACAGCTTCAGTACTTTCAAAGTATCCTGCAGCAGTTTTGTCTTTATCAAGGGGTTAGATGTAACAAGATCGGCAGGGTATATATCCCTAATAGGACAAACAGAACAAATGGGAGTGAGAGGAAGAGCACAGTTTTCAGCTGAATGTGCACAGCCAGGCTAGGCTTTAAAGGTGGGTGCAAGTAACCACCGAGAAAGCAATTGTCATAGTCACAAACAGTAAATTTCCAAGTCCATTCTTGTGGTTATCTACTGCATATAATTCCTTTATAAATGTAACAAATTGAGAAATCTATACAGATTGATATGCAGAATTGTAAAATGCTAGCTCAGATCAAATAGCTGAGCCAAAAGAAGGTTTTTCTACCCCTGTTGGAAGAGAAATGTGCCTTATTGCTCTTGGATAAGAATCAAGAAATAGAGTTTTTACATAAGGTTTCTGGCTGTAAAGGAAAGAGTACTGGAAAGCACACTGGAAAGAGCAATATCTGTAATTGGTTTGGGGATACTTATAGAGACATTCTTGAAGTTTACTTTGACTAGCAAATTATTTGAGTATTTATGGTCTGTTGTTAAAAAGACAGCACTGACCTTTTCGTATAGAGGAGGAAAAGTATTTTGACCCATTTCGTGCAGGTGGCTCAGCTGTTACTGTGTCCACTGGAGGATGGGAAAATGCTGTTAACTGGGAAAATTAACTAAATTTGGACTGTGATTTATGACTTCTGACAACGGTCCTAAACAAAGCTGACATGGCATATGACCAAGTTGAACTGATTGATCCATTAGTAACCTGGAACTCTCAACACAGGGAAAGTGTTGATTACATGAAGAAGAGACTAAAAGGTGCCCCAGTGATTACATCAGCACTGACATCCTTTCCAACAGATCCCAAGATGTGAACTTTGTCACCTTCACCTGATAGCTTTTTATGCAGGTAGGGCCCAATGCATCCTCCTCCTGTTTACCTGTTGTAATAGATGCTGCTGGATTCTTGCTGTATCATTTATTCTCATGAGGCTCTGTACTGCCTGCTTGATTTTCAGTTGCTGAAATGATTACTGGCCCTTGCTTTCTGCCGCAGCTGAGAATTCAATACTGACAGGAAAAATCAGCTCCATATTTCATTTCCATTTCTTTTAATATTCCTTGCCCATTCATAGTTTAATCATGCCACAGTGCTAGAGGCTTGAGAGGAAGAGAGGAGTGAAAAGCAGCCTAGTTGTGAACAGGCGATGAGCAGAAGACCCTTGCAGGAAAGAAATGTCCTACTTTTAATCTGTTTTGTGACAACTGTGTTGATTTTGAGCTTTAAGTATGTAGGTTGCTTTTTCCAGACATAACCCAGCATATGTTTGAAGGTTCTGCAGGTGCTGGGCTTTGGGTGAGCTGCCGCAGTGGCTCAGATTGCTGGAGCACCAGAGGACAGTTTCAGGATGAGGCCAGGCATGACAAAGCCTGTTCTTGTGTGGTATGACACAAATTCATTGCACAGGCCCAAACCTGTGTAGCTTTGACATTCAACTTCAGCTGGGAGACAGCGGAAGTCCTGTGAAAAGGCATGAGAGAAAAAGGAGTAAGCATTGGCTGCCCTATTAAGCAGAAGAACACTGTAGTGCCATTAGGAGTGTCCCTACCTTATTAAAGGAAAAATTTCCAGGAGGCAGTGCTGGGACCATGATCAGCTGGGGTAGTTTGAAAAGAGGGAAACCAGTTGCTGCATTGCAGAGAGATGCTCACAGACAACACTTGTCTCTGAAGTGTGCAATTTACATGGGACAGCAGAGCTGGACCTGGGAAGTCTGCACCATAACAAACGACTCCAGGTAACTCTAGCGCCTGGATCCTCATGGCTGCAGGGAATAAGGGAATTGAAGCCTCTGTCCTCCTTCCTCAGTATGTGCAATACACACTTGATGATGACATCCAAGTTGGGACAGGGCTGAGCAAAGCCAAACAGCTCCTAGGAGAGCACATTCTGTTTCCCATTGGTATATATGCTTTAGAGAAGTACATTGGCTTGGACAACATCATTATTAAAGGACAGTCTGGTTTGGTCCTTTCATATACCTTGTCCATTAGCAGCAGTTTGGACTCGTGTTTGGAAAGTTTCCACCTGTTAATTTTCATGAAGTCCCACCCATACTTGGGAACTTGCAAGGAGACTTGCAATGGTGCATATGACCAGAAGGACCCATACCTGAGAAGGAAGGTGTTGGTTGAGCACTGCTGCCAGTTGTTGTACCTACCTCCAGCTGTCTCTGCAGCAGCAAGAACTGCACATGGGCTCTTCCACCACAAGCATATCCCTTTTGTACCAGAGACAAAACATCCACTGGAGCCTAACAGTGTGTTGTCACTGTTGGTCACTGCAGCAGATTTTAACTGATGAGCTAAGAGGAGAAAGGCTCCATCTTATGCACTGGCATGTGGGCTTAGCACAAGCCACAGACAGGTCTGTGTTAGCTGCTGCAATGACAATTCACATTGCAAAGGCTCTGAAGTAACTCTGACAAAGATCCTGCAGATTAACTGCTCCTCCGCAGGTGTTTGCTGCCAGCTACCCATGTGCAACATCAATCCCAGCCGCTGTGTGAAAGCCCAGATTTGTGAGACAGCTCCATGGTAGATGGAGTCAGTATGAATTACTGGTATGCTCCACAAACTGATGCGGAGATAGGTGGCATTTATTAGAAGCTCCAGAGTAGAGGCCAAAGTGATTTCCTAATACAGAAGTTTCTCAGCCCTTAGTTTAGGCAGGCCTTGAAGATTCTGCTGCCACCTCCTCTTGTTCCCTTCTCCTGCCAACACCCCACAGTCCCAGATCTCTGCATCAGAGAGAGGTGGAGGAGGAGGTGGGGTATCACCTACATGGTGACACTGTGCCTTTTGCTCCCTTACTCTTATCCCCACATCCCACAGCATTGTTTGTGTCTCTCAGCACTTGTTTAATGAGAGGCAGCCCCCTGAGCCCAGGCTCAACAAATAGAAAATTGTAACAAACAGAAGAGAATCCCATCTACTGTGCTTCTTCTCCTCTCAGTATGAGAGAGGTATGGATGACACACAGCAGTACCACTGCCTGGGATGAGTGGTTTCCCAGCCACATGCAGCAGGGATCCCCATCACATCTGTACTCCCTACCCAAGGGAGGAGAGCATACTTCTAGGGTGCTCTGAGATGATAGGAGAGCAAACAATAACACAGGGCGGTGCTGCAGCTAATGATTTTATATTAAATAACTGAGATACATTGTTGAAGGTGCTGGAAGTGATCCACACTCACATGCTCTTCTCACAATGTAGATTATTATCGTTGTTGGTGTTCTTTTTATAACTATGGGGATTAGCAGCCCCGATCATGGCCTGGCCTTGCATTCTGCTATTTGCGATACAGAATCAGGATGAAGACAGTCCCTGACACAGAGTCATCCGAAACTGCGGCAGAAGCATTCGGTGCTGTTGCTTCTGTGGCATTGCTGCTGAGAAGCCATGGGTCAGCCAGCAGAGACGTGGAGCTGGGGCTGTTTGGAGGGACAGAGAACAGAGCTTTGCTGCAGGAAGTGGGCTTGCTCCTGCCCAGGGGTGGAAATTCAGCAGCGGTTCATTCCTTCCTTTCTCTCTCATTGCCAAGGCAGACACCACGATCCTCTGGGGAGCTGTAAATGAGTATAATATGATACAGGGCCCTAAGTGAGCAGCAGTACTCTTGGCTTAAAGCTGTCCCCTTTACGGTCAGAGGCAGGCATCTGGGATTGGTAAATGGATGATTTGATCTTCTCTGGAAACCTCATTGTGCCCCAGCCACAGTGCTCCTCTCCGCGGTAATAAAAAGTAATTCAATCAATATTTTTGCACATTATTCTTCTGTTAGAATAATTATCTGGTGTGTGGGAGCCACAGGAATCCTTGCACCTCTCCCGCTGCAGCAGCTGGGACTGTCTTCTTGCACTCTTCTTCTTCTGGACACTGGAGAGACTCCTGCACCAGCAACTGCTGTGTTTATGGAGGTACCAGAGGAAAGAAACATTCTTCTCTTTTTCAAGGTGCACATGAATTAGTTTATGCTCAAACTTAAGACTGAGACCACGCAAAGAGAAGAAACCTGATAATGGTTCTTCCACCTGTTCTTGTTCACTCTGGGGTACAGAATTCCCTCTGCTCATTTCATATTTAAACTCTGGGATAAATTAAACATAAGTAAACTAACAAGGGAGCTGCACTTTTCCTCACCTTACTCTTCCCCAATGGTTTCATGAGGAAAAGACAAAACTGTGCCTCAGTTAAAATCACCATAAACACTTGTAATATTGAGGACGGATCTGATTTTTATTTTTAACTAATAATACAGCACAATGCTTACTTTATTTGAAAGTCCAGAGCTTGGGCTCACTGCTGTAGAATGCTTCCTAAATTGAGCTTTAGATTTTTGCCCCCCCCCCCCTTTCCTCCACCCACCCAAAGGAGAGCACTCCCAAAAAAGTGTGGCCTGTGGTGCAGAGTGATTGTTCCTAATTGTGTATTGATAGGCAAGGAGCACGAAATGTACTGCGTCCCTCTTCCTGCAGCTCATCTCTCTGAAAAAAAAAAGCTCAAGTTGCTTATCTTGGAGAAGTTTGCTCTTTTTCCCAGAGAGAAAATAATTTATAGTCTAACTGGTTTGAGCACTAAATCCGAATAATGAGGATCCAGGCAGAGATTGCTATTAAAGGGTTAGTATCCATCATAATTGGCTGATGGGGTGTTTTGAAACTCCATTAATCACTATGCTGGCAGCAAGCAAATTAGAAACTCTGTGTTCCGCTGCTGACTTCCCATTTCTCCAAGCGAGTTAAACACAAAGCATGTGTTACTGGCATCAGCGATTTCAAAAGTGGGTGTTTCTCTGGATGTAAATGGTACTTAATAATGTTCCACCTTTGACTGAAACTAGGGCACACCCTGCCATGAGGTTCTCATCATCTAATTACACTTACTCAATCTGAACTCAGAGGTATCGTGCAACAAATCGGGCTTGGCCTACCTGACAATGATTAACTCTTCAGCTTGTCTTGGCAGAAAAGCCATACCCCAGGAAAACGGATCTGCCTGGCAGGGCACTGGGATGCGATAGAATGGGCTGAGGTGGCCATGCCACCTGCCGCTTCATTCCTGCACTCTCAGCTGTATCTCTGTTTTCCCACCCATTACAGTTATTGTGAAGAAAGGGGGTCAATCACTTGCAGGAGGCCTGTGTTCATGCAGACCTGTTAGGAGCAGTGCCATAGGGCTGACAGATGTTCGACACCCATTGCTACAGTGGCAGCCCTCAAGCATCATATCTTGGGTTTATATACAGAAGCAGAAGCACAATGAGGTAAAAGCCTCATTTTGAAAAAAGAAGAGACCAGACTGTGCTCCAGGCCTGCTCCAGTCACAGTCTCTATGCTCAGGTCTTCAGCAGCTCTCTGTGCAATAAATAACAGTCCCCAGAGACCATTTTTGGACTCTGAGGCTAAGTGGGGTGTCAGTTTGTAACTTGCACTGTGAAGTTTCCTCAGTCCCCAGAACAGAGTGGATCGATGTGCAGCCAGCAGTGCCAGATGTGGCTGGGTTCTCCACCAGACTCAGTACTCGTGCAGCTGTGGAGATGCTTCCCCAGCAAACGAGGTGGGGGCAGAGGCAGTGCCCTCTCCCATGGTGCGGGATGAGACTCAGCTTCGCTGCATTTTGCTTTTGCAACCACAACCTAAAGTCTCTCCAGGGTGAAGGTATGGTATGGCAAGGCACAGGCATGGCTTTTCTTGGCTCCATCTCCAGATGTTCAAGAGGTGCCTTGGGCACACTACTCTGAGCAGCATTCCTGCCTGAGGACAAGGGAAAGATGTTCCTAATCCACCTGCTCCCCCACACACTGCTAACGGTCCTTCCAGAAAGTCCTGCTCTTGCTCTCAAGCCTTTTTTTTCCCAGCAGTTTTGGATGGCAGAGAGGACAGAGAAGCCCAAAAGAGACAAGTGCGTGTCTCATAACTATGAATGACGACATTTTAACTGATAAGGCTCTCTGCTCTGGTCTTCATCTGGTATTTCAGCTGTTATTTATGAAGCTAACAAAAACCGTGGCACGCACAGTGAGCAGGCAGGTTCTCCAGAGATTTCCTGCCCTGTTAATGGCTCTTGGTGAGTAAACGACTTGTCACTGAAAGCCCCCATGCCCTGCCACACAAGAGGAGAGCTAGCTAGCCCCCACCCTCACCCCACCTCCCCCCCCCCCCACCACCTCTCTATTCCTATCCCCTAAGGAAGGAAAGGTCTTGACAGAAAGGTAGAAGGCTGGAGAGCTGTACCTCTTGGATCATTTCAATTTTAGCCACATAATCACCATCATAATACTTCATAATTACATCTTGCATCTTTCATCTCTGTATTTCAGCTGAAGTTATGAATGTCTAATTACACAAGTCTCACAAATACCTTTTGGGGCAGGTCGACGTTCAGATGATACCAGTTTTCATTAGGTGTTTTCAGGGACATATAATCTCAGGGAAAATGAGCCCTGCAGAGTGGTACAGGAGTAGCTCCAGCTAAGCCAAGGCAGTCGGGTCTGTGCACAGCCTCATCTGCTCTGCAGAGCCTGAACCTGTGCAACTGCGCTCAGTGCAGAGGGTAGCCTGCATCTCTTAAAGTGTCATCCCTCTGAGTAGAGGCCAAATTCTGCTTCCCTCAGGATACATCTCAGCTGCCACCCACATTTGGAATACATCAAATGCTGTCTGGCACTCATGGGGTTCCCAAAAGCATAGCGAGAGGAATGTCAGGGACTGCAATGCCACACAAGTGATCTGCCAAGCCTGCTGTGCCTCCAAGGCTCATTGGAGTGTGTTAGCCAAGCACAACACTGAAGGTGGCTCTCCTGCAGGATTATGTCCCTTTTCTTACACAGGAAACCACCCACTGGCCTTTCATTTTTCCTGCCATTCATATATTTGCAGCAGTTTTCGTTATGACAAAGAACTGCTGCCACTTTTGTGTTTCTTTTGTTGATCACCTCCCAGTTGAAAAAGAGTTGTTGCTATCCTCATTTCCACTGCCCGGGAAGGTACCATAATTTCGACCACAAAAAATCCATTGCTTGGCATACAGTGCATCCACACTGGTGCAGAGTGGGGCATCACAGAGCAGGCCTGCAGTAGGATGGCCAGAAAAGACAGGCCTAATTTGTATCCTCTGGAGACAGAAAGATCCTGTTTTGCTTTTTGGTTTATTTTTCCTGCAAGCTCATATGCATTATGGGAAAGAAGATTTCATGTCAAATATTTGTTAGTGGTTTTAATTGAAATAAGTAATAAGCCCACTTTGTCATCTGCTCTGCTGTGTACAGCAAGTAAAGAGTCATCTTGCCCATTACAGTGACCACTAGAGTGTAAAGGGCTCAAAGGCCATGTCTTTCCTTCCTGGGCACAAGCAGAACCTTACTGGTGTGCACTGCAGAAATAACCTAGGCTTTATTTAAATCAGGAATGTACTGCATTGGTTTCAGCAAAGGCCCAGCTGTAGCAAAGAAGGCACTTTAATTACCATATGATGAAAGTTAAGCTCTGATGCCTCCTGACCCCTCACCATGGGCTGGCAACAGTGATACTTGGAGAAATATGGGGCAAAGAAACTGGCAACTTGCAGCAACAGAGAATTTTACTTACATGGGTAAACATGTAATGGAACAAGCACAGAACAATGAAACAGAGCTAATGGCATGCAGAAACCACGGGCAATGGTGACACAGAAGTCACTAGTTTTATGATTATGAGGATAACAAGCAAGAGAGACTAAACATTTCTCTTCAAAGATGAAGATTTATGAAAAGGGATGTGCAGAGGTGGACAGCCTATTAGGAAAACTACCTGACAAAACTCAAGAGGCTGTTTCAGGGGCTGTCTCAGGTCATCAGCAGGTGCAAGTTTGAGCATTCCTACAACCCCAATGTGAGCCAGAGTCCTGCCTATAATCTTTTTTCTTCTTATTATTATTTTTCTTCATTACTAATACATAGTTATTTTAATCCATCTGGGAAGTTCTGCTGCTTTTCATTTCAAATAATCTATAGCTATATACAGTGTTACTGTTCATATCGAGCAACTTGAAACTATACAAAGTTATACTGTATGAGGTGACAAATTCATCTGCTGCCCAGCTGTGATAAGGCAATCTTGATAAACACTGCCCACAGAAAAGCCAGGGCTTATTTCTTAATCTTCTCCACACCAATGTCTTTTTGGTCACCTTATTTCCTATATTATAAGTAAAGCTAAGGTGGGAAAATATTGTCTATATATTTATTCCAGTTTTGCTAAACCACAGTTTATGTACAAATTCTGAAGCCATCTTTAAATATCTTTAGAAAACAAGTATCTTATCAGGCTTAATCTGCATTATGTATTTCATATACTATAGCGTCCTGCAAAGATCAAACCATTTTTGTAAGCAGCAATAGAAAACGTTTCCTTGATAGAGTCAAAGCCATGAGTAGGAGAGGAGTCAGCGCTGGATGCCTGGCAGCAGTGCCACTTCAGAGACTTAACCCAGAGGTATTGGCCGTGCTCTGTACTCTGAAAAAGCTTATTTCAAGCAGCCCTGCCCCACTGCCAGCTGCCTCTTAAACAACAGGAGGCTTTGCAGGCAGCTGGCTGGTTGCCTGGGGGGACATGCCTGAAGGTGCCTTGCTCTGGTAGGCAGGAACTTATGCCCAGGGCCCCTCAAGCTCCCAAGGGCCTCCTGCAATGCCCAAGCCAACATTTTTACCACTGTACTGGCAGTTCTGAGCTCTGTTGCCACACTCAGTGCATTGTTGTTTCCAAACCTACCTCTGATTGTGCATTTTTCACACAAACACTCAGTAATAATCAAGCCCAGGAAAAACAGCAGGAAGCATTTGTGCTGATGTTCTGGTCTCTGTTTTACCAGTGCATGAAAATGGCATTTCTGAGATTTGTCCTTGCAGTCTGAACCAAGATTATGCTGAGCAATGGCTGGAGTCTCTAGTCATGACAGTGATGCCCGTTTCCTTCTCTTTCAATATGAGCACGAACATTTTAAAAAGGAAGGTAAACCCTATACAGCATTCTATGGACTTAGTGTCTTCAAATATTCCTTCACTAGGACATCCACATCATGCCTCTGTTAGACAGTAGTGAAGGGCAATGGGTAGATCTGCTGTCCTGGACCCCTGAGGCTGAGGATCCAGTGATCACAGGCACCCTCATGTGTTTACGTAGGGTTACCCTGATGTATACATAGAGGCCCATAGACATTGGCAGTGGGAGTGCATCTTACTGCTTGGTTTCATCTGAAAGAGGTCTCATGTACTCTGAGACCTCTCTACAATGTAAACCAAAGAGCAAGCAGTGGCCGTGATCAGGAGAATTGCCTCAGAGGTACCTGCCTGACCTGGATTAAAAAAATTTAGGAGGACACATCTGTAGATTTAAGCTAAAGCTAGTCTAGAAACCAGGTCATGATCTAAACCTGAACTTGGGCCCATCTCCAGTTCTAGTGTTGAGAGCAAGAAGGCGGCATCAGAAACTGCCTGAGTAGTGTTTTTAGAGTACCTGTGAAATTTACTGTAACGTACTGAAAAAATTGTGTCAGGACCTTTTCAATAATTTTAGCAAAAAATGCCAGCTCTATCCTTATTTGTGATCTACTAGACAGACTTGCTACCTGTTCCCTTCAGTATGAATAACTGGGCTCTGAGATCAGTTCAAACATATACTGGGCATAGCCCAGACCTGCTTTCAGTAGGCAGAGAGGTTCAGTCAGAGCTCCTTGTATGACTGTCCTGTGCACTCTTACGGCTTCTTTGCTTTCCACCAGAACTTGGGTAACTTGACAGATTTTATGAATCCACAGTATTTCTGTTATTGCCCTAATGGATTCCAGCTATTAATTTGAAATTGACTCTTCCTCACCTTAACTCTACTCCTATACATTTTAAGTATACTTCCAAGTTCATTAATGAGCTTCAGTAGCCTTAATAAACCCAAGCTGTGCCATAATTATAAATGGCTAAATCACTCATTCTGAGTAGTTCAGATCTTTGCATTCAAGTGCAGATATTCAAAGGCATACTGCTGCATACAGATGCAACCACACACATTCATACTCATTTCTAGGGATGCTCTCACAGTACTTATGGATAGAATGAACTCTGAGCCATGTAGCTGTTTCAGTGGAAACACAGATGAAATCATCTTTCACCTCCAGGTCACGAGTGTGATTCCATCAGAAAACAACACTGCTGACTGAAAGTTTTTGGTCGGGCACTGAGAGCTTAAGAAACCCCATGATCTCAGCACAGCTGTTAATAGAAAGTAAACCCAGCACTAACTCATGTCACTTTTGGCAGCCGTAGCAGAAAGTCCAAACTCCCAAATCAGCATGGGGTCTGCACAGTTCTTTTAGCCCAGAGGTGGCTCCACGGCAGGCAGTGCATCATCCTGGCAGGGTGGAGATTGGAAAAACTTGTATGGCAGCCCTTTGGACTATCCCTTTCACTGGGTTAAGAAGAGGTCGCTTTTCATCTCAGAGCTCCCTATTTATAGAAAAGGAAAAATATAGGGAAGAGTGGCCAAAAGAGCCACTCAGGACTTTTATTGCATGCATTATAACAAGCTGAGTTTTGAAATAAGGGCTTGAACCTCCTGGGGTTGGATCTGAAACTTATTCATTTCATTCAGTCTGTGGTCAGGTAGAAATGACGTGACCAGGAACTGCACCTCTGCAAGAGCTAAGGACTTACAAAAGTCTTCAGAGTTTGGACCCTTCTCTGCAAAGTTTGCCTTCCCGTCTCACTGATAACACACCTGACGCACTTTCTCTCATTCATTGGGCTGATGAGCAAAAGTGTTCTTCTTCTTTGGACTAATCCAACCACACTCTGTTGCTTGAAAATCAGGGCAAATATTAAATGACCATTCTTCTGCTTACCAGTTTTGTGCAGAAGGAGAAGAGAGATGACTGCTCCTGCAGCTCGCAGAAGTGTAAAGATGTAAAACTACCAATTCATAATGACAATGCAGGCACAAGGAGCATGAATTTGCAGATCTGGCCTCTCCAAGAGTCTGCACAAGGTGTAGGTGCCAGCAATTTTCTTCAGCTGGCTGAAAGGAAAGGTGAAAACAAATGTAACAACCTTGCCCTGACAAGGGAGGGAAGGTAAGGGTTAGAGAGATGCTCTATTCAACACGGAGTTTGTTTTCACGCCACACTCAGATCTGGGCACCTAGTTATCACAGAGTTGACAAAACAAAGGGTGCTGGAACAGGGAAGAAAGGAGCCTGCAAAGAACTCAGTGAGAAGAACGGGAAGAGCTAAATCTAGAGCTGGGGAGTAGGATGGGAGTCAAGGTCTGTAAGAACTCAAATAAGAATATTCTGACTTCCAGAATGAGGAAGGACTGATCTCTTGCAGATGTGCAGCTCAGAGCTGGAGATACCCTTGGGTAGCTAACATGCAAGCCACTGAATAACTGCATTTTCATAACATCTGAAAGACATTTTTTAGCGCTACAAGGGCCCTTTCTAAAGTGTAGTCACTGATAGCTAATAGGGAGTGAGCTCGAGCTGCAGCTTTGACTCAGGACTCATCTTTTTCTCAGACATACTTTTCAACAAAACCTGTGAAAATTTAATATTGTAATTTGTTAAATGTTGTCAAAACTGGCCAATCAGTTCAAAAGTCTGTAGGGACACACACACACAAACCAAGGCACAGCCTAAAACTTTTGTGCTGACGAAAATGAGGTCAAAAAACTTCAGGATGTGCAAAACAAAATTCTAAGTCATGAAGCACCAAAGTCCTCAATTTTCCTTTTGGGACATCTTGGCCATGCCCTGAGCCATAGCAGCTTTTCGGTTGCTTCATTCCTAGACCCAGTACAGCCCTGACTCAGGCAGCAGTTCACATCATGTGGCTAATAATGTGCAGCTGAGTTTATTTAGGCTTCCTACCTTAAAGGAAGGTCTTTTACATCTTAAGAGAGGGCAGGATTCTGTGTGTGAAGCTTGAAGAGATTGTTTAATGGCTAACCTGTTTGATCAATGTGAGCTGTACTATGAGCACATTGTTTGGGGAACTCTTGTGGAGGGAATGCTGCAAACAACTTCTGAAAGTCTGGGCTTTAATGTGGGTTGAGCCCTTTGTAAGAGGGAGGGGTTGGTATTGTAGGTGAGCCTGTAATGAATGTGCCTGTCTGATGCTGGCCTTGTTGAGGGCCAATTCAGAAGATGAATAACTTTTGTTAAAGTGAATGACAATGTAATTGCTTCCAGAGGAAAAGTGTTTGTGTGGGTGGTGGGAAGGGTGGAGGTGATGATCTCAAATAGGGCAAGCAAATGGTAGCTCTGCTCTCTTGTCCTATCCAACAGGCTTGCAATGGAGTTAAGAAAGGGAGTGATTGGGCTGATTCCTGTTCTGAAGCTTCCCAAGAGTTAGAGACAAAGTATTAAAGTGGGAAATCTGGTGATGGTGGTTAGTCTATATTGCTCAGGTCCCCTGCAGCTGCAGAAAGGCTGGGAGGAAAGAAGTTCCTGACTGCTTAGGGCAGCTGATTTAGTAGGGCTTGTAGCTTTGCCTGTTCATCAGCCCAACAGGTACCCAGTGTTCAGTGACTCATCTGGGAGAAGCATTAGCGATATGTGGCAGGTAAACAGTAACACCATGTTGCAATTGGATGCCTTTTTGTCTAAGTAGTCGCCTGGTGACTCCAGGCAGTGGGAAGTACTCACTAGTACGCTTTCTTTATGAAAGTTTTGGTGTTGACTAAGTCTAGGGGAGTTAAAGTCATAGTAGCTGCTTCACATCGGAGTGTGCCTTGCTTTCTTATTAGCACATATTATAAATGGGGCACAAGATCTATAGGAACATTCTTAGCTGCTTCTCTTGGCAAACTGGCTCTTCTGATCTACGATTACTTCCTCCTCCACCCCCTCCATTCTTAATTCTCTCTATCCTATCTAGACCATTTTAAAGCCATATTCAAGCCCTACTAAGATGAAGGAAAGGAGCTAAGTGATCATCTATGGGAAGGGCACAGTACTTTATGGAGGAGTTACCTTATGAAGTACTGGATTTGGTTTGGGGTTATTTTTAGCTTCTCCCATGGGTGACTATCAAGGGAAAATGGAAGATACTTTCCTGGAAATTAAGCATTTCCCTGTTCCACCATCCTGAGTGTGATTTGTTCATCTCCTTTGGTGTCAGTCACTTCTGGACTTGAGTGCTCTTTGCTGTCTGACAGGAAAGCCTTCAAATACTCCAACACAGGCATTAGTGATTCACAAACTGCTTCTTCAAAATGCAGAGAGGGTGAAAATTGGGGAAAGAAAAATAGGTAATAACTAGGTCTTCACTGAGGTCTTGTCTTACCTACAGTTGGATAAATTGGAAATGAATGACCTTTGGCCAGCAATTCAAGAAGGGAATCCAAGGCCCTTGTATGCTCTGCTGGTGGCTCTCACATAAATCGTTTGACGAGCCTCTATAAAAGCATTCTGCTTGCTTCTGCCTTCTGTAGACATCATGCCTTAGGGCAGTAGTGCTGGAAGAGCATGCACCTTCCACATGCAAGCAAAGCTCTGGCCTCAACTCCCACAGACATACATGGATATATGTTGCTGCTTTCAGACAGGGAAACACATTCCCAGCCTCAGGCACCCAGGAGTACCAAATTGTTGATAGGGTGACTCAGCCCACAAGATACTTGACCAGAAAGCCCAGCTGGACCTAGCACATAGGATAAAGCATGCAAGATTCCTGCTTGTCATGGCAATATTTCTTTTGCACGGTTTTCTTCACTGCCAGTTTGGTAAAAATGCTAACTAAATAGGCTTCAAACAGACTCCAGTTCATGCAAGGACTGGTAGCTCTGATAACCACACTCACTCTTGCAATTCATATGCGGAAACCCTGTCTCTACATGTTATACAGTCATTTTCCATTGTAGCCACGCAAGAATAAAGCCTCTGCCGTGTTAATCTCCTGGTGTTTGACAGGCAGCTGGCACTGAAGTGTATGTCAGATGTGTGATTGCAAGGGCAATGCTGGGTGATAGCAATAAGAAAGCTGGAAGTTGTTTTGGGGAAACCCTTAGGAAATAGAGAGTAGTGGTGCTGCTGCAGCTCCTGGGAATGCGCTGGAATGGAAAACTCATTTCTGGTGTGGGGAGAAGTGTACAGCAGCCTGGGAAGAGAAGGAAGGTCTGTGTGCACCATGCGCTGCTGCTCCAGAGCTGAAAGCAGCAGAGCCATCCATGGTGATGCTTTACTCATGCTGCTGAGGTCTGCGGAGCAAGAAGCCTTTATGTGACTGCATTGCTCCCAGCAATAAGGCTGCTCTCTGCACCCAGCACTTTGCACTTGTGCTGCAGGTGTGTTCTGGAAAAGGTAGTATTGTGAAGGCTGTCAGCTCTGATGCTCTCAGAGGCCTCAACTCATCATAATAAAAACAAAAGATGGTGGAGTGTTCACCTGTTCATCCTCTTATCTCCAGTGATAACAGCTCTTTCAAAATACACATGGAGCTCCAGGCTGCTGGCTAAATCCACCCTTTCTCTCCCTCACTCCTAAATTTTAACTACGCCCATGTCTGAAATTATTCTGGGTGAATACCCTGTGACAATGACTTCCTGGCAGGTTGATAACCAGTGAAAGCCGGCAGTAGCCCATAGTATAGTGGTGTTTGGAGAGGGGTGAAGCATGGCTGACAAAAGCATCCCTAGGTAGTCTCCACCAATAAGATGTTTTAGGAGGCTCAGAAGATGCTTCATGTAGTGCCCTGGTGAAGCACATAACACTGCCACATGTTGTAAACATTTAGCATCTAGTACATAAGTCTAAAAAACAATTGGAGAAACACGGGGGAAGGGATGATGGGGGGAACCCAAATACAAAGAAATTACTTTGGGTTCCTGAAATCCCAGAGCCCCAAGCTGAATTTGAGAGACTATGCACAGAAAGTATGTCTGCCGTCTTGCTCCTAGCTAGATATTTGCAATTACTGTTTAAGATACTGACTGGATGGATATTTGGCTATTCTCATGTTAGTTTTTATGTAAATACAGCTGCCATTGAATGTCAAAATCCACAAAAAGAAGGTGACAGCCTAACTAAAGTGAGTTGTTTCTATGTTCTCAAAGTATTGAGGATCCGAGCCAGAGGCGTAAGCTTTGCTTTGCCCTTCGTATGTAACTTCTGGGTATAGTAACCCAATGAAAAGAACCAGTGCAGGAGTTTAAAAGGATTAGCAACCTTAAATGCCACTTACAGTGAACCACGAAATGCTGAAAACTCTGCAGAGTCTCACCAGAACAGCACGTCTGACTTTCCTGGAGGAAACCTTCTGGCCTCTCTGAGAGCAAATCCTGGAAATTCCTGTGTGCTTAGCAAACAGGTCTGCTCACAACGTGCCATCCTGCTCGTTCAGAGGGTGTTGGAGACAGGGAGTGGTAGATACTGAAGTACTGGGTAAAATAACATACCTTGCATTTGGGCTGCATGCTGCAGCCACTCCCCTTTCCCCAAGCACCCATGCGAGGGGTGAGCCATAGTCCAACTCGGATGCACTGTGCAAGTGGTTTGGCAGCCTGTGTTTGGTGGACTTCTATGACCCTGATGAGCACATAGTAGGGCTGCCAGGCTTGTACCCAGGGCCTTGGGAAAGCCACCAACACATCGCTGAAACAGTCTTGAACCATCCTCTCATAAATACCAAAGGGGCATGTGTGGAGAGACTGGGACACGCACGTTCTATGCTTCGCACTAAGCAAATTCACCTTAGTTTAATGGAAGTTTGAGACACGAGAGGAAAGGTCAAATCCAGAAAAGTATGTTTAGAAATTTAACTAGACCTATTTAAAAAAAAAAAAAAAAAAAAAAGTTGTAATCTATTCATTTCAGAACGGAGCCATGCTTGAAGATACTCATCTTTCTGAACTGAGGGCTTGTGTTACCCTGAGCACATAGCGTTAAGCTGATATATCCCCATCTGTTGTGCTCTCTGCTGCCTTCGAGGGGTGGATGGGGAAATTGGCAGAAATCCTCCAGACTGAAAGAGTTTAAAATGAAGGCACAGGGCAAGAAGTTGGTTTGTTTGTACCGTGTTTGTAATCTCTAGGTAATCCCACCACTGGTTGCACAAAAGCAGCAGGCTGACACGCCACATTACCACAGTAGATGTAAGGGAGCTGCAGCATCAGCTGTCACAGCAGAATTATTTCGTGGTTTCTCTGAGACCACAGGCTGTTCAGTGCTCCTTCTGGCTGTTTGTGAGGCCCGAATAAGTAGTCCTAATACATCCTCAGGTGAAGTGAGGAGATGGAGGAAAGGGGGCGATAGGATGAGAACAGCAAAGATGAAAACCAGCTCTGAAACCTGCCCGTGCCTCAAAGAGAAGACCAGTTATCCAAGCTGAGTGGGAGCACGTCCCCAGGAGCCTGGAGGAGAGGTCACAGCTGGAGCCTGACTCATCTCAGAAGCAATTCCTTCATCTGTTAGTTGCATTATCTGTAAATGAGGTGTCTCACACAGGCCTTGTACAACACGCTAGGGTTTGTCGTAATCAGGTATGGGGCACGTCTCGTGTTGCATTTGGAGACTATTTATAACAATAATGTGCCTCACTAAAGCAGTTGGCATATTCTGTGGTTCGTAGGACATGTTTGCTGTCATACAGCCATAATATATTTATCAGAAGGGAGCATATTTTTTGTGTAGCTTTTCTTCTGTGCTATACCACTGTTCCTGACAGTGCTTAAACCCATTGTGTATGCATCAAAATTCCCAGTGATGAATTTTCTGCAGCCCATAGAGGAGCCAGGACATAAGCACTAGGTTCTGGAGGCTGCTACAACAGAGCTGTGTGAGGAGAGCATGAGGTTCCTTCAGGGCTTTTGCTTGGACTTTTACTGACATCACCACTGAAGGAAGAGGGGTTGAACGCTTTACTTGTGCTCTCCAGACTAGGTATTCTCAAGTATAGCCCCATCTTATGGGGCTGCTTGAAGACCAGCTTCTTAATCTTTAAAAGAAGCTTTATAAAAATGCTAAGGTCTTTTGACTAAAGGCCCTGGAGGCATAAGGTATTATTATGATGCTGTGTAGTCATAGAGATTTAATTGAAGGTATTTAACCGCAGTGGCTGTAAAACAATTGAAATTATACTTGACGTCCTCTTTGGAGCAGTGCTTTTAGACTGATTAATAAGTTAGGTAATGCTTAAATTCTTGGTGTCTTTCCTGAGGTTTTCTCCAATGCACCTACTGCAGTTTTCACAATGCAGACAGGTTGGCAGGCATAAGGAATTCTAGTAATTATGCCCCCTAAATTCCTTGTACTTCTTTCCAACTGAGTATCTCTAGGATCAAAGTAGACATGATAAAAACTGTCTGTGAATGACATTCTCTGGAATGACGTACAGAGAATCTGGCCAAAAGGAAAATAAAAAAACAAGCGGTTTTCCCAGTAAACCAGGGAGAAGACAGAGTCCCGATAGACTCTACCTGACAAACCCCTGCATGTTCATGTTTACAGGTTACTTATTCAATCACAGGTGTAGAAATACATGTGGTCTCCCAACTTAAGAATTAATAATAGGCCAACCATAGAGGCTTGTTAATTTAGTCTAGATGCTAATCTGAACTTCAGGTGAACCTACTTGCTCAAGTAATCTACAAAGCAATCTCCAGGAGAAGAGACTTTTTCTCATGTAGTGCCAGCCTAACAAAAATGTAAACTAACCTCTAACTGAGATGGTTATGGAGTTTTCCCTGTGGGCAGTTTGTGTGGGCAAGTGTGGAGGAGCAAGCAGGCAACTAAACAGTGTCTCTTTGTTAAGAGAGTTCCTGGTCTGGTACCCTGTGTCATGGGACAACAGGCAGCTAGAAGCACCCGGTTACAAGCACATCCCACAGCAAATGGGTGTTCTGATGTGTCTCCTTTCTCCTGGTCAATGTACTTGTGCACTTCAGCTTCTCTTGGTTTAGACAGTGACTGAGCCAGGATTGATGTTTAGACCACCTGTGCCTTGCTCAGTCTCGCTGAGGTACCTTTTGGTCCTGACTTAGCTCCCCAAAGCGATTCAGAGATGCTTCTGTATTTGAGCACAGCTTGAAGTAGATGGAAGTGATGGGATGGCTGAGGTCAGGAGCTACTCCTGGTGCCCCAAACCTTACTTCCCTCCTGGTTGCAGTGCTCCTCCTCAAGCAGGAGGTAAACCTAGGAAGTATTTCTGGAGCTTGTATCCTTAGAATAGTTTTGATTAATTTTGCAAAGACCTGTTTAAATAAAACATTAGATACACTTTTCCTTAAGGTTTGCAGAAGGGTTGTGATTATTTTTACTATCAGTTCGAAGTCTAAGAATAATCCCTTGCTCCGTCATCCTTGGCAGGAAGGGAAGAAACATACTGGCTTCAGAGGCTGCAGAGTTACCTGTTTATTTTGAAATAAATGTTTACATGAGCTATTCCTGCCAGAGCACCAGCTTTCCTGTTCCACCCTTACCAGTTAATGTAGGAAGGTCATGCACTTTTGTCCTAGTTAACTCAAGTCCGGCAACCATGTAAGTTTGTGACATTTCATTCCATGTTTTTTCAGGTCAGACCAGCCTCATGTGACTGTTTCAGTAAGCATGCAGCTGACCGAAAGCCACTCACCTTCATGTAGAGCAAGCATATGAGGCAATGGGAGTTGTTCAGTTGTTTGCCCAGTATTTCTTGTGAAGTAATTGCTGCTTTTCTCCCACTGTCCACACTCAGGGCTAAACACTGCCTTGCTCCTGACTTGCAAAACGAAAGGAAAGAGAGGACAGTATGGGCAGGGGAATGAGTCCTTCCTCATCCCTCTGGCGCAGTGCCATCATTCAGGCTTTCTGCTGTATCATGGTTATGTGTAAGGAAAATGGGAATCAGTTCTATTCCTGATCCTGTCATGGACTCTGGGGACCTATTTCCGCACTGCCTGGAAACTCACAGGTTCACTGTCACCTTTCTCTAGTGGACGTAACAATGGTAACATCCCAAGGGGCCATTTCACACTTTTTGAGCAATGTTCCCATGAAACGAAGGCACCATGAGCTCCCGGAGAGAGGCTTGCAGGCTGCACTGTGCAGCTTCCAAGTCTGCTGGTATTTCTTTATACCCTCTGCTGGAGAGGGCTTTGATTATCTGATGAAGCTATGGACAGAGCCTGTACACATACGTGTACTTTAAAGCTACATGCTTGAGCAGATGGTAAATGATCAGAGAAGGGAAAGCTACTTGGTTAGGTTCAATCTGATGACTTGTAAATTATGCTCCCCTTACAATGGTTAACAAGAACAGACTGGAAGTTTCTTTCCTCCTCTACACATCCTTCTGACAAAAGAGCAAGAGTTCAGACATGTTCCCTGCTTCTGCTTGGGATGAAATGAAAAGTTCTCAAGGTATCTTCCCTTCCTAGAATGAGGCAGGAGACTTCTGGCTGGGGCATTAGCAGGAGACGCAGAAGACACGTGCACAAATCATCTGTGTATGTGATTCAGTCACAGGCTGGAGCTGGGCTTTCACACACCTAAGGCGAGTGCCCTAAACACCAAACCTCTTCTGCAGTAGCTGAATTTTGTTTTGGCCTTCTTGCATCCTTGCTGAATATGACCCCATTGGAGATCTTTCATTTTGATGATTCCTACTAAACAAACCTTACTAATTTTCCTGATCATGCTTTGCACCGAATATGTTTGCCCAGCTGGATACTTTCATTACCAGCACATATGTGGCTACATAGGGCATCAGCATCTGCTAGACTCTTCACAGCACTTTGCTGTTGACCATAGAGCCACATTGAGAAGCTCTCATCCAATCCTACCCTCTGCTGGTAACAGCCAGGCAGCCTAACCTGTGCAGCTGTCTTTGTTTTCAACACGGTATGGCACCACCCAAACCATAACATATTCAGGTAAAGTTTGGGCATTTGAGTTTTGCATCACTAATCCTTGCAATAGGCTTTAGTGCTAGCCCCTGCATGGTATTCAGTTCCTGACTGCAGCTTAGCCCACCAGGTCGGCTCTCATCTGGCCCATGAGCAACAGGTATCAGTGGCTCATGCCAGCCCATGGTCTGTCATCTACCACATCTTTGGTTATCTTTGCTCTTCAGCTCTCTTGAGTAACAAGCAGCAAGAAGTAATCTCCTTCTCAAAAGCTGCAGTATACAAAGCGGTAAGAAGCACCAAACCTTCTGATGTTTAACTTACCAGGGAGCAGGACTTCCTTTCTCTTTCCCATTTTCACCTTTTTCCTGTTTTTCCCTTTTTCCCTTTCTCTTTTTCCCTTTCCTTTTTTCCCTTTCCCTTAAAAAAGACTTTATCAAAACCTGTGACTGAATTTTAAGTGTATGCATGTAGGTCAATGGCTTTTCTAGAAACAGTTACCCTTATCAGTTAGTGTCTGTACCAGCTTTAGCTGAATTGCCTCAACAGCCCTCCCATCATCTAAATTTAGACTTCAAAATACATCTAAAGAATGCTTGGTGGCCTAGTGAATAGCTAGCCAGTCCTCCTACAGGATCCTGTCTCTGAAAAGTAAATTGCATCTGGACACTAATACCACATGTTGAAAACTCATTCAACTGCAAGATTGGTCAGCTTTAATCTGGCTTAAATTTGCTCTGGCTGTTTTTTTCCCCTGGTCTACTTGTCTCTGAGACCTTTCTGCAAAATATAACAAGATATCTTGTTGTGAATTGATTTTTAGTTTTGGCTAGGTAAGGATGGCTATACATCCTGGAAGATGATAGCATTATGTAAAAATGAGCATATGAATTTTCTGTCAAGAGTAAAAAATATTTAACCATCTTTCTGTCTCTTCCTTCCCAAATTAAATTCTAATACATGTCCTCCATATAAATTCATATACAGCAATAAAGAACCAGCTATAGAAAAGAGAGGCATATGTTAATGTATTACGGTAAGATCTCTTTCTTTCCCTTATGATTATGGGAGTACATTTAGGTACAGAGTAGGAATCAGAGGTGTATACTGGAAGGAACATGACGGTCACTTCTGCAGAAGTTCAACAGCTAAAACCAAAATGAAATGGAATCTACTGCTGCTTAAATTCAGTAGTTTCCTTCTTTACCTGTTCTTCAGTAAGCTTCCAAAGTGTGGGCTTGGATTTCTGTGAAATTTATCTTACTAAGATTATGCAGGAGGTTGGAAAGGAAAGAAGGGTGAAAATCAGAGTCTGTCCACAAAATAACTTTCCTCGCCCACACACGCACCACACAGCAACATGAGATATCAGTGGCAGAAGGTCATGCAGATAATTGCAATAGTATTATCTGCTGTGCCTTGGGAGCTTGGCTTCTCTCAGAGGGAGAGTGATAAATTAGACCTTGTCAAAATTCCGTTCACGGAAAACTCCAGCATTGCTACATCTGGAACCTGGGTGGTAAGCTCCAGAATGTCCCAGAGAAAGTAAGTTCTGGAGTTTAAATTTTCCCAATGTGAAATGCTTCTCCCTGACTGAATTCTGCATGTTGGTTGCTTGGGGTTTTTTTCCGCCCTTAAAAAATCAACTAATTGACAAAGGCCAGAAGGACTTAATTTCTCTCTGAATATCTGCATCTTGCTGTATGTAGCACCAGGCAGTTGGAGCTGCACTGTTCCTGCTGCCTCACATTGGAAAGCTTAGTCTGCGGTCTGTGGCATAAACGTTAAAATATCATGGACAGGGGTAAAAGTTCAGGCCTTACTCAAGAGTCTCTCTGAAGACTTGCTAGTTAGTGACTTTGATGCAGATGAACACGGTGTTAGCAGCATCAATCCCCTATAGAAATTAGTGTGCTTTAGTACAGAAAAAAGTCATCCTTGGTGAATTAGCAACTATGGTATGCCGTACAACAAAGTATGTTTGTTCCGAATTAAAGATCTCAGTTTCATTAAATGTGGGCACTTTCTAGTCTAGGCATATCCTGTGGAACTAGAGATTAGAAACTTTGACTATTGAAGGAGGATAAACTATCCCCCAGCTAAATGAATGCCAGTGTTCAGTGATAAAAAGATAAACACATTTATCATCAAAACATAAAGCTGAAAATGCAGAGAAGTTCCTTGCTGGGATATAGATTCTCTTATTTGGCATTACCTGAGAAACTGAGGCTCAGGATATGTACGAGAGAGGGATAACATGGTTGTTTCAGTGGATGGTTGGGGGGGCTTAGAACCCCTTAGTGCCTTTGGTTAGGTGAAGTGCAAATGTCAGTAGCATTGGCAATTCCTGCTTCTACCAAGGAGCCAGCTGTTCCCCATTCACTCTCAGGATCTATACCAAGTGCCACCCAACATAACAGTGCTCCAGAGCACTGTGCCTTAATGTGTTCTTCTTCAAATGCCAGTAAACTGGATAGTATTTGTGTTAATTACTTTTTTTCCCCTTCCTAAATCCACCAGCAAGGTATCACCATGATAGAAAAATGATACAGCACTTCTTGGACTAGGGCCCAGATGCTTTCTTTGATGTTAAATCGATTGAATTGCACCCATGCTGAAGTTACAGTGAGAACAATCTCTAAATTCTTTGTGTGATAATGAAGCATATTCCCATAAATTAGCCCCATTGGCAGCCAATTTACCAGTTCAGTTTTAAAGATCAGAATCAAAATGTTGCACTAGACAATGATTTTTGGAAAGCAAGACCCTTGAAAGCTGGGGGTTTTAGGCATATTCAACGAATGTGCCTAAAAGGTAAGGCAATGTTTTCTAGACATATATTAAAATAGCCTTTTTTTTTCTTGTAAAAAAGTCTTCCTATTTAAAGGATGACATGAAATGCAGTGAATTACATTTGTTGTCCCATCCAGCTTTCGCTGATGAAGGTGTGAGTGGTTCAGTTCGGGGGCAGGTCTCCCCCAGCACTGCTCTATCTGTATCTGCCCTGTCAAGGAAAAACTCCCAGGAGGGCTCACACTCTCCTCCTGGTCACTGCAGTTTTGCACGCTCAGCCCTCACCCTCTTCCTTCAACAAAAGGCTGTATTTACCCCTAGCACTCCCATCTGGCCTTCAGCAATTAATCTCTGTGCCTGTAGCTGCAGCACATTGTGTGATAATTCGTTATGTTAATCCCATGTGCCAGCGAGCCACTTAAAAGCTTCCCGGGACACAGCTCCCTGCTTCTCTTTTGGAATAAACCCTGGGTTTTCCAAAGGTACATATAAGAAAAAAAACACATTCTGTGGCTTTCAGATACACAAGGCTAAAGTTTGGTTGCCCCTGTGCCTATAGCACACTGTTCTTACTTACTTTCACATTTTGGCAAAATAGAATTAAGGGGACCTAACTGAATCTTCAAGCTCCCCTTCCTCTTTTAAATGCAAATCTCTAGGGCAGAGGCAGTATTCAACATATTTACAGTACTACAAGCCACTCTGTGAGCAGCAGTGCTAATGAAGCCTGGTTTTGCCCTGCTTGCACCCAGCTGCTGACTCTGATGAATCTTTCAGGAAAGCCTTTGAGACTATTACTGCCTTCAGTGGTATTCCAGATCATTCAGCAGACTAAAATATTGCTGGGGGGTGGGATGGATGACAGACAGAGAGAAGGGGAGGCAGTGAAATCAATGACATATCCTTTTCTTGTGAAAACAAGCTGGAACCTCTCTGCCTAGGCACAGCAAATTCAGTCACCTTGCATTATCAAACCTGCATTCAGCTCCTTTTCCCACTCCTTTCCCACTTGCTGGTGGTGTAGTGAGGGTGGGGGCAGTTTATAAGATGGTCTGTTCTGGTTGTGGGCGTCAGAGAGATTTAGGACAGATAAAGCAGTATAGTTTGAAACAGGGCTATGTTTTCCCCAGCACTGATGGGAAGAGCTTGTTGCTGCTCTTGGCACTCTTCCAATGCAGGCAACGCCTCAGTCTCCTGCCGAGTCACAGCACATGAAAAGAGCATGGAGGTGCTGACCCACATTGGAGCACACACTTCGGACCCAGAGAAGGAGGGGAAGGAGGGGGTCCTGAATGCACATAGAGAACAGTTTGTGCCCAGTCCCTCCAACCAGTGCCACAGAGGGAAGTAGCTTGGGCTGCTGGTGACTCTGGTATCTCATGGGTACCAAGGACTGCTTGAAGATCCTGGGGGGCACTTTTCCCAAGCACCGGGACCCTCTGGATCTCGTAAGTTGGGTTTCGACAGTCCTCAAGTGCCTGAGTGCTACTGAATATCTGGAGTGAACTGCTCACAGAGCTAAGTCAGACTCAGCCAAAGCCTGCAACAAGTCATGGATGTCCTTCAGCTGGGTCACGGTGTCTTTAGAGCACAACTAATAGTGGTTTTCTTCTGGTTCACTGGGTAGATGAATGTCACCCCCTCGGGTCTGTGACCAAATGGAAAAAGAAAAAAAAAGAGGAAAATTCTGAAGCTGATCCAAGCTATTTTATGTCATTTTTAATGTCTTTTTGTTGTTGTTGTTTAGTTTTTTTTCTTTCTCTGCTTTAAAAATTTTAACTTGGCTACAATTAATTTTAAAATAAATTAGGAACGTTTGAATGCTGAAATGATGGTTCGGTTTTTCTCCTTTCCACCTAGATTAGTTGGGCCATGTTCAGCCTGAGCTGAAAAATGTTTCCAAGGGCTCCAAACTTGCTCTTTTTTTCTTCTTTTTAACTGGATGAAATATTTCTCTGGGGTAGTGTTATCTGAATACAGCTAAGCAATACAACACCATGTTTCACTTGCCTTCAGCTAGCCATTGGCATAAAGACACAGCGTTAAGGATCTCTGTGTAACTGTCTCTGTGTTTTTGTTTTTAAATTAAGCTTTTTTTCCTTAGGGCTATTGCAGCATTGTATTCCTTAGATGGGGAAGAATTGCATGCAAGACTACAAAAAACTGAGAAATTGCAGAAGGAACTGCGGGCTGAATAATATGCTCCAAATATGTTCCGTAATATCATAAGGGTAGCATGTTTCCGGCTTGGAATGAGGAATGGGTTTTCCGAAAGCACTAAGCTTGGGCCCAAAAGCTGAACTCCAGACAAATTTAAAATAACAGGGCTCTGAGTTTCCCGCAATCTGCCAGCAACCTCAACTGCTCTTAGCTTAATGTCAAGCTTCCCTACCAAGTGTTTACATGTGACTCTGCTAATCAGGCACAGAGCCTGCAAATGAAAGAGCAGCATCCCTGCTATCAGTGTCTAGCACAATAAATCTGGTCTGTCCACTTCAAATGGCTCTAGGTCTGCTTTCCCAGCCTTACTCTTTGCCTTCTCCCTGGGGCTTCTCAATCTTAATACAAAAGCAGTAACAGCCTATTCCTTAAGGCATGCTTCCTTAGCATATTGTCCCTCCCAACCAAAACACTGCTTCCCTGGCTTTGTTTTAAAACCAGCAATAGCTGAGGGGACAGAAGGGCTCATTAATTCCAGGGATCGGCTGCACGCCCAGCAGGGACACAGAGCAAGCTCGGGGGCTCTGCAGTCAGCCTTGACGGAAAGCTTCAAAGACTGAGAGTCCACCAACACAAGCAGGGGTCCCTCTGCACCTGGGGTCAGCTGGAAACGTTGTGTGAAGGCCTTGCTGGCTGACAAGGCTCAACTGCATACAGTGGCAGATGGGGAGAATGACTTGAGAGAGAAGCTTGCTCGGTGCCACCTAAGCGTAAGGTGCAAGCAAGCTTCATGAAACATGCACCCTCTGAGCTCTTTCATGTTAAGCTAAGGTGGCTGATGAAGCTGAAGGGGAAAGCAAATAGAACTGAGAGCACTTACCCGTACTTCCCTGAGCCATGTCTAAACGCTCAGGTAAGCACAGCTTTGAATCAGGTAAACACAGCTTTGAATCCAGTTCTGGCTAAGGCTCTTCCCACCACCGCCTGGCTAGGATCAACTCAGGGTCTTCCGAGAGAGAACTAGCAGGGACAGGGCTCAACAGGCAGTCACCTAGACCCTGAGCTCCCATCCATCCTCAGCCAGATTTCATACCTCTGGTATGAATCACTGTGGTGGTGTGCACCTTGTTTCAAGAGCAGGTCTGACTTCTGCCAAGGAGCAGCAATGCCCAGTGGGTGAATACAGACCATTGATGCCATGCTGACGTCTGGGCCTGACCCATCTGGCAAAGATGGGAAGAAAGATTGGCTAGTTAGGTTTAATAATCATTAATGAAAACTGTGGGCGTTGTGATGAGCTGAAAACAGAGTTTTCTTATGTTTTTTGTAAGACACAGAAGTCATCAAGACATTTCAGTACATGTTGTAAAAGGACCAGTACAAGCCTGCTGTGGGCTTCTTGATGTCCAGCATTTGTAAACACTGCTGACAATGTATCACCTGATTTATGAAGATCAGATGGTTTTGGCATTCTGAACACTATCTAGACTGTTCTGGCTTTCATGCATGAGAAACTGAAGGCTTGGATCACAACTTCAAGAGGCTGGCAAAAAGCCATAAACCTACACACATCAATAGATGGGAATGAAGTCATAACTTGTAATGATGCTGAGTATTGCAAGATCTTCCAATCAACAGTTAAAAGAGCATGCTGGAAAGAAGAGATAGTATGGGTATGAATCCCAAGATGGCAACACAGGCAAAAGTCTGATTTCTAGGACCACAAAAATGTTTGTCTGCCGAGGACTCAGTCCTGTCTGCCCTTTCTTGTTTGCCTTTTCTCCCATGTCATGATTTTATTGCATTTGTGGAACAGATTTCAGAGGAGTCTGACACTGCCTCATTGGGAAAACAGGAAGATTTATGCTGACCTTGTTGCAGGCAGTGGTTATGATTTCATTATAGAACACTGAGATTGTAATTTCGTGTGCTTACACAGAATGTTTAATGCACACATTAAGCTAGATGCGTTTTATTTCAGTTTGTATAGCAGCCTAAATGGCATAACAGTGTGATAAGCTTGTTTATTTGGCATTAAAGCTCAGATTCGGTGCTTAAGCATCTTGCTGAATTGGGGGGCCATGCTGTGATTTAATGGCTCAAATAAGAGTCTTGTTAGTGATCAAGACTTGGGGATCTGTAAACTCAGAAGATTTTCAGACTGGTGGGAAATAATACTGTACCAGCATGGTAATCTTGCTGACCTTTCCCAGCCAAAAGGCAGAAAGTTCAATGAGGCCTGTAGATACTACCACAGTAGTATCTGTTGAATCAGTCTACAGACTGATAATGTGAAGGTTATAGGCTGAATTGTACAATTTTGAGGATGGAGTTTGCTATCACAAACATAAAATGCTTTGCTTTCTCCTGTAAACATTTTTTTCCCCCTTCATATTACTTGAAGATGTATTCCTCCCTATTTACTACTGATTTACTGCAAAAAGTAGATACTGAAACTGGGTTATTTCATTCCAAGGTTTACTAAGATATGTGAACTGATGCAAGTTTGGAAATGCGAGAACTGTATCTCTCTAGTTATTAATAACACAGCTACTGTCTGGGCTCAGGAAATACAGCTGGTTAAGCACACAGAAAGGATTCAGCTTTTGATAGCTTATATTTCCATAACCCATTAGCATTAGATATGGTATGGTGTATATCATAATGCTGAGTTCGTACCTAAAAAAGATCCCTGCATTAGGAAGACTTCACTTTTAAGAAAATGAGTTAATTTAGTATTATGGGAGAAAGTGTATAACAGGCAAAGCAGATTCTTGCTGTGCATTGGCTGTTTGTTCAAACACCAAGGTTACTGAAATCCCCCAGCTGAAGGCTCAGCTCTCTTCCCCTCCCCCTAGCTATGCAGTGGTAAAGGAAAGGACAGTACTGACTGCAATAAATTCAGATTAAAAAAGCCTGGACAAGGGATCCCTCTACCCTTTCTCCTGGAGATCGGCTGCCGTGCAGGATCAGTAACAAAATCAGCATCTGAGGTCTACAGAAAGTTAACTATTTAATGGAAAGAACTATTCCAATGTGATGACCCCAGCAGGATCAAACTGATTTAGCAGGAAAAACAATAGTTTTAGTAGTAGCCAAGGTTTCTTCTTCCTCTTTGTCAGTTGTATTGCAAACAGCTGTTAACAACTGGTTCTCCCTGAAGAACATACCTGAGGACATAATGGAGGTGGCCCCATCTAGCTCCGAGGCCCACAGTTTAGTTAAGACTTAACTGTTCTTTTAGATGCTTCAGAGAGGCCTGTTTCCTTACTTAGATATCAATGTTGGCGTTATTTAAATATCTTGCATGCATATTTTTCCCTTGTTTACCTTTAGGCTGATTTCGCCATCACTGAAGATCTTGCTGTGACTAATGTTCAACAGCCACCTGCAAGACGCAGACCCACTTACCAGAGACTTGGAGATTTGGTTTTAAAACTAGGCTGTGAGACACTTCTGGACCTTTAAAACCTTACCTGATAGCTCTACAGAGAGTAAACTACTCACTGTTCTTGTCTAAGGCATGCTCACTCCATAGGACAGCTTTGTGCCTGCAAAGGGCTATTGTCAGCCCAGTTGCTTCTGCCTTGCTGTGACCTATGGTACCCCCACCCAACCCTGGTTTTTGGTGGCCTGAACCTTGAAGGAATGGTTGTGTATTGTCCTCAACAGCAGTAAGGGTGCTGGGAAAATACTGAGGATCCCCAAAGCATTGTTTGCTGTTGAACCCTGTTCTGCATGGGGAAGGAGGAGAGGTACAACCTGTTCTGCAGGACATTCCTACTCAAATGTCAGGAGATGCCTGTTGGCTTTTTCTCTCTGGACAAGAACAGGATAGAATTATTTAGATGACATTGCTGATTTGATAATGAGTTTTCTTACTTCTTCCCTCTTTTGTGTGAAGAGTGGCATTCAGCCTGACTGACATTACCTGGCAGTCTCATTCTTGGGGCAAATACCTCACAGCCTGTCTTGTCAAACGTATCAGAGTACAGGCTGGTTATAACAGCAAGGACTTCCAGCCTACCTATCCCCACTGCTTCACTTGGTGCTTTCCCCTCAGCTGGCTGGCTCAGGAAACAGGCTGTGCATACATACACAGATGGGAGACAGTACCTAAGGGCATGCACACCATGCAGTTTAAAGGGGGATGTCAGGATGTCACCTGTGCCCAGAGCTCAGCTTCCCAGGCTGCTCCTGAGCCTGAACCATGACAGCAATAAGGGTTTTTTCCTCTGATTTGAACTATGCCTTCTCAGTGGTTTTAGCTCCCTCAGCTCCTATTATATTGTGCAGCATATATGGCTCTTACCATAATGTAATGAAGTTACTGGATAACTATTTATTATTGTGATTAGCTTTTACACCCGCTCACAAGCTTCTAATTACTGAATTTCCAGCATAGTTCTTTAGTTCAATTGATTTTGACCCTTCAGTTAATGGAGAAATGAAAGAAAGGTGAAATCTGTGTTCTCCCACTGTCTTCTGACATTCAAAGCGGGGGACAAGGCCTTGGCAGCAGCGAGCTGGGGCACGTAGCCTGAGCTGGGAGAGTGAGGCAGGACAAGGGCATTGATCCCCATGCAGAAGATAGACTATTTTAGCTTCTTAGAGGAGAAGGCTTTGACTCGCCTGCTGCCACCCAGTGAAATACATCTCTCAGCCCGAGGTATCTTCTGTTTGCTTTTTTTCTCCGGAAAGCAGAGGACTGACACTGGAGATTTTGCTCTCCCTCTTCACCCCACTGCTACCACAGGCAGCTCTAGGTGTGAACACGTTCCCCATAAGCAGAGCCCTGTGCAAACCTGCCCTACCTGCCAGAGCTGTGGGGCAAGGGACCACAGAAAAAAAACAGGCCCCTGAGACATGGAGAACAAGGAGAGGTTATGCTGTTATACAACAACTATCCCCGGCTGTTTGGGGAGCTAGTAATTGGCTTCTCCTTGAGGACAGCCAATGTGCCAGTCCAGCAATGTCTGTGCCAGCGGATGTTTGGGATTCCACAATGAATATTTGATCCTTGTGCAGCCAACCCTGATGGCTTCATGTCTGCTTGGAGTATTTGCACTGCAAGGTGCCAGATTAATGATTAGAGAGATTAAAATCTACGAGTGCAGCCTGGGTTGTACCAGTGAAATCTCCACCTGGCTCTGCCATGAGCTGAAGATGAGTCCAAATGGTCAAGCAAGTCCAGAGGTGCATATCTAAGGGCCAAGCTGCTGGTTGGCCTCTAGGATGTTCAGCGTTTGGCTTTCCTGTTGAGATTACCAAGAAGATAACACCCAGTGCAGGTTAAATGGCTGACCTTGGGACTGGTTATGCCAATATAACTCTCACAGACTCTTGGTGCAGGGTGCCAGAAAAGCCTAGGGGAGGACACCAGCAGCAGCAAAAACAAGTCTGGCTTTCTGTGCAGGTCCTTCCTGTAAAAACAAAAGCAGCCAAACAGCCTCATTAGTCTTGGCAAAGGGCAGATGGACAGA
Organism: Lathamus discolor; assembly: GCF_037157495.1. NCBI lineage: Eukaryota > Metazoa > Chordata > Aves > Psittaciformes > Psittacidae > Lathamus > Lathamus discolor. The sequence goes on along the minus strand of NC_088888.1, from coordinate 36,295,609 downwards.
GGACAGGCCAAGGCTGATTGCCCCCTAAGGGTAAGGTGGAAGACTCCGGGCTTGACCGTTGTCACCTTTGGTGACAATTATCACCTTTGGTGACAATGCTGGGGAACTGGATGTATCTTCAGTCATGACTACTCAGTGAGGCTTGCTGGCTGGTTCTGCTGGGATCTTGCCTGCTTTGCACTGGTGATTCACCACAAAGCAATTGCAATGAGTCTGATAATGAGGCCAATGGGCGCTGATAGGAGCAGAGGATCTATTATCCTGACTCCAAAGGAAATTTTCTGAAATTAGTCACTTAAAGAGGAATGTGCATCATTCACATGGGTACAATTCATTTCACTTGACACAAATTCCTCCCTTGTCATACAAGCACCCCCTGTCATTAACAGGCTTTCTTATGTTATATCTTTCCTAAGAAATTCAAATACAGTAAGTTGCTTTAAATGGGTTTGGGGCTAGTGATGTTAGATCAATTTTTAAGTAAGTGGGTCTAGACCATAAAGTTTCAGTAAAAATTTGTCTTTAAACAGGAGTCATTCTGTTGTCCAGACTGTATTATTGGAATTTAAACTCATTTTAGTTCTTACTTAGTATTCTTATGAATTTTGAGCATGTGAAATAGTTTCAATGCATACCATACCCTAATTCCTTTTTTATGCAGGCATACAATGTATGAATAATGAACTGAAAAAATTAGAAAGAAAGATTCTTAAAATTAATATTAACTCTGGTTTCTCAAATACTGTCCTCCCCTAAGGAACAGAGAGAGAAAATATTCCAGCTCCACATGACAGAAAAGCTTTAATGCAGAGAACTCTCCACAGGACTGTTTTCATTTAGTAGTGTATTTTAAACATATGGACAGGGCAGACTGTTAATTATTTCTTCTCCTTTTGGCTCAGTTCCACGTACAACTCAGCAAAAGCAGAGCGCTGCAGACTTCAGTGGAAAATAAATGGTTCTACATTTGCTGAGCACTGAACAGAAATGATGAAAGGGTGTTGTGTACAGGTTGGGGGTTGACCAGCTGGAAAGTAGCGAAGGGGAAAGGGACCTGGGGGTCCTAGTGGATAGGAGGATGACCATGAGCCAGCAATGTGCTCTTGTGGCCAAGAAGGCAAATGGCATCTTAGGGTGCATTAGAAAGGGAGTGGTTAGTAGGTCAAGAGAGGTTCTCCTCCCCCTCTACTCAGCCTTGGTGAGGCCGCATCTGGAATATTGCTTCCAGTTCTGGGCCCCTCTGTTCAAGAAGGACAGGGAATTGCTTGAAGGAGTCCAGCGCAGAGCCACAAAGATGATTAAGGGAGTGGAACATCTCCCTTATGAGGAGAGGCTGAGGGAGCTGGGTCTCTTTAGCTTGGAGAAGAGGAGACTGAGGGGTGACCTCATCAATGTTTACAAATATGTGAAGGGTAGGTGTCAGGATGATGGAGCTAGGCTTTTTTCAGTGATATCCAGTGATAGGACAAGGGGCAATGGGTGTAAACTGGAGCATAGGAAGTTCCACGTTAACATCAGGAAGAACTTCTTTACTGTAAGAGTGACAGAGCACTGGAACAGGTTGCCCAGGGGGGTTGTGGAGTCTCCTACACTGGAGATATTCAAGGCCCGCCTGGACAAGTTCCTGTGTGATGTACTGTAGGTTACCCTGCTCTTGCAGGGGGGTTGGACTAGATGATCTTTTGAGGTCCCTTCCAACCCTTGGGATTCTGTGATTCTGTGACTAGCTCTCAAGGCACTTGTTGGCCCACAAAAGCATCTTTGCCCCTTCTTACCCCAGCTGCTGCCATCTTGCTCCTTCAATGTCGGTTCAGAGGGGAAGCATCCTCAGAAGAGACAGTTTAATAATACTACACATGACATTGGAAAAGGTTATTCAATAGGGTGAAAAGAAAGACCTTGCAACTTCTGGGACCAAGTCCTTAAATGATGCAGGATGCAACTAGAATGCAACCTGACATGACCAAAAGGGCATCCACGGCTTCTGAGGGACAGATAGGAAGATCTAGCTGCAAGAGTTTGAGGCTTGCAGCCAACAGCTGTGTGCAGGGCTCTTCACTGTACACTGTCAGCTCTTGAGCAGTGCCATCAGTAGAGGACTTGTGCAGCTGCCTCCCACTGCTCCCTGGTTATTCAGCACAGGCCCACCTGTGAATAAGGAGGCTGCAGGAGGAGCAGATATACCTATGCGATGCCAGAATTAGGCTACTCTGCAGTGGATGAGTGGTAATGAATGAATGAATGAATGAATGAATGAATGAATGAATGAATGAATGAATGAATGAATATTACTAACAATAATAATTGTAATAGTATCTGTAGTGGAATGGATGGCAATATCAAAAAACACTAAAGGTAAGCTCCTGCATAGCCCTGGGGATGCTTTTGTCCCTGGGTCAGTTGCACACAAAAGGAGCAGGGTTTGTGCTGGTCTTTCCCAGCTTGACCTCCCTACAGTGTCTCTCTGGCAACCACTCGTACGCCCTCTGTTTCTAATCTCCCAGCAGGGCATGGTGTGTGCTGCAGCAAACTGGTGTTTATCTTTGTGTCTGGGGACCAACTACTGCATCTACTCTTACCACTGGGTCCTAAAATTTAATGAATACTCAATTACTAGTGGTTGTTCTGTTAGCAGCACTTCTATTCTTTGGCAAAATATTTTCAAATATAGAGGGGTCAAGGTCTCTGCCTGATGGAGTTTGTAGTTTTGAACATGTAGCTATAACATGGAGAAAAGGGATGAACAGAAACAGTGTGGAGTGACTGTTTTAAGATGACCTAAAGGAACACTTGGAGAGTTTTGTGCTTGTGACTGGAATGAGAACACATTATCAAGAAGGGCAGAGGCACATATTAGGGAGCTGTTACTCATTATTAGTTATATATTTTGCACCATTACAATCACTCTGAGATCTAAACCTATCTTGCAACAAATAACAAATTACGGTGCATAATGGCCCTTTGATGTTATTCATGGAAGACCAAGGATTACATACCCCTAGCCAGCATAGATTTTGGATTACTTTCAAAGAAATGTGGGGAACATTAATACCAAGTTTAACATAATTGTCCAAATAGACCCATTAGCGTGATGGTGATAAGCATGAGTCACATGACTTAGATCCGCCTCACAGATACCATCCCTTCTCTCTCCTGTGTTTCAAGACAGAAAGAAGTGGTAGGCATGTCAGCTTCAAATCTTCCATGATAGCTGGAGCTCTAAAAAATACTCTCTGTGGGCTTCCTTGCCAAGCAACTAAATGTGACCTTAAACCAAGCAGAGGTGGAGACCCTTACCCTGTCCTCCACTCAGCTGCTCTAATAATTTGGTCTGAGCCCCTGCTGATGTGCTGGTGCCTGCTGCTGCTGCCTGCCAGGTACTCTGGCACGCTGATAGCCAGTTTCCAAGGATCAACCTGTGAACAAGGAGACAGGACCATGTCCCATAGACATGGGCACCCCCAGCCCCTCCTGCCACACCATCAGACCACACTGGCCACGATTGGGCACCATGACCCACCAGGAGCAAAAAGCCAAGCCCTAGGATGATCCCAAACCTGCAGAAAGAGCAGCTTCTCTGGAGAGGTGCAGCCACAGTCCTGGGGCCCTCTCTTAACGCAGCATACCGGCTGCTGACAAAATGGTGTGAGAAAGACATTAGTTAAAGTGCAAAAGCCCCAGCCCGCAGCCACATTGAGGAGTCTCCTGCGCCCCGCCACAGCAGCAGCCTTGGTGGGGCAGCAGACATGTATGATCTCATGCATTCCTGCAAATGCCCAGTACTTCCACACCTAACTAACTGGAAAACTTCCACAGCAGACCTTGGAGAAAGGTTCACATGTTTATTCTGCTTTGCCTCTTGAGGCAGACACAACTCCTGAATGCACGAGAGGGTGGGTCCCGTCCAGCCCTCGGGGGTATGCTCAGGCTGTTCCCCACCACCACTGGGCAGAAGGAGCAGCCTGGCTTCACCTGCGCTGAATCACCCACTTTCCCTTTAGAAACAAATCCCTAACTTTGCCCAATGATCTTGGACAGCACACGAAGTATTTCCCAACAGGGACTGCAGTGATGCCAGTGGGATTTTCACTGCGCTTCTCGATCTTCCCTCCCTTTCCTTTTCCTGCAGGATTTCAGTTTGAAGCACCAAATGAGTGGGGTTTGGGAATGCGTTCCTAAACCCATGGGCTGGCTGCAAGGTGGGCTGTGGCCTCCCTGTGCTGGTTAGGTCACAGCTCAGCTCAGCACCCCACAGGACCGCATGGCGTGGCCTGCCAGAGGGGGACACAGATGGGGAAGCACTTGCAGCATCATGCCCTCAAGCATTACAGCCAGGCAGGTGGGTGATTTGCAGTCCCGTTCTTCACACATGAGTCTCTCAGCCCTTGTGGGATCTCGAAAACAGAAATCCAAGGCTGGAGTGCTGGCAAGTGAAGCTGGCAGTGCTGAGCATCTGCCCACCATTCTGCAGCACTGTCCTTCCCCCAGCCACTGCGAGCTGATGTGCCAGTCTCATTTTGATGTAGCTTGTGTTCTGATTCCGCCTTTATATTCCCCCCCCAGTTTTTTTACCCTGAGGCAAAACTCAGCTCTCACGCCCGCACAGTGCTGCTCTCCCTGCTCCCAGCGCCTGGAGCTCTCACTGAGAGGGTGAGCCATCAGCCCCAGGACTGCTGTCACCATCCCTGCCGAGGGGCGATGAGCAAAGTGGCTTCCAGATATGCAGAGCAAAAGATTTGGATCTGTAACAAAAATGTATAAATGCAAGACTGCACGCATATTAGTTCAGAATGCTGATTAGATCCAGAAATAAAGGGATAGAGTAGCCAAATGTTTTGGATAGCCAGAATTTTGTATCATTTATCATTGCTCAGCTAGCACAAATTGGAATAGGAACTGACCAAATGCTTGAGTATCATGCTGTCACATACTGGTACTGTTTGTGTCAGAGGTTTTGGCTTAGGACCTACAAATGATTTGGGAAATGACCAAACTGGCTAAATCTGACCTTTTTCTAAAAGGGGACCAGGGAGTACCACTAAGGGGATCATAGAATGTATGAGGTAAGCTATTCCTTACAGTTTTTATACAGTGCTTCAGCTGCACAGTCCTGGCATTTTGTTTGATGATATTTCTCCAGTCGTTAGGCCCATCCAGTGCAAAAGCATCAGTTGAAAAGGAGCATTGCAAGACCTCCACAAAAGGTTCCATTAGTTAAAGATGGAGAGACTAAAGCAGGAGACTCTAGTCCAGAGAAGGGAATACCCAGGTAGAGGAGGCCCCAGGAGCTCACCAGGAAGATGGAGTCACTGGAGAGGCAATGTGCCTTATGCAGACCGATGAGCAGCAGCTCCAGAGGAAGAGGCTGGAGATGCAGAAGAGCAGTGACAGCACATACACAAAACTACCCAGAGCCAATTACAAGAAAAGACTCCCCCTTCTTGTAGGAGTCTGAACCCCTAACACTCATCTGCCTGTACAATGTTGGGTCAGAAAAAGAGGTCAAGCTCTATGGAGGAAGTTCTCCATGGACAGATTTCTCTGTTAAAGCAGTTGTACAGGTAAAGGCAATGCCTGAAAAGGCCTGGTCTAGATGAAATATTGCTGCAAGGTTGACCTCTCCCTGGGCTTTGCCTTTCCCCTCCCTCCTTACACAGCTCCTTGCACACACTCCATTGCTCTCTGGGTCTTTCTGAGGATTGCCTTTTATCTGCCTCCCCGCCAGCGTCTGCAGAGCCCACCCAGAGCAAGGCCGATGTGTCAGTTACTGCTGTCACCCACTGGAAGAAGGGGTGTAGGGGACTTTGCTATTTATAGCCAGAGTTTCTAGCTCTGCAGACAGCTTTCTCACCTCCCATAAAAGTGTCGCTGGATGAGCACCAGTGTCACTGTGACACCAGGCCACCTCAGCATGTCAGTCCCAAGCTTTTAGGACATCCTGATGAGAAAAAGCTGGGCCGTGCCTGTTTTGTAGTGTAAGTCACCAGAGACAAAACTGCTCTTAGTTTTGTTTTAATTTCTTTTCACTTACTTACTTAAAAAAGGAAAGATGTTGGTGAACAGCAAGGGTAAACTGTTTGCAGATTGAATAAATGGAAGGTGATACCATCTGTATAATGCACTCTGCGATATAACTATTTACATGATATTAACTTTAGTAGTTTCTGTCCACTTTAAGACTCAGTTTCCAGTTAACAGGAAGAAAATCCATCAAAGTCCATCTGAATAAATTAGTGGTTTCATGTGTTATGATGTATGTGCACTGCAGTATGCCTATGGGGGGCAACATTCCCATCTGTACTTCACTAGACATTCATGTAACTAAACCATGTTGATACCACTAACATTCCATCTCACTGCCTCTGAGTTCTCCAGAGCAGTGGAAACACTGTTGGATAGAGCAAACTGAAAGAGACACCTGACTTAGAGGGAAAGACAGCCGGGGAAGGAAGCAGCACAGGCCCTGGCTCTGTGTGGCAAGAAATGAATCTGTACTGTGGTTATTATAACAGCACATGCATTTAATTTGCTGTACTTAGTACAAACTATTCTTAGTTTGGTGTTTTACCCTGATCCAGTTGGCTGGAACAATATACTACTGGTTCATAAGGCAGGTCAGAAGAGTACAGTGAAAAGGAAAAAAATTGCTTCTCCTGGCATCTTTGACAAATACAGGGTTTGGCAGAGAAGGTGGCGTGCCACGGAAGAGATTTTGGCATCATTATCTACCTAAAGTTTTATAGCAGCACATGAAAGTTGTTTCACTGATCATTAGTTTATGTCAATGTGGTACCAATAGTTACCATCATGGATTATGAATTCCATTCTTCGTAGAAGAAGATTTGCTTTTGACAGTATACATTAGGCAAAACGGTACAAAATGAATCTTAAGAAGACATTTTTATCACTATATTCTTGATGATACAAAATACGCTTAATGATACACTTGCAGACTGGATGTTTAAAATGGCATATGCAGGCATCTTGCTTTGTGAAACTCTGGAAGAGGAATTGGGGCCAGTAGGATGCATAGATATATCTTCTTTAAATTCCTTTTCCAAGCGGCTGGACTGGCCTAGAACAGGGCTTTCAATCTCTGCAATCCTATCTACATCTTTCATTCCTGCAGAAGGCTGACAGATTAAGAGATGCGATATAGACTCTTCTGTCATAATAGAAAAGGGTTTATACAGGTTTTGCAATGAAGATATGATAAAGCTTTAGGAAGGTTGTACAATTTTATGCTAATCCTTGGCAAGCAGATCAATATCAAGGTAAAACGCATAATGCTTTTGCAAAAGGAGAGATCAGCACGGATATACTCAGATGAGAGGCAAGGCTGCAAGCAAGTTGCCAGGTGATGCTTGTAGTACAAAATCAAATAAGGAAAGATTTCTTTTTCCAGTCGCAGCAAGGTTGCTTCTGTTCTTCAGGAACCATAAATGTTAAAACTGGAACAGTCACATTTGATCATCCAACCTATCTGAATTGTTTAGCACATCAAGTCTCTGAGTAGCTTGCTGCTCAGTGTTGCTGCATGGAAATTTATATTCCCCGGAGAACACTCATATACACTTACGGACATCATTAAAAAATTAAATAACACTTAATCATGTATCTGTCTCATGCAGAATTCATTAGTGACAGTGGGTATTTCACAGACCAGGTTTTCCCCTGCTGTAAATCAGTACACAGCAATAATATAAAATACGATGAGACTGAGTATCTAATCTAGAGGGAACACAGCAGTTGAAAATGGTGTTTTCTTGACTAAAAACAACGGGGCATGCTCAGAATCTGTTATATGTTTATGTCCTTGAAAAACATATTGATGGGATTACTGATTAATAACAGCTCATCAACTGAGAATATTTCTGATCTATTTCACAGGGAAAAGGCAGGAGCAGAAAGGGGACCTACAGGTAGGACCTGGTGTGGTGGAGGCACTCCATGTTTTGTGTGATTGCGTAGCTTAGCTTGACAAACAGTGAGAAGAACAGGGGCATAGATTAATATTGGCCTTGATACATCAGCATTCACTTTGTACACACAGTAGGTTATTTTTCTGTGGCCCTGGGCTATACCTCGCCCTCCCTCCCTCCCTCCAAGGAGTCCTTCCCAGGCTACCTGCATGTGAGAGTTTGCCAAGAGAAATGCAGGGAGCGGAGGGCACAGAGCAGCTGGTGGGGCTGGGAGGAGGAGGAGGAGCAGGGTGAGTGGTTAAGCTGAGTGTGGGAAGGCATCAGCAGGATACCAAGCTGGGTTTGGGCAGGAGGGAAGGTGAGCTGTGGCCATCTCTGCCCCTGGGGTACACCAAGGCTGTGTGCTCACTGTCTGCCCCACATTCCCTCACCAACCCTGCTCGCTTGACAAGTCAAAAGTTGCCTCATAAATCTCCCAGACTGTCACAGCCCTGTAAGGTCACTGAATGCGAAGCAGGTAATACAGCTATCTCCATCACTGTCAGGGCTGAGACACATCTGAAGCGCTGCTGTTCTCCAGTTCGCCCTGAAAATCCACGCCAGCCAAAGGGGTGGGCTGGCTGCTGCTCCTTTTGTCCCTGAGCAAACACTCCCAAGATCCTGTCAGATATACATCTGTGAGCACAATTACACATCCATCACCAGCAGCTTAATTTGAAGAGAGCAGAACAGGTGTGTGAGAGAAGCACCTGCAGCCCGCACAATGTTTTTTGCTAGGTTCAGCAAACACAATTCTCCATTTTCCATGGGAACAGATGGGTCAAGTGCTAAAATGTCTCCCCCCGTCAAACAAGCGCTTCCAGAGGAGTTAAACGCTTTGAATTTAGTGCCCAATAAGTCTGGGCTTATGTGAGCATGCCCTCTTTTTCAAAAAGCATATAAATTTTCTTCAAATGAGAAAAAAAAAAAAAAGGAAAGAAAGAAAGAAGGAATTTGGACTTTTTCCAGATTCTGCAGATGTCAAATAAATTTTGTCTCATCAGACAGCTTCACACTGACTCCAAAGTCATTATATACACATACATACCCTCTTGCACCAGCTATGCACAAGGCAGACCTTCTGTGGCCATGGTGGCCAACAGACCTCCACTTCCTCAGCAAGTACTAAATGTGGCCAACACTTCTGATTTAACACAATTAGTACAGCACATATGCCACAAGCTCCGTTTGTCCCGTACTCCGCAGAGTTACTATATATTGGTGTGGGATAAGTGCTAGAGGTCTGAGATAACTAACAGATTCTGCACATGTGTATTTTACCCTCTTTTCCAATCAGGGCTCCCTTCCTGGAGGTACAGGGATGCTGCAGTTGTTTCACATGAGCACCAGTGATACAGCCAGAAGCAGTCTGAGGAGTATCAAGGAGTATTACAGAGCCCTGAGAGCAGCAGTAAAGGACTCTGGAGCACAGGTAGTTTTTTCATCAGTCCTTCTGGTCAAAGGGAAGGGGTTGGAAAGGGCCAGTTGAATCTGGGTAATCAGTGAATTCACAGGGCTGGTGCCACAGCCAGGGGTTTGGCTACTTAGACTGGGGGACTTGGTCTGAGAAACCCAGTCTGCTGGGGACTGATGTGGTCCACCTGTCAGAGAAGAGGAAGAACATCTTCAGTCATAGGCTTCCCAAGCTGATGAAGAGGGATTTAAACTGAAGGAAGGGGAAACTCAGCCTATTCCTCTCTCCTACAAGTTTGATGCCAGAGCCAGCAAGAGATGCCCAAAGCCTGGAGAGGGATCACAGTATAAGGAAGAAATTATTCACTAGGAGAGTGATGAGACGCTGGCACAGGTTGCCCAGAGAAGCTGTGGCTGCCCCATCCCTGGCAGTGTTCAAGGCCAGGTTGGACGGGGCTTGGAGCAACCTGGTCTAGTGGAGGGTGTCCCTGCTCATGGCAGCGGGGTGGAACTGGATGAGCTTTGAGGTCCCTTCCAACCTAAGTCATTCCATGATTCTATGATAGGGGCCATTAGTGAGTAGCCTGTCTAAATTACATACAATGCTGACACACTACACAACCTGTTCTATGCAGCTCCAGTGTAGCTGAGGGCAAACGCAGGTGTCCATGCAATCCCACAGCCCCTTCCACATGGCACAGCCTCTGTGTGCAGGGGCACTGCCAGGGACTCTGGGAAGATCCACAGTTTGTGTTACCAGTTACTGCCAAGCACCCTCATAACCCGACGTCTGGAAACTGGAGATGGTAACTGCTCATAAATGAGTGCTTACTTAATTTCCTCCACCCTTTAAGTTGAAAAGCAAAGGCCCAAGCAAAGCAAACAGTGCTAAGTGAATTATGATGGGGTTGGTTAATTGAGCTCTTTGGCAATTTCAGAGGTATGCAACTGCACAGCCCTGGTGGTGGCAGGTAATGGCACATTTGCACAACAGTGTGAGGCAGCAGAAAGCTGCCCAGGTTGGAGAAGAGGAGACTCTGGGGAGACCTTTTGCTGCCTCTCAGTACTTAAAAGGGCCTATAAGAAAGATGGGAAGAGACATTTAAGGAAGGGCTGTTGTGATAGGGCAAGGGGTGATGGTTTTAAACTAAAAGAAGGGAGAATCAGGCTGGATATGAGGAAAAAATTCTTTACATTGATCATGGGTGGTGAAACACTGGCACAAGTTGCCCAGAGAGGTGGTAGATGCGCCATCCCTAGAGACATTTAAGACCAAGCTGGATGTGGTTCTGGGCAAGCTGGTCTAGTTGAAGATGTCCCTGCTTATTGCAGAGGGTTGGACTAGATGACCTTTGAAGGTCCCTTCCAAACCAAACTATTCTGTGATTCTGAGAATTTAGTTACAGGTCTCATTCCATCAATGAGATACTTGCTTGGTAATCGTGCATACCTCCGAGAGTTTAGACAATGTCTTACAAATTCATTTTTCTTTCCAAGGGAGGCCTGTTTCTGACACCACCATCATGCTTTTCAGGGAGGCTTTTCCCCCCAGAAGTCCTCCCTTGGACAGTTCCTGTATTCACAAGCAAAAAACCTGGCATGCATTGTGCCTACTGATCAGTATATGACTGGCTTAAATTAGGCCTTGGGTTGGTAACTGCCTCAGCACAGCTGGACCTCTAAGTCTCCATAAGGACCACAGCACACATCTTGCCCTGCAGAATCATCGCCATGAGTGGGGCTTCCAAATCCATCAACTCAGCAGCTAACCTTACAAGAAAACTCAGATCCCTTGATAGAAGAAAAATGTGCTTTGCGTGTTCCTTGTTCTAGCAAGCTGAGTGAAGTTCCTGTAAAGTTATCCCCCACACCTGCCCTCCTGGCTGCAAATTTCCATGCTCAGCTTTAAGGGGGAGGACATGTATTTTACCCCAGAGGGTAATGGGTGAGCAAAACCAAGATGCTCATAAGGAAGTGCATGCTGCCATTTTAAATGTAAGGGCAAATGTGGATAAAGCTATCTATTAGATTTACAGGAGATTTATACCAGAAGTTGGTACAGACAGGAGATGCTGAATTCTAGTACTGGACATGGAAAACCTCATACTACAGGGGGATCCAGCAACCCTGTTAGTGAAGCTGTGCTCAAAATCTGAGCTGTCCACTGATCCCATCTTTGAAAGAGGCTATTTGCATCACTGACTGGAGGATGTGGATCTGAACAATGCTGGACACTGAAAAGTCCAAACATAAGGGCTAACATCAAGATTTCTGCTAGTCTGAAGTCTTAATGTGTCACCATTCTCAAGGGCCTTGAGGCCATTGCCATGGCCTTGTTGACCTTTTCCTGTTGACTCTGTTTTGACAAACCAGTAATTGATGTGTTTCAGAACCACTTTTCCCCTAAGCATTCAATCTGCCTTTGCCTTTCACACAGGGTGTATAGGGCACATGTTGTTTCATATTGTTATTTCCAAACTATCTTTTCTAGGTGTGTCTCCTGCCTTTTGTGAGTGGGAGTGTTATGTCTTCAACTGAGCAGCTATCTAGATTTTCGGATTTTTCTCTGGTTGCTCATGCAATATGTCAGCCTCAGAGCATGAAGCTCAGCCAGAGAGAACGGACTCCGTGCTGTTCATTCCCCCTGCAATGCCTCCAATGGTTCTGAAGATAGTGAGAAAATGGTAAATGGAGGATGAATATGTAGTGAAGGGCTAAAAATGGCACTGAGGAGCCGAAGTTAATAGCGAAGATAAAGGAGAACAGGCTCAGAAAAGGCCACGCTCATTTTTGAGGCTGTGACTGGGGACTTTAGTCTGTCCCCTGCCTCTGAAAGACAGACGGCTTTTCATCAGCATAGGCAGGAACCCCACATGGAGAGCCCATCCTGGCTGCCCTCTGGGAAGGTGCTGCTCTCCTGGCCTGGACAGGACAGACAAGGTCCCAGCACACCCTGTGACTCTCAGCCTGTTGTCATCCTTCTGAGTGCTGAGAGACTTGCTTGGCGAGTTTGGCAGCTCATAGGCTTCCCATAAGATACTAGATAATTGCTGCTGGATTGTTGTGCGATGAGTAGGTTAGATAACAGGACTATTAAGCACTGTTTCATCATCACCTCCAAACCAGTTTACCAGATACTTCCTCTAAAATTACTGTTTCGCCCTAAATATAATAAACAAATCCATCCTAAACTCCACTTGCTGTTACAGTGTTTAATTAATGGAAAAAATGGTCATTGTTAGATTTGATAGCTCAGGTGTAAGATATCACGCTGTAGGATCTGTTAATTGCCTGAAAAAAAAGCGAGAGATAAACACTTTCTTTGTATTTTCTGTCTGGTCAGATATAGTAATGAGTTTTTCAAACCTTCAAGCCAATTTCCTTAATATTGTCTCCATAATGCGTTAAGACTCCTATTCAGCAAGAAACATAAACACATGCATAATCCCAGTATAGCAATCAGCAGCTGCTTGTATTGACCATAAAACAAATATCTTGCTGGAAGAGGACCCTAGAGACCGAGGAGCAGTGATGCTCAGTAGACTTCTCTTGGCTGGAGGAAGCAGTGTCAGGTCCCTCCTGATTTGGAATGTAAGTGAAATCCCACCTGCCCAGGTCAGTGAGCAGCTTTAGAGTATGTCTTGTGGTCCAGAAGGTCTGCTTCTCCTCTGCAGCAGGGGTGCATCCCTGTCATCATCCCCATGGCGCTGAGGATAACAGGAGCTGGAAAACATCATTTCAAAGCCAGTTTTGGGCTACAGTCCTGAACACCCTTCTGTGGCTTTTGGAAGGTCAAACCATATCCTGCTTCAGAGGAAACAAGAGGCAGACAAGGGGAGGTCACATCAGCAGCAGCTAGGGGATCAATGAAAAGATCTCCTGGCCACATGCCCTGGCTTGGGACAAGATACACAGGGCCAGCAGCCCCCTATTTCCCCTTGCTCTCCCAGCATTCAGGGAAGGACTTTCCAGGAGTGATCATGAGGCTGCAGCCCTCCCATGCCCCAAGTCTTATGCAGGGTGGGGGTCATGTTAGGCAATGCCGAAAAGGCTGTGCTGCTGCGTGGTAGCAGCCTTGACATGGCGATTGCACCATGGGCATAAGGAGCATTTTGGCAGCAGGCTCTGCCACTATCTGTTGTCTCCCAAGTTGCTGTCAAGGTGATGAAGGGATTATTATGAGTTTAGATAAAATACATAGGCCACCAAGATCATAATCTTTGATTAGACCACACACTGCCAAAAACATCCTCAAAGCACAGGTAGCCAAAAGACTGGAAAGCCACAGTTCCACTTGTGGAAAACCTTCAGAAACCTCTGAGACCTGGTCCATCTTTGAGTTTTGCCGGCAGTGTGGGAAGTTTGCAAATCAAACTGCTGCAGCTCTGTTAGCTGATGGCCTGTGGCACTTTGCTAAGGGGAAAGTGATTTTGTTGATAAAGTTCATTCCATTTTGGGCCTTCCAAGAGAGCTTTTTTTACACATGGTCCCTAGGTTAGACTGTGCAAAAAAAGCAGCGTCCACTTTTCAAGGACAAAAAGCATAGTTTAATCTCAGCATAGGTCTGTTGGATTATCACTTATAATTAGTTCTCTACATGCTGCGACATTTCCTGCTGGCAATCTCTTTTTCATCTGTAAAAATACTGAAGAGTTGTAAGAAGCAGGAGGGCTTGCCAAGACATCTGTATCGAGGTTGCTAGTGTAGACAAGGAATATGTGTCCCACCTTCCCACCTGGGAGGTTTGCTGCATTTAAGCCAGACCGATTCTATCTGCATTATATCCTCTCCAGGGGTATGTTCATGCTGTGGCAGCACATAGCTTTTTGGCATGAGCTTTAACACTTAATTTTTTATACAATAATATGTATTTTTAACCCTAATTCCTTTTTTTTTTTTTTTTATTGTGAGCTGGTGAAAAAAATGAACTACCAGAGAAAAAGTGCTTTGAGATCAATCCTATAGGTAATTTTCATTTTCAATGTTTTGCTCTGTTTCTTTTTATACACATCTAAACACCCTCTGAGTCTGGACCAGTTTGTTGCTTCCTGTGTCCTAACACCCAGCACATCAGTTATACTGAGCATTTTGTACCACTTGAGCTTAACAGCAAACATATGCACCATGCTGAACCAGCTGAATTTAAATGTTATGATAAACAAGCTGACATAAGAACATCATCAGTTGCCAAGTACTTGCCTTGCTGGGCTGCAAAAGAGGAGAGCAGAGTCTGAGAGCTGTTTAAATTCCTGCACTGTTTTTCACTCACATCACTGATTTACTTACACCACAAGCTTGACCCACAGTGTACGCTGAGAAGAACTGCACTCCTTACTTGAGCATTGGTCAGGTTGGTGGTAAGGCCAATTGCTCCCCAGAAGCACAGAAGCTGCCAGGCCCACATGCTGACATGCAGATATGCACAAGCACATGATGGGGTCACTGCTATGGCTTTGCAGTAGAAAAAAAGTCTTGATGAATCTGGGGTGAGCTCTGATTTTTATTATCTGGCAGAGAGGAGCACATGTCCTATGAAGTGCTGGAATGGGGTGGGGGGCCTCTGGCCTTCACTGTTTCTTCCCATCCTTCCACTAGTTTGGATGACCAGCATATGCCCTGCCTCACCCTTAGCTGCCATGAACTATTTGTTCTGTTGCCTAAGACAGAAGTTAATCCAAACTAACGTTAGTAACCTTTTCCTGTTAATTTAAATTGCAGGCCACCTCCTTCTAACTCAGAGTATGTTTTCCTCCCGCTTTGCTGCTCCCTGAAGGTAGTGGTCACATTCTACCTACACTGCTGTTATGCTGCTACCAGGATCAGCCTGGACCTGCTGAGATATCTTTACACATTTCTAACGACACATGCATGAAACCTGCCCCCTTTTAATCAGACTTATGCAGAAAAGCACACCTTTCCATGGCAGAGTGAATCCTCCAAGGCACTTAATGTCAAGACAGGTCAGTCAGACTAGTATTAGCTCTAGTCGCCATTCTGCTCTTATGTTCTTTACCTGCACCACCTTTCTTGCTTGAGACAGTATAAATAATAAAAATGTTTTCTATCTCTTCACATCAGTTCACTGAGTAGCACCCAAGATGGTACATTCAGCAGTAATATATGTGTCTGAAGTGCAGAGTTTGACCCAGGTGTTGCTCACCAAGTCTGTGATTCAGCATTCATTAATACTAGCTCTGTATCCACCAGATCATCTGGCAGTACAAGTTTAATACAGATCAGAAACAAGCTCTTAACTGCGTTTCTATCAGGTTAGTAATTGTGTACTTTAGGGAGTCTGTGTCAGCTTGCACCATGACCATGAACATGCCCTGGTGTTGCATTTTCCTTCTTTCTCAGTTGCCTTTGTGCGAGTGAGGAATGCTGTCACAGTTGCGTTGAGGGGATGTTCAGAGGTGGCACTCCAAGGGAACTTGGCCTTCGAATTTTAAGGACAGCTCATGTGTTTCCAGTGTGGTCCTGTAAAAGGTTTTCGGGGGAAGCTCAGCATTGTGGCCAGCAAAATATTTCCAAATTGCATTAAGCATCAGGGCTAACCCACACCTAGCTGCATTCTTACATCTGGCAGAGATGACTCACTTAGATTCTCTTAAGTTAAATTTCCTGATCCCTTGCCTGATGAAGAATAGGGCCAGCCTAAGTAGTAAGGAAATACACCACACACTGCCACTGCTTTGGTGCAGAAAATGGACAAGCAAGGTAATTTTGGAGCTGATTTATGCTACCCAGAAGAGATTCTGTCCACACTGTCTGAAGCAGATAAGCACAGATGGATGGTGTGGCAGGGCTTGCCTATATGGGTGTCTCCAGGGCTGGGATTCCTGAGAGGAAGCCAGTTCCTATCCTGTGCTTCTCTCTGTCCTCCGTTCTGTGTCAAGACCTTGTTGATGGCCATGGATGGCAATTGCTAGTTTGCTCTGCTGGCCTGGTTAAAGCATGCAAAACCATCACGTGTGCCCCTGTTAGAGAGACCAGTGAGGTAGGTGGAAAGTGTACTGTCAGTGCTCCCTCATGCTCTTGCCTCCCCTTCCTTTTCAGAAGAGATCAGCTAAAGAAATTGGTTAAGAGATGCTTCCACATAACATCATTGTCATATTCAAGGGCTGTGCTTATGTCTCAACCTGTAATGCAGTGCAAATCCTTTGTCCCAAGAGAAGCAAACCACTTAGTACCATTGCTTATTGTTGTTGGCTTTTGTAGGGTCATCTGAACAAGATAATCCAAAAGGGCCTGTGCAGGGTGCTGAAATAATCATGTGGGATGGTATGACAGGCTGTACCATTCTGTAGGTTTCCAGTGACAGCTAAGTGCATGGACGCGTCTCTTGACATGTCTCTGTTTTCTTCCAGTACCTGTACATGGGTCCAGTTAGGATGCAGTTAGGACACGTGGAAGATGTATTCTGCCTCTGCAGGCATTGAGCAGTGGAGCCACATTACTCGTGCTGTGCACAAGTGAGTCCAGGCACTAACATGATCTGGAATGGAGGCATGATGGCAGCAGGGAAGAAGTGTGGGCACAGTTCATGCTTGATGAGCATGCAAATAGAAGAGGAAGTCCCCGGGTCCAAACCTGCTTATAGAGCAGCACAGCAACAGCCAGAGACCATGACTTGGCATGTAGATGGCACAAAAAGACTACGGGAGGTCGAGGCAAAGGCCTTCAGACAATAAGTCTTGTGGATCTGCTAGGAATATGTTGTCAAACATTAGCACATCTGGGTTGGTAGAGTCTCTTTAGACTGAAATGGGATAATACCATGTGGCTGTCATGTTTCTGACACAGTGCCAGGTGCCCAAAATTTCATTTCTGGACCCATGGAACCATGGCCCAGGGGCAATCCAAAACAACCGACTTGGACCCTTTGCAAATAAGTAAACTTTTGCTTTACAAGCAGAGATCAGACATCCTATGCACCCCTAAATCCAAAATGCAGTAATGTAAATGTTAACTGTGAAACAGATAATTAATCTAAATGCTAAGAGTAAGGGATTTAATATTATTACAGAAACCTAGAAAAGGCAAGAAGATTGTTGCTACAGCTGATCAGTAGGAAGAACCAAGTGTTTTCTCACCATTCTTTTTATTTTGGGTGGCTTTCAGAAATAACTCATCAGATCATATATTTAAATGTCAGAAGGAGGCTTCACATCATTCCTCCCACCTCATAAAAAGGCAGAAAATGGACAAGGAAGGGATATGCTGGTAGGATTTGCAAGTTCATCCCTGAGCTGCTGCAGTATAGTTTCTCCATTGTGCTGATTACTGAGGGATGAATGAAAGTAAATGGCTCTTGCCAAGAACTGCAAATGTTCCAGCCACTGAGAGGACAAAAGTATGCAACAAATGCTCATATCTAGCTCTTTGGGTAATGGCATGCCTTGGGTGGAGGAAAGGGGGCTTTAGAAGTCATTTTTCTTCCACGGCCTTTCCACTGAGGACTGTTACATACAAATGTACCTCCTCTTTCTCATATAAACCCAGAGACAGAAATCACTGGAAGCTGGGAAAGTATTCTAAGAAAATATTATTGCGTGCAAGCCCTGTTCTTGCACTGTCCCTAGAAACCTGACTCTGACTCCTGCCCAAGGCAGTGCACTGGGCTGTGGTGACCCCTGGTCTCAGCGTGGCTGCTCTTCTCTTCTTGAAGCAAGGAAATGAAACTAATTTCAGTTCGAGGCATTTTTCATTACCTTTAGCCTATTAGGAGTCTGGGTCTCATTTGTTGTCTCTGAAACAACTTTCAGCCTTGCATGTAACCAAAAGCCTGGCACCAGCCAGCAACATACAGGATTTTCCCGCTCGGTCCAGAACCAGCCATTCTTTGCAGGATTTCACGGTGACATTTCTGTGCATTGTTTGCTGGCTTGTTTATCAGCAAAACCAAAATAAAATAAAATTAGGTTATCTTTGCTTTGCCATGAACTTTTTGTTGACCATCGCCTTTCCGTTTGACTCTGCTTACTGCACACAAAAGGTGGAGTCAGGCTGCAGCTACACAAGGTTTTGGGAGTAGAAAACCAACTGACACACCTGGCATGGACTTACCAGGAACTCTTGCGGTACTAAATAAAACAGATGTATGAGAAGTGTGCCTTTAAAAAACAAACAAACAAAACCAAACCCCGAAACAAACAACCCCAAACCACTGGTATTGAATAATAAACCCAAGCCATCCTCCGGAAAGAAAAGCTTTCACAAATCTAAGTGATTATTCCATTCAGGGAATAAAGACATTGAATTGAGGAAACCAGTTAACTTTCAAGCTAATAAAAGAGAGGTAGGAAAGAATTCAAAACTAAAAAGCAGAAAGAAAAGAAGAACAGGGACAGCTTGCCAACATCCAGTTAGGCCAGCCTGTCTTACCAGCTATCTGAAAACATTCAGCAGAGCATCTACAGGTAAAAGGCTGCTATTTGCTATCTTGAGAGATGGGAGTCGGTAGTCTTACTCTGCATACACCAAATTTTGTTGGAGATATATATGTGTGTATATATACACGTATATTCACACATACACTTCTCAGAGCTCTCTGCAAGATAGCTCTTCTCAAGCTACCCTGTACCTCCACTGTCAGTGCTCTGACCAGCATTCAGATCTTGCCCTGCCTACCTTAGCACATCTAAACTAGACAGGTGTTAACACACCAGGTCTTTGTAATAATTTCCATTTTTTTCTGACAACCGCAAGAGATGTGTCTCAGCCAGGTCAACAAAAAAAGGCATCCTGTAGATCGAACCACAAGCAAGACATAATATGCCAAGAGCATTAGGGTTTAAAACAAAGAAAAGAGACATTTCAAAACTCACTCTCTTTAAAATGGCATAGACAGTTTGCTACGTGGTGTCTTTCAGGATCAATCCTTGAGCTAGGATTTGCCAGCTGGGATTTTTATTGGGAACAATTTTATTTCCAGAGAAGTTGAAAGATGGAAAATTGGCCTAAAAACTAACCTGAACTACAGAGCAGCTCCTGCTACTCTGTAATATTTAGGCCATTTATCTTAGAGCAATCAATAAAGCAGCTGCTGGAAGTAAAGAGCAACGCAGGTCATCGAAACAAGCTATAGCCACTTTCTTCTGCAGTTCCCTCCTCCTCTCCCCCATTTTCTTCCTTATTCATCTGTCCAAAAGTTAATTCTGAAATCCCTGTATTTTTATTTATTTATATATTTATTTTTAGAAAAGCTCCCCATAACTACCTAAGAAACACTGATTTCAGAAGATGCCTTGTGGCCAGCTCAACTGCACTGTGATGTCTCATGGAATGTCTTTCATGTTCCCATGCAAAGCTTGGGTTTGAAGTAGCTTTTTAAATGTATATATAATACATATATGAATATTATTTATATGTGTGTGTGTGTATGTATAAGTATATATTCAAAAATGAGTTTATATTTTAGCACCCTTTCTTCTGCCTACAAAACTTCATCACTGACAAATTTCGTAGCATGGGGCTGCCCTCTTGTTCTGCAAAGCTGGTGCCTGTTCAGAGGACAGGGGCCGAGAGAATTAAAAAATGCAGAATGTCCTCAGGGGCTCACTCCCAGCCATAATTCATGCAGCTTGCTGCAAGCAGAGATGTGAGTAACAGTTCCCAGCTTGGCTTCACCCCAAAGGATAATGACTTTCAGTTTTCATTCCATCCTGACCTAGGCTTCAGACGCTGGCAGAGCTGTGGGGAAGGTTTCATTTAACTAGTTCCTAACTCATGGAATGATTTTGGAGAACACCCTCTTCACCAGGAAACACCATCTTTTTCTATGCTGGCTAGCCCAAACTTGGGTACAACACTAAGTCTGAGTCATTTCACATCCTTTTTAGAGCCTGTATTCCCCATCTTCCTTTAACAACTTACAAAGTTAGTAAATATTCAGATCGTGGTGCATTTGACTAGGTATATACACATGCACATGCATGTGCACTATGTGCGTATATATACGTATATGTGTGTATGTATACACAAAACCCCCTAAGATAAGTAACAAGCATGGCAGCATACAAAAGAGCGTGTAAAACCCTAGTTCTTACACTGGAAATATAAACCATAACAAAGCCAAGTTTGCATAGTAATTCATATCAAGCAGTGCAATTAAAAATCATACTTGCTTCCTATGTCCTATAAGAGACTTTTGTTAGTAAAGAGGATTGAAAAATAGTATTTCACTGCCCACACGCGAATCTTTATATATTTGTCAGCCATAAGGTAATATTGGCAAAACAAACCAAACCAAAAGGCGTATCTTCTGAAGAAGACTCGAAGGTGAACACAATTCTGCAGTCAAGGAAAACTGCCAGTGCATGCTTCCCCGTTGTTCTCAAAGTAAGTGAGGTGTCAGTAAAATTCCAGTTCACACAAGGTCATAATGATTTCTCCCTCCACAAATTACCCTGTGATTTTAAAAGAGGGAAAATAATCCATGCATTCCTCTTGGCAGTGCCTGCAGTATTAAGCGGGCACGGTGGGTGATGGTCTCCCAGAACACAGACCATTGTAGGCAGTAAGTAGGTTTTTCCTGGTTCAGTCAGGGTTCATACCACAGGAAGTCAAACCAAGGATTATGTGAAGACCTAAGGAAAATAACCAGCTAGCCCATCTAAAATTGATCCTGCAGCCTGGATAATTGTAGTGCTGTAATAAATAGGCTGCTTTGTTTTCTCATCCAGACTTTGTGTCCACTGCAAGCTTTGCTGAGCTTTCCGCTATTAGAAGCTTACAAGATTTGCTATCCCACTGGCCCCCATTTGCTTTATTCCTTTGTATGCAGCAAGCTGCCTGCAAAATATTAATACACTGAATGTAGAAAATGTGTGAAATAGGCACAGGTGAGACCGCCTCGATAATTGCGTACCATTGTAAAGACTCAGTATAATTTAATTAAATGGGATAAGCACGTTAGTCCCAATTTTCCTGACAGTCTGGTGTTTCACTTTTCCTTTTCTTCATTCCATATTCCTTGAGGTAAAAAAGTTATTTCTATCAGATCCTCCTTGTGTGGATACGATCAATAAAATATACGTACCATTCACAAAAGTGCCAGGCTTTACTTTATTGAAAAATGTAGTAGCGATGTGTAACAAAAAGCATTCTCCCTTTGTGGAGAAAAAAGGAGGTGGAGAACAGCTAGTAGCATTCCAGAAGGCCTCTTTATTTCTGTACTCCTCTTGCATTTTAAGAAGAGATCACATCCATTCTCACTTGCTTTTCAGTTTTGATTGAAGCCAAGAGACACAGACAAGAAATTAAATCTGCATAAATCTGACTTTCTATTGCAAGGTTTGTGTATGTCCTCTGCCTTTCACTAAGGTATGGGAGCTGTCCCTGAATACAAAGTTTGCCTCCTGAGTAGTCACTGTAAATAAATCTGTTTTGCACGAATTTATTATATTTTATTTACTGGATCCTCCTTTCCAACTCTAGCTATTTTATGATTCTATGATTCTATGATTCAGGGGTTTCTTTTTACTGATACAAAATATGCTAGTCAAGTAGCATGTAGCATGCCACATACATAAATGTTCCCAAAATTATCTTGCCTTTTGGAAGCTCCTAATCCTGCAGTGCTGGCCCCATTACCTTTGCATTATTTTTTTTACCAACCTTTTCCACTTTAACTAAACCATCAGTGGCTCTATGTGGTCTGGAACGAGGCTCTCTCCAGTCTCTCCTCGCCCGGCAGCACATGGAGGCACCGGTTTCCATACACAACAACCTGCAGGTAAATAGGAACCTCTTTCACATCCCTATCCCCCCCTGTGGCACAGGATGTCTGATTTCCAGTGTATTTCATGTGTATTTCATGCTCCCACAGCTCAGCGCCCATCTCACCGCACCTCCAGGGGCTCTCTGCAACCATTCCTGGCCAAATATCTCTTATTTGGCAGACTTCTTAGAGGTGTATCCAGGAAACATTATCTTTAAGCCAAAAAACACTGATGAAATAAGGAAATTAAGGAGATAAGAGTGTGAAATGAATGGCCCGTCATTACAGCCACTCTTGGACCCTGCCCTTTCCTAGCCTCAGCACAGGCAAGCCTGTCTGTTTTATTTGCATAGATGGTGAAAAGTGCTGCTGTGCCAGGGGTCAGCACGAAGCCTATAGATCACTTCAGACCTTGGGCTGGCCTTCTGGGCAGGGTGAATTTTGCTCAGCCAACATCTTTATTATCTTGAAGTAATCTCCAACCTCTGGGTTCAGTGCCATGTGGAAAAATACCTCTGCTGGGAGGAACAAACCTCCCTGTTTGTTTGAAAAGGATGGAATTTTCTTTTTCTAAAATTATCCAGATGATATATGTTGCATTGTAATTTTGATCTATGTCTGTTAAGGTTATACTTCTGCTACCACTAGAGTCTCTGGCTAACACTCCCTTGATTGTATGGAAAACAAGCCCTAGATCTGGAGGGAGTTAGACCTCCATGGAAAGAAAATTCTAATTTCATATCTATGGCAGTAAGAGAACAGATCAGATAAAAATGAATTAAAAGAATGTGAAAGCTTCAGGACAGTAGGCAGTTTATGGAAAATGAGTATGTTGTGTCTTTAACACTGCCTTAAATGTTAGACTAGGAAATCAAACCTTGATCCAACAGTAAATCAGACGGTTAGCTCAAAATCTGATGCATTAAAATCTGGCTTCATGAAATTGTCATTTGTGGATGCTGTATGGATAGACTGTCTGGCCTGTCAAACACCTTCAAGTAGGTCATCTTTTAGGGATTAGTCTAAGTTGCTATCTATTGACATTTCACATGTGACATCATAAGCTTCTTAAAATGAATGGAATTCTGTTTCTTTTTCTTCTTTAAGGCAAATGATAGCTGAAATCTTGCAAGCAGAAAC
This sequence comes from Lathamus discolor, assembly GCF_037157495.1. Taxonomy (NCBI): domain Eukaryota; kingdom Metazoa; phylum Chordata; class Aves; order Psittaciformes; family Psittacidae; genus Lathamus; species Lathamus discolor. The sequence goes on along the minus strand of NC_088888.1, from coordinate 36,272,374 downwards.
ATTTAGAACTGGCTAGTGATTTTGGCTGCCTTGGGGCATCCATTTGAATAGGCTCTAAAAAGCCTGTTTGTCAGGAAGTGAGTGCTTTATTATTATTATTATTTTCTGAAAACTGGACCTTCTGTCTCAAACTGGAACACAAAACATGAAACTGCAGGAATGAACAGCGTACTCTGAAAATCCATAGCCGTCATCTTCCAATTAATGATGTATTGCTCTATCATTTGTCGGAAGAAAACCAATTAGGAAGACGGATGTGAGTTTGATCCTCTAACTTTCAGTATCAGTTCTGGTACTGATTTTTTGTGTGTCCTTGAGCAAGTCAACTGTGTTGGGCTTCTCAGAGGTGCTCACTGCTGGCATTACAGTCCACCCTAAAACTACCCATGAAGCTTTCTGTGCTTCAGCACTACTGTCTGCACAACTGAGGCTCCTAGTGCAAAGGAGCACTGTGAGCACAACGACTGTGCATATAGCACCATCCACACATAAAATAGACCAGTAAGCCATACACAGGAGGACTACAGGGCATTATAATACACAGATGGGTTTTTTTTCCAGATTATATTTCAATAACTGGACAAAATAACAGTAATATCTCTGAGCAGAGTTTCCTAATGGAGTGGCAGAAAAGCACAGAGGGGCTGCAGCTTCTTTAGGTTGCTCATTTACTGTTTGCCATCATAGCTAACTATGAGCTCTGTTGTCGAGAACAGTGAGAGAAGTAGAACTACACCAGGAAATCAGGTTGCTCCCTGCCATTTGCAAGAGGAAATCAGGAAAAAATATTGGTTTATCATAAATGAGACTAATAACTCATCTGAATGAGTTAAATTAAAAAGAGAGACATTATACAAGAATGTTTACTTTTACTGCACTGGAGCAGCATCATTTTATTGTGCATTTTAACTACTTAAAGACATTGTGTTGGCCATCTTGAATACAGTTACGGAAAATATCCTTACAGAATGAGTTTTTCTAAATATGAACTGGAGAAGAAAGCTAGTATGAATAACATACATACATTAACTGTACTATTTATAAATGTCATTTATTTATACATCCTTTGTATATTTGTGTGTTCATTGAAAACTTAATTTCTCAAGAAACTTATCTCTGTATCTTATTTACTTGTCTGGAGTGACTTCCCCTTTGGTACCAGTAAACTAAACATATAATTGTTTAGAAACTCTTTAGACTTGCCAAAATATGAACTCATGCACATGGAAGAGGGCAGAAGTTCAGATTTCAATCTGACCATGTAGGGCGGCATGTGCTGTCCTTCACTCTAGTGAAGTTGTTCATCGAAGTTGCTCTCCAGAGGCTCTTTTATTGGGAGAGAAAAAGGATCTGACTGCCAAGAAGGAGGATGATGCTGTCTGCAGAGATGTATCAAGGCTCTAATAGGGAAAGCAGAGTATTTATTTTTTCTTCTTTCTCCTCCCTGTTCTGAGGGAATCTGGAAGAGAATATAATCCAAAAAATGGCAGCTCTTTGCAGGGCCATGCTTTCCACTGCAGGTTATGCTCTGGCCTTTCAATTCAGTTTGCTGGGCCACTGGGTGCCCCTTTCTGTTTTCTCTCTTTGCCGCTGTGAAGGAGCCTCTAATTGCTGGGTTAGCAATAGCCTTCTTTCCTTCTGCGCTCCTGCAGTCTCTCATCCACCGAGCAGTAACCAGAATCACAATCTGCTTTACCGACATAAGTATTTTCTTGCACCTTCGACATAACTCATGAGCAATATGACATCATACAGCTCTGTAGTGGAACAGGACACAAAACCCCACTTCCTTTTCCCTTGGGCACACATCCAAAGGGCTAGCCACCAACAGAAAAAAACTATGGATTCAAGGAGAAATGAAGCTTTTCACCTTCCCCCAAGAGCAAGAAAAATGTTGGTTATCAACTGTATGGAGCAGAAAAAAAGGATTTGCTCCTTTTTGTTTTAATTACTCACAAACCATGTGAGATCCACATGACCAGAGAGCACCCTGTAGCTATCCCATGCCATTCAGTGTTTAGGAGAATCAGGTTTTCAGCAGCCTTGGAGCACCCAGAGGTGGAGACCACATTTTCTCCCTTGCCAACACTAACACAGCTTCTAGGGTTACTGTCTTAAGGTGCTGAACTTTACTGAGCTTCCAGGTCTGCCATGCGACATGGGACCACTGTTCCTTCAGGTGAACTACACCCTGCAGTGTAGTAGCAAAAAAAAAGGTGGCTGCATTTTTCCTGCCAGGTACACCTTGTATCATCCCAGGGGACACCTGGGGTTAGCAGCAGCTACTCTGCCAACTTGTACAGCATAGTTTCAGGCTTCCTATGTCGATCAAGTTCCTCAGTGTAAAATGCCAAAGTGCGCTGCTGACCCAGAGTCATTCAGATCAGGTCATGAGGCAGAAATGCTGTGACTCCTGTGAGCTGGAGTCTTGAGAAGCTGTTCAGCAGCAGATGTTTCGTGCAGCTTCAAGGGCTCATCACAGTAAAGAGCATTACAGCATCTTAGAGGCTGACAGCTTCATTGCCACAGACAGCATTCAGGCAGCATTTCTCAGCACTTCAGAAGTCAACAAACTAAAAACAAGCACTCCTGTGAGCATGCACAAGATGCAAAGGAGCCATGCAATGTGAATGGCACACAAGAAAGGCTCAAGCTAGCCTTCACTCACCCCATCATTTGGACGAGCTGGAATAGGTTGTTGCAAGGAAACCAGGCTGTGAGAAGACCACTGCTGCTCTCTTCTGCAGAGGTTTGCTCTTCCCCAGGACACAGCCAAGTGTTATGGCTCATGTGGCAAATGGCTCATTGGATTGACTTTTCTTCCCTTTCTTGGATAACATGCCCCATCCCTTCTTCATTCTTTATGGAGCACAGCACATCTGGCAAGGCTCGGTGCACAGAGGGGTGGTAAGGAGATGGGTGCGCTGTGCTCAGGTGCCTGCCTCTGGGTTGGCACGCTCGCAAAGGCTGCAGGCAAACCCCACAGTGTGAAAGCACTGTCTGCGAGGAGGACAGGATGGCATAGGATGCAGGGTTGCTATTGGCATGTTCTATAAAATGTATGTCTTTCTGACACATTTTGGGAGATAGCGCAACAGATACGCATATGCCACCTAGCACACTTCTGGGAGCATGGCAGCAATCCAGCAGAGTTACAGATTAAAGCTAAAATGGGATAGGATGTCATCACTCATTCCAAAGATGTGTATCAGGCACTTAGGGCAGGACCCCTGGGTGAAATTTGTAACTAAAATAATTCCTGAAGACGATCTTGTAATTTTTCTTGTATTAATGATGACCTGTGTTTTGCCTTGATCGGCAGATACTTCATCTCAGACTAATGATGCTCTCCCTGTGTTCCATGAAGGACTCCTAGGTCCAAACCCAGAAAGAGTCCTGGAGAAGCATGCCAGCACTCTAAGGGAATAGGTAGTGGAATGATGCGGTAACAGGGAAATCTAGGATGTGTTTTCTCGTCTGGTGTCAGTTAGATTGATTTTATATGGAAGACATGAACACTTTTTTTGTGGACCAGAGTAGTAAGAACAGTATTTGCAATTCTCTGCAGATGTATTGGGGGAGTGGAGGAGAGCCTTGAAATTCCAGCCCACAATCCAGACATATATCAGAGCTACCCCTTTGTCAAAAAGCACTTCAGCCTTTTACCTGCCAGTACCTTCTGGAAGAAGAAGACTGTATGGACAGTTCTCTGCCTTCCTCATCAATGCTTGTCATGAATTCAAAGCACATCTGATAGAGAATCTCTGTGAGGATCCTGACAGCCATTCCGGTTTTACACGTCTTTGATGTGCAGAAGTACTCCGTCAGCACACTTCCTCTCCTCATGCGTCCGTGACTTCCAGACACACGCAGATTTACAGTTCTTCTAGGAGCATCCTACTGAGGGTGGTGTATGTGTTATCCATCCGCTATTAGTATTAGTCCCCATCTTCCATTTCTGCATTGCTGTTGATTGATTTTGTGCTGGCTGGTTGACTCTAATACATAGCTTGTTCACTGCCTTTAATTGATTGCAAGTTCATAATTCTTTGCACAGTACCCTGAGCAGATTGCTATTAATTACCATTTACTTATTTCACAGTACTATTTATTGCTATCTTCCTTCTCATTAGCTTTTCTCTTTCCCCCTCCTGTCCTTTTTGCCTCCCCTTTGCCCCCTGCTCTCCCATCTCTCCATCTGCCAGTGGTTTTCTTCCTACTACCTCCCTGCTCTCCCACATCATGAACCTATTTTTCACCATGGCCTAGGTGAAACTTTGGCCTGCCATAGTCTCCCTTCTTGCTGCCACCTACCTTTGCCCTCTCTGTCCTCTGTTCTGGGGGGTAACTGTCCTCACCTCCTGCCCATCCTGCCCTTAGCAGCTCCCAGAAGGAGGAACACATAGGCAAGCACCAAGCACAGCCCAGGTGACTGCATGGACCTGAGCACATGCCTGAGTGATATGCAATGCTTAGCCCCTCCTCAGGGGCTGCTCAGGAGATGTACAAGTCACGGCGCACCAGATGAAGGAGATGAGAGTGAGAAAAGGCAAGAGTTAAAAGCAGGCTTTCCTATAGTACAAAGAATAAGCCAGCCAGTGTCTGTGCTTTGAAGTGGGAGTGTTTTCAACAGCCCCTTTGTTGATCTGCACTGTGGCTGCTTGTGTAGGGACACAAGCCCTAAGGAAAAAAACCAACAATGAAAATGAGCAGATGCCTTGTCTGCTGGGCTGACCCTCTTGCTGGTGTGTGTCAACAGTCTTCTGTGTGGTGACAGAGCACGTGTGTAACCTCAGCGGGTGACAGCCAGTGAGACCATGGGCAGCAGCATGCTGGTGAACACCCATAGCACCCACTGAGAGAGGTAAGCCTGCAGTATGACCTGCTGCACTTGACATAAGTCTGGCCAGAATGCAGCCCAAAACCAGGCACATCTGTCTTCAGAACCATGCAGAAAGAGGTACCTCTGCACAGCAGAGTATGGCTATTGAGAAGGATGCTGGGGACAGTGTGTTCAGATATGACCCAGACCCTTATACATTTCATGGAACAGCACCAGGATGGTTAGTGCTCCTCCTTGCTTGCTTTCCCCTGCCCAGGCATGCTTGGCAGCCAGAGTGTGTCCCCTCTTCCCAGGCGATGGCCGCACCACAACAACGTGCTGTCTGAGCATTATTTCACAGGCAGGAGGAAAGGGTGAAGGCAACTAGCCTTCAGTCCCTGCTTTGACCCCTGTCCAGGGAAAGTGACATTACAAACCTCAAAGGAAGGCTACTGGGGACACTCAGAATGCCCAACAAAAGGCTCATTTTAGACAACTCCATGCCTTTCAATCCCGTATATCTTAGAAGGAGCTCTATTGCTCTTCAATCTGAACCTTTAAAAATAGTCTGTGTTTTGAAATCATCACAGTGCAGATCATCCTTTTCTGGAGGGCTGATAGCAAGGTGTGAAAAAAAAGAGCAGACAAGGATCTGGATTCAAAGGCAGGGAAGCACATTGAGACGTGTCGATAAGAAGTGCTATATAGCTGCCACATTAAAAGGACTGGCAGATTTCTATCTAAGCTGTTCTTCCTCCTGGATGCATTCATCTCTCAGAGCAGCACTTCTTTATCCATACCATCCCTGTGACTGCAATGGTGTCTTTCCAGAAGACCACATTTAGACCACAGATATGCAGATTTGGCCACCTTCCCTGTTCTTATGATCTCACCTGAAGCCAGCAAGGTCAGGTCTTCGGTCCCTGACCTGTGCAGTGTGGTGATGGTGCAGATGGTATGTGGAGTGACCCTAGCTCAAACCCACGCACATTTTACTCCCTCCTTTCGACCGGTGACGAAAGTAGACCAGGTCAAGATTCACTTCTCTTGCAGAAGCTTGAAGATACCAGTTCCAGACAAGGCAACAAATTCACAGGCCATAAGCAAATACCTGCAGGTGACCAACGAGACAGCCAAGAGCTTACCTCTGGCTTGGGCACTACACGTGCTAACACGTAGCTGCAAGACAATGCTTCGGTCTTGTTTTTAGATTAAAAAATTGAAACTGTTCCACCCGCCCAGCACAAGCCAGAAAAAGCACAAATGAACAGTGCTGGTTTCAGTTCATTGAGAAATTCTTCACTATGAGGGTGGTGAGGCACTGGCTCAGGCTGCCCGGAGAAGTTGTGGGTGCCCCATCCCTGCCAGTGTTCAAGGCCAGGTTGGAAGGGGCCTTGAGCAACCTGGTCTAGTGGAAGGTGTCCCTGCCTGTGCAAGGGGGTTGGAACTTTGAGGTCCCTTCCAACTGGAACCGTTCTGTGATTCTATGATTCATTTGCTGGACAAATTACACCTAATGAGGAAATGGTGGTGGGGGGGACACTATTGAAATGAAGGGTGTGCAGAAGGGAAAACTGTAACAGACACCAGGGCAGATGCTGAGGCAATCTGTGAGCGGCAGGTGAAGAGCAAAGCCTCCCTGCACCAACCCCTGCAGCTCCCCACTGTGTGGGGGCTCCCAGCACAGGAGGGGACAGCATGATGGCCCAGGGGCTGCTCAGGCCAGGCAGGTTCCAGTGGTTGGGGTGAAGGGGCCGATGTGGGTGGCTGCTGGCTGGGAACTGCTGCGGGTTGCTGGCACAGCTGGGTGGATCCCACAGGCAGCCATGTCTCTGTGAGCAGCATGCGAAGAGTAGTAAGGGAACTGAAAATACATTTCTTAAACTCACCTTGAAAGATAAGGTGACATAAATTTTGGTTTCAGACTCTCAGATCTGACAAATTAAACTTGATCAAAACATGATTCATCATTCTTACTATTTAACACTAGGGGAGAGATGCAAAATTCTCCAGAGAGGAAAGACATGGCTGAGTTCAAGTGTGATACAAAGGTGCTTTAAATAATCCTTCCTTTATCTTCAGCTTTATCTTCCTTTAACCGAAAAGATCATTACTTTTTTTCTTTTTTAAATCAAACCAGTAGAATTTAGGCATTGAGTAGAGGAGAAGACATGTCCACCATAAACAAAAGATGGTTTGTGGATGTTTGCATTTGACAGCTTTCTTCCAACAGGTAATCAGATGAAATAAACAGATGTGTAGTTGTGCCAGCTACTCACTGTAAGAGAGCTAACAATGACATACAGGAAGATATGACCCAGTTGGTTTTAATGGTTTCCCCTGTGGTTTTTACTTCTCCTTTTGGTGAAAGTGATGAAACTGTGATTTCTTTCATTTCCACCCTCTTCAGAATTTGTGAAAGTATCCTGTCTGTGTTTCTTATTATATCAGCATCTTCATTTTGCTGCCAATTCCGAAGCAAATCCAATTGTTCAAAAGGATTAAGGCTAAAATGAAACAACTGGAAAACCACATTCCTCTCAGCCAGTGTTTTATGCATAAAATCACCAACTCACAGAATCATTGAACAGTCGAGGCTGAAAGGAACCTCTGGGAACCTTCTAGTCCCCTCCTGCTGCTCAAAGCAGCTGACATATGGGGACCAAAAAATAGGAGTGTGCTCTTCCTGTCACTTCAATGAAATGCATGCAACAATTTCTGTAAAATACTAACACTTTCTTAGTGCGTCCAATGAACAGTCCCTGTTTAGATATTTTGGAATACAGATGGTATTCAGAATTCATGAAGCAGGCCAGAAGCACTCCCCTAGTCTCCATCCCAGAAATTAGGATACATAGGAGGTGCACAGTCTCCATCAATGTTTAGATACAAGAAGCAAGAACAGTGATGTTTTTGAAAGAATGTGCAAAGGCAGCTGCATCCAGTGTTTCTCTATCAGGACACTTGGCAGCAGCACATAGATGTTAGGCACCAACCCATTCAGCATGTGGTCCGTTTGTGTGCTATTCTGAGTCACTGACTCAGGTTTCTCCAGGAAACCAAGCCCCTAAACTTCAGTTTACATGCAAGGAAACATGCAACACCCTGATTTTAGCCACCTGAACTCTGCTGGATCTAGCTTTTTATGTCTAGTCCTGTACTGCATTACACTTTAGGAACTGAGGCCACTGAACACACATGTGCCTGTGCTCACACACAGCTCTGAAGGGAAGCTGCCCATGCTCATTCACTTCAGGGTACAGGAGGTCTGCAGCAAGGCTCTCCCTCCGTACAGGGCTTTTCCCATTTAATCCAGCAGCTGCAGACTTACTTGCAGGCTCTTTCTTCATCTTAAGATTCATTGAGGTCTTTGGTTCATGGTCACTTCACAATTCACTGGGAGATTTTCTTACCCTCTGTTTCTTGCCACCTCTCTGCAGCCATCGCCATTCCCATAGCAGAGTCAGGACAATGGGCCCCAGCCTCGGTTTTATGGGTGGACTGTCCTGGGGAATGACGCCTGAAACAGGGGTGCTCTAGATGTCTTCCCCATGCCCACCATAGCTGGCCCCATGCTACTCATGAATCAGGGCTCTGATTCCAGTTGAGTAGTGGAAAGCAAACCCTCACTGATTTCGGTTTGCTCAAGACATCCCATTATGAATGAGAGCACTGGAGGGACCACTACATGAGCAGCTCAGATATCTGTATGGCCAACGGGACAGCAGAGGCAGTGAGGAAGAAACTTGGTGAGCCATGCCAAGGTAAGCAGCTAAGCCAACCCCATCCATCCGTGCTGGTCCCCAGTGATTTCACTGCCGTGTCAATGGACACATAAATGGGCAGCTGGGATGCTACCTTCAGCCTCCGGTGGGTTTGGCACATCTTGTCTGTCCTCAGCTTAGGTTCAGTTTCAGTCTGTTCCTGAGTGCTTTGGACAAACTTCAGATTCATGAAGAAGATTTTAAATTTAAATATTTTTAATCAGAGCTTTTTGATGCTCTCAAGCAGCTTTAAAATGCCAGTTACGTTCACCCAGCACAACTCAGCAAGTGGGGAAGTCCTAGGAAATCATATAGGGATCAGGAAAGGTGGTCTGGAGTTTAAGTTGACCAGCTGACAGGATCACAGATCGTGACTGTTGCAAGAAATGAAACTCAGTATCTACACTATTCATTAATTCAAACAACTAAATTATAAAAGTAAATATTGTTGTACTCTCACTAATATAATTAATTTAGAATTAATTACGACCGTCATACAAATGCCAGATGATCCTTAATATTATACAGGAATTTAATCAAATTACTTTAAAAATAATCAGTCCTCATGCATTTTAAAAAGAATCTAAGAACAGAGATGTCCTCTGTTTAGAAAGTACAGCTGAAGGATTTTATCCAAACCTGTCAAGTTGTGATTGAAAGTGTTAACCTTCTTAGTGCTGAAATAAAACTACCCTCTGACAATTTGATTGTCTCAGGGATGATTATTAAGGCTTTCTTCTTAGAATTATATTGCAGAATGGTTGAGTGCTTAAATGGACAGCCTGCTCTGAGGCTTTTGAAAATCATATTGGCAACCCTGAAAATGTAGTTGTTACCTCTCCCTGCCTCCACCCTCAGAGACGCTTATTGATTTGATAAGGAGTTTGAAAACTTTACTTACCTAGAGTTACAATATATATAATATTATTGTATACAATATATATATTATATATATATTATATATATATAATATATATATAAATATACAACACACTCCAAAACCCAATTTTATAAAATAATATCTGAACAGTAAAGCCTTCTCTACATTGACAATACATGTACTCATATACATGAATTCGATATGCCTGCTTTCACACAAAAGATTAAGGAACATAAAAAGACCTCGGCATTTCACAGCATAGAAGAATAGAGGGGAAAAAAAAAGAATAATAAATCTCTGAAGATAGCTGGAGTCTGAAAACACATCAGCTCTTTCAGGCTTCTGGATTTGTATAAATTAAAATTTAGGATTGTAGCCAATAGGCCAGATGGTGATCCACTGGACATATTACATCTCTTAGAACAGACTTTTGCTCCATTCAAGATGACTAGCCACATGTTGGTAGAGAGTACTTTTTAGTGCTGTGACTTTTCTCTGGCCAAGGTGGATGATCATAGAGATTCTGGAACATTAATTTTCCTTACCCTTTTTCTGGGGCTGGTTCTTTTTGCTTTCCAGAGCATCTGTTCAAAGTCTTTGGAAAAATCTGGTATGAGGCCTCTCTCAAAGTTATGCAAGTGACTTAAAAAATTCCAGGTCAACTCCTTAACACCAACTTTTAAGAATTCTATTTCAAAAAGTAATTTAAATACACTCAGTGTTTTGCTTCCCACAGTGCCTTCCTGCCCTAAGTATCTACAAAATCCATAGACAGAAGACCATTTTTGAGGAAACTGGCCTGGTCTTATCTGGCTGAGAGGTCTTGAGATAACATTGTGTCACCAATTTAGAGAAAGTTCAGCCTAAAATTAGAAGGCACAAAGGAATCATGATAAAAATGAATCACCAACCCTTTGCCCATCAGCTGTATTTTGCATGGTTATTCTAAAAGATAAGTTTCACTATGGTGAGCTTTTTTCTCAGAAACAGCTGATATACAGTACTTCTTAGCACACAAATGGGCTCCGAGTCAAGCTATTTGTCAACTGGAAATTTCATCTCGCCAGGGAAAAGCTATTTTAAAGTCATTCAGGAGTGAAAATCATGTAAAGCACTAAACTGTACATATCAGATTTGCATTCCTTAAACTGCTCTTCCTGAGCTTCACAGCTCCCTCTTGTTGATAGCAGAGAATGTTTGAAATGTATAGCAAATGCTATAGAAATTTCTTCCATTGTTTTATTTCCATTTGGGGCTGCATCCATGGGAATGTTACCATCTCTCAATACCACTGGCAGTGGAAAGTATTATTTACATGAATCCACATAGACATTTACATCATTCTCTCCTAGGATACTGCCTCTGCATGCCATAGCAAGCCACCTTTTGTCTGAAGTTAGAGCAAACAGAAGAAAATAAACATTGTGCTGGTAAAGATGATTAACAAGACATAAAACATCACACCTGTGACAACTAATTCTTTGTATGTCTCAAAAAACAGAGCTAATTCATGCTGCTGGCAGAACTACTGTGCCACAGGTACTCTTACAGGGAAACTGTTCCCATGACTGACGCTCTACAAGGCAGATTTCATCACTTAACCACTAGAGAAGAGCAAACAGAAAACTATGCTCACAAACTGCCTTTTGCAGCTCCAGTCACTTCCATGGGGAAGAAGGCTTGGGAATGGGGTATTTGATACTGTAGGGGTCTGGTACCCCTGGAAGCTCTGACAAGGGCTGCTGTTGTGGTCACAACAGAGGGAACCCTGGGCTGATGGAGTTGGGGGTCATATCTACATCTGGCTACAATCCCACAACAGTACAGAGGGAACACAAGTATTGTGTAAGGACCCCCTTTACGTACAGATGCAGTGGCACCAGAAGTGGCACTAATAGGGAATGAGTAGACTTGGGTCACTCAGTTGTGTTCCCTTACATTAATCCTGTGACAAACACTGGAAAGTATAATGTGTATTCATACGTTTTTAGTTACACAGCTACATATGCATTGCAGCCAAATATTAAAATTCTTAAATATCCATGATTTCACACCGATTTTGCACTGTATTTATATCATTACAAAAGAGGCTTAAAAAAAATTCACCAGATTTTCAGCAAGTGTAAATCAGTTTAGCTCCACTGCAATGTGTTGCCTTGACTTTGGTGCGAATGTAATTCAGGCCTGAATCACTGAAGGTGCGCTGACTTGTGCCAGCTAAAAATATGAATTAAAAAACATCATAAACCAACTAATGTGTTTATCTCCTTGTATCAAAACAAGCTTGGGTGAAAGCAAGCCAATGAGTCTATCTATATACACTACTTTTCATAGGACTGCCAAAATTTTTTTGTTAGGAGATGTGACTGAAATACGAAATTCTCCATGGGAATCAAACACAGAACTGTTAAAATTGCCTCTCTTCTGCTAATGACTTCTTCCAATTCTCATCTATATAACTAAGGTTTTGCTTCTCTGGTAGCTAGAGCCAGGGTACTATTATGTACTGGTAAATGATTATTTTTGTTAAACTTAGTAACAGAAGAACTTGCTGCTTTCTTCCTTCCTGAGGGACAGGTCACCTGTATTGAGTTTGTATTGTTTAAAGCTCTTTAAGAAAGTACATTCTTTTTTTAAGGAGCAATAAAATGAATTTAAGCTGATACCCACTGCCACTATGTAGAAAGCAAGTTGCCAGCACTGCTGATATATGTGAGTATATAATCTGAGTAACACTCAAAATTCTGAGTCCTGCAATCTATTCTTAGGGGCACACTGGTGTTTTGGACTTTGCTCCTTCCAGACATTGTTAGGTACTCATCCCTCAGGCATAGCTAGAACTTCTAGGATCTCATCTTTGCTTCGTACCTTTTTAATTTGATTGTAACACAACTTTTACTGAGCAAGTTACAACAGAGTGGTGGAGTTCTGCCTTCGAATGGTTGATCTTAGAAGGGCACAAGCAGAGCCCCTGCTTCTGAGATTCAAACACACTCTCATTGACCTCCCTGTGTAACAAAACTCTTCACCTGCAAGTAGTACGCCTTAAGAGCAGATTGTGAGTGGGGAGGTCCTCATGCACAGTCCTTTTTCAGAGAATCTGATGACAGAGAGGCAGGTGGCATGCTGAGGCCACTGCTGCTGACACAACATACGGGAAAGGAAGGCATGTGCACCCCCGCTCCAGCCCCTCCACAGTCCCTGAGGCACAGGAGCCATTTGGACCAGCACTTGCCTAGGTCCCTGGATGTAGCCTGGAGAAGAGAAGGCTGCGTGGAGACCTCATAGCAGCCTTCCAGTACCTGAAGGGGGCCTATAGGGATGCTGGGGAGGGACTCTTCATCAGGGACTGTAGTGATAGGACAAGGGGTAATGGGTTAAAACTTAAACAGGGGAAGTTTAGATTGGATATAAGGAGGAAATTCTTTCCTGTTAGGGTGGTGAGGCACTGGAATGGGTTGCCCGGGGAGGTTGTGAGTGCTCCGTCCCTGGAGGTGTTCAAGGCCCGGTTGGATGAAGCCTTGTGTGGGATGGTTTAGTGTGAGGTGTCCCTGTCCATGGCAGGGGGGTTGGAACTAGATGATCTTGAGGTCCTTTCCAACCTTAAGTATTCTATGATTCTATGTTTCTATGCATCTAGGGTACTTGACAGGTATTCAGCCTAGGGTGGCATCCATGGGCTCCACCCAGGGACAGCTAAGAAGAGCTGTGTTTGCTAACACCTCTCACAAATGACAGCCAAGAGCTGCATGACAGTACCTATGGGAGGTGTAGTGGGTGAGGGGGCAGGGAGGAGGTGTAAGAAGCCTGTCTCCTCTTTCTGCTTCATCGATTCACTCCGCATCTGTTTCTCCTCTGTAAAAAGGGAGTTTCTAAGTTCACTCCCAGTTTTGATAGCTGGATGAAAAGAGGTGATGCACATTATGATTAATTTTCATAGGCAGCTATTAGGCTTGCTCATGATTTTGGAAAGCTTTGTCAAGGAGAAAGACTGAGATCACGATCTGACTCCTTCCCCAGCTCTAGAAAAACTCTGGATACCAAACCTTCTCCTGTGGCAGGTTTACACTCCGCTCTTTGAGGTATGGCAGTTTCAAAAACACAGGCAAACTCACCGGTTGGGCATGTCAGAGGAGAGGAATATTCCCACAAGGGAACTTGTCTGCTTGACTTGGATATTCAAATTTTGCCAGACAGGATCTCCCTCTGTGGTAGATGAATTTCCTTCTGCCCTGTCTAAGGAACAGCACAGGCATTTGCTCAGGAATGCAGTGTCATTAGGTACTTCAGCGCAGGAACAAGATGGGTGCCGAAGCAGGGTAGATTGGGGCACAGCCATGAAAACACCAAGGAATGGAGATCTGCCACAGCACAATGTCTCTGGTCCACACAGCTGTGTCTTCTCCCCTTTCTAATTACTCATGTATATGTTTGCTGTGCATATCCTAAAAGAAAACAGAATGACAAATGTGATGGATTTGGCAATGTCAGCTTCTACCCAGCACTCTCTCCTCAGGAAGGGCCACCAAAGGGTTATTTGCTGTGCCTGGTATCAGTTCTGCATAAGTCGGTGTCCCTCAGTTCCTCAGACTGTAGTAGCAGTGAGCCCATGGCATGTCACCTGCCACCCATGCCCTGCACTGGGCTCCTCTGCCCGCTCCTGCCTTCCAGCCCCATGGAAGCCAGAGACAGGTATGGTGTGAACAGCAGAAACAGCGACTGAAGGCCCTTGCTCTGAGGCTGGTATGTGAATTTCCACACACGGGGCAGAGGGTCTGGCACATGATGAGACATGAGGCACATGGTATGGAAAGGATTTCCTATTGTTGCTCCATAATTAAGGAAGAGAAGCATTTCCAGAGTTTGATTCAGAATAGTGAGGTGAGGATCCTGCCCTGAAGTGCCCTCCACGAGAGCCTTTTTAATGGCAGAGGTGCCCCAGTGAGTGTGGCTTTCCTGTGGTAAAAGCAGCTTCTGTGAGCATCGTTATTAGCTGGAAAATTCCTTGAAGATCTTAATTAAGGTCTGACTTCACCTAAATGTCTGCAGTCAGGAAAGATAGGTAAGCAGATGCATAAGTTAGCATGAGCTGAGTTATGTTATTCAGAAAGAGGAACTGAGCAAATGTGTAACTGCCTTCTAGAATGGGCAAGGCAAGGCAAAGAAAGGCAAGGAAGAGAAATGTAAGGAAGAATGAAGGAAGGGGAAAACAGAAGATGAAAAAGGGAAAAGGTAGAGTGAGAAAGGTGACTTTCTTCTAAAATGGACAACCTTTTATTTTCTTTTATTCTCTGTCCCTTCTCTGTGTATCTGTTACACACTCAATGTTGCTTTTGCTTTATCACTGTGCGTGAAGTGTGCCAAATCCCTTTGCAAAGTCTTGAACCACAAATGAGTCTCAGTTTTGGTTTTGCTACAGCCAATAGCAAATCCATGTACATCCATTACATCATTACCAAATGGATTTGCTTTGCTTGAAAAACATTAAATCTGTAGCGAGAAGGTAATTTTAATGTGTTAGGCTGAGTTCTTAACTGCTTAATTTAGTTTGGGTCTGGTGTAATTTTATTTTTCCACCACTGGTGCGAAACATGGAATAACCCTTTTAATTCTCCGGCACACTTAATCCAACAGGCTGCTGCACAGATATCACAGCAAGGCTGGGCCATTGCAGTCTCGCTAAGATATTCCTTCAGGAAAATAATTATACTTAAAAGGAATAATAACTACTGAATACTTTTTGCTTTCTCTCTGCTCAGTCTAATGGAGCCCTTTGAGCTCAAGACTTTATTTGTATATGACAGTATTAAATTATGACATTTCTTTAAACATTTCAATTCCTTACCCTTGCTGAAAAGCTGAGGGCTGTGACACTGGTCTATCTGCTTTCCAGGGACAAATGCAAGTAACTAGGACTTCGGAAGATCTTGTAAATATTTCTGAAAGCACATTTCATATCCCTGCACATTTTCTCTCCTCTTGAAGTGTATGTGCTGCAGCTTGTTCTGAGACGGAATCCCCAAAACTGGCCATTGAGCAAAGCTACTGATAGCATGGATTTTTACCTAACCCTATTGATAACCCCCCTGACCTGCAGTAATGCTCCTACAGTGTTTTAATAAGTAGTAGAGCACTCTATAATCCTTAACAAAAGAAGAGTTATCATATACATACAAAGTCTCAAGAGCCATTGCAAGCTATCTGTAATTCACTGAAAACAACCAGCACTGCTTTCATTAAGGATGTCTTAGCATTTTCTCTGTAAGCAACCGATCAGACCATTAGGAGTGAGCTTTAGAGTATCCTGATGTAACACATCACTTCTTGGCCTAGAAGCATAACACAGAGAAAAAGAAATAAGTAATGACTCTATGTATTTACTCCCATTTAGACAGATTTGTGAAGCTCCTTTGCACTTCCAGACATCAAAAAGCCTGGTTCTAAGGAACAAATTAGTTGTATCACTGCAGATAGAATTTAAATAGGTCCTCCTTAAAATATTCTACATTTGTTAAAAGATGTATGGCTGGAAAGAATGCTCCTGTGCACATGAAGGAATGTTGTCTTTATCCTTTTTTTTATTAATCTGGTAATGCTTTGTACTTTCAATTGAAACAATATAATACAGGAAGTTCAGGAAGAACTTGATGCAAGAAGTATGGCCTGATTTATGCAGAGCAAACCTTCATGCCAGGAGGCCCTGAAGGACTCGGCGAGTGCTCCAACTCCTACAGCCAGAAAGACGAATTGTTGTTTGGCGGGATGCTAGTATCCTCCTTCAGAAAAGTCAAGATACGCTTGCAAGTGCAGTGAACAGCCTTAGTGCTTACTTTCAAGCTAGAAAAAGTGTGTTACAGTGAGAGGGTCATTTGCTCAAATAAAAAAATAAAAAAAAAAAAAAAAAAGCAAGCATATGAAGTCGTAACTTTATAAACCAGCAGGTAAGATAAAAGTGCCTTAAACGGAAGAAAATAGGAAGTACCAAAGGGCTATTGAACAGAAGTATGACAAGAGCTAGTGTCTGAAAGTCGAATTTGGACACACTGAGTATGACATACCTTTTAGTGGTGAGGCTGACTAACAGCTGGAACAAACCCTGTGAAGTGCTTTATCCTCTGTCTGTCTCTTGCCTTCTTCAGTCTAAGTCTTCATGAAAGATAGGACTTTGCCAAATGTAAGTCGCTGAATTAATCCAAAGACCAGATGAATTGAATTTTACAGTTTGTATTAAACAAGCCAGAACAGATCTGCTGCTCATTCTGCTTTATAATCTACTGGAATACAGATGAGTCTTTACATTGCTCTCTCTGCACTGGGGCACTTGTGTCACAGCTCATGCCTGAAGCAAGGCATTTTATATCATGTCTCCTTAGTAGATGATGTTTTCTTAGCCCACTGTCAATCAAAAGTTACAGTAAGAAGACGCCAAAATCTCACCATGCTGCCTTCTCACATGATAGTAATTCTGATGGTCAGATTAAGGTCAATAACAGCAGGAAAGTCCAGCAGAGGCTGGGGATCACAAAACACCCTCCTCAAACTGAAAAGCTGGTGTCTTGGGATGGCTGCCCTGCCCTAGCTTTATGGTGATCCTAGCACGATAACCCTGACAGCAGAGAGTCCCCCCAGACTGACTCCTTGACTCAGCAGCACACTGGGGTAGGTTGGCTGAGCTCCCTACTGTCATGACATCCTTGTTACCAATACCCAAGGCTGCTAGTGCAGCCCAGTGTGAATACATCACAGAGAGTGCAACATCTCCACCATGCTCCAGGGATGGGGGTGATCCAGCAGAGCCCCTGGCAGGGAAAACCTGCCCCAGCTGCGAGCCTCCAGACTCCGGTGATTTGTTACTTTAAGCAGTTTACATCCATACATGCCATAACCATGTTGGGTGAAGTTTTTTTGTGGAGCCTCCCTGTGGAATGTGCATATTTGGATAGGTGCTACTGGGAGGCAAAAGGCACATTTTTCATGCCTCGTGGTCTAAATTTGTAAATGCAGATTCAAAGGTGCCTTTGATGGCTGGGAATTCATAGCATTTCAGAAAACAGGTCATTAATCTAGGTGCCTATTTCTGTGCATGTGTTTCTAACTTTAGTCAGAAAGAATGAAGGCGGCGATCTTTCTGTTTTGAAATGTGTAAGCAGTATGATTCAGGAGATCCTTCATCTTGTGAACTGTACTCCATAATCTTTGTCTAAACCTATCTTTCAGTTCTTGGTTTCTCATTTGATTGGCCTGCAGTGACAGATCTGGATAACCTTCCTTGAAATATATGCCTTGGAAACCGTACTTTCTTTATGTCAGTTCTACTCTCAAACTGTTTATGTTTGTTTGTGGTTTTTTTGTTTGTTTGGTAACATCTAAATACACTTACAATGTGAAAACAATGTAAGGAAAACTTTGCACTTAGAAAAACTGCATACAGGAAAGTTTGTCTGGGAGGTGCTGACACTGAAGGTGCTTACAAGGTAGAGTACTCTGTCTTTAAGATTTGCTTGAATAGATCCTGCAGTACCTTGCTGGGTAACATCAAGGACGCTCTTACACATTTCTTAAATTACCTGTGAGGCTCTATGTTGTCCATGACAGGGTCATTAACAACAAGCTCTAGCTGCCAGTGTGTCAGCCTGCCTGGACTACCAGGAGATGGTCTGGTTTTTCCATTCCCTGTTGTACAAAATTGCACTCAAGGGAGAAAGAGCCAAGGATACAAAATGCTGATGATTATTGCACCAGGGTCTGGCAGTCACACTTGCTTTCCAACAAGCTTTAATACATATTATGCAGTGATGCATCCTGTCCTACCCTTCTGAGCTGTGCTAACTGCTGCACATGTGCACATGAAGACAGTCCCTGACTCAAAATAACATGCGAATCCCAGCTTATCAAATCCCTTACTATTAAAACACAGTGAGGAGGAAAGGAACATAATGACCAGACAGAAAGGGGAAAGATGTGGAAAACATGGTAAAAATGTGAGGCTTTTGTTTAGCATCACAAGCAGAGGTCACAGCACACCAAGAACCTTATCCATAGGCCAGCAGTTTACAAACTTCATGACTAGCGAATTTAGAAAGATCTGAAGGAAGTACCTTTGTGATTTTGGCTGGGTCTCTTCCCACAATCAAGGAGTGGCATGGGATGAAAGGTGAGGGTGTTTGACAAAGTGTGCAACCTAGTATTAAGGTTGGTCTCACTCAGAAGAGTCAGGGCTCAGTTATTTCAAAGTGCAATTACTGAATATTCCTATGCTGGCACAGATGCAGTGTTGAGCACAGACATCCCAGCTATCTGTCTAGGGGGTGAGGCAGGAAAGACTTTCACATGGACAAGTTAAGCTAGCTGAAAAGGACACTGTATCTCTATGTCATGTTCTGCAATGTAAATATACTTCCTAACATGCTCCCCTGCAACTATTTCCGTTCTTTACCCAGTTGTGCAGGACTGAGCTGCAATATCCATGAGGTGAAAAACAAGTTCTCCACTGAGTCCGATGCAGTTGGTTTAACGCAGGTGGAGGGATTCATTGTCTTTATATAAATGAAATGACCAATACAGCTGTGTCATGGCTGATACAAAACCAGCGTCATTCGCTAAAGTGAAGGTGGGCTTGGAAGGGAAGCCTATGCCATAATCAAAAGACTGAGGCTTTGAAGCTGAAGGATGGCATCACTTTCAAGGAAGGATTCATCTCACTTCTCCACGGCCACCATCTGAAAGTTAGGGTTTAATCCCATCACAAGGTAGGTGTCAATGACTTGCTGGAAATGGCTGCTTCCCTCCACTACCTATACAGAGAGCCTATACTCACCCTTCTTGGTCTAACTTTTAGTCAATTTCAGGTTAGATAAAATAAATCCCACTGCAGGTTTCTACAGAGGATTTCCCTGGTGCTTTCTGGTGCTTTTCATGTGTACATACAAACCCCACTTCTCTACATACCTGTTCTGGAAAAAGATCTCAAGAATGCAGAAGCATTTCTAAGGAAAACTTGACAAGGGAAGAATTGGCCTTATTTTGCTCAGCAGGCATTTTCACTTCACAGGTTTACACCAATGTTTTAACTTATAAGCTTCCTGAAGTATTTATATCTCCACATACAGGACTTACGCGTGTTATATGACTTAGAAGAACAAATAACTGAATATCCATTACATTCTTAGCTCAGCGGTAAGGTATTTTTTAGTGAAAATCCTTTCAGTACTTTCAGATTGGTTCTAAATAAGTGAAATTAAACAAAAAAGCTAATTGCATTACGACCTGGTATGCTTCCTGATCAAACTTTTCTAACAAAAACGGCTCAGATGTTGCCAAACGACTTCTGCTCACAAGTGAAATGTACGTACGAGTTATAGCCATCACGTGAGTGTGAAAACAGATTAAAATTAATGCTCTTTTAATTTTCTGTACAATGTATGGTTTGAATGGTGTTATTTTTTAGTCAAGTAATTACAGGGTGGAGAGAATGCGTGGCCAATGGCAGCAGGTTAATTACAAGATCAAACACCCACTACATCTTGCTCAAAGAGCCTTGAAATGATGACACATTGTTGTAACTAATAGCCTAGTTAGGACTGCTGATTGGAGAGCTACCCTCAACTTAAAAGAAATGTGTAACTTCTACCTAAGCATCTTTACCATTTTTACAAGTAATGCTGTATACCACAGAGAAATTAGCTAAATTTCTGGACACAGGGGATATCAGATTATTTACATTGTCATATGACAATTTTAGATACAGACTATCTTCATCCCTTTGCCTTCTTGTGGTTGGCCAATTTCTTATCCTCTTTCACAACACACAGTAGAAAATACCTGAGAGATCTGTGATTAAAATAAAAAACTATCAGAAAGCTTTTGTAGCACCTGCAGCAGCTCTGAACTTTGTTTTAACTGACTGCATTTTAAATGATATGGGATAAGGCCAGGAGAGATCATCTGATAATGTGTATATCAGCCGTTAAATTTCTCCTCAATACCTCTACATTGAGAACAGCACTCCCTGGATAAAAAACATTTTCCAGGAAAGCATTCAGTATTCATCTTAAGATGAATCCAGCAAGTTTCTAATATTGGGATGACATTGACTGCTGACCTCTAACTGGGACCTGGCCCTTGTCCCATGTGCTTCTGGTTTCCAGGAGCTGTTCACCTGAAGACAAACATACATATTGCTGAAGCCAACACAAACACCCACATACTGCAACCGTCATTAAACTCTCATCCACATTGAATATGGATCAAAGAGCACGCTTCACTACAGGACAGAGGCTGTGTGTGCTCTGAACCTGCAAACGCAGGTATGCCCAAGCACCCTGCCTTGAAGACAGCTGTGGAAGAGGAGCTCTGAGGCTCTTTCTCCACTAAGTGACCCACTGGATCATTTCAGCATCCAGATCCACTCCTTTGTGCCTGAGCATATGCAAGTTAAATTGTTAGTACGGTCTGGCTATGGACCTGATAGCTCACAGACTGCTACAGACTAGGAGTCAGCACGTGTCAGGATCCACTCCAGCAGGCAATCAGCATGTGGCCACCCTGTTTTAGAGCTAAAACAATTTAAAACCATGGAGGTGCCCAGGCCAGATCAGTTGGCTGTAGGGCTAGAGAAAGCCCCTTACACTCTTTATCCCCAAGGGGTCTTGACCCAAGTAAATTACTCTGAAATATCTACCATACATAATGAAAAAAATGAACATCTTTGAGGAAATTTTCTTTACAGTTTTTGTAATTTAACCATATATAAATCAAGATACATTTATTAAGATAGCTGCCATTTATACAGTTTTATGCTTCCCTCTCCCTAAAAGTAGAGCAAGGATAACTGAACTGAAAACCTAAGATTTCCAAAACCCAATTACATAAATTGCCACACCTGCCCTGTTTTCCCCCCTACTTCCCTCCCTCTCCTCCATTTACTTGCATTTTAAAGAGGTCAAGGTTATTAAACTCCTACATTCATATAGCAAGAAAGAGGGATCTAAACATAAAGATCTTTCGCGTGGCATGAATTTGCCCACAGAGTCTGTATGTACTGTTTGTTTACCAATTAGGCTATGAAATTGATACTCTGATGTACACAGTGCATGCAGTTCACACAGGCGAGATAAGGGTGCAATGAAAAACTTCTTCTCCCCTCCCTGACTCATGCTGTGTTTATAGTGTCCAAAGTTGCAGTCCTTACTCTGGCTGATTTATTTACCTCAGTGGGTGTGTCGTCTATGTAAGGACTGCAGTTTGATGACCCAGGTTTGCAATGTTAATGCTGCTCTGACATCAGTTTTTGCATTGCGTTATACAAAATTACAGCTCCGTCACTCATGCTCTAGAAACGCATGCACACTTGGGAAGCCATGAGGAGGGCTACTTGAACAATTTCAGTCTTATCTATGAATTTATAGCTTCCAATAGTGCACTGATTTATACAGCATGGCACTATACATCAGATATATGCTGCCTCAGAAAATTAATGCTGCATTCTGGCAACCATATGGGCAGCTGGCGAGCAGCCAAGAGACCAGCAGAGCACAACCCTGCCTTCACGCAAACCTTCCCTACACAAGAGAACTGTTTGCATGAACTGCACCAGCCAAGGAGCAGAAATAAAGGGATGTTGTTGCTGCTTACACCATCAGACCCCCCAGGGGCAGATGTATAGCAATATGATTAATAAGAGAAGCTGCAGAGACACAGCCGCCTTGCGGCATGTAACCACATGGGCACCGCACTTCTTCATGCCTCAAGGAATGGAGAAGATTACAAAGGTCTCCTCGTGTATCTATTTCTTCTCCATGGATGTCTCTTCCAGTTGTTGCTCTCACATGTGAAAAAATTTAGCTTGCAATCTCTACGAGGAAGGGCATTTACCTTATTTGCTCTGTAAAATGTACATTACACTCTGAGTGCTGAACAAACAATCACAATAATGGCTTACAGTAGCTTAGTTATCTTAAGCACCTTGAAGAAGAAAAGAACATTGTTCAGGAAGGAAAAAAGTAAAAAAAGAACCAACCAACAAACCCAAACATTTCTTACTGCAAGTAAACCACTTTTTGTTCCCTGTTTTTTTGTTTCTCTCACCCTATTATTTCTTATCAAGTACGTGTATGGAGTTAAATCTAACTCTGCGACTGGCTTCAGTGGGCTACAGGAATGCTGGGCTGAACTTGAAACTCCTCAAATAGGATTCTGTCTTCTCATTATGTAAATGATAAAAATCTCAGAAAGAAGATAGAGGAAAATTGAATTTAATGGTTTCAGGTAACTTTATGCAATACCTTAAAAGGAAAATGCCTTGATGATAGCTCAAACACACAATCCTGTTTATAATGTATTCTATGTATATAATGCTTTCCATTCATAAGTATCTCTGATTTTTTTTTACAACTGTTCACAGGAATCATGTCACTTCCTAGGCTTTACAGCAGCTGTTTTACTTCCCATTGCAACAGCCCTGTGGAAAAAAAAAAAAAAAAAGATTGAAAGTGAAGCAGCACACATTTTCCACTATAAACTGGCTGGTATACTATAATTTCATGTTTTGGCTCCCTGTACACTAGGTTTTCCAAGGAGGCCAGCGCTTATCTCCTGCAGTACAATCTCCATACACATATTGTCCTGCTGGTTCACTCAGACAGCTACATTCTTGTCTACATTAGGACTTTTCTTAAATCCTGACGCTGTACTAAAGCTGCTGCCATTTGACTGTTTATGGCAACAACTTGTTCTGCAGGTAAAAGTCGGCCTGGCTTTTTTAGTACTGATTCAGCACTGCCCAGTTCAGTGCCGAGCTAATCAGCACAGTTGCTGTTGCTATCTGACCATCAGTAGCAATTCCATTGCTCCTGCCAATACAGAAACACATTGCAGTGACTTGGGATTGCTGAGAAATGACATCCAAGCACTGTTAGCCCGCTCCAGTTCTGCTCAGTTTGAGGGATTTGTTTGTATCCAGGCTGGAGGCTAGCTACAGTTTAGAAATGCTGACTAGCCATGGTTAAAATAGAAATAAATACATTCACAGCGGATTATATACACCACATCAGCCCAGCACAGTGATAATTTTATTCCTAGTGCTCCTCGGCATTTGAAAACCCAGGCATGCCTGCAATGCTAAATCAACTACTTGCAGCAGCCAGTTTTCCCAGAGCAACCGCCTCTTTTTGCCCAGGAAAAGCAATCTTATCTATGTAGCTTGTAATAGTGAAATGGTGATCTATGCAGACCCTGAAGTCCCCTTCCTAATCATGAAGTAATACAGCCACTGATCCTCATCCTGTGTCTTGAACAATCCCATTTCACCAATATCCAGACAGAACCAAGCATCCAAATCAGCAGAGTACTCTGCAGACGTCACCTGTGACAGAGCAAGCAACTATTCACCTGAGTTGCAGACTACCATATCACAGATTTTACATGGTTTCTTGGTCTTTGCAGGCACTGCCAGAACATCCAACGTTACCTGGTAGCATACTCTTTCTAGATGCGGGGTTAAAAAACCCAAAAAAACAGCATATTTTTCTTTCTTCTTTCTACGTAAGAAGAGTTTGTTCGCTTTTTTCTTCTTCTATCCAAATTACTTCTAAAAGGAATACAATACAGTCTTAGGATGATATTACAACAAGCTCCCCCCCCCCCTCCTCCTTGCTCTCAAGTTCTCCGAGGGCTCTCAGAAAGGCTTTCAACACCTCCCAGGGTTTAGGACCTGAGAAATAGGATCTCTTCCGTCCTTGGAACTGCAAAGCTCTGGTATGGCACAGTTACAGATGTAGGGCAAAAGCATAACTGATCTTCACCTGTAAAACCAGAATTGCTGGTACTTACACAGGAGCTATACTGCTGGATAAAAACAATAATTTAATTGCTTAATGTAGACAAGGCCTCAGAGGATCTCCTTCTTCAAATAACCCAGCCAACCAAAACTTCACCTGTAAAGCCTACTCGTCTGAACTCCCTCAGCAAAAGAGCAACCTGCAATACTCTGCCAGGCACACTAAAAAGAAACAGTATTTCCCCCGTTTTAACCACCCGAAGAAACCACAAAAAAAAAAAAACCACCAAAAACCCAACAAACAGGCACTTGGTCAACCCAGCTCAAATATGACTGTTCTAGGATGAAGTCCCAGAGGATGCCCAATGCAAAACAAATGCAACTGAGGATGCATTACTTACTCCAGCGGGTTAAAAACCAAAGCAAATCCCATCCTTGGATTCGCGAGTCTATACAATGGGCAATGCCTCTTACAGCCAACTGACACGTTTCGCTAGAAACCACACACAAATTACGTACCTAAAAACCATCAAAACGCATCTGATGCGTTAACTTCACCTCAAGTTCACCTCAAGCTGTAGCGATTTCTGTCAATACAGCCTTTTTAGACAATTCCTTTCACGCAGCGCTACAAAGACACTCCTTAAACATCATTAACCACAGCAGCGGCACCCGGGGAAAGCGCGGAGTGCCGCCGAGGCACAGCAAGGCCAGGGGACGAGCCGGCGGCCGCACTGCGAACGGGCAGCATGGCTCCGGCCTTGCCCCGGTGTCCCCCCATCACCCGGGGCGTGTGCCCTACCCGGAGGGCACTGGGAGGGAGGGTGTGGGCAGCCGGGCCTCCGCCCGCGGGGTCTTTGTTCCCGCAGCCGCCCGAGCCTTTTGTCGGTGCGAGCGCCCGGCCGCGGGCCCGGAGCGAGGCCTGCTGCCAGCAGTGCCCCCCGCTCCGGTCTGCCTGCCTGCGCCCGCTCGCCGCGCGGAGGCACCCGTCACACCTGGCCCCGCCGCGCCCCCGACCCGGCCCCGCTCCAGTCCCAAGGGAGTGATGGAAGGCAGGGGAGGGGAGGGGGCGCCCTCCTGAGGCGCGCCGCCGTCGCCGGGAGGTGACGGCCGCGGGAGCGCGCTCGCGCGCGCCCAGGGAGAAGGAGGAGGAGGAGGAGGGGGGCGGGCTGTCCGGCGGCCGGGCGGGGGCGCGCATGGGACGGTGTGTGAGAGAGCGAGCAAGGGGAGGGCGATACCGGGGCGGAGAATAGGTGGCAGCGGCGACTCCGCTCGGCTCAGGGCAGGCAGAGCGGCGGCAGACGCTGCGGAGCTGGGAGACACAGCGGGCGCCGCGCCGGCTCGGGGCATCCTTCCTCGTCCTCTCCGCCCCTCCCCCTTTCTTTTTTCTCTCCTTCCTCGCCGTCCTTCGGGGCCGATCGCTATCGGCGGCGCGATCCCGGGGCGTTTCCGCGGCGCCCGTGCCGGCAGCGGCAGCGGGGAGAGCCGGCCCCTCCCCTCCCCATCCGCGACTGAGGGACCCCCCGCTCCGTCCCCGTCTCCGCCCCTCGCCGGGGCTCGGCGGAGAGGGCCCGGCCTCGGCTCGGCTCCCCGGCGGCGGGCTCGGCGAGGATGTCGGGCGGCGGCGGCAGCCGGGAGGAGGAACGGCGCAAACTCGCCGATATCATCAACCACTGGAACGCGAACCGGCTGGACCTGTTCGAGATCAGCGACCCCACCGAGGTGAGCGACCCCGCCGCGATCGTCCCCCCGCCGCCCGCCCCTCCGCCCCCCTCGGGCCGCCCGGGAGGTGAGGCACCGCGCCCGGGCCAGGCCGCGCCCGCCTCCGCCCCGCGGCCCGCGGCCAGCCTGGCCCCCCGCCTGGCCGGGGGTTTCGGGCATAGGCCTCCCCCCGCTCCCCGGTAACGCTCGGCCCGCTCTGGCCGGGGAGGAGGCTCCGCTCCTCGGCAGGGAGGGCCGGGGAGCGAGTGTCGGGCCCCTTGCCGTGCCCGGAGCAGCTCGGGGGAAGGCAGGTTGCAGCAGCCAGGGAAAGAAAGGGAGCGCAGGGCCGGCGCCGTCCCCTCCTCCCTCCCGCAGGCACATGCCGGCCCGACCCTGCGGGACAGACGGCTCCGGGGCAGGAAACCCTCTGGGAGCTAGAGGTGGTGAAAGAAGGCGGGCAAGGGCGGTAATACAGAAGCTACCCCCAATCCCGACCCCGAAACATGTTATCTCCGTGGGGGGTTTATTTTGTTTGCCTGTGAGTTACACAGAGCCGAAAGGCGGCTGGTGGAAGAGAAGGACTGAGAAGGCTGGTTCTGGGCTTTTATTGTGTTGCTGCTTGCTTGTTTCTTGAAACACCCGGCTTTGCGCGGAAAGTGCTGCTTCTAAGGCGACCCGCTGTACTTCAGCGGCTGCCCGAGCCGCTGGTGCAGTCCCTGGGGCAGCTTTCCCCGGGGCGTGACGGACGGAATGCTTTGGCTCGGTGCAAAGTAAATATCAGGAGCAGGTTCGTAGTCCTGAGTTCACATGTTGTACTGGAAAAACACAGCGGGTAATTTCTTCCTAATGAAATGGGTGTTTCTGATGGCTGAGAGAGGCTGGGTTTTACTCTTCAAAAAAAGCCCTAATAGCCAAACCACACCCTACCGCTACCCCTTGTCGTGTTCCCTGTGGCTGGTTTGTGCTGTGCGTCTGGTTTGAAAGCGGCGGGGGGGGGGGGGAAGAGGGAGGGCTGGAGAGGCAGGTTACAGCCCAGTGTGCGTGTATGTGTGTGTGTGTGTGACAGCCCGCTGAAACCCTGCTCGGAGGGTGGAGGCTGGTCATGTACGTGTTCCTGGGGAAAAGGAGGAAACTCACACTTGCTGTTGGCCTGGCCCCGGTCCCGGTTGTTTATTAACAGAAGCCTCTGAGAATTCACGTTGGCTTGGTCTTTGAGCTTGCTGCTGTTTCTGCACCCAGGTGCTGGCTGCTAGTGTAGCCACGAAAGAAGTCTTGAAAGCAGTTCTAAGATTATTAAGTCTGTGAGGACTTGAAGAGAATTGCTTTGGGTATATTCAGTTCTGCTCACTACACGCTGTTTCTTGAACGCCAAGACAAGGGCTTTCTGTGATTATATTGTACATCTTGCAATATTTATCATAATTAGAGCATCTTGCTTGCGTTGGCTAGGTTTTAACAATATCACTCTTGGTTAACAGTCGCTTGTTCAAAAAAGTGGGCTGACGCTAGCGTGAAGGAGTGTTCCTGGTTGTATTTGAGAATAAGTACAGTCTGTCTGGAACTGCAGATTGACTGCCAACTATAGCTCATTTTTTGTCCATTCCTGATACATCCTAACTTCAACGTATTTTCTTTGTGTTTATGGCGGACTGTGCTTCTGTAGTTTTATTGGCAGTAGTTTAACAAATATTACCAGGTTTTGGGGCAGCTTTACATGTTTATCATAATTAACTAGACTTTGCACAAAAGCTACCAGCTTTATTATAGTTACTGTAGAAAGAAATAATAATTTTACATGCATTAGCTCCACACTTCAGCAGTTAAGCCTCTGAACCTGTCTAGGAGCACACTTACCACCATATCAATGATGACATTTCAGTTGAACTACAGATAGTAAAAATTAAGTGCATGCATATCTCTTTGAATGTTTGAGCTCTTTAGACTACTAGTTCTAAGAATGTTTGGTAAGACTGCAGGTGCATTTACAGCAAACAGTAGGTAACAGTTTTATAAATGTATTTTCAGATAATTACAAATGTTCAAATATTTTTCACTGTTACCTTGAGCTGACCCAAATTCAGCAATATTATCAATGCAGATGATGGTGTGATTCACATGAGAAAAATGAAAGCCCTTTTACTAGACAGCTTGAGAGCTGACAATCCTCTGTTGTTTACCCCGCTTTTCCAGGCTCATTTTGGCCACAAGGCACATCTTACTGTAGGGGCTGCACTGAGCATGGCACCTGTGAAGATGCAGTAACATGGATGTTACTTTTGGTTGGGTGTGCCTGAGCTGGGTCGAACTGGGTCATTGTAAACTGTACAGACAGTGTCGCTGGCCCGCAGGGTTAGCTCTTCAGCTAGCATGTGCCCATACTGCAAGCTGTCACCCAGGAGCTTCTGGTTGTGTTTATCGTGGTTCGGATACCCAGTCTTGATGCGTTATAGTGATTCTTCAGACATTTCTTCAGATTAAGTAACTTGTCTTCTAGTTTCCTGCATATATAATTTTCCATTTCCTTAATAGTAGGGTTTCGGGGAGGTGTATAAGTCAGCAAAGAAAAGGAAAAGTTAAATCTAATTTAAATTGACCAGAGCTGTGGCAGCATAGCTTAGACCAAGACAGTGAAAGGTGCTCGCATGTGACCTACTATTGTACCTCGGTGTTAGTTTGAAAAGTCTAATTCTTTGGTGAGACACTATTGCTCTAATTCCATTGGGTCCTCACCACTTACATTTAGAGTATAAAATGTAACTTGGCTTTGAATTCATAGGGTATTATTTTGAAAGCACTCTAAATGTGTGTGTTTGTTTTTCCAGATAAGTGTTTCATGAAATTAATCAGTTGGAATCCCTGTTAATATTTAATTATGTAGACCAGTCCTAAGGAATTAAGAGATTTGCGTGTCCACCTGCCTCTTCTGAGGGTTAAACACAAATTATATCTTAAAGCATGTAGACAGTAAGATACTGAAAAGCAAAAGCCTTAGGTAGGGCATATTGAGTTCTGTTAACTTTTTCCTAGATTGTTGTGTGATGTGAACAGTCCACTAAGTCATTCAGTGTTACTTTTCCCCAGCAAAACAGGGATGAAGGGAACTTTCTGTTCCATGCTCAAAGTTGAGTATTCTTCTGT
This sequence comes from Lathamus discolor, assembly GCF_037157495.1. Taxonomy (NCBI): domain Eukaryota; kingdom Metazoa; phylum Chordata; class Aves; order Psittaciformes; family Psittacidae; genus Lathamus; species Lathamus discolor. The sequence goes on along the minus strand of NC_088888.1, from coordinate 36,243,293 downwards.
GTCTACCATGTGAGGAAGACTGAAGACTTACTGGGAGTGAGGGTTTCATATCTTCACTTATGTTTTTGCTGAAGTCATTTGTGGATTCAGGCTTGAGAGCAAAGTGGAAATTTCAACTTTATTAGATATTTACCTATTCTGACGCTGCTGTTTTGAGAAATCTGGTAATTTGCATTTATGTTCTTCAGATTTTTTGGTGCTTTATTTAGAAAATAGTTGAGAGAAGCTCTGTGGCTTGAGAAGCTTAGAAATGAGCAAACCCCAAACTCTGTTTTTAAAGTGCTATGATTCTATGATGCTAGGTACAGACCCTTGCTAAATATATCTGTAATACTGGTACTAATTTAAATTTGATTAGGCTTTCCTGTCTCTACTGTAAATAACGAGGCAGCTATTCACTTTTTCAAGTCTTAAGAAAAGTCCAGCAGGTTTTGGGGAAATACGGGATGAATCATGTTTTTGTTTGTAGATAAATCAAAATTCAGATTCAAAGTGAAACAGTATGGTAACTCTTCTTTAAATCTCTTTCCCTTTTCATTCCACTTTCACCTTGCCTTGGTTCCAAGTATTACCAAGTTTCTGGATGCTGTTTCTGGATGCTGCTAGTATTTGGTATGCCTTTTTTATTTTTCTTGTTTCTTTTATTTTTTTCTTGGGGCCAAGGATAGAAATGCAGTAAAAAGACTTAGATCTTTTGCAGTAGCAGGTAAATTGATGTTCTGATCTTGACTTAAGTCTTGCGTGATTATAGTACTCAGTTTTGAAAAAGGTGTAAGTTTGAATTAATGGTTAGCAAGTGCATAGTTTTTCAGAAGCTTTTAGATAAGAAATTATTTGCATTTATATGCTTTTTTAAATTAAAGTGTATACTAGAGTTAAGTAATCGATTATATACAAAACTGCATAAGGATGTTTTGTGGAAGAGCAAGGAATGCAAAGGCATTTTAGAGTAGTGTGTTTATCACTATGGGATAGAATAAATACAAATCCTCTGGAAAGTATTTAAGACTTGCTGGTTTAAGATGCGTAAGTGAGGGGTTATAATTATTGTTGATCTTGATGACAAAATAAGTTTCCATCTTTTATGTATGCTTTGATAACTTCATATGAGAGGCAGAGAAGCACTGTGTTTTTTCTGAACGTGGCTTGTGGGTTAGTAATGGGAATTGCATCTAATTTTTTGGGACTGGCACTTTTCAGAAGAGGCAGGTTTTTTTCTAATTGCCCAAGGGCTTGGGGATGGTTATCAGAAACATTGGTCTGTTGCAGTTTTGTTTTCTGATAGAGAAAGCTGTTCTAAACTGATCTAATATAACTATGTATTAACAAAAGTAGAAAGATCTAATCAGAAAGCTTAGAGAAGCCACGTTGCATTATGGGTGATTCTGCTAGTGGAAGTGTAAGTCTAGACGTAGGGAAACGTCATCTAAATGGTGGAAATGCTTTTGTGCCTTCTGAATGTGTCGGATTCCAGTAGTTTTATCTAGTGTGACCCTGCAAACTTGTATAGATCTCAACAAGCTGATTAATGCATCTGAAAATATTATATTTCTGAGTTTGTCAAACCTATGATATGGAAAGTACATTCTCTTTGCAGCAAATGTTTAAGCTAATATTTAGGCAGCCGGGAAAGGTGTCTTAGAATCTTAACAGCTGGTGCCTTTGTGTTTTGGTGAGCAGAATATTTTTCAATAACTGCTACTGCTAAACAGACACAGTTCAAGAGGAGGTAAAAGCACTGAAGTGTTAGTTTGAGGTTAGCCATTTCTTGTTGCAGCTTACTGAGTCTGTTGAGTTCTAGTTTTGCATTGAAATGGCTGGAGAAAAGTCAGGGACTCAGGTCTGCTCATTTGCATCAAAACGGCTATTTGGAGACGAGTTTTCTTTTAACAGAGTAAAAGTGAATAGTCTGTCTCTTTACAAACGAACTATAACCACTGCTATCTAGAGGGCAATAAGAAATATCGATTAAGATCTTGACCACAATCTACAGATACCATAACGTCATGAACATATTTCTAGGAAGAAGCTTTATGCTGTGCTTTTAATATGCCTCATGTAAGTTATTTCTTGAGTTAGTGGCTAATTAGGTCCATACAATTCAGACATACTGGCTTTAAGAATTCCCTCCTGATGTGTGAATCTGTTCCCTGCCTAAAGTTCAGTTGACAAGCATTATTTTTCAGTTGAAAAAAAAACGCTAATACCCTGGACGTGTTAGGGGTTTACTTTGTTTGCACAAGTGTGGGTGTTTTTTTATCTTCCTGACAAAAATAATTCTCTTTCAGAGAGGTTAAAAGAAAAAAACAAAAAAAAAAAAACCCGCACTTTCATGATTTTTTGGAAGAAAATCTTGCTTTACAATTTGTAAAATCTTGCTTTTGTCTGTAAATGCTTTTGTCCTCTAAATGGGGCAAGAAAAACAAGAACTAAGCTGGAAGGTGTTAAAAGCTGAAATGAACTGGTGTTTGTGGTAAGGATGTAGAACTAAGAAACCACTCTGAATTTGTCTTTCTGTCAATAGTTGTTTGAAAAGTTGCTTTGTTACAAATGAAAGTAAGTAGATTGTGGCAATGCAGAATTCCATGTGTGTTGCATAGAGAGCAACTTCTCTTGACCAGTGGTTCTGATGAAGGTGGAAATGGAAGCAGGGTGTGAAGTGGTAAACTGAATGTTACAATAAACTTAAGTAAAATCAAATGTAGGAGTTATTCCAGATAAGTAATGGAGTATTTGTTCTGTCTTTCAAAATTAACTTCACAATTAATGGAAGCCACTACTGAAGTGTATTTGAATCAAGCACTATGTAGGTAATTCTTGATTTTTAGTGCTTTTTTAGCTAGGAAAAATAATTAAGTATAAGATTACGTATTCAGTAATGCTCGTTTTGGTGAATAGATAGGTACAGGATTTTGCTTTTAGCTTGTGAAAAGGCCAAAGCCTGTTAATCCTTTCTGTTAAGGTGGTTATGTTGGTTTTGGAGATCTTTTCTCCTCACAATGTAATTTTTACTGAAAAAAAAAAAAAAAGCCACAAAACCAAACAGCTGCAGTTAAATGCAAAAAACACTTTAAGAGGATGGGCTTTTTTTAAACTGGATATAAAATCCCAACATATGAATGATTTCAGTAACTGTTAAGCAGTGTATTCACATAATTATGTTTAAGTAGCTGAGATGAAGGCAAGCGGGCAACATGTTGCATTATATCTAGCTCATAGCAGAGTTAAGAACTGCCGTATAGACAGCTGTCTGTTGTCTAGTTTTGCACATCAAGATCTGACATGGTAAAGTTGAATGCACATTTCCCTGGAACTTTTTTGAGATTTTTGTAAAAATATCATGGAATTGTAGAGTGGTTTGGTCTGGAAGGGACCTTAAGGGATCATCTATTTCCAGCTACCCTGCCATGGGCAGGGACACCTTTTACTAATGCAGCACAATACATTTCTCTTTCTGTACAGAATCAAGATTATTGAAAGTGAAAATCCTCAAGGATTTTCTAATTTCTTGGGTTTCCTTTGCTTTTCTTTTTCTCTCTGCTTGTTCATTTCCTAACCTCCTTCCATACTCTTTTCTTGTTTTCAAGGAAGGGAATGTAAACTTGACTGATTTGCATTAAGGTGTGCCTTTTGTTTTTATTACTTGCTAAGCAGTCAAGAATGTGGAAATTTAAGCTAAAATTTACAGTAACAGCACTAATTTTAACATTTTCATTGTGTTCAGTGGCCTCTGTAAAGGAAATATTCATATCTTTTCTCAAGTTGTTGCTCAGTGTTTTCTGTAGCCAAATATTGGAACCTGACTTTTTTTCTGTCTTGGTTTATCTTTATGACTAAGGGGCTTAGAAATACTCTTTAGCTAACTTTTCTTTTTATTTTTTTTTTCTTTCAATGAATGTTACCAAGATAAAACCAAACTAGGTATTAGGTAGTTCTTCTGGATGCACACATGACTTAGCTCGTAATTCTAGGTAAACACTGAAGAGATTCTCCCTTCTCTCCTTCCCCTCCCCCTTTAAATGAGGGTAAAAATTATTTACTGCTTTTCTGTAACTGTCCCTCTCTAGAACTTAGATATTCTAAGATTAAATCAGGAGACAAGAGAGATAAAATTCTGCATTATTAGTAGTGGTAGTAGTTCAGGTCTAGCAGTAACTTCTGAGCTGTCTTCCTGGGCCTTATCTTGCCTTGTGAACTTCTTCATGATGAATAAATATATAAGGTCGTAACCACTTTTTGCAGCGGGAAGATAAATTTTCCATGTGATTGGTTGCCCTCAGTCATCAAACTGCAAGTCTGCCTTTCATTGCTGTCTAGTTTGGTTCTCTAGCAAGATTAAAAAAATCCTCCTTTGACATGAAGTCCCATGTTTATTGCTGCTTTTTAGTTGTTTAGTACTCCTGTTTTGCTGGTACTTTCTTATTCTAGGTGACTTTTACTTTTTCTCTGTTAGGCATCTATAACTTGGTAAAACCATTTTTGTGTAATACTTCTGGATTATGGTCTTCTATTAAAAGCTGTAGCCTCAAGGTTATCAACTGATTAGTATTCTCATATATTAGATTTCATTACGTTTTCTACAGCTGCTTTCTTTCCTTGTGTGCTCACCTATAAGTTAGACCCTTTGCTCAGCCTCTCTTCAGATCATCTTTTATCCCAGGTAGTTTTACAAGGGAGCCATTCCTCTGATACCACGTTTCCTCATCTGCTTATGAAGAAGCTGACTAGATACTGCTTTCCACGTTTCTCTCCATGCTGAGCAGGACAGGGCTCTTTATTACCCTCCTCTGTCTTGAACAGTTGTGGTGTAGATTACTAATTACTTATGGAAATGTCTTCAAAGTTTGAATCCTGAAAGAACCTGGAGAGTAGTCGCAGGGCTAGGATAGTCATCTAGAAGACCAATATGCAGCAGTAGTTGTAAATGCAAATGGGATACTAGGAAATGTAAATAATATTCCAGTACATGTGCTTCTAATCTGTCTTTGAATTTCATTCTATAAATAGAAGAGTCTGTTAATGGAGTTTATGATTGTACTGATGAAATTGTATATACTCTTCTGTAAATTTGTCCAGTCAAGAGCAGGAATTACACATCATCAACTTTGCAAGTTTTAAGCTTTCACAAGAATAATTATCAATTCATTTCTATTTTTACTCATGTATTCCAGAGTATAAGATTACACTAGACCTGAAAAAAGTACTTAAGGCTTACTGTAGTGATTATTTTCAAGGACATTAGAAAACTGCTGTGATGTAATTGGAAATTGAGTATCTTGTTTGAATACATGACTTCTAATGCCAGGTCAACTCTTGGGTAAATAGATTTTGTGTGATACAGCACTAGTTGCAATAGAGTGGTGTCACACTGAAACAAAAAGTGGTGTAGATTAATGGCTTCAGGGTGGTCTTTTAATTTATTTGTCCATTGTTTTTATTGCTACTTTGATATGTTTTACTCTGTTGTAACTAGAAGTAAGGTATATGAAAACTCTCACAACAATTTACTGCCTAGTACTACATTAATGGTTTCTTGATGAATTGTTGTAAGGCTTGCCCTTGGTGAATTGTGTCCTAGGGCATGGCTGAATTTTTGGTTTCCTCTGTAGAGAAAGCATCTTTATAGTGGGGAAAAAGTGAAAGAATGAGTTGTCTGGCAACAATATATGTTTGGCAAACAAAGTGTGTTTTCCATAGCAGTATCTATGAACTTAAGTTTCAGTGCCTGGATTTTTCAAGCACCCCATGAACTCTTTAGTAGAGCATTCTCGTTGTCAGATGAGTTGTCTTCTCAGTCCACACTTGACTACAGGCAGATGCACAACTTAATTGCAATGTCACGCTTGAAAAATCCAGTGGAAGATCAGAACTCCCCTTAATGAAGTTTAGTGACTGTTGTATAGCCTGCAGTTGGGCAAAAGAGTTCAAGCAACAAAGAAACTCTCACCCAATGAATACAGCAACAGAGAGTCTCCTCTCTGCGCTCCCAGAAGGTGCTCTACTTTGAGTAGTACATCAGCTTGAAATTATAAAAGACCCTTTAACCATTTTGGTTTTGTTCTCAATTTTAATAAAAACCATTATTCCAGGTTCTCAATTCTAAAAATATCAGGACGGTGCTGTCTGTGTTGCAGTGTCCTCCTGGACAGGAAGATATTTATGTGGAAACAAACCAAATTGTTACCAGGTTGTGTTTTAGAAAGTTTTGCATAGATAAAATCATCTTTGTAATGTAATTTCTTTTATGTTGAGAAATCTGGCTTGTATTAACCTTCCATGTATAGTTTGATAATATTTACTGTGCTTGGATCATATCCAAGCATTGCATGCTTCTTGTAGAATGCTGGGTGTTTTATTAGGAAACATGTTATTTCCATTTAAAGTGATAACTGTACTGAACATGAAAGCTATTCATTTTCAGTGTAGGATGGAATGACAGAATGGAAGTTTTAAGAGTTCTTTAACATCTACTGTATTTATTCTGGCTATTGAAAGACTGGGATAGATTGTTTTCATATCTGGAAAAGGAAAATAATTTGAAAATTGTGTTGGAAAGACAGTGTTTACTAATGAAAACATTGCTCAATCCTGCTAATTGGTTTTGGTGGATTGCCTGTTATGTCTAGTGTTTGCTCTATAGTGAGGAGACTGAAAAGTGCAATTACTTAAGATTACTGCATTTTGCAGTCTAATTCTTTAGCTTTATCAAAGCTTTAACAATAAGCGAAGGGGGGAAATAACTGTTCCCTACTTCAAAAATTGGTGAAATGCTCTAACAAAGCCCTTCTTTATTTTGTGTATAAGAGATGTATTGGAATGCTTTTGATAAAGTCTCCAGAAATACTGAAATTATGTCTAATATTGCAAGTTGTTGCCATAGCACAGCAAGAGCTATTTCAATAAATTCAGCTGTAAATGCCTATAGCAATTTTTTTTCAGACAAATAAGAGTTGACATGTAGGTTACAAAATGAAGAGACTAATGAAGTAATTTTATGCAGTGACTATTGGCATATTCACTGAAGCCATCTACAGGCATCTAAAGACCTAACCATTACAAAGTCATGAAATTATTACAGTCCCAGGAAGTGCTCAAGACATGAGCTGAGCTTGCAGTCTGTCTCAGGTGTTCTAGACATTTAACAAGGAAAAAAATGTGGAAGAAGAGAGGTATTGTCTCTGTCCTAGAACCTTTGTTAGGATTTACAGTGAAACATCTGGGTTTCTGTCACCTTCTGATTTCTGTCTGTCTGTAGCTTTCGACTGAAGTTGACCTGTAAGGTAAGATCTGTGATGACCTTACAGTGTCTGAATTTCAGTGTTCAAAATCACAGTAGAATTTTCAGAAGTAGCTATCAAAAAAATACCTTAATGATAACAATGATCTTAACTGATATTGACTCAGTATCTTGAGTAGTAGTAGTAGTTCTGAAGTACTTAGGAGTTACGAATTCCTGTTGGAAATAAATTATTTGCAGGCTTCTACAAGCTCCAGAATACTTATGTCACGCTTCACTTTCACACCTGCAGTAATATTGAGCATGAACTCAGAAAATCAGGGCATCTAATTTATGAGAGATTAGAGGAATGTGAAAACTTTGCCTTTGCACAGTAATAACCTTCATTATCTTGTGTGATAACTGTCAAGTGCAGTGCAGAATTTGGGCAGCTGTACCAATGTGAGACAATCATGTACTAAAGCAGAGTAATGTACAACACTCTGATCATGGTGGTCTGAAGTTTGTAAAAGCCTGTTGAAACTCAGCTCTTACCTTAAGTGTCTGTCTTACCTGCAGTGGTCCACAACTGTCACTAGGTCTTTGAGCAACCCTGTGTGCATGGATGCTCATAAATACCCATATGTATAATTATAAATGCACTGATTTAGCTGTCTCAGTAAGCCTGCTTATGTAGAAATCTTCTCCCACATTTCTCATACAGACACTCTGCCCCAAAAATCTCAAATCCACAACCCTGAACTGGACACCTCAATCTTATACTTAGGGTGAAAAATGCCAGTTATAACAATATTTGTACCTGTTTATCTTGCTATACAGGGAGACCCCAGGAGCATGGCTTTGTGATTATCCAGCTTTATCAATAGCTTCCCATAAGGTTACTGATCAGCCAGTCTTCCAGCATGTGCCTTGTGGACTTTGGAGTTTGGAACGGGCAGACTGTTGCAGTTGAGCTTCTTTATAACCAGCTAGTCCTTGTGCTGATGGTGGTTGAGGCAGTGGGGTTTTTTCTAAGGGGATGAGGGGAAAAGATGTTTATTTCTTGCTTGCTGTGATATTATAACCACAGATAACACTCAAGCTGAAAATTTATCTATTCTGGGTACCTGCTAGGTAGAGACAGAATGAGTTTTCTTGGTTAATCTTGCACTGAATTCCTTAGCTGCTGAGAAGGGGTTCTTGCACCAAGGGGAAGAATTACTTCCTAACTACCTCAGAGGTAATTATGATGGTACTCACAGCAGGTTGAACTAAATTTAGCCAAATCCTGAGAATAAACAGGGTGTTTATGCAGCAAAGTGGGCAAGGCAGTTTCTCTAATCATTGATACGTATGCCTTTTTCTTAGTTCCAGCTCTCTTCTTCCCAGGGTAGTACCATGGAATTGTCAGTGGTAGTAGAAGTCTGCTAGCAGACTGAAATACCAGGATATTTCCGATACCATTATACCCTGAATTTCTGAGTTAAAATACTGAAGAGCACTGTTCTTTGGCGTGACTGATAGTTGCTTAAGTAATCTGAAGCCTTTTCCACCTCAGCAGCTGTAAAAGAGGATGAATAGTTCCGTGTGTGTGTACATCCATACCTCTGTTTTGTAGCCACTTCTTCAACCACACCTTGGCACTTCTGAAGCACAGAAAGACAGCTGGTAGCATTGACCTTCTTTCTTCCACCACTGCAGTCTGATTTGCATCGTGGGGGTTTTTCAGCAGGGAACTGGCCGTCTGATTCTCTTCCAGCTCTACGGTGGTGATGATGCTGAAAGGCAGCAGTGGGGTTTGCTGCTTCTAATGTTTAGCAGTTGCTTTGAGCTGATCCTTAGCGCTTTTACAGCTTCCAGAAGTACTGAATAGTAACAGTTAAATTTGTATGTTAATACTTACTGTGACTTTCAAAACCTTAGGCCAGCCCTTTCTTTGCTTTATCCTCCACCCCCAATGTCCATCTGAGTTTGCTGTTGTTAAAGGTCATCAACATTTGAATTGGTGTTTAGTTTATTTCAAAAATTCTTCCCATATTTACATGTATGAAATTTATGTCAAATTAAAAAGATATTGACAAGTTTAAGTTTTGTGAATGCTTACTGCATTGGTTGGGAAAAGTTGCTTGCTATACACAAGTGAACATTTTTTTTATGTGTGTTACTGAGCTGTTGTGTTTATACATACCAGCATAAATGTTAATGTTGATCTTTTTCCTTACCTTGGCTATTGACCTAAAGCAGTTTCCTAGCTAGAACATATGTGATTTGATTTTTGTGGAATGAGCAATTCTGAGTCTAATTTTTGAAAGTTGGCAGTGCTCAATAAAAAAAGAAATAAAAATAAATATTTGGAGACCAGTGATACTACTTGATTTCTATTTATTTTGCTTAGAGTGCTTTCTGCAAGATGATGTTAAACAAGATGAGATTATTTAGATCGTACTTAAATTCTACTTGTGTGTTGTAGCCTCCTCTAAAAGCTGCCTTGTGTTTGTATAAAAGGAACATCTAGCATTCTCACTTTGTTATAAGATTTCCATGATGTTGGGATAGCAGAACAGTGATGCAGATACGTGAAGTAATGTGTTCAAAACTGTGCTGTAAATCTGGTTACACTGGAGCTAGAAAGAGAAGCCAGATTTCTGTGTGTGTGTGCAGTTTGCTGTTAGCTGGGTCATGCAGGGCTGGGTGGGGAGTTACACTTAACATGTTGTGTACCACCACCCCATCTCTAATTTGAATCTTAAAGGGACTTGTATGGTATAGCAGAGAATGACTCTTTCCTTTCCTTTGGTACCTGCACACAGTGAGAAGTAGGTTATGCATTCTTCGAAGAAAACTTGAGTAATCTTAATATTTTGGGGTACCTTATTTTTGTCTCAGAAATACTTAAATATCAAATCTATGTGAGACTGTGTCATTTCAGTAAATATGTAACTTAAGTTTTGAACTGGATGAATAATTTCTCTTTTCTATGTGTAGCTTTCTGGTATTCAAACTGCTAGGAAGCTTATAAACTGTTGATTGAGGCAGTTAAGACAATTCGCTGTTAATTAAGACAAGTATGAATGTTGTATTAGCATTCTTAAAGAGAATACTGAAGAAATTCCAAACCCCAAATTCTCTGTTGTAATAATAATAGTCGTCTTTGTAGAATCACAACCTGGTTTGGGTTGGAAGGGACCTTAAAGATCATCTAGTTGCAACCCTCTGCCATGGGCAGGAACACCTTCCACTAGACAGGTTGCCCAAAGCCCCATTCTTGAGCAAGTCAGTCAGAAGTACCTAATCCTTTAAGAAAGCGTGCTTCTTGTTGTGGAAAAGAGTAAAAAATACACAGCACAGATAATATGGTGTTAACTAATACATGAAATGTGCATGATCTTTTTGTTTGCCTTGGGGTTTTGTTTTATGTTTGTTTTTATTTCTGTACAAATGATATATTTTTGTGCAAGTAAGCATGGAAAACTTTGTCTTTTAGTAGAGAAAACTAGCACGCACATCACACTGAGAGAGATTACTGGTTGTTAATTAAATGAGGGAAAAGGCTGGAGACTCCTTATATTTTTAAATGTCTTCCCACTCTTCTTGACAGATTGATTTCCTCCCCTCGTTTTGATTCATTTTTCGTATTCTTCTGACATACTTCCTCACTAGTGAGAAGGATGGGCCTGTCTTTTGGTGTATCTTTTCAGCTGCCTTAATCCCGATTTGCTGCAAAGATTCTTTGGGTGATATCACCAGTTAAAGCCTAGATTGTTTCACAGTGAGTCAGAATATACTTGAAATCTTGCATGGTAGTATCACTTATGCCTTAATTAACTGTGTTTTAATATCTGAGTAAGGCAAACCAAGTTACTAAATGCTTTTGTAATCTGAGCCTGTTTAAACTTGAAATACTCCTGTTCACAGTTAATCATCTGCATTAATGTTTGTATTTTAACTTGTCCTTGGTCCATGTGCCACTGAAATGACAGCCCCTTGATAAGAATAAATTTAAGGTTATTTGATGTAATTGTATTTTGGAGCAAGAAAATATTTGAAATTAACCAACTAATTCATGTTCTGGTTGTTTTTTGTAATGTAGTGTTGCCAAATGGAATATTAGAGGGAGTTGACTAAGCATACAAGCCCTGTCACTGGCTGCAAAACTACCTACTGACAGAAGTGCAAGACTTGCTGAAAATAAGATTTCATGCACAAGTACACAGGTGAACACTTCTGATTACCACAGCTGCAGAAACCAGTTTTGTTAACCAGTGCTACATGATGAAAATATTAATTCATTATCTCCTAGAAGAAATCCTTAAAATAGAGCTGGTAGTGCTTTTAAAAATGTAGCTCCTTTGGTAATCAAATGTGATGTTTGAAGGGTGAAATGAGCGCATTCATGGGTGGATTTCCCAGTGCAGTGTTATTTCCTCACTGGGGAAGTATTTTTCACTTTGTTATTCTATATAAAGAAAATAAAAATCATGTATATATTTTCTAAATACCTGAGACAGAGTATGGAAAACTTAAATGCTGTGAATTGCAAAATAAGATTTGTTTCAGTATACTGACAGCTTAGATTGTATCTCCAGACAGAAAAGCATTTTTTCCTAAAGCTGAAGTGTATTCCAGAGGGTTGGAATTTTTTAAGTAGTGAACAAATTGAAGTAAAATGAAAAATAGTGCATAATGCTGTGTATCTGATCTGTGCTCAGTTATTGTCAAAATCTGCTCCTTGAAATCACATTCTTGAAACAAGCATGAAAATGTTCATTGCTTAGTCATGTAAACCTTACTGATGATGTAGAGTGGGTAGCCTCTGGCACAGGGAGGAGTTGCGTCTCTAAACTCAGTAGTTCTTCATCACAGCTTAAAAATGAGTGGATGCTGGAATTACCATTTCTGACTCTGATGTTGCAAATTAGTCCATCTCACTTTATTAACATGCGTCTGTCCAAAAAAACAGCTTGCAAAATGGAAGCTATATCCTTTCAGAGAAAATTATACTTGCTCCTTTTTGTTGTTCAGCAGAACCTCTTGAAAAACTTGGCTTTGGGGAAAACATGTTCTCTTTCTGATTGTTCATTTGTGTACCTTTAGCCATTTCAGATATTACATAGCTTTAAAATTTAGGCTGATTACCTTGTGGAGGTGACATCATTAGAAATGTCTCAACATCTTGAGAGGGAAGAGTGTTTATAGTTGCTCGAGACTTCTGTATAGTTAGTCATGTATCTCAGTTTATAAAGGCACAGATGTGTTTTTCACTGTGTGGCAGTTGAATGTCAAGACAGAAAACTGCAAATGTGATTCCTGTCTTCTACAATTAATCAAATGAAATAGTAAATTTCAGTATTCCTGATTTCTGCTGTCTATAATTTTAATTAAAAAAATCATAATTGGCTGGACTGACTTTTGGGAGCTGAATTAGTGCTGTCTCTTGGATATGCATTTCAAAGGTGCAGATCAAAAAGACTAACAAAACCAACTGTTCTTCTCCATTTGACATCAAAAACCTTGGAGCTAGTTTTCCTAGTTCTTCACCATTGAGGTAGCTCACTTATAATTAAGAAAAAGCTTATTTTATTATTGTGATAAATAGAAGAGAAACTGATACAGATTGCTTTGGCAATTGACTGCCTTCTGTATGGAGAATTTTGGAACTCGTGATAATGAGAACCATGTTTTTGTAGTGCTGAAATGGAGAGATTCATCCATGTGATTTTGTGGACATAGATATTTTTCAGGTAATGATTGATTACCTGACAAGTACTAAGTATCAGGTTGCTCTTAGAAGATGAAGAGGTGATGCGGAGGTTAAAAGTAGTGTCATTGACACGTTTACGCTGCTCTCAGTGGAGGAGCAGTCCTCGTGCCTTCTCTGGGTAAGTACATTACGGTTTGGAGACAACTCTACTGCAGGTACAGGCCATGTAGGTTTTACAGTTAATTATTGTTAGTTTAATACTGTCAGCAGAGCTGAATATTTACGTGAGAATTTTCAGTCATGAAATTATTGACAGTGAGGAAAATCTTAATTTTTACTGTAGCTGGTTTCTAGAACCAGTGCTGTGACAAATTCACATGATGCATATCCTAGACCTGTATCATAAAAACAGTATCTCCACTGTTGTATGGCTGTATTTATACAGTGGTGTCTAGAAAACAATTCTGCTGTTACGTAAAACTTCAGCTACACACTAGTAGTAAGATCATTTGTCTGCAAATCAAAATTAAGGAGAGATAGAAAGATTAATTGGTTCCTCATACCTTAAGATTGGTAAATTGAACCACAAGGGCAGATTTCTTCTTGGAATAAGACTGTTATTTCCTAATTATTTTATTTATCTGTTCGACTGATTTTTTTTTTTTTTTTTTTAAGTGTGAAGGAGGAGCTTTTAATTTAATTTTGGATTTTTGGTTCATGAGACACAGAGGCTTCTTTGAGTGTATGACTTTCAGGTACTGCTTGGGCCTCTTTCCCTCCTTCTGCCCTTCTGTGTACTTGTATGAAGTGAGCGACTGAGAATCTTGAAACTAGGCTGTTCATGTAATGAGATCAGTGTTCCTTCATTCCTCTCTTGATCTCTCTTTTGTCTTGGTCTATCCTACTTTTCTTTCGTTCCTGCTTTTGGAGTTTGTTTTCTTATGTTCTGTTGCTTTGTGGTGTTCTCCTCAAAATCAGTTTATGCTTCTGTGGTTAGTATGTGATTATTATTAATAATAATAGTTCCACCCACTCTTGTCGTCTTGTGCCCCACGTACCCTGTAGCAACTAGAGAATAGCAACAAATTGGTATTGATGCTGGTGAATCACCTTTCCTGTTGTACTCAGGTGCTTGTCTGGAATTTAAGAACTGAACTGTATTCAAAAGTAACAACCTGCTCCAGTGGAAAGTGTCCCTGCCTGTGGCAGGGGTTGAAACTATATAACGTTTAAGGTCCCTTCCAACCCAAACCATTCTATGGTATATAACCTAAAGAAATTTCACTAGTTTGAAGATACAGGGAGGGCGGGGGATATTGAATTTATTTTTAAAAAGCTGCTTCTTCTAAGTCCTTGACTAAATTTCCATGTGTGTTTTGTTTTTTTGGATCTTTCATTGCTTTTTGGTTGTATAAACTTTCTTGAAGAATGAACTGGACTTAGATGTTAAAAAAAAAATCATCCTGAAAATTCCTCATGACCTATTTATGTTATAAAATACCACATTGTATTCTTAAAGGAGAAATGAGCTGCTAGTGTTAGTGTTTCACGGTGGTGAATAGAGAAAGCCTATTTAGAGACATTATACAATGGTTTACCTGGTACTATTAAAAAACCCTGTTTTCAGGCATACAGTTCAGTTTATCCATACTAGAAGTGAAATCATTACGTGCTTGACTGACTACAAATGTGTTCTGCAAAATAAAACTTTTCAGGTGCCAGTGAATAGTCAAGTAGTGGGACAGGTTGCACAGGGAAGTTGTGCAGTTTCTGTCCATGGAGGTTTTTAAGACCAGATTGGGTAAAACTGCAGACAACCTGATCTGAACTCAGAGATGACCTTTCTTTCAGCAGAGGCTTGGATTGGAAACTCCTGAGGTTCCTTTCTACTTGATCCTGTGATCCTACATGGATCAGTGGTGTGTGTACGTGTTCCAGTTTATTTCCATCTGTGATGGACTGCATTGCATTAGTTGGAGAAATGACTCTTGTTATGTGTCTGACTTCTACTCTGTTTTATTCCCATTTTCTGCTCCTTTGTTTCTTCGTACTCTGGATCAGACACCTCTTAGTTACACAAAAAGATAACTTCTAGTGAATTAATTATGCTGTATAATTTTTGTTGGTATGTCTTTGTGGATAATACTTGGCTTTCACTCCTGATTATTACTGGCTTTATAATACTGTGTTTTTCTGCAGTCCAGTGGGTTGACTAGTTAAGGTGAGGTTCAGTGTGAAGAATTTATTTGTGTTTTGAGTTCTGCCGTTGTGATATGGATCTCTGTATGATGTCTAAAAAATGTCTTAAAAACATTAAAACGTCTTAAAAACATGTATTGCTCGGTAAAGTGGTAGCTCTTGAATGTATCTTGCATTTGTAATGTTTAGAAACAAAATGTTTTATCTAGGAAACGTTAATTTTAACCTCAGAAAGGTCTTTTTCATGGTATCAGAACTTCAGAACGTCTGGTATAGTTGGTTTGATATGGAGATTATGTCAGTTGCATGGAAATATAGCCATGCTGATAGTGAAACATTTTTGGTGGAGGAAATGCTAAAGTACTAGTTCAGGAGCAGACTATAATCTCATCTGGCCACGTATGTTTAATATTACTATTTGTTCCTTCAGTGGGTCATTCTTACCATTAAATTCTAAATTATTACCTTGAAACTTGGGTAGTATTAATCTGTTAATTCTGTAAGTGTTCTAAGGCCAGTTAATCTAAGGATTAACACAGCAGGAATTAAAAGCCAAAATGAGCCAACCAAGCAAAACCTTTAAAAACAAAACAAAACAAACCTTTAAGTTTTATATGTTGATTTTAATTTTAAACAAAGCTGTAAATCACTTTTCCTGCATGCTGTATTGAAATCTGTTTTGATAAAACCTTGCTACCCATTCGTAAGTAGCTAAGTTACCTCTTTAACCATGCCAAGTGCAAGGTCCTACACCTGGGTCAGAGCAATCCCAGGCACAGCTACAGGCTGAGCAGAGAAGAGATTCAGAGCAGTCCTGTGGAGAAGGACTTGATGAGAAAATGCACATGAGCCAGCTGCAGTGTGTGCTCACAGCCCACAAAGCCAACCGTATCCTGGGCTGCATCAAAAGGAGCGTGACCAGCAGGTCAAAGGAGGTGATCCTGCCCCTCTACTCTGCTCTTGTGAGCCCTCACCTGGAGTATTGTGTGCAGTTCTGGTGTCCTCAGCATAAAAAGGACATGGAACTGTTGAAACAAGTCCAGAGGAGGGCCACGAGGATGATCAGGGGACTGTAGCACCTCCCGTATGAAGACAGGCTGAGAAAGTTGGGGCTGTTCAGCCTGGAGAAGTGAAGGCTTCATGGAGACCTTGTAGTATCTGAAGTATCAGTGCAGTATCTGACAATAGCAGCCTTCCAGTATCTGAAGAGGGGCTATAGGGGTGCTGGGGAGGGACTATTTGTTAGGGACTATAGTGACAGGACAAGGGGTAACAGGTTAGAACTTGAACAAGGGAAGTTTAGATTGTATATAAGGAAGAAGTTCTTTACTGTAAGGGTGGTGAGGCACTGGAATGGGTTGCCCAAGGAAGTTGTGAATGCTCCATCCCTGGAGGTGTTCAAGTCCAGGCTGGACAGAGCCTTGGATGGGATGGTTTAGTGTGAGGTGTCCCTGCCCATGGCAGGGGGGTTGGAACTAGATGATCTTAAGGTCCTTTCCAGCCCTCACTATTCTATTGATTCTTCTGGTAACCACAGGGTCCAGATGATTGTTCTTGGATTTCCGCTTAAAACCCATGGTTAAAAAGGTTTAGTGCACATCCTGAGAAGTCAGTAGGTCAGGACTGGTTTGTCCCAAAAGTTAGAGATGATAGTCTGGAGTTCCTCAAGAAAAATACCTTTCCAGAAGACTCCTTTCATAAATATAATCTGTTCAGATGAAGACAGCTGCAGCCGTATGCAGTGGAGGGAGACTGCCTGTGTTATGACAATGTGAAGCCTTAATGTTGAATGAACAAACTCTCGAAGGAGCTATTGAATTGTATTCTGGAAGATCTGTAACCATCTGCTCTCCGAATTCTAGGAGTGAAGCTGCCGCCTAGTCTAAACAATGTACAAATACAGAAATGTATTGTTTATTTTTAAGTGCATTATTCCAGACTAGGGTGGATAGGGAGGGTGAGGAAGAAAGCAGTAATGTGAAGGATGCTTATGTTATGATTAAGCACTCAGCTTTTTAGTTGCCTTTATGTTGTTCCTATCTCCTCCCAACTCCACACACCCGGTCTCGTAACTAGTGATGTGATCGACCTGCCCTCTGAAACTTCCTCAGTCTTCTGTAAGCTGCTGGTGGCAGCCCATTGTTGAAGCAAGGAACAAGCCACTGTGAGACGATGGGGCAGTATTGGTTTAGTTGGAGTAGATTTGTTCTGATGCTTCAATAACAAGTGAGGAAGTGACTCTGGCTACTTAAAACTTTGATCACTTAACCAAATCAATCTCATACTTACCTTTCAGCACCTCACCATGACTCAGAGTGTAGCCACTTTCTTATCTTACC
This sequence comes from Lathamus discolor, assembly GCF_037157495.1. NCBI lineage: Eukaryota > Metazoa > Chordata > Aves > Psittaciformes > Psittacidae > Lathamus > Lathamus discolor. The sequence goes on along the minus strand of NC_088888.1, from coordinate 36,225,838 downwards.
TGGTATCACAACAAAATGGTAATTCAAGATGCTTTATATAATTTCAAAGATGTAATGAAATATCAGTGTTTATGAGTTGGGAAAACCCTGCCTTGGTGCTGTTTCGAAGAAGTTTTTCATAAAGCATGAGCAGGCTTGCATAGAACACTTAATCTAATTAGAGACTAGAGCCCAAAATATTTAAGAGAGCAAGATTGACAATTATAAAATAATAACTCAAGCTTTAAAAAAACCCCAAACCTAGGACGTATGTCTTGGCTCCATTGTTTGAAAAATTAATGATGATTTCTAATCAAATTCCTGTTGATAAAACCACACAAATTGGCCTTTATGCTTGTACCATATGATACCTCTTCGACATGATTTATGCTATTATGAAGAGAACTACAAGGGAAATGAGGAGCTTCCTATGTAATCAAGTGGTCAACTGCTGTTTCCTCTATCGGGAATAGGGTTGGTGATTACTCACAGTCGTTGCATTTGCATTGTTGTGTTGAGCATGGAATAAGAGACTCTGAAGCAATAGGAGGGAAAGAGAAAATACGGCGGCCATGGCTGAAATCCTGCAGTTACGGAAAGAGAGTAGCTTTCTACTTGTATAGTTAGCAGGTGTTTTCGAGTGCTTCTTTGTTTTAATGACTGTTTGGTGCCACAATTAAGTGTTACCTTTAGCAGGTAAACATGTTTTAAAACATGTTTAACCCACCCCATCTCTGCACTGACTTTCTTAATTATGACTGCTTCAAATCTTGTTTTATTTTAATTTGTTTGCTTTCCTCTTCTGTCTTGTTTTGTTGAAATGATGCTGTTGTGGTTTCTGCAAGACTTCGGAAACTCTCAGGATTGTAAAACTGTTGATATTTGTGTGTGGACAACATCTGAGACAACATCTGATGTTGTGTTTTGTAGAAGGTCTGTTGGGACCACTGAGTAATTCCTCCACCATTTGTGTTATTCCTACTTTAACCAAATCCTTGTCAGCATTGTCTTTTTACGCCCAGGACATGGAAAAATGTTTCAGAGGCTAGTATTAGCAGACGGTGGTTGTAGCTCTAATGTACTCTGTATTTAGTGACTCCTGACATTTTGGGGAAAATGTTATTTCCCGTAGAAAATAACATCACCTTGGTGACTTCAGTTGTTACTTGGTTTCTTTTGGTAGAAAGAATAGGAAGCAGTATTTATTTTTAGGCTACTCTTAGATGTTAGATGCCATGTCTTGTAGTATTATAAACAAAAATATTACTTCTGTTTTCCTCTGTTAAATGATTTATTAATTGAAATAAAGCCTATTTTTAATAGCCCTTCTTAGGCCTGTTATACTGGGTTTCAAATACTCTCTTACTTTCATAATGTTTTGTTTGTTCAGCCTTAGACAAGTGAAATAGATGTTTAGACAGGAATGACAAAATACTTAGGTTCCCATGGATAACCAGCTTACTGATGCTAGATGTTGTTAAAGCTAGCCTCTAACATACTCTGGTTGGTTGGGGTTCTGGGTCTGCAGGGGTATTCCTTGCTTCTGTAAACTATTGGTCTTGGTTTTATTTTGAGTGCCAATAACTACACAAGGGGAAAAAACTAAGGATGAGATTTCATATTCATAGCTTAAGCTAGTAAAATGGCTTTCTAGCAGCAAGAGTGCTCCCCTCACCCTTCAATTAAGCATTTCTTTTAATCCCTCCTTTATGTTGCCATTGGGGCTTTGCATGACTCCATGGTGAAGTTGTTAGGAAGGCTGGGGGACTATGATTAATTCTCCTTGGGCTTTTCTCTCTGAACTAGCTCATTAAGAGTTCACCTAAATACTTGTGTTGGAGCAATTGAACTGACACGTAGCTGGGGGGGGTGGGGTGGGGGGGGAGGTAGAGGAAGAGAAAGCCCCTTCAAATGCAAGTGCTAGTTGCTGTTGGATTAGCTTAATGTCATACTCTTCCCTCACTGCCATGGTCAAACAAGACACAGGGAGTAACTTTCCTTGCAGCGATTGGCAGTTAGGGACTTCTGGAGAATTTATTTCTAGGTCTGTGTGGGTATTATATTCTATGTTGTTCTAATAATAGTTACATGGAGAATACATAAGAAAGCATTTAGGTATAGAGATCTTGTTAAATGAACCTCTGTTTAACAGAGCAAGGCCTTTCAGCCAATGAACTTGTTTTCACTCTGGCAAAATAGACACTGCTATAGATAGGAGCAAGGGTGGACCCCCCTAGGAAAAAGGGAAACCAGTAGGGAATTGGAAGGAAGAATGCCCCTTCATGAGAAAGGGGTCTAGCTCAAGTATAACATAGCAGGAGTGTATTGTTAATTAAATACACTAATTAAAGTGTGTTGTTATGTTGACAGCTACACGGTATCTTCTGCTTAAAATTTAAAAGCAAATAGAATGCTGAGGGAGTAAAATTGGAACTAAAGCAGAGTTTTGGTTGTGCAAGTACCTTAGTAAGAAATCTGTTTATGTGTTTACGACTACTTTGAACTAGCTTTTGTGTTAGAATGGAGGAATTTGTAGTCTGAGAATAGTCAAAAGAAAGCTTCACAAAACAGTGGGTGCAAAATCCCTATTGGTCTGAAGATGCTTAGATGGTGTTACTGCAGAGAAAGACCTTTTTTAACTTGTCAGCAGTTGCTTTTAAATGCAACTAACTGAACCTGAATGTCATTCACCAAGCACAGTGCTTGATGAAATTGTTGCCAAAGATTATAAAACAGGATTAAGTAGGATTTGCAGAGAGAAGGCTATCAACAGATAAATTTTACCGAAGTATTGCAATTAAAGATTTTTTTTGCAAGCTATCTGTGCCCTTGGTAGTCCTGTCAACCAGCATTAAGTTCACTAACAGCATTAATAAAAACAAATGACCCAATTCTTTTAAATAAAATAAGAAGAAATGACCCGATTCCTTTAAATAAAAAAATAAACAAGTCATTCAAAATTATAATTCCTGGAGGAGTTTTTGAGTGACAGAATTTTTAAAAATTCACTGTCTCCTGTTTGGAAGTTTCAATACGGACCTAGTATTTCTTTTAAATGTTCAGCAAGATTGTATTTGATGCTTCTAGTTAAGTCTAAAACTGTGTGGTGTTTTCCTATGTAAATTTGTCTACCTTTATGTCTGTAGTGAACACATACCCTTTTTCTGAATGCATGCGCTTTTTCTGAATGTATGGTAGAAGTAACTAGAAGGATGTCTTTTTGTGACTGTGCTCAAGGCAAAGCTGCACATGGACAGTGTGGTTGTGCATCTGTAGTTGTGACACAGCTGATTTCACTGAATTTCTTTCAACAGTGCAGATTTTTGGTGTTTGGGATGTTTTTGGGGTTTTTTTGGAGCTCTAATGCTGTAGATATCAATGACTTTATAGCCTGAAGTTTTTTCCTGAAGTTTTTTTCCTCAGAAAGGAAAAGGAGAGTTAAGTATTTCAAGTGTGAAGGGGAAATAGTAATAGTTCATTAGTTACACCAAAGTTGTCATTTAGGCTACATTTTGAAATGGTATTATTCCTTCAAACCTGCTTTACTGATCTAATCTACTTGAAAAAATTTTCGGAAATCCAGCAAAATGTTGGGTTTGAATCAATACAACCTGGCATGTATGAATTTAATGATTGTAGACCAAATTCCAAGACAGTGCAGCAGTAATTGCGCAGCTGGAACTAATATAAATGTTGCACATCAGTGTCTCCTGAGGTAGTAAAACGGGTAATAAGGTTAATGAAGCTGGCAACAGTCTGGTGCAATTCCTATGTTATCACATTGCTTTTTGGCAAGCTCTTGAGCTGCAAAAAACCTTTAGCAATGTCAGTTTGGCAGTGAGCTCTTGACAGTGGTGTAAAGAAGAGATCTCGGATTGAGAGGGGTGTCTTTTGTTTGGTGCTCCTTTCCTCCCAGATTTACCTACACAATCATCTGTCGGCCTGCCTGTTTTGCATTTTGCTAGATAGCATCCTCTTTACATTTTCTTTGTCTATATTACTCTTCATAGCTACAATAAGGTCTTCTCGAAAACAAGTAAATACTTTGCTCCTTTTAAAATGTTTCTGAAGTCGGCCTGCCCTTTCTCAGAGGATGGAGTGGGACATTTGGGAACTGGGTCTAGTCAAGAATAGACTCTGTGTGAAAGTGAGGGTCTGAGAACGTTTTGCTGTTGTATGGGATTTTGATTTTTCTTCTTTTGTTGTTAGGCTTTGAGGTTGATTGGGTTTTTTGCAGGTTCTTCGGGTGTTTAAAGTCTCAATTTTTTAGTTAGGTTTATTTTTTTTCTCTTCCCCCAAGTAGGTTTCCCCTTGCAGTTTGTCTGCTCTAGGAGAATCAGGTGCTTGTTTCCTACTTGCCTTGTTAGCATTCCTTCTTTAAACTCCTGGCTAATTAGCCTGGTTGCCAGAGCACTTGCATGCAGAGTATCAGATAGCACCCTTGTTTTTCTAGTTCAGTCAGTGTAGCTGGGTGTCTTAACCCTCTATGGTGCCGATTCCAGTTCATGCCGCTGGAGGAAGAACCTAGTGGTAACACAAGTTCATCACTGCAGAGTAGACTTTGGAGCAGTCTTTACTGGCTGTGTGAGCAGAAAAATAAATATATGACATGACCCCTGGTTGCATTATGTAAAATGATCCTGTCTTCATGGCTTCTTTTGAAAGCCTGTTGCATCATACTAAAATTTGATAGTGAAATGGTAAAAATGCAGCACTAGTTATGAGAAATTAGCCCAGACAGCTGTTTATTTAAAGGAATGTTGTTGTCACATTTTTGTCATGCAGCGGGAGTTTCTGTCCTATATTTCTAGTGCACAGGTACTGAGCGCAAATAAAAATGAAGTGAGAGTGGTTTCTAAGCTGCTGTGTATTGGTTGGTGTAAGCCTATGGCTGGGTACCAGCTTGTTAAATTTGGGTTTTGATTGACCTATTGGTCGTTAGTTTGAAACTTCAGCCCCTGGCAGGAATGTGAAGATGCAACAGTAGGTGGTCATATAGAGACAAGACATGAGATGTAGTTTGCACTATGTGGTGTGTGTACTTCTGGATACTATAGAATCCACATAGGAGGTAAATGTTAGCAATAATTTGGTTTGTGTCACTTGTAATAAAACTATGATCAGTTTTGGGAAGGACAGCTATAAGAAACAATGCTTGTTCTTTATACCATTCTGCTGGTTTTAGTGGATTTAAGATTATTCCTAATAAGTTCCTCTACCAAAGTTGTATCACAGAGGAAACAATTAGATTTTTTTTTTTTTTTTTTTTTTTTTTACATTGTAGGGCAGTTGCTGTGTAGCATCAGTATCCAGCAGCTCTTGTAGTATGCCTGTTAAGGAAATGCCCTTAAGACTACAGTATTCTAAGCTTCAGTTTGTGACTTCAAAAAATATGATTATTCTTCTAGATGTGTTTGTGGAATGAGTCTTAAAACTGTTTGAGAGATTTGCCCTTCCTGTAGCAGGCCACAATTTCCACTTAGCTCATCGGGACTATTAGTTTCTGCCAGGCTGCTACATTTCTGCTCCCTTCTTTGGTCTGGTGCTTGTCTGACCTGTGCAGAGACTTCACAGCATGCTAGGCCAGCATAGCCTGAAACAATGAAAAGAAGTACCTGCTGGTTTATAATGCTGTAAAATCTCTGTGCAGGGCCTGGTATGTGCTGATCAGTGCAAACGTGCTGATAATGTCCAGCTTGGTAGGGACTGCTCGTTCATGGTTTCCCTCAAGTTAATACAAGGTACCAGCAGAAGGGCAATTTTCCCCAGCTGTTAGCATTGCCAGTTTCCTCCACATTGAGTGGAGGAGGGGAAGAAAACCCCACCTTCTGAGTTATTTAACCTGATTCATGTTGCTGTACAACTGCAGGATGCTGGTGCCTGGCATAAGGGAAGAGGTGGGAGTGTCTTGGCATGAAGAAGGGCTTTCTGCAGCAGCTAGAGTTTCTGTTGCTTTGAAGTGCCTACACTTCTAATGTTAAAGTAAGGGCAGTCTTTTTTATGGCCTGATTGATGCCTCAAGATGCTTAAATATAAGGTTTGCAGCTCTGCAGGTTCTTGACAAGTAGCAGTGCCAGTGAAAAATCAGACTTCCAGTATTTTCATTCTCCTCCTTACAGTTTTCCTGTGTTTTTGTTTGATGTGGATATAATAAACTGTTCCTCTTCCTCCAAATCAGACTGTTTAAAAGGAACAGTCTTTAACACAGTAAATAATATGGAGAACTCTGATTTACGTCCACCTTTTTTCTAAGTCATACTTGAAAGATACTATAGTGGATTGTCTGTACTTCTTCCCCTCTTAAGTTTCTGGAGTTGCTCATAAATATTTGGCTCTTAGTTCCACAACAGTGACAGGTTGTTGGTAAATATTAGAAATGATTTATTCTTGAGGATCATTGCTATTTATGATTTTTCCTCTTGCCTTTAAATATGTCATGACTAATTCAAAGGAGAATTTGTTTAGCTTTTGACTGGCTTTTTACTTGGTTTCAGATAAATTTGAACACTGCATGTATCTGTTCTGTTGTTGGAGACTCTATCAGGGTATTTTGTTACACCGAATGTATGTCAAGGAACTTTTTTATTCTGTCATGTTCCTAATAATAATGATGACTTTTTAAGCTTTTTTGGGGGTATGTTTTCAAAGTATGTGTTGACAATGATTACCAGATCCTCAGTATTATGGTATTGTGAGAGTCACTGAGTGACACCAGCATCAGTAAAGTTTATAAAGGGTGTTATGATTTAACCTGTGGGTGTGTTTATTGCATTTTGAATTAAAGCAGTCTAGTTTATAGATTATTAAATTGTTGCAGAACTGTTGGTAGTCCTCATTGTTGAAAACAGTTTTTGTTTTATATGTTTTTTAGTTAATTGTAGTAGACGTCATTTTGTAAGAACAATAATAACCTTTCACAGTTAACCCGAGAAAATGCAAAGTGATGCTGTCTACCGCAGCCTAGCAAAAAATAGCCTGCAGGTGGCAGACAGTAGCTGTGCATTGCGGATCCCTTACTATAGGTTTGAAACTTAAAAGTTAGAAGGTTAAGCCTGTAATGCTTTTGGGGATCACCCTTGGCAGATTTTTTTGTAATGGTAGCTGCTTCTGGAGTCATAAATCTTGCTTAAAGACACTTCATGTTGCTTGTATAACAATGTCTTTTGTAGAAGGTGATGAAAACTTAAGTGTTTTCAGAATGCAGCATGGTTGATGGCTGCAGACCGAGTCTGGTGGCTTTGGCAAAATAGGATTCTGAAAACAACTTTATTTTATTTTGTTTTGAAGTAGGCAGGGAATATTCTGCTTCATCTACCTTGTGTAAATGGGTCTGTTGTGAAGCTTAAATTTTTGAATTGAGGTGTAACTCACCAGGAAAATGCTCAACATTATAGTAATGTTTGTTTCCTCCTGACTTACTGTATTAATCAATCTTGCTATGTAGGCAGATGCGTATAAAGTATGTATTGAAATACGTACATCAGTGATAATTCAAGGTTCACGGGGACATTCAAGTTGTACTTATGAAAGAATCCTTTTTTAGAGTACGTGGTAGTTATGTTTATAGACATGAATTTTGGCTGTAGTTTAAGATTTTATCTGTGTAGCATTTGTCATGTACTGTAGTGGGTTTTGTATTGACTTTGCATTACATTTATATAATGAAAACGTTTGTAGTACCTCTTGGGGGTTTTGATCTTGAGGCTTTGTTTGATATCGTAGTGGGCCTGGTTCCTATGGTGCAGTCCTCTTCAGGAGTATAGAAGGGATTTCATTTAGTTATGCTCCTTTAGTTGTAGATTATTGATAATTCTTTCTTGACAGCTCATCCGTTGGTCCTGCTTCTGAGAACATGACTGTGTGTAAATTGTGGCAGAATGAGTCATTCTGTAGTGGAAGGTTTTTGTTGATCCAGGTGTCAAAGGTTTGGAAGAGGAAATAAAGCTGATGAAAAACATTTTTATAGGAGCTCTTTTTTCATCTGTATTGCTCTTCCTCTCTTCTCTTGCAGCCATTTAGGGCATTCTGTTGTTAATCTTGAAGCTGCACTTTTTGAAGGTGTCTGAAAAACTGTACTTTAGCAAAAGCATTGCTTTTCTCCTCTATGTGTAAAACAGTATATAACAGTTAACATGATTTTTTTTTTCTTTAAAGATTATTCAGAATTCATTTTGAATAGTTGGCTGTAGAATCTGTGTATGAAAATATTGTCTATCCTTTGCTTTCAAGTTGAGAATTCATTGCTGAGAATGTATGCTAGAAACCTGAATCTGATGTAATTGCAGTGTTTACTCCCTTAGTGATTTAATATGCTTGGGCTTTTAAGATCTTAGATCTTGTAGGATTTTATCTTTTAATTTTGTTTTTCATTCATTAGAATTGCATAATTTGCTACATATTTATGGCTTTTGAAGAGGCAAAGGAAGCAATTCCGTTTTATTCTGTAGGCTGACAAAGGATCCAGGTACAAAGGTGTTAGATGAATGTTTCAGAATATCCTGCAGTGATAATACTGTTGTTATGCTGACCTGCTGTATCAATATTGTGACCTGAATTCATTGGGAAGCAACATGTATTTGCTATAATTCTAAGTGTTACGCTGTGAATTGGGTTTATTGTGATTTATATTTTATTAGCAAAACTCCTGAGCAACAAGTATGTGTACCTGAATAATAATTGCAGCTTAGTTTAGGACTTAGTCTTCTGTAGATTTTGCCAGTAGAATTTGAATGGGACAGGAAGAAAGATGTAACATTCCTAGTGCTGGGCTTTGGTATTTTCTAGATGCAGTCATGCAGAATGCTGCTTGCAAGGCAAACAGTGTTATCAATGCAGCTAAAAGAGATCAAACATAGGCTCTTTGAGGGGTTACAGATGAGGATTTTTGAAGAGAAACTTGTATGTTCTCTACTGCTCAAGAGATTGAATAGTTCACAAAATGAATAGTGTAATATGCTTAAGTATTGAAGCATGTGTTGCTTTATGATTGATGCATGTGGGATAGTAGTTTGAAAGTCTAGGAGTATTCTTTTCTTGGCTTGTAGGAATAGTGATCTTGATCTCATTCATTGCTGTGCCCTACATATTGGAATAATATCTCATTACTTCCTCTGACACTTGAAAGGAGGGGTTTCCTTTCTCGTATGGAAGCATAGCTATGGATTACTGCTCCTGGATATAACTGCTTTGTTTGCAGAAGCATCTCTGATTCTTCAGGAAGTTCAGGTTTGCCTGCTACAAATCCCATTGTGTCATGTTGCAGGCTTTTTCCAGACCTTGCTTACAGCACAGTCTTTTTATTCCTTTCCATTTGTTTTTCATAGTCCTGCTTGACTGTGATTTTTCTTGTGTAAAAAGCATGGGACAGTTGGAAGAGAGCTGTTTTTTCTGTGGGGATTTTCAAATAACCGAAGTATTAACTACAACTGTTAACACTTTTTGTGTATGTATGTAACCAGTCTCCATAATTTGAGATGGAAGCTGGAGATGCTCTTCTCTTCTCCTTTTATGTATTTTCAGTTCTGTGTAACTTAACTTCAAAGGGGTGATTATCTTGATTATTACTGGTTACTGCTTTAAAGCAGGAATACCTACTTGATAGTAATTGGGAGCTAGTTTTAGAGATCAAACACGTTATTTTGAGACTCACTGCTGAAAGCTCTGTGGAAAACTTTGGTGATTCATTTTAAAACTTGTATGTCACATTTTCAGTTTTAAATGTGGCTTAAGTGATCTGCGTGACCCTGTTATGTATTAAAGTTTGTTTGCTTCCTGCTTTTGTAGTACTCTTTCAGTTGATGATGGTCTGAGGTCATCAGGAAGAGTGTCAGAGGAGAGTGATAGCCCTTGAAACCACAAATGTTTTGTAAGAGTGTTTCATCAAAGCTTTTCACAAGATTCTGTAGAATTTTGAATTATTTCTGTGTTGTTAAAGTGTTGTTTCTAGTGTGCCATTTTGATGCTTTCATGTGTGTTTATTCCCCTTTCCTCCCCTCCCCAGACACACTTTTGGAACATTTAACCTGTTAGTTTTGAACTTCATGGAGAAAGTCGTAATTAAGTAGTTGAATCATCTGGGCTTTGTGCCTAATGAAGAGGTGACATAATTTTGTTCGCAAAACCAGGAAACAGTGGTTAACTGGCACTTTTTTTATTATGTAAGTCGGAACCTTCTTTTAAGTAGGGAATACTTCTGAAAACCAATTTCTTATAGGGATAAAAAACCATTTAGGCTTTGTATTTGAGGAAAATGGCCCTATGATTTGAAAGACCTAAAAAGAGATGACTTCTGCTAGGTATTCTTTAAAATATGTTTTGCAGTCCAGGTGATCAGAATTGAAAAATTGTTAACATTGATTGTGCTTGTGTAGCCGAAGACAGTTCCGTATCCTCACATTCCTACATAAGGAGTCAAGAGACTTGCACAGCAGATGCATAACATATCAAAAATGTGATTAGATGAGAAAGCTGAAATTGCCTGTGGTGCATATCAACTCCCTAGGGGAACTGAAAGAACTAAATACATACACTTATGTAATTAATCACTTTCGGAATCAAAAAAAAAAACCATTTTAACTTCTCTTTTGCTAATTTATAAATGGCTGCTCTTATCTTTAGAGAAAGATAGTTTTAAGAGATTTGTAGATGTTTTGGAGAGATTTCTCCGCTCACAAGTACCTGTTGGGCAGTAACAGATACTTGTATATTTATTTGGTTTAGGACACGTGGTTTTTATTCTTTATTCTCGTGAAACAAGTCCATAATACAAGCTGCAGTGAACCTACGTGGCAGTCTTGACACAGATCTATAAAAGTGAGTGGAGTGAGTCTGGGAATGAAGTGCCTCTGAAAAATAAACACTTTAATGCAGAGTTAGAGTGGAGATAACTTGGAGCTTGAGTGGTGCCTACCTTATTGTCTTAGTGTGAGTGGTGGCATCAGTATCTGTGTGTGTGTGCACTACTGGTCTGCTAAGCCATGGCCAGGAAGTTAAATGTGTCTTGAACTGGAGCTATATACTGGAGCTATATACTACATGCATGAAAGTCACATATAATGATGATGATGATGATAATAATGAAGACTAGAGGTGTTGGGGGGGGGGTGTTGTCTTTTCTAGTCTCCTACTTTCCTACTTTTTTTGAAATGTGAAGCAGTCACTTCCATATCGCTAAACACTTGTATTTAAATATTTTAATACTTCTGGATCTTCTCTGAATGGGTCTGTGTTGCACTGCCTTGCTCTTGAATCTCCGCAGTTTAGTTGTGAAGAATTAAAACCTATAGGCATAAAAGCATGGCTAATAGAGAGTGGAATGTATCCTCAGTAATATAATCTCTCCTTAAAGAAAAAATCAACTAGAACCTTACCTGTGTATGAAAATTCACATGGTGTGTAACACCTTAAAGAGATTTGTAGAATGCTCATTGTTCTCTCTTAGTTCTTGCTTCAGCAGTACCTTGAGATGGTGGTGGTGAAAACCTTGTAGAAAGGGAAATAAATGTCATAAATGGGTTATTATTGTGCTTCATGACACTTCTGCAGAAAGCTTGTGTGTCGTTTATTTTTTGCAACCATCAAACAAGTGGATCAAAACCTTAAGTTGGTTATAAAAATAGCTGTGGCTATATTGGGAGCATTTATGGTTAAGGAGTATTTACAAAAGAGCCAACCATTTTAATTGGTCCAAAAGAGTGTGTGGGATGTGGCTCAAAATGTTACCCGTGAGAATGCTCTCTGTACTAGAGATCGTAACATACTTAGATTCATTTTTCTTACAAGAACTAGGAGGTTTTTTCCAACCTGACTTGAAATACAGCATAGCTACACTAGGGAAGCTTGTTAGAGCTAAAAGAGGCAACTAGTAGTAGCAAAGTACTTACCACCTGCTGAGAATTAAGATGCCATGCTGGAGGCACAGAGCAAAAGCATGCCGAATATCAAGAGAAGTGGAAAAGGAAGCTGATGTGGCTGAACATCAGGCAGAGGTAGTTATTAGAAAGCTGAAGTAGTATCCAAATGAGGAAAGCTGTAAAGATGTAAAATCTGACAAGCAGAATATAAAGGTGCAAGATAGCACAAAAGAATTTGAGTTTTAAATTTTGGAAGTCTTTAATAATAATGGCCTTTCAGCACATTAGTAGTAGTAAACCTACCACAAGCCATAGGGCTACAGGATGATGACTTTATAAAAGAAAATTTCAGAAGGTGATGTGTTCATTGTTGAAAATCTTGGAAAGGTTGCTGTGCCAGGAGCGACTTAGTAGAGGAATGCTCTCAAATCAGCATCTGGTAAGAGTTTAGAGAACAGCTGAACAACATGAAAGGACATTGGTAGAACCAAACAGTGTTTGTCCAATTGCTCCATAGAAAGTGAGGGATGAAGTAATATTCTTAAGTGATATGTAATGCCTTATTTAGCGAGACACCTTCAAGTAATTGGATATAAATGCAGTGTGAGGCAGGTATTAAAAGAACCTTAACTCAGGATGTTGTCTTGGAAAGTAGATGCAGGGACTGTGAGAATGAAGACCTTAGGCCCACTGTAGGAAAGGATCTGGTTCGAGACCATCTTAAAAACCTGAACGTACACAAGTCCATGGGACCTGATGAAATCCATCCACGGGTCCTGAAGGAGCTGGCGAATGAAGTTTCTAAGCCACTGGCCATTGTATTTGAAAAATCATGGCAGTCAGGTGAAGTTCCCGATGACTGGAAAGAGGGAAATATAACCCCCATTTTCAGGAAGGGGTAAATGGAAGACCCAGGGAATTACAGACCAGTCAGTCTCACCTCTGTGCCTGGCAAAATCTTGGAGCAGATTCTCCTGGAAGGCATGCTAAGGCACATGAAAAACAAGGTGCTTGGTGCCAGCCAGCATGGCTTCACTAAGGGGAAATCCTGCCTGACCAATTTGGTGGCCTTCTATGATGGGGCTACAGAACTGATGGACAGGGGTAGAGCAGTTGATGTCATCTACCTGGACGTGTGCATAGCGTTCGACACTGTCCCACACGACATCCTTGTCTCTAAATTGGAGAGACATCAATTTGATAGGTGGACCACTCAGTGGATAAAGAACTGGCTGGATGGCCGCACGCAAAGAGTTGTGGTCAATGGCTCAATAGCTGGAGTGGTCAATGGCTGTGGTCAATGGCTGGAGACCAGTAACGAGTGGTGTCCCTCAGGGATCGGTGTTGGGACCGGTCTTGTTCAACATCTTTGTCGCTGACATGGAGAGTGGGATTGAGTGCGCCCTCAGCAAGTTTGCCAATGACACCAAGCTGTGTGGTCCAGTTGATACGCTGGAGGGAAGGGATGCCATCCAGAGGGACCTTGACGCGCTTGTGAGGCGGGCTGATGCCAACCTCATGAAGTTTAACCATGCCAAGTGCAAGGTCCTACACCTGGGTCGGAGCAATCCCAGGCACAGCTACAGGTTGGGCAAAAAAAGAGATTCAGAGCAGCCCTGCGGAGAAGGACTTGGGGGTGCTGGTTGATGAGAAAATGAACATGAGCCAGCTTCAGTGTGTGCTCGCAGCCCAGAAAGCCAACCGTATCCTGGGCTGCATCAAAAGGAGCGTGACCAGCAGGTCGAAGGAGGTGATCCTGCCCCTCTACTCTGCTCTTGTGAGACCTCACCTGGAGTACTGTGTTCAGTTGTGGTGTCCTGAACATAAGAAGGAGATAGAACTGTTGGAACAAGTCCAGAGGAGGGCCACGAGAATGATCAGGGGACTGGAGCACCTCCCATATGAAGACAGGCTGAGGAAGTTGGGGCTGTTCAGCCTGGAGAAGAGAAGGCTGCGTGGCGACCTCATAGCAGCCTTCCAGTATCTGAAGGGGGCCTATAGGGATGCTGGGGATGGACTCTTCATTAGGGACTACAGTGACAGGACAAGGGGTAACGGGTTAAAACTTAAACAGGGGAAGTTTAGATTGGATATAAGGAGGAAATTCTTTATGGTGAGGGTGGTGAGGCGCTGGAATCGGTTGCCCAGGGAGGCTGTGAATGCTTCATCTCTGGCAGTGTTCAAGGTGAGGTTGGATAGAGCCTTGGGTGAGATGGTTTAGTGTGAGGTGTCCCTGCCCATGGCAGGGGGGTTGGAACTAGATAATCTTAAGGTCCTTTCCAACCCAAACTATTCTATGATTCTATGATGCATTTGCACATGAATGTTGTATGGGCGCAGGCTAGGGAGCACCCTGGGAAGAACAGTGTGTGCTTCTGTGTGTATGTAGTTGACTGAGATGTTTATCATAGTATGGGCTAAACCACCTTTTTTTAGTTTGTTTTAGTTTTGTGAAGGTCTTCTGAATGATAGAGTAACTTCAGTAAATACCTCTGGTTCTTTGCTGTTAAGAGAAATGTTGCCATATATTTCATGGGATCAGATATAGTATTGAAAAGGGCTGTGTTAAGCATCAGATCCACCACTGCACTTGACATCTGAGGATATGTCTCTTTCAAAGGTTCTGGAAAGTGAAAACAGGAGCAATGTTTATTAAACTGTAAACTTGGCGTTGTCAACTAGGGCGCTTGAATCATCTTCATTCCTCCTGAGTGCAGTGCGGGGAATTACACAAGGGCCAAGGATTTGGTCAGGTGGAGACTGCTGGAGAACTGGAATTTGAATTTGGAGCTGCTGTTCAGACTGGTGATGGAGTTGCATGAGCAGCCAGAATCCTCGTGCAGTTTGGTAGGCTGGACTGGAGGACAGAACTCATCCCTAAAGTAATTATCTGAGGATGTGAATTTACAATAGTTGGAACGGATTGATGTTGCAGCTGTGGTGTAGCCACCTGGTTAACAGTTACAGTCGCTTTCTTCCCTCCCTTTCGCCTTGTGTTGGAACCAGAACTTTTCTTCTCTTCCAGAGTGTTGAGGGAGCTGTACCGAGGACTAACCAGCTGTTCTGTATGTTCCTGAAGAGGCTGTTTCTGGGACCAGCATGCTAGCAAAAGACGGAGTAGCTCACGCAGGGGGGAAATCAGAGAGAAAAGATGATGCTTTTCTGCTGTGACAGAAAGCTGTTTTCTTTGAGACACGTTGCTGTTCCTCGAGCATATTTAGCCCGTGCTCTTACAGATTTGGAATATGGGGGCCTGCTCTGGGTAACAATATACATTGAGACTAGTGTCAAGACATGTTACTGGGTTTAAAAACAAAAAAAAAAAAGTTGTGTTTTCCCTCAGGTAAACCTGACAATAGTTGCAAATTTGGGTATTTAGAGATCCAAATTTTAAATATTTCCACTAATATAAAGTACCTGATTTATTTTTACAGAATATATTTTTTTCCCCTTTCCAAGTTCATGGTGTCCTTGTCAGTAAATTCGACTGCCCTCAAAATTTTGAAAAGCAGCGTGGTATTTGAATGTCTTATATTTTCATTAAATATTTGTAACTAATAAATTACCGGAGGACTCTGAACGTTATTACTGTTAGCCGGCACTCAGATTTGTCTTTTTATTTCTTTACAGGATCTAGAGTTTCATGGAGTAATGAGATTCTACTTTCAAGATAAAGCAGCTGGAAATTTTGCAACAAAATGTATCCGTGTATCTAGTACTGCCACAACTCAAGATGTGATAGAAACTCTAGCAGAGAAGTTTCGACCGGACATGCGAATGTTGTCATCCCCTAAATACTCGCTTTACGAGGTGCACGTCAGCGGAGGTTAGTATTTAGTCATGAAGCCTTGCCTGCATCCACACCACTTTCCTGTCCACCCCAGCCAAAATATGTTTACCATCAGCTTCTGAACCATATAACTTGGGTCTTTTTATATTTGTTCCTAAATATATTTTCTACTAAGTGTCATTTGGGGAGAGGTGTTCAGAAATATAAGTACTCATATCAGGCCTGCAGTTTATGTAAGTTTTGATTATGTTCTATGCAATGCTGTACTTGACATCCTGTTAATTTGTTGCTAGAGTTGCTATTTTTAGGACTAATAGGTAAAGGCTAAATTTGTAATGGGATAATAGGAGTGTCAATTTGAGTGCATCCTCAGTTCTTTGGTGTTCCTGTACTGCTAAATTGGGGAAAGTTCAACATAGTATTATTTGAAGACACTGTGTTTCTTAAACAGATCCTTTCATATTAACTGTGAAGAACATAGATATGTAAATAACCTTTTGATGCTGCTAGCATTTGTCCTCTCCTAGTAGTAGAAAGATTCTAGTTAGAAGGTGGTAGTGGTGGAGACAGGAATAGGAGAAACAAGCATGTTGTTGCACTCTTTTGGACTTTAGAAGCTTAGACAAGTGGTTTGACTCCCTTGAATTTTGCTTTTGAATGACTGAAAATTATTTAATTTGAGATAGTGAATTGAAATTTATTGGCATATGCATCACTTTCCAGAGTCTGCGAATGATGACTTGCTGCAAACAAATCACATGGTATTAGGAAAAAGTGCATGTGTCTTCACTAATTTAAGCAATTAATAGTATGTGGTTATTCTGCTTTAGGTTTCCTTAAAAGTCTGGTAGCACCATGCCAGTAGTCAAAATGAAATGGTTTCCTTTGCAGACCAAGTTCCTGCTGTTTAGAATGTGGCTTATCAGAGAGGTGCCTCATTCAATAGGAGTGTTTCTCATTAAATGTAACTGCAAAGACGACATTGTCTTGCTATATATATGTAGTGTCACCTACTTCTAGAAGGGAGATAAATGGCAGCATTTGTTTAATTTTTTAAAACATTCGCAGATTTTTTCACATACTTAAAATACGTATAGTGCACTAAATGAAATGTTGTCTAGTAGTTGTATGAAATAAAGAAAAAATCCATTATGGGGTCTGGTTTGTTTTTGTGTAGTCCTTCCTGAATAGCAGTTCTTGGGCCACAATAAGGCTGGTTAAATTTAAAATAAGGAAAATAAGAATTTGGAAGTTTCATGAAGTTATAAAGTCTGAAGCATTATAACTGTAGATGTAACTTCTCCTTCTGAGTGATCATCTTATGTTCCCATATTTAGTTCTGACAAAGGAGGTTTGCAAGACTACTTTATGTAGACCTTCAGCTTATGTAGCTAGAGGAATATACATAGGCTGATTGCTGAAAAGGGGTCATGCATTTCTACCTCCCCAGACTTTCTTTCCCTGTACTTGAGGGAAACATCAGCTGATGTGCACTGTTAGCAAGCCTTCTTCTTTTTAAGACCTTTAACTTGTTTCTCAATATCTTTGCTTAGTAACTTACTGCTTTTCATTTTTTTGAAGAAGAAAGAAGATTAGATGTGGATGAGAAGCCTCTTGTTGTACAATTAAACTGGAACAAAGATGATCGAGAGGGGAGATTTGTTCTCAAGAATGAAAATGATATGCTTCCTCCAAAGGTGAGTATTCTTACGGAGTATGCTAGTGGTAACAGTGGTTTTGAAGTGCGTGGGACTTGCTTATATAGCAAAACCTAATTACTGCTTTCCTAATTCCTGCGAATAACTGCTGCTGCTGACCTTTGATATCTGGAGCTAGTCTTTTGAAATACTTAAAATGCATCTTCACAACACAGCATTCGAATGGAACACATCAGCAACACATCTTTCAAATGGCTTGTGATGCTTTGATCCATATAGCTGTCTAGAACTAGAGCATGTAAAGCCCAGAGAATGTAGAGCTTGCTTTGTTCTAACATGAATTAAAACTTTCCTGAAATAGTATATGATGCCAAACACCTAGGGGGCAATCCTACCTCTTGCAGAGCCTTTAAAAGGGGGTGCAGGAGGGAGTTAAATAACGAAAAATTGTTACCTCCCTAGGTAACATGGTGTTTCTTAACACAACTGCTGGGAGGCTCTTTCCTTTTGGGGAAGTGTGTTTTGTTTTGGTTTGGGTTTTCTTTCCTTCTAAGTGCAAAATGAGGGACATAACATGAGCCATACAAAAGTGTTGTGGTTTGGGGGTTTTATATTATATTAATAATTGAAATATAAAATTAGATGAGACTTTGGCTTCTGGAGTCATATATATATCTAACTAAGAAGTTTATATCTTTGGAAAATGAGCTGTTCAGTGTGGGCTATCTTCACATAAGTTTTTCCTCTTGGGCTGAGCACTAAATTCCTTTTCTCTTGGAATTAGAGCTTGTTAATTTTAAAGGCGTGTTGGGTATCAGGACATGAACTAGCTGTTCTTACGCTATATTTTTGGCTACAGGATGCATCCATGTTAGAGGTGAGGAGAGAAAATTAATGATGTCTTCCACTACATCTACCAGACTTGCTATTCCTATTCATTGAATTAAGCAATCTTCAGTCTTTCTTCTGTGTTCTTTACTTCCTGATAGAAGAAAAAAACCTGCATTGTCTTTCTCTCATCTTCTATTATTTTATCTTCAGAAGGCAAATGAGCCTAGGATTATAGTTATCTTTTGATGCAGGTGTGCGCAAGGAGCAGGAGTTGGAGACGAGAACACTGGAAGGACAACTCAGAAAAATAAACCATAGGGGAAATGTCCTCTCTAATGTTTTTTCCTTCTGTAGTTTATTATTTGATGCTCCAGCATGGTTGTCTTGAAAACAGATGAAGTGCAGTGTTGTTTTGTGGAGTATTTTTGCTGGGAGGCAGAAATTTGTTTGCAGCCTCAGTTAATCTTTAAGGTGAAATAGTAAGCATTATTCAAGTACATTTCTGTTTTTTCTTTGCTTTTGTGCATACAAGATGCTTAATCAGTTCATACTTGGCTTTGGAACATGAAATTATTTTTGCCTTCTGTTTTATTCTGGAGAGTATTAGTCCCATCCCTGTGTAATGGAGTATTGTTGCCTGAAGTATTCTTTTGTGTTAGTGATATTGTGTCTTAATCAGATTTATCTGGAAAGTTAAAACTAATACTGACATTTAATTGGACTAAGAATGATGGAAGTTGTTTTAAACTCTTTTATTTCAGAAGGCTCAGAGCAATGGCCCTGAAAAACAAGAAAAAGAGGGAGTGATCCAGAATTTCAAACGAACTCTCTCAAAAAAAGAAAAAAAAGAAAAGAAGAGGCGTGAAAAAGAGGCGTTACGACAAGCATCAGATAAAGATGATAGACTTCTTCATGGGGATGATATGTAAGTGTGTTAAACTTTGATCAGCTCATGTAACCTACATCTTACTTTAAAGGATTCATCCTGTCTACCAAATAAGTTGTTTCTTTCAAAAGTAGTTGATATAGGTGCAATATCATGATAAACCAAAACATGTGATGGCGATTTCTGTGGTTCGTATGTACATTTTGCCACAAGGTTTGTTTTTAAAGCATGAAATAAGCTTTTTTCCACCTTTTTGTCCTTGGACAGAAATTGACATGCTTGATGACATGGACTGTCTGCACTATGTTTATTTTGAGCATTTACTCTAGAGTGGGTTTATTTCTCTGGCAATGTTTGATTGTTTTGTCTTTTGCCAGAAAACTCTGTATGTGTGGGTGTTTGCATTTGGCTTATCCCCTGACTATAGGTTTGCTTTTCTCTGAGATGTATTTTGTTAGGCAGTTGTCGGAGTTCTTCAGCTCTTGCTCCCAAATCTGCTTTGTCGTATTGAGACAGGGCAGGACATGCATTAATCCTTGTACAGAAAACTGGAGTACAAGAGTCAGGCACGAATAACTGTATTAAGAACTAGAAAGCTGAGAAAGACCTACATTAAGCTTAGTCTCTGTACCAGATATTGTAGGTTTCATATATAATACACAGGGGGAGAGGGGGAATCATTAATGGTGGATTTTTAAGATACCCAGTAAGTCAGTGGTGATTGTAATTGAGAACAGATTCTCAGAGATGAAAGAAATTAGTTAACTGGTTGACATGTTTTTCTTACCTGTAGTACTGCTCTGCATGGATATGTTTGTAGTCTGTTTCAGATGTCAGCATGACCTTTTCAGTATTCTGCGCTGTTACTTAGCTTGATCTTGATTTTTTTTTTTTAATTAAAATAGAATTGTATTTAAGTACATTAGTAAAAGAAAATGCATGAGCTGCAAGCACATGCTATCGGCTTCCAGAGGATTTGCAGTATTGTAAATCAGAACAAAGTTAGGGGTACAGTGTGAAGTTTCTTTAAGGCCTTTTCCCCGCACTCTTTAGGGGTGAAAAACTAGCAACCATCAATACTTAGAATGGTGGTTGTCTGTTTCAGGTGAATGAGGTACATGAACAGTGGCAATCCTAGCAAAAGTGAAGTTCATGTAGAAACCAACTTACAATAATTGATTTCCTATGTGTATGAATTCTACTTGCCTGTTATGAAATGATGAGGATATACGTATTTTAAGATGTTAATAATGATTTTTTTTTTTCTGTTTGTTTAAACTAACTTGGCAGTGAGAATTCTCGCCTTGCAGCTGAGGTTTACAAAGATATGCCTGAAACCAGCTTCACTCGCACAATATCAAATCCTGAGGTGGTTATGAAACGGCGGCGACAGCAAAAACTGGAGAAGAGAATGCAGGAATTTCGCAGTTCTGATGGCAGACCAGACTCAGGTACTCAGGTTTCTTCTGGTTAAGTTCAGAACAGTAAACCGTTTACTGAAAGAGTATTTTTAAGGAAAACAGCATCTGTAAATTTGGCTTCTGCTTTCTCCAGTGTTTCTGGTACCTCATGGCTGATTTCATCTGGGATGTAACTGAATGAAGGATTTGTAGACGTAGCATTCCACAGGAGTGTGTTCTGTGCTGAGTGCAAGTCAAAGCTTTCAGTGATGAGCAAATTGATTTAAGAGAATATGCTAGAAATCTTGCTAACCGTGCTAAACTGGGAAAGAAAGAAGGACAGAATTAGGCTTATTAAACTGACAAACTGAGAAAGTTTTATGAAATAAATGTCATTCATTTTACTAAGAATAAGATGAATGACCTGAATGTAAAAATGCAATCAGTAGCACAAATGCAAGATGGCAAGGAATGATTGTTCAGGTCTGCACAGAGGGTTCTGGTAGATCTTGTGTATATAGATGATCAAGTATTTCATATTTTTGAGGGTGAGGATACAAAACCAATGCTTGTGTAAACATCAGTGTTAAATAAATGAAACAATAGTAGTACTGGTAAAACTTCCAGTGATGCATTCTCTCTGTGTAAGAGTAATGAAGAGGCAGTTGCAGGTGTAGAAAACATCACCTGAGGGAAATCTTAAACGGGCTTTTTAAAGAGGGGAGAGGTTCTTGAAAGTCAGCACAAACTTGCTGTCAGGTTGGGAAAAGGTCACTTCTTCGTCCGGTCATTGTGACTGTTTCATTTTAACTTCAGGTAGCATAAAGAATGGTAAAGGACTAGGGAAAAGACTTGCTTAGAGAAATTAGGAAAGCATTGATGGAGATTTTTGCCAATGGCAGGGACATTATTTTAGGGATGTTATGTAACTTTTCTTGTATTAGTGGATTGACTAAATGATTTCTGAGAGGGTTTGTTCTTCTGTTCTGCCATTTATTATGTTTCTGTCTTTATATTCTTTGGTAGCATTATTAATTACATTTTGTTTCCAAGGTGGGACACTGAGAATTTATGCAGACAGTTTAAAACCAAATATACCGTACAAGACAATCCTGCTGTCCACTACAGATACTGCAGACTTTGCAGTTATTGAAGCACTGGAAAAATATGGTCTGGAGAAGGAAAATCCAAAGGATTATTGCATTGCTCGTGTAAGTGAAGTTACTAAGACACAATCTTCTCGTGCTTCATACTTGTTTTTTTATTTGCTAATTTTTTATTGTTTTCTCATTAAAACAAAAAAAATTAGTTTAGCAGCCTCAGTAATCCTGAAGTGATTTTGATTTGTTAGAGGTTTTGCTTTTAAAACCTAAATCTTCCAATATTGCAAAATTATTACTTGCTATGTGGATAAACATTAGGAATGAAAGCAACATATTTCTGAACTTGACACTGTGGTTTTATACCACTAAGTGTGCTTATGGTTCACAGATGTATAAACTAATAGTTAATCCTGCAGATACCTAAATTAGTGCTGTTTGTGCGCATAACTATTCCCCTGTACTAAAAGCAAACAGGCTAAAGTGCTGAGGGAAACTCCATTCTGAAAGGTATATGTTACATGCTGTTGCCTTATGCCTTTCAGTGGTAGCTTACCCTCATTGCACATCAGAAAGGATTAAACATTTAAGTGAAACTTACACCTATTTTCAGAATTTAATTGTTTTAGAAGTTCTGAAAGAATTGCATTGAATTGCTGTTTTATGAGAGGTATGGCTTCATTCAAACAGTCCCATGGGCAGTACTGACTAAAGGTTATAAACTGTGCGTATCATTTTCTGAAGAGTAATAGTGAGACTTGAAAACATTTGATCCTTGTTTGAGTCCAGTCTTTGATTACATTACCACTTATTTCTTGTTTAATGAAATTGGATTTATTACTCCTTAAAATGGTGAAAGGAAAGGGAAGAATGTTTGTCTCTCATGATACTTTGCTCTCTTCATCTGCCCCTTCTCCGGTGCTTGAAATGCCACTGGAAAACAGTAAAGAAGGTTATATTATGTGCTATTCCCACATGTTCTAGCTATTCTAAGGATGTGGATATATCTTTGGTCTTAAAGTTGCTTTCCAATTTGTGTTTTATGATATGTTTGAGTAACCTTAGTATCTAGTTTCTCTGTGCTTACAGCCTGTAGTGGTAGAATCAGCTGGGAATTGACATGTTGCTCTAATGTTCTGATTAGTAATAGTAAACTGTACAGTGGTACTGCTTTTGTCGTTTCGTAACAGTGGACTGTTCTTAGTTTTTATTGTTTCAACAGTTTTGTGTTAGTTGTAGACGTACTTTTAATGAAGTGCTGGACTTTTAATCCTTGTCTTCATTAACCCATAATTGGAGCCTCAACTGTGAAAGCTAATTTTACTTAACTTCAGAAAAATGTTACATAGGTTTTTATTATAGAGGAGAAGAATTTTCTAAGTAATAGGGTGGGGGTTTTTTATGACACAGCATATTAAAATTGTTTCTTAGTCTCAGCTGCAAAGTATTTTTTATGTGTAGTTTTAATTATAACCGTTAATCTTCATATTGTGGGTTCTGTAAATGAAATTAACGATTCTCAGGCATTGATCTTATCAAACAGGCTGCTGCATTGGCACGCTTTTCTTTCTGCCGGTTTGAGATGATTCTGGGTTACAGCACAGACTCTGTGGCTGAATTTGGGAGATAGTTTTGTATCAGTCTGTTTAGTTAGAGGGTATTATGATGTAATGAAATATTTAGATTTTATGGAATTTAGTGAACTGTTTGCACACTTAACAGGGAAGCTATTGCAAGTCACTGTGGGTCTGGTGATTCTATCTTAACTTCTCTCCCATGTTCTCTAATTTTGTGTGAGGATGTTTAATGTAGAAAATAGTCTGAGGAATGTTGCTTTGATCTTAGGAAAGATTAACAAAATCTTTGCTGTGAAGCAAATTGATTTAAATTAGTTTTCTGGAAAGCACTTCTGGAAAATACTTTCTTTTCTGAGTGGCACATCTTGATGTAGTAAGCTTCTATACTGACATGAGTTGTATGCTTATGTTTACATTTGAAATACATGGGTGATCTTCACAGGCTAATAGCAGATCTGTTTTATACCTTTAAGAGCAGAAGACCTTACTGTTTTGCTTACCATAAGTCATTGCAGTTGGTTGAAATCTACTTGGCCTTTCTCATGCTTCTGCTGATAGAGAGCTTGGGTTTTCAGTATGATAATCCGTCCTTTATTAATCAAGTTTAATATCTGTAACCTAACTTTGAAAATTCCCTTTTTATCAAATTTTTTATGGAGTTGCTTTTCTTGCTTAAAACATTATGATATCCTGGCTGTAGCTTGATGTCTTTCATCACTGTTTGTCCTTTTTGGAAACTCACAAATACAGTGCTAAATGGGTGTCATGGCCATTGGTACTCCTTTACACTGAAGTCTCATAGCTGTTCCTTACCCCTGGTGGAGCTTTTGCCTGTGTTCTTCTGACACTTCACAATTTTCCACAGAAGACAGATTTGTTTTGCACATGCTCCTATTATTTTCTTATTTGTTGGGTTTAAAACAGTGTACAGTGGAGCGTATAACTTCAGTTTCCTACTGTTTGGGATTTTTAAATATTTTGTTCTTGTCGGGTGGCAGGTGAAGTGTCTTCAAATAAGACTTAAACAATTGGCATTTACTTAACTGTTTAGATAGATAGTTATATGACAAAACCTTTATAAGGTTGCATAAGTTCCTGTAATAAAGTTCACTCACTTCTGAAGTTTCAGCTGAAAGATGAGCACTGTAAGAATTTTTCTTAACACTTAACCATTCACAACCATTATTGTAAATGGCAGTTTCCTGTTAGTTGCTTGTCTTTGTACCCTGGTTTGCAGTGTACCAGGCTGTACCTTTATGCCCACGTGTAAAGTTCTTCTCTATGTAATCAAGTAAATACAGGTTTGTTCCAATATGTTTTCTTTGTTCCAGTTTGCTTGGCTTGAGTTTTCCTGAATAATAAGGGGTTCACTGCACATATCTCAAGTTGTCAAATTAATTAGACAGTCTTTCAAGCAACCTGTGCATATTCACTTAGGGCGTAAGACTTGTTCGCACAGCAAGCTAGTTAACTAAAAGTAGAATTTTGATTGGATTTCTGGTTAAACATACTCTTCACTTGAGAATAAGGCATAAAGAACTTTTTGTAATGTCAAGCAAAACCATACAGTTCATGGCAGTTAGTTTTGGGGGTGTTTGCTTAAGAAATAAAGATTACAGACATGAGACTTTAAATATTTTTTGTAGCAAGTTCAATTGTTTGGTTGTTTTAGTTTTTTTTTCTTTTTTTCCTTTCCTTTTTTTTTTTTTCTTTTTTTTTTTCCAAGTGCATGTGCAGAGCCTGTATTCCCAATTTGTAAGGAATTTTGCGGGTTCGTTTGTTTGAATGAGTCAATATATTTAGACATAAAATAAATCTAAGTTTTTTCATTTAAAAAATCCCACCAAACACTAAAATGACGGAAGAGCTTATTGAAGACCCATTATAGCATGGGTTCTTTTTGTGTGTGTGTGTGTGTGTAATTTTTGTGTATGTGTGTATCTTTTCCAAAGGGTTAGTCTGATTACTTGTTCTGTAATTAATACTGACCACAGGAAGGTTAAGTATTTGATATTATCTTCTCTTGTGTATCACAGCAGATGCCTTGAAAGTTAAGTCCTGAGTTGCTATGGACTTCATTTAAATTTATGTCGTATTTTGTGCATGTTTCACTGCTTTTTTAGCTGAATAAAGATTGGAATGACTTTATAAGTATATGCTAATTAGTGCAATTATGGGGAAGCAGAGTATATTCTTCTGAATCGTTATGTATTTTGTTTCAGTTGGTAGAATGAAGAGACTTCAAGTCTCTTCCAAGACTTGTGATATTAAGCTGGTTTTACCAATCTCCATTTCCTATGTTGTCGCAGAAATCAGTGAAGTGTGTGTTCCTGGCCTCAGCAATCTGCATGGATTTAAATTCATGAAAGGGTATTTAGCTGTATCTTCTATTTCTCAACATTAAAGCAATTTTCTACCTATGAGCCAAAACCCAATCATAATATAAACTTGTTCCCATGTTCTAAATTTATTCTAAAATGTAGGAAATTCAGCTTTGTGGGTGAATCTGAGACAGCATTTTCCTGAAACAGACGTTTCTGAGAATGGCTTCTTCACAGCTAGAACTCTCTTTGCCTGCAGGAATTCACATGTGGTGGTTTGTGTCTTTCCACAGGTTAGGTCACACACTTTTTAAAGTGAGGTATGGCTGAGTTATCAGCTTATGCCTCCTGAGAGTCAGGGAGGAATTCAACTGTCTGAAAGTTGAGACCAGCACCCAAGTACAGATGCTCATCCAAGTTCCAAGGCAGAAGTAGTAACCGGGGCAAGTTAGTAGCACCTCTGTATTTCATCTGTCCTTTAACTTCACTGCAATTGGGTTTTTTTTGTTTTGCTCCCCAGTCCAGTATTGGTCAGCCCTGGTACACATACTATAGCATGTAGTTCTTGTGTAGCAACTGGTTGCCTTCTGTCACTAGGGTTTTGGAATTTAAAAATCGTTGCTTTTTGAATAAGGCTTGAAACAGTGTTACTTTAATTAGCTAATCAAAATTATCCTGTAGGTATAATTGATTTTAAAATTGGAAAAGAGTGGTTTAAAATAGAAAAGAGTGGTTTGGCAAGATAAGATTTGAGTGTAGATGTGTTTCTGTTTCCCTTTGGCTTATACATTTTAATGTTTTCCTTATTTTATAATATCTTGTCTACTTGAAAATCTAATTAAAGATAATTTAATTAGTCCTATGTTTAGCCGGGTTTTGCATAGAAAATGTTTTAGGGAAAGGCAAATGACTCTATTACATACTTTAGATCTTACATGTACTTGTTTCCTGCTTGGAAGAAGATGAAAGAATGTTTGAGGTGGATCTGTGAGAACTTGGTTAACACTAAAATGGGTGTGGAAAGGAGGTGATAAATAAGAGTGGAAAGTCTCTTGAGTGCTGCAGCATAGAAGGGTAAAGTAGCCAACAGTGCATCACTCCAGAAGGTGTTACCTGGGTCATAGTTCAGAGATGGGAATAATTTTGAGTATCTTGTTTAAAATAGAGCTGTCTATGAATTTAAGTCGCATTGTTGGCTTCACAAATGCGGTATAAAAAAACCTAAGATGTATTTCATTATTTTAGTCACCTTTGAAAGATCTATCTTTAACTTGGAAGACACTCATGCAGTGTGATACTGGTTATCATCGTTTTTCATGCTTGATCACTGTGGGGAGCAGTAATGGAAATGTGCATGAAATCACAAGTTATGTCTCCTTTAGAGTCAGAATTCATGAATCAAGGTTTCTCCCTTCCTCTGTCTTGTTAGGATATAGCTGTAAAAGGTATGAGCAGTCTGTATTTCTGTTCCAAAAGTATACTTGGTTTTGGTTCTTTAGACAGCTTGTCTATGTTACATGTAACTTGCTTTCCTTCACTTTTTAAATATATCTGGTGTTCTGGAAATGTGATTTAATTGTGACAAGAGAGAGAAGGCAAAATTCCTTTCAAGTAACTGAATCCTTTTATTTTATCTTTTGTTATAAGGGAGCAAACTAGAAAAAATCAGAAGTTATATCCCTCAGTTCTCTGTTCTAATTGTCTGTTAACAGCTCTAAATACTGGTAATGGTTCTTTTCTAGGTCACACTTCCTCCTGGTGCTCAGCACTGTGATGATAAAGGTGCTAAAGAAACTATTCTTGATGATGATGAGTGTCCCCTGCAGATATTCAGGGAGTGGCCTAGTGATAAAGGTAAATATTAAAAGCTTTAAGAGTTTTTTGTGCCTTGGGTGTTGTAAACCTTGGTGTGGAACCTCTGAAAAGTTTAAACTGCTGTAAGAGTTTAAAGTGTTTTGTTTTCAGGCACTTGTAATACAAGGTGTTTTTAGAGTTATTTACTATTTAATTCAGCACAGTTTATAGTATTACATCTTTAATCAGTAGAAGAATTTTACATTTTGTCCTAAAGTTTTTAAATTATCTACTGTGGAGGAGTATGCTGTTAATCTTTTCATTAGTTTTAACTTAAAGATAACTACATAAAGAAATGTCAGGAACTTAGTAAGCCAAAAGTAATCCTGTGGAACATTCACAAATTACTAAATGTTTGATGTGTGCTTGTTCACTGATAGTGAGATTCAAAGGATGTATAATACTGTGTTTTAGGAATACTAGTCTTTCAGTTGAAAAGGCGGCCTCCTGATTATATCCCAAAGAAATCCAAGAAAATAGCTGATGGAAAGCCATTAAAGGGGAAGGAAAGAGTTGACGGGTCTGGCTATGGCTCTTGCCTTCCTCCTGAGAAACTACCATACCTAGTAGAATTAAGCCCAGGTAAGAATTCTAGTTATCTAATAATCTAAAATACATTATTAGATAGGTATTTAGACTTTCAGAGATAAAACTTTCATTGGAAGACTAAGAAAGTATGATAAAACACATGCAACTTCTACTCTGATACATGAAGACAATAGAAATTAAAGTTTTGGATATGGACTTTTGTTTGTGGTGATTTAGTTATTTGCAGCTCTTTGTACCCAAGTTACACTTAATAGGAAACTCAGGTACCTGAAGAGAGGTGATTTACAATTTGAAGTCTGGTTGTTCACCATTTGGGAAACCAGGCTGGAAGTTAGAGCTGAAAACTGTTCAGAACTGCAGAAAAAAAAGGGAAAAGGTTAAAAATCCAAGTAGTGTGGTGTGTTTAGTTCGGGTTTGGTTGGTTGTTTTTTTCCTTGGTTGTTTTTGTTGGGTTTTTGTTTGTTTGTTTGTTTTTTTTTTAAGCCAGATGAAGTTAGTAGTACACAGAATGTATTATTAAATGTATTTTATATTGTGTTCTATATGCTGAGGTTTGCTTTGTGTACTGGTATTTTGGGTTCTTCTAATAGTACTTTTGATTCCTTGTGCTCTAAACTCTTCATGGAGACTAGTCCCTTTAGTATTAAAATGTTGTGCTTGAGCAGTGGAGCAAGACATCCATTAACTGGGAGAGGAAAAACAATCTGAAATGCCACAGGTGGCAACACTGTGTACTAAGCCTTTGCCATGGTGCCCGTGGGACTGATCTATTGTTCATGTTTTTCTTCTAACAGCTTGTTGTTGCTTTTCTAAACAATAGGGATTGTTTCATTCAGTAGCTTTGTAGTACTGATGTCTTTATATTCTGTGCAGTTTCTAAAGTTGAAAGAGTTTAATACACTTCATCCTTATAAATTGAATAAGTGTTGTCTGGCTACAGTTTCACCCTTTCCTGTCTTTTCTTTTCCTGCCCTCTTCCGCATGTTCTGCATGGTATCTGTCCTGCTGGTGCTGCCTTCACCTGGGTCCTCTGCATGTGTTTCTAACCCCAGGGAGAAGGAATCACTTTGCCTACTACAACTATCACGCTTACGAAGGTAACGCTATATTTAATACTGTTCTGTCATTGGTCACTAAAAACATCACTGGCTGTAAGTCTTCTGATTCTTTTTGACGAATTAAAGGCTGTCTTGCTTATCTTACTATTTTTCAAGGGATTGCTTCTGTGAAGTAGTTATCTGTCTTGTCAGCTGCCATTTAATTATTCAGTCTGTGAACAAACATCAAATAGATGATGAATGTACTACCATCCAA
Organism: Lathamus discolor; assembly: GCF_037157495.1. Taxonomy (NCBI): domain Eukaryota; kingdom Metazoa; phylum Chordata; class Aves; order Psittaciformes; family Psittacidae; genus Lathamus; species Lathamus discolor. The sequence continues at coordinate 36,196,727 of NC_088888.1, read as the reverse complement.
AAAGTTCAACCTTCCAGCTAAAGGTTAACAGCTAAATTTCATAGGGTGGTTTACAAGCAGTGTTGTGATAGAAAGAAAAACGTTCTTTGATCCATCTACTTGCTGAATTCATTGTTCTAAAGTGAATTGAGTAAATAGCATGGAACTTAACTGTGCTTTGCAGTGCTTTACCATGTTGATTCAGAGGATGAAATCGATGATGATTTTTATGTGAAATAGTGTTTGGACCACTGGTGAAGTGACCTCACTTTCTGCTGTTTTGTGTTTCATAGCATCCTCTGCTATTTTTACTGCCTGATTTGTGGTGTTGTGTAACATTTATGGTGTGTGTCAAAGAGTTTAGCCACGCTAGGCAGTAGAGTTTTATTCAGTTTTATCTGTAGTATTTGAAATTGATAATCTAATCTACAAAACATTATGGATTTTGATTCTCCTTGGAGTTTGATCAATAAGCAGATATGTCCTAGTGTGGCCAAATAGACAAGAATACAAAGCCACTTTATAATGAAATGTCTTTCAAATTACTTTTTATTGTTTTTTTTTTTTTTTTTGTGGTTGTTTGTTTTTTTTTTTGTTTTTTGTTTGGGTTGTTTTTTTTGGCATCTGTTTTCTCATTTTTTTTTTCCTGACTACTATAACAGTACTAGACACATCTGATGGTGTTGCTCACCCTTTCATGGCTATAGAGTGCAGTACTGGGGTTTAAATAACTCTGTTCAAACTTACGCCTCCAGTGCTCAACTCTGGTGAATTCAGACTTCCATTTCATTGACATCATTATTCCAGAGAGCAGAAAAGTTCTGTAGAACGTGCTGAACTGATAAGCATAGAGGAGCTCTGCAAGAACACCTGACCATTGAGTAGAATGCTTGAAATTTGGTTGCATCTCACTAGAGGGAAGAAAAAATTACACTTTCTTACATCTTCATCTCAGAATGTGTGAAAGAGGTCTTAGTATGATAGAGTCTAGTCTGTCTCTTCGGAGCAATGCATTTTGGCATATTTGTATTTAGAAATGACTTCTACAGAAGTGTCCTTCTGTCAAAACATTGGCTGTTTATGTTCTTGCAGAAGAACCTGGCAGATTTCAGTTTCATGCCTTGAGCAATTGCACAAATTCAGTAAGTTTGCTACTGGAAGTTTGTCCTGTGCTTCTGCTCCTCCATGACTGACATTGCTGGTTGTATGAGCTTTATGGACTGAATATCAAATTCTGCACAGTGTGGTAGAGGATGCACTTCAGTGGCTTGTGGCTGCAAATGTGGTAGTCAGCAATTGTCTCTGTCTTCCAAGTACTGTAAATGAACCAATCAATAGAGATGAATCTGATAGTAGCAGAAATAGACTGAATAGACTGAAGTGTATTATGACGGCACTTGAACGGCTGGCACTGTTGATGATATCTGTGAATATGACTGCTGATGAGTTCAGGGATGTTACTATCTTCAGGCTGAGAAAAATGAGAAAAAGACATTTTTTAGGATTTGAGCTCTGAGATTTATTTACAAGCCTGAAGTAAAAATTACAAAGCATTACATAAAAATAAATACATTCAAAAAAGGAGGCAAAACCTTAAGGTGTTTTTTCTCCCTGCCTGTTCACAAAAAAAAAAGCAATGCTGAACTGTAGAATTGACAGCAATGGAAGATGCTGAAAACATGCAGGCACAAAAGCTTGCAAAGAATTGCAGGAGGTTGAAGAAGCTTAAAAGTCTTGGGCAGGGCTGTTTTACTGGCCAGCTTTCTGAGAACAGAACTGCAGTGTAGTATGTGGTAACACTTTTACGCTTTCATGTGAAGCATCTTTGTCATCTGTTGCATGCTTACTATTGTTTTTTTCTGCTGGAAGCGTGCATCTTGTCTGAAATTTAATAGTGAATTGTCTTCTGAATTTGTCATGGTATTTCAAATCTGCTCAACTAGTCCCTTAAAATTCCTACTGTTTAAAATATTAGCACCCAGGAATTTGTGCAGGAAATCTGCTGCTCCTCAAGTGTGGATTTAACTAATATTTAAGTCAATAGGTGCAGTCCCTTATATGGATGGTTTTGTTCAACTTTGAGGCTTACTTCTTTCTGTGGTCTGATACTCATTTGGTTTAGTCTGGTTTTAAGTCTGTACTATTTCCCAGAATTGTTTCAAGCACCGGGCTAACAAAATCAATTGAAATGACCATCTCCAAAGTGGTGCAGTGCTCACCTTTTAGTGGTGAAGTAATGCTTTTAAAATACATATCCATGAAGAGAGGCCTGTCTTTTTTTGTATTAATCCAGAATCTACCTTTGTATTAGGAATTACTGGGTTGACATGCTTAGAGCGACTGTTCAGTTATGTTCACTACATAGTTTGGTGGTTTTGCTGGTTGGGTGTTTTTTTGTTTGTTTGGGGTTTTTTTAAATAACACTGCTGTTTGAAGCATGAATGTTGACTTGTAACTGCATAAACCTAGACACGGGTTCTGTTTGTGTTGCGTCCTTAGCTTAAAACAGCCTTCTTGGACTGTCATGGTGTGGGGAGGCAGGGAATTTGTCATAGGTATGGCAAAACTTGTGTCCCGCTGTAGTGACTTATAAGGAATGCATTCCAGACAGCATTTAGGTGAGCTTACAGCTGTTGGAAAACAGGAAATACAAGACTTTGTACTGCAGCATAATGCAGCCTTCCTTCCCTCCTGCATCCCCCCCTCCCCTGGAACAAAAAGGCTTTTCATCTTTTTTAGAATTTGTAGTAATTCTCTCCAAGATACCTTTTACTGTAGAAATGGGCTTTTACTGATGGATGATTACGTGTGTGTTCCAAATAACTTTCAGCTTCAATTTTTCTCATTTTCCTGGGAAAAAAAAAAAAGAAGTGTTTGTATTTAGTCCTGTGGTTTAAGCTTTTACTTGTTAAATTGGACACTCCAGAGAAACAGGGCAGTCTTGATTTGCCTAAGCAGAAACGTCATGTTACTAAAATACGTTTCTTGTGTGAAAGCATGACATGCATTTATACTAAGGATATATGGTAGCGTGACGTAAATGTTGAACTCAGGAATGAAATCCATAAGTTCTCTTAAATGAGCATTTGGAAAACATAGTATTTTACCATGTATTCTACAGAATACTTCAGAAATATGTAGGATTGTCTTTTTTATTTTTTGTTTTAAAATGTCAAAAATTAAATGGGGAGGGGGGAAGTATGTTTAACGTGGAGTGAAATCACTGGACTGTAAAGACTGCTCTCTGATCTGTGTCTAAAGGGATTAGGAGAAGGTGCTGTAAGAAATTAAAAACAAAAGCCCTAGATAACTAGCCCTGACTTTTATGTCACTGGCTTCTGAAATTCCAGTATTTTTGCCTGTTGAATAAGAGTCCCTGCCCCCGAACTAAATCTTGTATTTTTTGGGTGCCAGTTTTAACAAACTGGGATGTGCATAGGAGGATGAAATGTCTGACTTTGGGATTCATAAGTAAATAAATGAAGGAGCTACTCTAGGTTTTCATGTGTAAATTGTGGGGAGACGTAATAACAATTGAGAGAATTTGGGGGTAAGCAGCCAAATGTATGTCTGCATTTGGTGACATTGAAGATGCAGCCGTATAATTTCTGATTAGCATTGTTAAGTATGAAAAACTGCACGCATTCTAAGTTGCTGAAGATACTCCTATTAGCATTGCTTTTTTATTGTACAGTGATATTAGTTGTATGTCTCTATAGAGTCAAATATTGAGATTTAATAAAAGGCTATCCCCATACCTGCAAAGTGTTCATAGAACTGAGTGCTCTTGTGTTGAATCCTTTTTTTGTGATGGATGACGTACAACTAAGTTCCTAACAAATCTCAAAAGAATGTCACTCATTTAATTTTGGTGAACATTGCTATTCTGAACTAAATTGCAGTAACACAGAAATTTTGTGCATTTGAATTTTAACTTGCAAATTAATATTTTTCACTTGCTGTACAGATGGTTCTGACTCCAGAGATAAGCCAAAGCTCTATCGTCTACAGTTAAGTGTCACTGAAGTTGGAACTGAAAAATTTGATGAAAATTCCATTCAGGTATGGAAAAAAGCAGGCTCAGATGACAGAACTTATCCAGTCTTTGGTCAGTTATGTGTAAATGTAGAAACTGGGTAAGTAAAATATTCTGTAGATATCCTACAAAGCTAGAAGGGTTAAATATTGCTGCAGTTTCATGTTAATGGTCGTAACTCTGACTTTATTTCCTGTTTTGTGATCTTAGAGGAAAGTAAAGGTTTCATTATTTAAAATGGGGTTTTCTTTTCTTTTGACTGGACACTGTGTCCACTGGTACTTCTCAGTGTTATTGTGACTGCTTAATGGCTTCCAACCCCTTTGAGTGAGGCTGGATTTTGTAAATGTATTAAACAAGCATAGCTGCATGAAGTTCATGCCAGAGTCTCTTACAGGACCGTAGGTCCATATCAGTGCAGGTGGCTGACTTGCAAATATTTGCATTGTGAGGTTCCACATCAAAACAGCAAGTGAAAGAAAACAGTTCTGAACAGCATATGACCAAAAAAAGGGAAAACCTTTCCATTAAGGGATTTCTGCTGCATGTTTTAGTTAACTGTGTTTTATTATCTCTGTTGCAAGGAAAATTGAAGTGAAACTCAACTGATTTTAGTACCACTCACCTGTGTTAAATTCATAAGCAAGTGAGGTTAAGTTAGTAGTCTGTAAAAATGGTAAGCTGCTCATTTTGTTTTAATTTCTACTGCTGTATAATTTAGCTTATTCTATGTTAATTAATTCTATTCCTAGTTATTTGGTCCAGGAATTCAGCCTCATCACTGTGACCTCACTAATATGGATGGGGTTGTCACTGTAACCCCAAGAAGCATTGATGCTGAAACCTATGTGGAAGGTCAGCGTATTTCAGAAACCACTATGCTGCAAAGTGGAATGAAGGTTCAGTTTGGGTCATCTCATGTATTTAAGTTTGTGGATCCCACTCAAGACCATATTATTTCTAAAAGACCTATTGATGCAAGTCTTATGGTCAAAGGTCCTAGACACAAAACTGGGTAAGTAAACTGGGAGCTCTCGAAAAAATAGTGAGTATTATTAATATCCTGTGTCTAGAGTATGACTTCAAATGAGTTCTGAATAGCTGCTTGAAGTGTTAAATATATAACTATTTTAATACTTGAGCTCCACCTTGTGATTTTTTCTGGGATTAGCAAGTGTCTTTCTCATTGTGAAGTATTCAGAGAAGTTTTCCTGATGCTCACTTCTGTGTTAAAAACAGTGGAACACCTTATTTTAATATATTTCAAAGTTCATTCAACCTCCAGGAAAAGTAAAGAAGTCACTGAACGTTTTCAGAGAGCTTGGTTCTTGGTTTTTTTTCAGATAGTAAATTTAAAATTCCCCAAGAAGGATTTGGAAATCAAGTACCGTCATCATGAACTGAGACAGTCAGGATAGGGAATTAGATGTCTCAATATAGCAACTACTTTTTGCAGTGTGATTACGGTTTTACAAAGACTAACAGTCCCAAAGTCCATCCTGTTGTTTCTCTGTATATTCACATTTTTGATAGGTGCGTAATGAAAACACTGGTTATAGGTTTAGTGACTTGCAGAGTTTCAGGTATTCCATTCAGTGGATATAGAAATTCTCAGGTGAAATTAGTTAGTAAGAGTTAGTATAGGTATGTGTTTTAACCATTATTTTTTTCTCAACTTAATGTGGAAGTATGCTGTGTGATAGTTATAGGGCTAGTCTGCTGGAAGGCCTCCAGCAATTTAGCTGTCCTGTAATATTTCTGCTTAAGTCTTGAGTTCACTCTACATCAAGCTTGCAGATCAATAAACAAATGATCTTGCAGGTTTATGTAGTCGACTGCAAAGCATGGTACTACTGCAGAACTTTACACCTGGACAGCAAAATCACTTTCAAAGGGTTACTGCAGTTGGAAAAATCAAATATTTTTCAAACTCTTTAGAATAAGTAGATAATAAAATTGATTGCTATGATTTATGAATTTTTTACATTATCAGGAAGGTATGTTTGGTACTGAATAAGTGGGCAAAAAATTGTAGCAAGTTTACTACAAGGGAACATAATACCTTGAACATATTTTTATGTGGTTTTATCTTTATATTATTTATGTTTGTGTATTTCTATTTTCTCATTTAACTGGGAAAAAAGTCATCAAGAATCTGTTTTTCCAAAGGAAATTACCTGTATAGATACCTGTAGGTGTTCTTATATACAGAATCAATACAGTGTTTTAAAAAGTGAATATTAACTGAACTCATGGTATACCTCTTGAATTTTAATTTACTGATTTTAGCTGCTCTGTTCCTTACTTGTTAAATGTTTAATGATGTAGTTTCTAAGACGTACTTGAAATGTTATCTTGCTTTTAGAGCTGTTCAGGAAACCACATTTGATCTGGAGGGAGATGTTCACAGTGGAACAGCATTACCAGCAAGCAAGGTATTGTGTTATGACTAAATTAGCAGTAAATAACAAAAGATCATGTGTAAGGTCAAAATTAAACCATCAGTAGTATTTGGCGAAGTGCAGCTGGTTCCTCCTTCTCCCCAGCCATTTCCTGCTGTGGGTGAGCTTTGGTATCATGTGCGTTGCCTTCCCTCCCCACAGAACTGTTCTGTTTATGCATTTGGCATGTGTCCCATGCCAATAATACTAATTTTTTTTAGAAAAGGAAATTTCTCCAGCCTGGAATAGTTTCTTCCCAAGCTGACCTTTTGAAGGCAGATTTCATGGAGGTAGACATTCATGTTAGACCTGTATGTAGCCTATGACTGTCATCTGCAGTAGGGTAAATAAATGTTTATATATGATTTTAAAGGGTGTTCAATTTTAATTTAACTAGGCATTTAAAATTTAATGAATGTGACTTTTGACTTCAGTACAGCTCCTGTGTACATGCTGACTAAACAAACAGCCTCTGCAGTCAGAATTTTAAACTCTTTATGAGGTGATAATCTTTTCTTGCTTTCCTTCTACATTGTCTTTCTGTTAATAAATTCTGTGCCAGAGTTACATATTTTAGAAGCAGAGTAAAATGACACCCTGGTTAATGCTTTTCTTGGTGCTGTGGTCACATGCCTCAGATGAAATGAGAGAATGAATTATTTCAACAGTATGAAATATATTAGTCTGCTCAGAAAGTTATTTCTTTTTATGTTTTATTACTACTATTATCAAGTTGAAGTACATGTAAAGAAATTCAGTGATACTGAAATGTTAGTGTAGGTATTAATAATACTTTGATAGCTTTTGAATACGTTAGTCATATTTTTTTTCCTTGCCACAGACTTCAGTTTCAGGTTTTTTTTCTTTCTTGTAGCTTTGTTTGTGACATTGCTTTCTTTTACCTTCGTTGCACTCTTTACCTCAGATAGGTATTTATTTAGTGACATTATGGCAGGAAAAAACCCAAGGAACATTGCAAACTTAAAACGCTTCAAAATTGCTGAGGTGTGGAGTTTGTGACACTGTTATATAGCGTGGCTCATAGTCTTTTCAGACTCATGAGAAAAGTACTTCTAGTGGACTTAGGAAAGCTTGAGAATCTTTATTTGTTTTTTGTTATTTGAGAATGTACATTACATCTTGTTAAATTGCGGGTTGAATCACTTGTTTTCTGATGGTTGCTCTTCAGAGTTTGCGGTTTCTGTATGGTAAAGGGGTAACAATAGCTTTGTTCAAACTCTTGCTTTGAAATGCATTTTTTTGGTAGGTTTTCTTGTGTCAAAGCAAATTATTTAGTCCTAACAATTTCTTAGGAAATGTGGTAACACCTTTTATTTTACTAATGCTTTGTTTTCAACTGTTACACTGAAAAATAATTGCTATGTATTTTACTGCTTAAAGCAGCATGTTTTTTCCCTTCCTGATAGGGTGTGATGTAATTGGAGGTGATCAATTTAAAGCTTCTTACTAAGGAGCTCGTGACACTGAAAGAAAACAAATCATGGAATTGTACATTAAAAATGGCATTGTTTGAATTGCCACTTCTTGCCCTGAAAAATTATGTACTGTCTAGCAGCTCAGTCTTTCCTTAAGATCAGGATAAATGGTGGCATGGTTCAGAAATGTGTAAGTGCTTGGAATCTATTGCAGAGGTAGAATAGGGGAGCATAGCCAGTTTTAAATGTGTTAATATATTTCACTTTGTCTCTTGGCTGAAATTTTCATTAATAATTCATTCTTTTTATTGATAACCACACAACTTTTAAATAAAGAAATTGTACATTTTCATTATATATTCTTGCAGTGCATTAACAAATAGCTGCTCCTCACTGGCCACTGTTGTCTTTTGACTTTCAAGTGTCCTCTTTAGTTCTTCATTGTGGTAAAAACACCTGCTGAGCTGCTGGACTCTGTGCTGTACTCTTCTCTTTTGTTTTCTCATCTCTTTTAAAGTCTCAAATTGACACTTCATTTTAATACTGCCAAGCACAAATACTGGCTAATCCAATGTTTGCATGCTAAGCACCTGTCCTGCTGTTTTGAATTAGAGCACCAGCAGGCTTGATGGTGACAGGACATCATCAGCATCCAGCACAGCCGAACGAGGAATGGTGAAGCCGATGGTTAGAATAGAACAGCAGCAAGATTACCGCAGACAGGAAAGCAGGTAGGAAATGTGTAATCCATTACTTCTCATAATGGAAAAAAACAAGTACATTTTTCTGATAGATAAAGCAGTATATGAAAATAGTTTAAACTCTGATTTTCCTAACGGAAGATGAGATTTCCTTTCAGGTCATAGAATCAGCATGATTTGGGTTGGAAGGGACCTTAATGATCATCTAGTTCCAACCCCCCTGCGATAGTCAAGGACAGCTTCCACTAGGGAAGGTTGCTCAAGGCTCTGTCCAACCTGGCCTTGAACACTGCCAGCGGTGAGGCAGCCACAGCTTCTCTGGGCAACCTGTGCCAGCACCTCACCACTTTAACAGTGAATAATTTTATTTCTTATATCTAAATTTATCGCTTGGAGTTTAAAGCAAGGTTACCCTTGCCCTGTCACTACATACCCTTGTAAACATGTCCTGTCACTACCCATCTTCCCTCCAAATAAAAACCAGGATTAACAACTAAAGCAAAAATCTTCAGAATATTAAAAAAAATAGTTCTTTTCCTTCAATATTCTATTATTTGTAGTTCTCTTTTTGTAAAGCCAAGCTGATAGTCATGTCACAATGATTTGTCGTTAGGAATGTCATACGAAATGACTTTCATAATATTGTTGGCAAGATGATGTGATTTACTCTTGAGAGAAAAATAATCAGGTCATTCCTATTTCTACAGTAGTCTTGTTGGCAAGTCATGCAAGCAAGAATTTTAGCTGCCTCTGAATGCTTGTCTTGTAAAGTTATGTAATTTATAAATACATGTAATACTTCCTTCTTGATTTTTGCATATATGATGTTAGTGCCTGTGATTAGGTAGATAAATGGTATCCCATTTTGCTCATAAGCCTTTTTCCGAAGTACAGAACAACACTTCATGTCTTGTATATTCACTTGGTTTCAAAAGTTATAGTGAAAAACACTGACTTCCAGTCATGTGCCATTTTCTTGCTGTTTAGTCTCTGTGTATTCATAATACCATGTTCAATTTCAACTTGTTCCCATCCAAAAGATTCTCAGTTCCTTGTTAGACAGGTTTTTTTTTAACATTAGCATTGCTTCAAAAATTGTCTCTATTTTCTGTCATAAATGGAGGAGACCTGGTGAGATACATCCAAAGATGCTGGTAGTTGGCTGACATCACTGCAACCACCCAGGGAGAGAATATATTTTATTTTTTTAATGCATTTTGTCATAGACAATCTAAGAGAATCCAGAAATACCTGGAGAATGCGCTACTGTTTTTAATGCAATTTGGAAGTGTAATGTTACCTGACACTATAGAGAGGGGGCAACCCCTAATCAATATTTTATGGCCTTCCTAGATACATCCTAACTAGACTTTCAGACTGGTTTAGCTCAGAGAATTTCATCGCTACAGAGAGGATTTTTCTATAAAAGAAGTATCAAAAGACACCATATATTTAAAATGCACTCAGTAACAAAGCAGGTTGAGTGGGTGCTGTCATATCGGAAGCACAGAATTATTTTATCTAAATTTCCAAGTTGCAAAGCTGATTTAGAGAGTATTTCTTTTGTGTGTGATTAGGAAAGGCAGAAAATGGCATATTAATTGAAGGAAACACTTACCAAGGTAGCTGAAATAATTGACTTACTGCATCTGTTCTTAGAGAATTAATTTACTGGCAAAACTAACAATTTTTAAGGAAGTCTTACCTCTTTCTACTTCATATTAATTTTTCTCTTCAAGCCAATTTCCAAAATTCTCTAAGCAATTACACTAATCCATACTACTTTTCATCTCTTCATGCTGCTTTTTCTTCCATTGGAGGGAAGACTGAGAATCCTGTTCCTTCCTCTGTGCTAAAAGAGATCACTATCTTTTTGTTCAAAAGAGAAGGAAATAAATCATCAGCTGAAATTTGTACTGGTTCACCAGCCAGTTATTTCTTTGTCTGTTATGATTCCTGTAGGGAGAGATGAAAAATTTCTCTGGAGTTGTCACCGTAGTTCTGTTTTGATAATGCTGTGTGAATATTAGTTATTCTTCACTGAAAGTAATTAAGTTCTTGGTGAAGATGATGTGCTTTTAACAGTGTGCAGGTAGTGAGAAATTGGTTAATCTTAAATGTATAGCAGTAAAACCTGCGGAAATGCTACAGTTTACGCACCAGCTGAGTGCTCTTCGTAAAGAGAGAGTGCTGTCGTGTTTGAAATATAACCAAACTGGCAGAAATTAACGTATGTATTGCAGTGCTGTGCTGCTCCTTCACAGTGCTGTGCTGCTCCTTCACAGTGCTGTGCTGCTCCTTCACTTTCTAGCTTCCAGAACTTCATTTTGCTGAGCACTATTTATAATAAAGCATTACCTGGATGGCTTAACTGAGGTCTCTCTTGGTTTAATTTTTTGCAAGTTGAAAAAAACCCCAGTGAACAAAAAATAACCAAAATAACCCAAACAAACAAAGCCAATAATAATAATAATAAAAGAACAACCCACACCACCAAACCCCAAAGGTACTTTTAGGCTTTTGATTAAATATGTTAAAATTTAATTTTAGATTTTCTGACGGCAGCCTTCAAAGTTATCTTGTGGATTTTTACTATAGGAGGTAGTTGAGTAAAGGCTTTTCGTGTCCTATCTCTGCTTCATGGAATAACTAATAATTCTCAGGAGAATGAGGCTTATATAATTGTATTACATGCCTTTTTTTATCAAAGTTGCTGGGGGAAGTAGAAAGCTCTACATATTGTGTTACGTGTGGTTAAAAATGACTGTTGCATGCAGAAGATATTGAGCTTTTACATATTTCCTAAAAATAGGTGCCTAACTACAGAGAACAGTTCAGTTAATGATTTTTCTTAAGGGAGTAATGAAATATGTGCTTAACCTTTTGTAAACGCCATAAAAATCGATTTTCTGTTCATTTTTCTCCTTTGTGAATTCTCTGATAGCGATAAGAAAGCGCTGCAGTCAGTTTTAAGTCAGGGCATAGTTCTGGGGCTCATGGAATGACTGCTGCTTCTTAGCTTAGCATAGCAACAGACAAGTGAGGGCAGAGGCTAGATTTTACCTTCTCACCAGAAGAAAGGTAAAATAAATTGACTAAGTTCTCATCAGTTTTAGGGCTCTTGCTATTAAAGATGGGAAAGAGTATTTGTTGTAACCAAACTAATGTTTCAGGTGAAGCTTCATTCACTTTCTTTCATGCATCCATGAGTAATTTGTTACTTGAATCCTGTCAATGGCAGATGGCAAACTGATCCTATCTGTCTGCCATACAGTGCAGAGGAGGATGTTCATTAATACCACAGACTCCACAGTTGAAGTCTGTATTTTGATCTGTTGTGTTGCAGGCAAATCTAGCTTGAATGATTCTAGAGGAAAGGTAACAAAAGGATAATTTTGGGGAAGGATGTTGTGTCAGTGTTCGGAACCAGTGTCTTTGGAAAAGTCTGTCATTTTACAGTGGAATTAATATCACCCATGTGGATTGTTTGTTTCAGTTTTTGTCATCTTTCTTTAGATCTCAGGATACCCATGGACCAGAACTGATACTACCTGCCAGTATTGAATTCAGGGAAAGCTGTGAGTAAATTGTTAAGTTACAAAGCTAACCTGTTAACATGTTTTTCTATAGTGTAGTATTTCATTCAGTTTGAAAACTTAAAGATATAACAAACATTGAAAAGAGTAATGGTTGAATAAATGATAGCTAATCCAGCAATATAATTTATTTTGCTGGGGAGGGTGAACAGACATTCCGGGTATTGAGCAAGTTCATGCATATCTAATTCTAATTGCATTTCAACTCTTCTGTCTTCAGATAAAATTTAACTGTGGAAAAAATTGTTAGTCCCACCTTCTGAACACTACATGGAATTCATTCTCTTCTATACAGTTCTCCATGGCTTGGATAATAGATTGCATCTTCATCAAAAATCCACTTTATATAAAATCTGATTTGGTTTAAATTTTCATTTAGTTGTTTTTTTTTTTTGTTTTTTTTTTTTTTGGTTATCTTTGTCCCCAGCTTTTTAATGTCTCAGATCTAGTAGAAAAATACCATACCAGAGATTGTCCAGAATTCAAATATTTGAAACAAAATAGATTTGTGAGCAAGCAAAGACAGTTTTTTATTAGTATAAAACTCCCTTTAAGAGGGGAGCTTTGTAGGAAGAGAATGGACAAGAGAAACCTTCCCTTTTCCTGTTCCCCTTGAAGATGCAAATTTTCAGCAAAGAGGTAGGAAATAGTACAGAAATGTTTCCTGATGATCAGGTTTTCTAGCTTTATATAGAAATGTGTTGTTAGTGTGCCTAAGTAACTGTAGTACGCAGTAAAAAATATATAGAGTTCAAATTCCTGTAAGTTGCCCCTCCCCCCAAGAGTTCCTCTATTCCCCCAAGTTACAGAATTGTTCTGTTTTCTTTCTGTCTGTGACTTTATGACACGCGGTTTTTTTTTCTCTTTCTCTACAGCTGAAGATGCCTTTTTATCTGCCATTATAAATTACACAAATAGCTCGACAGTTCATTTTAAGCTGTCACCTACATATGTTTTATATATGACATGTCGGTATGTATTGTCAAGCCAGTACAGACCTGACATCACTCCTGCTGAGCGTACTCATAAAGTCATTGCAATAGTCAACAAGATGGTGAACATGATGGAAGGAGTTATACAGGTGAGTTTCTCTGCAAAAACATGTAAAGGGAATTAAATGCGCGTTGTAGCTTATCTGATGATAACTTTAATCTTAGTGTTTAACCAACTTTTGTTGAGGGTCAGACCAATACCCCTATTGATTGCCCATGTGAAGGAATGCTTTCGTGTCAATGAATGATGTCAGTGGTAAGAGACATTCTGCTGAGTAGTGTGGGAGGTTAGGGACAAGCTGTTGCTCTGAAGATACGTTCTCTGACAGGAAGTTAATTTTCTGTAGAAGGTAAGAGAGCTCTTGTAAAACAAGTTGGGTGGCTTATTAAAGAATATTGTACAGATAGCAGCTGTTCTTACTGATTGATGCTTGAAGTGAACATTTTAAAAAGAAACATGACTTTTTAATTTTGATCCTGTTACTTTTACAACTTCTGTAACCACAAAAATGGTAATAAACAATGGTAATAAAACTGTACTTTTTGCACCAAGCTAACGGAATTGCCTTGTAAAGAGAAACATAAGTTCTCAGATGTTCCAGCGTCTTACATGTAGTCTGATGCTATTGCTGTCACATGTGCAAGACTTCTACAGAAGCACAGGGGGAGTTCAATTTTGTGTAGGAATGCAGGATAAGGTCCACTGGGTTGTCTGTGAAATTAAGACAATAACCTTGCAGTGTGTAACTTGATAAAATGTAATGGTCACTTCCTGAAAAAGGGGTGCTAGTGGAGGTATCCTCACTCATTAATTATTGTAACTTCTTTGTCTGCAGATTTTTCTCAGAGGAAAAATCGAAATATATTTCTATATTTACTTAAGACACGTGGGTATATTGCAAAAATACTGCCATGGTAGCCCATACAGAGCAAGGACCCTGTTGTGTTAGGCACCGAGCAAGCATAACAGACACATCAGTCCTGCTTTAGAGAATTTATGATGCAAGTATTATTCACGAGGTTGATTAAGGAAGAAAAGGAAAGTAAACAAACAACAGTGGCTTCAGAGTCACAGCAGACCACAACTGTTCAGCTTTTATTCAGGTTTTGGAAAGATACAGTGGAGTTTTCAGCAGGGAGAATGTTACAATTAGACAGCTTTGTAACAGTTATAACAGGTTTCCACTTTTCCCAAGAAAGAGTGGGAGAAAATGCTTGTGTTGGAGACATTAAGAAAACAAATACTAGTCTTTCATGTATGTTCTGAAGCTGATGAGAGGTTGAACGGTGGTTTCAACCTGAAGTAAAGAACTACTACATTGCTTTGAGCCTTGATGGTGGATGGATAGTTGACAAAATCAAAATGGTATCAAAAGTTAAATATTCAAGTTCCGCTGTTAAAAAAGAAAAAAAAATCCGGCTGTGTAACAGGGAGTTTGTTCAAGTCAGAGATTAGACTGTGGCAGTAGTGGAGAAGATGAAATGGAAAGAGCCTGAACATAAACAATGTAATTGGGAGAATGGAAATTAAACAGTGAAATGGTAGGCGTCAAATAGAATCTGAAATTGACAGGGCTGAATTAGTCACTCAGTTTATATAACTAATGTAAACCTGTAGCAATAACCCCCAAAGACTTGGGGTGACAAATACGGGAACAATGAGAAAGCAAGGATAAAGTGCTACATTCTTTATGTTAAACTAAAATGGATAAGCATGAAACAAATCAAAGACAGAAAATAGATTATCTTGTGAAAACATTCATTTCCAGCACGGAGAAGGGCTTCCCAAGTCAAGTCCAGCTTTGTGGTTGTTGCAAGCGTTACTTTATGTAATCCTGCTAATAGCATTCCCAAGCTGTAAAAGCCAGGTGTTTTTCTGGACTGT
Source organism: Lathamus discolor (assembly GCF_037157495.1). NCBI lineage: Eukaryota > Metazoa > Chordata > Aves > Psittaciformes > Psittacidae > Lathamus > Lathamus discolor. The sequence goes on along the minus strand of NC_088888.1, from coordinate 36,181,661 downwards.
CCTTTGTGAAAGGCCATTTTTACAGTATTGCAACTGTGTAGTTTGAATCTAATCTCCAACCTATAATTTAAGGAAGTGGTCGCTGTATTTGTGGTTTGTGAAAGATGTTACCTAGTTGCAAGAAATGAACTAAGGAGAGTTGGATGTTGAAGAAAATTGGGAGGAGGTTCTTTCAGATGTCATGCTGAAGAAATAGGAGGAGAGGGGAAAACCAACAAATTTGATAAAAGAGTGGAACTTCAATGAATTTGAAGGTTAATGGGCTGGAGACAAAGAAATGCTTTTGTTCTAAAGCCTGACCAGGAAAAAAAATTCATTAGCTTGGACTTGTCTTAGTAGAGTATAAACAGTACTAGGTAAGTTAAGTCAGATTACTTCATTTGAGCTGTAGAATGGTTATATTGATGGCTGTCACAGTTAAATTGCCACCTTAGTCCTCACTGTATAACAATAGATTTGTGTCTTGACTTAAAGTGTGCCTGCACTGAAAAGGGTCTGAAAGGTGTGAAAAACAAAGACAGGGAGGCAAGCTGAGACAGAAGTAGGGGGAAGGTGCACAAGTAGTGCTGTTCTGTGGGAGTAAAATAAGTTTAGATCCTAATTTTGCCTGCCTAGATTATAAGGAGACTTTCTGAAGTTACTCAAGATGTACTTGCTGACAAATTAAATCTGTGACTTACCATAGTCTTTGCATTAGTGTATGCAAATATCATAGAAGACTTCATATGAGATAGGGATAAAATTGGAGAGATCTGTGAGAAGGTTCAGTGCTTTCAGTGAAAATCTAGGAATGGAGGCTTCATATAAAAAAGACAATTATTTTTTTTTTTCCTCCTGATTTTTATTCCCCCCCACCTCCACCTTCAAATAATTTCTGATCCTCTGGAAATTTTAATGTGTTGATCGAAGGAGCATCTCTTCTGGTTCTCTGATGGCACATCTTCAGTCAGTTCAAAACACTGTAGTTGGAAAGGGGAAGGAAACAAAAGCAGTGGCAATTTGGTTTTTGAGCTCTAACTAAAATTCTAATAGTAACAGCAAACACGCCTCAAATTGTTGCCTCTATCCTGCGTTCAGCAGTGAGCTTCTGTGTTGCTGGTGAGGAAGAGTGGTCTGAATAGGAAGCCAAAATTAATTACGAGCTCAGTTTCAAGTAATCAGCCAGACATATATGATGATTAGGTATTGGGTTTGTTTTTGATTACTCAGTGTAACTTTCGTACCAGCATTTAAGAAGCTTAGTGTGGTATTTCATTTGAATCTTTTGTTCGTTTTTTAATTCAAAAGTCATGTATTAAATCTGTCTTAGGTGTGTTATGTTTTCTGTTGTTTTGTTTGGTTTTTTGTTTTTTTTGTGGATTTGTTTGTTTTTTCTGGTGGGGATTTTTTGTCCCCCTTTGTGTGTTTGTACATTGTCTTCATTGCAGCAGTGTGGGGCAGATAGCTCCCTGTATCTGCTACTTGGATGGCTAGTGACCCCATAGTCCACAAACAATTCTGCGGGGTTTCTGTGGCACACTGAGCTAATAACCACCTATTCTGGGATGTCAACTAGTACAGGACATTCCTGGAATTAAATGTAACATGTGGGCACTTCAGTTCTCAGCTGTTGTGCTACTAGTCCTGTTCAAGTAACTAACTTTTTAAAAGGGGCTCAGTTGCATCGTAGCTACTGATAAATGCATCTGTGTGTAACTGTGAACATAAGTGTTGTACCTTCATATTTAGTGTTTGATTTCTAAAGCTATCATGATTGTTCACAAGTTTCTTTCTTCTATTCTGTTTGATTTCCTTCGTCCGTTTTACTCCAGGAGGTAGACCAGGTTGATCAGGTAGGATATATTGCTGGGAAATGATCCTAGCTATGTTGGCTTAGCTCAGTTTCTCATGCTGCTTCCATATCAAAATACAATACTCAAACAGCTGGACTTGAACAGTTCATAACACTCATTCAGCAACTGGAACATGCAGTACTAAAATCCTTTTTTGACTTTGCAACTTTTACGGCATTCCATAATTTCTGCTTAACGCACTTCAATGTGGATATGAAATGACCGAAGTTCTTTTTCTTCCCTTTATTTTCTTTTTTTGTTGTTTGTGGTTCCTATTCTTTGGATTTCATCTGAGGTTGCCTGGCCTGGCATTTGTGGTCGGGAGATGGTGAGATAGATCAGTACTTGATACTGAATCACCTGGTGTCAAAGCCAGTGAGCGCAGTATCAGAGTGGCAGTGGGCAGTAGTGAATATGCGCTTAACAGTGCACAGATTACCAGATACTGCATTCCGCTAAGCTCTTAGCACTTTGTAACTAGGTGCTTATGCAGCGACTTTATTGATGTGGCTATTGGCAATTTAACAGAATTTCCTATGTTCCGTGGATGTGTTAAAATTTGGACTTAATCAGTCACAACAATTGCTATATTGCGTATAAACATTTTGCAAATATCTGGTATCTGGGGTATGTTTGGTGAAATGGGCAAAGGTACTGGTCTATCTTTTGGAGCCTTTATAAGCTGCCATGCTTTATCAGAATACCATTTCCCTGTACTATTTCTTGTTTCTTTCTACTTACAGAAACAAAAGAATATTGCTGGGGCACTTGCCTTTTGGATGGCAAATGCATCTGAATTACTGAATTTCATAAAGCAAGACAGAGATCTTAGCCGAATTACTGTTGATGCACAAGATGTTTTAGCACACTTGGTTCAAATGGCATTCAAGTAAGGCTATCAAATATTTTTTTCACTTAACACATTCTGTGTGTCTTTGGGTTTTAGAATAACTTCACATTTTTGCCAAATTTTAGGCATAGCAATAATGTCTTTTGTATATTATTAAATATCTGAGAGTAGGACTTCTGAAAGAGGCCAGACTTCCTTCCTCAGACATACTTTGCTTTATGAATATGGATCACTGGGCTACGCCAGGAGTTTCACCTGTTAGCTGTTCTTGTGCTAGTTGAGACTGCAATGAAAATTTAGGGAAATGTTATTTAAGTGTAGCTTATGTTGATTGCTTTCTTTTAATTAAAGTTTTTTATGGAGATGTGAGGAAAGGTTATCTTTCCTGTTAATATATAAATACATAGGCTTAAATACTATGGGCTTCTAATGAACCTTGTGCACTTTAAGGGCTTCTAATTATAAATCTACTTTCATAATTTGCATAAACAGCAATTTGCACAGTGATTTTTTTGGAATTTTTTCCTTGTTTCTTAAGGACAGGTTTTAGCTTGAGGTAAAATGAGCCTGTGCTCATCAGCTCGGGCAGTTACAATATTTACTAAAAGAAAAATTGAATGAAGCATCCAATGGAAAGGGAAGTCCAATGAGGAAAGGAGTCCTCAAACAAAGATAATGGCATGTAGAGAGCACAGCACTAAGCAACAAAAAGGGCTTATTTTTTGATCATATTTAGATTTTTTTTTTTTCCCAAGTGACAATGGAACAAGCATTTCTCAGCAAATTTTTGTCTCTGAAACTAATGTATAGAGAAGTCATGGTATATCTTGGGTTACTTATACCCACACTTTTCCCACTCTACAGCGTGTCTTTTGTTTAGTACAGCCTTTTTATACATCTCTAATAGCATAGAATATAATCTTCTTATACCATGACAGGCTTGGGAGACCTAAACATGGTTTAATTGTTTAGTTTTTTAAGGGGTGCTGTATTGCTGTAAAGAGCAATATGCAGTATGTGAAACCTTATAATTGCTTTCTGAAATTCCAGGAGGTTTCAAAGATGCACCAAACCAGTTTGTATGTACTCCCACAGACTTCCCCCCTCTCTTGGTGAATTATGGGCAGATAGGGTATAGCAAGCAGCTATTTTGACAGGTCTTTCCACTTCTATAGCACCTCTAAATTAGTAAGTGCTAATGAAACTGCCTTTTTGCCACAGGTCAGTGGTTTAGATTTGTGTGTTGAAAAAACTCTTCGCTACTTTAATTTATTAGATAGTCACTGAAGACAGAACATTGCTGAGGGTAGAAGAAATGTATTGTATTTTTCCCTGTACATTATCAACAGGCTGGATGCAAAAGCGTATTTCTGAATGTTAGCTGCGTGAATTCTCCCCTAAGTACACCAAACATGACAGAGTCCAAATGTGTGTATTACACTTTTGGAGAACTGTGGAATACACATTTAGAAGGCAAATAAAAAAGCAAAACAGAAGCATGGAAGGATTCTGCTGTGAAAATGTTATTTAATGGTAACAACTGGCATACAAGAATTGGTTGAAAATGTCATGGCTTTTGTTTTCTAGTGGAAGATATTTCATTAAAAATGTAACCAGTGAAACAGAAAGGGGAGTTGTAGAAAGTCATGAAAAATTTCATGTTAATGTTATTACAGTTTGATTTCCTTTTAGTTTCAGTTCTCAACAGTAAATGTATAAATGAATTATCAAAAATGCTGTTAAAAATGTTTATTACGATACTAAAAGAGGCCATTCGTTTCACTCTTAAGAGAAATGCAAGAAACAAAATTGTTTACAGAAAACACTAGGACTCTTTCAGGTTCTGTGCACTGGTTAAGAATAGGAATTTTTTCAATTTTGTAAGTATATTACTCGTGGTAGATTTTAAAACAGAGAAAAGTGTATTTCTGTTAAAAAAAAAAAAATCCCAATCTTGCAGAACCAAATTATGGCCTGGTAGCATCTCTTTATGTAGTGTATGACCTTCGCGTACAAGTGTGGTAACGATATTGCATTTACTTTGTTTGCCCCTGGACTACCTTTTCGAGCATATTTAGGAAAGGTATGGGAGAACAGCTCTCCCTGGCTTTTTAAAAAGTATTACTTGGTTCCCTGTAGTCACATACCAAACACTGCAATTTCAGGCTTCTTGTAACTTAATAGATCTCTTTTCTTCAGGAACATTCAGAACAAGCACATAAAGGATTTTAAAATGTCCTTTTTCTTTTTTTTTGTTAACTCTTCCTTCCAGGTACCTGGTTCATTGTCTGCAGTCAGAGCTTAATAACTACATGCCAGCATTCCTCGATGATCCAGAGGAGAATAATCCTCAGAGGCCTAAAATAGGTTAGACTGCTTGATCTTTCCTTGTTTATCTTCTAATTGAAAAAAGACAAATAATTTGATTTTTTTTTTTTTTTTCTTAACAACGATATGACATTTAAAAGTTTCCCTAACCCCTGAGAACTGTTTGGATCAATTTTGTATGGATAAGAAAGGACAGAAGTAGCATTCAGATGATGTCTGTTGAGTTTAAAAATCATGAAATAGTGTGAAGGGTAACATCTGCATGTCATGTGGTGCAGCATCTTGCTCAAGGCAGGTGCAATTGGACCTGGTTGTTCAGAGTATTTTACCCGGTTTACTTTTGAATCTCCACTGATGGATGAAGCTGCCACAACATCTCTTAGTAACCTGTTCCAACGGTGACTACCCCTCACGGAGAAAATACTTCAGCTATATATAAATGGAATTCCCCATGTTGCAATTTTTGTGTTTGTTACAGCAGTTTCACTGTAAGGGTGCTATGGGAGTACAAAGGTTAACCTGACTGGCCTTGTAGATTCCTGCCAAGGATCCCTGCCACGATACTTTAAATATGATGCTGCTTCACAGCAGTGTCAGCCATCATGGGCTGTTCCTGTCTATGACAGCACTCTGGTCGTGTGTGCTATCCCACTATATATGTAATCCCAACTCAGCAACAGTGCTCAGACTTCTAATGCCCCTTGCTGCTTTCCATGCTGAACGCATTCACACACAGGCCCCTGAGACAGGACCCCATGTTGTTCTTTTCATGGGGAAAGTGTGAAAGCCTTCTACATTTTGTAGCCTGATGAATAAAGAAGAAAATGGAAAATGTAAAAAATACTCAAGTTTGGAGGGATTAACTGGGGATAAAATGTTAGAAAAAGTTAATAAAACAGTGACATTCTGAATAATTGAAGTAAAGATGATCTGCAGAGCTATTAAGTACAGTCATTCTGTTCAACTGTGAAGAGTATTTATACAAAATTCATATGTACTTCCTGGTCTTTTGAATATTAAGCTTTCTGCACTTGGTTTTCCCTGTGCTGAACACTGAAGGAAGAATATAAAGATGTACTCTTAAGTTTTTTAATGCCCTGTACTGTGAAAGAGAGTACTTTCTGAGACACAAACCCTGAAAAAGTAGCAAACTGATATTGGAATAACGGCAGATGATCAGTATTTCAGACATTTATGACCTGCTTTATATATTGCTGTCTTGCAGCATACAGATAATGCTTTTCAAGTAGAATCCTGTGTTTCAATTCTAAAGAAATTACTTTGGTGTTCTCTTGAGAGATTTCAGATAGAAGTATTGACTTAAATATTCCACTTCCACCAGGAAGCATATAAAGATGTTTGCTCTTGGTGAAGTTAATAAGAAGTCACTGTTGCTTGTAATATAGTATTTCAGTGAACTATTGGGTAAAAGGAAATAATGTTTTTAAAAACCCTAATGTGTAAACAGAAGGTATGTTCTGCAATTCAAGTGCATCATGCAATGCAATTAAGTTTCTGCTGAAATTTCTGAGTATTCTTTGATACTCAACTGGATTCAGCATTCATGAGACTGCAGTTGGAGCACTGCATCCAGTTTTAGATGCCCCAGCACAAGCTGGAGCTATGGAATAATTGCAGTATGCATTTGAAAGAGCAGAGCATAAAGTTTTTCACTTGTTATTAAAAACAGCAGAAAAATGAGTTTACTCAAGTGAGGACATAAGTGTCAGATACAGCCAATGAAGTACCTGCATACTAAATAGTTCTCCAGAAGAATTTTCTTTGATATCAGCAGTTAAAAAATGTATTTCAGCTGTCAGTTTAATGTTGCTCTATCTTGAAACCATGGAGTAATAAATTTATTTCTGAAAGTCTGTATAACTTAAATACATGTAGGTTCCACCTAGCATTCACCAACCTGATGTGGGTGTCTTTGTATTATGTTTTTTACGGCCTGCACCAGTTGTACACTGCAGTATGTGAATGTGGTTTACTTTTCATTTTGTCTCTGTAGATGATGTGCTGCATACATTGACTGGAGCTATGTCACTATTGCGACGATGTAGAGTGAATGCTGCTCTGACCATACAGCTCTTCTCCCAGTTGTTTCACTTCATCAACATGTGGCTTTTTAATAGATTAGTTACTGCACCAGATTCAGGGTTGTGTTCACATTACTGGGGAGCTATTGTTCGTCAACAGTTGGGCCACATTGAAGCCTGGGCAGAAAAACAGGGTTTAGAATTGGCTGCTGATTGCCACCTGAGCAGAATAGTGCAGGTGAGTATGTGTATGGCTGATTGAACACTTCTCAAATGATTGTATATTCAGAGAGAACATGTGTATATTCTATGTCTCTAGAGAATAGCATGAGGACAAGTGTAGTTTGTGTGTAACATTTGTAACATTGAGATGGCATGCAAAGACATAAAATATGCTTTCAGCATCATAAATATTTAAGTTACAAGTGAAATTAATAGTGATTTTAGCCAACATGCTGCTCAATTTGTTTATATGACTGAGGCATAATTCTGCTGACAGGGACAAGAAGAATAGATGAAAAATTTATATGCCTCATTTAGGATAAGTTTCCTATTAATTTGTCTTTTATGTACAGGACATATATTTAGTGGTTGTTTTGGGGATATTTATGTATCTTATGTTACAGATCTGGCTTCTTGATTTGTCTTATCTCTTACCTAAAGAAACAAGGCTTAGGTTTACATTCTGGTTTGGATTTGTCTCCTGTGACTGTTGTTTTTTTTTTCTTCTCCCCAGGCAACCACATTGCTTACTATGGACAAATACTCACATGCAGATGTTCCAAATATTAACAGTACCTGCTTTAAGCTGAATTCTCTGCAGCTACAAGCTTTGTTGCAGAATTATCACTGTGCTCCAGATGAACCACTGATCCCAACAGTAAGTCTCTTCTAGCACTTACTGTGCTGCTTTAACATACCTGAGCCATTGGCCTTCTGTGGATATATGTGTCATGAAAGTCCTGGTTTACACAAGTTGTCTGTTTCTTTTATTTAGACTTAACAGAAGTCTTCTGACATTCAACAGAATGTCAAAACTTTAAAGCTGCTGTGATTCCACCTCTGCACATGCATGTTCTCTGTTACATATTTTTAAATGTAGCTCTCATATTCAGTAAAAAATGCACCACAGATTTCGAAAATGTTTAAGTAAATGCTTCTGTTATATTCTGTAACTACATACTTTGTGATTTAATCTAATAAAGCAGTATGGTGTACTGACTATACATAGTGGAGCTAAAGAAGTTTTATAGCTGATAATTTATTATCAGAATTCTTTTTTCTTGCAGTCTTACTATTTTCTTAATGTTAGGGTTTAAAAATTATCCCTTAATAGTAACGATGTCTTTCTGCCTTCTGTCCAGGAATTGATAGAGAATGTAGTAACTGTTGCAGAAAATACAGCTGATGAACTTGCTCGCAGTGATGGCCGAGAAGTCCAACTGGAAGAGGATCCTGACTTACAGCTACCTTTTCTTTTACCAGAAGATGGCTATTCCTGTGATGTTGTCAGAAATGTTCCAAGTGGTTTACAAGAATTTTTAGATCCACTCTGTCAGAGAGGTTAGTTCTTGTGTTGTTTTATAATGATCTCCTTTTTTTTAGTGTAGTGAACACAGATTGCAAAATACATTCTAATTAAATGTAAACCATTTTATGTATGTATGTTTCAATCTTTTTATACTGTGTTCTTCAACTGCTTACTTTTACAACCCATAGAAAGTATGCAGGATTTTTGATTTCTTACCCTTTTCCCCAGTCCCTTTAATTGAATTTCAAGGTTTTGAGTAAGCGGTGCTGAGTTAACTAGTGCCTACTGAAACTTTGTTTTGCCTTTGCTCCAGAGCCTTTTTGGATTTTGGTGCTAGAGCAGCAAAAATTCACATAAAGTAAATTTTAATACTGAAGTATTTTCACAGTTAACATACATTTAAAATTACTGTGAATTAAATAGGTCACTTTTTAACGCATCAGCTGCTTCAATATAATGTTAAAACCCCACAATCTTAACATAGTTCTTTTTACGTTCATCAGAATAAGAATGTATGTACAGTGGGTTGCAGAGGATGTAGTCTTGAGACTAAAGGAGACTAGTAGAATTAGTTCTTTAACTAAGTATAGTTCATTTGTCGTACAAGTACCTGTGCAGTTATTACAAGTAAGGCCTTTTTAATGCATACTTTCAACATTTTACTTTTTACGTATCTCTTAAATTTAAATTATGCTGAGGGCCTGGTTTGCAGTAAATCAGTGTAAACTGAATTGCTGAAAGATGCCTTTGTGAGGTGAAGAATCTCAGTTATTTGGAAGGAGTGCTTTGTAATTCTAATGTGATGTAGCTAGTCACTGACCCTGATTTTGGAGTCTATGTTGGATACCTCTCAGCTGCTGGGGCTCATTTTTTCAAAATTCTAGGAGTTGCTCAATTAAGAGGGGAAAAAAATCAAACAACCCCCCCGCTTTTAATAGCACAGTTGCATTAAAAAAAGTAATGAGTCCAGGTGAAGCTTCATCTCTGCAAATCTATGCTGAGACATGACAGCTAGAAGCAAAGTTACTTAGCAAAGCAGAAGACTTATTTGGTGCTGTCTCATAGTTCTGGTGAATTGTATTATAAAGACGACTTGGTGTTTAATGACTTTTCTGAGTCTGGTTGGCACAAGCAATATTTTGCAGCCTAAGAGTTTTCTGTGAGCTTATAGTGTTTCTAAATACATGTTTCTCAGAAGCAGTAGCTATAGAACAATAGGGCTTTGTAGATAACGTAAAATTGCAGTGAAGCACATAACAGCATTTAAGATGCCAGATTCAGCATACTAATGAATATATAAATACGCTATTTGGAGTTTCCTTGTGGCAGTCCATTTGATTTTAATTTGTTGAGAGAATACCATGACCGTGTTGATGTTACTGTCTCTTCTAGGGTTTTGTAGACTAACACCTCATCCACGATCGCCAGGCACATGGACAATATACTTTGAAGGTGCAGACTATGAAAGTCACCTCTCACATGAGAATGCTGAGCTAGTAAGTACTGATTCAGTGAATAATTTGCCGTTTCATGTGATGAGTTTTAATTCTGATTAGCAAGAACAGGATTCATCATTAAACTTACTAAACATCAGTGATTTGGTAAATTAAGAAACTGTTTGCAGACTTTTTAAAGTTGGTGTTTTTCTAGGCTGTTGCCTAGATAATGGTTCTCACATAAGCAAACTTTGACTGTTGTGTTCCCCCACCCTGGGGCTAAACAGTGGAGTAATTGCATTTAAACACAGGCAAAAATATATATGGAGATGGATCTGTAAATAACTTGTAATGTGAATGGAGCTACTGCTTTTATTTATAAAGTGGCAGTTACCAACTGAATGTTAAGTATTAAGTTGTGATCTGGTACTTTTTTTCTGCTAGATTTTCAGGAAAAAGTTTTGATTTTTCTTTTGCATTATACTTGTTAAAGAGGGTTTCACTTTAGTGTGAGATGGTGCTTTTTTCTGGTGGGGGGGGGGGTTTGTTTGGGGGTTTTATTATTTGGGTTTGCTTTTGTGGGTTTTTTTAATATCCAATAGCCGAGAATCTCAAAGTTACAGAACCGAACAGCTGAGTTTTGGAAGATGGTGACTTGCTTTATAAAATTGCTAAACAGAAATAGCTTCATGTTTATAATGAATATTTCAGCGAAATCAGGAAGGTCAACCTGAAACTAGAAATACGTTCCAAAGGCTTTCTTTGGACAATACTTGCCCCTCACTGTTCAGAGGGACTTGAAATCTTCATTTACTCTGTTCGGACCCTAGCATTTGTGAGATGACTTTAGGCAATATTGCTGCAGGAGCATAAAGAACAAATTTACTTTACAGAAGATAGCATCTCCTAAATCTGTGTGACCAGTGTAGCAGAGCCCAGCTCTGAACTGCTAAGTCCGGTTCTGCAAACTTGCTATCTTGATAAATGGGCATTTGACTGAGGAAGATATTGCAGAGACGTTCTTGAGACATAATGCATCACTATATTGGTCTGAAGAAATGTGGTTTTTAGAGCTAGAGGAAACAGAAATCATCTGAAGTTATAGTAGGTACTTTCTGTTCTTCATACCAAGAAAGAGTTCTCTGGCCAGCCTTTCTTGTAAAGGGTTGATAAAGAAATGCAGTATGAGTGGATGCTACAATTTGATTCATCCGTGGAAATGAATACCATGTAAGACTGTTTAAATAACCTGATCTAATAATTCTTCTATCTTTTGTATGTGTTTTAACTGAATGTGATAGGCTTCAGAGTTCTGAAAGTCATTAGTCTTGATGCATGAGCAATGCTCTAAATAACCTCTTGGTGCAACATGCCTACATAATCTAAATACTATACAAATGTTCCATTTTATAGCTATGAGGTCAGGTTGTTTTGGTTGGGTTTTTCTTTGGTTTGGTTTGATGTGTATTCAGGGTTTTTTTCTGGTTTGGGTTGTTTTTTCTTTTCTTCCACCCCAAGCCAAAACTGTTCTCTCAGTTGTGCTTCTGTTGGTAGGCTGTGGAATTGCCCAGACTAGGCAGGCCTCCTCAGATTTTCATTTATTTCATTTTATTCTTAGACCGAGAGAGAAATTCAATATAAACTAACTAATAGCAAAGTTATCTTCACAGTGTCTTACCTTTTCCAGTGTGTATGGGAGTTTTGTTGATTTAGTTAAATAATGCTTGTATTTTAAATTAGCAGAAAAACTCCTGAATAAAGTAGGGACAGATTTAGTTCTTTTGCCGTCCTTGGCACAGGAGTGCTCGAATACTCCTAGCTAAAAACCTGCTTTCTTTTCTAATACATGAACTTAAATTTTTTTTAATTAACTTCCTTTGCTTGTGTTTTTATTTTGTCATGGGTCTTGTGGAACTTGCAGTTAGGTTTGAATATGAATGCAAGCTTGGGTGCTTTAACTTACATGCTTCAGCTAATGAGGACTGGGAGGGCAACTTTTTGAGTAGAGGGAATGACAGTGTTGAAAGTTAAAAAAAATGCTGAGCATGTTCAGGGGCTCAGGCTACACTGGAGTTAACAGTTTTCAGAAGTGAAATTTTTTTGAACTTCCAAGGTTTTAACACTTTGTTTGAAATTAATTAGGTTCTTGATATCTTCGCAGAATTATTATCTCCTAGATACAGCACTAAATCCTGAGCTCTGTCCATCACCCTCACTTTTCTAATAGGAGCCTTCTGAGTCTGAACTTCAGTTTTCATTCAAAGTTCCTGCAGTTTTATAGACCTGTTAAAATCCAAATTATGAATCATTAATAATCTCTGCTGAATTAGAGAAGGAAGAACAATGGATAAACTTAAAAAGCTTAGCAGTGTTTATAACACGGGTGTAGTACTTGATAATATGAATCCGTATTAATCAAAGGTTAGAGATACTTGAAAATGGAGTACCAGACATATTATTTAGGATGCGAGATCTGCTGCTGTACTAACAACTTAGTTGTGATTGTAGATTAAATACTTTGCACAGTAATTTTCCTAGCCTAGCAATGAATATGAACTCTTTTTTCTTATTTCTCTTTCCCTGTTTGATAGGCTCAGCCTTTGAGGAAAGAACCTGAAATTATCACTGTAACACTAAAAAAACAGAATGGAATGGGCCTCAGCATTGTTGCTGCCAAGGTATGGAAGTCAGTTTATTTAAATGTTATGGGAAAAAGCTTGCTTTTTTTAAATCAGCCGACTGTGGAAAATGTTAATGGAAAAATCTATTTCCCTGAAGTTTGTTGTGCACATCATGTTGATCATATTTCTATTCTGTCCGGGGAATGTTTCTGTAAAATACACAGATGTGAACAGTACAAGAAAACATAATATAGGTGTAGTAGAGGTTTAAACTTAAATGTCTTTACTACAGGTTTATTCATTTTCCAAGACAAAAATTGTCAGTGTTATTAAATGGAGTTAATAAACAGGCGTGTGTAACACTTCTGCTGAAAGGAAGCAGAATTATCTAGGAAAGAAAAGCTGTGAATATAAAGAATGTGTGTATTTTTTTTAATTTGATAGGTAAATCAATTCAAATACATACATTAAAGTCTATATACTTTCTGCTATGAAGACAACACCTTGTCTTTTGCAGGGTGTACAGATACATGTGTTACTTCAGTATTGCTTCTTTAGAGTGCTACAGTGTATTAAGTAGCCTGGCCAAGGAGGGTGTATCTCTTGCTCTGACTTGCCAAAATTGTGGGTGTATACTGCTCTTAGTAGTACTCGATAGTAATGTATAGAATGCACATACGACTCCAGCCACCAGATGGAGGACTCCACTAGTTGGTTGGTTTTGCTTTATTAACTCTGTCACATAGCAGACATAACCTTTTGAGTTTTAAGCATGTTTTAAATTGGTAATATCCAAAAGCCCTTGTTGTGATTAAGTGGTTTACTACACATAGAACAAGTCCAGTGTCTCTCCACTGTGTACCACATGAAACTTCAGAATGCTTTAGTCCTCCTTCGCACTTCGTGCACGGGCTGAAAACACGATTGTTGTGCTGCTTTTAAGTTATCTCACACAGTTAATTGCTTCTAAAAAGTGCTGGGTTTTCCCTACAACTTTGCTCATTTCACAGTTTGTACTTGAAACAGTATCTTGTATGGTATCAGCCTTTAAGATTTATATCGGGCATCTGTAAAGGAATACCAGGTATCAGGGGTATGTTGCTAACAGTCAACAGTTATTGAGGAAACTGTTCAGAGTCTGTAAAATGTAACTCGATACTCTACTCTTATTTTGGTAGAGTGGGTTAATAATTCGACAAGTAAATATTAAATCTTCAGATACGCCAGATTAAATATGTATCAGCCTTCTGACATCTGCATTTCTGTTTAATGTTTCAAAATGCACAGTGGAAATTTTATTTTTCTTTTTCACTTTAAGCTGTGAAATCCGATTTCTCATGTAGAGAGAAGCAGGCTGTAACAGGAGGGAAAAGTTTCTGTTTTCACTGGAGCTGGCTGGTTTCTATACACTGTTCTAAGAACTGACACTTAATCTCCATTAGTAGTATGTAACAGTGCCACTGGTCAGTATATAAGCTTGATTTGAAAGGGTTTTAGAAGTTGTTTAACCTATTTCATGGTTTCTTTAACATGATCAGTGACATCAGCAAGACATGAGCAGTCTTCATCTCAGCCCAGTTGCAGAAACACTGATTCAGGCAGTGATTACGTTTCATCTTGCTGCTGTGTGCCTGCCGCAGTAGTGTAATTGATATTTTAAAATGACTGTCTTAAATCTCAATCTGAAATAAGAGACAAATTTTTGTTTTAGTTTCAGTGTACATAAATGGAAACTTGTTTAATTGAAGAAATTCAGATAGAAATACTCATCTTGCATTAAGTGTTGAAACAAGTTGCTGCAGTAGCTAAATACGATTATTTTCAAGAGGTTATTTCAAAGTGTTCGAAGTTGTTCGTTGTAAGTAATTAATAGCATGTTGTTACCGCTGTAAATAGGCATCAGAAAAGTAACAGAGTAAGGAAGAATGACAGTCATTAATTTTCTCAATCTGGCCAGAGCAGAACAGATTAGAGAATTAAGTAGCTGTGACTGAGCAGCTTGCAGTAGTGGGTGGATTTTTGTTTTGGTTTATCTTGTTGGCTTTTACTAAGAATTTTTTCAACATGTCTAAAGTTGGGTATCTTTTACCAGCATAAAAATGAAAATTCTTATTTTTTCCTTTGACTTGGGATAATGGAAGAAGTTCAGCAGACTGCTAAATTTTTCCAAATGTTAATCGGATAAAATACGTGAAATGAGAGGGAGGCACAAGTGTGAGAATAGATTCAGGTTTTTCGGACTTTTTAAATAGTAAAACATTGGCTATCACATGCTCACACGGAAGTACCTCGTAGTTGAAGAAGTGAAAGCTTATACTCAGTTTCAGAAATACACAGTTACCGCTGCTGCACAGAGGATCCCAGTTTGATTGCTGACCCAGTTACAGTGATGGAACTGCTGCTTTTCCAGTGTGCTTCAAAAGTGCTGTAATAAAGGAAAATGCAGCGGCTGGTCAACAGGTGGCCCTGCTCCAAGCAGTGAAAGACAACCCTGAATCTAGTCAGTTTGCTTAGAAAAACAGTTGTTTTTTCCCTGTGATGTGACAAAAGAGTTGCTCTCAGTAACATGTTGTGACAATGCCTTTGCATGTCAGTGCAGACCTGACTTTGTTGTGAAGTCTTAATGGATTCATGATGCTTGTCACTGGCTTCGGATTAACATGTAGGTTGGTGATATTCTAGAGATGGATGAAATGGGCAGATTCTCAGAGATCACTTGGAAAGATAATTCCTACCGACTTGCTTTTCTTCCTTCTGCCCACTGGAAAAAAAATCTGTGCTCTCCTAGTAACCTGTGCTCATCTCTGAGGAAACACCTAACAAATTCATCGTTCAGTAATTATTTGAATTTTGATTAGTTTGCTGGGTTTTATAGATTAGTAAAGTCTGTGCCAATTAAGAGTTTTTAATGGGAAAATTAGGTACCATACTTCACGTACCCCTTACACACCAATGTGTTTAATTACCAAGCAATTGTCACACCTTCCTTCCCTGCTGCAATTGCAAAAGATGATTGGAGTTGAAGCAATGATTATACAAGCAGAGAAGTGACGCAAGTTGCGCTGAAATGTTGTGCACCTGCTTTTTTTTTACGATAAGTGGTTTCAGTTTGTGATACTAGGTGATTGCAACCACATTGACGTTAATGTGAGAACAAAACAAGACCAAAGGAGATGAGTCAAGGGGTGTATGAAAGTGTTAGGTCCCTGGGGAATCTTGTATTTGTACCTTTTTCCACCGAATGACGGGTAAAATGTTTAGGTGTGTTACTTCTAATTAATAAAATATGAATAGCTGTGAAATAGAAATTTTAGAGGCGTGCCAGGAGTGCCGGAGAGCAGAAATGCTGTGCATTCACTTCATTTTGCTGTGAGGGCGTTTCTGAGGCAGGACAGCCCCTTCGAGCAGCCATGTAGTAACCATGTACGCTATATGCGTACATACCAGAGAAAACAAGTTTAGTTATGACACAACTGTTGTTGTGTCAAGCTGCCAGAGCACTGTAAACATTGTTGTGTGTTAGGAAGTTGGTTAGATTTTTTTAAATTGGGAAAATACCTAATAGCATTTCTTAAACTGAATACTTCGCATAGATTTTTATTTAAAGTCAAATTGTATAGCTTCAGATGTGATCCAGAAAGGTAACTTGTTCTACCCTTTTGTAGGTGTTGCATGTTTTCTTACAGTAATACTCCTGTATCTTTATTAGCAGTAGCTTTTGTAATAGGTGTATGGAAACGCAGTTAGTAGGAGTGGTTGGGCATCGGGAACAGTATTGCTTTTTGAGGTTGTGTGCAGACTTTGGTTGCTTTAACCCTGAAAGATATTTTGATGTTAAAAGCTGCCAGACTCCCGACCACATTGTGGTTAAGTTTTTATGAAATCCAGATGATTTGGAAGCAGTGTGTGCATGCAGTTTACTTTAAAAATATATCGCTTTTTGGGGGCTTTCGCATGTGACTTCTTAGCCATCTGTGGGCCAGCACATTACTTCCTGTTTAATTTGGAGGAGGTTTTGTCTTTTGTACAAAAGGGCTCCCTTTTTGTTTTTTCTTTTTTTTTTTTTTTCTCTCTAGCAGTTTTCAAAGTTTAATAAAGCCTCTAAAGTAAATGGAACTCAGAAACAGCATAACTGATTACGTAAGAGCCTGAATATTGTATTGGTTATAGCTGGTGTTGATAAACGCTACCCTGTGTCATAGCATCCAGCTCCGAGTTATCTTGATGGGTATCTTGGAAAATCAAGCAGACTAGAGCGGTGGTTGCTGTTGAGGGCTGGAAGAGAAGTGGAGAATTGTTTTTTTTCTTTCAAGGATCTGTAGTCCCGGAGATCAAAATGTGGTTTTCTGTTGTTGGAAGAACAGAATCCATGGTAAGTCTGTTCAGGTTTCTGTTGGGACTTTCTCTGAAGTTTTAAATACTCTCCCTGTACTTTTTCCTGCTCTCTTGCTTGTTTAAACCTGCCAGTAGTTATTTGTTCGTGTAGCAACGATGTAATACAGCATGCAGTTAAATGTAGTCAGATGTTAGTGGCTAACTTCCTAAAATCTAGAAAGAAAAAACTAATTTTTTAGCTTGTTCTTCATATGCACTTCTCACATTTGTGGAAGTGTCTATTAATATTTAAAGTTTCAGGTGTGATAACTACTGTTTTACTGTGGCAGAGCATGAATAGCATGACCTGTGATCTGTTTACTTGTCATATTTAGTTGGCTTTAATCCAGGTTCCTCTAGAAGTCTGGTTTTCCCTTATAAAATCTTAGAATAATTGAAAATGAATCCCCAAACAGTATATATATAAGATTTTTAATACTCTCTAGACCCTTCTGAAAAGACCAGAACATGCAAATACATTGCAGTTAGGGTATGTTTTGTTCAACACATTCCCAGAGTACAGGCATTTAAATTCGTTTTAGATTGCTACTGCACTAAAGAAAGCATTCCCGTGTTCTGCGAGAAATGACAGAGAAGGTTTTGTTGATTAATCTTTGCATGCTGGTTATATTCATTAGTATGCTATGATTTAATTCTTTAAAGTATGACACACTTCGGCTTCTTGCTCAGTCATCCTCTATTAGTATAACAGAAAAAGTTATCTTAAAATAGATAGAAGCACTTCAAAATGCAGATGTATATGCCCCTACTGGTATATAAATCAGTGTATTTTCTAGGGGGGCTTAACAGCTGGTCAGATTAAATATTTGCAGAGTGCTTGCTAAAGTAGGGTGAGGTGGCGATGAGGTGTTTCTTTTTTAATGAAAGCATTTCAAACAGTGTGACAATTCATCAATAAATACTCCGGGGAAGGGACTTTTCTCAAAACAAGTGTGCGGCATCTTAATGTACTCTTATTATTTGGCAACCTTGTTTGTTTCTGAAAGTTTAATTAAATCATTCAAAGTTACTTTATTTTCTAAACTGTTGCTCATCACTTTTAACAGTCAGTTTAAGGTGTTAAATCTAAGGGGGGTTTCAGACTGCTGGGGATATTAATTTTGATGTGAATTTTTTCTGCAAGCTTGTTCTACAAATATCTCATAGGAATTCAGCATAGAAGGAACAGGCTTAAACGTTCAGTTAGAAATTTTTCTTCTCCCCAGTCACCCAAGTTGATGGTAACACTGGTAACAGAATATACAAATATGATTCTCTTTACTCTGTGTCTGCAAATATAAGCAGTTGATGGGAGTATTTTTTAACCGTTTGTTAGCTCCTTACTTGTATTGCAGGTTTTAAGATTTCTTAAGATTCAGATACCTTGATGTCTGAAGTCTTCTTGTGTCTGTGCTTTCCAAGTATTTAAGGAAAACTTTTGCCCTTTCCTCCCAGCATGAATTAATTGAAATGTTGGAGTAAGATGTAGAAGTTCTGTTGTAGTTTTAATCTTTGATACTAATTCACATCAGCGGTCTGAACTACTGATGTTGCCTTCTTAGGCAGAACTTAAAGTAAAAATACAGTAATTGTTGTTTTGAACACAGATTTCTCAGTCTCGCAGGAGCAAGATGGTGTGTAAGTTGCCGGTTTAGTCTTCACTGTGAACAAATAAGTAGCTGTGTGTTAGCAACTTGCCTGTTTCTTGTCAGTTCATAACTTCTGGCGTGGTTTTTGGTTAAATTTCGGTACCCTGTAGATGTACTATAAAACTTCACGAATGCTTTCATATGCTGTGTAAAAACTAAAGCTTATGCCAGCACAGCATGATTTTTCTTCTCACTAGCTGTGAGACTGCATCTCTGCTCAAGTAGAGTATCTTTGTCTTTTTCATTTGCTTATGTTTAGATTGATACTGCAAATGGGTGACCCAGACCCTTGTACTTAATGCCTTCCAGAGTAGAGTGGGGTTTGGAATTCAAGTGCCAGTTTCTCCTTGCACTAATACCTTCTGCATGCGGGCACTAGCTAGCAAGCATGAAAAGGTTACAGTGCACATATGCTTTTGCTAGAATTCTTCTACCAGACTTCATTCAATTCTGGCATTCAAATAACTTTCAGAATTCTGCTTAGATATATGTTAATACAGCATTTTAAAGCTTTTACTCCTGTTGATGTAGGAGACTTTCAGAAATGAACAATTTCTGTGTAGTCTTACACCTGTTGAATAATACTGTCATCTGGAGTAGAAATTTGGGTGTTTAATAGTACATGGCAGTGTATGTACTGATAGTGGATTAAGCTGTATCCATGTGAAACTGTAGAGCAGCATTATGAGGAAGGCTGTGCTGGGGAGGGGGTGTGTGTTTGGTTGTAAGTCATGCTTGGCTATAGAGCCAAGAGCCATATCTTCAAAGAAGTGTGGAGATACAGGGTGGTTTATTTTCCAGACTAGATTACCTGATATGTCTTGCCTGTAAAGCTCTATCCACAGACCTCATTAAACTGAGGCATAAGTTCAGAGCTGCCTTAGCAGGGGAGAGCATCAAAGAACCTGCGATACAACTTGTAGATTCATACATAACTCTGAATAGCCCTTAGCGTGGCAGTGCTCATAGAGTATTTATAGTAAATGTATGTTAAAAAGTTAACTCTTGTTTGGGGAAATAGATCTCAAGCAGTGTATTTTCCTTGACCTCAAACCCAGTTTTTTCCTTTAAAGCAAGAGAGAAACAAATGAGAAAACAGGCTTGCGTATTTAGTTTCTTTTGTTAAAAATGAAGAGTGCTTTTATGCATTTGTAGAATATCATATGAATCTGAAGTTGCAGCATTTATATTGAGGCTTCCTTTTCAGAAAGATTAAGAAAGACTAATGAACTTGCTTAGTCTTTTATGAATGTTGCATATGAAGCATTTCCCGTTTACTTACCACTTTTCCGATTTCATGAGAGCAGCAGTAAAGTACAGTTAGGTAGGAACTGTTGCATACTTTATTCCGGTCTCAGAATGAGACTTCAGGCCAGTTGCTTTAGCTAGTTTGTTTAGTTGCTTTGGGTTTTGTAAAAGGAGGCATCTTTTAGAAGCACACAATTTCCAGAGTGCGAGAGAAATCACATGGTTACAAATATGTATACTTCAGCACGCAGCAACAGCTATTTTCTGTCACCATGCCTGCTTTCCATGTTAATCTAATTGCCTTATTGAGGTTTCTGAATACCATGGTTTGATAAAATAACCCAACAAACGAAAACCAAAAATCAGTGCTATTTCAGGGAGCCCATTACAGAACATCCCGGGTTCCTTGGTCTTTTATCTCCTGGGAGAAGCACGCTTTAGCAAGACTGAGAATATATTAACTTGCTCACTTTGTGTGTAGGTCAGTTTTGATTGCAAACATCTTTCTATTAAAAAAAAAAAAATAGCAGGCAAATCTTGATCCTTTAAAGAGAAGAACAAAAGTTTTCAGTCCTTTCTCTTTACTCCTTTTGAGACTATTTATAAGTAGAGCTTCTGGATGCATTGGATGTAGTTTCTAAGTTGTCGGATGCTTCAGTTCTGTGATTCTGTACTGTGTGCAATCTAGGTTTTTTATCCACTGAATAGTAAGGCACTTGTTTTTCATCTGTTTTTGCACCCAGTGCACCTTAGAGTGGAATTGGTCATAGATGTTAAATGTTTCTTTACCAGTGAATAATGTTGATTGTCAACAAAGTTTTAATCTTCTCCTGTTTTAATTGGATGTGTTTTGCCCACTACTGACTGTACTTCCTCCATCTCCAAAAAAGTTCTGTGTTTTCCCCCGCCACCATGGAGGAGGATTTGTGAGGGGAAAGCTGAAGTTTACATACGTGGAGCATGGGTCACTTCTAAATTCTTTGTAAGTAAGGGTACAACGTGACTCAGAGCAGCTGTAGCCACAACTAACAGACCATTTTTACATACAGTAGGCTGGTTCACCTCATTTATATATGGAAATTATATGGTGCATGCTAGGAAGTATTTTGTCTAACGGTGACAGATTTCCACAGTCTCTGTATTGGTCTTAAGACATCTGAGTCCTCTGCTTTCTTGACAAAATGTAGGGTTTTTTTCTTATCTGCAAGTGCAGAGAAGTTTGCCCTCATTGGAGGTGGGATCAGTAGCTACGAAGTTGTCTTTTCTTCTTACTCAGGGCTGACAGCAAGTAGCTTAATGAGCTGTAGATGCAATACATTCAGTACATGCAGTAGGTAAATATGTATTCATCCAGATACCACCTAAAAAAATGGATGCAGCTTCAGGGAATGCGAGATTTTGGGTGACCAGAAACCTTTTGGGTTTGCCTCCTGGAGAGTACATTTGTAAACCGACTGCATAGTTTAGTAAACTGATATTCTTTAAAATGCTTACAAGCTTGGGTTATTTAAATGCTTCTAGACTAATTACTTGCCAGGGAGGTCAGACTGAGACTTGATTCTGTTGCATAAACTTGCCTTTAAGGATGTTTATAAAAACTTAGAGATCTTCTATGTCAACTTAAAAGTCTGGAATCAGAGAATTAGATAAAAATCAGTGAATTCTACTCTGGGCGTAGGCAGATAAAAGATTTCAGGCCTTATGAGTGGTATCAGGCTTGATAGCTACATTTGTGTCTTAATGTTTTTTGCAGGCGTTCTAGTTGCAGGGTGGATTCATTCTGGTTTTGAGCTGTTCCATTTTTATACAGTACAACAGAAGCATAACAAAAAAGAGTGCTGAAACACTGGAAGAGGCTGCACAAGGAGCTTGGCCCCATCCCTGGCAGTGTTCAAAGCCAGGTTGGATGGGGCTTGGAGCAGCCAGGTCTAGTGGAAGGTGTGCCTGCCTGTGGTAGAGGACTGGAACTACATGAACTTTAAGGTCCATCCCTTCCAGCCCAAACCATTCTATGATTCTACGGCCAACGTGGGTAGACAGTGTAATCCTTGAAATGTAATGAGAGATACCAGATCCTAATTATTTAACAAGTTATATTTGCTTATGCGTATACATAGATGCATATGTGATATCTACGTTATTAAAATGAAGTATTTTTAAATGGTTGCGTAATTGGGCAAAATCAAGAAAATCCTGAAAATATTTTTAAAGAATCTCTGATGGTTTATGTGAACCATTTGTTTTGCCATGTAGTCTTGGCCTCTGAAGCTACTTAAATTGGAATGTTACTTTGAACAGGTTGGTAACGATGACACTTTCTTGTGTATTCAGTCAAACTATAACTAGACAGTGAAGATACCTTCACTTTCGGACTACTCTTTCTTGTTGATATTATATGAAGCTTGAAAACATTTAAATGTTCATGTATTTAAGACAGAAATCTTTGGTACTGAAAGTGCATTGGGAACTTTCTTGCATTTTATGTAAAGAAAAGTACTTTTTGGTATGTGTAATATATTTTTAAAAAATGTTATTGAAGTGTGTTCCTTTCTTTAATTACATGTGATTCTTCCAGTCTTTACTGGAAGCTGTTCCTTGCTCCAGTTTTATTGCAGTGATAAACAAAGTATGGGAAGCTGAGCAGGTATGGGCAAGTGATGGTTTAGAACAAGTAATGACAAGACTTTCCTGTTAACTGGCAGGAGCATTACCAGCTTGGGTAGGTGCTGTACCTACAGATACGTTTTGCAAAGGCATAGTTTTTCCTTAATTACTTAATACTATGATCTTGCTGTTGTTCCTAACAACTGGAAATATGTTTTTGTAATAGTTTTCATGGTTTAAATTCTAATTACAGGTATTGAAAGAACTAAGTAATCCTACAGATCTAAAACTTACAAGAATATGACTAACCTCACAGAAAGTACATCTAGTTCGTGATCCACCTAAGCTAGTT
Organism: Lathamus discolor; assembly: GCF_037157495.1. NCBI lineage: Eukaryota > Metazoa > Chordata > Aves > Psittaciformes > Psittacidae > Lathamus > Lathamus discolor. Next base: position 36,158,794 of record NC_088888.1, on the reverse strand, counting down.
GTGGAGCATGATGTTTGAGTAGCATGATGTTTGAGGATGGGAATAGTTTAATTGTTCAGAGGTTATAACCTCATCAACAGATAGACTTTCATTACTGCTCTTACACCTTTAGATTGGGGTACTGGTAGGGCTGCATGGTGTCTCAGCACCTCCAGCCCTTCACTTAGTGACAGGTCCTCATGTGGTGTGGTGTGGCGTGGCATGGCGTTGGTGGCTTATCTGGGAACCAAGCACACTGCTGGTTGGTGCTCGCTGGACGGACTTGCCTGTTGTTTCCACCATGCAGTTACAGGTACTTGTGCTGGCAGATACCAAATGGAAGGGAGGAGAAGGCGGGATTTTTTCTGCCTGCTCTTATTGCTTCCATGGTGATTGAGTCACCAGCTTGTGGGCCAGCTGTGATGCTGCCATTAGGAAGACTGTATCTGATGTTCCTGTTATTCAAGCTGCTACTTTATCTACAGTTGTGCTATATGGCATGTTCCGATTTTATGGCTGATATAATGCATGTGAGCCAAACTTTCCTCTGTTACTGACAAGGAAGTCTTGAGTTATAGAACTTATCTTGTGACATAGCAATAAAATATGCTCTCCTTAAATACTTCCTGCTGTCATTTTTGATAATTCATCACTACTGTAGTCTTGCACATCCTCAGTTTTATATACTTCTCGTGTAGGAGTAATTGCTTCTTTTTTTTCAGATCGCTGTAGTTTATCTGCCTCTTGTCTTCATTGGTCTGATAACTCCATAGAAGTAGCTGTAATTTATTATTTTTTTTTTCTTTTAATGCTACCTTCTTCTACAGTAATTTTTTAAGTGAATGCAGTATTTTGAGCTCAGTCCTGTTAGAGCATGGAGGGGCTTGCAAAAGAACTCTTAATTGTAAAACAAGTATGGACTACTGTGCTCTGATGCGTTGCTTGATAGATGGCCCAGATGATAAGCGGATGCGATGGAAATTGACTAGTTTCTTGTTAGGCTGTCTCAAAAGCTAAGGTTAGATTGTAATATCCAACTCATTCCTTTGGCTTATTTAACATCGTAAAAATCTTGTAGTCAAGCAGAGAATTGTACTGAGCTTAAAAGGGGCAAATAGTTCTGGGTGTTTTGTGTTCGGCTGTGTGAATATGAGAAAATGTGCTGTAATTTCCAGTATGTTAATTGGGGCAGGGAATAAGCCATCATTTCATACTGCCTACATTCTTGCTTTCCACAGTCATCTAACTTCTCTACAGTTGCAGTTTCTGTTTGGACTAACGGCTTTACAGATACATATACTTTTGGTATTCAGAATTGGAGAAAATAAAGTGAGTGAAGAGAATGTGTACCACGTTTTGTTACTGATACACACATGTTATTGCTCTGTCTTGTTTGCAACGGAATAGTTTTAGTTATGTTGACCTTTATGTTCCTTTGAAAAAACAGAAGGTTAATAAGCAGTTTACAAAGAAACCGGTTTTATTTTAATGTTGGTACATGATAGGAGAAAAATCCATGTGCTTTGTATGAGAGTTTTGCTTACTTTGGAGATCAGTATGCATGTCTAACTATATATTAACATCCTTGTTGTGTCCTTATTTAGTGTACATTTCCTTCTAATGCAGACTCTTCTGTTTCAATAGATATTAAGAATTTTGATTCAAACAAGTATAAATCTTAGCGTAAAAGTTGGAGGAAGAGGATGAGTTAACTTTGAGGATGCTTAAGTGAGAAGTCTTCCCAAGTGTGAGAGCACTGGCATGTTGATTCAAACATGTTAAATAACATGTGAATTAGGCAGAGGAGGAGCTCATTTGTCCTAATAATGTATGAGTAGATGTGGTAGCCGATAAAGACTTTTTACGTAATCTAGAGAGATCTATTTTTAAATAATTTTTTATGCTTTCAGAATTCATTAGGTTTGTATTTTGTGAGATGACTTGGAGCTTGCACATCTGCTCATAACATCTCTTAAAAAACAGGAAATGGATTGACAAACTGTATAAGCTTCATAAGAAACATCAAAGAAGAAGGAGCAAGGAATAAAATGTCAGCTCTTTCAAATCGTAATGAAGAATTACTATACGGCTTTAGAGTAAAGGAACAGTTACAGCAAAACTCCATCTGAGCTGGTATCCTCCAGCTGTGTGGTATTTAGCCAAAGAAAATCGCAGAAAGTACAAGATGGTTCTTCCTGGTTTCTAGCTTTCTGTAGTTTCAGAATTTCTTCCAGAGTGCCTTGTATCTGTGGGGTTTTTCTCTGGCGTTTTTGTTTCCTGAAAGCCCTTGAAGGGCTCTATACCACCATGAATCCGTGATCTCTTTTTGTCTATGCTTACACTTCGGTATCTGCAGCAGTCTTGTTCCTGGCAGTTTCCCAATTCAGTTATGAAATCCTATGAAAAATGTTTTGGGTGGGTTTCCTTGTTGTTGCTGTGTTTTGTTTGGCTTTGGTTTTTACTCTTTACAATATGCTAGCTATGATGGAATGAGTAAGAAAGGTTTCTTTTTTGGCTGATTAGAAAGATGATAAATAATACGATTTATGCCACTCATAGTATCGTAGACTTTCACTTCTTTGATTGCTGCAAAGCTTGAGGAGTCCATATCTAATTGGTTCTCTCAAGAAATCTATTCCTTGTTGCTGATAACCTTTGTTACCCTCTGAGCCTCATGGTTCTGCTGGTGTCATTTTGTAATGGAGTAATCAGAATTATAAACAGGTTTCTAAATGTGAACGCTTTAAATGTTTTGTGACCGTGGTGGTTTCTGTTTTGTTTGTTCTTTTCTATTAGTTCTGTTGGCTTCCACATATTTGTGCTGGCATGCACAGATAGCTTTGAAAAGATCTTTCTCAAGGAGTTAAAGCCAATTTAATTATTATATGGGTATTTCTGCAATTGAAATGTTTCTCTCATAACTATCTGCAAACCAGCGCACGTGTCATGGGCTTAAACAGAAGGTTTCACCTTCATTTAGTGTGTACTAATGATCGTAATCAAGCTAGCATCTTTTGAAGTTAGGACTGGCTAAAAGCAGTGTCAATCCTGGGTGGCTTCAGAAGCTTCTGGTTACTCTTGGTCTGTCTGGCCACTGAGAAAAGCTGCTGTTTGGTCCCTCCAGTTACACATAACTACATGATGCATAAGCTTATAACTACAAGGGTGGGTGGGTGAGTTGCTGTTGACTCTCTCTTGCCCTTTGGAACTGAAGGAGCTTGCCTCTAGGTATGTTTAGTGGTTGGAGGCAAAGGAAGGAGCATATAAAGCCAGTCATCTTAATTTTCAATTCCCAACAAGGGAGGTGGTAATTGGTTCTGCAGACAGTGCCCTGATGGGGACTGGTCCTTTTTAAGGTTGGAGCATTACTTCACATTTGAAACAGTGAAATACATTTTTCCCCTATTATTGCTCCAGTGGTCAGCATCATGTGATCTTTCTCCAACTCTCGGTTTTCACTTGATAAATTTTCTATATGGTAGATTTAGTTACATTATTGTTTGCCCTCTTTCTGGAAGACTTACAAGCATGGTGAACAGCACACTCATTTAGGGCTTCTCTGAAAACTACCATTCCTTGTGAAAACTAACAACTTCCTATCCAGTGCTGATCCAGTTATTCATATATAAGAACAAATTCCTTCATATCCCATGTCACCCTAAAGTTATGAAGCATTCCTGGCTTTACAGCTTTGCCATGTCCGTCTTGGAAGAGTAGGTATTCTGGCAACCAGATCATCCCTCCCTATGCTTCTTGGCTCCTTGGGGAAAAGAAGAGATTTCTGAAGCATGATTTCATTTTTCATTGTATTTATCTACCTGTCTTCTGACTTGTGTTTTCTAACAGCTTTAACCATTTTTTCTTGTATAAAGCTAAAAATATTCTATAGTTACCTTGTTGTTTAGAGTCCTTTAAAAACAAAAAAACTAAATGTTCATTGCCTTTACAGTCCTTCCATACAAAGAAAGTGTCCTTTTTTCAGTTATTTATTGCATATTTTCCCCCCTTTATTCCTGTAAGTATGTCTTAAGCAATCATTAGGAAAAATGTGGACATGTAGAATGTTAATCTGGAATCATGGGACTCGAAGGAATTCCTTTTCTGTGGCTTTTGAGCAAACTTTTAGGATTAACTGAAGATATAAAGAATAAAAATAGGTCTTTCACTTGCTTAGAGAACCGTGTGCAACATCAGATTTTGAATAATTTGGTTTTTAGTTTACTTATTGTAACAGTGGGAGCAATTGCTGCCAAAAGAAAAGAGCTGGGAAAGATGGGTGGGGAAAGGAGCAGGAAGTTGCACATTGATATTAAAGCAACTTGGGGGTTTATTTTAGAAAGCAACATTACATTAAAAACTGCTCTGTTGAAAACATGGCACTCCCAAGCAACTTGCAGAGTAAAATGGTACTGTTTGCTGTAGCAGATAATGAAATCACAAGTCATTGTGTTACCTTATAAGTGACAATTTAAAAGTCTGTTGTACTAACATTTAGACTGATCTGTGTGGTGTCTTGTAAATTGGAGCATGTGGATGACGCAACAGCATGGCTTGAATAGATGCTTATGTTCTCTTGTCTTGAATGCGTTGGTTGCCTCGCAGTGAGTTCACTGTTAACAGTCCTTTCAAAGTTTAGCATAATACTTTGTGGCAGATGTTTTATGAACAAAATTGCATGGTTTTGCATAGACTTAAATATCTGTCAACTCTAGAAAACTTGGTAAATATAATATCTACTTGTTTATTGTAAAGCTGGCAGCACTGTTTTTTCCTTTACAGTCCTTTTACAAGTCAATGTAAAAAGCATTTCTAATTATTCTAATTGTAATCTGCAATTTACCTTGTTTCATTTGGTTATTAGCAAGGGAAACTGCAGTCTTTCGGAACATAATACATAGAGGTATAAAAATAATAATGCGTGTAAAAGTGCAAATAAGTATTTCTTAGTAGAAGGGGATTGGAACAAACTTCTGAAGTGTGAATTTTAGTTAATGTATTTTCTTTCTTATTCAAGCTTGCATTAAGACCAAATATTCTTCTAACAATGCTTGCAGGCTTAATAGGTGTAACATTAAAATTTTCTTTTGACTTTAAATGAATAACTTCTGTATAACTGTTTTTTTCCAGTTTGGGGAAATGAAAACTTAGAGGTTTACCTAGCCATGTAAAATTCTGATTAACACTTGTGGAATGCTTAAGAGATCAAATACAAATGTAATGTATTAATGCCTCTTTCTCTGTAGGGTGCTGGTCAAGACAAACTTGGAATATATGTCAAGTCTGTTGTGAAGGGAGGTGCTGCAGACGTGGTTAGTAATATTCTTGAAATCAGAAGTTCAAAGGTAGAAAGATCCTTTGGAAATGCTTTCAGATCCTTTTTTTTTTTTACTAGTGTGTGTGAACAATTGTTTTGATTTAGACCATGTTGTCATTGATGTATGAATTTTCTTCTCCCTTGAATATGTATTTAGGACGGTCGTCTGGCTGCAGGGGATCAGTTGCTGAGTGTGGATGGTCGAAGCTTGGTGGGCCTGTCCCAGGAAAGGTATGGAATGCTTTCCTTGGGTGTCTTTATATGAAGAAAATGCCAGACAAATAATTTATTGGAAGGGAAGTGGTGGTGGTGGGGGGGTGGTGGTGGTGGTGCATGGTGTTTGGTTTTGGTTTTTATTTTTTAATGTTAGGCTTTGTCTTGGCTTTTTATAACTACTACTTTGTGAAATATTTTCCATATATGATACCATTATCTATCTAGAAGAGATGTATTACATGTTTGGGCTTTAGTTTTGAGCAAACTTTATTTAGCTCCGATTTTAAATATTGTAGCTTCTGACCTTAATTGCAGAAATTGGGAATAGTACTTGCTTGTAGATGTTGTCTGCTTAATAAGCTTATCTTCCAGTCATCATCTTCTAATTTTTTTCAAAGTGACTTTAAATATTAATCAGAAAAAGTGTGTTTTGTCAAACAGAAGCTTACTAGAATAAAAGTGAGTAATCATGACATACAAACTGGTAGTAGGAAAAACTAAGTAATACTAAGCCTAATTTTATCTTGTTTTATTTGCTTTGGCTTTTATTGCAGGGCAGCAGAACTTATGACTAGGACAGGTTCTGTAGTAACATTAGAAGTAGCAAAACAAGGAGCAATTTACCATGGTCTTGCAACCCTGCTCAATCAGCCATCCCCAATGATGCAAAGAGGTAAAAATGCTAATATTATTTATGTCAGTAGCAGCTTTATAAGTGTTAGATGAGAGGAAATATAGTAAGTCACAGCAGCTTGCCAAATATTACTAAAATATTAAATGAGAAAAGCAACATAATTGCACAGAAAAGAGAAGCATTTTGTTTTTTATCAAAAGTTCATCTGTTTTTCAGTATTGCTTGAAATGGTGCTAGTCTGATCATGAATAAAGGCTTTGCATATGTGCCTGTTAAAAATTACACATTTAAACACACTTCTGGATTGTTTATTTTAACAAATGGAATATAATGAATACAAAGGGCATTAAGCTTCAATGGCTTTTCTTTTTTTCAGTCCTTTCATGAAAGCTTCTCTCCTCCTCAGAATATGACTTCCTTGTAACTGCAAAGCGCAGTGTAATTACTAAGAGAGAAACAAATAGAAACAGAAGCCCATGGAACATGTTTTGCCATTGAATTTTTTTTACTTTTAAACTAGAAATATTGAAACATATCTTCTTAGGTTTCTGTGTCTGATAAAAAGATGTTTCTCCAGTGTTAGATTTTATCATCCTACTTAAGTGAGCTAATAAAAGACTTACTCAAGTCTTATCTAAAATAATGTTGTAAAGGACGTAATTCTGTGAGGGAAGATGTTTTCTACATATGGGGTAGTATTACAGTGTAGAGAAGAATGGGTTAAAAGAATAAATCCTTATTATCACAGTTTACACCATCCCAGCTGCCATATGCTTCTGAGAGTCAGCAAGAGACTTCTCAGTAAAGAACATTTGGCTTTTCCAAATATTGTGGTACCTTTTCAAAAGCTCTTCTGAAGCATGCAAATCGAAGGAATCCCATATAGTTGGTACAAGAGTGGGATTGTATAGCAGGAGAAATAAAGATTTTAAAATCTAGCATTTGCTTTGCTGGAAACTCATCTTTAATTTTAAATGCAAGATAGCTCTGGTTTGGAAAAGAATATTCTAGAGAGTAGTTAATATAAGTGAAAGGGGGAAAATACATATCCAACTATTACAGTTTCTGACCGCCGTGGCTCAGGTAAACCTCGACCAAAGAGTGAAGGTTTTGAGCTGTACAACAACTCCACTCAAAATGGGTCACCTGAGAGCCCTCAGCTGCCGTGGACGGAGTACAGTGAACCAAAGAAGCTGCCAGGGGATGATAGATTAATGAAGAACAGAGCTGATCATCGCTCCAGTCCCAATGTAGCAAGTAAGTAAGGTTATGCTTCTTTAAGGGGAGATGCCTCCTCCACTAGTTTTAGAGGCTGTTGCATTGAAAAAGGGAGTTACTGTTTTTAAGAATGGATTAAGATGCCAATGTAATAGTAACATTCGCAACAAGCCTCTTGTTAAAACTATTCAGAGGAAAAAATCATAGTTATTTTGTGAATAGTATTATTTTATGAAGTTATGTAAATCATCATTTAGTCATGTAAATGCTTCCTTTAACTTTCCAACAGATCAGCCTCCAAGCCCTGGGGGAAAGAATGCTTATGCATCTGGAACTACCACCAAAATAACCTCAGTCTCCACTGGAAATCTTTGTACAGAGGTCAGAAGTGGCAAGCAAAATGTTGGCTATTAAACTTTCCTTGGCTATCAATAGTGTCAGTGTGCTTGAGTCAAACCAGCGTCTCACTTAACTATTTGAGCATAATGCTGGTGTTAGTGGCTGGGTGGGAGTTTTGCTTATTACAGCTTATGAAAGATTGAGGCAGCTTTGATTTCATTAAATCTTGTTCATGAAGTTGTTCTTGTGATTTCTTAGGTTCGTGCAACATTCTGTACTTGTTTTCAGATCATAAAAACATGACTCATAACCACAACTGTATTTGATACTAGACAACCTCTTTATCTACTGCTCCAGACAAGTAATGTTCTTATGAGCCAAAACAAAAAACATTTGGAAAATGCATGTTTAGAACAATAGTCCGTGCTGATCTGTGTGATGAGAAGCTTGTACCTTATGTTCTTTCTACCTTTTCAGGAGCAGACTCTGCCCCCACGACCTGAAGCTTATCCCATCCCAACACAGACATATACTAGGGAATATTTCACATTCCCAGCTTCAAAGTCCCAGGATCGAATGGGCCCAGCTCCGAGCCAGTGGCCAAGTTATGAGGAAAAACCACAGGTCCAGGCAGAAAGTAATCATTCGATCAATACTACAATGCAGGTGAGAAGTAACTTCTTTCAGTATGAGAGAAAAGCAGAAACAAAACGCTTGCTTTCCACTCCCAGGCTGCTGGGGATGGTTTTGCAGAACACTAAACTCTCTTGTAATCTCTGACAAACTACCACACAGGGGAGTGGGAGAGAACAGCGGTTGTACTTTTGTGAAGATTGGCTTAGGTTCAGAAACCCCTACTCTTTCCCCTCTCTCCCCACCCCTTAGAATTTATGTTACCATGTTCTGCAGACCTTCTTATCTGCGATGTTTTAATCCCCTGTTAGAGGTAATGGGGTGTAGGCTGTAGTAGGGTTTGTCTTCTAAAATGCTTTGTGGTTTTCTGAAAAGCAAAATAAATCTTTCATTCTTCCAAGAAGGTTTATGTGGAACAATGTCTTTGCCTGTGGGGTGCGTGGTTTAAGTGACAAAGCGAGGTATTAAAAATGAAATAAATGGGTACTTTGAGATCTATCCAGGGTCTTCACTGAAGCACATTCCTCACTCTCAGTTAAAAAATAGATCCAAGCTGCATCTGTTGTCCACGTGCAGATGCTTCCTGACCTGAAATGCATTTACCCCACTGTACCTTTATAATTTCAAAAAATAATGTTGTTCTGCACTTTGTAAATGAGGACTTTACTCAAATCCACACGGGAAATTAAATCCAGATCTACTAAATCCAGTCTCTGAATCATCCTTTCCTCTAACCCGCCAGAGACTTAAAAATATAGAGAAAAAAATTAATATTTTCATCTATTTTTATTTTTTTCTTAATTTGGGATGAAAGCAGAGCCTTGCAGCAGGCTGAGTATGTTTTACTTTTGGAAAAGCAAAGACACGTAAATAGTCTTGAGATTGTCCTAGACATAAAGTAAGGATTGGTTACTGATTCCTCACATGTGTTTTGGCAAGTGAATTCAGTCAAAAGGCAGTTGAACAAAAGCTTAGTGCTTTTTTTTTTTTTTCTGGTGTGATAGGTCATACAATCATAGAATCAATAGGTATAAAGTCCTAATTATATCAGCCGTTAAGAAAATAGATGTTACAGCCAAGGTAAGATGTTAATTTTGACGGAGAATGCTGCAAGTTAAATAACCGTGGAAAAAACCTATGGAAATACTTTGATGAATTTTCATGCTTACCTCCTTCACGTTTTGTCATTTGATATCACCTAACCTTAGCTGCATAGTTAATGTCTAGGCATTTCTGCCAGTGATGGGACAGGGGGAGGCTTAATACCTGCAGAGAATGGTTCCTACCTGTTTGTCTTAATGGGATGAACAGCTGTGCGGACATGCTTCTCTCCCCTGATTAAGACAAGCTTAAGTGAGTAGCTTAAATGAGGTGGTTAAAACTGTTGAGATGAACCCCATCTGTTAAAGCTGCTGACAGATACTGAATCTGAGCTGTTGTCTTGTTGCTGAATGCACAATTTGAAAGCATTTTCCTAAAGCGAATGTCTAGAAGCTTTAGCTCCTTGTAAGTATTGAAAGTATACAGAGTTTTCCCTGCCATACAATAGTTCCTTTAAGTTGAAAATTAGAGAAAAATCATAAAAATACCCTTTTCATCTTTACAGCAAGAACTGGGCTTATAAAAAAGCTGCCACAAGCAACTGACTGATGTGAAATGAAATGCCTGTTTTCTGTTCCGCAGGCATTAGCTAACTGTTTGGCTAGGTGCATCTTTACAGCAAATCTAACACAAATAGCTGTGTGTTCAGCTCTGCTGGACTAATAGAGCATGAAAAATACACTTGTTCATCTCAAAGGAGGCATTCTTTAGAGGTCATGGTTAAGGTCATAGATGGAGGAAAAAGTAAAAGGAGTTTGCTTTGTTAGTCTCTCAGTTGCTGATAATTGGTACATTGTTGTTCAGTGCTTAGTAAATGCCTAATATTCAAAGTATGAGTATGTGCTTCAAGAAAACCATTAACAGATTTGATAAACCTGATTTTTGGTCCAGTACTCCTTTAGAGGTGGTTGTATAGTGCAGTGAGACCCTGAGCTTGTATACAGAAAAAAATCCTTGGTGTTTGATGCACTAAAATAGTGACAAAAAGTGCAGACCATTCCCCACGAGTAGGTAGAATTAGACCCAGCTGTGTAGATGCTATACTTGTGAATGGCGCTGAAGTAACGAGAGCTTCCCAAGGGTCATCTCGCCTGTTGATGGAGAGTGGGCAGAGATTCCCTTGTCTCTCCCTCAACAGCCTTTCTGTTTGCCTTCCCAATAGCAAAAATGCTCAATCAAGCAAGCTGAAGCCTGAATGGCAGAGCTGGTACAGCCGGAGCTACTGTTCTGGGCTGCCAGGACTCCCATACTCATATGTGGGGGAAGGGGTGTCAGTTATAGTCCTGAGAAATTGTGCGAGCTGTGGAGGTTTTCAGCTTAAACTCATTCCTGTGTTCAGTCTTGCTCCCAGTCTGGGTTTCCAGGCATTTCAGAGGTTGCTACGTCTTCCTTCACTTGAACGAGTTAAAAAGAGTGAGAACATTTTATTGTTGGTTTTGGGATTCTTACTGAGCATAGAAATGCTGAAATTCACTAAAAGTAATTACCTTCAGTAATAAGAATGTGGTTTGTGAGCCATTTTCAAATATGCTTTAATATAGATGGAATATGAAATACATGCCTTGTTTAATTTTTTCCAGCGTGTAGCTCGTTCCCAGGAAGAACTCCGAGATAAAGTTTTTCAGCCAGAGAAGAATCGTTTGGAAGTTGTTATACGGAAGGATGTAGAGTACATCGATCGGAAGTCAGACAGTGATCAGTGGATGAATTCATCTGTGGATTCCAGCACATCTAGCCAAGAAGACCTGAACCATTTAGCCAAACCAGTCTCTCCTGGCTCTTGTTTAACTAAAAGTGGACCTGGCCGTTGGAAAACTCCAGCCAGTAGCCAGCCGACTCCAGTGGCCATTTCCCAGCCCATCAGAACAGATCTTCCCCCTCCACCACCGCCTCCTCCAGTGCATTATGCATCTGAATTTGATGAACTACAAATGGATTTGCCTCTGCCTCCCCCTCCTCCTCCAAATCAGATAGGAGCACAAGCATCCTCTCAGGTAGCTGCTGCTGAGCGTAAAAAAAGAGAAGAGCATCAGAGGTGGTATGAAAAGGAAAAGGCACGTTTGGAAGAAGAGCGAGAAAGGAAACGTCGTGAGCAGGAGAGAAAACTGGGCCAAATGCGTTCTCAGCCACTAATTCCTGCTCAGCCGGTGGTTCCTCCTGTTTCCCTTCCGCAAGTGAAATCAGAAAAACCTTCAACTTTGCAGAGGCCTCAAGAAACAGTCATTCGAGAGCTGCAACCCCAGCAGCAGCCTCGGACTATAGAGCGGAGAGATCTGCAGTACATCACTATCAGCAAGGAAGAACTGTCCTCTAGTGACAGCCTCTCTCCTGATCCCTGGAAACGGGATGCTAAGGAGAAGCTGGAGAAGCAGCAACAGATGCACATCGTGGACATGCTGAGTAAAGAGATTCAGGAACTTCAGAACAAGCCTGATCGTACAGCAGAAGAAAACGACCGTCTCCGCAAGCTCATGCTTGAGTGGCAGTTCCAAAAGCGACTTCAGGAATCAAAGCAAAAGGATGAAGATGATGATGAAGAGGAGGATGATGATGTAGATACTATGCTCATCATGCAGCGACTGGAGGCAGAAAGAAGAGCAAGGGTAAAAAGGGATAATCTTTTCTAGACAAAAGTATTGTAAATCTGTATCTTGGTGGGTTTTTTTGGCTTTGTCCGAGTATTTTGGTGTCCTTACAGGGTAAAGGAGGATGAAGCTTTCATAAATACCTTGAGTTTTAATATTGCTAACTTACAGTGGCTTCACCAGTTAACTGATGTATTACGAAAGTATTATAGCTACTTGTTAGGTTAGCAGTTGAATTTACTTTTCTGGTTGTGGGGAAAGAAATTCCCTTTGGATAAAGGGATTTTGCCATGTACCTGGAGTAGGATTAGAAGGTTAAATATAGCAGGAATTTGCTTACAGGAAGGTATAAAAAAACATTTGAGATTATGAAACTCTGTAGGAGAATCAGTAGTGTGATTCCCATTCCACCTCCTCCATTCCTTCTCCCCTTCTGTGTATTTACCCCCAAGACTTCTTACTTATAGTCTCAGACCTGAACACAGGTACTGAATGCATGCTGTTCCCAGTGAACCGAGATTCCACTTGCTGGTCTGCTCCAAGTAAAGGCTGGGGGATATGGCAGCTGCTACCTCTACCTTTACCACCACCTCAGTGGTGACCCCAGCAGCGCTGGAGGGGAAGCATCAGGTTGAGACATGTGGTTTGGGTGTTGTAACAACTAATACACCCTGTCTAGGGCTCCAGCTCATACATACCCGTATTTTGCTTGGTGTTCAGTTTAATCAGTACTGGCAAGGTTTGCTTAGTTTGCCTTCAGTACTGTGAAAGCTTATAATAGACACAATAAGATAACACAACTGAATAGTGTGATGAAGTTTTTATCACTCTGCTGGTGGCTGTTGTCTCAAATCTATTGTTACTGAGAAACAATACAGGAAAACCTGCTTTTCATTTCTAAGTAACAGCATGGATACCAAAGTTACATACCAGTAGCTGTGCTTTGACAGGCTTACAATCTGGCTCTCTAATATGCTGAGTGTCTTCTGTTGGTTTATCTTGAAGAGTTGACTCACTTCTGTGGTATGCAGTTTTTAATTCTTGGGAAATGTATGGACATGCTTATTTTGACATTCAGAAATAGCGATGGGCTTGAGTCGTGTTTGAGTTCAGGATTGTTTTGGCAGCTTGATTTCCTAAACTTGCTCTTCTTGTATTCTCCGCAGTCTGCATTGCTTTCCTTTTTTCTTGTGGCTAATTTTATTACTGTGTAAAACAATGGATACCTCAAACTTGGAAACTGAACAAAGGAAAAGCTAAATATATCTTTGGCAAGCAGGTTGCGTTAAAGTCCAGCATCACTAACATGTAATTTGTAGCACATAGGCAGTTACCTATGGGCATAAAAAAATCCATGTAAAACTGCCATTTATCAAACAGCGTCCTTAAAATTTCACTGTAGCAAGGCTTAAAAAGCCATGTGTCATTAATAGAAAACCAGTTGTGTTGCATAACATTTTATCAGTCTTGTCCCCAAGTGCTGGATTTAATAGCTATTTGTGCTTAAAGTTCTTCCAGCGTTTTGGAACATTTTGGAACTAAGAAGTAACAGTTGTCTTGAACTGAAGCAATGTTTGCATTTGGTAACATTTCACTGTCTGTACTACTAGAGATGCAGTAACTCACATCTCTGGAGAGTTACCGAGGTGCTGAATGAGTCAAACCAGTGCTGATAAAAAAACTGGATTATTGATTGTTCTCCTTTCTGTATTTCAGGATGATGTCAATTCAGTTCCTCATTCTAAAGCAGCTGACTTAACAAATAAAAGAAAATGCTTTGAAAATGGCACAAGTCTAACCTATCTTTATTTTCACTGTGCATCTTTCTTTTTTTCCCCTTTCTTACTACCTGCAGCAGACTGCTGTGCCAGCAATCTCTGTTCTAGATTTGGTATGTTTGTTTCTTTCTCTTCAATATCTCTTTCCCGTTTCAATTCCTGATGTTATTAATAATCACCCTATGTGCTTTGGATGATGATTTGGCATTTTTGGGTGTTCAAAAATCATTGTGATACAATCAGCAGTAAGTTAACTGTACGCATGCATTTGAATGTTTCCAGATGTGGTGACTCCTTTCCCTGTGTTTCCTTCCTTTTAGATGTTGTGTTCTGCTTGCAGGTTTGATCTGTTTGTTGTAGCAGTGATCTAATGTAAAACTTTATATTTGATGTTTTATGCAATGACGTTTATAAAAATCTTACTAACAACTTCGAATGAACATGCTGTGAGGCAAGATTTCCTCCCTTCCCCACCCTGGCAGGCTTTAGAAGAGCTCTAGCAACACCATTCCTTTCCAATTTGAAGTGAAATTGTCCTGAGAGCCTAATAGAGCACACTGTTAGAGCACATGCTGAAACACTGGTGTTTACAGGTGTCACAATTTTCTCATTGATGGGAAAAAATGGATTGTAAACTCTGAAATTGCTTCTGAACTAGTATCTCCAAGTAGGTCACATAAACGTGCAATTATTAACTTGCCATATAATTTCAGTTTCAATTGGTTAATACCATTCTCTTGTGTCTAAAACATGACCGGCTTTCAGATTGGAGCAGTAATTGCTATGACTCTGGCTAGTTGTGTATTTTACTGCTCTCATTGGAAATGGGTGCATGGGAAAAGAGTTCTGTAGTCTTCTAGAGAAGAAATACATCCCTTTCAAAGAGTATTTCTATATAATTACTGTACCAATTTGAAAGAAAGGTAATGCTTACAAGTCCTGTCAGTATAATTAACTTGTTCTCCTGGAAAGAACCGTGAACACTGGCTGTTCAAAATCCAGTTTTGAACATTCGGCACTGCTTTATCTAAACAAGAAAATAATCCCATTTTAAAATGCATACCTCATATGATTCAGTAAGTCGGTCTGAAGTGGTTGGTTTTGTATGTGTGGTACATGAGGGTTAAGCAGATGACAGCAGCGAAACAGGTGAAGCATGTCAGCTTTCTGCTTTAATGGACAAGCCAGGAGTCATGGATTTCTCAGACTTGGTATCTATCTATATTTTTTCTTATTACTACTATTGCTTAAGCCCTGGTCCCCTGTGCTGTGACTGTACAGATAAAGTACTTTGCTAAGCTGGCTGTAAACTTATGGATCTTTCTGCTTGTGAAGGCAGACAGTACTGTCAGCTTTAAAAATGGATTAGACAAAGTCATAGACATGCCTGTAAACTGCTCCTCAAAGGATTAACAAGGCTGTACCAGCTGACATCTCTAGTACCATGCTGGGGAAATACTAGCAGAAATGTCCAGGCTTGTGTGCAGCTTCTTGCTGTGTTCAGAGACAGAATACTGTGCTAGATGGGTCCATGGCCTGAATCAGTTGAGGATTTATTATGTTCATAAATTTAGCTTTAAAAAAGAAATTAATTCTGAAATAGGTGATGTTGAACACTGTACTCAGAAAATAACTCTTTTTCCTAATTTCATGCTATTCATATGACTTTCTGAGCATAGTCGCATCTATCCTGTGCCACTTCACATACCTAAATAGTTACTACTTTGTTTCTAGAAGAAATACCCGATGGTCAGTGCTTCATATATATGTCTTAAGTGAGCACTGCTGATAGCTGCTGTGCTAATTAGGAGGCTGGTGAAAGATGATGAATAGTTACTGTATGAATTGTGAGCTTGGCTAGTGTATATCTTTTTAAATTCCCTGTGCTGCTAGCAGATCTGACCCAGCCTTAGCTGTCACAAATAAATAGGTATACATTTAAGGTTCTTCTGGATCATCTTTTAAAACGTTCAGAGCAGTGCTCAGAGAAATGAATTTTGTCTGGAATCTGAGCCTTCCTGGATGCCTGCCAGTGCTGTTAATATCTTAACATTGCTGATACGGATCAGTGCATCAGCTCCTGTACGAGGAGCAATAGCTCAGAAGAAAAGAGGCCTTTTTTGCCATCCTAGGTAGGAGTGCTGGAAGCATATGTTGGTGGTGGTAGGGGGACAGAGCTGTGCAGCTGAGTGAACTGTTGGTAGTTTGCAGTAGAACTAGGACAGAGCAGGGGAAAGAATAAGTTCTCTGTGCTTAGCTGTTTCATGCAGTCACAGCTGGAAGAATGCTCCTCTCAGTCACAAATCAGTCATTTCTACCCGGTATAATGCAAATGTGCTGCTTTGGAGAAACCCTGGAAGTACAGCAAATGAGATGTGACTTTTAAACTAGAGAAAAGCTAATTGGGATAGAGAAGTATCAAATCAAAATACTCAACCTGCGAATCTAATAGCCCTCTTACTAGAAATGGGACATGAAGCTAATTTTCCTTAGTGTCTTGACATTTTGGGGTAAAGTTTGAATTGGGTAGTGTGATAAATACAGTTACAAACACAGATGCCTGCAAAGCACTCTCCCATGCCTCACCATCCTACCGCTCCCTGCCTTGTTCTGGGAATGCTCCAAAGCAGGAACTAGTTACTAATGGTAAAGAAGTGAAATGCCACTCTTAATAGGTGCTCTATTCCTGCTTCTGCCTTACCTCGTAAAAAGGCCAAAAATTATACGTATATGTTATGTTTAGCATAGCCTCTGACCTGGATACAGTTGTGTAGCAATTATTCTGGTTCAGATGTTGACAGCAGTTCCTGGGTGGGCACCCTGCCCAGTTTTCCCATCTATCTGTTAGTTAAGGTCACAAGAAAATAAAGTCAGTCAGTCTTACTCCCCCTTTAATTTAGCTTGAAAAATTTTCTTAAGTGCACTTGAACAGAATATTTGCTACTAAGCAAAAAGGCATCCGTGTTGTAATCTGGGATCAGGAACTGCCGTGTTCAGAGTTTTTCTCTTAATGCAATTGGGCCAGAGTTCAGGAATTTTCCTGTATTTTTTCACTGTGCAGTTCCCTCCCTCCCCTTCACTCGTTCTGGGTTTTTGGTTTTCTTTTGAGAGGAAATTACTTCTCTTCTATAAACCCTTTTGAGTTACTGCCTGTCTTTCCTTTTGACAGCAATATTATCTCTTTCGCTAAAATAATGTCTTTTTAATAACTCAGACAAGAAGAAGTCATAATCCACACAGGGAATTGGTTAACTGCTTTACCACATATGCTGAGCTTTATCACTATATTTATGTTGGGCTTGGTTAGGAATGATCAAAGTTTCAGCCCTGAATAAGGGGAATTTGCTCAGAGGTAGCATCCTCCAGTATACATTTGCCAAATTGGTGCCTAAATGAAATGAATGAATGAATTTTGTTCTTCAGCTTTCATGCTCCAAAATAGTGGGTTATAACACTTGAAATGAGAGGTACCTGTTTTCACTGCAATGAGTCTGCTTGAAGATACGGAAGGCAAATGTTTTCAGAACTACCTGTTGTACAGGCCATAAGATGCCCATAACACAAATACTGCATGAACAGTGGGGGCAAATTATTACCAGATTAATAAAAATAAAAACCCAGAACAAAACCACCTTTATTTTTTATAATTGGTTGGAAAATTGATTAGAAAACCTAATGTTTCTGAAAAAAAAACACGTTTCCTGTTGATTAGCTGGGGGGAAGAGATACCTACATGAAGGTTGTCCTCACAAAGTCTATTAAAACTCAACTTCTTTTTGTATATCCTTACTGCTTTCTGTCTTAGGGCCTTTCTCTGTAAATGAAACCAGAGTGTAAAATCAAGGGGCAGAGAAGTATCTAGGCTGCATGCAGCTTATAACAAGATCCAATGATTTATTGATTTATACCAGTTGATGTAAAAGATGGGGGGCAGGGAGTGGTGTCACTTTAAAGCATATGCTGCAGTAAGAAATGACAGCATGTTGTCCATTTAATTTCTGCTTGTGACTATTGTGCTAGTGAATATTGCTGTCCATCAAGGGCTTCGATACCGTTAGCTTTAGAGAATCATGCAAAGTTTAGATTGTTGCTGAGTTTCATCTGTGCAGTGTTTATCATAAGCATTTATAAAACAGTACTGTCTGTTGGACATCAGTTGTTCATGTGAGCTGTTCAATCTCGATGGTCAAAGATTTTGTTGCCTTGTGCTCTCCTTTTTCCAAAACACATCTGTTTGCAGATACAGATGGGAGATTTTATTTATCTCCTGAGACTATTTGCAGACTTGTTGAATGAGCCTGTTACTTTAAATGGATTGACCCTTTGACTAATGAGTCAGGATTTTCCGGTGCTTAAATACTAATGCAGAATGAAAAACCAATTGGCTACTTGAGCTGTGGGCTGTAGGTTCCAAGTATTTAATTTCACTTTACTGTACCTATGAGACCATGATTGCTGAAGCTGTCTGGAACTCGAGTCTCCTCAGTATTCTGCTAGGGATTCATGTATGACTGCTAAAAATGTCAGAAATGTCTCTCTGTGTGTTTTGTGGTTTTATGTATGTAGTTCTATGCATCTCTTCCCTTCCCACCCTCTTCTTACTGATTTTAGAGAAACCAGCGTAACAAAGTGTACTCTTTACAGCTGGAAATGATACTGGTTTATCTGTAGTAAAGTGTTTTCTATAGATAGGATTATTTTTAGAAGGAAATACTTGGGTTGAATTTGTTTTGACCCATTTTACCCACGAGCGACCAAACAATTGAAGATGCATCTCCGTTAGTTACAGGATGAAGAGCGCAGACGGCAGCAGCAGTTGGAAGAAATGCGCAAACGAGAAGCAGAAGACAGGGCCAGGCAGGAAGAAGAGCGCCGACAGCAAGAGGAGGAGCGGACCAGGAGAGAGGCTGAAGAAAAGGTTGTGGTCTTCCAAGTGCTGCAAGGATTCTGATAGGCCTCTCCTCTTTAGCCCAGCCAGTAATGCTTGGGTCAGCAGGGGTTAAATGCACCAGCCCCAGTAATAAGGGTCATGGCCCAAGGCTTCGATTTATCCAGTACAAGACAAAAAGTAATTAAACAAACAGCCCATTCATGGAGGCTGGAGGATGCAGAAATAGTACTGTAGGCTCACCAGTTGAAGGTGTTTAGTAGTGGTGAGGGCTTTCCTTCAGAGCCTTCTCTGAAAGTTATGACAGAAATCAGTTACCTCCTGGTTTCCTTCAGCCCCCAACATGACTTGCCTACCCTCTTTATTATATTAGCTTAGTTAGTGGTGTTGGGGGTTTGCTGTGTCTCGGAGATGGCACTTAAATTCTGCAGTAATTGTTTGATACAGGTACAGAGAGAAATGCAAAACGCGGTGTAGTGAAGATGTGTACTCCATATTGTCTTTCACATTTGGACTATAGGAGGAAAGGAACTGGTTTCTAGAAAGAAAGTAAATAATTTCAGCGGTTAGGTCACTGTGCAGTCAAGCAGATCCTAAAGATTCTGGCTTCTAGGTTCCTTCAGAACATTGTAGAGAAGCTGAATTGTTCAAAACTGGGCAACAGTAAAACCAACCAAGGCTTTCTTAATTTCGAGCAGTGACACAGTCTGATAACATTTGGATCACCTGCTTGGAAGGGTTCTCACTGTCAGATCTTGACTGACACACTCATGTATCTACCAGCTGAGAACTCAGTACCATCTGACCACTACTGTGGTTTTAGAGAGTAGTACAAGGAGATGAGTTTCATGTCTTTGCCCTAGATGAAATAAGATCAGATTTACTTACGATTTTTCTAGGGTAAGTGACTCACAGAGCTGAGCAGATAAGTAGATATGGTGGACTTCTTTTTTTAGACACATGGATTAAAAGCAGAAAGCATGGTGGTTTGAAATGCAGTCATACTCCCAGCAGAAGTTACACCATGCTTAGGCAGAAGGTTTCTTTTAACATACAGTTTCCAAACATTTTTGTTATCAAACTAGCCCCTGAGTAGACCTTTGTATTAATTTACGATGTGGTGTAGACTAAAGAGCTGAACAGAATTAAGTGCTATTTAGTTCAAAACCAATAAAAAATCAAACTGGAAAAATACATAGAAGATATTTCATGGCCTTTTAAATGGTGAATAGGCTCATACCAGTATCACTAGCATAGCTTTTTAATTTTTTCATGTAATTTTTTATTTAAAAACAGTTATTTATCTGTAGAAAAGTTCTTTGTAATTTGATGTCTACATGAAAGTAGTTTCCCTGGTACTTACACGAGAACCTTTTGTTAGGAGTCATCTGTTCCAAGGCTCTGTTGATTAATTTACTTTGAATAGGCATGCAGCAAAATGACAAAGTTCTTTTTTAAGACTGTAGTTAATTTTAGTTCTTTTCCTCTCTGACAGGTTCTTTACAGCTTTATTAAATCTACCTCTTATTAACTGTGGTTACGTTTTGAGCAATAAATGCTAGAATCACCCTTAGTTCGCACAGGCAGTTAGTTGCCTTAGTTACTGCAGGTAGTGGTAAATCTGGAAATAAAAGCAACACTGTGTTGCAGGACAACTGCCATGGTCTTCATAGTAAATATTCTTTGTATGAGTCCGTGTGGATGCCCTGCTGATTGCCAGGAAAGGAGACAAAAAAAGGTGTTTGTAGCTTGGTGCTGGGGTGCTTAAATTGCTCTTACATTGAAATGTCTTTCTGACCACTGTGTTTCTGTTTCCTCTGGACTTGCAGAGGCGACAGGAAGAGGAGTATTACAGTCGCTTAGAGGCTGAAAGGCGCAGGCAACACGATGAAGCAGAACGACGATTACTGGAGCCTGATGAGCCTGGTCTGTACAGACCTCCGCTTCCACGGGAATATGAACTCCCATCCCCAACCCCTTCATCTAACGCTCCTCCTCCCCCACCTCAGCGAAACACCTCTTACCTCAAAACACAGGTCCTCTCCCCTGACACGATTTATACTGCCAAGTTTGTTGCATACAATGATGATGATGAGGAGGAGGAGGATTCCAATCTAGCAGGTCAGGATAAGTACTCCAGCACAAGAAAATCTTATGGTGACTTTCCTCCTGCCACCCTTAAGCCACAGCAGCCCTCCCGCCAGCCTCGCCCAGTTTCAGACGGCCTCTTTCTTTCAAACTCATTCCAGTCATCTCCAGTCAATGCCAACAGTACTACTGCCAAAAAAAGCCAGCCCCCGCCCCCACCAAACAAACCGAGTGTCATCCATGCCAGCAGCTCTAAAGGTAGACACCATGACATCAACCGTCTCTGCAGAACTATCCTGTTTTCAACTCTGGTGCTGTGGATTGATCTCTTACTTCGTGATTTATTTTCCTCCCCACTTAATCACTATTTTCACTGTGGTGATCTAACTTAAATCCTGATCTTAAAATATCAATTCTCCAATTTTTAATTATTTTGAGCTCTCAGATTTCCTTGTTCTTTACCCAAACTCTTCAAAAGCAAAAAATTCCATCTTTCACACAATGAATCAGAAGTGATTTTAACTGTTACTCAACCAATTCAAAGTACTGTTGGTTTTGGCTTTCACTCTGTATCTTTCAGTGATTTGTTTTATATGACTGACCACTGTTTACTCAGGGCATCTGGAAGTGCACCTTTCTTGAACACAGGAAACCTTTTCTAATGGGTTCATGGACAGAGCTTATCTTCTGCTTTAATTATTGGTACCAGGGTTCTGTCTTTCAATGGTGTGTGCAAATGGCTTTAAAAATGACCTTTGTAGGTGCAGTTCCTAAATATACAAGCATCAAGAGGCATATAGGAACATGCAGTTAGTTTCATGTATTAGGCACCATTCCTGTACTTCTGGTTTGTACAGTGCAGTTGTCTTGCAAAAAAGAGAGAAAACCCTAAATTTCATCTTAGTGCTTTTTGTCTTAGTTCTTCCCTTCCACACACTATATTTCTTTGTCTCCTCGTCTTGTTTCTTTTACAACTCCACGTGGGCCACCATAATGGAGTTTAATTTCAAGTAGAGCTCTAGCTGCTTGTAACTTGAGCAATGTGTTTTATCTGCAGAGTACTACTTTAGTTAGATTAATGAATTCAAAGCTAGCTCAGTCCAAAGTTCCATGCTAAATTTTTTTAAACCTCTGCTGTGCAGGACGAATCTTAAAGACTTTATTCTTGGAGTAGGTGTCTGTGTAGATCTCACTCTTACAAATTTGCACTTTATTAGTACAATATTTGTCTTTAAATAGCAGCATCTGCCACTGCTTCCCTGAAACTTTTTTTCTGCTTCTATATCCTTTTGAGGGGAATTGTGGCAATGACATTTCCCTAGTTTGTTCCTTTTACTTAAGCTGGAAGTCAGCAAGTGCCTGACAGTGAACTCCAGCTGATCAAACCATCCTTCTAAAACACAAAGGGTAGCAAAGTCACCTGAGGTAGCAATAGAAAGTGTTTATGCTGGCTTCTAGCCAAATGGCTAACTTGTTTACTGGATTCAAGGCTCAGTGCCAAATGTGGAAGCCTACTACAGTATGTTATATCCCTCATCACCTTTTTGTCCACCTAACAACTTAGAAGAGTCACTTTGTTAATCAGAGGTGTGGTGTGTGCCCTGATCATAGGGAGCATGTGAGCCTCAGAATGGGTTCAATCTATGAGAAGCACTTCTAATCCAGATGCAGTAGTGTATGAATCTGAATTAGGGTATGGATGAGGCCAAGCAGGTACATGATACTCTGAGCTTCCTGTCTGCATCCTTTTCAACTGAGGCTCCAGTTCATCGTTTCTGAGCAAGGCATCTTTTCCTTTGCACGGCAAATTAGCTTCTGCTACAGTTGGGCTGCGTTCAGTGCACGGAGTAGCTCTACACAGTACCATGTAGTTTTAATATTGCTGAAAGAACAGTAGTTCAGCTGTTAAAATTACTGTCCAACTGGTAGCAGTTGATCCTTAGCATTTTCATTCTTTGGGGTCAGTACAGCACCCAAGTTGCACAAGATACTTGTTTAAAGATAAAGAACTTTTTATTTACTGTGGTGTTGCCTGTGAGATCTTGTGATGTAGTAGTCCCTATGGATCTTGCAAGCCCGTCTGTCACTCCCGTCTGGCTCTGTCATAGGTTCTAAATCTTTTAAAGGAAGGTGAGGGAAGATTTTAGCTTTTCTGTGTGTTGTCACTGGACTGTAAATAGACACACTGCACGCTACCTGCGATGTGCTGTCATTACAATGGGAATACTGCCATTATACCTGCCTCCCATGCATGTCAGCCCTCAGCCAGTGAACCCGAATCACAGTTTTGTATCAGAAGGGCTCTAGCTTTTGAGCACCTTAAGTCACAAAGAATTAATGAGTTAAAAAATAAGATTAAAGACAGGAAATAAGCAGAAGAGATTCTCTTTAAACACTATGACTATGTTGTTAGCTTGCTTTTAAGAATAGTCTGAAACGGTGGGCTGCTGACATTAAACTTCTGGACTGCATGTCTGTACTGAATTTGTGTTCATTCAGAGGACTGTCTTTTTCTAGAAATTCTTATTTGAAACCGACTATAATAGAATCAAACTGTGCCTTCCATCACAACACATAGGCTCCCAAAGGCCCTTGCTTCTGTTCCTGTTTTGGCACATCGAAGTCTGTAAATATAATAAATTAACTCTGGAACTATCAGTCAGTGGTCGTCACCTCAACTCTTCTTGCCTCCCATCGTCCATAACCCAGAATGCCATCTCATATGTAATTGCGTTTCCCAGTCCTTTTTTTTGTTAACTTTAATGGAAAAACGAATCTCAGGAAAATGAGATGTTCAGTGATACTTTTTGTGTGCGCGTGTTTGTTTTTCCTGGAAAACAATCAGCAGGACAATCTACAGAGATCTGGTTAGGGGTTTGGTAACAATTAAGGAATATTGTAGTATGATGCTTCGCCTTTAATAACCTAATTCATAAACCATACAACTAATTCTGAATACTCTTATTTCATAATTTTCAAAATAGCCATGAGAACAGGTTAACTTCACCTGATTGCTCAAGCTTCTAAGAAGACTGCCTGCGTAACGTACAAAGCCGTTTGCACAAAATGCAGAATTCACTGTGCAGTTTACCATCTCCCATCTCGCTGACTCTCTTACATTCCTTTCCTTTATGGCTCTCTTCTGTTCTCAACGTTAACTCCAGTAAACCACGCTTCTGCAAATTTTGCTCTCGTACCTTCTTCCACTGGGTCTCTTTAAGACCATTTGGTCTGTCAACTAACCCAGAGAAAAATAAACACCTAAGTCATAACTGCCAAGCAGGTGGAAGTGTGAACCACAGCATGTGGGCCATTTCAAAGTAGGGACATGCATGTAAGATACATTTCTGAAATGAAAAAGCCCTTCATGTGCCTGGCATACCTTGTATGATTTGGTCTGCTGCAAAGTTCTGGTGGAAAAAAATTAGCTTACCCCACACTAGCTGAACTTGCTTGTGTGTTTCATATGTCTTACTGAGTATTTATAAGTTACATATACCAGTGGAAGAAGCAAACATTTCCTTTTGTACCAAAGAAGGTTCACAAGACATAACACATACAATTTTGAGACTAGAACTGTCTGACAAATCTGAGTATTGTGATGACACTTTTTACTCTTTTCCTAATATGGTCCTAAATAGCAATTAAATTGATAACCTTTTTGATTGGAAAGATGATGTTTTGTCTTGTGGCCTTTAGAAACAATTAATATAATGTGTAAAACCCGTGTGTTAGATCAAGTTAAACTAAAGGTGCAGTGCTGCAAGATAACTTGCTTGAAATTTAAATTCAAGGGAGGGGGGTGCATTTTCTGAGTGATGGTTTACTTAATGAGACTAAACAGAGACAAAAAGTGTGACTCTGCTGAATTGCAAAGATGGTGTATCCTAATCCTGGCTTACTTACAGCCTCGTAAAGAGAGCAGTGGCAGCTAACCTATTCCTGTGGAGCTTGTTACAGGATGTTTAAGTGTGTTGCTCTTTCTCTCAGTCTCCTTGAACAACCTCTAATGTCTCTCAGAGTAAGCCATTTTAAGATGGAGACTGTGAATCAATATGTGCTGGATAAGCTATACACAATGAGTTCTGACTCAAAATTAGGAGTGACAAAACTATAGCTGTTTGGGCGGGGGAGGGGGATGGAATTTAGTAGTACTGATTTTAAATATTGATGGCCCTCTAAATTTATTTCTGATTCTAGTTTGAGATTAGTTCTTGAAAGAAGCACTGCACCTTTTTGAAGAAATATAAAACTTTCATGTTGTAACTGCAGTCTTTCAACTTACTTTTTCTTTTGCAAAAGGAGTAAATTCATACACTGGATCTACAGGAGCAGCTGTTGGGGCCCATGAAGTCTATCGGGATCCAAGAGACAAACGATCTAAAAGGTGACGTGCAAGAGTCATTTAACTTTTACATACCTGGCTTGGCTGTTGTTTTATTTCTGTGGGCTATTCAGGAGTTCTGCACCTGGCTCTGGAATACCTTGGGTTACTATAATATACAACTGAGTTCTCCACAAGTCTTTTGGTGATTTGAAGTACTACATGACAGCAGCAAATGTCAGTGCTACAGCTGAGTAAATGGAATGATCAGTGTAAATGAACAACTTCAACCAGTTTAAGTGCATTTGTAAATCAGAACAGTACCTCTCTAGTGGAATTCTTACCAAATTGCTGATAAGCGTAAATAATAGAGGCTGTATCTTATATGTGAAATGTCAGCTTTACTGTGTAGCATACTGAAGCTGTGGCTGGGCTCGGCTAGGATTTTGTAGAAGCTATTAGCCCAGTTCCTGCATTTTAACATGTAGTCAGTGCTTCTCTGCAGAGCAGAGACCTTGGAGCTAAAGTGAAAGTTCTGATCAAGTAATTTAAAGATATAGTAAAGCTTTGTTATATGAGGGTTAATCACGTATATAGAGTATTAGTTCAGAATGATTTGAGACCTTCACTGTGGTAAAACATAATGCAAAAATCTGTTTGCTACAGGGATAAGAGATCAGTGCAAGAGGCAATGATTGCCCTTATAAGCTTTGCCAGTACAGAACGAGATACAGGGGTGTTGCAGCTGCTGCAGTGTACTTCTGTACTGGTAGCTTTCTTTGCTGAGACCTAAAAGCTTTGTATTCCAGTGCTTTTTCCTAGGCACATGCCACAAGAGAAAGGCTTGCTAATTTAGCTGTAACAGTAATGCTGCGCTCATATAGATAGAGCTTGAGTTTACCACTGCCCTGCCCTTTGAAAATTGGTGAGCAGATTCATTCAGGTTAATGTATGTGCCAGAGGTGGTCATGAGCCCTTAATTTATCAAAATGATAACACAGTGTCAGAATTAAAGGTACATGTGGGGAGCAAAACCTTGTGAAACCCTAAACAGAATCTTCTGCTGTAGTCAGAAAGCTATCAGTCCATACGTGTCACTAAGAATTATTATATTTAGGAGTATTGTAGATAAGAATCATAAAGACTTTTTTTTCTTCCCATTTCCAGTCAAGATACAGATTTACCTGGAGCACCAGAAAACTTGACGTTCAGGGAACGGCAGCGACTTTTTTCACAGGGTCAGGATGTATCCAATAAAGTAAAAGCTTCTAGGAAATTAATGGAACTGGAAAATGAGTTGAACACAAAATAAAGCACCTTATCAGATGTAACTGAAGATCTCTGAATTGAGGGATTGAGATGGGGGGCACACTACTTAATGAACAGAAAATGAATGTTTTCTGAAAGGAGTGACTTTGATTCCTCTGTATCTAAGACTGTTAATTAAGATTTAGAGACGTTGCAATAGCAAGAAAACTGATTACTTTGCCAGGAGCTTGTGGTTTATACAATGAAAGCACTGTAAAATTTTAAAGATATGAATCACGTGAAGGTAACTTTTTTTTTCTTTCTGTTTTGGGGGTTAAGTTCTTGTGCACCAGACCAAGTAGCACTTGTCAAAGTTCTGTTTCCTGGTGTTCTACAGACACACTTTTGTTTTAGCTGCTGAGCGGAGAGAGTGAGAATAGCTTGAACTGCCTAAACTAAACTGTGCACTAGAAATTAGTAGTTTAGGTTGGTAAGAAGGCAATGTCTGGGCCACCTTAAATAAGACTTCATATGCAAGTCTGACTGACTGTATGGTGTTCATAGAATGATCAGCATATCAACACATTTTACCATTACTTAGTACTGGAATAACACACATCCTGTAGGTAGAACCTTGGAATAAAAATATTTCTAGTCCTATGTATTTTTGGGGTCCAAAAGGGGGATTGCCTATCTGTTATTACAGAAGTCTATATGCTGATGCATCCCCACTGTGCTTCAGTGCTTAAGACTTTTTAAAACATGAAGATACAACGTTTGGATGGTTGATTTATTAAACATGACATAAGCAATAGCTAGTAGGCTACGCTAATGGCCCTTCATCAGCTAGGACCAAAATGTTAGGAATGTGTAAAAGACAAGGAGTAATGATTCCTGTTCCTGGGTGAGCAGAACAGATATATATGTCTCTTGATGAAGGTAGATAAGAAGTTATGAGGCAGTTAGGCATGAACAGTGTTGCTAAGTCTGCTATTATCAGTTCAGCAATATCTTTATTTTTTTCTATGGAGAAATGAGCTGGCATATTAGAGACAGAGACTGAAGTGTGAAGCATCAAATACAGTACTGCTGGTTGGGAGTGGGAGTGTTTGTAGGGTCGTTAACAGAGCTGGTGTGCTGGCAACGGACCATCTCTGCTTATGCTGAGGAAGCAGTGCTAGCGAGCTGCTCCTTAGTCTAGCTGGCTTTACTGTCATTCCATTACTGTTGTCCTGAGAATCTTGTTGGCAGTTCAAGCTATTTTTCCACACTGTAATAGCCTTATTTAATTTTAAATTGTTATTTTTTTTCCTCCCGCCATTTCTTCAGCTGTGCTTATGTGGCTGATGATGTTGGGAATAAGGACCTCATCAGAGTTTTTCTCATTGTGTGATGTTAAGACAATATATATTGTGATTCCAAACAAATTTTCTATTTGACAAAGCCCTTTACTGGCTTTAGATGATTTTTTTTTTCCTGTATCATATTGTTCTCTTATAAATATATATTTAGGAAATTGTGCACACTTCCAAATACAAAGGGGTAGACTTTCACTGCCTTGGGAAAGAAATCACTTTTAATAAGAGTTGTATGATAAATAAATGCAAGTTAATGAAAATTGGAGTGTAAATATTTTTTACGTATTTCAGGTTTCATATTTGAAAGTGTGCTTTTACCGTTTCACCTGTTAAATATGAAGTAGAAGATTAAACTGGTTCAAAGTGTTAATGAAGGATCTGCATGCTTGCTCTGTCTGTTAATCAGGAAAAGCAAGCCTCTCCCAATTTATCTTGAGAACACTAGCAGCCTTACAGTGACAAATTTTTCTTAAGGAAAAAACTTATGCTGTGGCTGAATTACTGTTGCTGCTAGAATCTGAAAAAGGCTTAGCAAAAAAATACCTATAACCTTCAGTCGAGTGGATTTGGCCGCTATTGGGCATTCGGGTCAAGTGTGAATATGTGTAAAAGTGCTTTTCATATTTGTCTGTGCATTATTATGAAAAACATCAAAACTGCTGTAGTTTCCCATTTCTACTGTATTTCACTTGCAACCTATTTTTAATAAAGTTTGTATTGTATTTAACTTTGCATTAAATGTTTTTTTGTACTGTTTGTTATTTGATTCTGCATAACAGCATTATTGTAAACCAGAGGGACTCTCATTATTATGTTTTGCCTTATCTCTCCTTTTAAAATACATTGGCAAACAAAGTCAGTGTATTATAATGAATAGATGAAAACCTCAAATTAATTCTACATGGAGAAGCAACCTACAGAGAAGGCTAATTCTTTTTGATTGGAGAGGAGAATTTCTTGGCCTAATGTTCAATATCTGCAGCAGAGACTTGAAAGAATACGTGATTTTTACAGCTTAACCAGCAACTTAGGAAATAGTGAATTTTGGCAGGGTGAGTTGGGCTGTATTTGTATCCTCCTCGAGTGCAAAGTTGTATTTTCTAGCAGCAAAGAGGAACCTGGAATGCAGCTTCTTTTAGAAAAGTAAATAGTATGGCAACTGGAGTCTCCAGTGTGATTGCTGTGCTTAAAAAAATCACTTGAGCTCTTTTATTTTGAACACAAACGCAGGATAACTTTTGTCAAATCTCTGGAGGGGGGAAACCGGCTGATGTGGAGGTTTGGAGGGGTGGGCTCAAATTCAGTGTGTAGTTTTGAACAAAGGTTGAGCTAAATGGTGGTGCTCCTCTTTTACTGTTAGATTGATAAGGCTGGATGATTTGACTCTTGGTGGGAGACACCAGTTAAAGCTCTGCATGGGGAGGGTGCAGGAGGGAACCAGGCCAGCTGACTGCTGCTGTTGCTTGAACATCCTCTAGAGCTGGGTGTCACACCTGCATGTCTTTCCAGGTGAGTACCTTGATCTCTTGAATCGTGGGATCACACGCTGGAACTTTCAAAATCAATGATGAGAATATTCTATATTTCACTGTAAGAAATGCTCATGCAAAGGCAGGGAAGGAGCTAAAGGAACCACAGAATGCCAGAAGTGCTGTTCAGTGTATTTCAATGAAATGACTGCCAGGACCTCAAGGCATGGCTGAGGGGAGTCTTTCATCCATGTTTTGAGGATAGCTTTTGACTGTGAGAACAGCCTAAAGAAAAATAACTTTTGAATACAGAATGTGTAGTCTAGAAGAGAAAGGAAATGATCCATTCTCCTCCTGTATGTCAGTCCCTCAGACCAGTACAAAAGCATAAAGTTATTTGATGAGACTGTGGTGGTTACAGCTGTGAACTGCCATAGAAACATTTATTTCCAGACTACAGTAGTCCAGGGGTTGGGCTGGGGGGAAAGAACTATGCACTGTACAGCAGTGGTAATGCATTTTCAGTGAGAAAACAAGTTTTGAGCTATACATTGCAAAGTTCAGGTCGGGTTTGCCAAAGGAGCAAACTAGTGGGAGTTGAACAGTGATGTGTTTGCTTTGCATTAGGGATATGAGTTGTCATCCTTCACAGCACAGCTCTTGATATTTTAATTGATGATGACTTTTATTATAACTGTATGAAATTACATTTGCAAATGCAGCCAGGTCTGCTGCTCTCAGCAGCCCTGCTGATCTGGTGGTCTGTGACAGATCCCCACAGTAATGTACAGTGTCGCATTCTCCCTTTAACCCTTACCTACAGCATCTCCATCAGCCCATCACCTGTCCCCAGGCAGAGTTCCAAACTCTCTAGCCTATCATTGACATAAATAGCTATACCCCCTGCCCGTCTGCCCAGCCTGTCTTTCCTAAAGAGCCTATAACCTTCCATTCCAATATTCCAGTCACAGGAGCCACCCCACCATGTTTCTGTGATGCCAATATCATGTGCTTGTAGACATGCATGCATCTCTTAATTCCTCTTGTTTAGTCCCCATATTAAAGGCATTTGTACAGAGGCATCTCAGCTGAGCTCCACTGGAGCTGTTCTGCTTCTCTCTGAGCATTCATTACAGGTGCTGGCATCCAACTGGTAGAGTTGAGATGGATCAGTGCCACCCCCACAACAAATCTAGTTTAAAGCTGCCTTGACCAGTCTGGTAAGTCTTTGACCAAAAATGCATCAGAAGTGTTCCAAGACAATGCTTCCTCAGTGTTACCTTAAGCTTTATAATCCACCAGTGATGCTAAAATTAAAAGTGGATTGAGGCATTTTCATTACGTATCTGGCCCTCTGCTTCCCCAGAAGGATCTGTACCAAGGCAGGGCTCTGCATTTGCAGGGGGAAGATGGGATCAAGGTGGTAGAAGTAGGGGAACCCAAGATTCTTCAAAGTAGAGAATCAGTGTAGACAGGCACGCTTGGAACACAGCCTTGCAGCATTTCCAGCAGATAGCTGGATTTTGTATTCTTTTCTTGCCTAGATCTCACTGACAGACTTTTTCTGTTCCCCACACATCAAGCAACTTCCCCTTTGCTTTGGAAATAGAAGGAAAATGCTGTTATGGTGAGTGACAGATCATATTGTAATTATGTGTGTTTGTGTGTGTCGTGTTTTATTGGTTGTTTTGCTTTTTTATACGGAGATGACTGAGTTTTCAGTACTACCTAACCTTCGGCTGTGCACAGAGGTATGACTTGAGTAGTCTGGGGCTGCTCAGTTTTAGGTTACTAGTTCAAAGTCAGAATGATAGTGAATTAAGTCTTCTCTATTACAGCCTACAGAAACCAGATTCTTAATATCATTCATAGTGGGTAAAATCCACAGGCAGAGATCAACCATTACACTTCAGAAGTGATCTTCCTGAGATGAAGCTGAGTTCTGTTGGAACTGTTCTGACTTGATTGCTGCTGCTAGAGGATAAGCATTACATCTAAAAATCACAGCTCAGTGTCAAGAATTGTGAATCATACCCCTCAAGCTACTAAACTTATTCTTCCCAAAATAGCTGATGTTGATAAAAACCTGTCTGCCTTACTTAGTGCCAACATCTCCTAACATCCACAGTATCGCAGTACTTTGGAACTCCCTTTTTTGAAGCCTATATCCATTTGTCAGTTCTCATTTTTCCGATACAGAACTAGTTGCAAGGTTGAACTGTTGAGGAGCTTCCAGCCAGTTTGAGGTTTTTTGGTTTTAGACTGAGGCTACAGTTTGTGGGAGGAAGTTACAGTATCACCAAGACAGTTGATAGAGCTGCACAGGAATGTTTGGTTTGGTGTGTGATAGGTGGGCTTCATCTGGGTTCCTCTAAAGGACTGCTACCCCTTTTGTGTCAGACATGGAGAAGTCACCTGCTGCATGCCTTTGGATGTTCTACTGCCTGTGTGAGAGCGCATTCACCATGTTCAGTAGACAGTAACTTGAGACTGCTGTTACGCAGAACTGGATTCCTCCGTAATTATGATGTTGGCTTTGGTTTCAAAAAAAAAAAAAAAAACAAAACCCAAATGAAAAACGCAACCCCAAACTCTAGTGCAAAAATAGCATTATTTCCCACTTCCAAGAAGCTGACATGTTTGTATCTGGTATATGTTCACATTTCATAGCCAAATAGTATTGTGACTGCTTTTAAGATGTTAATCTTTCAGTGCAATACAGTAGAGCACTAAGTAGTATTACTAACATGTATAGCATTCACCTTAGTGTGAGACCCCCTGCCATAGCCTGAATGAATAGCTTACACCTAGGGCAGCCAATTAGGGCTCCTACAGCAGCTGGACCTGCAGGCTTTGTCCATCTCCTAAGATTAGCACTGGCTTTGTGCACAGGGTAACTAAATAGTTGCAGTTTAAGGGACCTCTGTGTATCACATAGCCCAAGGTCAGAGCTCTGTTTAATTGGGGTTTGATCATCTCTGAGGATGGAGGCATGGAGACTCAACCTCTCTGGGAAACCTGTGCTGGCCTTTGACTGCTCTCACAATAGGAAGCATTTAAAGTTCAGATGAAGTTTCACATCTCAGTTTGTACCTGCTGCCTCTTGTACTGTCATTGGGCTCTCTTGTTTTCACAGCCTTCCACCAGGTATTTACAGTCACCACATTCCCCCTCAGCTGCCTTTTCCCCAGCCCCAACAACAGATGTTCCTATCCTTTAATCTTCTTTGTGGCCTTTTCAGCCTTAGCCCATAGTACACATCACCAACTGCTCAGGGAAGAAATCCTGTACCCAGTATAGGAGCTCTAAGCTCCATACTCCTCCTCTGCTGCGGCCAGTGACCCTCAACACGAGGCTTGAACCCCCGAGAACCACTGTTCTGAGGAGAAATCTTTCAGTACCTCAGACGTTGGGAGCGCCAGGCTTCCCTTTTGTCCCTTCCCTACCCTAAACCTTAACCCCACTCAGAGGCCGCGGCCGCTTATCCCAAGTGCCCCAGCCGAAGCAGGGACACTTCCATCCCCTCCGGAGCGCCGGAAGGCCGCAGCCGGCACCCGCTGCTGGGCGGGCAAGGAGGCGGGCCCTGTCACCATGGCGGCCACGCCAGCTGCGTCCCGCATTGGCCTGTTTAAATCCCCCCGGGGCCTCGCTCGGCCCGGCCGTGCCGCGGCGCCGGAGCGGGCAGGACGATGCGGCCGCGGAGCGGGCTGGAGCCGGGCTCCGTGTGGGCGCAGCGCCTCCGGCAGCTGGAGCAGCGGTTGCGAGTGAGCCCCGCGGCGCGGTGGCGGGAGGGGAGGCGATGGGCCGGGCTCTGGAGCGGCAGGGCGGGGCACCGGGCGGCGCCTGGGGCTGCTGCGGGAGGTGGCGTGGGCCCTGCGGCCGCTCGTGTTAAGAACGCGTATTCTAGGGTTAGCGTTGGGACGAGGCTCCTCAGTACTGCAGCCTACGGGGGTGTGGTGACTGCGTCACCTCGGGCTGGGCTGGAAACAGGGCTTCAGAACTGTGAGGGGAGCGGGCATGCCGCCGTGAGGCCGCCCCTGCACCGAGGAGCAGTCTTGCTGCCACACTGCTGGAGATCTCCGACAGTGCAGCCTTGGAAATGGCCATCTCTGTGGTCGTTTATAAACCAAGTAGAATGTTCCGAGCTGGACGGGGTGTTGGGACATCGGGTTTAAGTCACGCTTTGCCTAGAAAGGTTCTACCAGAGGATCCGCGGGGCCCTTCCAACCTCCTTTTCTATGACTAGGATTTCTCTAAAGGCCATACATCTGAGAAGCATCAGGAGATGGTTTTATAAAGCAAAAGCAGTTAAAACCTTGTACGTATGCATTTCTGTGCAAGCAGGCAAAATAGTACAGGAAATGAAGAGGTGTTAAATATTACTGTGCTGAGGAGATTGGGGGTAGATAGTCCTGCCATTTCAGAAGGCTGAGAAACGGAGCAATATAATAATAAAAACTATCGTAATAGCATCCACTAAACTCACGGTTACTTCATTTTTACTTTCTGGTGTTGGGTGGGTTTTCCTCCTTAGGCCAAAGAAGAAAGAATAGTTGTCCTGGAAACTGAAAATGCTGCTCTCCATCTAAAACTTGCAGAGGTAATTATTGTTTGTTATAAAAATAAGAAATACACTGAAATCTGCCTCCTGTTTTCAAGGTTTGAACTCTTCACCTGTTGGGGAAATCTATGAAGGGATCAAGGCTCAGCATTTCTCTGTTTCTATTCGTTTACATATGAATCATAAATGGTAGCAGTAACAATAGACTCCTTAACTAGAAGTTGGCATACATTTAAATAATTGCTGTCGGTTTAAATCTATAAGTGAACTGAGGGAATGGCTCTGCTAGCGTTAAATACGGAATACTGCTTTCTGCTTGCAGGGAAATGTATGACATTCCAAGGTAGATTTTGAAGGAATATTTTTTAGACATAATTAGGATCATGTTTTAAAAAGGACTGTTCTTAAGAGTGCAGAAAGGACATTTTGTTAACAGTAGACTTGCCAGAGATGCCCTTTTGCATGTCTTCATAGCACTGGTGTTACACTTGTGTAAAAAATGCAAGGTACTGTTGCAGAACTCGGTCACAGAGCGCACAGCAACAACTGGATGCCCTCATTTCCTTATCTCATTCTACAGAAACATATGCTGTTCCTAGACCATTACTGAAACAAGGAACAGCCTGTGATAATCTTTGGTGTCTTCAAAGGTAGGATTTCCGAGATCTAGAGAACTTTGAGTATTGATCTTCGCTGCTGGAGTAGAGCCAGCTGTGAGTATTAGTTGTGATACGGACTGTTGGCCAAGAGTTTCTAATCTGGGCTGAAACATTAGATGGTCGGGTGACCTCAGGAAAGCCATTTGCCTTCCGTTTGGGTTTGTTAACACCTGCGGATAAAAGTGGATTTAACATTTTTCAAAGCCCGACTGGAAGCAGATGGTACATCTGAAATGAGTTTTGCTAGGTATACAGAAGAATACTGGCATTTATTCTGAGAAAATATTGCTATTATTTTTGTTCTGGTTTATAATATTTACCAAAGACCTTAAATATGTCAGCTGATTTTTATTTTTTTATTTTATTTTCACAAGCACAAGAAATAAATTTTTCTCATCAGTAAGGTGCATTAGATGTAGGAAGAAGTTATATGAATATTAGATAATGAAGCCTTGTTTTCCGGGGTTTCATTTTCCAGCAGTGTTTCAGTTTATTGAAAAATGTGCTGAAAGATACGAGCACGTACAGACACATGAGGAGCGTGGCAGTGTTACCACCATCACTCAGAAACAATGTCAAATGATCCATGGAAATACCCTGCAGTTAACCTTGTGCTGATGTTTCTAATCAGGTGGTTATTAAATAGATTTTCACTTCTTCTTGGTTAATTTGCCCCAGCAATGTGAAAGCATGAGCTAAACTGACATCTGTGAAATAGTTCTACCTCAATTGAAGAGTCTCTATTAAAAAGAACACTAATTTTAAATGGATGAATTTAAGGTTGTGCGATGTTGCACAGTATCTCCCGGTATTTCATCAGTTCTGTTGGCAGAAAAAAGCACTTGCCCTCAGCTATCAATCACTGACCCTTCAGATCTGCTGGTGAAGCTGCCTGAACGATTGAGCTGTAACAAGTTCATTCACAGTGACCAGGGTTAACAGAGGTCTTATTCTTAACTTGTAAAAGCTAATTGGATTCATTTTGGCTGAAGGGAGTTAGGGAGCTGTGAAGACAAACTTCTGATGATAGCTATAAATTAGGATTTGCAGTGTAAATGTTTGCCTATGGGTTGTATCAGGCTAATAAAAATGTTACCTCTTGCTGTAGACCTTCCCTTCCTTGTATCCTTAAGACAATCACAGATTCAATCACTGCCACTGTTTTCTGCAGCCCAGTATATTTTAATCTTGACAGCACACTTTAAGGGTTGTTACTAAACATAAGAAGTCTGATTCTTTCTCTGTATATTTGCTTTTGCCTATTTGAAAATGTGTTTGTCTACCTGCATGCCCCCTACTTTTGTTAGCAGTCCTTGAGGTCCTGATCCTGCAGCTTTCGTGATCTTTCCAGTCCTGATCCTGCAGCCTTCCATACATAAAGCCAAGTCTGCCAGAAAGGATCCAATTGCAGAACTGATATTTTACTTTGGAGAATGCTATTAAGTAGTTCTGTTTCACTTCTGTTTATAATAAAGCTGACTATAAAAAGTTTTATAGCAGGGTTTTTTTTGCCTCTTATGCACGAGCACAGATTTGCAAGTTCTGGCCTTGGAACAAGTCTGATGAATGTTAAAACTATTTTAATGGAGAAAACCTCAAAACCAAGGCAGCATTTGCAATAAAGATAAACTTTATAGTGGAAGTGATGAGAGGTTAACTGCAATGACAGTAGGATAGCCCATCACACTTTTGTTGTTCATGTTGAGCAAAATGTGGGGTCAGGGGGACCCTGTGCAGATGGTGGAAAATGTATTAGATGTTAAAAGTAGGTTTTAACTAGCTTAAGCTTATTTAACAGTAAGGCTTGAGTACTGCAATTGCTTATATATATATATTAACTTTTCACATGTGATTAGATCTACTCATTCTAGCGTGCTGCTTGTATGCATTTTTGTCAAGTATATTTGTAAATACTGTTTCTGAGTAACTGGACTCCTGAAAATCCTCAAAGGAAAAGAACATGTGAACACTCTATAGAATCACTCTCAATGACTGGGAGTTTAAAGCCTGTAAGAAAACAAAAAAAAAAAAAAAAAAAAGGGGGAGTTGTTTTGTTGGTTTGTGGGGGGTTTTTTGTTTGGATTTTTTTGTGGTTTTTCTGTGTGTGTGTTTTTGTTTTTTTTAATAATCTTTCTCTGCTATTTCATTGCCACAAAACAATTCTTTATATTAGTGCTAAGGTGTGTAGTTGTGCAGAACCTCCAGCTGCACTTTGAAATAGAAAATGCATGCTTTGTGAATGTGAAAAAAGCCACATGAAAAGGTTGGTTTAGATAAGTGAAGTACTTTTCTTGGGAAAGAATCTATCTCTATTTTAACAGCTCCACAATGTTGTATTGTTGTTTTTGCAGGTATCACCTGCAAATTAAATGTTTACTTTTTACCTACCATTATCTAATGTAAGTAGATTTAACACTTTTATGTTGTACTCTCCTATGCTTTGTTAATTTAAATAACAGGGAAATGCAGGCATAGAAGTTATGGTCTGAATAAAGTAGGAAATAAGTCTGTGCTACAGACAAGGGCATTCCAAAAATAAAGAGGCTATTAGTACTAGTTAAAGGATAGATGTTAACGGGTGGCAGGGGAAAGTAGGTGAAGAAGTTGCAACTCATTTTAAGCACATGAACTGTCAGTAAATGATGAAAATACAGTTTGTCATATAATATAGATTTTGTCATATTACAGCAGTTTGTCATATCATACAGATTCTGTTATATTACAGAATTTCACAAGTACTCTACAGAGATCTTTTTTGTGTTCATGACCTTCAGTATTTAAAGTTGCACTGTTTCTATGTTTTATTTCAACATCTCAAAAAAAAAATTGGCCATAAGAATTGCTCTTGCGTAAAAGTAATTTTAGATTATTAGAAAACATTTTTCTCCACATCCTTTAAAAGTTGCTTTGGTTGCTTTGATCACTGAAGACACAGCTTAGTGCTTTATTGGTACCATTTTGTAGCACTGCAACTCTACAGAACGTAACGGAATTTGTGTTAGCAGAAAGCTAGAGCAATGAACACTAAGTTGGGGGCTGTGTATTACCACCTTCTTCAGGACTTTAGCAGCTAAAACGTGTTCATGTGTGTTCTTGTTCTCTTTCATGTCCTTTCAGAGACCTTCCTGTGCTGTAGTTACCAGAACACATTTAAACCAGCTGTGTAACCAGCCCTTTCCCCTAAGTGAAGGCAGAGTTTTAACCATTCAGATCCACCTCACGCATAAGTAAGAGGTCTTAGGTACTGCAAACGCATATTAGTAATCTGCTGCTGAGGTTTGCCACCCTAAGGAAGTAGAATGTTGTGATGTTAGCCAGTTGCCTCAAGGTGATCCTTCACATGACTCAGCAAAAGGTAAAAGCAAAGAAATCATATATTTACAACATCATATGTGATCAGATAGTTGAATTAAAAATGTTTACAGGGACAAAGGGGACAGAATGCAACAGAAAACATGAGCACTTTAAAGTGATTATTAGCTGATTTGGGTGTTTTTTCATTTAAACAGTATCAAGGGTTGGCTGGAAGAAGCACTAATGAAGTATTGCAGCTCTACTCTGCTCATAGCCAGCAGCAGAAATTGCAGCAGAGTTCTGTTGTAATCCAGATGTATGGAGCAATAAAGGTAAAGACATTTAGTAATTATGTAGGCCTGATCTATGTCCTGAATGTTTACGTGCTTATCAAATATAGTAAAATGCAGGAAACAGTCAGATATGAATGTGATCTATGGTTTATTGTCTTCACAGCGGTGCTTGCAGTAAGGTGTGGTCCTGCCTGAGTTAGCTTAAAATTTGTAGTGGTTTTGCTGCAATAGGTTGTAAGATCACCTGAGAAGCTGGTAGAAGTGGCTGCTTCTGAGTTCCAGGATCTTTGTGCTATCAATATCTGAGCTAGATATTTGTGTAATCAAAACCTTGCAATTCCTGATTTTACTATCATATGGACATCCCCTAAAAAACAGTAATCATGATATACTTTAACCACATCCTTTGTAAATGCATTGGAGAGCTCCATTGATTTCACTGGGAGTTTTGCTCTGGCAGACCTCACCAGAGGGAATAGTTTGCTCTATGCTCACTCAGCTTGCCTCAATTTTGCATGAAAGAGACTGGAACTGTTCTGCCAGTGCCATATTATTTTCCTTTTTTTGAAGTACTTATTCGTTAAATTACCTCGTAGAATAGTGAATTCGTTTTAGAGACTGACAAATGACAGCTTTTCTCAAGGCAGCACTGAATGCCTGTGTAAAATGACTTAAAGTACCTAGGGAAAGAAAGCTGATTCTTAACAGGCAGAAGGATGTTGTGTAATTGTAGCATAGTTGGACTAGATGATTGTTGTAGTTCCCTTCCAACTGAACTGTTCTGTTCTAATTACAGTGATTCTGTTCAGTAAATTTGGTGGTGGTGTTTCACATTTTAGGTTAGCTACAGCAGCAGAACTGCTTGTGATGAAATAACAGTGGACTGAGATGATTTGCTATCAACTATCAATAACTGTTAGGTGAGAAAGCAAAGCTCTCCAAATAAAAGTTTAGATTAATGGTAATCCCATGCCCGTAGTAAAAAACAAAACAAAAAGCTAAAGCTTCTTCCCAGTTCTATTTTGTGGCATTTGAGAGTGAGAAATGCAGTGATTTTTCTCCTTTTAGTTTAGATTATGTTCAATTATTGAAACTAGTCTATTAACACAAGGTCTGTACCCCCACTGGAAAAATAAAATGTCACAGAATACGGCTATTCTCACAGAAAGGCCTCAAACTGGCTTATTTAAGAAATGACTTAGAGTGAAGCTTAGCAAATACCTCCCAATCAAAGTGTGGAAATTGAATGCTGTAATGGATATAAGTATCACAGTTTTTCATTGGTAATTCTGGATATGTCATACAAGTGGACAGAACACACGCACGCTCACACACACTTATTTGATGAAATAAGAAAGTCTTTGTTATAACTGAAGCTGTGTTATGGTTGAAGCATGTACCACAACATGGTAAGGATTCATAGAGCCTTGCTGAAGTTTTTAGGAAATGCCATTGCTAAATGTCTTGGAGGATCCTTCTCTAAACATGCTTAAAGATACACTGAAGACTTTCCTTCACCACCTAGCGGGTTGTTCCTGGTGCTGAGATCTCACCATAATTATCTGTGGTGGTGCTGTCGATTCTTCTTTAACTGCTGCTGTTGTGCCTTAATAACAAATTTTTTGTTCTTGCTGAGAAGAGGCTTAAGCGCGACCTGAAGAGCCTCCATTCATTCACTCTTGAACTTTCGAAAGACTTTCAGCGTCAGAGCAAGACTTATCTTTACCAAGTGTTGACAGCAGTGCAAGGGATACAGCTGCAAAATGAAGCAGTGCAAAGTAAGCCTCATTGCACTTATATTTCAAACATGTAACACCAACAATGTCATTGTTAAATGTTACTAACGTTAAAAGGTCGAGTTTGATTTTTGAGAAATGAGTCACTGAAATTGTAGCACGTATTTTTTTGTTTGACATTAGATCAGCAAGGAGTTCTGAAGCATTAGAGTACAAATAAATCTGCAGAGGTTATGACTGATAATTTGGATTTAGCTTTTGTGTTGATTGCAGCTTCTACTAGACTGCTGCTGAGCTGGGTCAGCTGTAACATTTTAAATCTGAAATTCTCAGGCTTGTTATCTTGACTATTTTAGAATAGCTAAAGAAAGAATGTGTTGCTTTAGTTGAAATTTGTCTGCTTTTGATTGTACCAGAAAAGGACTCCGGTGATTTCAGAGATTTCTGAAAATACTGTCTGAAATTAGAATGGACTGGATTCTTAATATTTCAGTGTATCATAGAGAAATTTTTTCTTGCAAATCAAAATCCGCTCACTGGATTTTCCATTATGCTGATGTAACTGTTTGTGCGACCACACACAGATCAGGGAGCTAATCCAGGACAGAGGTTCACCTGGCTCTGGAAGCAGTTGTGTGAGCACAACAGGAGTTTTGGTGCAGCACTGAATGGGAGGGGATGAAAAGCTCCCTCCAGGACTGTCAGTTAAAGAAACATAACAATTCTGAACATGTTTGCAAGCCATCACTCTTCCACAGCTGTTAGTCTAATTATTGATGAAGAGTCTAACTGTGCTCAGTGATGCTTAAACAAAAAAATCATCATTCCCAGCTCCCAGAAAGTTTCTATATAGGTCAATGAGATGGGCAAAGTGTGGGGGAAAGACATGTCTATAATGGCTGCAGGCATGTAGTTGCTACTTCTCTTGAATAATGAAGAGCAGGTTATTAGTATTAAAAACAGATGAACCCAGTGGCTACCTCTAGGTTATGGACCAAAATACAACTTCTGAATAGCTTGCAGCTGATGCCAAGCAGAAAACCAGGAAAATGTTAAATAAGTCTTTATAATTATATAACTCCACTTTCAGAAAAATTAAATGTTCAGAAATAATTGGTGCATTAGAAAATTGTTTTGTGGAGCTCCTGTTAAATTTTTCTGTGCTTCATGTAAAGCTTTACAGAAGATGGACATTAAAACAAATGGTTCACTCTTACAAATATCACTATGCCACTCTTACAAATATCAATATGCCATCTGCTAAGTGCAGCAACTTGACTCATTCTCTGCAGATTGCTGTCCTTCACCTCTCTGCTTAAAAGCCCTGGTGTCAAATTAGGAAACCCCAAGGCTAATTTCTGTTTTCATAGTCATCTTCACCATAGGAGGGCTAGTTAGAAAAAAATATTGAGTAATTAGGGCTTAAGTTAGCTAAAACTGGATGTACAATGTCCAGTGGGCTTGTGTGTGTACACAAATTTATAAATGAAGATGCATATTATGGAGATTAATTAATCAATGGATTCCAACCTCCTATTTTGAAAAATACTGTATGATTAGGGGTCAGTGACTATACAAATCACTTCGACAGTTTATTGTAACATATTCACATGTGATTCTCCAAACAAAGACATACTAGTGTTATCCCACATTTTTCTTGCGAATTTTCTCAGTGAAACTCCTAGATTTTGTTTCTGCAGCTATTGACAGCATTTATATTACAAAAATAAGATCTGTGAAATCTCAAATGTAGACAAATGTCCCTTGAATTTATCAGATATTCAGTTACACCGGAGACCATAAATCATAGCTGTGACGTACTGAGATTTTAAGTCTGTTCCTTTGAAAGGTGCATACTGAGAGTGGTGGCCATCCTGCTAACTCAGCTTTCAGACTATGGTTTTGACTGATACTCTGCATCTTCAAACTGCTCACTAATTAATTGCTGGAGGAATTGATATCCTGCTGGGGTTCCTAAAAGTTTGCTTTTTATGGAAGTTTACAGTCACATTGTGTGCCTTCTGGGCTAAGTGTTCATTTTAGGCCTGCTCAGTGTTCATGTAATTGTAATGAAATATAACCATTTGCGAAGTTAGAAGGATTTTGTAATGACCATATTGCTCTCCCTGGTTTTGTGAAGCAGACTCCCTGGGGTTCAAAAGATCAATCTTTTTAATGAAATCCTACCCATGAAGTGAGTGCACCTATCTCAAAGGGGATCCTTATAGCTATTTTACAGGATTAGTAGCACTGTAAATGAGGATAAATGCTAGGTTAACTTCTTGTAAAGTTAGCTGGCATGAATCTAATAATCTGCAAATATGTCATGAGCCTTGCAAGTGACAGCCCCATTTAGAAGCAGGTTGCTTCAAGTTTAGGTTTCAGGCTTCACTGACACATAACATTAACTAAATCAACACATTTGAACTGCCTTTAAATATTTTGTATTTTTGATTGTTTTTCAAGATTTCACATGTCTACCTGTGGTAATTATCTGTAATTTTACACAGCAAGAAGTATGATGGGATTTTTCAGGTGTCTAGTAAATCAGGAGCTAACCCTCCTAATTAAAATTTGGTAGCAGTTTAAAAGGTTCATGCTCCTATTTCATGAGGTGCTACTGGAAAGTTCATTTCGTGAAGTAAGGGAGTTCAGTTCTTTGAAACTGCTTTCTTCTAGTGTTTCAGATAAAAGCTTTTGATCTTGAGCAGTCTCTACAAGAGCTGACAGAGAGATATGAGAAAGAAAAGCAAAAGAGGAGAGCTCTACATAACAGCTTAGTTGTAAGTATATTTAATGACAGATCATTCTCTTATTTTGTTGTGCTCACCATTTCCTCACCAATAAAACTAATGAATATACTTCAAATGAATATATTGCCTGCCCCAGTTGTCTTATATATGATACATTTCTTTGCTGAGGCCCATTTGTCTTAACAATAAATCCCACCCCCATTCTTTTTACACAAGCATCTCCAAATGCACTCATGCAACATTTTGCCTTAAGGAGTATCATCCATTTT
Source organism: Lathamus discolor (assembly GCF_037157495.1). Taxonomy (NCBI): domain Eukaryota; kingdom Metazoa; phylum Chordata; class Aves; order Psittaciformes; family Psittacidae; genus Lathamus; species Lathamus discolor. The sequence goes on along the minus strand of NC_088888.1, from coordinate 36,116,057 downwards.
GAATAGTGGACAAAACTTGAGTTTCTTTATCCTCCTCTCTAAATTTTCAGCTTCTGAAATCGTTTCAGAATTCATAAAATGATCAACTTGAAATTACAAAATCATCGTGTGTTATTTTTCCAGGTATGCCTCTCTGTATCCTGCTCTGCCATAGCTGTATCCTGCTCTGCCATAGCTGTATCCTGCTCTGCCGTTAGTGAGGGTTCATTTGGAATTAATATTTTTCTTTTTGCCCTTTAGCTTTACTCTTCCTCCCTACCCCACAAATGTCTAGTTTTTGGTTGCCTGATTCAGGACCTGATTTTTAGAAACACAAGCCACCCACAAACAAAATTCTTTTAAGTTCTTCTTTCTGGGAAAATGAATCTCTGTTAAAAAGTACTTACTTTCCAGATTCTGCCTTGTGCTGCAGTTTACAGAAGGGCTGTTCTGCTAAGGCAGCAGGGAGTTAATGCCAGTGATCACTAGCCATTACAGGCAAGCTGTTTTCACTGACATAAAATGAGAAGAACTGATCACCAACAAAAAGGAAGAAAAAACACCAGGTCAGATAAACTGAAGTCTGAAATAGCCTGCGGAGAAAAATTAGTTACTGGCTTTTTAGTCATGTAAGAACACACAGTGGAGAGGAAAAGGTACAAAATGTTTTATATTCTACATCTTCCTCAGGGCTGATGGAAGAGAAATGGAGTGTGTAATCTTGTATGTTGAGTTAATAGAAGAAGCTCAAGTAAAAAGGAGACTGAAGAAATGGCTCATATTGAAAGCTCTTTTCTTATTTGTTTGTTGTTTGGGGGGTTTTTTGCCACATAGACTGGAGAGGGCTGTACCATTCCAGAGCTCTGAAGAGCCTATAACTCCTCAAGTGTTTTGTCCTAACTTCTCAAGGCAAATGATATTCATGCTATTTTTCTCTCCACAGAGACTAAAGCTGTGATGTTGTAAACACCTGCTTTCCTTAACATGTTCCTGTCTGTTCACAAATGCCAGGGTATTTACTCTCACCAGTAGTTTGTGTTAAATACGTCTTAATATTCTAACCCTAGGAACTGAGAGGAAATATCAGAGTCCACTGCAGGATCCGACCTTTGCTACCTTTTGATACTGCTGCTGGTCATTTGGTATCACAAGATAGGTAATTTATTTTGGCTGTGTTAGATCTTAGCTGACTTGTAATTAATATACAGAGAAAATAATAATTATATGTATGTGAGAACAACTGTCTTATTGATTTTTCTGGTTTTATGCATGTAGGGAGATGATGATAGTATCATAAAAACTAACTGCATTTTCCTTTCCTTTCTCCTGCTAAATTGGCTTTAGCCAATCTCATCCCCTTGTCTAAAAGTATGTCCATCTGCACAGAAAGCCATAGCCATTCTGCCAAGTCAGGATTACCTCTGGCTTCGCAGAAGTAGCACAGCTGCAATCAGTTTAGAGTATATTCACAATCCTATACAAATTCTGGGATACGATAATGGAATAATTGTCAGAAGACATGGGTAAAGAAACACACTCAGGATTACAGTTGTTTTGTTATGCTGTAGAACAGATTTTCTGTCTGTACAAACACTGGTAATTCTATTTCAGTGTAATTTGGCTCTGCATCCCTAATTCATAATACACTTACTGTTTCTGAAGTGTCAAAACAAAACATTCCAAGATCCAAAAGGAGAAGAAGGATTAGATGCAAATATGTGCTATAACAAGCTGAATTCTCCATAGATGACCAACATGAAAGAGGGAAGGGGCTGAAACATAGAGAAAGAAAAAAGGGCAAATCTAGGTGGGTGGCTAGAAACCAGTAACACTATCATTTGCTCTATGAGTAAATAACTGATTTGGGTTTTTATTTTACTTTTGCTGTCTGGTAATTCTGAAAGAGTACATTCAGTGTATTAAAGTTTATTAACTTTTGGAAAATCTTAACAAAAATATAGAATTGTTTTAATTAAAACAACATCAAAAAGAGTAGACAGAAATTTCAAGGAGCCTGAAGGGGAAACTTGCATTGACCTGTGCTTGCTATAGCTGGGAAGGAATCCACTCACTGTTTTTATTGCTCTATGGAACAGTGCAGTTAGATGCTGAATGCAGTGTCAAACAGGATGGACTAGGCCAAACAAACAGTCATTAAGACTAACTCTTCTTAATATATCAAAAAGTAATTTAACTAAAACGTAGTTGTAAAACTAAGGACTGATTCTCAAAACACTTGCACACATGAATGCATTTATACACCTCAGCAATCCCAGTCAGTTCTGTGCTAGTAATAGATGCAAGAACAGGGACAAATACCTAAAAAGAGGGTGTTTTCATTTTCATGTTCTAAAGTGAAGCCACTTGTTACAAGCTCACATTACAATCTCAAAATAAAAGCATGGCTTGCATGTGATTTAGTCTTAATTGGGTTTGTTCTACATTTCTTTTTTTTTTTAAGCAGATTATTTTGCTTGGTTGCACTTTAATTTGGTTTTTTATTCACAATGGACTGTGGTGTTAGTATGTACTTCAGGACGGTGTGTAGCTCACAGACATTTTGAGCATTGACTTTCCTTACCTAAATGTAATGCTTAACTTGAAAGGTGCTGGTCTTTTCCTTACTGGCTTTTTTTTCCTTTACAGGCAAAGAAACTTTTCAGAAGAAGTGGCATATGCGGCTGATGATGTGAGTATTTGTTGGTAAAATTTAAAAGCACATTCACAGACGCTAGGACAAAGAAACAAGAGGGACACATGAGCCATGGGTACTTTGTTGTCAAGCGTTGCCCAGCTTTCATTAACCATGGGTGCAATAGCAGGTGATTCATGCTATTTTCATCCTGACTCTTTGTAATAGTAATAGCTTGGTGCTTCTGGTGGTGCGGTCACCCATGAAGTGGAGGTTGTGTGTTTGCAGGAGTCAAACCACTGCAGACTTCCTGCAGTCAGTCCCTTGAAGCCACTTGTATTTGCTGTAATGATTTCTAAAATTAAGTCAGGCTTTTTTCATTTTATTATTGCAACACACCTCATGCATTAGGAGAGAAACACGGTATCTCATGAGTCACAATAGCCTACATGGTACTGCAGTCAAGCATATTAAAGTGTTCTGGCTTAGATCCATCAAAGGAAGGAGAATGAGCATTGAGGTTGCAAATCCAGATGACATTCCAGCATTAATGGAGGCCATTACCAAGATATAAAACTTAAAAAGGCACAGTAGCTTGAGCTAAGGTCAAAATATTAACTTAGGGTTTAATTTTCTTAGCTGCCAGTGTTCTTAGTTACTGCTCATTGTTACTTACATGGTGATTAGCCAAATTCTCCTCAATAGTATCATGATTAAAATATTACTGAAGTGACCTACAATGCTCTATGCATTTAAATCTCCCATATCTTTATGCTCTTGCATAAAGTAGATACTTATATGTGTATATATATATGCAATTAGGAAACTAATGGAGCACATGAAGTCTCAGCTAAGAAAGAGTAGATATGTCAGGAGATTTAAAATCAGGGATCTGTAATGATAGATGTATTCTGGATGTCATGACCCATTTATTGTACTATAAAATGCCATGACCATTTCTGACCTGTTAGATTTTACTCATAAAGATTAAATTAGATAATATTTAGGGTTTGGATCATTTAATATAGATGACTGATATATTACAGTATCTATATACTTACAGGCAAAGCAGTGTATGCTTGCTTATGCCAGTTTACGAATTCCAGTTTGTATGAAATCTGGTAACCTTCAATATGCTAACCTGTTCTCATGTTTAAAAATCCTTATGGAATACTGCAGGAAAATACATGTATGCATGGACTTGTCTTTAAAACAAAATTTGCAAGGTACTAAATTCCTGTATTTGGAAAACACCACAGTGACTTCAAATGTTTTGTTGGTTTGGATTGGCATTTATTTGGCTGAATTACTTTCTAGTTTTGATCAAACACCTTAAGTCTTTGTGTTAATTTCTTAATACAACTTTTTTGGTATTTAAAAAATAAATTGTTAGAAGTACCCAGGTTCTTGAGGGAGGATAAAAGTGCACTGACTTTACCAAAAGCAGTCAATTTAGGCTAATCTAACAAAAGGAGAGGAAAACAGTAGTTATGACCTGCTTATTTTGCTTTTAATACCTCACAGTGTTATGCTTTTGGCTAGGATAAATATGCAATTTTTAGATAAAATTATGAGGCTTGTCTTGTTATTGAGCTTTTAGTTGCAACAGAGTCAAAGCTCATATTTCTGGAAACAAGTTAACCATTTCTCAGACATGTATTTATGATTTAAAGGAAACTTTAGATCAAGGTGAAGGAAAACTGTGATAGAGGTGCTGAGTTTATTAATTTTGCTTTTTAGGTCATAGCTGTCTTTCTGGACTTTTCTCTGAAAATACTGTATACATGTAATATAACCAGGCAGTTATATGCCATGATCAGTTCAGGACTAACGTGTGTTAGAAAGCAGAGTGGAATTTGAGAACCAGTCACAACACAGTCCAGCATACATACAGGAAACTATGATTGGATCTTCTGGACAAGCTTCAGCTTGACATTGCTCCTTGATCAGATGGTAGCTCTAGTAATCTGCTGATCTGTTTCATCTGTGCTGCAACTTTGTCATGTTACAACTAGAATAGGGAAAACATCTGTCTCATAGTGAAAGACCACAACAGAAATGGCATTGTAAAGCATCTTTGCTTCTCTTCTGCCATGAGCTGTGTTATGTCTTCCTTCAAATTGACTATAGATGGGCAGAACTGATACTTGGACAGAAAGGTTGAGTATCTATTTGTGAGACTGAGACTACTTGAATTCTGTTTAGCCTTTGAGTGATTTTTCTTTTGTTTATTTAGAGATTCATATCATTCTTCAAAAGACATATGTGATCTTTACTATAATCTTGCTTATCTTGTCTAGAGAATCATTATTCTCATTCTAAGTCTAAAAAGAGAAGAGTATTTCAGTTCAGGCTTTGAGCTACTTTAAGATTTGTGAAATTTTCTTTTTACTTTCCTATGTATGCCCAGCTCCTCAGCATAACAGTTACAACTGTCTGAGCCTTTCTCCTATAGTTTATTGTGCTATAATGGTGGAGAGTAAGCACATAGTGCACATCAGGTTGAACTGCTCCACATGGATTAGGGAGCAAGCTTGGATGTCAGGACAGATTGTGGATATTTATGAAGTATACTTTTGTCATTTCAAGGATTCATATTGCCCTGAAAGAACTGAGACTAGGAGTATTCTGTGACTCTGGGGTGAAAAAAAGATTTTTCAGTATTCTTGTGAGACACCTGTCATAAGCACTATTGACAGGGAAACTTGATGAGATTTTGTAGGCCAGTAGCAGTAGTGGATATATGTTAGCCCATACTGATCTCCTGAGAAAGGAAGATCATTACAAATGCTCATATGAAACTTCAGCCTATTAACAGTTCTTCTGTTTCTCTGTTATGCAGATAGCTTTTTGTGTCCCATTTCTCACCTTATGGAAAACTGGTCCGCAAGTACATCGATCTATGAATCAGAAATGTGTTCCATAACAATATAATTCTTTTCCTTTTTTTTATAATTTTCTTTTTTTCTCCTTCCCCCAGTGCCTGTTGGTTACTGATCCTATTAAAATTTCGGTGTACAAAGTGTTGTACTTACGTCTGTACTGTGGCTAAATTTGCCAGTATTGGGATGGGTAACAGCTCATTCTGTAGCGTGAGTGTTGTCATCATTAGTTTGATAATGATACATTGGCCTTCTCCAAAAAGGAAGAAATACTTGTAAACTCAAACCAAGAAATTTGCTTTTTATTAGCCATTTGCATGCTGGACATACTGTTATGCAATTGTTATTTGCTCAGCTGTTTACAACTTCAGTCTGTAGCAATACTCATTTGAAGGCCATTAGTTTAGCACTCCAAGCTACTTGTCTGAAGCACAGTAGGAATTTCAGCACTGCCATCAAATGCAGTAATGTTACCCCAGGTTAGTAAACTACGAAACCTCCTTGGATTAGATGAAGTATTTTCTGTGCTTTTCTCTGCACTTAAGCAACATTTGCCAGAAGGAGCAGACGGGCACAGAAGTTGCTATGTAAGGCATGTCAGACTGCTGTGATTGTACTCTGGTAATAGTTTAAAAGAGTTGCTTACATATCTGTCAGACTTAGAAAACTACTAAGTAATCCATCTGGAAAGTGCATTCCACTATAAACTCACGTAATTCCAGCTATTGTGCTAGTGCAGATCTTTCTCACAGTGGTGGTCTAGCGTGTTACTCTATAAAGTGCGCATCTTCTGCTCAGTTCTAGGCACAAATGTAGATAAAATCAGTCTGAAAAGACACTGTGAAAACTGGCTCTAGAATAAAAAACATTTCTTTTTTGCCTTTTTTTTGTACCTGTGGTGGCAGTTAGGGAGGTCGGATTTACTTGCCTATGGCTTTCTAGGCACATAAGTTCAGGTAAGGGTTTGAATTTTCCTCATGAACTTAAGTGTGCATATTTTGTGTTGGTTGGCCTTTAATAATCCACTGCATGTCTTGCAGTCTTGCTAGTTTCACTGCAGTATACAGAGTGTAAAGATTCACATGTTGGTGACTGCTGGAGAAGGACCTTGGACTTCATGATCCTTTATTACTGCTGTCAGCTCGAATGTTAGAAATTATAAATATTTCTTTGTGTTTCTGTGTGAGCCTATGATATTAACTATGACTATTTTGGTTTTCTCTTAGGAAACTGTCCTTGTAAAGTGTAGCCGTCCTGGTCATGCATCAATAAACAAGACTTTTCAGTTCGAAAGGTGGGTAGTCATATGCAGCAATCTGGATCTCTGGGAGTTCTGTATAATCAGAGAATCACAGAATAGTTAGGGTTGGAAAGGACCTTAAGATCACTTGTCTGACCCTCCAACAGATATCACGATGGTTGAAGTCCCTCATGAAGACAAGGGCCTGCGAGCGTGAGGCTGCTCCTATCTTTCTGTAGAGCGCTTCATCCAGAATCCTCCTGGTTGGGCAATCTGTAGTAGACCCCCACAGTAATGTCCCCCATTGCTGTTCTCCCTTTGACCCTGACCCACAAGCTCTCTGTTGACTGACCACCTCTTCCCAGACAGAGTTCCATACTCTCCAGCCAATCACTGACATAAATAGCAACTTCCCCTCCCTGTCTGCCTGGCCTGTCTTTCCTGAAGAGCCTATAACCTTCCATTCCAACACTCCAGTCATAGGAGCCATCCCACCATGTTTCTGTGATGCCAATGATATTATGTCCCTGTAGACATGCACACATCTCTAATTCCTCTTGTTTATTCCCCATACTATGGGCATTTCTATAGAGGCACCTAAGCTGAGCTCCAAACAAAGCTGACTCATTGGCTAGAGTGGCTGAAACAGCTCTACAAGGCTCCAAGCATTTATTACAGGTGCTGGCAACTGACTGGGAGTGTTGGGATGGAATGATGCCCCCCTCCCCCAACACATCTATTTTAAAGCTGCCTTGACCAGCCTGGCAAGTATTCTACTAAAACAGCTCTTCCCCTTCAGACCAGCTCCACCAGCCTCCAGCAGACCTGGCCTCCCAAATCAAGTCCCATATTCTAAATAACCAAACCCCTGGCAATGGCACCACTGTTCTAACCATTCATTAACCTGCCAAATCCACCTGGCCTTTTCAAGGTCCTCCCCTTTGACCTGGAAGATTGATGGAAAAACTATCTGAGCCCCAGAGCCTCTAACCACCTCTCCCAGGGCTCTGTAGTCCTTCTTAATGATTACCAGGATACTGCTGTCACTATCACTGGCACCCACATGGACCACAAGAAGTGGGTAGTAGTCAGCAGGACTTACTAGACCAGGCAGCCTCTCAGCAACATCCCTGATCGAGCCCTTGGTAGGCAACACACCTCACTCGAGAAAATGCACTTCAAGATATATATGACACACTTAGTCTTCCCTCTCAGTGAAGACTACTGATATGTCTAAGTCTGAAACCTGTGTAGACTTATTTGACCCTCTTCCCTGTCTGATAGCTCTTATGATTCTTGCTACATGTTGTCAGATAGTAAAATGTTATCCCCATTTTAAAGGTAAGGAAGTGATGTTTGCCTTTCAGTACTTAAAGGGTGCTTGTAAGAAAAATGGGGACAAACTTTTTAGCAGCGCCTGTTGAAACAGGACAAGGGGTAATGGGTTTAAACTAAAATAGTTTAGATTAGGACTAGATGTAAGTAAGACAGTTTTTACAATGAGGGTGGTGAAACACTGGAACAGGTTAATGGGTAATGCCCCATCCCTGGAAACATGGATGGGGGTCTGGCTGGATGGGGCTCTGAGCAACCTGATCTAGTTGAAGATGTTCCTACTCATTGCAGGGGTTGTGGACTAGATGAACTTTAAAGGTCCCTTTCAACCCAGACTATTCTGATTCTATGAATTGAGGTGGATTGCATGACTTCAGCATTAGACTTACAGCATGACTGAGCAAGAAACTGGACTAAGGACTTGTAAGACTTGATGATGAGCCATGCTCCTTTTAAGTTAGAGTTAAAATAGCCTGAACATGGACAGCAGGGTAGAGTAGTAGCATGTAAATCAGTGCTCTCCAAGGGAAAGGCTGTGGTGTGACCACTTACCTTATTAGATGCTCAATAATCCAAATAAACAAGAGAGATTTTGAATGCACTGGCTGTGGTAAGGGTTTTCGTTGGTGTTTGTGCCTTATGGGACACCAGAGAGTCAGTCTGCAAGACAGCAAACTTCAGGGAATCAGGCTGAAAAATGCCTCAGAATGGAGCTGATCTGAACTTCTGAAAATAGGAATGAAGGATTAAATTAATACAAATGAGATTTCTGTAAATGAAGAAATGGAGAAATTTGCCCTATGCCTTTTTCTAGTGCAAACTTTGCATCTATATATCACAATGCCTCATACAGTAGGCTCTCTACCCTGAACCACGCCTCAAAACCCTCCGGAAACAGAACACATGAGGACAATTTCATGCTTCCTTGCTCAGAGACAAAGCTTGATTTAAAGTCAGATTTATCCAGCATGAATTATCTGTCCTGGTTTAAACTTAAGTTCTGAGCTAGCTCAGCCTGAACTGCTGTAGGTTTGTTAAATGTTGCCAGTCATTCACCCTTTCCTTGAAGAATCCTTCTAAGATGTTGCCTTTTTCTACTTATGAAGACTGGAGACTGCTGTTTTATAGGCAACCAAAACCTGAAAATTCCTGAGATAATACAAGTCTTGGGGAATCTTTACTGACCCCTTAGGTTATAGGACTCCTTTGATACCAGGCATACGAGATCTGTCAAGGTACATGGCCTCGTCGCATGTATGCTAAGCTACTCAAAGTAATTTCTTTCACTCTCAAGCTATACCTAATACAGCCATTCCAGTTGAAGGAAATGCAGAATAGTGCTGGGATTCAACTCCATAGAGCAACACCACTAATAGTATTGACACAGGACTCCAGAGATGCTGTGACTCTGGACATGTGGTGTAGATCCTGATAATCAGGAAAAGGGTTAAAAAAATGTAAATCCCCCAAAGAATGCAGTTCTTGGGGAATGTTTTTCTAGTGTCCTAGCACAGCTCTTTTCTATAAACAGAAGAGCATATGGTTCTTATGAACTCAAAAATGTTTATTTTTTTAGTAACGTTTATGGAACTAATAAATGTCAAAATATTTGATTTCAGCTCACGAAGAAAATTCCAGCTTTCAGCATGTTATGCTTTTATAGTTTTATTGGCAAATCAGTTAGCAAAATAAAAAAGATGCTCAAAATTTCAAGGCAAAATTAACATTAATCACTACACAGGCACAAATCTGTCATCATTCTGGTAAAAATACATGGGCTTATAGAAGGAGATTCTCTGGATTTGCTGCATCTTCCATGGTCTCAGATTAATTAAGTGGGTGTCCATGCCTCAGCTAGTGCTGTGATTACAGCTTAGCATAAACTAGTTGAAGACAATTTTAAACTACCTCATTTGGGTACCGGTAGCATATGAATCACAGCACCTAAGTAGTGGCAATAAAACTCCTTTAGGAAGTTGAGCAAATATTTGGAGTAGTTACTGTAACATGGAGCCCTGTGTCTTTCCTCTGTACAGCTGCTAGAAGCTGAACCTGGCATAGTTAGCTACTGCTGTAGTTCTTCACAGTGCAGACTACTGAGACTGGTTGATTCTACCCTCTGGTAAGAGTTGGTAGCAAGACAGTATGAATGTTCTCATCCCTAAAATAACTAAGTTGTAGGGGTTTTTAATGCAGTAGCTCTGAGATGTTTTGATAAGTTACAAAAAATATCATCATTTCAACACATACAGAGTTAGAGACTTAGTTGGTTAAGATAGAGGGCTCAGTGCTAATGAGTATTTTATGAATTGTAGATGATAAATGAAGCAGAGAAATTGTCTTTGGAAATGCTTTTGCTCTCTTATATGGACCTTGCAGATTTGATGTGCAAAGTTTACTGAAGCATATGTGTCTATTCATGCAGAACAAGGACAGGGGATTGCTATTCAGTGACTATGTCCTCCTAGTACAAACTGTGCCACATCTCTGCATATTTGTTGGTTTCTCAGTGTAGTATGACAGCACATCAGTGGAATGGCAAGACAAGCAGTATTTGTCCATCAAGCCAGACAAGTGCTTCTTCCCTGATTAAAAAGAGTACATTTTCATGCAACTTATAATTAGTCTGTGGAACACATTGCCACAGGATGTTACTCCAGGCCAAAAATTCAGCAAGATGTAAAAAGAAATTGAATGCTAATTCTAATAATATTTTCTTTGAAACAGTGATTCAACTCATATTACAGTTTTGAGGCCAGTTTACACATTTTAAGGATTAGGATGAGGCACAGAGATGAATTACTGTGTTTCCAGCCACCACAGTGTTTCTTGCTCCTTCCCCTGGCTATTGTCAAGAACAAAATGCTGAATTAAGTGGGTTGGCTCCAATTCTGTATCTGTTTATCAGTGATCCATCTGTAAAGTCTTTTTTAATGGAGAACAGGAATGCAAAACCTACATTTGTGCAAGCTGTAGACTGTACTGGCCAAACCATGGTCAAATATAGAGCTTGAGCAAATGCTAAAGAGCACAATATGTCTTCATTCAGTTACACTTGTAGTATAATACACAAGCTGTGGGATACACTGCTAAGTGTACTAGTATACTATATACACAGGGAAGTGACTACTATGCTTTGTAATGTTTGCTGCTGCCCAAAATTCCTGTTTCTAGTTACTCATTTTGCTATAAGCCATAAAGAACACATATCACTCATTGTAAAACAGAGCTAAACAAAACAAAAATCACAATAGAAAGTTATCAGAAAAGGAAGCTTTTTCTGAAGATAAACATTCATACCTCAAATACTTAAATGTGGCTAATGACATTCGTGCTTTATTTTCTGTTCATCTTGCATAAACAGTGCTTGCTGCAGCTGTAATCTTGGGGACGATATATTTTTGGTGTGCTAGAGAAGAAACAAAGGAGTTAGAAGTCCATGTTTTATGATCAGAATTATCCTCCCTTTGATGATTTCCTATTTTCAGGTCTTGATTTTATGTTGTACAAACTTGAAAGGATCAGAGGAAATATTTGTTTGAAGGGTCCTGTGTTAGTTTGGGTTTTTTCCTTGGATTTGAAAAACATACAGATGTTGTTCTGGCCCAAGGATTGTACTGTCCTTGTTTTCTAAAAGGTAGAAGAACATTCAATTTCATTGTCTTTCATTCTCTTTAAAAATTAGTTTGAATCCACATCACAATGTAGAAGAAAGTCTTGTCTCCAGTGAGAAGGGTTTATTTCAGAGGAGATAGTTCAGTTGGGATGGGGATGGATGTACCTTAGGCTGATGCTGTCCACAAAGACAGTGCATTCTTAAGCAAGATTCTCAGGAGCATTCTGATTTCCGCTGTGCCACTGACTGTTGTTAGACAAGTCATATCACAAGTCTGCAGCCTTTGTACCCCAAAGCCTTATCCACATCTAAAGGGAAGCACAGTGTGACCGCTCCCTTTCTTAGGGATGCAGAGGAGACACAGGAGGCAGGGATATTTCAGTTTGGTAGGTGGGGGAAAGTAACAGGGATCCGGTACAGCCTGAAAAAAGTCAAGTCCGTCTGCCAGAGAGGCAGGCAGAAGGATTAGGATAAGTGTACACCTGTAGGTCGTTCCCTCCAGCACACACAACAGCCGCTCCCCAAAAATGGGCAAGAACCTTGGAGTTCTAATTTTTAGTTCCCTGTCACAGAATCATAGAATCCCAGACTGGTCTGGGTTGGAAAGGACCTTAAAGATCATCCAATTCCAACCCCCTGCGACAGGCAGGGACACCTTCCACTAGACCAGGTTGCTCAAAGCCCCTATGTCCAACCTGGCCTTGAGCACTGCCGGGAATGGGGCAGCCACAGCTTCTCTGGGCAACCTGTGCCAGTGTTAAAACGTTAGCAGGTCACAAGTTTTATGTCACTTGCCTACATTTCCCCTAGTTTATGTTCTTGTGTTGTGACAACATAGTTATATTTTTTTCTTCAGTTAATCATTGCACTTTGCTCTTCAGAGTTTACAGTGCTTTGGAGTCTCAAGACGCAGTATTTGCGGATGTGGCCCCTTTGCTAACATCTCTCCTGGATGGGTAAGTTAAAAGGTGGAAGTAAGACAGCTAAAGCAGAATAATCTACTTAAATACATCAATTAAAAAAACCCACAACCCAACATTTAGTTAACAGTGGCCATCCTGTTAAGTTTTGTAGCTTTGCAGTTCCATTTTCCTGTCTTCTTTCTACTCAACACCAAGTAAATGTTGTTTCCGCATACAGAGAGTGAAAACACTGTTTACAAAATTTAACAGAGCAGACAAATTTGGAAATTCAAAAGTGTGTTTTGTTTTTTTTTCCTGGTCTCCTAACTGGTGAAGTGAAGCATCTGTTCTGTTGTTGTGTACAGCACAGGCTATATGAGGATGAACCAGGAATCAGTTCCTAGTTGAACTGATTGAACTGTCCTCAGTCATAGTTCTAATGTTTCTTCAGGCACTGGATTTAAAACAGAATTCTGGTTTGAATACAAAACTGATTAGTAAGAAGCACTAACAAATATATGTAATTATTTCTAGCCAGCGAAGTTCATAAGTGTGATTTTTCATTTATACTAGAGCCAACTTAAGCTACTCTTCCAAAACAGTCTTGATGTGCATATTGAATCTTTGAATTGTGCGTATCTGAACTGTGCATATTTGAATTGTGCAATTCATGTGCCTATTGGATCTATTGGATCTTTGAGTCTTGCACTGAGATTTATGCAAAACTTAACTTCTGCTCCTTTCTCATCCCTGCTCCAGTTCCACTCAGCTATAGATGGTGGTTGTAGAGTTGTCGTGGACCTTTCCGTCCCTGTAGAAGGAAAGACAGTCACTTTCTGCCCACAGTGGCATAACTGAACAGTAGCAATCCTTGTTCCTGGCAGCCTGCACACTGAGGTGTCCAAGTTTTCTTTTCTTAAAAGCAGCTTTGAAGAGGAAAATCAGGATATTGTGAATATTGGGAAAGCCCAGCCATCCCTTTACACATGCCACAGTGAGGCCCACAATGGCTACCTGGTCTAAAGATCCTATATGACATTATTATCATTTACCAAGGATGAGTAAGCACAGTTTCCAGAGCTGAGCAACCTAGGGATCTAGGTTGGAGGAGCCCGAAGAAATCCTTATAACCACTGTTTTCTCTCTCTGCTTTTTTTTTTGCAATAACCACAAGTTTTCTTTAGCTTAATATGTCATTTCTGTATCTTCAGACATACCTGATCTGTACTTGATCTGCCATACTTCCCACTTTCTAATTCCCACATTGGGAGAATCCTGCCCTAAAAGCTAGGGGTTTATGTTCAGTTAGGAAATGTTCTGCTACTGAAAACAAAAGACCTGTCTTGTTCTTCCAGAAGCGTCATTTAAACAGAAGCAGATTTTCAGGGAAGGCAAGGTTGTGCATACAAGCCCTGTTTCTCAGCAGCTTTGCCATTGTAAATGGGAAACAGACATACTTAGTCTGAACCTTGAACCTCTTTGCTGCTCCTGATTGTTTTAGTCTGGGCTCGAAAGTGGTCTGTAACAACTTTTAGCTTAAGTAGAAAGGTGTGTTCCACTCCTTTTCTTTATTTTTCTTTCCTAATGAATTGTTTCGCTTTTCAGTATAAATATACAGGAAGAAAGATTGTTTCATATGCAAAATGGACAAAGTACAGCAAGCTTCAAAGTTTACAGTTAGTTATACAGGGCCAGAAAGGGAGGAAGATAACATTTCTTTACAGCATTGAGGAGTCAAACTTTTAATTTATTCTAAAAAAGAATACAATTCTCTGCCTTTGATTTCCTTTAATAGTGTTCTCTCCTAGTGATAACTTTGCTATACTGAACACCCATACTCTTTTTAGGACAGAAATACTATGAAACTATTTTATATCATAGCAGCCTTCCAGTATCTGAAGGGGGCCTATGAGGATGCCAGAGAGAGACTCTTCCTCAGGGGCTGTAGTGATGGAACAAGGGGCAATGGATTCAAACTTAAACAGAGGAGATTTAGGTTAGATATAAAGAAGAAATTCTTTACTGTGAGGGTGGTGAGGCACTGGAATGGGTTGCCGAAGGCAGTTGTGAATGCTCCATCCCTGGCGGTGTTCAAGGCCAGGTTGGATGGGCTTTGGGCAACCTGGTCTAATGGAAGGTGTCCCTGCGCAGGGCCGGGGGTTGGAATTAGATGATCTTAAAGGTCCCTTAAGACCCAAAAGCATTCTATGATGCTATGATTCTATTGGTATTCTACCTTTACAATAAGAACTTTTCTGCTCAAGAATATAACTAAAGAAGCAGAGTGTAGGAGAACTATCAGGGCACATAGAGGAATCATAGTCTGAAATTTTCAGATTGCTGTATTTCTAACCCTTTCGTTGGAACTGGAACACCAAGTAAACTAGTTAAATATAAACTAGTCTGCTGTTTGTCATCTTGTTGAATCTCTCAACAATTCATTCTCTCCTGTGCCTACTTAGATATGATACCGCTTTGGATAGTTTTAGGTCATTTGGGCTTACTGTTTTGGCTTTATCGGAGAAGTTATCAGTGGTTGATACTTGATTTGCATCTCTGTCTTCAATGTTACAAGCACCTGTCTACTTAGCTTCTAATCTGATCATCTGTATCTTGTCAGAGCTATTTTGTCCATGATGCTTACTTTCTAACAACTTGCAATTAAGGAAAACTTGAATATCTGGACTGTATGAAAGTTTGAAGGACTTCTAAAAAGGCTTCCATTCTGGTTTTCTTAGGGAAAGCTACTACTTGCAAACTTCTGGCTCTCTTTTTGGTTCCAAAGTTCTCTTTAATTTTGAAGCAGGGCTAGAAATCTCAAAAAGCTATGGGCTGGCCAGGCAGTGTGTGTTAAGGTAGAATTGTGAAAATGGCTCATTTTAAGCCTAGTTGAAAACTACCAAACTTAGTGGGAGCTCTTCCACTAACATATATGGAAGCAGAGTTATGTCAGCAGTGAGTTCTTAGAGAAATCACTCATTTCAGGTTTACAGCTCTAATGTCTACCCCATTTCATTTTGCTGCGTGCTGTTTATTTTCAGTTAATCTCCTTTACTTCACCAAATCTATGACTAGACTTCTATTTATTTTATACTCTGCATCCTGTGAGAGGACCTTACTGTAGGTTCACTGGCTGCAACTTTGATTTCGCATCCCCAGAAGGGGTACCCAGATATTTGCTGTGTTGCTTATCAGCCCACATTTCTTTCTAGCAAGAGAAAGCTTGCTAAATACTTCTCCAAAAAGAACTGCTTCTAGGCATGTTCAATATGCAAAAAATCACTGCAAATATTTTTCTCTGCAGTGGCCATTTAAGTATTTCATGACTTGAAACCATAAATTTGAAATAATTATATGAGGGGTGTTCATTGAAATATGCTGGCATGTGCTTGAAACAACATTTTTGATATGAGGAAAAGCATCGGATAACCAAAAGCAGCTGTTCAGGTCTGCCCACAGAGGAGGTAGCTTAAGCAGTGAAATTTTACTCCCTGGCAGAACAGGAGCAAGCCCATTCTTGAAACCTCCAGCAGAACAGAAATTTCAGCATACTGCAAAGCACTCCTTGAGATTCTGCTCACGGTGTGCCTCTGAGCAAACAAGATAGTCCAGGGAAGGAGCAGTCCTGTCAGCATAACTGCGTGTCTTCCAGGAGTGTTTACTGGCACAGTTCTGTGGTCAATACCAAAGTGCTGGCAGGTGCTGCAGGGCAGATGCAGCTGTGTAGGGACCAACCTTCAGCCATACAGTACGGTACTGGTCCTCAACACATAGTACTGCGGCTGGATAAACTGCACTTTCTGGATAGGACTCTTACATCTAAATTCAGATCCCTGCAGCACAGATATCCACATCAGAGCTCATAGCTAGGGACTTTATTATTTTCAGTGCAGAGAAATGGGCGTTTCCAGAGTCCTGTTCATGAGATGCACTTTACATGTCTACTTCAGAAAATGATGAATTGTGTTTCATAGGTGCCTGTACCTCTGCAATGACAATGCACATTTTCACCTTCTACAAGTCTGTATCAGAACAGTTGCTAACACCTTTATTGCAGAGTATTCTTTGTGTGCATGCCTATACTGAACTAATGCATTTGGTTTAAAATGTATGACTCTTACTATTAGGGCAGTCTTATCTCTTCCAAGTGGCTGTGACTGATGAGCCTGCCTGAAAAAGGCTATGAAAGCTGAAGAGTTCCCAGCTGTTAAGCTGTTCCCAGCTGTTAAGTTATTAGTGCTGTGGTTTGTAGTGTAGCACTGTAAGACAAATCAAACCCAGCAATGGTTTACTTTAAAATGCTGTACTGTAAACTGCAGTGGTTCAGGAGCTGATTAACAAGCAGCTCAGTAGTGCATGAACTGGAAGTTGGGCAGACAGGAGGTCTAACCTCATCAGTCATTCCAAGCTAAGCATCCCTTAAACTCTGCTTAAAAGCATCCATTCAATTCTGCTTAAAAAATAAAATCTGTTTAGGCAGTGTTGTGAGCAGTACTTTAATTTCCGTCAGACTTTAAGATCTCCAGAAAGAAATCTGCAGGGGCGCTGTATTTATTGTTTCAGTTTTTGTTCCCTGTTGTGAATTAAGTTTAGTTAGCAGACCAGAATTCACCATTGCACCAAGAGATGCGTGAACAGTGTGTGATGGTTGGGTGCATAGAATGTAAGGGTATAAAACCCCAGGAATTTCTTTGTTCTGGATCCCTCCCCAGAGGCACCTAGCTTGAGCTGCTCCTATCACTCAATTATTAAATTATTTTTCTAAGAATCAGGTATATCTGAGACTCTGCTGTGGAAAACGTAGGGCTAAGAATTTTAACATTCCCAAATTGTCTGGGGTTTGACTTGCCACCTAGCAAACGCATTTGGTAATGGTAAAGAAAATTAAGGCCCTTTTAACTTTCAGGTACAATGTGTGCATCATGGCTTATGGGCAAACCGGAAGCGGGAAGACATACACAATGTTGGGACCGCAGTCAGAGGAAAACCTCGTGCTTGCCATAGAAGACGAATCAGAACTTGGAATTATTCCTCGAGCTACCCAAGAAGTGTTCAGGTAACAACCAAGTGGCAGTGGCAGTCATCTTAAACTTTACAGAAAGGATGAAATGATGTTTGTAACGTATTTATCATAACAGATTCCAGCTTCATAGTGATTAATGTTTATAGTTTCTCTGCCATTCAATATTTGATTTGTGATACAGATTTCTAGTCTCTCTCCTGCTTAGTCTGATTTTCTAGGAAAATAAATAAGATTACGCAGTCTTGCTGTGTGTTATCTGCCTGTCTGTCCTTCAGACTCCTAATTAACTTTTGAAAATACTTCAACCATAGTTGTTGGAGTCCAAAGGATAAAGTTCCTACATGTTTAGTGAAGACTGATGATGGGAATAGATTCAAAGTATCCAGATTAGAACCTGGTCCCCAGGAAAAATGATAGTAGAGGTTTTAACCACAATCTGTTCTTACTTTGAGAATTCTTGGATTTTTTAGTTTAAGCTAATGCATGATTTGAATTGATACACTGCTCTGTTATAATAAAAGAGCCATTAGAGCTTTTCCAGCTAAGCTTTTTCTTTTGGAGAAGAGTATAAGCTAAATCAACGATCAAATTTTGTATCAGAATAGCTATATCTAACTGTAAATACTCTCCTTAATTAATGATTTTTCTGAGGCTGTGGACTGACAATCTCTTACAGATCTAGCTGTGCAGTTTACCATCTCTACCTGTTCATTGCTTGCACTCTGTTTATCATACCTTGAGCTCTGAATGCGATGTCTAGCAAAGAAATGGTATAAAAAAGTCTTAAGGAAGGAGGGCGGCTGGTAGCGAAAACCAGTTGAAGCTGGAACAGCTGTTTGGAAAATGAAGTTTTATTTACTGCTTCACGTGTAATTTAACTGTATATTCTGATTCTTCAGCTTAATCTTAGTGTATGGATGAGGCAAAGCCATGGCTGCAGATATTTAATAAACAATTTTATCAGACTGTAATTAGATTACTGTTAACAAATAGTTCCTTATTTACAGACTAGGGCTTGACTTCAACATTGTTTAGCTTTTTTTTTCTCCTTTTTTTCCACCCTATTTTTATTCTCCAGGCTTATTTCAGAAAAGCCACCAGGAAGTTACTGGGTTGAGGTTTCTGTTGTAGAAGTGTATAATAATGAAATTTTTGATCTTCTGGCCAGAGATAGTTGTGGAAAAGTATTTGGCGTCAAACGCGATGTTGTCACAACCAGAGAAGGAAAGAGCGATGTTCCATTGCTTACGCATGAGTAAGTACATGATTTGATCCTTATCATCTGACCATGATCTGGTGTCAGTGCAATGTATAGCTGTCACAAAACTGCATTACAGGCACCAGTTATCACTTCTAAACAATGAGTCCTTGCCATATGCAAAATAACGTATGGCAAGCTCTCACTGTTTCCATTAGCTCAGGCTATTAGACTGCAGTGGGCTGCAACTGTCAAAATACTTTCAGAAGCAATAGTACAGTTAATTTGGGTTATAATCCTGTATTAAGTATCTTCCACTCAGAATACCTGAAGATAGCTGTGTGTTTTGTTGTTGATAGATCTACGGCCTCTCATCAGCTGTAGAAAAAGGGGTAACCTGTTACAAACCACTTTCTCTTCAGTCTTACCAGATTATAAAATTTACACCTTATAACAGTAATGTATGTAGTTGTAGATTTTTAAGCAGCTGTAGAGTGTTAGCTTTCCCTACATGCATTGGGGTTAAAAAAAAAAATACCTTAGAAAGAATAAGATTTGAAGGGATTTTTTAATATAAATACCCATCTTACATGCTTAGTGTTCTATTTAAATAACTGGAGGCATTTGAACTCATAGTTCTTGAAAATCCAGGTTCTTCAAACTAAAAGCTAAGAAATAGCTAAACTTCTACCCATTCAGTGTTAAGATATATACCTTCCCCACATCAGTTCATGGTCAACTGGATTCTTATTCACACATCTTGATGGTATAGGGAGTGCTAAGGTATTTAAGACTACAGTTATACTTACTTTAATGCTTTCTTGTACTTATTAATCATTATAAAGTCTTGTCCTAGTTCACATGGGAATAATTCCTGGTTTTACATATGTGTAGAATACAAACCAAATGTATACTACTTTCTTGTATACATAAAACACTTGGCTGATCAGACTGTAAAAATCACATTCATAACAGTTCAACTAACAAGAGTGACTATGTTTCAGATTTTAGTAATGGCTGTATTATTTATGCAGTATTAATCAATGTTGGCAAATAAAAATTATGACAAGCAGTACTAGTGCCACCAGAGGTGTGATGCTACCCAGTAGAGTTAAGCTACTGGACATCTCCATGTGAGTACCCAGCATCTGAACAGATTCCAGAAGGGGACATTTCTCTTGTGTACTACAGAGAGGTCTAGAAACTTAAAAATATTATATTCTGCTCCTAAGCCAAATCATGTTTGTGAAAGGAAACATCTTGCCCTATTGAAATGTTTAGCACGGTATTATGTTTTTTTATATTTCTGAGGAAAACACAATGGTTTTCTTCACTTCTTATAATAATTGTTTATCATGGTCTAATCTGTACTTTTCCAGAAGGAATTAGAAGTCAGATATGAAAAGCATCCCTCCTTCCCCCCCACACCCATTAAAATAAAATACACCCTCAGTGGAAATAACTGAAGGCAGTATTTTTGTCTTGTGGGACTTAGTCACATAAGCAGACTCATAGTTGTTTGCTCATGTGGGTTTATGCTATTGCCAGCAAGCCTTGATAAAAATACAAGTACTGGAGGATTGCACAAACATACTTTCATTCTATCTAGTTATACTCATTCATTGAGTTCTATTTTCTAGCCCTTGAACTGCTCATAGAAAAGTGGGAGCCCAGAGAAATGGTAAAGTGCCTTTCTTCACCATGGGGGCTATGTAACTGTCCTTTCTTTCTATGAAATAATAATCACTGCAATATTCTAGGGTGAATTAACATTTGTACCTAGGGTATGTCTGCTCTTCAGTCTTGAGGTTAAATATGATTTCCAGAGAAATTCTGCATCCTTGATTGCACTCTGCATGCTCTATAAGAGCATGGAATGAATTAAAAATGACTGGAGCTCGAAGTGATGAATCCTTTTGCCCTGTCTGTATTATGCTGACTTGTAGGTTTCTCAGTCTCTGTTCTTGGATTTTGCCAACTGTGACTCTACTCCAACTTTTAGTGTCTGGTAAAGGCTCTGCTGTCAAGGGAATGAAAAACTTCGTAAGAAGTTGGGAGCAGAGCTTAACTTTTGTGTGCCAGATCTTTCTTGAAGGAGCTAATCTTTTTCTTTTGACTGGAGAAAAAGGAACCATATGACTTAGAAAATTAAGATAGGTACGTATAGTGTGGGTATGATGGGAGTTAAACTTTTCCTGCTTCATCAGAACCTCCAAGTAATTTTTCAGTATAGTATTTCAGCTGGTTTCATTCCTGAAAAGTGCCTACTTGCCTTCCCAAGAGATCTTTGTGTAGTTAGTGGGTGACCCATCTCTTTTCCTAGGCTTTGGGGAAGGGCAAGATGCAGCTTGTGCCACAGAGAGAAGAACTAGAAGCTACAATACAGTTTCATTTGTCCTTCTAGTTAACAAAATGGCTGCTTGCTTTATTTCTGTAATTTTTAATTTATGGTAAAGGAACCTGGAGCCTTGAACTAAGCACCTCTTAAACCCCACTTAATCAATTGATAAATACTGAATTCTAATGCAAATATAAGAAAGAATATGGATTTGTATCTCAATTACAATGCAAGCAGCAAAAAAAGTCCAATTCATAAACAGGTTATAGTAATAATTACACAGAAAGGTTAATAAGAAAAAGCAAACCCAAACAAAGTAAGGGAATCATTGAATGAGGCCACCCAGCTGCCCAAAATCTAAAGTAAACAGCTGGTGCTTTGAATAAAAACACATCTTCATTTGTGATAATATTTCATCTAGAATATATTGGCCTGCTAGGTTTCATTGGCTTCTCCATATATCCAATAATGTCAGTAGTCTCTTCTGCTAGCATGTACATGTTACTGAATCACAAAAACCTCAGTCTCTTTCTTCTTTTATGGCTTGGTTGACTTTGGAGAACATTCAGCATCAAATTTTTAACCTAACCACAACAGGGCTTCTCTTTGTAGGATCTGGTCCTGGAACGTGCAGTACATACAGCATGATAAAGTTGTAGAGATTATACTAAAAAATCATTACTGTCAGTCCTGCTGAGAGGTTGTTGCGCCAGGCTTGCAGCACTGGGCTGCGGATGCTGTTTCTCTCCAAAGTCAACTGCAGTTTCCCTGTAGGAGACCAGCACTGACAGCTTAGTCCAAGGCCTATATTCTTCTGCAGACACTAGTTAAAGGACAGTGGCTTGTAGCACTGACCCCTTGCCAATGCACAGCAGCAGCCTGCAGAAGCCAACAGCCTGTTACTACATCCTAGCAAAGGCTGCTTACCTCTCAAACTTTCCAGTCCTGGCTGACAGCTACTGGAAAATACAGTTCAAAACTCAGGAAGGTAGGATTTGCCTCCTTGGACTTAAGGCAACTGTGAGATCACCCCAGTGTTAGGAGTCTTGTCTGTCTTGTCTGCCAGTAGGAATTAAAGCCACTGCTTCCCTCCTGGTGGCAGGTCAAATAACCAGGGAGACATTACCAGTGGCTGTACAGAGGTAAGAGATACTACAGGGGAGGCCAGCATGTGGATTGACAGGCAAAGTCTGCAATGATCATTTAGTTCCTGCAGGCCTGGTTACACAAGGAACTACTTTTAGGTGGCTGCTTCTCTTCTTACTTGTGTATAAGGATGGTGTGGCTAAGTGGTATTCTGTTCTTCAGATGCCCTTGCTTTGTTTTCAAAAGAAATTGTTTTACTTGGATACAGCTCTTTTGTCTTCAGGTATGGCTGCTCTTAGCATAAAATAAGTCTGTGCCCAATGTGACTTCCATTGAAATCAGCCAAATCTAAGTCACGGAGCCCTCACCTTATATCACGACTGCTTTTGCTGACTGCAGTGATGTGGAACCAAGCCTGCAGCCTGTCAGGAGAGTTATTAATGGTGCTGGTGTTACAGGGCATTCAGTAACCAGGCTGTGATATGCAGGCATAGTAATTTATACCCCTATCTAGAAACTAATGTTTAGGTGATGTAACTTGTGTGGTCTTTGAAGAAGACAGTGCACTGACAGGAAAGGGTAAGCAGTCTTACCTCATTTGTTTTAAACACTACAAACCTGGGGGAATCATAGTGGTTTTCTTCCTTACCAAATCAGTTTATTTCATTTTCTGTGTTAGGTTTTTGCCCTTCGATTGGTTATATTTGCATATCTCTGGAAAAGCAGACAGACAGTATGAGATAATATGGTCTGTAGAAACTTATGTCTCTGTATTCTGACACTGTGCTGGAGTCCCTGCTCATTGAACAGTGTTACTAACCTTTTTACCAAGAATTCTGGACTTAAAGGCAAAATATGATTTCCAAAGGCTCAGAGATACCATTTTCCCCCTAATTCTGTACCTCACACAGAACAGGAGCTACATTAGCATAAACTGGCCAACTCCACTTCTGTAAGACCAGATTCTAGGAGTGTCTAACCCTATGCCTTCTCTTCCAAAGTGTAGAGGTATAGGAATTTCAGTCACTTCTAGAGCTGAGCTACAGTACCTATACAAGGCTGGAAGGCTACTTCTTCACTTTCAGTACTACATCACAGCTTTTGTCTTGAATTTTCATCTTGACTATATCCCATCTGAAAAAGTCAGTAATATAGTAATAGTTTTCTAGCTCCTTACACTATACTCAGTTTCGAGCTGCACAGAGTGGGGAAGTGGAAATGCTCAGATTCATGTCTAAGTTGTCCGCTTTCTTGTGTGATTTTTACTGGAGTCAGTTAACTCTTCTGCTTTTTTTACTTCCTAGGACTGTTGAAAGTGCATCTGAATTTTTGCACCTAGTCAACAAAGGCCTGCAGCTGAGAGTCAGGCACCCAACACTGGTGCATGCTCATTCCTCTCGTTCTCATCTGGTAGTTACACTGACCATAACCACAGTTGTCTCTGGAGATAGCTTTGGTAAGTAGGACGTTACTGAAATACATCTAGAGCCAGCTGGTTTTTGAAAAACAGTCTGTGGCCTGAGAGATTCTCATATTGGTTTTTTTCCTTTTTCCAATGTTTAATCCATTCCCTCAGTTCTTTTTCATTTTTTAACTGCTACTTACCTTCTTAAATAACAGACCAGCTTGATGTTTGAATGCTACTGAAACTTTTACTTTCATAAAAACTTTTCATTTTTCTTTACGTATCTTTACATATGTAAAGAAGTTCTTGAAGTTTTATAGTATAGTTCATAGTAAGTTTGTTGTAAGGTAACCATGCATTTTAGGGATCATCATATGCTTTTGGTTGAGAAAAAATTATTTTTTTACTGGCTGCCTTGCAAAAACATCCATTAAATTGAGTTTCTTGAACTGTTAATAAAAGGCCATTGTAGGAACAGACAGCACAGTTGTTTTATTTACTATGGCAAAACCTGTACTTCTACTTTTCATTACCACACCAAGACTTAGCGGTTTATTGCTTTAGGAGTAACTTTGGCTGTGGGGGGTTAACTTTGTTTTCTTTTGCTCATGTTGTAATTAGGCTCTGTGCTTTCAGTGCTGTGGTCCATCTCCTTCATGCTCTACAACAACAGTATGGGTTTAGAAAGTGGTAAATACTTAACATTTTTTCCCTTAGATTGCTATCAGAAATTAAACCAACAATATTAGAAAAACAGAACAAATAGTGCCCTCACTTATCCATGGGCCTTGCCAAAAGACACAGTTACTTCACAAGTTGCAGCTCCAGTGTTCCAGGTGTTAGCTGCCAGTTCCAGATTTGTGTCAATCAGACAGGTGGTACTTTTCAAAACAGTGTTTGCACCAGTAGGGCACCAGTCATCTTGTCTAGTCAAGACTTCCCTTTGCCACTTCTCATTGCAATCACTCTTCTATGCCATATTTTCTGGTAGCAAAGCTTCACAGAAATGTCTGATTTATGCTGAATGCAGACTAAGGCTTCCAGCTCATAGCATGTGGATGAAGATGTGCAATATGGTGGGTAAAGCAGCACGGCAAATGGGACCTCACTATAGCAGTGTGACAACACATTCTGTCTTGTTTAAAAGGAGAAAATCCTGATTTAAAAGCTAGGTGCAATTGTCAAGTATCTCAGCAACGGAGACTTAAGGTGACTACTGTGATGAATTCTGCACCTAAAGCCAGGGCTGACAAGCCAGCACTTTTTCAGGTTTGATTAAAGTCTTTTAGAATTTTGTTTCAGCATTACCAGTTTGAGGAGAGCAGTTTCTTAATTTCCTCATCTCAAACTGAAGAGGAGTGAAAACACTTATTTTTACACTGTATGGCCTAAAGCCATTTATTCTGTGTACACTAACACAGCTGTCTACACTGCAAGCAGCTAGCTTGGGTTTTAGCAATAGCCTAGCTTGAGAGGTTGAGAGCTCTACAGTGCAATTTAGTCTGCTCCTTACTCAAGTTTTGCAGCTGGAAACTCTGTACTATTGCAACTAGGCTCTTTAAGTCTCCAAGTCTATTGTTTCTACTACCTGTAGCAGAGTATGTGCCTTTTATTTTTTCATGTCTGTCAGAGAGATGGATCAAAACCGAAACACTGAGGGGGAGAAAAAAGAAAAACTGCTTTGGGAAAGTGCTTTTGCATATACTCCCACTAAGCTAATGTGAAAGTGGCTTTCCCAGAGAATCTTGTCTTCCTCTTCCCTCCCAGCAGAGAGCGAAAGACAGATGCTGCTGGTCAGGAAAAGGAAGGATATGAAGCAGTCTAGTGCAACTACAGAACTACCAGGAGTAACCAACCTAAACAGCTGGGAGTTATGTTACTGAGGATATTAGCTCATCATGTGGGATGCAGCAGTGGGATATGAGAGCTGAAAAAAGTCTAGAGGGAAAAGCAGCAAAGGGCAAAACTGCAGATGCCCAGTGAGGATTTTTTTTTTTTTCCCAGAGCACCAGCAGGTGATGATATTTCAAAGATCTAAAACCAGACTTCAAAGCTTACTGCTGCCAAACACCCAATATTCACTTTGAGTGAACAGAAGTATGAACAATGTGGATAACTGGATAAACCACAACCTATACCAAGTCTTGTTACCAAGTGGTACAATCGGTTTGATGAGCAAAACCTTAAATAAAAAAGTGATTCAGCCAGCCTATGCCATTGATTCTGATTTGTATTTTGCTTCTGTCAGAATAGTTTGAAACAACATGTATTGTACTTCCTCTGTTGATGCCCCATTTTTCCTCAATTTCCATTGTCAATGAGAAACTGTTTTTTCCGGTAACCAGGTACTTCATGGGAAGATGAACAAACGAGTCAGAGACTACACAAAGAGGTTTCCTGCACCTTTCCACAAAAAATGAAAGAAAGTAAATCCACCTCTTCTTCCAGAGCCTCTTCACCAGCACAGCTTGAAGCAACTGAGAAAACGAAGCAAGTCAAAACTAGATTGCAACTGGTGGACCTGGCTGGTAGTGAGTGTGTCGGTAAGCAAACACATCTGTATGGGCTTGGATCCTCCCAGATCCAGGTTACAGAGTAGCCTTTACCTCTTTATGTATGCATACATGCTACCCTGCTTTCACACATGGAGCGGTTTAAACCCACACATCATGGCATAAACAGAGTTCTGGGGGCGGATTGTTCTAGCTTTACACTGGTACATTTTAATTGAAAATCTGACTGCAGAAGCTTGAAATAAGCCTGGGGCGGTTACCCATATCATAGGTATATTATTTGTTCAGACTGGTTTTATTAAGCCTGTTTTTCTACTCTGAGAATTAGCATATCTTTGCACAGAAATATTTAAAGTGCATAAATTACTTAAATATTACACATATCTGTAATAATTGGTATCACCATGTGTGGGGTTTTCTGCCTTATTATAGTCTTGGAGGAAGTTGATGTTGAAAAGATAGTATTTTCATTGTTTCTTCAAAGCATTTTCCTCCTCCTGCCCCCTGTATGCACACAATAATTTCAAAAACTTGATTATTTCCTAAAGGATGAGTTTTTTTACCAAGAAAAGCCATGCAGCCAAACGTACCATTCCAGAAATAATGTTTTGAAAACTGAACCAGTATTATGAAAGAGTCTTTTACTTTACTGCCAAGAATTCTTGCTGTTGCTCGCTGCTAAACTTTTGTTCTAGAGAAACCTAATATAATTCATCCTTTTTCTCATTTGCTCTGAGTGCTGGAAACTGGTAAACACGTAATTGAGCAACAGGGTGTGTGTTTGCTCTCTCAACCAGGACAAACATTTGCCTGGTCTGGGGCTCAGTGGGCCAGGTCCTCCAGTGTAGCCTGAAGAGCTGTGCTCACATTGGTGTTCGATGTGGCCCAGCACATGCAGCAGACTAACCTCTGCCACTAGCTACACTGGTTGACTTACTCTGGGAAGTGAGGGCAGCTGGTAATTCATAATTGTGCTAAAATGTGAACAGGTCTAAGAGAGCAATGGTACAGGAGGCTTCTCACACACTTCAGCACCCTGCCTTCCTAGCTCTACAGCCATCCCGGATCATGTACAGCATTTACAAGATAAGTGGTCCCTTTTTAGCAAACCAGGTTTCAGTTTGAAAACTCAGCCAAATGCTTTTTTTTTTTTTTTTTTGTGGAAGTTTATCTAACCAAATGTAGATATGTAAACATGTACCCCATCACTTATTTGCAGTTTTCTGCCTTAGGGTGATACCCATTGTCTCAGGAGTCCACCTTTACTTGCAGTCTGGGGATGGCTACACACAATGACCCCAGTAAAGTTAGTCTGAGATACAGACCATGACAGGGTCTTCCAAACTGTTTTGCTCTGTGCCTCTCTGCCAAGAGACTTTACCCCTCCAGCCCCATCCCCTTCCACAGTCACATTTCTCCAGCCTTCACTGTCCAGACTGCTGGGGGTTTTGCTATTACTGAACCTTTTCACATTTGCCTCTTGAACACCTCTCTTGTTTGAAAAGTGCTGTATTCCTGAAATGGAAGAGGTAAAGATAGGAGGAAGTCTTAACTGCACACTCACTGAGACCAATCAAAGAATTGAGCTTGCAGCTCAATTAAATCGGCGCAATGTGATGTGTAGACCAAACCTTTCCAGTTGTTCAAGGGTAGCACAGCTACATAGCATCATGCTGGGTGGATGGCAGAAGGGCATCATTTTCCTTTATCAGTTCCTTACAGCAAATCGTACCACAAAACAGCACCTTGCAGACTCTGGTGAACATAAACCCCTCACACTTATGGCTGCTGTACAGTTTTGTCTCTGGAGCTTATGCCATCACTGTCACTCCTATTTTTCCTAAGGAATACAAATGGGACAGTTACTTAACTGCTATAAATAGTGGTGGACCACAGCAGGCTCCTCTCTGGGGGACACTGTGGACTCATGTTTTCAAAAGCAGCATTGTCTTGTCTATCTTATGGTGTTCCTACTTTCTCAGTTCCCTCTTCCTAATACATGTGGAGACAAGATGAATTGTACAGCTGAAGAGAGCAACTTTAACATGAGACACTTCATGCAGACCATCTGCCAGCACTGAACCTTCTTTAACCTTCCTTCAAAAGAGCAGAAGCACTGAACAATGTACTAGCAGTCCAGAGTGAAAAAACACTGTGTCTTGCTTTTGGCATGGGTGGACTGGAAGTCATGGTTCAGAACTTGTATTTAAAAATGCTGCATCAGAAGGAGATGATACAGCAACAGAATTTTTCACATATTACAGTTGAAGCAGCTTTGCTTTATCTTGCCCTTGCCTTTATCTACACTGTTGTAGGTATGTCTGGAGTGACGGGTGCAGCACTGAGAGAGACCTCTTTCATTAATCGCAGCTTGTCTGCCCTAGCAGACGTTCTTGGAGCAATAGCAGAACAGCGATCTCATGTACCATATCGAAACAGCAAACTCACACATCTCCTGCAGGACTCTGTAGGTGAGGGATGAATTTTTCCTGTCTTTTGCTTAACAATATAGATTTCCCAATATGTCCCTTCCTTTGTTATATAAAACTAGAGGATGATCCTGTACTCATCCCTTGTATGTGGGCCTCTGTTCAAAGACTCTGGTTTTGGAGCAGTGTGAGTACAGTGAGAGTTCTGAACTGCTCCTGAATTTGGCTAAGCCTTGCTGTTCCCAAGGTTCAGTTTAGGAATGCACTTGTAAAAAAACACAACATCTCTAATAGGATCATATAAAGGGTAACAATTGCATTTCACTAATGTTTCATGTCAGGTACAGTTTGCAAGTTAAGCTTCAATCTTTATTACGACAGAGTGTAGTCACATACACATTCCTTAACACTGTGTTTGGGTCACTTGAAGGAGCTGTCTGTTGTCAACAGCCCTTCTCATGGGCAGTCTTCTGCTTCATAAAAGCAACAGCAGGAAGCCTATGCTTGCTGTTCTGTAGATCAGTACATTACCAATGTATAACTTACTGAAAATAATGAGGTAATTGTGTTTTGTCTGTTTTCTTCTTTTAGGGGGTGATGCTAAGCTGTTGGTGATGCTGTGCATCTCTCCTGACCAGAAGTACTTAACAGAATCAATGCAGTCTCTGGGCTTTGGAACTCGTGCTCGGCAAGTTCAGAGAGGACAAGTCAAGAGAAAGAATTTCCCAGTGCTGAGTAAAGTAAAATAAAACCTAAGACTCCTGTGGATTAAAGTATTATTAATGAGTTCCTCAGACTGAAATGTATATCGCTGTCCTAAACCCATTCTTTTAGGTATCAACTGCCAGATAAAATAAACAATCCTCAACATGGCATTAGTAAGTCATAAACCTGCTGATAATGTTCTTGCTCCAAAGATAATAGCAAGTATTGACAACAGCTACCAACCATGGTGGAACGGCAGAGAATAAATCAGGCTGTTTTACTTCAAGATGTGGTTTTGGCAATATGTTTTCTTTGGGCAAGTAGAACTAAATCAACAGAGCCCTGATTTAGGATGGCTTCTGAAAGGCCAAGGGTGCATTCTGTTTTCTCAGCAGAAGACAGAAGTCTAAATAGCAGCAAGTGAAATACTACCTTCCAGCTTGGATTAAAACAAGACACATAACTGTAGCTTGCTCTTCTGTCTAGTAAGATGGGGTCATTCCTGATGCACTATCAACAGGTAGGAGTATCAATGAATCCATCATCTGTAATGAGTGGCGTTCTCTTCTCTGGTTTTAGGTAGGAAGTAATGGCACTAATAAGAAGGAGAAAAAAGGAGTAAGGCTCTATCCATCCCTCTGGAACATATCTTAGGAAGCAAAGGAGGGATTATACAGCTTTTTGAAAACACTCAGGTTAAATGGTTGGAGTGAATGCCAACGCTGCCGAGTTCAGGTTTGCCTGTTTTGGGGTGGGTTTTTTGCTTTATGAGTGATAAAAGGCCCTGAACTACATATCTTAATAGGACCTAACTTGCACAACTGCTTAGTAGTAGTCTGGCTTAGTAGTAGTCTGGCTTAGTAGTAGTCTGGCTTGTTTTTTCCCCTTGTACTTCTGATGCAAGTTAACCACAGCAGAACCTTGAGGATGTGCCTGCACGTTAGGAAAGGATAGCTACATGCTTCTCATCTACCATATGAACAAAACACCAAAAACCCAGCTTGTAATATGATGTCTGTCATCTTCAAGAGGCTGTCACTCTCTTACACCGACGTTGAGACAGCGTCATGCAGGGTTTGCGAATGAAGTTGCACTGGGAGAAGTTTGAAGGAAATTCAAGCATGAATTCTCATTTCAAGTTAGAGATGAGAAGCAGTTCCAGGATGAGTAGCTGGGTTCAAGTAACACCTAATGTGCTTCATGCACTATGTTACTGCTCAGCAGAGACCTCAGGATCTGCTGAATTTTTACTTCCAGCACCTCACTCTGCCTCTAGACTGAGAGAGAGGTCATTGGTAAGTCACTGCAAGAAGGCTTAAATTGCCATGGCCTGTCCAAAAGGCTGGAGTTTATAGTACTCCAAGTCACTTGACCTTCACAAGCATAAATATTTATCGAGAGATTATATAGCATACTATGATTGAAATTTCACCCTTGAATATATAACAGCTGCTATTTTGCATGCAGTGCTCTGCTGCTGAGAACATCAGCATCACAGCCAGAGCTGTAAGAATACTTGTCTTCTCAAATAATGCTGTGAGGGTAAAAATGCCTTAATTTTACCTGATTCCAGCAGTAACATATGGGTAGAAAAAGAATCTGGATGCAGGACCATAGGAAGCTGAATGGTCACTAAAGCCATGTTGGGTCAGAAAGTGTCAGAGCAAGAAATGTTAGTCTGAAAACAAAAGGCAGGAGCAGACCACGTTCACCTCAGTCTCCTGACAGCTATGCTACTAAAGTGGCCTGAATTACAGCTCCTGGGGAGGTTAACTGACAAGGGATGGCTAGCTGATTCCTCCAGCATTTTTAAGTAAGTTCCTCAAATATTTTTAAGTATTTGGCATTTCCTAAGTGTTACACAGAAATGTAACTTGTCAGGAACTGCGCTTTCTTTTCTGGAGCTGCTCTTCAAAACTTGGCATTTATTTACAATCTGTGTGGTAGAGGAAAAGCAGCAATACTGACTGTTAAAGCTGAAAACTAAACTCTTCAAGTATCAGCAAATACCAAAAGTTTCTACATTATCTCTGCCAAATTGTGCATGTGCAGCATTCCCTATTCTTGTTTTCCTTGTCAGCATAGCATATCACTCGCTGTTTGACCTGCACAATGAAGTGTACGAGATATGCAAGGCAGCAAAGTTAACATCTTGGTCTAAGAACTTTCAGTCTTGGAATTTCCTGGGTTATAGAGACATGATTGCTCAATCCCAGTGTCAGATACGATGCACCAAAGGACTGAAAAGAAAGTTGCAAGGGTAAAATGGCTTTACTCTGGTGTCTAACCTGAGTTGTCTTCTGCCTGAACATTCACTCAGACCTGCTAAAGGAGAGACAAGGGTCTTCAGACCCTTTGAACTGATGCCTTCAGGTGCAAGGAAAATAAATAGCATGTGCAAGGCCCTATACCTCTCTGCTGCATTTCTTTTAGTTTTCAGATCTTTCATGCTCGGAAATAACAGCTATGTTAGAAAAGCAGGTGTGACATATCCACGGATCTAAGTCTTCCTTTGTGCCCGCAGGGAAAACCTTTGTACAGAACAGCTTACTCTGAGAGCGTTTGACGTGCTGTAAATGCACAGTGCAGTTCACAGCACCATGCACCCCCCGCAGATAAGTGTTAATCTTCCCCACCACCGAGGAGTATACCTTTCTCCAGAGCCCAAGGAAGTGATATGATCCACAATTGCTTCACAGTGCTGCATCTCATCGCAGGGTTAAAAAAAGCAGTAATTAAATCAGGCAGTGCCTTTGGCCCATTCTTAAACCAAACCTTGACCTATGCTGATGTTTGAAAATTATATATTTAATTTCCACATGTGGCCTCATGCCTTGGCAGCAGCCACACCACAAAGAGAGGCTGCTCTTGGGTTTAGCCAGGCTAGGGAAAACCATAATCAGCATTGGAAGGTTCACAAAAATGTTTAATTTGTTATTAAATTGCCGATTCCACTTTATGAAGCACTTTTCCAAACCTTTGCAAAATGTGAGGACCAGGCAGAATGAAGTGGTTACTGGAAAAGCCTTTTGGCTCCTGCTGTGGCCAAGCAGTTGCAAGCTGATGGGCTTGCAAGCCCCTTCCAACCAGAGGGAGAAGCAACAGCATCTGCTCATGGAGGAACAGAGGGACTCAGAGTGCAGGAACACCAAACATACCACTGTCTTTCACAAAACCAACCTGGTATTTGAGCAACAACAATCACAGCCCAGCCAGATATAAACGCAAGCCACGTACTATACAAAGGAGGGCACAGGGTGATCTAATTGAAGGGCACAAGCGAGGGCAAACATTGCCTATAATTCTTTCTGACTTTTCTGACATCCATTTTATCAAATCAGGTTTTATCTCACAACACATTTGCCCCTATTTTGTTTATATAAGAGAGAGAAATCTGAGATAAAATTTGAGCCCTCCTGAATTCCTGCAAGTATCTCCTGAGAGGCCAGAGCAGTGGTCAGCTGCATTCAGTCTCATTTACTTGAGCTCATCTTGAATAAGTGGAAAGATGCCTGTGGCCTTGGCTGGCAACATGGCCAAACAATAACCATCCTACAGTGGTGTTGAACTATTCACTGGTGACGTTTAGAAGCAAGCATTTCCCAGAATGCCCTGGGGTCAGGAGAGCAAACACAGCAGCAAACATAAGCACTGCAGTGCCCAAAAGGCCTCAGCCTGTGCCAGGCAATAGGCTGATGCCTGGAACTAAGGCCTGTGGCTACAAAGGCACATAGGTGCTATTGATTCGGGGTGTAACCTATGGCCTCTCTGATGGCACAGAGCATGCGGAAGCCACTGGGTAATGCACCTTTGTGGGCATTCCTCTCTGAACTCTTGGGCTGTGAAAGTGTTTCCAAGAAATGATCTTTACCCCTTCCTTCCCAACAACACTCTCCTCTGCCTATATTTTTACCCAAGATCTCAGATTTTAAAACAGGGATGATCCCTCCTCTACTTTCCCAAGGATTTGGGATTGATCAGACAAAGTATGTATGTGGAAGGGGGGTCCAAACCCAATACTTGAATAACATGATGCGATGCTCCAAATTCACCTCTTGTTTGTTCTGTACATGACATGTCTCTAACGACTTGGACATCTGCCCCAGAAAACCTGCTGAAATGCTGGTGGAGATACCAAACACATTCAGGTGTCAGTCCTACCTGTTCAAACACCAGGGCTTAAGTTCAGCAACAACAGAAGGGAATTGCAGTGCTCCAGCTCTCAGGACCAAGTACTTAACATCTTCTTTAATGGAAACAATGTGGGGAAAAACAAAACAAACAAACAACACAGATGTCAAACTCCAGGAACATGAGGTATACAGGTCTTACCCACAGACTGGTAGGCTTAAAGTTGCACCTCTGCTCCTTTCCCTGGGGATCCACAGCTAAATTATCACCCCCTTGTTCTTCCAGCTCCTCTGGCTCCATGCTTGCAAGTACCTCCTCCAACACATGTCCCCTCTTAGCCTCTCTCTGTTACATGAAATTACTATCCTGGCTGAGATGAGTCAAGCACCAGAAGGAGTCATTTTCCCCTCCCATTTTCCTCTGGACTTTACTAATCAGTTCCTTCCTTCTTCTAAACAAAAGAAACAGAAAACAGCAACAACAAAACCCACCCCCCTACCATAAAAGGTTTCGGAAGCCACACCAGAAGCTTTGAAGATCCAAGAGGCAGAAGATGATACTTCCTCTCTCACTTCAGATGTTTGGATTTCTGCAGTGTGAGCCTCCTCTACCTCTTTTTGAGCACACACAGACTGCCCACTACGTGCTCCGAGATGGTTTTGAATTACACAAGCTCCAGGTTAAACACATGGCTAGATTAAGAAGTGTGAGCATTTAGCAGGGCAGCCCATGCATTAACAAGCACTCCTTCTTCACACTTTAGCCACAGGCCTCTGATACTTCCAGCTCTATGTGCTTTGGCCAGGCAGCCCCAGTGCTCCCAGCACAATGTGCATTACACATGCTCTGATGAGTCTCGTCTGCATTTGAGGTCCACCTGTCCACACTCCTTTTCCCCATATGCATTTCTCAAGGTAGGCAGCTCAGCATGGGCAGATGCACACACTCATCCATGTGTGACTTAGAAAGCATCCATGCGCACTCATGGGTTTGCTCCTACTGCATCCATCCTGAAGTGAGCCATGCACCGCCACAGGACAGTGAGGTGGTCCCTCTGCAGAACACAGCAAGCCCAAGGAAGGGGAGGTGCCACTGGGGACACCTCTGCCTGTTTGCTGGCCAGCACAGTGCTGCACAAGGAAGCACCAAACTGCCTTCAGCCAGGACACCTTTCTGGAGACCCCAGCCAAGCACTCAGACACAACACAGTATATAGTGACCCCAAATGCGCTGTGAGACACAGAGAGGGTTCTACACCACCATCAGGCCCCACCAGGGCTGCCAGGGACATGGCCAGGCACAGAAGGCACACACAAGATGCCTGCAGCCAGCTGAGCTCTGGGTTACACACAGTGCTGCCATCACAGGATGGCCTGAAGGCAAGGAGACACTTCATCACAGGCACAACACCACAAAAGTACCCAGCCTCGAAGAAGGACACCACCTACCTCCTGTAAGGATTGGAAAGGGAAGTAGAGAAAAAATGCAGAGTCCTGAGCAAGCCCTGCTGAAGTTCTGGCAAGCATAAGGTATCAGAGAGACTGTGACACTAACTCATACAACGTTAACTCAGGCCCCCAGAACAACCCTGGGAGTTCAGATTTCCTCGGCACTTTGCGGGCAGATGAAGTCCCTGAAAAACCTCAGTCAGGGCCGAGGTTTTGCCAGGCCCTGGCCGAAGCCTCAGTTTAGATGCCTGCTTTTAACAGAGCAGGACTAAGAGTCCCCTGGAGAAGGCTGAGAGTGCCTGCCACCCATTGGCTCCAAGCAGCACTGCCACCAGGCGAGTCCCTGCAGTGTGCCACCACCACGTCCAGAGCTGACGCCTTCACCCGGCTGCTCGTACTGCCGGGTATCTGGGGTCTGCAGACACAAAACGCTGTTCTCAGGAGGTCGGACTCAGCAGCCACATGTGCCCTGGGAGAGGACACCACTGGACAGTCAACACATGTGAGGCCAAGGTCCTCTGCAACCCAAGACACTAGAACTGCAGAGCCCTTCTCTTAGGAGAGCCTCAAGCTCCAGATAAGATGAGAGCCACAGACAAGAGATAAAACAAGGACAGTCAGACAAAAATAAGCCCTGGCCTACTGATGCAATAGGCCCTGCCAAGTTACTGCTGCCCTCACCCATGCCATCACTGCCTGCAGTCCTTGCCAGTTATTCCTTACACCAGTGCATGCCATCAGCAGCTTCACCACTAGGACACATCTGACATGGGGAGGAAGAGGCAGTTCCCAGGCCCCATCCCAGCAACTGCTTAGGACTTCTACAGTGAACAACATTTAGACAAGATTGAGAAGCAAGCCCTACCCGAGCACCCCAGCAAAGCTCTCCTTATTTCTTCCCTGGGCAGCTCCTCCACAGCACCATGACACCACAGCCTGCTGATGACTTCTCCCAGAAAATCCACAATATCCTCCTCTTTTCCCTGGCTCTTCTCCTCAGAAGAGAGCTGATTTCCTGTGCCTTGATTGCCCTTATCTGGAGGCATCTCCAGCTGGACCTGCTGTCAGCTGCAGCAAGGTAAACACTTCAGCCAAAGGAACCCTTTCTTTCCAGCCCACTGCCTTGGGAGCTTAGGGGTACCAGAAACCACCTTGCACTCCTCCACATGTGGGATGTCACCGCTGAAGCAGCTGTCCCTGTGCCTCAAGGGGCTCTGTGTTTTAATCATATACCCTTTACATGGGAAGGAATTGTATTTGAAGCTCTGTGGACACCTGCCTGACACTAGAGAAGCAGCTCTGAGCCTGCAGGATAGCATCCACAAAGCAGGGTTGGAGTGGTGGTAGCAGCAGACATGGGGAGCAGTGTTGGGAAGTCAACTAAAGCTTGTTAACCTTAAAGGTGCAGGGCTGTCTGAAAGATCAGCTGATGCTCTGGCAATGTCCTTGGGAAAGGCAGCCTTCAAGAGCTCTTACCCTCCTCTGTTTATTCTGAAAATAGGATAAAATCAGCACCGTGGCTGTAGAGCTCTCCCTCATCACACTACCCTATATTTTTCAGCAGTAATCCTTCTTTGGATCTCAAAGCGGTTTGTGTTGAACCAGATTGGAAAGCACTGGTTTGTACCCTCTCTATTATTTGCAGGGCACATGTTAAGCTAAATCGTGCCCAGCTGCTCCCACAGCAAACCCTGCTGCTCATCCCTGCTGCAGGACGTGGCGAGGGGAATGCCAGTGCTAGCAGGGGCACTGCCACTCCAGAGGAAGGCCTCGCATCTGCACTCCCAACCTGAAAGCGTTTCTTAAGTGTGAGTTTGGATCTAGATGTTCAAATACACACCAGTACTTGGGACTCCCTTTATTGACCTTCTGGCATGGGCCCTTGGAGCAGTCCTATTGCCAAACTTTCCCTTCAGCCAGGTATGCTGGGAAGGGCTCTTTGTTTTTCTGGTTACAAGCTGTGAGCCTTGGGCAAAAGTGTGACTCAGGGAGCTGAGGCTTTAAAAAGAAAACGTAGAGCACTGCAACACCTGCAAGAAATGTGGTCAAAGCTGGCAATACTAATAGTGTCCCCCTGGCCCAAGTACCTCACCTGCCTTAATGCACTGGCATGACTGGCATGTTCTTCTCAGCCATCCCAAGAATGGGAGCTCACCAAAATGTATCTCGTAACCCATTAGCACTTTAACAGAGGGATTATGGAGCCCTCTGTTCACGTCTAACTAAAAAGACCATAGTAGAAAATTTGCTTTAGCTACAGAAAGATCATACGAGCAGAAACCCCTCCTTGATCCCAGCTCTTTATGCATACCAGAGGAGAGGAGGGGAAATTGCTGTTCCTGCAAACACAGAGAGCTCAGAATCCACTTCAGGGGATGCTACAGACAAAAGCCAGTCCGGCTTCCCATGCTCCCTCTGTACTCACACCCTAAATATAGGAGCACAGCCCACAAGCCAGAGAAGAAAGATTTCAATACCACCACCAAGAACAACAATAAACTGCACCACAGACCTTATTTCTAGCGGTGGGCAAGCACAGATACCTCAGAAGAGGTCAAAAAGCCTCCTCGCTGTCATCCCCCAAAGTTAGGCATCAAGGAGAGAAAAGTATCTGGCTTCCTATAGGGTATGTTTTGCTCAGGGGTCTCTACCCTGATAGCCAGAGCTCTTCTGAGCACACTTGGGTCTGAGATGGCATGAGGGGAGGGTAACCCTGAAGGCTGTACTCAGCAGAAGAGGAGGGAGGCGCTCTTCCAGTCTGAAACCCCTGGTTAAGAGACCGAGCCACATTCAAAGCTTCATTTCCTAAAGGGTGGGGAATGTGGCCACGGGAATCAGCCTCTGTTGCCACAGTCCTCAAATAGCTTGCGCTATTTGTCAGCTGGTCATGGCAAAGACACTGAGGACGTTACATGGCTAATGCAAACTAATTTTTCCTACACTGCTGCTAAAGCATTCAGAGGTATTTTCCACTTAGTAGCTTGAGAATTGAGGCTTCTAGCACATGCCATACCTCATTCTCTAACTGAATATTGGGAACAGCAGTGATTTGAGAAAGAAAAATAAAGACTGGCATAAATATGTTTATGAGATTATAGATTAAAATGTAAATCTGATATTTCCAGGAAAAATATAAAGAATTTTCAAATACCACAGCTATTCATGTCAATAGCCCATATTCAGCTCCTCCTGCAGTCTACCAGAAAGGATGAATATGATTTTTGTTCATTACATCTCTGTGGTAGAACAACAGACTCCCAACGCACGGGTTGCTATCTGGATCTTACACTAACAGCTACAATCTCCTCCATGCAGAGCCAAAGTCAGGCTCCAGAAGGACAGACGCAGCTGGTACCTGGCTGACCAGCAGTGTGAAAACGCAGCACGGCCATGGGCTGGAGTGTGCCCCCCAGAAACAAGGTGCAGTGATGCAAAATGCCAGCGAAGGAGGGGTGGGAATTATTCTGAGCTGGGTTTACTTTATAAAATGTCATTTGGATGCAAGAAGTGAAATAACCCATGCGGGAAGAAGTCCTTCCCATTCATTTCTCCATCATCCCATGCCAGCGGTTATATTGCACAGAATGGTTTGGGTTGTGAGGGACCCCTGGAGATCACCTGGTCCACCCCCCCTGCCAAGGCACGGCCACCTAGAGCAGGTTACACAGAACATGTCCAGATGACTTGTGCATGTCTCCAGAGCGGAGCCCCCCCGGCCCCCCTGGGCAGCCTGTTCCAGTGCTCTGCCACCCTCAGTGTGAACTTCCTCCTCATGCCGAGGTGAAACTTCTTGTGGTTTACTTTATGGCCGCTGCTCCTCGTCAGGCTTGTCTTCCACAGGCTGATTTACTGGAGGGAGTTTGTGACCGAGTGTCACCATTTCACAAACCAGCACCCCATGCCGACATTCCCGGAGACTGAGAAGCAGAGGCTTTGTCCCCAGTGTAGGTGGGACATACAACCCTCGCTGCCGGAACCGGACACGCTCCCCTGGGCCCAAGGGGTGCTGCCCCATAACCTGGGACCACGTTTTGTACATGAGTCGGCGAGCTCCCGGTGGCCACAGCAGGTCTTGGGGGCTGCTCGCTCAGACGCAGCGCTTTGCCCTGCCTGGGCCCTCCGGCCTACCCCCGTTTCGCAGCCGGCCGTGCGCCCGTGTCCGGCGGGCACCCTGCTCTCCGGCAGCGTGTCCACAGAAGCTCGGGGCGTCCCCGGGGACGTGGCACCGGCACTGCCCGAGCCCTCCGGCGGCTCGGACCCACCGGCACCCCCGGGGCAGCGGCCGCCGTGCTCCTCGGGCGCCGCCTCGCGGCCCGGCCCGACACTGCCGCCGCAGGGCCCGAGCGAGGAGCGCCGCGCCGGCGTGTGGCGCCGGCCGTCAGCCCCAGCCCAGGGCCCGCTGCCAGCGCAGGGGTAAGCGGAGCCGGGCAGCGGGCCCGCCGGAGGGGCGGTCGGGAAGGCCGCTCGGGCGGTGCCGGCTGCACCCAGCCTCTCCGGAGGCAGCAGCACAGGCACCACCGGCTTGGGAAGACGTGGAAGGGCGATGGCCTGAGGCTTTGTGAGCGGTTGTTGCTCAGAAGCGCTCAGGCTCTTGAAGCACCGTGCCAGCCAGCCTTTGGCGTGTCCAACCTCACCGCCAAGGACCGCACTGAGGAGCTGCTCGCACTTCACGCGGAATTCCTGGGTGGTTTATACACCGGCTTGAGCACACACCCACCTCCAGCCCTTACCTCCACACGGCTCCGGCAGTTAGTGCATCTCACCGCAGGCCTGGTGCGGTACCATTCCCCTCTTCCCACTCTCTATCTCTTCACTGAACACACACAGGATTTGCTGGTGCCACGAGAAGTCCCATCTTCAGAGACAAAAGCATCCTCTGTATTCCAGTGAGCAGCAGTGCACTCCAATAAGCAAGAAGGTGCCATTACTTGCCAAGCAAGGAAACAAAAAGAAAAGTGACAAAGCCATTCAGGTATAGGTGACTTCATGTTTGCCCATTATTTATTTTTACCTCCACAGAAAGCTCCATGTGTAACCCAGCCACCTCCTTCCAGCATCCCCAGAACAAAGCTGGTCGAGTCTATAAAGTCCTTGAAAAATCTATGTTCTGGCAACACAGCAGGTACTGGGAAGAAATATAAAGTACAAGAGGGGAAGTCATAGGAACAGGGGCAACACTACAACATCAACATATGATAATTGTTTTCTTTCTTTGAATGCTAGCTTTAGTCATACATTAACATATCCAGAGAAAAGGAAAACACACACAATCCCCTCCCCTCCTCCCTCTCCCCCCCCCCCCCCCCCCCCCCACATTTACAAGGGAACCCTGGTCAGCAAGCTTCTTTGGGATGTGGATGGTTCCACTACAGTCCAGTAGGCCATAGGTTCATGTGCCAAGAAAAGCCAGCCTTTCCTTTATCCAGGCCTGCAGGTTATGTGACTTACAGCAGAGTGCTCCTCAGCAGCACTTTGCACTACCTGGGCTCGTGTGTCTGTCCTCAGATGTAGCCAAGTGGAGGATGCTGGCATATCTCTCTACATCCCTGGGAGTGCACACACTCCGTTTTCTTGACCAGCCACCATGAACAGCTCAACTTGTCTCTTCAGTCAGATTCAGCTCCCATCACTGTTCCCACTGACTCCAGCCTGGCTTGACTGGGTCTTCAGTGCCTGACAGAGGCCCCTTTGGCATCATGCTACTAAGAGTGACAGGGAAGAAAAAGAAGTTGTTCCTGTGACTACAGTGCCTCTGTGGTTGCCATCACAAGCCAAGATCGTATGGGTTACAGCCTGGCAGCAATTTCATTTCCACAACCTACCTATCACACAAGGAAGATGTCATGGACATGCACCGCTTAAAGGGAAAAAATATAATAAAGATAGACAATTAATTACCTTTTTCTATCCATACTTTATTGCAGGTATACATATAATTAATTATATTTTATTTTAACAAGAAATTCCTTTCATGGAAAGGAGAAACTTTTACCATTAAAATAGAGTGATTATACCACGAGTATTTTACAAATATATACAAATATTGGCAGCTAGTTTCTAACATCAGTTAATAAATGCTTACATGTTACCCTCTACCAAACTAATCCAAACTGAAAATAGCAAGAGACCTTCTAAATCCAAAGACAAACAAAAAATAGATCTATCACTAGCAGGAACAGGGTTGGTTTTTTGTTGTTTTTTTTATATGAATACAAAAACTTGCATAATAGATATTCACAGTGCTTGTAAGATATTCATTCATTATCAGTCTATACACAAAAGTGTCCAGTCTCCCCTTCATACGCATATGTAACTTGCAGTTCAGAGGAAGCTGCATAAACCACGGAGAGAAGACAGTCAGACCTGGAGAGTTTGCCTTCCCCACCAGCCATGAATAAATACAAGAAACCCTTATGTACATACAAGGCAGTGGATGCTCATGCAAGAGCCAATTACACTGGTTTTGGGTATTGATATGCTTTACAACCAGCGACAGGAGGATTACAGGCGATTTCACCAAATCCATTGAGTGCTTAGTAACTGCAACAAGAAACTACCAATCTGCTTTGTGGCAATCAAACACTTCAGTAAGGTGGTTAGGCTGAAGCAGGTATGAATGTGATTGTCTTCTGAGACAAGTGTGCACAGATGTGAGCATGTGGTGCACACATGTGTTTTATGATATTTTTCCAAACAACTATACCCACTGAATTTTGAGCTTCTTTCCTGTTAACAGCCATTGCCACAACCACAAGTAACTGTATGTCTGCATGGTTGGAAAGCAAGTTTAGCAGGACTGGTGCTCCAGACCCCCACCTTTCCTTTGGACAGACAGGCATCACTGCAGTAAAAACTATACCTCTAGCTCTGTGATGCTGCAAAACCAAGGTTGCTCCCTGCAGCACAGCCCCAGGCCTCCTGGATCTGGGCTGTGCCTGCCTCCCATGGCTTATGGCCAAATAGGGCCCAGGTAACAGCAACCAACAGCGGGATGCTGGACTGGAGTGTTTGCCCATTTAGATCCATTTAGGAGAGTTTATTTTGGATGAAGTCTCAGTACGCCTCAGGTACTCTGTAAAGGCATTTTGGCTTTGCTTAGACGAAAAGAGGTTATGGTAAATACACAGCTCCTAATTATTCATTACAAAAAAGAAGAATAGTGTGATCGCTCAAGTAAGTCATGACTATGGTGAGCTTGCGCTCATCATTCATTCCTCAAACACACAGCTAGGGTTTGGTGCCGAATTCATCTCAGGGGATGTACAACCACAGACGTCACTTTAGTAAATGCAGATGCACCTGCTTACTCTGTCTCTACACCTCAGTCACTTGGATAGACACAGCGAGATGAAAAACTTCACAGATCTGCTACTTTAATAAGTTGTAGGAACACAATTAAGCCTGCAAGCCCACCATCAAAGCAGCAGCTCCAGCCCTCCTCATTGTGGTCTGGCTTCCTTCCTTTCCTGAATCTGGCTATCTTCAGCTTTTAAGTGATGGACACTGCACAACACACACTTCCTCAACCAAAACAGTATCAGTCTGTTTCTAGAGCTTGCAAAAAACTTATTAGCTTCCACCTGCAAGGTTGTCAAAACCTGGGCACAGGTTACACATGCCTGCAAGTACAAGCTTCCCAAATGCTGGGAATTGATACGGGGAGGAGGTACTGCGGGAGGAGGTACTGTGGGAAGGCAGGGAAGGAAATCAAATGAACATAGGCTTATTTGGATGTAACAAGGTAGCAGGATGCTTTCCATACCAAATACTTCCATCAAAAGGCATAATTACCATTATTTTCCTAGTGAGAGCCAGCACAGCCAGCTCCACCACTCAAAATCACCAAACAAGTACTCTTTGTTTGACACACAAACACCCTGTGCTTCCACCACTGCCAGCCCTGCAGCACCACACACGCATTTGCATGACCTATCCATGACTAAGTAGGACACAGTCACTCCATCTGTCCTTCCAAAGTGACTTTTCTCTGGTCCATACTTGCCTCCTAAGCAGAGGGAAAGATTTCTAAGGAACAGATTTATTAAAAACAAAGAAAAGAACAACATTAAAGTATGATTCAGCGTTAAGGGGTGACCACGCCTGGACAAATTCTCCAGTCACACTCCTGCCTTCAAGAGCCAGTCAATTAACCTGGCTGCTTCTGAGAGCACAGAAGACAAGTCACTTGTTTTATTCCCTGCCCCATCTCCCCAAAGATATAAGCATTTATTTACCAATCTGCATCACAGCAGTAGTAGTAAACAGCTGAGAGACAGTTCAATTTGTTGCGTTAAAGAAAGAAGGAAAAAAAGCACACGATGTATTTGGCCAGATGCTTACAATAAAACAAAAGAAAGAAAAAAAAAAAAAAGAAGAACTTCTGGCAGAGCAGGTCTTGCTCCCAGTAAAGCGAACAGGCAACTTGTGTTCATTACAACAGCAACAGGCTAGACACTTCCATACATGACCCTTCAAATGTGCTCAGAGTATATCCTGGCCTGACAGCTGTTGGCAGTGGTGTAGCAGCACAGACTCAAGACAATGCTAGTGTACAGATAGTTCAGTTAACTTAAGTGAACCACAAAAGAAAGGCGGGAAGATAAACTGACACGGACTTTAAATTTCTTTCTGATAGATCTATTTAAAACACAGTGTTTGCTTTACTAGCTCAGTGCCAGTTTTGGTCCAGGGTTTTTGGTTTTTAATGTTGGTTGTATCACTGCTTATGGTGCAGGCCACTTCCATTTTCTGCTCAGACAGACACTTCAAATGCAGACATTAAGTGCTACACTCCAGTTGATTTGCCCTTTAGTCAGGTCTGCAGAAGTGATGCCACTTACTGATCATGGGGCTGAATAACAAAGCTGCTCACAATCTCCTGCAAGAACCAGAGTG
Source organism: Lathamus discolor (assembly GCF_037157495.1). NCBI lineage: Eukaryota > Metazoa > Chordata > Aves > Psittaciformes > Psittacidae > Lathamus > Lathamus discolor. Next base: position 36,072,300 of record NC_088888.1, on the reverse strand, counting down.
ACATCACATGTGTTAATGAGGTATATATTTCCATGACGAGCTGTTTCCTGGTATGGAAGAGCTCCAATCTCATTACACCACAAATTCCTCTGGGAGCTGGTCTTCTCCAAGAAGATCCAAGGAGAGGCAGTTCATGGATCGCTTCCCATAAAGAGCAGACTTGGTTTTGCAGTCTGCTGTGGAATAAACACAGCCATAGATAGACAGCTTATCCTCCAGGCTGCAGCCAAACGTGTAGCTGTGGGACGTGTCTGAAGACAGCGTGGCACTTAGTGGTGGGTGCCGATGCTTGTAAAGGCGGATGTCATCCAAACTCTGGCTGTGCTGGTCTGTGCAGCTCCTGGTTTTGAGCGATCTGACCTGTCAGTTTAGTCACACACACAGGTATAAGGCCAATGAGCTCAGACACAGCCTAAGGTTGCTGGCTATGCATGCTACAAGTTTCCCAAAATTGTTCTTCTACTCATTCAAAAGAGCCCCACCAGCCTGAAGGATGTTGGCTTAATGAAGAAGCTGTGAACCATTGAGAAATTACAAGTGCATTAAGTTGCCCTGCCACATTCAGCCAGATCCTGATCTGTCTGCATAGTGTCCTCAGTGTCCAGTACAATGTACCAAATACTTGACAGGTATTGACACCTGACTGACCTGGTACTTCTTGGCAGATCCATGCAGTCATCCTCGAATGGAGGAAGTGCACATGCCAAAAAGTTATTCCAATTGCTTGAACACGTTGAGTTAGTGAAAATCTAATAAGCTCAAAAGAAGGTTCAAGAAGGCAACCATGCAAACTGGTAAGTGTCCAAAATGGTGTAACACCTAATGGTGTTACGGTGTCCAAAATTAGTTAAGTGTGACATACAGTTTCATCTACATAACTTTGTTTAGCAATGAAGGAGTGACATACCAGCAGTAATTCCCAGAGGCAGCGTCTTACTACACAAGCTGTAGTGACTCAGCCTCTGTGGAGAAATTACTGACCATTCCAGACATTTCCAACTTCCCCACCTGTTTTTTCTTACTCTGTCTCTTAATTATTAGCTTTTAAATGCTAATATTAAGGCTGATTTCAGAAATGTAATTTTTAACCAAAATACTTCTGTTAGGAACGCAGAAAACTTCCTCCCAGTATCACTTCTCTCACTTCCATGGGATGGGAATTAAGAACTACCCTGAGGAAATCCTGTGCTGGCTCAGCTGCGCTCCCAGAAACAGGCACATGCTGTATAGTCTAGTCAACGCTAAGGAAATCCAGTCCTGCAGCATGGCCTTGTAAGGAAGTTTGTGGGGTTTTTAAAGTATAAAAGTGGCAGCCAGGTTTTTGCAATTGCTTAGACAGTCCTGTGTTGATCAGAAACATTCTTATAAAACAGATGCCTCCTGATCAATTACCAGTACCAAGCATGTGCTGGTAAAAGCGTTAACATCAAAAGCATTACTTTAAGCAAGATGCCCGCTCCCTGCCTTGCATTCTGTAAGTCACTCTACTCATACAGGAATAAGTTATTAGGATTTGTTCAACTTTGGGAAAAAAAAAAGTTAAAAACCTAAACCATTCTTCTAGCAGATAAAGCTAATTTGGATTCAGAAAGGAAAGAAATGGTGGAGGCTTGGCTTTGGTTTTGTTTTTATCTACCTCAGTGGGTACAGCTATACTTTGAAAAGAAATATTGTTTGGCCTTAGAAAGGCATTTTAATAGGCTTTTTCCAAGCACAACTTATGATATAACATATTTTACCATATATAGTTGTCTTTTCTCAAGGGCTTGATGAAAAGAAAATGTTGACAACAAAGACTTAAGCACACGCATAGTATAATCACACAAATGATAGTAATTAGGAGCTTGAGCATCTGGTTTTGCTCTGATGTGAGCTCCTTTTGGCTTCAGGAACAGGAAGATTATCAAGTTTGCAATGCACATCCAAACTGCATGGATGTGTGGCTATGACTTGGCTCTATCTTGCGCTGAAAATTTAGAAGTGGGTTATTTTCCATTTCCCATTTCTGGAAGGCAGAGAGAGCTGGATTGCAGGATTTTCCCACCAATGGCTCCAAACCCCTCTATACAATTCTGGACCCAAAGGCTGCTCTCATCCTACTCCTACTGAGCAGTAGCTGGCTAACAGCTGATTTTGGTTACACCATTTAAAAATCAGTCAAATCCAGACCAGTTAAGGTCTCCTGATTTACAGCTGTCTCCATTGCACTAGACCTTGGCTCAATGCCCACACACAGACCCTCCTGCCAAGCACCCCCCTTACCTGGTGAAGGGATTCCACACTTTGGCCTCTCATTTTTATTAGCGTGACTTGCACCACAGACAGCGATTCCTGATTTATAGCTACAAAGGAGAAGGAAGAAGTGAGAAGCATTGCAGATTTGAGGTTTTGTGGGCTGCAGAAAAGTGAAGTCATTCTCACAGGCTACATTCAAGCAGTGCTGGCTTATAGGTACAAATATACATCAGTAAGCACCCTCAGCGCTCTGGAAGGTTTGCTCACAAGTACTCCTTTTTGCCTCTAAGGATTAATGTTTAAAAACCGCAAGAATACAGCTCCTCACCAATGTGTCCCATATTCACCCATCTTGCTTTGCTATAAAGGCTGTGTGTCTTAAGACGAGACAGCTTCTGTGTGACTCCATTCTCTGGCATTCCCTGTATTATAAGCCACAGACCTTTACCTGTTCACCCCTGTGACTAGCCTGTTAATCTGTGGTTGAACACCTTGTCTGTTTTGTGGTATACAAGATTTTACAGCAAATTCTTTCACAACAAAAGGTTCTGTTTGTCATTAACAGAGTATAAACTTGGCAAATTTGGAGAAGGGAGACCTTGAGGAGGACAGAGGAGAGCAGCATAGTACAATACAGGGTGCTCGCCTTTAACTTCTAGATGAGCTGACTTTAAATCATGTTGCAGTAGGGCAATAAGTAGTACTGGCAGGAGTTTGCAAGAAGATACAGCTTTCTTACATCCCCTCAGATTAAGTCTGGTGCTAGAGCCTAAAGAAAAGCATTGAGCAGTAGCAGAAAGCCATCTCACCTTGGCAGCTAGCAGCATCTAGAGGAAGAGATTCAACAGATTCTCCCACAGTGGCCTCCTCTAACTGGTCTCCCTCTAAAGGCTCATCTATAGGCACCTCCTCTGGCTCATCTACTGCCAGCTCAAGCTCTAGGAGGAAGAGAGCAGCAGGAGTAGGGTTAGCATTACACTTCTGCTCCAAGCTGCTTCACATTCTCTTACTCCCTGTTTTCCTGCAGGAGTAGGAAAGAGCAGGTTTAGCAGTTGATCTGCATCTCCAAAGCTTTTACCGTCATCCTGAGAGTCGTCTTCAGCCCGCCCTTTGCTGCCACTGTCAATGCCTGAGCTGCCATAACTGATGGTTGAGCTACAGGATTTCTCTTTCCTGTGCACCCGGTCAATGCTGAAGGGCTCATCCACCGACATTTCCACTGACACCCGGTGCCTGGAGTCAGCCTCGATGCCTGATGTGTGAGAGCTGCCATGACTCCCTGTGGACTGGCGAGAGAGGCGGTTGTCCCTCCGGCTGCCCCCACTGCTGCCGCTGCCACGCGAATTCTTATCGCATGGGTCTAGGTCCATGTCCAGTGTGTCACTGATATAGGACTCCCGGTAGCGCTTCTTCTCTGAGGAAGAAAGAAGAGAGAAACCAGTGGGAATTTTAAGCAGGACTGAAGGAAGAGTAGCAAAAATAACATGGACTGGGACAAGCCAACCATTAAGAAACAACTGCTGCAGCTACTGAACAGGTACAGGGACAGCTTTGTATTTTGCTTCCTCAGCAGATACTAGGATGCTCAGCTAGTTGTAAAAGGATTAGTGAGTCATGCTTGCAGTAAACCCAGCATCACCTGAATTAGAACAGGCAGGTGGAGGCAGTTATGACAGAGAAAATAGTAGCTTCCAAACTGAAGGAAAGGTAAAAAAAAAAAAAAAAAAGAGGGGGGGAGAGGGGAGAATTACTCAGCTAACCCAAGTGCTCAGTCTTTAAGAACAGAGTGCAATGATATCTTCTTGAAACAGTCAATGTGTGGAGACAGCCAAGAACAGGATCCCTGTGGCTGGCATTTATTAATGATTTATTAATTATTTTCCGATGGCTTGTATCTGTTACCTACAGAGAGGTGTGCTGAGGGTGGTCAAGAAATCCATGAGACACTAGTAGACACAAACCAAGGGACTTTTGCGCACACACTTGATTAGTGAGCCTTTCTGCAGGCAACTGGCACGTGCCACTGGTTGCACCCACACAGCTCAAGGCCACTTCTATAACCCCACTGAAGAGAAAGACAAATAACCAAGCTAGATGAGACCAAGCACTACCTTGCCCTGTACACTGATTCCACACAACCAGTGATCACCACTTACACTCCTTAGAGTTAGTTGAGATAGGAATTAACCAGAAACAAGTTTCCGACAAGAAACAAGTTACCGACTACTGCTGGCTGCCTTCTACCGACCTTGAGCATAACAACACAAGTCTTACAAACTCCAGTGAAGACAGAGAGAGCATGAATGGAGAATGCAGGGGAACAGCAGTTAGGAAAGAAGTAGGGCGAAAAAGGCATTCAGGAGAAGGCTAGAGGGAAAGGGACACAATCCTCTGAAAGAAAGCCTATGCAATGTGTTAAAAACAGTCACCAGGTAGAGGCAGGCTGAGAAGTTGTAGGAGATCCAGCTTGCAGAGTTGGAAAATGGAACAGGGCAAGCTGGGAGGTAATGAAATGACTGAAGTTTGTCTGGAAGGATACTAGGGACTGTCAGTTCACATCACTGTTCCTACAGAGAGGGGAACCCATCAGAAGAGACAAATTCTGGGAGTCCTGATCTGCTCTTGGGCTCTAGCACCTGCAACTCCTAGCTCTTAACTGTCAGACACTATAGAGTAAATTGTGTGCAGTCTTTAGTAAAGGGCACTAAAAAATTAAGACACGGGCTCACAACTTGTACTGCTGCTTGAATGCAATAAGATCTAATCCCAGTGGAAAGCTTTTTATTCAAAATTACTTCCACTTAGAAATATGTGTCAAATGCACACAAATTGGGAGCATAAAGAGCAAAGATCTCCTTACTTAAAGTAACACATTACCCCTCTACTGCACTCACACTTTCTGATCACACTCTAGCAATGTGGGAGCCATAAACACTTCCCAGTAATGGACTTGAAACATACCTAACACCTCCATTTCTCTCACTGGCTTCTTGATAAGGCAGAAACACCATTAATTAGATAGAGAGCAGCCAGCATGAAGCAACAGCAGAGCCTAACTCTTCCCCTTACCAGAGTCACCTATTCTTCCATCACATACCTTCAGCCTCCTCCAGTTTTTGGATTTGCTTCAGCACTGGCTGGATATTGAGGAAGAGCCGGTGGCTGTTGCTGAGGAGCTGCAGCAAGTGCCGTGACCTGAAGGGGCAACCTGTGTAGTAAACCAGTTTCCGTGCAGAGGGCAAACCATCTGGCTGGATCTCAAATTTTTTCCCCTGCATGAAGAGGAGAGATGCCAGTGTAATAAGCATGTTTCCAGCCACAAAGCTACCAGAGATAGCTGCAGTCTTGTATGTATGAGTAACAGGACTTGACATGGCAGAGTGGGCTTTGCCAGGTCCCAGGTTGACAGCCTGTTGCCAGATGGCCTCCATTCCGTCATACTCACCAGAAACGCCAGCTTCCCGATGTGTGACCAGGGAAAGTCGTAGAGGAGCTGTCGAACGTGGTTCACCTCCTGCAACACATCAAGCTCAGAGTGACACAGGGACTGGCAGGTACAGGGTGGAGTCAGCAATGTGCAAAGAATTTGCAAACAACCAAGAATGTGAGATATGCGGAGCCTGGTGCTCGGAGGGGAGGCAGAGGAGCCACGGTTGGGGGGAGGACAGTGAGCTGGGCAGAGTTAATGCTACACCAGAAGGCTTTCACAGCAGTCTGTTACCTGATAGATGTGCATTCCTCTGAGGGTCAGGCCCAGGATAACTGTTGGGCGATCCTCCTTCTTATCCTGAAAGAACAGAAGAGCTCAGAGTAAAAGGTTAATCTACAAAGACCACACTCTTGTTCTGGCACCTACTGCAGGAGAGGTAGCAGGACTCCTCCATCAGGCAGATGCCATCAACTCATTCAGTTTTTATTGTGTTTGTAAAAGGCACCTTGCCTTGTTGACCCCTAAAATATCTACACCTAAAATCCCCTCTTGCTGGGCAACTCGAGCATTTCACCAGCAAACAAACACCCTAGCTAACCTGGCCAGGCAATCCAGCTTTAGTGATCTGAGAGCATGGATTCATCTGAGAGCATGACCGCATGACTGCTCTCAGAGGTACCTTGTAACCTCTCATACTGCTATGTGCCATTTCTGCTGTAACCGTGAACATGCACCACTCACTCTGCAGGTGACAGGGAGCCTAAAACAGAAGGGACATGTGCCCCTTCTCCTTGCCACAGCACTGCTGCTAAAACCCAGGGACTTGCTGGACCTTAGGTGTCCCTTGGCAGGGAGAGGGCTAATCAATGCCCGGAGTTATAGGAGCTTTCTTTTTAACCTTTTGACCTCAGTGTTTGGAGCAGGTGATCTTAAATGTTTGCAGCTCCATTGGAATACTGCCTTGGTTTTCCTCATACTGTATCTTGGTATGACATACTGTCTGTAATAAGATTCCTCTGCTTGAAGACCAAAAAATATCATAAACTAGTTCTTTCAGTCCTTCCTGGCATGGCAGACTAAGGGAGGGGAACACATACTTTTCTTGTTAGGAGGAGGAAGAAAATTTTGGGGTAAAGATTTATGGGCTTACAGAACTCAAACTTGCTATCAAAATTTTCTCTCCTCATCTGGCATGTAAGATACAAGCCTCATGCTTGTATCATCCCATTACCTCCCCCTTTGCCCCAGTACCATCCACGTCTCCAGTCTGAAATCATTAGGAAATGCTTTCTGCCTCCTAAGAGCTTTGTAAATCAGTACTGCTCTGGAGGGGAGATATGGTGCTCAGTGCTGTGTTTTCCTTCAGAGTTCCCAACCTCAGTAGCAGGCATGAGGAGGGTGCAAGACAAAAGTAACTGCTGTTGAAATCTCAGGGCAGCCAGCGCACCAACACATTCACCTGGCACCCCTGCGGGTGACCCAGGTATCACCTAGGAGGAGGAAATCTCCTCACAAGATGAGATAACTGTGTCACACGGCAGGAAGAAGAGCACATTGTAGAGCAAACAACACATGAAGGAGTCAGCAATGCATAAAATGTAAGTTCAAGTTGGACAGGAATTTGGATATTAAGAACAACCATTTCACAGCCCCGGTGCTTTCAGATATAAATTATATCCTGTCCTGCCAGGTGGATTTCTTACGGCATTCAAGTATAACCAACCATCTTATGACTGCATCGTTAACAGTACTGGAATCAAAACCGTGAGGACAGAGGAGAGGTAGGGGGAGCACCTACAGTTTGCAAGGAACTGAAACTAAGCCTGGACTGTAGACCTGGACTGTAGACCAAACTGGAACTTATTTCCTCCAGAAAAATCCATGTTTCTCCAGTAACCAGAACTGCTAGATCTGGTCAAAGGACATGGATACCTCCCAGACATAATTCCCACTGAGCACAACCAATCAAGATAATTAATTATGAGTTTTTCCCTTTGGGAAAAAGAGATCCAAGGCACTCCTAATTGCATAAGCAAGTTTCACTCACTTTAAGCAGAACAGAAAACTTCTAATTCTAGACCTAAACTCTCTTAGCATGTGAAAATGAAGCACATTCTGTTTAAGCTGGCTTGGGTAAGGAGTCTAAAACTCAGGGACAAACAACACAGGAATCCAAAAACTGACGTACAGCTGAAAAAACACCAACCACTCTCACAGGGTTGGAGGCGTAAGGGAATAAGAAAGTCAGGATGACTCAGTGTCACCTCAGTTATTACATGGCATTTGTGTGAAAGCTGGCCAACCTCTTATCACCATTTCGACTGACTGTACAACAACAAAAAAAGGCTTCTCTGTGATTCCCCGGTGCAAGTCTGTTGACAATCAGGGACAAAAATCAAGTTTTCCCATTCTGCTGCCAGTTTCTTGGCCAAGGAACAACACTAGATTCCAGCTATACCTGTGTATCGACAACAGATTTGTTTGTGGGGACAGGCCTTGTAGGCTGAAAGTTTTAGACTTCTTTTGCAAGTTCAGTGGTGCACACAATTAATGATGGGAGAGAAGGTCAAAATAAGAAGGAATTTGTTTAACCTTCTGCAGCCTGTAGAAGTGGACAGGCACATCCTCCAGCAGGCAGGACTCCTTAATGAACTTCAGCACTGCTTCCTTAGCGCTCAGCCCTTGCTGTTCTCGGTGCATCTCTGGGGCATGTTTCAAGATGTAGTCACTCCCCCTCTTTGCAATTATCTAAATGGCAAGGAAAACAAACAGGTCAGCAACTCTTCAGCAATCCCCACAGGAGGCAGCAAAGCAGAGACTGGAGATGGAGGAGGTTCATGCAGTCCCTCAAAATGTTAATCCACATTCACCTCTACCTCCCTGGAGGATAAGCATTTAAAGTAGATGGTACCAATGTCTCCAAACAGATCCTAGATGGCAGAATCGTAACAGACCAGTACTACAGAGGTCATGTCAGCTCTTTTCATTTTAATTACTGGAATTAGCTTTTCTAACCCCTGGCATCCATAAATGCTTGTAGGCAGATAACAAATGCTGCTCTGCATGCCAACACAATCAACAGCAACATCTGTAAACACTGCAGAAATGCTAGGTGGTCCTTTTAAGACCAGAAACTACACATTACCTTGTTTAGCATTTCCATCCTCAAAGGGGTGGATAAGACTATCTCAAGATTTTTTAACTGTTAAGAGTAGCTTGCAGGCATATGGGTTTGCTAAGCAGTAGAAAAACCCAGACTGGGCCCTTTGCTCTTTGTCTTGCAAGTGCCCAGTTTCCATGCTTGCCCACATGCCCTCTCTATACAAGGCTACAGGGCAGCCTAGCCCCATCTCAGACCGCAAGCAGCAAACAAGAGGGGCATTGGCTGAATTCACTTTATAAAATCCCTCACCAGTGAGGGCATTTAAAACTGGATCTCACCAGATACGTGAGAACATCCTGCCAAGAACAACCTGCCTAGGCTCAAAACAACCAGACCCCATCACCACCTGGTTTATATTAAGCCCCCTATTTACTCTGCTTGGTAAGACCTCTGCTCTCCCTGACATGCCTTGCCAGATGATTTTGCCCTCCCACGAGAAAGGCTGGGCTCAGTGGAGGACAACACTGATGCCATCAGCTGTGCCATGTCAGCAGAAAGAGATGCACTAACACCACAGTTCAAAGCCAGGCTGATCACCCCAGGGCAGCACCACCTCTCCTCACCAGCACAAGGCTTGGGGCAGCCCTTGGCCAAATGATCTGAAGCACGTGCTGGAGGAAGAGTTTGTGTTGGAAGAGGAGATCACTCAGTATCTCCCCATGGAAGCCCAGGGGCAGGGAGAGAAGCGTCCCCATGCCTGCCAGATTTTGCTCTTTGTAATGATGTAATAAATCACCCACATACCTCCTTGGGGTTGTGGCTCAGTGCAGGTGAGCCAGGATTTGCCTTGGCCTTTGCAATGTTTGCCAGATGAGCAATAGTCTGTGATAAGACTTTTAACAGCCCCAGAAATGGCACAAATGAGACCCACCTTTTACAGCCCTTTGTTAGCTACCTTCTGCCAGGCAACATATAACAAGGAACAGGAAGGGATGAAGGCTTCTTGCCTGGGAGAAAGGCTCATTTCTGCACAGCAAAGCAGGCAGGCTGGGACTCGTGCATGAAGGAGGCTCTACCAGCCTTGCCTCCCCAGCACAACTTCTGTCACTGCTCTGAACCTTCTCCCCAAAGCAGGGGACAGTGCCACCTATCAAGGGAGACCCAGCTTTGTTGGGGACCAACTACCTGAGGCATCTGGGCTTGAAATCTGCTGTCACAGCAGAGAAGGGGGCTCCAAAACTAAATCAGGTTGCAGAGAAAGTTCTGTCCAGGTCACAGGGAACATCCCACTCCACCAGACATCCTCAGACATTACAAGGATGTACCTGTAGCAAAGTTAGCTTCCCTTTAGCTTCCATAAAAATAGAAAGTGTTTATCAAGTTTCCTTGACACCACTAGAGGTGAACTCTTTGTAGGTAACCAGCTCTGCCAGTGTCTTACCTAATTTGCCTTCATTTGAGAACTAAACCAACTCTTAGATTTCTAGATCTTGAAGGTCACAGCCCATGTGCACATGCTTATAAACAAACATGCAAACCCATTTCCAGGCCCTTCCCTTTTCTCTTACTGCAGTTGAGCTAGAGGTTAAGCACCAGAGGCATTGCACAGCAGTATTACCCCTTAGAGTCTGGGTCTAACCATCCCAGAGATCAGGACAAAGGGCAATGGACTTGGCTTTGAGGCACTAAGGCTTTCTGTAGAGCTTAGGTTGTGCAGATCTTGCTGATGTACCACTGCAAACACACAACCCTTTGAGCCACAGAAGAATTAAATTAAGACAGCTGCATTGTCAGATTTCTTAATTTGACACCAATACATTCCCTCACCAAGGAAGGTTACACATCACCCACCTCACTGATGAGTGAGCCCAGGAGAAAATGGGCACTTACATCCAGTGGAAAGAGACATCGTCGCCTGCGGGAATTCAGGGTGCCACCTTACCACTATGCCTGATCATTGCAGTGGGAGTTGTGGATATTGTGTGGCTGCAGTTAGGTACCACCTTCACATAGCTGCTGCTGCACATACCGTCTGTTGACAGAAGGATGCCCCGAAACTCACCCATTGTGGAAAATAAGCCTGAGGTTCAAAATATTTGCCAGTGTGGACCTTCTCTCTGTAGTTGCCTAAGTCTGCCTGTAAGCTGTAGGCCGCCAGTAAGAAGTAGATTTCTTCTTTGTGGTTGCACCGAGACATCAGAACTTGCTCTTTGAGATGGCAATAGTAGAGCTGCCGTGCCACCTTATCACTGCAAGACACAAAGGCAGATTTACTTGAAGCAGAAAGTTCGGGCTCAGACAAGGCCCCTTAAACACATCTGTTTTGGAGAGAAGGGGTTAAACTTTGACATCCCTGATGTGTGCCAATGCCACCCTGATACAGCTGTGCGTAGGGGGCATCAAGCCAAGATCAAGGTGCTCTCCCACCGAGTGTTGTACAAACATGGGAAATGATAGCTCCTATCTTGCTGAGCATGAGATCTAAGAAATTAGGGTAGGGGTAGATGAAAGAAAATCACGTCACACCTGTTTTGGAGATTGACTACATCAAGCACTCTGTTTCTCTGGAAAGCCCGTAGCAATCAGAAGAGCCAACCCCCTTGAATCCCAGTCCTGTTTCTTGCACACCTGTCCTCCTTTCCCCTCTAAACCCAGCATTGCTTTTTCATTTCACCTTGCCTTAGGCGAAAGGCGCTTTTCAACAGCCAATTCCTTGCAAGGTAGATCAAAAGACACTGGAGCCTTGGGCTTGTTTTTGTCTTCTTCCTCAAGCTGCTAAACAGGGATAGTCTGATAAGGCATAACTATCACATAGCATTGATAACCCACACAGCCCCCGCTGTAAGAGCTCATGGGAAGCAGGCTGCCGACATGCATGTACAGATGAGGTGCTGGACACTATGGTCTGGTTGGAAAAGTGTGTGTGTAGAGTCTGAAGAGGCCATGCAACTACCTCTGCATGGCTCCAGAAACCTCTCCAATTAAATTACTAGTGCAAGAGAAAGTCGTTTGTGATGCTAAAGGATATGTATGTCGGGGTGGTAGAATGATATGCAATCTCCCTTTGTACCTATAAGCAAAACTAAATAAACCACAGCCAAACAGACTCCAGAAGAAAGACTCCCCTGTATCCAAAATTAAAGAACTATGGAGAGAGAAAAACAAAAAACCACCAAGCTTTGTTTGAGATGAGAACAAATGCCAAAAATTTGGTAAAGATTTTAATCCACCCAAATGATCCCAGCTCTTGGATTGCCCCGGGGTCACAGCGATGCCAGAAGTGCTGATGCAAATTAACTCTGTCAGTTGTTCATTTTTAACTACCTCATCCTTTGTTCTGTACCAGTGGTGAGGGTGGTGGTGTTTTGAGTGCAGCCCATATTCCATGCGAATAGACTGCAAATGCAAAACTTATGAAGTAATTTCTTTTGTCTGCTTACGAAAGTCCATTTCCAGGAACAGACTGCACAGAGCACTGCTCAGATACAAAAAACAGATTCAAAATTATTAGCACGTGCTCTGGAGTATAGATAGGTATTTTTGGTATTTTCATCTGATGCTTTTCATACAACCAAAAGACGCAAGCAGAAGAGTATTAACTGTGTTTTGATACTGTCGTCATTCAACCTGCTCTCTAAACACAGATGGAAAAGCAGTCATTATTTTCATAGGGATAAGGAGTATGATTCAAGGGCAAAATATTCATGGCTGGGTGAGGAACTCTGTGAAAGATAAAGAAAGAAAAATAAAGCAAATCTTTTGAGCTTATTTCTGAGAGCTCACAGAGATGAGCTCAACAAATAAACGTTATTTTACTTGCCTCCTAAGAAAACAGTGAATAATTCAAAACACAGTAACTACCACAGAGGGGAACTTACCTTATTACTCTTCCATTTTCTACGTAGTATTGTACTCTAAAGAACGCAACAAAAGGAGGGCTGAATTTTTCTGTTCCCTAGAGCACAGATAGAAGACCGATTAAGTAACATTCAGCATCCAAAATTCCGGTTACCCATCTGGTAACTCCCTCTTCTCTTAAGCTCCCTCTCTCCATACTGCTTTTCATTTTCTGCTCTTAGCTCTTGGCAAGTTTTAGGGAGGAGATCCGACTGTCTTGCAGGCTCACAACAGTGAGGCATCATAAAACATAGAACAGGCTGAATGGCAAAACATCCCAGGGAGGGTAGAAGGTTTTGGATGGGGGCAATGAAATAATAAATAACATAAAGGAGTCCCAGTGTAGCCTGGGGATGGCCAGCCTGGCCCAGAGTAACCCAGCTCAGCACCTGGCAGCACATTAGTGCTGAACACAGCAGGTTGAACACAGCCTCCCTAGAGCAACAGGCAAGGCGGCAGGGCAGTGTGCCATGCTGGCACACCTAGGAGGAGCCAGCTAGCATTGTGCCACACCACACCACTCAGCATGGACACACGTGCTGCTGCATGCAACATCTACTGCCTCGGGCTCAGGTGCACCAGCCTGATATTAGCTCCTCGCCTGTTGTTTGGCAGGGCTAATGGTTAGTTATCCACACCTTCCTGCAGCCACAGACCAAAGGGAGACATTGATGTCTGCTTCACACTGAAGAAGTCTGTTAGAAGAAAGCCAGCGAGAGTTCTGCTGTTGTTTTAACTCCAGCCTACCTTTCAGACTTAGAGATTTGTTTAATCAGGAATATATATATATATATGTATATTTTTAAGAAGGGAGGAAAAAAAGGAAAAAAAAAGGAACAGCTTATGTTACTAGCTCATTCTCTCATCTTTCCTACTTTGCCACTCACTTCTTTAGCATTCATACAGGTAACTGCTCACACAGCCAGTTTCAAGGTTTTGCTGGTCAGACCCATCTCACTGGGACAAGGCAAATGGCATGCTGTGCACATCTGATGTAGACAGCAACTTCTTGATCAAATATTTACATGTTATTTTTCTGGAACTTGTTCATAGTCACCCTATATTATCAGCTGGATGGGGCTTTCCACCTGAAACCTCTTAATAGGAATTAAATCCCTATCTGCTAACCCAGTCCAACAGCCCAGCTCCTCTCAGATTTCAGTACTGCCAACGGCAACTCATCCAGCCTTTTACAATTCACCTTGCACCACAGGTTTGACACTTGTCCCGACTTAAAAAGTGTTGCAAGAATCCAGCCTCAAAGCAACCACAAAGCATACCCCATTCTGAGGTGACCGGAAACACTTGCCTCAGAAAACCCTCACTGGCTGGACAGACAGCCCTCTGCACAACTGGTAACTATCTTAGGAGTAACCCTCATGCATTCAGGAGAAGTGGTGTGGGATAAGAGATATCTCCAAACCTCAACAGTCATCTGCAAAGTTCTCTAAGCAGCAGAAATGGCAAGTGAAAACCCTTAAGGAAGGTGGAAAAAGTAATGATGAGCTAATTAAGATATTTGAATGTAATTGCACACTACACTGTGTTCTAGACTGTGGCTCCTCTAATAATGACACACACAAACAGGCACTATCATGTCTGAATGACCAGCACTAAACAATTACGCAGGCTTGTCTTCATTTCATATAGCTTTTCTCTCCCTTGACAGGCCTGGCCAGCCTTAAAGAATTAAAACTCTTCTCAAACAAAATATTCTTCTTCTCACTGCACTGTCATTCTGCATGTACTCTGGAAGAGTTGCAGCTCCAGTCTCTTCCTCGTACCAGCTTCAAGTCACAAAACATCATTTAGGCTCTTCTGCTTAAGCACAATGAGATCTCCAGACTCTTTGTGGGCTTGGCTAAGTTCAAAAGGAATACTGACCAAGTGACCTTCTCTACTCTTGTAGCAGCTAAACAGCAACCATGCAGCTACTATTGCTCAGGTACAGTTGTGTTAAGGGGCTGGTTTAGCTCTTTTAGTTGTACAGCCATGCACAAAACACTCCACCTTGCTACCAAACAGCATTCTGCAGACCATCTTCAAGACATGCTTTATGGACCTTAGCTTAAGAGCTTTAATTTCACTGTTTAGTCCACTACAAAAGCAGTAGCCTCCAAACCCAAACATTTGTCTTACTTTCGTGGTCTCTTTCTTCCATTCTTTTGAGAAGTATTTGCTAAGCTTCTGCTCCAGGTCTATAAAAACATATTCATTATCTGAAAGACAAGAGGAAAAGGAATTCGGTGTTAAAGAATTTCTAATTCTTATTCATTAAGTACTTAGATGACTATACAAGTTGTTTCCAAGCAATGGACTTTGAAACAAAGCTGACTAGGGAATAGACAAGGCAGGGAAAAGAGAGGGCACCAAGCCTCTTCGGTACGTGTGCTACCTCAGGCAGTATGGAAGGAAGGTCAGCTATGCCTCAATTCGAGCAAGCTAAAGTTTCCCAAACACTTTCACCAGAAATGCAGAATTCCTGCTTTATAAGGAAGAAGCCACTTACAGAGGGGAAACATCACCTTACCAACCTAATTGTACTGTCAGTTTAGTGGATTCAGCTTTTTACTATTATTATTTACCAAGTAATCCCTACCCAAACTTACACTCTGCCATCGCATATTGCCACAGCCCAACATGGCATAAGCAAGTGGAGACTCAGGTATTTGACAGGTTTCATCCTCTACATACGAACTGGGTCCTCCAAAATGGTGAGGAGGGCAACGACCAAACCCAAATGTCCATCTCGGAAGGTCTGGCATCTCCTGCTCACTTCTTTTGTAGAGCAAAGAGATGAATAAAAGGAAGGGAAACCTGGCCTCTCACAAGACCAGGACTTGCTCTCCACCCAGGTAAGGGTGAACAAGAGACAGCCTGAACAGCACATTGCCTTCAAAGAGCTTTGTGCTGCTTTCAAAGCCAATGCTTTGTTTCACTGCTTACCAATTATCAAATCCAACATAACTCAGACAGTAAAAGATTTTTCCAGTCTGTACAAGTCTCTTTAATAATAATTTTTAATAATAAATAAATAATAATAATAATAATAATAATAATAGTAAAACCTGATGGGTGTTTCAGGCTGCAGCTGCAATGCCAGCTGAGCATTCACTTGACCAGTCCCTCTACTCTTTGGTCTTGCCCAATAAAGTGCTTTGACAGGTGACATAAGTACCAAGCTGAGGAGCTTGTTCCTTAGACATGAAAAGAGCAGGAAAAAGGAGAGGGGAAAAAAAACCCAGAAAAGCCCAAGGAGAAAAAAAGAACCCTTCACTAAACAACCTTCCACCCCAACGACCAGCCCAGACTTCCAACTTTGGCTTTTGTTTTCCGATATCAAACAAAACAAAAAAAAAAGGGGGGGGGGAGAGTACAGAAGTGAAATCTATTTAGTGGAGATTAAAGCCAAATGGGAGTCTGCACTTGTCTGTACAGCAGATGAAGATCTAGTAGAGGCCACGGTTCCAGTTACAGCAGGTATTCAAGGGAGCTCTGAGCTACTTCACAGCCATCCTCCCAGAGCATTCCAGTTCCTTACAGGGGCAGATACAGCAAATACTTCTTTTGCAAGCTTTTAAAAAACAAGCAAACAAAACAACCCCCCATTGCCTCCTCCTTCAGTTCCCATCTCAAGTGAAAGAGACCACATCGGTCCATACGCCACACTAACAGGAAGCCTTACATAAAATACCAGTAACACTGGACAAAAATGAAGAGGACAATCTCCCCAAAAGTCCCTTTTCCATCTCTGTGGTCTTCCTTGCATTGTACTGATTGCAGCTGTAGTTTTAATACAATTACACTTGTTGACCACATTGCTTGACATGTTACATACATATACATACAACAGTATTTAACAGGAGTGTTGAAACTGCACAGAAATCCTGAAAATTTTAGTGGGGGAATTTAAGTGCCGCAGCACACAAGGTGATATAGAAGTTGCTTTGCTATTTTGGCAAGGAGAGGAAGGTTTTAACACCACAGAGACTGCATCTTGTACCTGCCTTTTCACTTATGCCTGTAAGATTGGGCAGCTGCGGGCCTATGCTGGCCCCAGCCTTTGATTCTCTAAATCCATTTGGATCAGATAATGCTGCCTTAAGAAGGTTGATAGAAGCCCCAGTCAGTGACAGAGATGGGTTTGGTGTATCTCTTGGACTTGTCTCTGCCCCTTGTCAGCTGTCAAGCTGGTAAGCATCTCACTGTAAAGCTTTTTCTTAAAAAGTAAGTAAAATCTCATTTGGGAAGTGACTGTACAGCAAGCAAGAGGAGTGGGATAACACAAGCACAGCACCCAATCCCTCCCTGGGCTTTGGCAGTCCCGGGGCAGGGGTACTTGTGCATGACAGGCTCCTGCAGAGGGACTGAGGCTGCTCCTCCTGGCACAGGAGTGTTGGGTAAAGCCTGTACTGGTTCTGCCAGCACCAGTGTTCAGCTGCCACCTTGTAAAGAGGGTAGGGTACCCACATGGCTGTACAAGCTGAGGGGTCAGTTTTCCTTTCTTGCTCAGGAAACGATGGATACATATACGTGATGAATCAAGCCACAAGGGAAAGATAGCAACAGAAAGTGCTGTGATATACCCTGAGCCATCCCATCACACAAGGATACTGGGACAGAAAGGGGAAAAGAATGACAGAGCAGTTACACCATAGTAAAGCCATTTGTTACCCCCAGTCCCTATTTACCTGTCATGTTAATTAGGTTACATGTGGCCCCTAGCAGGGCCCACATGCCAAGCCTGAGGACTCCAGGTCACTACCATACCTACTGAGAGGAGCACACAAACCCCAAGAAT
The DNA here is from genome assembly GCF_037157495.1 of Lathamus discolor. Classification (NCBI taxonomy): domain Eukaryota; kingdom Metazoa; phylum Chordata; class Aves; order Psittaciformes; family Psittacidae; genus Lathamus; species Lathamus discolor. The sequence continues at coordinate 36,054,834 of NC_088888.1, read as the reverse complement.
AAGCCAAGATGAAGGAGGAGGACACCCTGATGTATCAGCTCTCCCTGGGGGTCCTGCTCCTTCCCAGCCCAGCATGCTCCCCACCCTTCCTCCCTCCCATGCAAGAATGCAGCACTGCATTCCTGCCTTAATGAAGTTAATATTGCTGGAATGTCAACCTGCAGCGTAAGCCGCCATGTACAAAAACAAGGAGGTATTTCCCTCCCCAGCCTTATGTGGGTTGTGGTTTTTCTTTTCTCCCCTTAAACTGGATTAGCAGTGAAACTTTGCTATCTTTTGCCAGAGGCCAGAACTGTCTGTGGCTTGAAAACAGCAACTCTAACAGAGATGAGGGCACCAAACTGCAGCACTCCAGAGCAGTGCTGTAAAGGACTGCATAGAAATGCACAGACGGCTGCCTGTCCGGGGAAGAACATGTCTGATCTGTGGATCAAAACAGTGCTGGGTACTCAGCAGGTACAAACTGTCATTGCTTCACAGGCCTCAGCTGAAGGACAACTGAAAGGTACTAAGAAGCTGGCTTACAAGTTGCGTGCAAATACGCACACATCCACCTGCAGCTACTGACACTGCGTTCATGAATCTCGTCTCAGCATTGTCAGTGAGCTTAAAAATATCCTATCAGCTTCTCTTAAAAGGTTCCCTCATGTATGTGTGTACAGATACCAGATCTGGCACAACATACCCACGCATTGCACTGCATCTGAGTACCCAGCCAGTTTCCAGTAACGTAATTTAAGAGCTTTTAAGAGCCCTCAAATGAAATGCAAAGTTTATGCTGTAAAAAATCTCACTTCAAATGAAGCACTCACCAGAAATGCAAACATTCAAGTGCTCCAGCTCTGCAAAACTAGCTCAGTACATTTACATATTTAAGCAAATATAGGACAAGCATTGTTGCAGAAAAATAATAGGCCAGGTCTCCAGTCAGAAAAAAGTGACACAGTTCCAGGGAGTGATGTGGATTTACAATAGGAATTATTTACACTGCAGGGAAAATGGGAATAGAAAATTATGACTGTAATACATGGTCAAATAAATTCCGAATCATTGTGAACTCTAAAAGCCAATGTTTTGCATTAACCAGTGCCTCCCCATAAAATTTTTTTTATAAAAGGTAAGTTTCCCTGCAGAGAAAGTAAGTAATGGTGAATGCCAATAACCTGTTCTCCTCCTGTGCCCATTTTGGGCTAGGAGCACTGAGAAATTCCAAAGGGCAAAGTCCTGTCCTACCAAGAGGCAGAGCTCAGGCCCCAGTGGCAGCCAAGAACATCCCTTTAACTCCTTTGGTTGAGTCAAGTATATTTTAGTGTAACCATTTAGACAGTCCAGAAAATTAGGATTCAAATAAAATATGAATTAGTGCAAAGCCAAACTTCACACAGCAAGCATTTTCTGCCTTAAAGGGAAAAAAACCCAGCACTTGGCTATAGCGCTTAGCTTCTCCTCACAACACACGCTGTAGACCTCGCATAACCTGCTTAGCTTCCCCACATACCAGCATGGATTTTTTTGTTTGTATTGAAGAAGAGCTGACTACACACATGCATGTGGAGCTCCCCAGGTTTCCAAGTGCTGGTGGCCTGGGAACATCACCTCTACATGATCTCTTGATGCTCCTGGTGGTACCTTTCAAACCAGAGAGAAACCTTGTCCATTTTTACCTGGCTGATTAGTTTACTAAGGGATCTAGAAGAACTTGGTTCAGGTCATCAGGCAGGCTTGTGCGTTTAGTTTCAGCTGGAAAGTACACGTACACCAGTGAAGAAGGAAAGAAACACAACAGAGACTGGGAGTAAAGCAAGGGAGGCCCTGACTGAGACTGATTTACCTGGGATGGGCAGAATGTATATGGAGGAAAGAATGAAAGGAGGCAATACCAAGAAGCCCAAGGCTGTGTGGCTGTTAGTAACTGTTGAGGTTTGAAGACCAAGATAAAGGTTCAATCATTCCTGATGATGGATAGGTACTGCAGGAATTTTATGCTGGCATCTTACAGTTAGCAACAAGGCATGCCCAGGCACAGATCTTCAGACTTTTGGCAGTGTCACAAGGGATTCTCCTGCACAAGCAGAGCTGCAGAACCATTTCCAGGACTGCTCATCCATGAGCAAACAAACTCCTTACAGTTCTCAGGCAGGAGAGCACTTAGGCAAAAAACCCACCCAAGGAGTATTATATACTTTTTGAACACCTGAATCCCTGCAGTTCCCTCTAGGTGGCACATTTCTGCATGTTTTTCCTTACATCACATTTAGCTCATTTGAACTATCAAAATTGTTATAATAGAGCTGTATCTTACGTTAGAATGCAGAAGAAATTCATAAGAGAGCTGAAACTATCCAAGCAGATTTAAGACAGAAAAGGCAGAAGAAGGGATAGAGGGAAAAGGACTAGGGTGTAGAAGTCAAAGCGTATTTTGGAAAAATTCTGTTGTCTCTTAAGAGAACTTTTGTTGTAATGATAATAATATAAAGATAACATCAGCATATTCCATCCATAAACTTCAGTACTGGAGGATACACAGATGCAGAGGAGTTACCGGAGATGGAATGGCACAGTTAAAAACCAAGTTCCTTGCTAAGAACGTGCTGGGAGGCATAGGTCTGGCAAGGTGAACAGCATAGCTGTAATAAGTGGAGGATGATCCTTGAGGCAGGGGAGCTGAAGCGAAGGGATTTGATTTTGTTAGAAAGCCAGCCTGACAAACTGATAAGAGGACAGAAAAACAGCAGCAGGGTGTAAGAGCTGCAGGCTTGCTCCCTTCCAGTCAAAGGCTGGGTCAAGCAAGGTTTGCTCCTAGAAAGGAGAAGCCCAAGATTCAGGATCGGAGGGATCTGGGTTATAACAACAAAGGAGACCTGGCTGTTCTTTCTCTGCTGACAATCAGTTTTGTTTTACAAGACTGAATTGTGTCACTGCATACACTTTCTGATAACAAGGGGGAAACCTGTAAGCTACTAGATAAGATTGACCCTGCAGGAAGAGCTGCAATATAAGACCCATCTGCTGAAGCTTATGGAACCAGCTTGAACCTGGCAGGTTTGCAGGGTCTTTCACTAAGCAAAATACACGAAAGGATGCACTGCAAGCATTCTTGCACACAAGGTATAGCCTGCTTGATGATCTGTGACAAAACTAGAGGAGCAGCATGTCCCAAGCTTGGTGGTGGTGAGGCCTCCCATTAATATATACTCCTGACCTCAATTCTCAAAGCAATCAGCTTCTTATAGATGCAAGCTTTCTTCCCCCCAAATACAGTTGGTTGGAGGGGTCTGCTCAAGAGCAGAGAAGGTGAAAAACTCCGTCCTGCCACCATTACTGTTAACTTAAATCCTGAAGCTTGCCCTCAGCATCTGTAACAGTCAGAAGTGAAGGCAACAAATTTGGACAACAAATGCTGGAAGACAGGCTCCATAACATACAGCTTATATCTCACAGCATTCATGGTTCCCAGTTTGCATGGTGCTGTTTTCATTTTTGCAACACTTAGGGGTTAAACTTCTGTTTATGATTAAGGACCCCAACCCTTCCCCCCTCCCTCCACCCTGCTTACTATGAAACTAACTGAGCATTAGTGTATCTGTACAGTGTCTGCAGGTCAAATGGGCTCCTAATCCAGATAATCCACCCAGTGTGATTGGTTACAGTTCTGTAGAAATCCTTTAATTTTCATTCTCTTGCCATTGCTGACAGTCAGGGTTTTGCTGACAAATTAGCAGCAAGGTAATGGATATAGATGGATTAGAATACCTTGTTTTGCATGTGGCAGCAGACTGCCAAAAACAAATGCATGTTAAGAAACTTGGAAATCTACCCTTATTAAAACAGGACAGTTGTTTCTCTGAAAATGACATCTTAGAGCTGCAACACAGAGGTGAAAGCATGATGTCGAATAGAAATACTTTGGTCCGAAACACAGACGCTTCCTCTCCAGTTTTTGGAGATCTAACCTGCCCGTGCCTCACAGACTGATCCCATACCTTCCCTTCACAGCCTCTGCAGGACACACACCGACTTGCTGCCTGGCCAAGGCAGTTGACTTAAGTACCCACATGACAACCCTGGGCAATGCAAAACTTACCCAGGCCTCCCCACAACCTGACTGGATTGCTTCCCTTTCTTGACATGACAGCCTGCCATGAAACCAAAAAACCCTGAGAAGCAGGCCCTGAAAGGCTACTTCCCAGTGCCAGAGATGGAGAGTGCTACATCTGCAACAGAAGGAAGACACAACTGGCAGCAAGGGTGATCACCAGCCTGCTGGCCAAAACAAGGGGGGAGGAAATTCAAGTTAGGGAACAGAAGACAAATTATTCCCTTCTCTACATTAGTAAACATGAAGCCATTTTAAGAACAAAATAAAGATGACACTCAAAACCTACTCCACAAGACTCCGGTCAGCAGCTTACTGGATTTTTTTTACAGTAGGGACCACAGGAAGCAATAACAAACAAACCAGGTTTGCTCCCTCTCTCAAGAGTGGGATGCAGCCTTCCTTGGGGCTAAAGCCTTTCAGGCTGAGAAACTCACTGCTGATGCTTTCCTGTTGGCCAGCCCCAACAGTTTTTTAAACAGAGGCACAAACAACAATAAATCTCCTCCTCTGTCCAAAATCCTGACGCTTGCCTGGGTGGTGGAGGGAGATGGCTGTCAGGAGGAGCCAGGGCGAGCACGAGGAGCTTTCAATTAAGCAGCTTTACAAACTGAGCTACAGCAAGGAGAAATGAGGAGCCGTAAAGAAAAGAGAACAAACCAAAAAGGTTAATTCAGGCTACTGGGCTCCTGCAACTGTTTTCCTTGATGTTTTTCTGAGAGCTGTGCAAAGAATTAGCTGCTCTAAAAAGGAAGAACACTTTTGCGAAGTGAGAAGATTGTTTATGTTTCAAGCCATGGGTAATATTCTTCAAGGTCTAGTCAGCACAGCTTTATTGTGCTCTTTGGGTTGGGTAATTATACTGCATTTCCAACAGGCTGAAAGGCATTTGCCACAATAGGGTATTTGGGGCCCGCGTCCCTGTGCTTGACATGGTAAAGGAAACTGCCCCATGCAAAAGGTGGGAGAAGTTAAGAACAGGGTACAGAAAATACGAAAAAAGGAAGATGGTAAGGGGGGAAAAAGTGAAAGAAACATGAGGAGAACAGGAGAAGAGCACCTAATTCAAAGAAAATGGTAATGAAATTGCCCTGTCTCACATGGGAGGTCAGGAGCTCCAGTTTCACTCAAGATGTTCTGCAAGTGTAATAACCGAAAACTGGTGTTAAAAAAGGCAGCGAGGAGGGGTGGCTCACAGGAACACAGCTGGCTCGTGAAAAGAATTAAGAGCATTCAGGTCTTTCTTACCTTAAAAAAAGCCAAACCTGTGCTGGTTTAAACACAGAGATATAGTTCTTAGCTACTGTTGTAGTTACACTGATGGAATTTCTTGGAGACTCTACACACCTTATGGAGATAAAGAGCTTATGCCTGTCTTAGTTTGAGGACTATGCTCAAGAAAAGTGCAAAAGTTCTCAGAGAATAAGAGCAGAAAGGAAATGAGACAAGCAAACTTAAAGGGAATTACTTTATCCCATATAATTCTTGGCAAAAGAAACCTTATTTGGAAGGACTCATAAAAAAAAATACTCTCATTTCAATGTAACAATATCTAGAGTTGCAGTAGTAAATAACACACTTGAGAAAACTTTTGGAGGCAAGTCCTTTCTGTGCTTTTAGAAATGGGGGGAGGCAGGATAAGGAGGACAACAGATCCATTTCTTATTACTACGAGTCGGGGGCAGAGGGGGTGCCAATGCACACACCATCCTAGAAATGCAATATCTCGTATCAGTTTGCTCCTTTGAGGCATCACCTTACACTGTTACTTGGTCAATACTGAGCTGTAGGACCAAGGAGACTGGACTTCAACCCACGGATTAAGAAGTTTTGTATTTCCCATGCAACATTTCAACACCCCCCCCCCCCCCATGCATTCAGTCCCCCAAAACCATTTGAGTTTCCTCTCCCTGCTGCCACATTCTTTTCCTGTGACTTCAGAAGTAACACTTTCAGCTCCAAAGTCCTTTTATAATTCACCTCTTATTCAACTATGGACAGTTTTGAATTCAGTGACAAACATGTTGGCTAGCAACTTGGCTACAGGAGAGAAAGAAAACCCCATGAAGAGGTGGAATGTAAGAACAAAGGTGGAGAACAAAAGCCCCCCCTTCTCCCAATTTGTCTGCCCACATACCAAAGATCAAAAGAGCTTGAGAAGCCCATGCATAATCTACATACTTTGTGACCTTACTACAATCAAGTTCCCCGCAGGCATGGCTGCTGTGTATATATGCACACACTGTAAATACACAAGCGGGTCTGTTGACGCTTGCCAAGTCATTTGCTCCACGTATTGAGTTTGCTTACTTTTAACAATGCTGAGGCCAAAGAAGTGAGGCTCTTTAATCTTCACTAAATCACAAACTTGCTGAAAGAGCTCCTGTCCAGTGGCTTTGACCTGAAAGAAACAACCAATCCGACATTACAGATGGCTCACACACCTGGATGGAGCAATTCTACTTTACACTGGCCAGTATATTTTGAGGTACCATAGCAAAAAAACCCAACCCTGAAAGAGCCAAATAAACCCCCAAGTTCTCCCAAAACAATAAAAAAAAAAAAACAACCCCAAACCAGAGCAAGGTTTATTTTCAGTATTACTGCTGTTATCACAGAATAATAATCAATGTATCATTCTCCTTCCTTCACAGTGCAGTGCTGCTCAGTTCAGTAAGATGAATTTAAAAGGTTTCCTATCTATTGGCATCTCTGTGTAAGAATTTGGAGCGCTGCTGGAGCCCTAGTTTTGTTCAATACTGACCAAGCTATTTATAGGCATTCGTACAAAAAACGTGCTTGTAATTACAAAAATGAAAATACGACTTTCTTGAAGAAATTTTCTTTTAAGAAAGAGAGGTTAGGAGCAAGCAACAAAACCAAAAAGCTTTTATTCAGGAGAACTAAAACAGAAGTACAAAACCAAACTCATAACTGCATGGTTTGAGAGCAGAAATAGGTCGCGGGTTAGAGATGAGGTTGCTCGGTACCCCCACAGAAGAGCTTGTTCTGTCCCCTGCTGACTCCTGGTCACACAGCAATTAACATCTCACATTCTGAAGCTGCCACTAAGGGCCTATAAGCTCTTTCCTATTTCCATGAGACACAGAGGCCTTCCAGTACCCTTGCTTCCCATAACACTGTGCATGCTCTGAGGAAGCACTGGGAAAAGCAGAGCTGCCAGCATACCCTCCTGCATGGGACCAGAGGCTGGGAGTATTTGCAAGCATGGCGCAAGGGCAAGACAGCATCATAACACTGTGGCACAGATACTGAATGCACTTTTCTAGCAGGGTGGCTCAGAGCACAGGCTTCCCAGTAAGAATGTGATGCTGGCTACCTGCATATGCAGACCTGGATGTGTACTATGATCACAAGATTCCTCCACTAAATGCTCCCCACCTACAGCCTCATTTCCTCCTGCCCCATTGCACCACCCCAGAAGCACAGAGAGATAACCACAGGCACAGTCAAAAACCCTCAGAGGCATTGGAGGAAGGAGCAAGAGCGGATGGGGAAAACAGTACAACACTGACACAGACAAGCTCAGCTCAGCACAGGGTGCAACCAGCTGCAGACACGAAATGGGCCAGAAGCTCTGAATTTCACTGCACTGCTGCTGGATTATGCAATTAGCAGAAGCAGCCTTCCTGGGGGAACACAGTGCAGCACTACCTTCACAGCAGCAAAGATAACTGGACAGAAGCCAACTGCTGAACTCTCCTACAAACTAATCACCACCACCAACTAATTGCCACTGCAATTCTTCAAGCCTTTTTAGTGTCACACTCCCTACAAACCGGCTGCACTCCCCTCCCTGCCCCAGGATGTACCATGTCACTAGACATGGACAATGGGAACAGAAGGTCATTTAATTACTCATTTTCTTCTACTTGCCAAGCATCACTAGCCAAACACTCACTACTGTTTTATTGGGAGCTTTGAAACCTGTGCTACACCCATACATATACACATGTGCATGTATGTGCTTTGGGAAGAAAGGAGGTGATGCACAGTTCTGGTAAGACCCAAAACCACAGCCAGGTCTTAATATGGGTCTCCATGTGAGACTGCACCCTTACAGTCTCTCAACTAAATGCAGTTATTTACTCAGCTGCCAGGAATACACAGTTGGAAGGGAAAGTTAGGCACAGATTGACCTCTTTCCTGAAGGAAGCTCTAAGCATGTTCTCCTACCTGGGAAGGACTCACTAAGGAAGAGGTGACCTGCCCCTAGCCAGAATGGTGACATGAGTCACTGGCAGCACAGGACTTTATGGAAAAGCTGAAATTAGATGAATTTTATAAGTGGCACACTTTCACACCTAAGGGAAGAAAACCTGCTTTAAGACACTTAGTTCCAGGGAACTGAGCACTTCAGTGTTTTGTGACACTCTAAAGTACCAACTTAATCATATTTCTTGCACAGCAGGTATGTGAACTACCACTTTGTCCGTTCTCCTTTTGGCACTTCCCTTTTGTATCTAGTTTTACTCCCAGCCTTCAAGGCTATGCAATACCAGCAACACTTGCAATGGCTGTTCCCTCCTCCTGCCTTCCCCTCTGCTCAACATTTCCCTTTGCTTTTTTAATCTGTGCACTTCTCTTTGGCCTTTCCTCCCTTTGCATATGGTTGCTGTGCCAAGCTCCATCCCAGACACGCCATGAATCAGTCTTTCCACTGATCCTCAGCTTTGCCCCACGCCAGACTCAGGGCTTCTTTACACGTGGAATTTAGTCCAAAGCGAAGTCGAGTGCAAGTTTACAGAAGGTACTGCTACTCCAGGGTCATTCTGTGTGCAAATATTCCCATGTATTGGTTACCCATCTCTATTTTAACTCAATCCATACACTTTAAAACATCAGCTCTCCTGCTCACAGAACAACTTAAAGACTCGAGACCTATGCTTGCCATTTGCCAACACACAGAATCTTCTCACACGACTTCCTCCCTGCAGAAATTCCTGCTCATGCTCCCACCCTTTCTCCAGATTCTAGGCAAGGAGCAACATCTGCTGTGGTTTCTTCTGAGACCTAAACACAGGTAGGGCGGCTGCCTGCCCTGCTACCCTCCTTGGCAGCCAGACCTTCCCTAGCATAGGAGTCTTTCCTTTATTCAGCTGCTACCAGCCCAGAGAAGTTTTAGAAACCCAGCTGACCAACAGGTTCAACACCACCAGGGAGATAAGCCGCAATGCTGGCAGACAAACAAAACTGAGCAAATTGGATACCACTCCGAGATCTCTGGAGCACGCAATACAATTTTTAGTTACCCCATTCTCACTCAAAGCCCACTTAAGCTCTCTGGTGCTCGTACTCCACCTCCCAGCTGGGGCTGCCTGGAGCAAGGCAGACGGCTTTGCTCTGTGCTCAGAGGTCCACTCTCCCCCTTTGCCTCACTGCCCTCAGGGCAGCTGATGGAGCTGCAGCTCCCACTAGTTCTCCTCACTGCTTTACTTCTCCTCAGGCTCACAGTTGGTCCTGGAAAGATAACTTTCCTCCTCACCACCCCCTCAAATTCACCTGTACATGCAGAAAGGTGGACACCAAAGTTAATTAAGAGATACCCAATTATGAGGGAAGAGACCTTAAAATGCCTCCTGCTATTCCCTCTTCAACAGCACTATCTGTGAAGGACATAAGCCAAATCCATTTTAAAGAGCAGGATTCAATCTACATGCGACCACTTAAAACATATAGGTAAACTCTTATCTGGAAGGGTGGAATTTATATGTGAGGGAGGAGAAAGGAATTACCTGCATAAACACTGTGCTTATCATGGGAAGGATCTATAGTTTATTCTGCTGCAAGGGTAACCATTCCTACCTACCTCACTGAGCTGCAAGCTTGTTTAGTATTTGCATTCCACACTGAAGAGGTTAAAAGGCTTTGAAAATCATAAGTAGTGGCATTATTATTCTAATAAATGCACAAAGTATCATCTGTGGTTGTACTAATTGAATTTGGGTTCAACATCGCTAGAAAATTGCCTTGATGTTCCTTTTAAAATATATATATAGATCTCCAGCTGTGAAACCTTATTTTTTGTTGCTGTTTTGAAGGGGTGTTGTGGTAAAGACAGAAGCCAAATGAAAAGCTGGTTTTGGTGACTTGCCCAGCTTTAACAGGTCATGTTTCACCCTCTATGCAATTAGGACACAACTATGCATTAAGGTCTCATGTTTTGGCCCAGGCAGCTATTTCGTTTCACACAAAAGCATCTCCACATACATATTTTTTCTAGTTTTCCAGCCACCAAAACAAGAAGCAGCAGAAGCAAGGAGGGGTAACGTCTTTAGAATTATAGAATAGTTTGGGTTGGAAGGCACATTTAAAGGTCATACAGTTCAACCTGCCTGTGATGAGCAGGGACATCTTCAACTCGAGATCAGGTTTGCTCAGAACCACAAAAAAAAAAAAGGCTGCTGAGAAGTGCTGTGACAGGGACACCCCTGTGGGACAAGGCAGTGATGCTCAACTCTTTGGAGGGGCAGCAGGCAGGACATGGCATCTTCCTTCTGTCTCTGCCAGCACCCAATGCAATGGTCCATTTCTTATGCTTATTAAATACCCTGAAGGTATTTAGAAGGTGTGTAGATGTGGCACTTAGGGACATACTTTAGTGGTAGACTTGGAAGTGCTTGGTTTATGACTGGACTCAATCTAAAGGGTCTTTTCCAACCTAAATGATTCTATGATTTCAGGATAAACTGCGGGTATCCAGGATTTACTGTATGGTCTAAACACTGCCTGAACTTAATATAGTGGAGTGTGACCCAGCAGTGAAGGAACAGCCATGAGCCCAGGGAAGAGCAGTGACAGCACCAGCCCTGTTGGTATGCTGCCCTGCTGCAACTCCAGCCTGCACCTTCCCCATGGCAGAGTGGCCTCCACTATCTCGGATCTTCATTCTCCCTGATAAAAACCATAAGAAGGTGAGATTTAGGGTCAGCCACAACAGACCATTCCCAGGCCTGTGCACCTGCCACCATGATCTTAATTAAATCATCATTCTGAGGCCAGCAGATTGCAAAAGCCCTCTGGGGCAGTAGCTGGGCTGGGTTTGAACGGGTAACCTAGAAGCAGAGTGTCCCAGATTTTGCTGTTAAAGCCCTATTCCATCCAGCCCTGGTGGCTGTTTCAGATAATGATGCCACACAGGCATAGCAGGTAGGAAAATTTCTACATGGATTTTTAAGATTACCATGCATAGTTTCAAAAGTCACTATCTCAAATCAAGTGCTTAAAATAACAGTTCACCTCAACTGTCTTCTCCCCCTCCCCATCCCAGAGGGGGGGAAAAACCCACCCAAAACAAAGCAAAACCTTCCCAGCCCACACATGAGTGTATGTACACACAAGAGAGTGCTTATCTTCGAGGCTGGCTTGTCTTCTGAATGTGAAGTGCCTCTGTCAGCTCAGTTTCTCACAAGTTCAAGGAGCAGCAGGCGTTGCACAAAGAGGCACCGTGCCCTGGTGGACACTGTGCCACACTGGGCTGCCAACTGACCTGGCTCTGTTGTCACTCATGCACACACTCTTGGGCATTTGAAGTAGTGATCAAAGGAATGAAGTGACTTACCTCTGGTTTTTATGTGTACACATACTCAAAGAATGGAGAAAACCCCACCCGCAATGGCTGTTTGCCTTAAGACTCTGAAGGGATCTGCAGACTATCAAAACCAGAAATAGCTAAAAGTCAGAGCAAACGGTCATGTGCTAGGTACAGCTGCCAAGTCATCAAGGCATTTCAGGCTCAGCCTTTAAAAACTGCTAGATTATTAGCAGTGACAAAAAGACTCAGAGAATAAAAAAGAGCAGGGGGGACCCCCTGTCCAAAACCACCACAGAGACTTTTAAGGAAGTCTGCAAATGAGTTGAAGCTGCCCAATAGAAAATGGAGCACCAATTACCCTAAGCTGGCTAATAGCCTTTTGGTCAGCAGACCCACACCAGGCTCTTGGGAGAACAATGGGAGCTAACAAAACTGAACCACAGCCCTAAAGTAGAGACTTCCCGTCCTCCCTCCAGCCACTCACCCCAACGACGAGGCTGAGCTGCTCGCGGGTGGGCAGGAACACACAGACGCTGCGGCTCTCCGGCTGCATCTTGCCTGCCAGCAGCACCCGGCTCATGGTGGGCAGCTCTGTGGGGACAGGGTCTCCTCTCTGGGCAGGCGTCAGGCTCACTTCATCCCACACACCTGTAGAGAAGGTGAGAGCATCAGTGCCATGCTCCAGCCAGCACTGGGAGCAGCCCGTGGCATGCATTTGATGGGAGGTGTTCCTCCTTGCTGTTTAAAACAGAACAATAAACAAACCACACGCGCTTTACAGTCAATGTTTCCACCAGCATCACAGCACAAACTGGGAAGAATCAACCTTTAAATAGCTTGTGAGTCCTAAGAGAGTGCCATAAAGCGATGAGGTCTCCCTAAAATAACAACGAGACTCAAGGTTTTCAGATATACCAAGTGATAAGGGAGATGACAACATAGACTGCTCCCCAGAAATGCCCACAAGAGAGGGAGGAGCGCCTGTCCTTCAATCAAGTACCTCACTCTCACCCAAAGCAGATATGTCAATGAGCCATCCAGCAGGCATGTGTCAGTGCACAAGACTCCATCTGAGCTGATTTCTCCCTGTCCTCACCCCTAGTCCTTAGGAAACCACTCCCCCAAATCCTCTATACCTCCATTCAAAGGAGGAGGTGGAAATGCATCAACTCACAAGGCTGAGATGCTGTATCATACTTTTTGTGAGCACTGCCAGTCTGCTTCCTAAGGTTGATCCCAAGCTACACAGGCCTCTTTGGAGCTTAAGTTATGATAACAACAGAAATAAGAGACAGAAATTCAGCTCACACCCAGGAGCAGAGTAGACGACATCATCTTCATGTTATAGCTAGGCTAGACACAGATCCCCCAGCAACTTGAGATATTTTACAGCCCTCTTTGCTCTGATGCTCTCCAGAGCAAGGATCCTCCAGGCCCTGAGGAATCCATCAGCAAGGGGAGATGCTCCTTGAGGGCAAGTTGGCGATGAACACCAGCAGACACCTGAACCAGCATGATACCAACCCATTATGGGGTCCACATCATCCCTGTGCAAGATGTAATGCCAGTCAGACCCCGGCTGCCCCAAAGTCACCCTGGCATGACTCCCTTCCACCAGCAACAGCTATATACTCATCACCAGGTGCTGCTGGCTGATGCCTGCCTGCAAAGCCCCCCAAAATTGGATTTATCCCTCTCCCTTCAGTTCTGCACTCAAGCATTTTATTTTTTCTTCATGAAATGCAAGAAAGAGATTTGTAAGTGTCCTTTTGCAAGTACAAAAGCTGTTCTGTGAACCTCCTTCCCTGAACTGGCAGATAAAATGCTTCTTAATAAAACATTTTGATACAATTTATGTAGAGCACCTCTTATGAGGCAAGTGCATAAAAACTGCATTTACTGTAGTAATGAAAAGAAGGGGTTAATAAAGGCTGCTATTATTACCTTTTTTTCCAAAAACAATTTAAACAGGAATGAGGAGTTTCAAAAAGGATATTTCTCTAAATCATAAGCAAGCAGGAAAACCACATTTGATTCCCTGAGACAGATAATAGGTTCTATTAAATATTAAGAGAAAAACTCTGATTTATCCTTTTATTGATATAATTATACTTATGAGCCCTCTTGAGCTCCAGGCTACACACTACTAACAGTTGTATATAAATTACAGATGTCTACTGAATGACTCAGGGGCAACAGATCACCATCATTATTGCCAGCTGATGTCATATGCACCATAAACTTTATCAAGAGCATAAAGGCCTCAGAGTATGAGCTCAAGCTTTCCAGTGTAAGGAGGCTTGTCAAACTGTTGCACTGGCCTGTACATATTCCCACTCACACGAGGAGATCATGACCTGCAATGATATTAATTTGGCTTCTAACAGAACTGAAAATAGAAGGAAGAAGTGACCATTAAAAACACAGCCACAGAAAACTGTGTGCACAACCGGAGAAAAAGAATCCCACTTCCCCAAAGCCTCTATAAAACAAAGCTTCTGGAAAGCTTTTTCTCTGGTCTCACAGCTGCTTTGTCCATTTGGATTTTTATGAGAAAAAGTGTGGACCCTGGGAGGAAGGAAATGAGAAAGGAAGGGGAGAAAGTGTTGTTCTCCCTATGTTTTTAAACCAATGATCTTGTGGACCCAGCCACAGCAGGTAAGAGGTTAAAGAGGCAACATCCTTAATCTGAAGGGGGAGGTCAAACACAAGCCCAGCTAGCCTTCTCCAGAGGTATGTTAGGATGTGATAAACCATAGTGAATCATTAACTTGCTAGCATTACATGTTTACACCTTTAAAAAGAAAAAAAAGTTGTGAGCCAGGAGTAGCTGTCCCATGAAAACAAGTGGCCAGAAGGAATGCTCTTACTGAAACATACACAATTTCAGACTGCCCATATGCCATTCTTTTGTTTACCACAGATCCCAACCTCTTAACCTCAATTAAACCCTACAAGCTTCAGCAAATGCACTGCAGATGAATTAATAAAAGCTGAAGTCAATCTCTGGCCTCTGAGACACTCTACAAGGTGTCTGGGTTTGTTGGTGGTTTTTTTGTTTGGTTGGTTTTGGTTGCTTTTTTATTATTATTTAATTTATTTATTTAGCAATAATATCACAGCATGTTTTAGCTCCTGTAGAAGTGCATTTTGAGATGTAATTGCTTGGTCAAAGGCCCAGCAGTCTATCAATGAAACAGTCAAAAGCACTATTTATTTGTATTCTTCTGGTACCGGTCAGGAAGCTTATTAGTGCCAAGAGAGGTGGCACAGCTTATTTAAGACTGTTTATTTTACCTGAACACATGTACAGTGGAGCTTTGGAAAACACAGCTGTCATTAATTTCAAGACTCTTCCAATTAAACAGCTCTTACATGGCTGCAAAAACTCATTAAGAAACCCCCTAATCATCCCCTCTTCTCCCTACAGCCCTTTGAGCTGTCTTTCAGCACTGGTCCAGAAGCTCAGCACTTGCCGGGTCCAAGGAGGAACAGTTGAGGTTTGCCCCAGCAAGAGGGATAAGAGTGATAGAGACAAGGAGGACGAGTAAGGAGACTGTTTGCTTTGGATTTCAGTGGGACAGCTGGCTAAACCACCTCACACAGCCTATATACACAATGGCACAAGGATGACCTGCCACCACTGAATTTGGGGACTTACCACAGCCACAGCTTGTCTGGAAGCAGATCCCATCCAAACAGCACATGGGTTCACATAGCCTTATAAGCACTGCTGTATTTTACACAACAGTTCATGGGACCACAGTGAATTGGGTCCTCATCCCGATTTCAGCCTCTAGGTACTGCCACAACCACATCTCAAGGGGACAAAGCAGTCATCTACCAACTCAAAGCAGAAAAACAGAATGAAGTCCTCTTCTATTGAGAGAAAAACACAGGTAATTCCATGCTTCTTGGGAACACCTGCAAACATGCTTTGCAAGGTTTATTACAGTAAAAACAACTTGGGAAAGTTGGTTTTGCTAGAGCTGACAGAAGGTGAGCATTGAGCATCTTCCTGATGAAACCCTACCAGAGTGACCCTATGAAGTCCCATCAAAAAGTGTCCAGAAATGTTAAGACTCTTCTGAACATTTTCCAGACATTATCCAGAAATGTCTTCAGCTTCTAAGACAACTAGACTCTTAGACTGCAGTTTCACAATCAGCTTAAGCAGCTTTAATCAAGGCAGTCCTGCAGCAAGACAGACACACAACTGCCTGGAAACAAATCTGTCTTTGGCAGCAACCCACACTTGGGCTGCCTCATAGTCATGATGAAACACAGCTTTAAAACTGAGAACCCCCCCTCACCTTCCCGGTATTTCATCTCTCCAGAGGCATACTGTATGGCACCTGCAGAACAGTAATAAAGAGCTCAAGCGAGTGAAAGATGTAATGATGGCATGCATTAACTATTCCCAGCAACCTTAACACCCCACCTACCTCCTTTGACTATCACCTGAGATGATGAAAACTTCTCCGGAAAGATGCATCAATCAGGAGGGAGGGGAATAAGGGTTGCTTGTCAGGCCAGAAAAGAAGACTGAAGCTAAACAGCTTTGTGTCACAGCTGAAGATGATATGAAAAGTGCCACCTACAACCAACAGCCAGGACAACTAGGCTGTGCCCTGCAGCAAATTCCCAGAAGCACATTGACTTTTCAAATGCATCTGCCTCAGCATCACTTCAGGGCTAGCATGACACATCCAAGGCCACGGATGCCATAAGGAGGTAATGTGCTGAATTTTGTGTGCACACACTGCTTTTAGGGTAGACTACACACCTGCCTTCAAACACTGAGCACTACTTAGTAGGAAGTCCCTATTCAAAGCCATTCATTAAGGAATACAGAGATAACCTCCCAGTTTCTTGCGTGCTCTGAAGGACTGGATCCCAAACCAATGCAGCTTGGCTACAGGACAGATGCAACACTGGCAGCAAAGACAAGTATCTTTCAGTCCACAGTATGGGAGATGCAACTGCAGTAGGCCTTCTGCATCTGCAAGCAACACTTGCAGAAGCATCGCAGTGCGGTCCTCTCGCAGGAATGAGATATGCCTGGCTCCCACCTTTCCTTTAGGTTTTTCAGAAGGTACCACGCAAGATGTTTCCACATACTTCAGCACTGTGGAGCCCTAGCAGGCTTAGCCATCACCCTGTACCTTTTGAGACATATGGAGAAATCACTGAGCACTGGTCTCAGATACCAACCAGCATCCTTTTTCCTTTCTTCTTGTACAAGCAGCACACCCTGGTGACACTGAGCTTTAACAATAGAAAGGAAAATGCTCTCTCGTTAGTCTTCATTGCAGGATTAGACACAGCTCATAGCGAGGCATGACCACCCACACCTTTGTGCTGTGAAGTCTTCCTGCCTCATGACAAACAGCATAAGTGACTACTAGAACACAAAACACTCTTGAGTTTTTAACTCTTCTGCTCTGCACCCCTACAACATGGCGAGTGTGCTCAGGAAGAAGGGACCTCCCAAAATTCCCAGGGACACCCATTCCTAACCTGGGACTGTGCCGCTATGCTACTTTGTCTGTAGGCTGCGCCAGTCCTTAAGCTCAAGGACAGGGGACAACTCTCCTACCCAGGGTTGGCTGTGTTCTCTGGTAGTCATGTAAAAGTGACTCTCACTTCTGGGCACACATCAGACCTTACTGCTGCTAACTAGTCTTCGAAGAGAGGAAGAAGGCTTAGCTGGGCACAGAGCACCAGCAGGGCAGTGGTGGCAGGATAATGCAGGGTGGCTGCCACACTTCCATCTGGCTCTCCCATGGGATGAGCAAAGCTCCTCAGCAGTTTACTCCCTGTGAGGAGAGCCCAGCATGAATCATCTGGGCTTAATGTTTCCCTGAAACCAAAACTGAATCCAGAAGCCATCTGAGAAAAACAGACAATGAGTATTAAAGGCTCCAGGCAAAAGGACAGAACCAGGATTTCACAAGGACTACATCTTTCCATCACTGCTAAGTGATGGAAAGTGCTTTTGAATTTTTGTACACAAAACCATGCAGCCTTTTAAAACACATTATTTTATCAGAAGCGTATGTAAAACTTAGCAATATACATGCTTTAAGCAATACCCACACAGTAAAGTCTGCAGTTAGAGCATGCAGTTCCTTGCTAGCAAGCCCTTTTCCTGGGAGGACAAACATTCTCTTGCCAACATGGGAACAGCAATGGATCAACTGATCCTGCCTTTTCATTGATCAGTAAAAGTAGCAGCATGTACCCTATCATGCCTATCTACCAACATGAAGTTTCTCATTACAATGAATTTGTTTACTTCTGCATAATCTATTAATGGGCTTGTTTATTATCGATTACCAACCTTTTACAGGGCTTCCTCATACTTCATAAGCCAAGCATATTAAAGCTCATGAGCAAGTAGCAACTGAAGGTGTCGACTGGCCTAAGTAAATGCAGAAGCATTAAGAAAGAACCAGCAAAATATGGGACAAGGCATGAGCCAGCCTCAGTGTCCATTACACCTTACATAAAGCAGCTGCAAAGGAAGCCTGCTCACAAGTGCAAAGCTCGGTTTTCTCAGCTGAATGACCAAGACAGCATTGCATGAGAGCTTCCAAAGGTTAAGGGAAGTGAATTACTTGAATAGCCACACAGTAACACAAGCTTGCCTCCACTAAAACCCATAGACAGATGTTTTCCAAGATGCCTACAGAAAGCTTATTCATGGGCATACATATACAGAGCCAGGAAATGCAACTGGAAACACATTCCTGTTTTTAAGTTTACCAAGGCTATAAACAGGATTTCATTGAATGGTTTGGGTTGGAAGGAACCTTAAAGACCATCTAGTTCCAACCCCCCTGTCATGGCCAGGGACACTTTCCACTAGACCAGGCTGCTCAAAGCCCCATCCATCCCACCTGGCCTTGATTTTCCCAAGCAAATCTACTGTACTCTTGCCTTAAGCACAACAGCTGAGAGACACTATGGTCTTTGCAGAAGTTATTCCACAGCTACACTGAACTGGGACAGATCACTAAGCCTTCTGAAATACCTTGCAGAGCTACCCAAAAAAAAGCATGAATAAACTCTTCCTTCATTTTCTGTTCTCACCAAGATCTTGCAACAGATCTATTAGTAAGCAGACTATGAAGTCTTTATTAAGAAAAAAGGAAAGCATCATTATAGTCTCACAAGCAACACCTGGAGCTGCAGCACAAATAAGAACAGACATGCTTTCACCAATATATCATGTAAAGAACTCTTCTGAGCAGGAATAGCTTTGCTACCAGTAATAGCCAGGTAAAAAAAGCCAAACCAACTTGGCTTACTTCCCCAGAGGAAGGAGAAAGTCCATTGCTGATCTCCCGCATCTGAATCACCATCTAAATATTCATACCAATTAGGCAGCTTACACATCAGCTTGCTTCTACCTTTTTTCCTCCTAAAGTGTCCAGCTAGTCCTGATAACATTCAGAGCAGATAGGAATATTGATCTATGTAAAGTGGACAGACATCCAGAAATAATAAATAGATCTCCACCTGGAGCACAGCTTGCCTCTATTACAAGTGTGAAAATGCCAGTCTGCTGATACCTTGACAAAATTAACACAAACAGCAGGATCTTTATGATTAGATGCAGCTTCAGAGACTGCAAGCAGTATTGCCAGGCATCAGCTTCAGCAAAGCATTAGAGAAATGGGAAAACATGGCCCAAAAAAGAAACAGAACAGAAAAAAAACCCCACCCAAACAAAAATACAAAACCCCAAAACCAGAGTGCTGCATTTTTTGAGGTGATGCCAAATTCTGTAAAATGATGAGAGGGAAGGAAAAAAAAAAAAAAAGGAAAAAGGCAAGCATAAGGAATGGTTTAACAAGAAGCAAATTACTTCCTGCAAATCTCCAAGGAGCAGCTCCTCCTTGTCAGAGAACTTCTCTTGGGCTGAAACCACCATTTGCCCATGCTCACTTACTAACCACAAACCATGAATTAAGGTACCATTGATAAAAAGCACTAAGATAACCAAGCAGCAGTGCAGCAACACAGGACTTCATGCAAGAAAAGAAGTGTAACCCTGGAGCACAGTAAGCATGCAAGCAATTCACATTGTCTTGCATTGGATGAACAGTAGGGCAACCACTTTACTACAAAAGCTAACTGATGCAGTTAATCAGTGGATTCAAAGACTTTTACCTGCAATGTTGGGAGCAGAAAAACGTGCTATAGCTTTAAAGCACTATTGGTTTCACTTTTCTTAACAAAAAAGACTTTAAAACCTATGAACACTCCCCCATCCAAAATGAAATTACATAGTCCATACCTGTTATCAAAAAACTTCCTCTGTCAAGAAAAGACTTAAATCAGAAACACACATGTAAATACAATTTATTTCAGGGGATTTAAGATTTTTTTGTTGAGAGGAAAAAAAAGGTGACAAGTTTGACACTGCTGTTTATCCCAGTTTAGCATTATACAAAATTCCACATAACAAAAAAAATCTTTAGAGAAAAAAACCTGCCCAAAGAGCACAGACATCATTTTTTGGTAAACCACTGAAAAATAAAAATCACTTCACCTCATGGTCTCCAATAGCATTTTGTAGACTCATTTTTGCTTATACTTGTCTTACTCTTCTTTTTTTTTTTTTCCCCTTAAGGTAATCTTTGCAAGAAAAAGTTTTTTTTTCCCCTCTTTTGGATTCCATTTTGTTCTGATTTGGCATTCCTCACGTGAAGCCAAAACACTGGCTACTACATAGACTCTTAGCATTGCCAGTGCTGAAAATAGGACACTGATTAAAAGTACACAACACTTAAAAGGGAGGAATAAACAACCGAGTAAGGCCAAGGCATTCTATTGTATGCCAAGTTCTTCCAGGAATAAAATAATATAAAATATTATATTATTATAAATATACTAAAAATATATAAAAGCTGAACAAATGAATGGGACACCAATACATATATATCTGGCTTTTTTTTTTTTCCTCCTTTTTTAACATCACTCCAGAGATCACCAGTGCTAGAAATACATCCTCAATATTTTCCCTGGGAAAGTGCCCTATGCTTTTGAAGTATTGACTGTGAAAGCCTGTGCATCACACAGCAGTCCTCTGGAGAAGGTTCAGACAGCACATTGCAGTGGAAAAAAACAGATGTGCATTTTAAATGCCACGGGGCAGTTAACCTGAGAGCCCGTCACTGCCGAGCAGGAGGAGAAACATCTCTCGATGCAGAGGATGATGATTTCCCAGCACAGGAAACCCAGAACCTTTCCCTGTAAATCGTTACCAAGAAGAAACTTAAGAGGCGTAGAAACAACGAAGTATGGAGACTTTTTCCTTCTTGACACCCACTCCTTCTCCTGCTGGGACCCTCCTTCCCTATCCTGTCCCATGCCGGCAGATGGATGTCTATCCTCACAGTCAGACCAGCCCCACAGCATGCCTCCAGCCCCTCAGCCCTAAGGCCCTAGGGGAGTCCTAGATGCTCTGCCCCACACTGCTTGCCCCACACTGCTCACACTGCCTGAGGTGCTAAAGCATGTGGGGCAACCCGCACCCCACCGGGCTCGCAGCTGTTCTGAACCTTCCGACTATGGCACTGGTATTCTCCATCAGCACCTGCTCGACAGGTACCAGCTAACTATGTGGCTACTGGGAAGCGTCCTGAATTTGCCCCACGGGAGACCTTTGGGACATAACCAGCTGCCCCGGGACATGCCGGCGGTGTCTCTCAAGGAACGTGCACAGGCATCACATCATCGTCTAGCACCGCCGAGACGCACCGGTGGCGGAGGATGACGGCGGAGTTGCCACGACTCCAGAACCCCATTCCCTCCCGTTCCCAGCCGGTCCTGCCCACCCTCGCTGCCTCCGGGAGTCCAACGTAGGTGCATGAGGCACCCACCGCCTCAGCCCTCCGCTCACCGCCGCTTTGACGGCAAAGGTCCCTGGTAACATAGCAGCAACACAAGAAACCGGTGCGGCGCTCCAGCCGAAACTCAGACCTCCCTTTACCTACCAAGTTGTAAAGGTACTCCTGCAGCGTGCAGCGCACGGGTACGCGGCCGGCTGCACGCCGGAGGGGAGCGCCGAGCACACACCTCGCACCGAGCCCTCCCCTCCGCGGTGCAAAGGGCTCCCTCGCTCACCCCGGCAGGCGGGCGCTCCTGAGGTCTCCCCGTTCAAAGCAGCCGCACCGTGCTCCGAGGGGACCGCTCCCCACAGCCAGACGGGACAGGTGCCGGCGCCGCTCCCACCCCGCACTTGGGACCCGTCCCCCGTCCTTTGTCCCCGGCAGCTCACCGGGGCCTCGCCTGCCCCCCCCCGCTGCCAGAGGAGGTGCGGACGGACGCGCACTCACCGCGGGGCGGCCCCGTCCGTGGGTCTCAGCAGCGCTCCCCGGGGCAGCATCCACCACCCCCCGAGCAGCGCCGAGCCGAGTGAAGCAGCGGTGCGGGCGGGGGGCCCTGAGGGAGCACCGGCGGCGGGGCGGGGCCAGGCGGGGCGGGACACGCCCCCAGCCCCGGGCCCGCCCTGCCACTGCCCTCCGACACCCGCGGCTGCTCCGAGCGGGGGTTCTCCTGCCCCGCCCCGCCGCGCCGCCGCCTCAGCGGATTGGTAGAGCCGCGCAGAGGTGGGCGGGGCGGGCTGCGACATGGCCTCTGGTTGGCCAGCGCGGTGGCAATCAGCGCCGCGGCCGGTCCCGAGGGAAGGGGAGCGGGTCTCAGTGGCCCCGCTGAGGGGAAGGTGGGGAGGGCGGGACGGGCGGTTTGTGTGCAGGGGGGACCGCAGCGGCTGCTTGCGGCGGCTGGCGCAGGTTTGCCCCGTTTGGGATCGGTTTTATTTCGGGCAGGGTACTCCGTGCTCCGCGGTGGCAGCGATGAAGTCTTCGTAAGCAGGTCACTGCATTAAGAGTGATGAAGGCAAAGCACGATCAGTTCAGACCGGGTCGCCCTGCCGTAAACAGGTTGGCTGGGCAGAGGAACTAGTACAACGTGTAAAGAGATGCTGTCGGAGAGTCGGGGTCGGATACGGAAACACGGAGTGCCTGGTGGGGTCCGGGAGCCTGCGTGTGCAGGAGGCAACGTGCTTGGGAAGGCGATACTGAAAATCGTCCTGCGTCCTTCCTTCTTCTGTGTTATAATTCACTTTTTAATGCGATTTTCCAAAAAGAAGGCTAACATCATAGAATAGTTTGGGTTGCAAGGGTCCTTCATAGGTCATCTAGTCCAACCCCCCTGCAATGAGCAGGGACATCTTAAACTAGATCAGGATGCCCAGAACCACATCCAGCCTGGCCCTAGATATCTCCAGGGGTGGTGCAGCTGCCACCTTTCTGGGCATCATCTCAAGTTCTGTAGTGTAGCTCCCTCTCCCTTATGAGTAGACTGTTGCTTAATTTCCCCACGTACCCAGCTGTGTTTAAGGGTGCAGCCCGCAGGGGAGCTGGGATGGCAGCAAGCTCTAAGTCGAGCAGGTGGGAAGGCTTTTGTACGGTGTTGTGCTGCTCTGCAGAAAACAGATGAAATTTGCCCAGGAGGGACCACAGGAGTGAGTCTGCTGCGTTGGTGTGACATGGGCACCTGGCAGGGTGAAGGGAGCAGGGGCACCCTTCTTCCTCCCAGGTTCTTCTGCGTTTCAGGTTGAGCATGAGTCTGGATAAAATCTCAGTGTGGATGACAATTCTGCCTCTTCCCATCTGGATTGTAATAGTGAGGCTCCTCTGAGTGCAGGGGACATCTCACCACCAACCCTTTCTCTTCCCACAATAGTCTTCTGGGAGAAAATATTGGCATCTTACTCATGATCTGAGGAAATGTGTAAGCACCACATTTCAGGAATAGTTCCAGGGCTGTGGGTCCTCAGTGAACAGATGGGATCCCCACTGGCCAAGGTTAAGTCCTTCATGGCTTGTTCTTTTTTTTAAGCCTATGCTGTTGTGTAGTACCATCTCCACATGCCAGATGTTTCTAATTCTGAGAGTGCTTAACATGGGGTTTCACAAACAGCTGAGCTGGCATGACAGCTCCCCTCTCTTTAGAAAGATGTCTCACTGTCTTCTCCTTTTTACTTCTTCCCATCTTCAGTCTCCTGTCTCCTTTGCTCCCTTTGCTCATGGCTGTATCACCTTCCTTGTGACAGCACTGAAGCACTTCAGACTGCTGAACTGGTCAAACTCACTAAAGGGACAGAAAAGAGCAGTTGCTTTTGATGGAAGAGTGGTCTGTCATGTTGGTGAATTAGACTGTCCCATGGAGTGGTCCACTCAGTGCTGGACTCAGTGTCTTGTAGTATCGCCACCGGCATCTCCAGTTAGCCACTGGAATGGGTTGCCCAGGGAAGTTGTGAATGCTCCATCCCTGGTGGTGTTCAAGGTGAGGTTGGACAGAGCCTTGGGTGAGATGGTTTAGTGTGAGGTGTCCCTGCCCATGGCAGGGGGGTTTGAACTAGATGATCTTAAGGTCCTTTCCAACCCTAACTATTCTATGATTCTATGACTTACTTTATAGCATGGATTGCAGGATTGAATAGGAATCAATCAGGCAGGGAATCTGGTGCCCAAGTTTAGGCTCTATTTTCAAACTTATTTAACCTGCTCAACACCACACATGTAGCCTGCAGTAGAGCCAGTTCACAGTAGTACTTTCTGTCATGCCTTGACAGATAGCGGAGAGCTTGAAATGTCAGCAAACAGCTCTGAGCAGTTGCTGCATGCTTCTGGGTTTTGATCATTTGAAAATAAAATGTTATGCTCGCTCACAAACTCAGTTTGTGTTTCTGTGGCATGGTCCTTTATCCATCACAGGAGCAAAGGACTGCATCTAGGCTGTTGGGACTGTGGTGTGCTTCATGGCACCCCATGTTAACCTGCTGTCCTCATCCCCACCAGAATGCAGTATCATACAGTATGTCAGGTATGACTACTTTAATTAGAAGTATAGTCGTTATCTTGCATAGCTGGTCTCTTAGGGTTGGCAGATGTTGTGCGTCACCCTAGAGAAAACAAGCTGCATTTTGAGAAACGTCAGAACTGCAGGAAAATGGAGATAGTGTTAGCCTGTTTGTTTTTGAAGGAGACATCAAAGTGTTAGAGGCTGCAGATATCTGTGCTTAAGGAAATACCACTGCATGTTTTCAAAGCGTGAATTCCAGCTCTTCTTCTTGCAGTGCAGATAAGCCATTTCATCCAGCTTGCTCTGTGAAGTGGAAGCTGGAGAGGGGGATTTGTGGAAGGGTTCTTATAAACCAGTGTCTTGATTCAGAAAATTCAGAAAATAGAGCTCCTTTTGTAAGCCTGTATCTTATGCAGAGTCGTGCTGAAGTCAGAGGGACCCCATGCAAAAGTGAAAGTTTGCATAAGCAGATGTCTGCTCATGGTCTTGGTCTACGTTGCATGTAGACAAAATGATCTCCCAGTGCAAAGGGGAAAGCTGAGGTTTGCCTTCACAGTCTTGGAAAAGTATCCCTTTCCTTTTCTTACCACAATTTTAGCACTGAATATAGGGGTTAATTTTGTTGCTAGTATTTATTATCTAGTTCACAAACAGCACCTAAACTTGGAAAGAAATGGATTGTTTGTAAGAGTCTAGAAACAAAAGGAGTTCTCGCTAATGATCTCGGGGAGCTGAGGCTGGCTTCAAGCTGTTCAAGTCATGAGAGGATGACTCAGAAGTCAGAAATTTGAGGCATTCTTATGTCCAGCATTTAATCAACAGGCAAAGCGTTGGGAGGTAAGCAGAGGAAATCAATGGCAAATCAAAGAAGAATAGGTCAGCTATTCATTAGAGAAAGGATTGATCTTGGGGATATTAACAGAAAGGAGAGCATGAAATGAATCCTAAAAAAGTTTGAAGTAGCTGTGGTTTCAGTGAGCTGACAGTCAGGGAGCCTTACAGAAAAATTACTTTCTGACTTGCATGAAAAAGATTATGTGCAGAACATTGTGTTCTCAGTTTAAACTGGTCAGATTTAACTAGCTGCGCACATTACAGACACCTTCCAACCATAATGCAGCTCTTGCAGGAGTAATAATTCTTTGCATATATTCATTGTGCATACAGTCATCATAGGCATTACACACGAAATGATGATAATAATCTGCTTTCTGTTAGCATACATGCTGAAGCCAAATCTTATTTTGCGATGTTTTCAAACATGTTAGAGCTTGAGTCTGCTGGCTCTTGTCTTATTCCTAGAAAATCATCGATAGCTCCAGTGGGACTATTCACGATTAGCATGTTGCAAAATCTGGTTTAGTTTGAGCTCTGGGATAGGGGGTTGGGTTTTTTTTTCACCAGTAAAATATGAAATTTTTCTATGATAGCATGGAAGCAGTAAAAAATATTTGTAAAGTTGCAGGGTGGCTTATATGCCAATAACATTATTAGTAATAACTAGTCATTGTTATAACAAAAGCTGTGTACAAGGTATAGCTATAATTGGTGAGGTTAGAAATGACAGTTTACATTAAATAAAAATCAAATGCTTCTTGCGATTCTATGATCATTGACTGCACTACACTGCAACTGAGGCCAAGGTACAGATCTGGAGCCATAAACTGCTTGTGGGCAATTGAAGTATGGCTCGCGAGCCAGGGACGTGCCGTGTGACTGTGCGGCTGTAGGGGACATTGCATTATATCTGTTGGGTCTGGTGCCTTGTAGGCACTGTGTATTGGACCTTTCATCCCAGCAGATCCTGATGTGCCTCCTCCATAAGTTTTTTCATTTGCCATTAAAAGAGAGGCACCCTCAGGTAGTAAGGGCATACCTCTTTAACACTGCTCCATTGACAACCTTTGGAAACCATGTGAGGAACCTGGGTAGGGAGAATGGATTCATAAGTCAAATTTGGCCCTAAGGCACAGAGGCTGTAACTCTTGCCCTTGGCAGTCTCTGGGACTGCATTTATTAAATGCTCATGAGCTTCATTTCACTTCTAAAGTGAAACAGAGAAATGGAGTCTTTCAGTAACATTAAATCATTTAACATCTTTATAGGCTCATGCTTTTCTTCTAACTCAGACCAAATTCCCAGGACCCTTTGTTTCAAGATTTCCTAACCCAAGCTCTAATCAAGCCCAAACCTGTATTCTTTACACAGTCTTCTGAGATCACAGCTAGTGATGGTGTGGCCGCTGGCTATGAGGAGTTTAAATCGCTTTCTCTCTCTGATAGGACCCATTTGACATATATGTGCTTGTACAGGAGCTCTAGCAAGTTGGTATCTGTAGCTAAATACACACAAGGTGCATAAGCTGCTGGTGTAAGTCCCTTTCTGGGAACAGGAGTTGCCAACGTATTTAACCGTATGCTGCAGTTTGATCTGGGAAGTTTTGGTTACTTTTCAGATAATTTTGAAACCACACCAGAGCTGTTAAATCCCTGCTCAGGATTTCTCAGTGCTGATCACGTCTGTGCTAGGCTTTGATCACAACACTGAAATAATTATATGCCCCTGCATGGCAAACGTACACACACATCATCAGTCACTGCTTAATAAGATATTCTTTCCTGCTGTCTGTTCCCTGCAAGTTTTCCTCTCTCAGCCCCTAAAGGACAATAGTAGTGCTACCAAAGCCATACCTCCCAAAGGAGTGATTGCTGTCTCTGGAGAGGGGTATCACGAGGGCTTTTCTCTTGCTTGTATTTTATTTCAGACACGTTTATTTTGGCTCTGGTTAGAATACTTTCTGTAATATTATTTTCCTGTATTTTCCCTTTTTCTCCCTTACTTAATTATTTTTATCCAAAAGGAAGAATAACACCACTAGATGATGGGGAACGGTAGGTTTTGATTACAAAAACGGATCAATTTTTGAAGTATTAGGAACAATATTCCCTGGTTAAGCTTTATATATATATATGTGAGATGTAGATTTTATTTTTCATCTGAATTTCAGTGTTTTGCCTTTTTCAAATTTTTCATCTGCATTTCTGTGTTGTTCCCGAGATCAAATAATGGAAACGTCTGCAATTACAGAGCGCTGGAGCATTATTGAGAGGCAGGAGAAGAGAAAGATTCTTCTACAAAATCACTGTGGTTTTTAATGGTAAAAGTGCTGCCCTTTCCTGTTTTTTTGGGAAGGCTGTGTGTGTTCCCTCTGATCCACCCAGCCAGAAAATTGAGATGTGGAAGAAATGTAATCTTGGCTGCTGGGGTCCTGCCTGCAGCCTCCTGCCTGTGGAGCACCTTGCGCCTTCACACAAAGGAGAGCTGGTATTCCTGGTGGGGGAGTGGGGAGGGGGGCTGGAGGGCATGGGGAGTGAAACGTGCCTGGGAGCAGCTCCACATGCTCCAAAATCCTATAGGCAGGAAACAATTGGATGAACAGAGGCCGCCGCTTGCAAATGCCTCAGCCCCTTCTCTGCCCCCTGCTAGCAGGCAGTGTTGCAGATTCCCCCACCTTGTGCCTAGATGAGAAAACACTGGAACGAGTGGGGAGAAAGCCAAAAAAGAGGCTACAATACTACAAATTTAAGGGAAGAGACTAGACATCCTTATGAGCTGTGTCATCCTGCTTCTTAAATAAGAAATAGGGGATGCAAGTTAAAAAAAAGGCTACATTTAGGCTGAACCTTTCCATGAAGTAATGGCACTAAGACGATTTGAACTACCCACAGGATGAATTCAGCCTGACGTGTAAAATCTATTTCTACCATTATCTCTGCTAACCTAAGCCTATTTACAGATAATTACAGTCAAGTGCTTACCCTACTCTTGCTCATCTCTTTTTCCTTTCTGCCCATTTAGTAAATGCATCAGTTAGGTATTAAGACTGGTATGCTGTGTCAAAGTAGCAAGAGCTTTGAAATTAGGCAGCAGGAGTGGAATATAATACATCAGGAAAGAACCAGTGAAATCTGTAAACAAAGGGTTGTAAAAAATGATAATTAGAAGTCAGACTACGTTCTAACAAATTAAGATCTTAGAGTGAAATAATTTGAATTTACATCAGTGTCAATGCAAATGCAGGCCAAATGTAGTAACTTTGGCTAAAGCACGTTTCCCAGTTTTGCATTGCTTGGGGCAAAACAGTTCCAAGCATGAAAAAAAGGCATTGCCTGTACCTGACTCAAAAAACTGGTGAAATTCACAACAAGTTTTCTTATGCTGTACTGTGTCCATTTTCTGCATGGATAAATTCCATAGATATTCTTCTCTCCAGCATATTCTGGGTAAAATTACCAATGTGTAGGTCCCATCCACTTCCCTTCTCATCACATTATCTAGGCACTGAGCAAGGGGGTTGCGTGAATTCCCAGCTCCTGTGCAAAGCTGAGAGAGGTCACTGGAAAGAGTGCCGTGATACCTGTCCATACAGGAGGTGACATTAGGAAAAGTATCTGAAATATGAGGTTTATTCCACTTAGAGAGTGTATTTTGAAGTCAATGAGTAAAGAGGCAACTAGATCGCCCTTCATTGCTGGTAAGTGTTGGTTGGGTAGGTGCCCCAGGATGGAGTTAGTCAGGCTTTGCTCTTGCCTCTGAAAATGGGGGTCGGGATTAAAGGTGCTCCAGAAGCTCCACACTGCCCCCTTCTTACTTACAGATAGGGCTCTGCCCCTGCCCATTGTGAGTAACACTGCTCAGGTCAGAGGTTCAGCTGCCTGTAGCAATATCTCCTGCCTATTTGTGGTTTTGCCTCTGAAGAGGATGATGGGTCTTTAAGTGAACAAAACCATTTACTCAGAATTGAATATTTCAACCTGACATTCTCCTGGAAGAAAAATGACATGCTCCTGAAATAGAAATCAGAGCTGATTTCAAAGCTTGTATCAAGAAATATAATCACATTTCACCAAACTCTTATAGTTTTAGAGGCTGCCTGGAGGTGTTAGAATGTCTGCTGCAACTCTCCTCATTGAAGTACTTCTGACTTGAAAGCTATTTTGTCACATTATAAACGTTTCATCAAGTTATAAAAAACAACTGATGTGTCTTACAAGTATAAAAAGTCTTGAGCACTGAAACCACCTTTTAAATAAAGAATGTGGCTGTGAAATATAATCCTTGGTGGGATTGGTTTCTGTCCTTTAAAAAGGACATTACTTTGAGACAGGCAAAGACAAAGTAAAAGCTGGAGATGAAGGGCTGGAAAGGGAGAAAAGCCTAAAGTAATAAAAAATGTACAGGCAAGGGTTACTAGTCTGCAATGACTGCAAGCATGTCTCACTGACTTCAGTTCTGAATAAATCATGCTATCTGTACCAAGGTTATCTCCTTTTGTCATCATACATCAAGTAAAGATGAGAAACACAAGTCAGCCTGGTTCACTTCAGGTTGCTTCCAAATTGTATTCTAAAACTTTAAAAGGTAAGAACTGTTCTCTAATTCTTTGTACATATCAGTTATGTCTCATAAAAACTGTTACTGTTATTGATTGTTTTTAATCTTCTAGTTCAAAGTTGAGGGTTGAGTTTCGGTTGGTTTGTTTTGGGTGTTTGGCTTGGTTGGTTGTTCTTCCCCATGGGGAAGATGTCCACAGCCTCTAAAAATGATCCCATAAACAACTAAGACCTACTTTTTAAAAACAGCTGGTTCTATTCCTTCCATTAAAATGATAGAAGAAATGCTCATCTGATAGCAGTGAAACCAATTTTTAGAGCTATCCCTTGCTATCTTCAGTAGTAAAGCTGAGCTCCAGCAGAGGGAGGCCCTGCTAGCACTGAAGAGAGTCCCTTGGGCATGGGTCTCATTCTTAGTGGATGCAGTGGGCTCTGGATGCTCACTGAAATGTAGCACTTGGTCATGTTGATACGAGCAAGTAAGTGAGCTGCTGGAAGAGGTTGCTTCAGCAAAGGTCAAAGCATGTTCAACCAGGCATCTTAGGTTGTAGGCTTCTCCTTTTTCAGGTTAGTGAGAAATTTTGTATTAAGGTATATAGCACATTATAATGCCCACCCCATATTTCTTTCAGTTGTTTGACTTGCTTTTAGATGACAAAAACCTTTTTTCAGCAGGTTTTGTGTTGAGAAGAATTATAAGAAAATTAGAAACATCTTTCCAGTTAGCATACATGTCTCAGTTATGTGGCCATCTGTGATCATCAGGTTTTTATTGACTGCATTGCGGCATTATAGAGGTAAAAATAAGTAGGGTAGGTACTTTTAAGTAAACAGAGGTACTTTTGTCATGCTGTTAGTTATACGTCAGATGTAGACTAAGCCAGTTCCTACACGAACAGGTATAATGTACTTTCAGAAGAGAAGGCTGCTTGGAGACCTCATAGCAGCCTTCCAGTATCTGAAGGGGGCCTACAAGGATGTCAGAGAGGAACTCTTCTTTAGGGACTGTAGTGATGGGACAAGAGGTAACGGGTTAAAACTTCAACAGGGGAAGTTTAGATTGGATGTAAGGAAGAAATTCTTTACGGGTGGTGAGGCACTGGAATGGGTTGCCCAAGGAAGTTGTGACTGCTCCATCCCTGGCAGTGTTCAAGGCCAGATTGGACAGAGCCTTGGGTGACATGGTCTAGTGTGAGGCAGCCCTGCTGATGGCAGGGGTGTTGGAACTAGATGATCTTAAGGTCCTTTCCTAACCCTGACCATTCTATGATTGTGTGATACCTACAACATTTTTGCTATCTAGGTATTTAGCATTCCACCCTGCAAGCTCACCTCTGAAGCAGGAAATAACATTTCCAAATAATTTGGGCTTGATCACTTCATTTTACTTCATCCATTAATACCTATATGCATGCATCCAGGCATATCCTACATTTCAAAGGAAGAGGGGAGCATCACTGACACCCATGTACGGGGGATGCCCATGGTAGAGATTGCTCTTCTGTGTTGCCCACACATGACCTAAAAACAGGGATGTCGTGACCTGCTGAGGAAGTAAAGAGATAGCATGGTTTACTGCTGACTGCATTAATGCCATGTGGCCTAAGCATTGCTCCTGGGTGGCAAGGGGGCAAATTCCTGCTCTCTGTGTTTTAGGCATCTCGTTTATGGCATGGTTTCGAGTTACAGCTAAACTGGTCTGGCCAAAAGGAATGCTCTCCTCCTCTTCTTCTCTCTGCTGCTTCTTTAGGGTGCAGCCTAGTGATCCTACAGCTGCAGGGGGAACTGGTCCATTTAGCCAACTCCAGAAGACTAATACTGTCAAAAAATGAGCCAGCTGAATTGAAGCACTAATTGGTGCTTCAATTGCTCCAAGAGGATATGGGGAGGGATGGCAGGGATGCTGCAGCTGGAGATGTTGCAGCAGCAAACAATCTTTTCAGCAGAAACACACTGTTTAATCAGGTTCACTAAAATGTGAAGTGGCACCTAACCCACAGAAAGAAAGGGCCTAAGTCTTGGCAATTGCATGCTTGCTACATTTGATGTGAAGCAGGAGAGTGGGAGTGGATAGTCGAGGTGGTTGCACCTGGAAGATGAGTCTATCTGTGTTCCTAACAGAGAAAACGGAGATGCTACTTCCAGAGTGGATTCTCAAACTTTTCATGCTGTGCCTCTTCTGGAAGAGTTTGGGGGCTCCTTATATACCCGGCACATATTCTCTTTTCATTTTCTTTTCTGGATGGGGCACATCACATCAGCCAGTTTCAGAAAAACAAAATCCCTACCTCTGACTGACTTTGGGAGGCCTCTCTTCTTTCTGTGACTGTATAGGTTGCCTCACTAAAATTAGGCAGCATAAATAGCCCTCAATAGTCCAAGTCTACATTACTGTGTGGTCACCTAACTTCAGTAACTTGAATGAATTCAGGCATGTAAATAAGGCCACAGTGTTTTCAGAACTGGACATCAAGTATGTGGTCTGCACTGCTAGCAAGCAAAATTTGGAGTTCGGTTAATTGTAGGTGGGATTAGAGAGAGGTTTGGATGTGAAACCCTGGCCATGACACCTTCAACCTGGGGGACAAGAAGCTTGCCTGAGTCCAAGAAGATATACGCTAAGCCATGTATACATTTGTATAAGACTTGGGCCTGTAGATAGCACTTGCAGATGATTGCAGCGACTGAGGGTAGGGATCCCTCTATTGAGCCTGAATACTTTGACTGAAAGAATTCCTGCTGCATGCAAC
Organism: Lathamus discolor; assembly: GCF_037157495.1. NCBI lineage: Eukaryota > Metazoa > Chordata > Aves > Psittaciformes > Psittacidae > Lathamus > Lathamus discolor. Next base: position 36,022,158 of record NC_088888.1, on the reverse strand, counting down.
ACAAGTCTTCATGAGGACAGGTAGATCCCTTACTGAAACTATCAGTAACTGGTTGTTTATGCTGACTTACCAAAGGGTAGTATTGCACCGTCACTGTAGGTACTCAAGCAAAGCGTGACCTCTTATTTGTTGGGACATAAGCTAAATGGCATCTTCTGTCCTGTATTAACTTACCCTTAGTCTTTCATGAGGATAAACTGATGAATGAAGCCAAATACGATGAGATAGTGAACAAAAAACAATGTCAAGATTTATTTGCATTTAGTCAGTAGCCCAGGAATGAGAGTTGTGGTGGTTGTGGTGATGAGCCAGAGGAATGCTGCTGGTATTGAGAGCTCTTTGCTGTGTCACGCATTCCTGTATTTTGCAGTCACATTAGGATCTGAAGGAATTAGCCTCAGGAGAGCTCAGGGTTTATTTCAGGTGGGTAAGCTCTGTTTTCTGGTCTTTTGGTCAGCAGTGGGAAACATTCATCGCGACTGAAGAAAAGATCAACGGGCTAGATAAGAGTTTGTTATCTTCCAGATGGCAGGTTATGAAAGCGGAGGAGAAGGCTGTGTCTGTCAGGTGTAGGCTAGGAATGACAAAGAAATTTAACTCCGTTCCAAAAATGTTAACCATATTGTTCACGCTCAGCAGTAAGGGGGCCTGTGGCTGCTGTGAGATTAACCTTGTGACCCCGACAAGAGTTTAGACCAGCCTGTCAAAACCATTATGCTTGAAGGCAGTAATCATTCTTTATTAAAACAGTTACTTTGCCTGGTTTCTGCTGCCCACCTATGGATTGCAATTTGGCTGCAGCACCACCTTTAGGAAATGGTGTGTAGTTTAATCATTAACAACAGTGGATTTCTAAAGGCTGTGCACAGCCACTTCAGTGTGGTTTAATTCGCCCTTAAGAAGCAGCCCAGTATAAAAATATAGTTATCTGGTATAACAATGATTTTCCATGTTATGGAGATGGTAGTAGTCTGAAAATTATTTTGGATAATGTAGATATTTTTATTAAAAGAACCTGGGAAAGTTTGAGCTAATGTTTTTAAGCAGACTTAAGAGCGAAGTTTTTAGAATGGCTGTGCTTCTCTTTATGGCCATCAATTTCGGATCAGGCTGTTGATACATCCTGTGAAAGACACTGGTCTGTCTGAAGACTTGTAACACTGAAATCACTGCAGCCTCGGTGGTCCAGAGAAATGCTATTAGGAGGTGGTAACTGCTCATACAGCTGTAAAATGTGAGTGAGCTTTGGGGCCCATAGTCTCTTCAGTAGGTTCACAGGGAGTCATCATCTGCTCCTGAGGGCTCAGCTTCTGTAGCTTGGCGGAGCTGTGGCTGCCCTGCTAAGTCTCCCAATAAAAGTTAAAATTGATATAGTTTCCCAGAGTTGTTTCGCATTCTCTGTTGATGAGTTCTCTGTAAGATAAAGTGTGAAGCGATTTAGTATCTCATTCAGTTGGCTGATTCACTCAGTATTGCTCTGTAGTGGTTCAGATATTCTCTCACAACTGTATTACAGCATGTATTTGTAATAAAAATGCACTGAACACTTGTGAACAAGAAAATAACTAATATAAGCCACAGGATATATGCATTGTGGCCATAAAATCCGATATCAAAATACATGAAAAGCATTTTCATGCCTCTAATGATATAATTTCACCTAATTTCATATGGAAACTGCTGCAGAAACTTTAAAGCCGCAGCAAATTACTTACAGAATTTCCTGTAAATGTCTGGATCGGTATTGCATCCACTTGTCTAACTTTTAGTCTTTCTGTCCCCACATGCTGTGTGAATGCCGAGAGTTACATTTTGGAGCATTGTGATCAAATGCACCTCATGCTTCTTTTTCTTACCTTTATAACATAAGATTTGTGATATTGGAGAATATATAAGGAGAAATATACAGGAGAGTATATGAGGAGAAAAACAAAGGATGTAATTTCTACTTCTCAGGAGCACCGTGTCTGTTCATACTAGTAGAACACCCTGGAAATAACAACTCTTACTGTTGCTAACTACTTATACCCAGAATCTAAACCAGTGGCATTCCTTTAAGTTCCCCCTTCCCGGTTTCCATTCTGTCCGTTTGGAGGTACTTGATTTATCCCTGTGTTTATTTTGATAGGGATGCTGTCACCTGTTTTTTGCAATCAATAGGTGCTGCCAGCGATCATAATAGGGCACTTTCAGCGGCAATCTCCCTTGGGACTGGTGAGTATCTCTCCTAGCCTTTCAGGACAAAAAGCTGCAGCAAAGCCATTCATCCCAGGGCACAGGCATTACACCACAGGGGGAGGTGCGGAGTTTTTAATGCATGAAGTCACTGCCATTCACAGTGAACTAATGAAAACACTGTCTTTCGCTATGTTTAAAATCCCTTGGATGCCTCTGTGTGTGAGTGTGCACTGAGGGACAGATGAATGATACTGTGAGGTCTTTGATACCTTTTTCAATGAGACTAATTGTCTCTGCATAATTTTTGGACAAGCCTGCAATAATGATGTTTGGTTGCTGTGCAGGATTAGCATGTTTAGCAATAGGAGAAGGAGAAAAAGGGAGAGATGGCATCCAGTACCTAGGTGATGGGCCTGGCTCAGTGACATGCATCTGAATGAGACATGCCTATTTAACCCTAGAATCATTTTTCTAGCTAATCATGGAATGTGCATGACATTTGTTATTACTGACATTATAATGCATCTATTCACACTACTAGAACTGCTAAGCTGTTCCCACTACTGAAAGTAATGGGAGCTTTGTATAAGCTGAAGGGAAACAGAATTGGGTCTCACTGGAACAGGTCAGTAAGTTTCTCTACTCAGCTTCATTTTTAGGGAGCTGCGCAACTGAAGCACAAGCCCTCCTGCTGCAGTTTTGGTAGGGACACATGGACAGACTTAAGGCTATATGTTTTATGTTCATCTCTATTTCCACATGATAAGGTTGTTTTAAGAGTATCTCTGAATTTCTTGGCCTTCAAGCATGTTGTTTTATTTGATTATGCTTTATATTTGTTATGGAGTACACTGTAGTTCAGTTTTCCTTCTCAGCAGAAACACTGTGTGATCATGAGATTGCCTGAATGCATGGCAGGTGAGCTAGGATGCTGAGGGAGCAACCTTGGCCCTGGCCTTCCTGAAATCAAGAGGAGTTCTTCCATCTGCATCCATCAGCTTCTTGTCCCAGTTTTGTCACTGACAGTGACCAAAATGCTAGCCATTTTGCTTACTGATTTTGCACTGGGTAGTAACATCATTGCTGCACTTGACTTGCCTGCCTCTCAGAAGTGTTACAGGAAATGTCTGAGATCATTTGACGAGTTCCCAGTACTGGAAGACACGGATAGAAAAGAAGCATGGCCCAAAACGTTAGACAGTTATATACTGATGCATATATGCATCTTCTGGCATCGTATATATGTCTTTGAAAAACTGGGCCAAAATGTTCTAGGACAAGATGTCAGTATTAAAGCACTCTGCAGTCTGCAAATAGGTGTGTAACTTGGATGCCTTTGGTTCCCAGGCAGAAGTTTTCTCAGTCCTAGCTGGAGTTACGTATCTGTTTGCTGTTGCACAACCAAAGAGCACTACGAAGATTGTTTTGAACGCTGCATATTTTCCATTTGTCTTTTTTTCAATATCCTTTGAAATACCTCTGCCAACTTCTTGTTGAGAACAGAAACCAGGCTCACAGAACAGGCACACTTCCATTGCTTCTCAATCAATCTGGCATGTAAGAGGTCTGATGCTGAGATTTTCATTAATCTCAAGGTGTTGTTAAAGAATTGATCAGCCCCCGCAATGCCCTAATGTGTTCTATTTCTGCATTTTCTGTAACTGAATTTAGACAGCAGTCGAATAAATGGATTTTAAATGTAACAAAAACATTACTCTCTCTTTTTGAAGCTGGTGGCAAACCTTCAATTGCCTTCTCAATATTCATTACCTGTAGAACCCAGCAAAGCTTCAGGGACAAGAATAATGTTTTTTAAACATTTACACAGCATTAGTTTTACATCAAGTCATGGCTCCCTGGAGCCTAAGCCGCTAATCAATATGGAGCCACATCTCTTGAGGATACAGTGCTGTAGAATTAGTTGAATTATTGAAGGCGGTGGGTAGCAATTCAGCCGTGTCCATTCAGCCAGGATATGGATCTGAGAGGACAATTCTTTCTTACTGTGCAGCACTTTTCTCAGTCCCAAGCTTCAAGAAGGAATAATATTCTGGAAAAAAGCTTCCTGACTGTATCCCAGAGGTCCATGTGGGGACATGTGTGTGAGAAAGTTAGGCTGACATACTGATAGCAACACCTGAGTCCCATCCACTGCAGAGCTCCTGCCATGCTTCTGCCAGGGCTATCACTGCAGTATTAATGGCAGAGTGGGAGAATGGGTGAAATACAGCTGTGAAGGTGCAGGCCTGAGCGAGGCAGCTTTAGTGAGAGTCAGGCAGCATGCCCTTTGAAGTCAGGGAACAGTTTCCAAGTGCCATTTGTGCCCCTGGCTTAGTTTGCATACATGGCATTACATCACCCAACAAAGCCGCCTTCAGCCAAAAGCCGCACAATGGTGGGGGGCTGGCTGCGCTCAATGGGGGGCCAGCAGTTGCCCTGGGAACGCCGCATTCCAGCATCAGCTGCTAATGTGCAAAGCATGCTGCTGGGGGCTGGCCCGAGCAGAGCATGGGAACATTCTTGCATACTTTATGAGACAGAAACAAACCGACTTTCAACAGAACAACAGCCAGGCATAATCCCCACCGCCACCCCTCGCCCGCCGCCTTCACCCACCCCTCTGAAACCAAAGCACTCCGGACCTTTGTGTAAGGGCTGGCAGGTTCATACTCCAGGGTATTTTGCCAATAAAACAAACCATAGATACATTCTGATCCAAGAGCGAATTTTCCACATCTTGGGAGATGAATGGCCTTAGTGTTAAATGTCTTAAGTGTAATTTCATACAGTCTTTTACAGTGCATCCAGGCAGTCTTGGCTCGGCTTCCTGTGGAAGGTTAACACCTGGGACAAGTGGAGCAGGAGCTGACCTAACATCTTGAAACAACTGCTTGTCTCGCAAGCTCTCTTATTTCTTCTGCACTGGCAGCTTACTGCTGCAGCAATAATAGCACCGCATTAGTCTGTTGCCCCCATCCATGCTGAAGCAGCCTGCTCATTTACCACAAGCTGGTAGTTCTGGATACCACTGCTAGGCCTTTGTGGGGAAAGAGACCAAGGAAGGCAAAATGGCACTGAGGACAGCTTCTCACTTCAGGGTTTAACAAGTGTGAGTGCATCAGTACAATGCATGCTTGGGGTTCTCACATTAGCCCCCTGTTACGGACAGAGCTGGCTTCAGCAGAGGCAAAACTGGTTCATCTTTGATTAAGACAAGGCTAAACAGTAACTTTATGAAGTAATTCAAAGTGTAGCATCTATGTCTCTGTAGCATGTTGGCGTAGCAGAAGGATCAGTGGTGTGGAGATCCTGTCAGTGGGATGCATCAGCAAGCCCGGTTTTAATACTACTGTTCATGGTCCTCTGATTAATTGTACAAGGTGTCCAGGTGCAGCACTTACTTGCTTTTTATTTCTACACACAGAAAAACATACAGCATCACCTGTGTTAGGCAAGCTGCAGTTGCACAAGGCAGCTCACATCCTTTCGTAGATGCTTTTGGCAAGGAGTAGAGCACTTGTACTCCAACCCCCTGCAGCGTTTGCTTCAGAAAGCATCTCTAGGAGAAATGACAGGCAGGGTTTGTGTAGCTGGTTTGCAGTTGTTGGCCACTGGGCTGCAGGTCCAGTGTGCGCTGACTGGTTCTCAGATACTGCAACTCGGTACCCCTTGATGCTACTACTGGAAATTAATTTGGTGACAAGCCTTTGCCTGCTGGTAATCCAGTAAATAGTGTTTGTTCCTCGACCAGGATTTTAAGAGACAGCTAATGCTGCAGCAGCAGCGCATGGCAAACTCTTTAAAGGAACACTGGTTTCAAGTCTGTCTGTCTCATCTGTGCTGTGCTGGCACTAATAGCTGCGTGCTGTACACAAGGCTCTGTTAACTAAAGATCTGAGAGAAGAAGGTTTGCTTTTGTTTCCCCAGTTTATTTACTTTGTAGACATGATGTTATGCATTGTCAGTTCAGTTATTTCTGAACTGCAGTCTTGTCATGGAGATTCTTTACATGTTGCTTTCACACAGCGTCTGAGGAGAGAAATTACTTGCCATATGCCTGTGAAACTGTAACAGTGAATAAGTGGGATGGATAGTGGATACAGCACTTACTGCTACTTTAAACAGATTTTTTAACTCTTGTGGCATGAAGATACCTCATTTTTGGTCTAATGAGAGCCCTAGAGTTGGATTTACAACATCATTGAGCTATGGCCTGGATTCTTCTTGGGGGCCTGAATAACCTGGGACACATCTGTAGTGAATCCCTTCCATCACTAGTTCAGTGCCTCCAAACCATGTTGATCATGACTGAATACTGCTATTGTTCTCGCCTTCTGACACATCTCTTCATCCAGTTGCTCCTCAGTTGAGTGGTTGCACATGTCTTTGCAGGCTGCCTTCCCCATGATGGAAGGATTCCTGAGCTGTGAGAGACCGAGCCTGGCCGTTTGCAGCAGCACACAGATGTCCCACAACAAGTGTGGAAGCAGCCCAGCAATGTTTACACCATACTGAATCTGAGTTAACAGTTTCAGATGTCTCTGCATTACGTTCCCCACTGTGTCTGATTCTGTTCCCACGGGTGAAAGCAGACCCAAAGTGTATCTTGCAGTGTTCACAGCACTCCCCAAAGGAAATGGCCAAGTAGCATGCAAAGTGAGACTGCCTCCAGGAGCCTCCTCAAGCACCTGCAGCATCAAGGGGTTTATCCTGTTCAAAGTACAGGCAGAAAGCAAAGTCTCCAGCTGCCAGTCCCACTCCCTGTCTCCTTAAGATGTCTCCACACCACCACCTAAGCCACAATCAGCAAAACCATGGTGTCCTTCGAAGAATCAGCACATGCCTGCGTTAAGCAAAAGCAATGCCTGGAGACATCTGCCTGAATGTAATCATCACGCAAAATCTGCTCCTAAGCCAGAAAAGAGGGAAATACACTGAAAAACATTTTGTCCACAAAACACTTTTCTGAAGAGCACCGTTCCACAGTGAAAGCATACTTTCAGCTGGAGGTCATTCTCTTCACCAGAGCCTTTTTGGCTGCCCATTGCTGCAACAACAGCTACTGCCGTCCAGAGCTGCCCAAACTGCACACTCCACTTCAGGGCTGCTGGCTGCGTTGGCCCATGCATTTGCAAAGCCCAGCTCTGGCTCCGGTGCTGCAGTAGAGGCACATAGCGCAGAGAAAGCCCACCAAAATTTAGAAGCAAAGTTCAGTGCAGCATTTAGAAGCTGTTTTGTTTAACTGTGTAAATGAAGTGCCCCAGTTCCAGCACTTCTCTGCATGGAGAGGTTGGGGTGGGCCACCTCTGAGCTTTCCTTATGGGAAAGTTATTGCTAAGCAATTCTGCACTGGCCTGAAGGCCTGAGTAAAGGAAGCAATCCCACCAGGTCTGGGAAAAATACCACTCCCTCAGTGAGCGTAAATGCACCATTGCTGTGAGCATTGCACAAGCACATCCCTCTTGGCAAATAAAAGTCCATCTTTATCACGCTCTCTTGAGTTCTGTAGTATTTAAAACTCCAATTCGCATAGTAGGGTCTCTGATATTCCCAAACTGCTGACTAAAGTAAGTCCCAAACCAGATTTTGTTTGGCTTTCCCATGCCTCAGTAGTCCCCAGAAGGTGTTTTTAAGTATTAGGCATGTGCATGGGAAAGTATTTTGTTAGTTCAGCTCGACCACTCCCTAGGAGTTTTCCTGTCTCTCTCAGCGTCTCCTTACCTCAGGCTGCTCACATCTTTCAGCAGATCTCACTACTGGACTCAGCAGCTCCCCTCTTCTTTTCCTGCCTTTCAGTGCAGATCCCAGCAGGGCTGGGCACCCACCACCCTCACCAGGCAGGGGGAACCCATGGTCTTTCACAGGCAGAGGTCTGCTCCTGTTAGGGGCAGAGACTGTCAGGTGAAATGTTTGGTCCAGTGTAAAAGCTAGTACAAAGTCTGTACACTGCTTAGATCCCTGACAGATTTCAGAGCCCAGTATGAAATTAATGTATAAGATTTGTGCTGGCTTTCTGCATACTAATGAAATCCACTGCTTGTCCTTTACTCAGATTCACTGTTTCTTGCTTATTCTGTCTCTGAATAACAACAGTGCAGTGATAGTGCTTTTCTCTGGCTAAACAGCAAGGTGACCATGCTGAATTTTACACCATAGGATTTTTTTGTCCCCAGTTTCTGAATACTGAGCAGTGCGTGAGCCGCAGTGGAAGGGTCAAGTAAATAAATTCAAATAGGAAATAAAGAGCATGCTTGAACATTCAAGCCCATTCAGGATAAAGCTACCAATTACTTTTGGAGAGAAGGGCTAAAATGTTTAGCAGTTTGTTAAGGTCTGCACGAGTCTAACCCACTGAAATTGGTTGTGAATAATGCAAGAAGAGGTGCCACAGGCAAACAGAATATTGCAAAGCAATTCCTCCTATTTGTATTTCATATTGTTCGTATTACCAGAGTGATACGCCTCAGTTCAGCAGAAAGCATCATGCTGAGTTTTCTCCTGGGCTCCATTAGCTTGTCAGTCACCAAAGAGGAAGCCCCAAGCTGCCCGCATTCTGCTGTTCTTTGTTGGAGCTGGTGGGGTTCACAACATGGTCACAAAGATGAGGCAACCCCCTTTTGTTGTGCATGTCCAGGTGCTCTTTGCTCTCCAGACTCCTGCTGTGACTTTGTCTTTTGTTAGCTCAAAGCCTGGGCTCTCACAAGGCTGGGCTGATCAGGTCAGGCAGGACAAAGAATAAATGTGGGTTAAGTGATGAGGTGCAAGAGTGGGTACAAAAGCTGGTGGGTCTGTGGAAACATTGGTCCTCCGGTGTCACCAGGGACAGTGTCTGGAAGGCTATTTGCAATGGGTAAAAGAGGCAATGAAAGATAATGCCAAGTGGTATGGTGTTACTGGCAAAGCAGTCTCAGCTCAGGGAATTTTCACATACTTTATTTTATTTCCAGTTAACACAAGCTTCTTATCACTGATTTGGATATTGAGGAAAAGAAAACATGAGCAATTAAACAAACACTTGGGTAATCATCTTTCTTTACTCCTCCCCAGGCACAACTTCAGTTAAACACCTCTTCTCCCTCCTTTCTAGTCTCATCTCCCTGTGTTTTTGCTGCATGTTACACTTACCCCAGAGGTTGGGGCCATGTACATAATGGGTTTGATCTGCTGCTCTTCCATGCTTCTTACTGGGGTTCCTTTGGTCATGTGTCATTCTTACTGGATTTTATCACTCCTTCATTCTTCTCACTGGTTCATCTGATGTTCACAGCCCCTCAGGGTTGTCTGTTCCCTGGTGTTGGTCACCCACAGTCCGACAGGGGTGTCCTTGCCTAGGCTGGGTTGCCCATGCATGGGGAAACATATCTCAAGTGAGGCTGAGAGATAAGGAAACTATTTTTTTCAGGGAATAGGTAGACAGTTGAAAAGGAATGCAGCACACAAAGAAGGCATGGGAGGAGTGAAGGCATAGCTGAAATTCATCTCTCCTTCTACAGATAAACCTTTACTCATCCTTGTGTAATACTAGAATATTCAGCGAAATGGAAGAGCAGCATTTTGAAAAGGTGACCCCAAAGTTCCTGCTGTAAAGTAAAAGGTTTAGGTCTTCATCCATGCATGAAAGGTCCCTATCATCAAAGCCAAAGTATTGACAATGAAGTGGCTACAGCAACCCCAGCTGATGTGGTAGAGGGTTCTTGCAATAATGCTTCCACTAATCTCTCCCCCATTTCACCACTCCCATATCAGCTTGTGACAAATAGTCCATGCCAGCCTAAAAGCCTTTCCTACATCACAGAATTGCTTTTCCTTTTTTTTTTTTTTAATGAATAATGTAAGAAGTTGCCTATATATGCCATAAAAATAATGGAGTGAGAGAAAGATGTTGTTACCTTGGCTGCAAATCATCCTGGAGATCCTGATGTAATCACCTACCTCTCAGACTCCCGTTCCAGGGAGTGTGATATAATCAGAGGGCTTGGACTTGCTCCGTCTCCTCCTGGTACAACCTAGCTATGCCTGGTTGTGATTTGGTTGGTGTAACACCAGTCCACCTCAGTGCAAAGCTCCGAATCATAGACTCAAGCTGCAATTGCATTCTGTGTTGGAAACAGAAAACACAAAGCCCCAGAAAGCCTGACAGAGCCCTGGGAAGGGCTTTCAATGAGCTCTGCGCTTTGCAGGCCTCTCTAATGCAATGATCAGAAATGCCCAAGGAGATTGGGTGCTTAGCTTGGGCTGAAAATCACATTGCAGCTGAGCCCTTGGCAAATGTACCCATGAAATCCAAGGGTGCTCTTCCTTCAGTCTCAGATCAGGAAGGATAGCATCAAAAAAATTAATCTTTGCAATTTCTTTGCCATTTATTTGTACCTCATGTATTTTCGCCGTCCCTCTTTATAGGGACTCTTCTCTGCATCTTCCCTCAGGTAACAAAATGAGGATCTCATCAGGGAAGAGATTTACCTAGCTTATGCTAAGTTAAACAGTCTGTGCTAATTGCCTGCCTTTTTAATCAATGAAGAAAAAAAGCCTCCTCCAGAGGGCAACTGATCCTATGTTAAAGTAGATGTCTAACACATGTGGGAAGAACTGTCCTTTTGAGGTGCCTTTAGCTCTATCTATCTCCATTGTCTGTAGATGGAGCTCAATCTTAATAACTAGATTAACACCCAAATTTTAGATGGCTAAGGAACTGTTGGTGACTGGAGAGAAGGCAGAAGGTGCTTTTCATACCCTGATTGAGGAAGCAACAAGATTGTCCATCAACCTTTTTTTACATGACACTTTCCCGGGCTTTTGTGAGGGTGGAAGAAAAGTCATGGAGGAAGTGAAGAGCATTCCTGGAGCCTGGCCAATACCCCAGGCAGTGCTGGGCATCTTCAGGCTCAGTCGATGGCTGGGTCTCATATGAAACTGAAAGTGATGGTCCAACAGCACGTATATCCCATCACATGCCACACTGGAGGTGAAGGGTGCTCAGGGATATGGTAACACTTAAAACCAAGTATTTCACCTTATATAAAGCATTTCTTTCATGCCTTGTGCTTAGTACTTGTCAAAACTTTATTAGTTTATGGAGTTTAACAAGCCAGAGTGACTCAGTTCTGTTTTAAAGACTTTTCCCTAAAGTTTAGATTTTGCAGAGGTGGGAGAAAACATTTATTTCTATAGTGGCAGACCTCGAAAGCAGCCAGGTAGGGTTTTCTTGCTGCTTCATTATGATTCATACTTTATCAGAGGAGCTGAAGAGAGTCACAGCTGTTCCTGGCTGTGCTGGAGAGAATACCTGTTGTGCAAAGCCCAGACTGTGATTTGTGTATTATTTATGTATTCACATACTTGAGCTGTAGGTAAGCTCTAATGAATTAAAGAAATACCTGTGGTTTGACCATGGGGAATACAGTGAATGTCCATACACAATGTGCCCCTCCCTACCTCTCTTCGCATTCAACGTAACCCCTTCTTACCTCAGACCAAGAGATAAATATTAAGCTACAGATCCTGTTTAAGGGAGAAGTTTCAAGGCTTTCTGTTCCTCCGTCTTTTGTTTGCTCTTCAAAGCCTAAGATGAAAGCCTCTAGCACAAGCTGCCTGCTGTGCTCAGCCCCAGTGCCTGTTTGGTGAGGTCAGGGCTACGTGCGGTCGGGAGCAGCGCAGTTGGCACTGACATCCCGCCAGCAGAGAATGGATGCATCCCAAATGAGCCGAGCGCGAGAGCCTTTGGCATGGCTCTGGAATGACCCCTAGGTGAAATCCTGCCTCACTGAGCCTACGGAAAACGACGACTGAAGGGCCAGCGAAGCCCAGTGAAGACTCAAAGGACGCAACTGCTCTTGCAAATTCAGGGTGTGCAGGGCTGTCTTCTGCCCCTGGAACTGACTGTCACAGCCTGGATACACCCAAAATGCTGAACTCCTTGCATCCAGAACAGGGTGCTCTCAAACCTGGGCTTAGAAGGTGCCTGGGAGAGTGTTCATAGGCTTCAGCTGTGCCCTGCCAAGATCTCATTGTGCAGGCAGCTTGTGGAAGAGCAGTTAGGCATCAACTGGGCAAATCAAACTGACCTGCAGCACAAAGATTTGCACCAGTGTTGGTGTAGCCTGGCTAAAGCTGACATTTTAAGATAATACTTTAAAATATGAAGTTTAAAGATGTTAAGAAAGCCACACAATGTAGAAGCCAGCGATAGGGCTGTCTTTAATCTTTGGCTGCTGAGGAAACTGCACTACTAAATCCCTCTAGGAGACTTAACAAGTGTAAGACATGGTCACCTGCAGATGAATCTCTGACCCAGATTTTGTCATAATGATAGATTTCCTCTATTTTATTTTATTTTATTTTATTTTATTTTATTTTATTTTATTTTATTTTATTTTATTTTATTTTATTTTATTTTATTTTATTTTATTTATATTTTTGTCTTACAGGACAGTTGAAGATACAAATAAATATTTTTTCAGTGCTTCTGTTTTGTTTTGTTTTGTTTCTTCCCAAGGCTTTTCTATTCAGCTGCTCTCCACAGCTCTCTGTGATTTGTGCCTGGCACAGGGCTGGTGCATTTCACACTGAGCAATACTCCCTGGCGCTGCGGTGGAAATGGAGAGGAAAGAGGGGATGAATGAGGGGAGGCTGCTGACAGCTGGTGACATCTGTGTGAGCGAGGGCTGGGCTTTGTAGACCCAGAACCCAGCAAGCTGCCTCGAAGCAAGTGTGTGGCTCCATGCATGTGCCTGTGCATGCTGTCAAGGATGTACAGACCCAGAAGCACACTCTGCCTTTGGTGCCATCCCAGTGTCTCACATAGGTCTCCCCTCTCTCCATTCCCACAGATGTCTGCCCAGCACAGGCACAAATGCTGTCTCTTCCTATGAAGGCTCACAGGGAGAAGAGGGGCCCTGAACATCCCACCTTCCCACCATGCCCATTCCCAGACTTGCTGTAGGAGTTAACAGCATTGTGCCAGGGGTAACCCCACACTCTGGTGGCACTGCACTGGGGTTACAGATCCCCAAGCAGCTCCCCAAGTAAATCCACTGATGAGACCAGCACTTCCATGCATTAATACATGTCCAGTTTTGTCAGAAACGCTGTGGTTAAAATCAGAGAGACAGAGCACAGATTTGGTGATACAGCCAGGCCCACACAGGAGCTCTTGCCCAGCACAATTGTGTCTGCGAGGGAGCACTGTTCTTCACACCTTTGACGGATGCAGCTTTGCCAAGCAGAAGCCTGTGCTGCAGGCCTGGCCTCGCTCTGTCCTGTATGTTTGAAATGTGCTCTGAGAACCACAGGTATTTTTCACACAAGATAAGAAAGCAGAGGAGGAGGCCGAAACAAGGAACGGTTGTTTTCCACTCAGGACAGTATTGTTCAGCAAGTTTATCTTATTTGTATTTTTATCACATCACCTCTCAAATGTATCTGTACTACCTGCAGTATCTCAGGAAAAGATAGGAGAACTTGGAAAAGGCAAGGTTTGGAGTCACTTAACCCATTCAACGAAAGGGTCCAGGCAGTTCAGTGCCTATGCCAGCAACCCTGTTCTCACCAAGAGACTTCCCAGCTTTGGTTGAGCAATGGGCAGATGAGCCATGCGTCAGTGCTGGTGATGGCAGAGAGTGTCCCGTAGCTGTGCTCCAGCCCTGGCAACAGCCAGTGTCTAGAGAGATGAACACTGGGACAAACATACCTCTCACTGGCATTGTGAACACACGTGAACACTGTTCCATGCTTAAATAACTGGCAGACTGACAAGGGAAGATAGAAATGCCATTTACTGTGCATTGCCTTTGCTCTCTGTGCTGTGTACCTGATATCCACTGCAGCTATGGAGGTGGAAAGAACAAAGAAGATAATAAGGAATAAAGAAGTGTAATAAAACTCCGAACAGGCACATTGCTGAAAGAGAACAGCAAAAGCATATCCATCTTGAGTACAATAAATCTTTTCTTTAAATACTTTAGCAGTTTCTCACAATGACATACCCCTTGGAGAGACTTCAACTAGAATAGTTAGGGAGCTAAAGTCCTCATTTGAAATCAACTCTCAAAAGCAGAACTAAAGCCCTCTCTGTATTAAAATTCAAACTGAACCTGGCTAGGCGATAACTTGTCTCCAGGGTGACTTTGTTGCTATATATATTTCCAACAATAACACAAGCAGCAGAAAGTTAGAATGGAGGAGCCTCTGATGTTAGCATGGTGGCATGGATAAAGTTACAGGCAACCTGAGGTTAGCAGTTGTCAGACTTTGGGAGCAAATCATACAAATATACTCTAAGTCACAAAACCCCCACAAACAAACCAAAACCAACAACAAAATCAGAAAGGAAACATCTAATAGACCCAGTAGACACAGTCTCATACTTCTCTGAGATAAATTCTGATACAGAATACATTATCTAGTTTACATATACACACCTGTAATGCTCAGGCTGTGTTTGTGTCTGATTAGAAGTTGTAACCTTTCCTATTCCAGTAGCAAACTTCAAGAAAAACAAAGAAGATTGGACAGGAGAGCAAGCACACCGCCACTGCAGGAGAAACAATCTCTGCAGTAATAAATAACATGGAGCCAATAGTTCTCTCTGTGAGACCTGCGTTGGGTCTGACCTCAGGAGCCCAAATTCAACATTCCCATCAGCAACGGCCCCTGATAAAGCTGTTCCTACCTCCAGCTCTCTCCTGCCCCTTTTGCCAGGGAGCATCCCTCCCTCCAGGGCAGTGGCAGGACAGATGCTGTGCTTGCTCCTCAGCTGCATAGCGCTGTCTATTTTAATAATGATTGACTGAACTAATGTATTAAATTAGTGTTTTGAGTGGTGAATGGGGCAGTTCAGCAGAGGACAGGCTGCCTGTTCTGCTAGCTCTGATTCTGTGGGAACATTGACCTCTAAGAGACTGGGACAGGCATGGACAGCTTGTACTGTTATATCTGACAGCAGCTCTCTGAATCAGAGCACTGGGATCAAGCCACTGTGGGCAGCATTGATCCAACTATCTGGACAACGTGTGATTACAGCAGTGGAGCAGGGAAACAGCTACAGGTGTTTACATCTTGAACTGGAGCAGCTTTATCTGACAATGACTGAAGATCAAAGCTGTAAGTCCCACTACAGGCAATACATATTTTGCCATAGATTTTAACTGAGATATGGGTAAGACTCGAGTTGTGTAGGTTTGGAAAGTTTAAAAAGCATTTCCTTCTCAAAATATCCAAAGAAAAGAAAATCGTATGTGTGCAGTAGCTATTTTTTCCAGGAATGACTTAGAGCTTTCTATGAGAACCGCATCAGGTGTCACAGGTGCTGGCTTGCATGGGGGCTTTAGCTGATTCACAATTCAAACACATATAGTTCTCTTTTACAACTCTATGAGAAGTTTGTAAAGTATCTATCTGGGGCTCAGGGGGTGTTATTGTCACAATGCAGGATGTCATGATACCATGGTACTCGTTACTTTTCCACCACTCCTCCCTTCACCCCTTGTGTAGGCATTGCACGTGCACGTGTGAGGGATTTCTCACTATCAAATGTAATAGGTTCAGAGTTTAGTGAACTACAGTAGCACGTGCTCTGAGGCACAGAACACCTGCTGAAACAGTACTTGTACTCATGTCTCTAATTCACCTGCCTGATAACCATGAACACTGCAGGAAGACTGGTTTATCCCATGCACAAATAGACATCCTTATTCAATTTTTGTCCAGCCTGGCTACACGGCACATACATGTGCAGCTACTGCGTGAGCACATTGTGCAATTCACATGGCTGACTTGGTAAAGCAAACACAGCATATACACAGTTTTGTATATATTAGTGTAGTTATTTTTACTAACATTTTGTATGTCTTAACAATGACATCTCTGATTAATTATGGAGTAGGATTGACCAGGAACTTTAAAACTTTACCTCCCACCCCCATGCCAGTGGCTGCTGAATGAAGCTGAGTGACTAAAATTAGGTGCATTAATAGAGGAATCCTGAAAACTTTCTGAGACACAGACTTGTTACTGGCCTCCAGAAATCAAAATAAAATGCTCTATATTTTGTTGCAATGGCAAAATCTAGTCATTGTGCCTTCCAGTGCTGTGTGGTTACTGCACAAAGGGCCCTGCTATGGGGTTCTACCTTCCTGGTGTGACAGTAGCTCACGCAGAGTTAACAACATCGGGTTTGTTCAAGGATGCCGTCTGCACACAGAATGGTGTGAGGCTTTTTCCCCCAAAGAAAGCTGGAACTCAAAAATTTGGAGCAATAACATGCAAGAACAGCTTGGTTCAAGTGGGTTTGAGCTGGTTTTTGCCTTTCTTCAGCAAGATGAGTTAGTTCAGAAACAAACTTCGTTATTACTGCAGGTTGGCGGCCAAATGTGCTAGAGGTGTACTTGTTTGTTAAATAAATACAGGGAATATGCTTCACTGATTCACCGCACCCACATGAAGCTCTGCATAATTACAGGCTTGTTGCCAGACAAGCCAGAATTGTTGGGTTTTTGTGGGTTTTTTTGCAAACAGAGGTGTTATTCATAAGTCATAAATAACTGGCTTTGGTGAAGGAGATAAGTTCTCACAGAAATGCTAAATGATTGTTCTGAGTGGACTTCTGCAACCAGAATGGGGGTTGTATTTAGCTATTGCTAATAGTCATTCACTGCTAAACCTCAAAAGACAGGTGCAAACCAGACTGAGAAAGCAGATCATTATGTAGAGTAGAGATGCTCTCTCCAACTTCCATTGCATGTTACAAAAATTTGGCTTCAGTAATTTTAAAATGCTTATTATAGGTGCCAAACATATACACCTCAGTGTGTCTAACTCCTGTCTAAGAAACTCTCAGAATTACGTCTTGGAGAGCACATGTTGGCATATAGGAATGTATCAGTCCAAAGCTGTGGAGTTCTGGCCCCAGGTATCTTCATGTTCTGATGGCTGTCTGTAGTCAGTGATCTGTCTTGCTCTCTGGCCCCACTGACTGCATCCATTCCTTATGGACATCTAAGCAGATGAGTGTGAGTCAGTGCTCTTCAGATCCGGTCACTTCCTGGTATAGGGGGAGAATAATATGGGGAGTCAGATCTCCACAGCTTTCCAGCTGACATCTTTCACCATGTTTACACAAAAACTGAAAGAAAGGGAAGGATTGCTTGCTCTAAATATCCTTTCCCAGTTAATGTTTTCAGTCTCATCTGAAGTTGTTCATGTTGGCTGGTCAGCAGTAAGAACCTCAGCTAACAGCAGAACTCCAGACATCATGTGGCCATGCTGCTATGCAGATTGCAACACAGCTAGTGGCCAACAGACTGGTTAAAGGGTATTGTGTACCACTAGTGGTCACCTTCAGCTTGCCTACCTCCTGTGTCCAACAAATCTGCAGGAATGGGGCCTTGTGGTAAGAATGGGAGAAGGATCATGTTGTACATTGCTTGGGAGGACACATGGTGGGCATCCACTGCTGATCAGGTACCCTCTCTACTGTGGGACTGCAACTGAGAACTGTAGCAATATCCACCTAGTTCTTCTGTCTTGTGTTTCCTTTTTACTTTTTATTGCTCTTGCTTAGAATTTATCCAAATCACAAAGTCTTGGCAATTCTCTATCGATACCATGGGATCTATGCAGACCTGCCCACATATTGATAGTGCTGGTGGGAATAACTAAGGCTAACAGGCCTTGACTATAAAACCAGCATATTAACAAAGTGGGGCAGAGTATTTCTTTCTGTGATAAATGGACCCTTTGGGAATCAAAAAGATCATTTATTATCTCTTAATCCTTTTTATTCTTCCATTCTATTTTTGTTTGTTCTCCCATTCATCTTTTTCCCCATTCTGATAAAAGAAGCACATAAAATATGGCACAACATTTCAAAATATTAATACAATTTTTGCACAAATCATCACCTTCAACTCTGCCAAGGATGGATACACTGTGCAGTGACTCCAAATCTCATAAACATTCCCTTCTGCCTGCATCTTGTTTCAGAAGTTCTCCAGGCTTTTTGATTGGGATTTATTCCTCCTGTAGTTTCATTATTCTCAGCCTACTCTTTCTGACATTTCATTAAGGTAAGTAAGAAAAGGCTGTCACTACTGTACAACGATTATTATTTCAAGCACCCTTTATCTCTAGCTGATTTATATTTCGCAAAGTTGGGGCAAGGAAGAATGGTTGCAACAATGCGCGAGAAACAATGGCATCCTCTGTCTTACAGAGAGTTTCTGGATCACAGTTAAGACTTGGAGGTAAGCCACTCACTAGATTAGAGTTGCAAAGTCTACAGTAGGTTGAATGGGAGAGGAGAAGGGGAAGCTGTGAAGAAATCTTTTTCAAAACCTTTAATGCGTGGCATTTTTGTGGCTTTCCCTCTCCAGGAGCTGATATTGCTAATCCTTTTCTAAATGGTGTTTGAACACCACTGTCCTCAGGGGTCCACCCGTCTCCCAGCTCCACCTCCTTGTTCCCTGCTCCTTTGTTTATGTATCCTGGTCTAAATCCTTATGAGATTGATAAGAAAAATAACTGCCTTGGCATTGCACATTATGGTACCAGAATGGTTGCCGAAGTTGATTAATACCAGTCAAAGAATATTTTAGGTTGACTAATTACTTGCCAGGCTCCGGAATTAGGGAGAGGAAGTTTGCCCTAGAAATGAAGGTATTCCTTTTTACTCCCCTCAGAAACTGGTCTAGGGAAACTTTTCGGAGGGAGACACTGGAAAAGACAGGAAAATAACAGTGCTTGTCATAGCACAGCTCTTTACTATTCATGGATTAGTGAGGGTCCTTCTTTTTGAAGGAATGGTTGGGAAAGACTGATCATAACCCATGGTGTTATCCAGCTGTTGGGGGTCGGAGATCTGCAGGCTGATGTAAGTGTTCTGCTGGTGGAAGTGACCTTTTTCACAAGGGGACAGTGGTTCATCCTTGCATGTGGGATAACACAGCTTTGCTCAAGTTGGTAGAGCTGACCCCAGCTGAAGGTGCAGCTTAAAGGCTGTAGTCTGAAAATCTATCCTGATTTTTTCCTGTTGATTTTAATTTCCTAGTGGAAATGCAATCATCAATCAGAACTAAACTTTGTGTAGATATAAATCACCATGAAACTTCAACTGGATGTGATGTTTCCCTTCTCATTCTTGTAAACCCTTCTACTGTTCACCCTAGTTTATTGTAGATTGGTTTAGTATCCTTTTGTGAAGGTGCTAACATGCTTTAAATGCAGACAAGTTATTTCTGATCCTTCTTTTAATACATTTGAGAGATCATTAACCAAACACACACTGTCCACCTTCAGCAGAGAATAAACACAAATAAATAAATGGATAACTAATTATCTGCTTTTATCATCATTTTACTGCCTTTACAAGTTTCATTTACTAAGTGGAAACATGTTTAGTATGTTAATATTAATATGATACAGCAGCATGGTGGAAATTAGGCAAGTCAGATAACAAATATGTTTGCTTTGTGATAAGCTGTGGAAGCATATTGTGTAGGTGAGAAGACTGCTCTTCAAAACAGGATATGGGCATCTCCAGAGATTTACTGGAGGAGTAGCCAGATGCTGGACCATTCTTCTTAGCTGTAAAGAGGTTTTAAAGGCATACATTCATTATAGCTTCCTTTTATTTTATAGCCTCACTCAGTGAAGTGATAAGATAGCAAATAGCACAATGTGCATTCATCTCACTGGCAAACAACATGGGGTAAAGTCAGTCAATAAAGCTAATTGTACCTGCACAATCCAGTTAAAAGCATCATTAGCCAGTTGTCAGGTCTACTTCTGCCACAGTCAGCAGCCGCTAGATACTTTGCACTTGGACATTTCTGAAGTTAGGATTAGGTCTGGCCCTTCAAACCGAAACTGCAGGCCTCTTTCAAACAAACAAAAGCGGGCTGTCTTTTGCTGTCTGCAGGTGTGCGCTGTATCTGGATAGGCACCCTCATTCAAACTAGACATTAACAATGGTGATGTTAATAATAGTAGTACTAACATACTGAAATGTGAAGTAACAGACCCCTAAGAAAACAGTTACTCTAGTCAGATAAGTTTGTACTGGATACGGTTTTATTTGCAACGGGAAGCCAGGTCCAGACATTGCTAAATGCTTTTGAAATATTCCTCACTGGGCATAAGCTGCCATTTTTATCATTAAGGCCTGTGTGAAAATGGAGGGACTGATCATGTCTAACAACACTGTTGAGGGTTACGGGTATTGATAATGAGTGCTTTGGAAGAGGTATGTTGAAAAAGATGTATATGCATCAAGGGATGCCAATTCTTCAGCCCGAAGGTGGATGGGGAAGAAAGGCAGCATGTCTGCTTACTGAGGTGTCCCACAGGCTGCTGTGGGATGTCTTCTTCTGGGTCATCTCTGAGGTGCCACTGAGCTCTAACTCTGCAGCCTGATTTAGTCAGTCCCTATGTATCCGTACTATATCAGTAGTAAATTGCTGCAGCTGTTTCCTTCAGCCTGGGCTTTGACCCCATAGTCTGTTTAAAGAGTTGGAAAGGAGGGAAGACAGAGAAGCAGAGCAGCACTAAACTGGAGATGCTGTCAACCACACCAGATAAAGTCATCTCCTGCTCTGGAAGACAGCACAACTGCATGGTTTCAGACTCAGGCTGGTCTGGGGGTCGGCTGCTGCCACCTTTCTCTTGCAGGCAAATACTGAAGCTTTTCCCTTTGGAGGTCTACCGAAGGGCTCAGAAAGGATCCAGTGCATGTGTAATTAGGGCTGCTGCCCGGCTGTCACAGCTCTTGTGGCTGGGGACACAGCAGTGAAGCAGAGCATGGTCTGCTGGCGCTCAGCCCGGCAGCTGGGGCTGACACTGGTTGTGCCTTGGAGGCTGGAGGAAATTTTAAGTAAATATTCTGTTCAGGAGGGCAAATGCCGAGGCTGAGATTTAATGGAAAGATTAATCCCCGAGGGAAGCGTCCATGATGTGAGGCTCTCACAATGAGATGCAGACTTCTGAAGATGTCTCTTAATGACATTATTTATGTTTATTTTTCAGTGCTGTGGTAGCTCCCAGGAGCTATGAACCAAGTGCCTCTTAACCTTGGGACTCTATAAACACAGGCTGGAAGTGTGATCCTGCTCCGGAAAGCTTTCTGTCTTTGGCAAGCTGACATTTGAGCTGATACTGTTTTACTTAAATCGAGCTAGTAAAATATACAGTGAGCGCCTGTTTTTCTGGCTCTGTGCTTACCTGACTATGTTTCGCTTAGTCACATTTCTTTCACCTTTATACACTGTGGCATTTCTTGTGGGGCTTCATCATTGCCATTTTCAAGTGTGTGCTCTGATTCACTCATGCCTGATAGTTACTTGGGATAGTGTAAATAACTAAAAAAAAAAAAAGAAAGGGGAAAAGATGCATTTTTTCCCCCAGTTTTCCTGACTTTATTTCATCATATTAGGAGCTTTCTGTCAGGGAGAATGATGGTCTGTGAAGGAAGGTATAAAACACCACTCAGAGCCCTGCTCAGCACAGTCCCTGTCCTAACTAGCAATGGGGCAAAGATGAGGCACCAAAAGAGCATCTTATTCTGGCTTGGATGTATCTTGCTTAGGTTCTAGTCTGCTTTACACATAGATTAATACCCATTTGCCCTGCTACACACAGTAAAATATATGAGCACAGTTAAGAGGCAACTTCTGCTTTGTTCAAAATTGCATCCAAGTGTAACTTAATATTCCTTAGGGAAAAAAAAAAGCCACACGATTTTGATGAAATTAGGTTCCCTTTCTATATAAATTATGTCCAAACTATTTTTCACGGTGTCTGGAAACACCATTGTCACTAATAGAGGCAGCTCATGGAGAATTTCTCCCAGTTTATTAGGTACAGAATCGCTATAGCCTAGTTTAGCTTGTTAAAGTTAACCTGGAATTAGCGCCTTAGATGCTAGGCTCTAAATTAATGGTTTGACAGCTGTTTCATGACTGTCTGAGCAGTGCTTGTGGCTCAGCTGATGCTTTTAAAGCAGAGCTGGGGCTGAGTGTTAAAGGCAGGGACTGTTTCAGCAGTTCCCAGCAAAGCAGATCCTCCTTGGAGGTACGAGGGTCTCCCAGCAGCAGGTCTGTGAGGACCACTGTAGTCCTGCCCTTCCTACTGCCCATCTACCTCCCTGCATCCCTGACCTCCCCACTGGTGCTTCTCCACCCCTTAGCACATTAGTTGGGAAACCTGAACAGGCTAAAAACCAGACCCACAAATAAAAGCAAAAAGTCTGCAATAAGCAGATGGCAACAGGGAGTGTGGCCTCATGATGAGGGAATAGCCAAAGAAAGCTAGTGATAGAAGGATTACATCAGGGCAGATATGTATCAGCTGCAGGTGCTGTGGAGCACTGCCAACAGAGAGCCAGGACAGGGATGAGAAACATGGAGAAGAAAGACTGTGTTGCACCCAGCACAAGTTGGAAATGTGAATCCTAATCTAACAATGTGTAATGGGAATTCACCTTGCTGATGTCAACGCTAACTCAGTAATAATTGTGATGCATTCAGCTCTTCATGAATTTCTTGGGCTGGTAAAAAAGGCAACCAAAGGGAAATACAAGAACACCATACAACACCGTGAATGGTGTAGAAAAGAGAACAATTCTATAGCTACTAATTATATTATGCACTAAGAGATGCCCACTGAAATGATCAGGTAATGAATTAAAAGGAAATGAATTGAAATACTTTTTCTCACTATGCAGAACTAAACTGATTGCAGGGGGGCATGGAACTCAGGTGCCCAGTCACAAAGAGTTGCTCCATATACAGAGCTGCACTGGTCAAACCTGGAGGACACCCAGCAGCAAAAATTAGAAGAAAAATCTTTATAAATCATAGCATACTTTAGCTCAAAGCAGGGCCAACAGTGACGCTAAGTTATGTTGTTACATGATTGAGTAATTTCAATGTCCATGTGGTATTCAGAAAGAAGCTGGTCTAGGTGTGCATGGACTACTTTTGTTCTCACCTTTGCTAACTTCTGAGTACTTGACTTAACAGTATTCTTTCACTAGATGAGTACTTTCTGGTGCTAGCCTTGCAGAGGGAGTTGGGTAGCTTGCTGTGTAAGAGTTACAACTTGTTCTAGCAATTATAAACCCCACCTGCAATTATTTTTAGGCATAAAAGGGTAAGCTAGCTTTAAAAACCATGTCTTAAGAGCTGTATGAATCTAGCAAAATTGCAACACTGCCATGAAGAAATGTGCTGAGGCATGTAAGCCTTGGGCAGATTTAGTCTGCTGACAGGCTGAATCTTGAGTGGCACCATCTTAGTGAGCCAATTAAATAACGGGCGCTAGTTTCCTAAGGCTACAACCCAAGGGAATTTTGCCTTGTTCAGCTGAAAGTTGGAATTAGTGAGTCAAAGTCTTCCCTGAATAACACTAGTTAAACAGTGACCTCAAGCTTTGTTACCCCAGATTTCCACTGACCACAGTGCCTTATACTGCAAATGTACAGTAGAAAGTGTTAAATTTCCATCCAGCTTTGGAATGAAATCTTTCTCATTTTCTCTGAAATGAAGTAGCTACAGTGACTTTCAGGAATATGTTGAGGAAAAAAGTTTGGTTTAATTTGGAATAAAAGGGGAAAGAGAGAGGAGAGGATAGACTTTGTGGAGGAATGATTAGGCACAAAGCTTCAAACTTCAGAAGGTTTGCAGCTATGGGATCATGAACAAGCAGGAAGGTAAAATGAGGTGCAAACTTACAGCTCAGTCTCTGACCTATGTTCAAATTCACAGGCCGAGGGACGGAGGTGCATGTGAAACGCTACACCCTACCTGTCAGCAGCACTGACCAGGATGCTGGGTGACACCTTCACAGATGTGTGACAAAGCCCATGTTCATCTGGGAGCTCTGGGAACTCCAGAGGTCTTGTGCACTGACTGTGTATGCGCTGGGACCCTGAGGTCTTTGCAGTGCCATCTGTCACAGCAGGAAAGAGGGATAGATTGAGGAAGTGGATAGGAGGATGACCATGAGCCAGCAATGTGCTCTTGTGGCCAAGAAGGCAAATGGCATCTTAGGGTGCATTAGAAAGGGAGTGGTTAGTAGGTCAAGAGAGGTTCTCCTCCCCCTCTACTCAGCCTTGGTGAGGCCGCATCTGGAATATTGCGTCCAGTTCTGGGCCCCTCTGTTCAAGAAGGACAGGGAATTGCTTGAAGGAGTCCAGCGCAGAGCCACAAAGATGATTAAGGGAGTGGAACATCTCCCTTATGAGGAGAGGCTGAGGGAGCTGGGTCTCTTTAGCTTGGAGAAGAGGAGACTGAGGGGTGACCTCATCAATGTTTACAAATATGTGAAGGGTAGGTGTCAGGATGATGGAGCTAGGCTTTTTTCAGTGATATCCAGTGATAGGACAAGGGGCAATGGGTGTAAACTGGAACATAGGAAGTTCCACGTTAACATCAGGAAGAACTTCTTTACTGTAAGAGTGACAGAGCACTGGAACAGGTTGCCCAGGGGGGTTGTGGAGTCTCCTACACTGGAGATATTCAAGGCCCGCCTGGACAAGTTCCTGTGTGATGTACTGTAGGTTACCCTGCTCTTGCAGGGGGGTTGGACTAGATGATCTTTTTAGGTCCCTTCCAACCCTTGGGATTCTGTGATTCTGTGATTCTGTGAAGGACTCCAATGAGCACAGCCTGGTAGTGCAGAACAGGTAAATGGGATCAAAATAAAGGAACCAGGAGGAAGAAGAGAGATAGGTCAACGCAAGCTGGCTATGGAAAACAATGCTTGAGCTGTGTAAAGCAGTGCAGTAATGAAGTGCAGACAGCAGAATGAAACTTTACTGCTTCGTAAAGGCCAGAAAAAAACAGTGCCATCTTAATGGGAAGAACAGCATGGTCATAGTTCATCTCCACGAAGGGGATTCTCTGGTGGGCACCCACTGCGAAGCTGCAATCAGGAAGCAGAAGGTCTGCATTGTAGTGTCTGGGAGAACTTACATACTATGCTGAGGCCACAAACTGCCTATGAATTCATATGTTTCAACAGTAAATCACGTGAAGGAAAGATGCTTCCCCATGAGGCTCACAAAGCAGTGACAGTACTGAATCAGAAGTGCAGACAAGGAAGGGTTTCACAGCAAAAGCAAAGCAATGATGTTTTCCTGCCAGTGTTGCTCCAGTGCTGTTGGCTGTCATCTACTAGGCTTTTATGGGATGGGTGGTAAAGATGACTGCTTTTTCTCAATGAGCTTGCCCACTGCAGTCTTCAGGAAATGACCTCTCATAGGACACAGAAGCCAAGAGACCACCAGTCCTGAGCCAGGCAGCAAACAAGAGCAAAGGAGTGGAAGAATGGAGTCTGGAGACCAATGAAGAGGTCAAAGTCCCTCTGGCTAACAGCCCAGTCAGGCAAAAACAAAAGCAGAAGCCTCAATGAAACACAGATCACAGGAGATAGCAAGGGTTTGGGAACAATGGTGGCAGTAAGATCAGTAACACAGTGGCGTCTGCTAGCCAGAAACTTGGAAAAGGTCCAGAATATGAAGAAGCTCAAGTATCTGCTGATGAGGAAGAGCCATAAGCAACATAGATGGGTACTGAAAAGGGACAGCTGGACCCTGCTCTGCAGAAGGAAAGCAGTTTGAAGACAAAACACCAAAACATGAAGTGTGTTCAGTAGGCATCCCAGGGCTGTGAGGCTTACCCTTCTGCAGTGGGAGTTCACTGAAAGACATATCCTCAGGAAGAGTTACATATCAGGAAAATCCTGCCAGTGAGTCAGAAAATTCAGAACACAGAAAGTAAGACTTGGAGGAAGTCCACAGAGGCTGGGGAAGGAGGAGTTTGGGTGCAGCAGCATGACACTAGTTTCTGCATATCAGGTCAGAGTCTACAAGGATAAAATGTCTGTAGGGAGTCACTGAGCCACTCGGGTTTCACTGTCTGGAAACCTTTCATATTGAGGGCTATAAGCTGAAACAGCAGCACTCCGTTACTGAAGTTAATTAGTTATGAAGCTGATGCTGGCCTTATTGGTGCCCTGCTGGATTCTTGCTTTCACCACAAATGGAGAAGAAAAAGCTCCTAACCAGCCTAAATTCTTCACCTGAGGATTTTGGGGTTTATCTCTGTGTCTCTGCTGGGAAAAAGGAAGGAAACCTGAAAGTGTTCTCATTTTACAGTGGGGTTCATTAGCTTTGAAATTAGCAGGAAAAAGACTGTCCTGCCCTCAGAGGAGGGCTTCACAGCTCTCCCGGTAGCTTCAGAACACGTCTGGATGATGTCCCTATGCCATGCGAAGCGGCTCTTCAGTGGAGACGCATCCCCGCTGCTCCCCGGAGCCGGTCCGCCTGCGCAGAGCCGCAGTGCCACCTCCCGGCTTGTGCGCCTCTCCGCCGCCGGCCTCCACCGGCGACATGGTTTTCCACTCGTCGCTAAATGTGATGGGCACCCCCCCTGAGCTAATGCATCCCATAAATAATGGTAAATGCTCGTTTACAGGTCTGCCAGAAAGTTTTACTGCGTGTCCGTAATGATGCCGTCAATTACTTTCTACTTGAAGTGTTGTTGTTATTTTACTTTCACTAGCACACCTCTTTGGAAGAAATACATGTTGTTTTCCCTGATATACTTCATAATGTAAATTTGGTTTGTAAATTAAGAGAAGATGGGGTATGTGACAAATTTCTCCCATATTACCTGTCTTGGTTGCTGAATTTAATTAAGCTTTGGCAGTTCCCTGTTAATCCTTGGTTTGTATATAGCTGTTTTCCTACCTTTCAGGTCCTGTCAGATCCTAACAAGGCAGAAGGAAGATCTTCATCCATAAATTAGTCACTTCATAATCCTAATGATCCAGAGTGTTAATGTGCTGGAGCCACATTTATATATTTATGTCTTATTTCTTTTTAAATATCCTGCTTTTATCCCCATTTCTATAATCATTGAGGACATAGACATCAGTCCACCTGGGAAAGAGCTCCAGGGCACTACCCCATTCTCTGCTCAGACACATTCATTCCAGTCTTGCTTGCATTGGGACAGGCCTTGTGTGATTACAGGTCCAATCTCCTGCAACGGCAGGCAACCGTGACCATGTAATTGCTTTCCTTTGATGATGTGGTCAGGGAGGTCTGGAAAATCAGTGGTTAGGATAAAAGCTCCTAAGAAAGCAATATTTCAAAGCTAAGTAATCTGATGACCTGGGGAATTTATTTGCCCAGAGTTGTGAGTTTTGATTTATTTGCCTCTACTGAACATACTGAACACCACTGAATGATTTTTGTCAAATAATTTCAACAGTGCTGGGAAGTTGTTGAACAAAATACACACACTTCTCCTCCCAGCTGGTTTGAGAAAGACAGGATTTGAAGTCTCATCTCTCCTCAGGACTTGCTCTGTATTGCTTAGGTTTTACTACATCAGATGATATGGACAGCTTCATTATTTAGGGTGGTAGATTTATGTCCTATAAATTGCTGTAAATTCACACATCCTCTCCTTTCTTGCGTTCAAAATGTATCCCAAGTGGAAGAGTACTGAATACTAGTGCTGGCCACTGATTTCCCTCATCACTGGGTCTTTCTAGAAAGTGCAAGCTTCCTTTTCTAGGAAGCACCCAGGTCTGATCGCAACCTGTATGCCTGTGTGCAGCAATGCCTCTTGCAGGATGCTCTGAGCTCTGCCCTCAACTAAGCTGACAGTTCAAACCCAAAATCTTTCATGTGTTTCTGGAGAGATTCTCTAAAAATGAAGTGTTTCATAACGAATCAGTTCAGGCCATAACTCTGCTTGGAATAACTCAGACTTTGAACTAGGTTTGCAGATGTCTGACTTTCTGCAAGCCTCTTGAGAGGATCTGAGCCAGCCCTTAAATTTTTCTGACTGCAAGTTTTAGGAGCCAATATCTTTTTAATGTCACTTTTATGCATATTATAATGGCTTTGCCATATACCGCGTTTCTGAAACCAAATAAAAGTAATAGTCTGAGTGCTACATGGACTTCAAATTCTGAATGCTTCACGCAAATGTTGACAACTACTACTCCCTTTTCCTGCAGCTGCCCTCACAAAAACACTTTGTGTCATTGCTGGTGTTTCTAGCAACTGTAATCAGAATGCCTGAAAATGATTTGAACACAATAGCTATACCCATATGTATAAAAATTATATGTGCGTGTATGTAGGTGTACGCACAGATGAACTTACAAGTCAGGAGCAGACAAGTGGTATATGTTTTTGAGGCCAGCTTTTCTGATGAGCTGAGTCTCACCATGTCAGCATTTTGAATCCATAAAAGCCAGTCTCAGTGCAATTTCCACCCACTGCATTTTCCAGCCCTGGGGCTTGCTCCACATCTCAGAGCTTGACTAGCAGAAATATTTTTATTAAAGGTCTAATTGCTAAAATAACCCCAAAAAGCTCAGATTGGTAAAAGCTCAAGCCTTGCTACAGTTTTACCGAGATATAGGGGATATATACTGAGAATTTTATTAGCATGGATTAATTAGTTATCTTGTGGGTTTTTTATGTGCAGGAACATGAGTGAGTCCTGGACAATTTCACCTCTAAGTTCACCTTTTTCTCCAGGTTTGTAGCCAGCACATATGTGGGGATCCTATATACTTCTGCATCCTTTATAACCAGACCACTGTGATTTTTTCTTTCTGGTTGAGGATTACAGTATGTTTAGCAAACTAACACATAAATGCATCCAAGCTCTATCTGTGTATGTGGTGGGGTATGGGTGGGTGGGTATGCAAAGGAAAGTTAATCACTTTGGTTGTGCAAACATAGTTGGCTAAACGTCAGCAGTAGAAACTGGTCCTGGTCAGGTCTGCCAAAATGGTGTATTCAGAATCCATAAAACATGCAAATAGGAAACAAAAGTCAATACTGTGACAGAATTTGCCATGCATCTTGCTGTCTCTGTTGGATAAGTGGCCCTAGTAATTGCTTAATGTGTTAGGCTATCCTAGGCAGTATTCTGCAGTGGAGGGAGTGCTTGGATGTCTGTTGCCATCTACTTCCAATGGTGGTTGTGGGTAACAGAATGGAGAACCTGGTCTTCTTTGAGCCAGAATTTCCAGAAATCAGCACATTGATGAGGAACTTTTGGTGAAGTCCCTATTCAATGACCAGACTTGGTGCTTCATTTGTTGGAGCATTTTATCCTTTGAAAACCTCACTCTGGGTTCTGCTAGGTACTTATTGACAAGTGGGATATACAAAATGGACTAATGATAATAAGTCATTTAAAGTATTGTAAAGTACTATTAGTGTACTTTCTGTCACTTCAGGCATCAGTGCATACAGGTCAAACAAGAGTTGATAAAGGGTATGCATTTTATTTGTGCTCATATATAATGACTCATGTTCAACTGAGATTTCTGTGCTTGTGAGTCATGTAGACTTTTAGAGCAATTACTCCTAAAGCTTTGAAACTTTGTAGTGATATTGCTAAGCCTAGGAAGACCCTGAACAGCAGGTTCATTTAATCCAGGGTGACACACTGATCCATGTATTCAGGTAGCAGTTTTACTAAAACCCAAAATGAAACCCAACAACAAACCCTAGAGTTTAAATGCCGCGCTTTTGGAAATGAGCTGTTCTATCATATGACTCATTTAGGAAAAACACATTAAAGTTATTTTAATGCCAATTTTATAATGTCAGTTAACTGGCTATGCCAAAGACTTTTAAACTGTGACTGCTTGCCTGAGCTGACTACTCAAAACCTGTAAAGCTCAGAGTGGTGGCCCGCACTAATCTGAGTCATGGCTTGAAGTTACCATCAGTCACCCGCATCATCCAGGCTTGTGCAGGTCATTTGCCTTAGACTCACACACATTGTATGGCATGCTCATTTGTATTCAGCAGGGCAGATTTATCAAGGCTCCTGCAGGAGAAGGGAGCTTAAATCATCCTGCTTTCACAGGTCTTCCTACCTTGCTCAGGTAGGAAACTCAGGCCTTTCTATCAGGATTTAACTTGGGCTCTGAGTCAGTTCCTGAAGCATTTCCCAGGAAAATGTTGCCATGTGAAGCACAGACAGGAGTATCAACTGAGCCTCCAGAAGCAGAAGGTGGCTGACACAGTGTGTGGTTGTCCCTGTTCAAAGGACACGCTGGGTAGAAGGTAAATTTTCTGTCAAGTCTTTTCCAGACTTATCTTGCAGAAGGGCAGCAGAAGGTGCTAGGAAGACGTAAAGACAGAAGGAGTCTGCCTCCCACATAGCCAGCCTACAATACTACTCTTTAATTTAGAAATGCCTTCAGGTGCACATAGGGCTGAGAAGTTAAAAATTTCTTAATTTAATGCTCATTCCTGGGGACAGACGTTCATGAAAATGCAGAACTCAAGAGAATCTGCACAGGCTGAATGGAGGCCATAGCTGTTCTGTTGTGTATTAAGCCATTGATCTTATGTCATGTAAATCCTGCATCACAGATGAAATGAAGACAGTAAGCAACTCTACCACATGGGCATACCCATGGTACGTAGGAAACACCGACAGAATAGAAAATAGGTGTTTCAGTTAGATGCAGAGATTTCCAGTCTGTGTTTTGGCATTCTCAGGGGTTGAACTGGTTCAACAGGCAGGATTTTGTCTGATTTCAAAGAATCTAATAAGTGAAGTCATATGTGTCACGGCTTTTTTTTTCTCCCAAACAGCTGCTGTGAATCAATACACTGGAGATAACATCCTTGAACATGACTAGTTGAAGCAAGGATTGTTTTGATAGTTATAAATTCAGTACTCAGGCTCATGAGCTTCTCCTTCAGCAACACTTTGACTCAAAGCTGAAATACACGTGGTGACTGGAACAGTAGATCACAGAAATGAGGAAGGAGAGAAGGAGGGAGTCACAAATGAAAGGAGGGAGCAGGCAGAAGGCCACTGGTCACAACAGGAAGTGCACAATGCCAACAGGATTAAATTTCCTACCTGTTGAAGCCACTTTCCTTGATCAAATGGGATCCTTCCTAGACCACAGAGCAGAGCACAACTGTTATTTTTCATCGTGGTCAAGCAAACCCCAATTGTCTATCCTTACCAGAATGGGCCATTTTTTTCACCTGTTCTTCTCTTCCTGTCATGTTTGTTACAGACTGGGAAGAGTTACTGAGAGCACCACTTACTAAAAGTATGAAAAAGTCATCAGGAGTGGGATTATTTCCTAAACTTGATAAGTGAAAGGTGAAATTGGCCTAAAATATCACACCTTGACTAGATCTTCCTTGTGAATTATCAACCTTGTTACTCAGGAAACAGGACTATTTCTGTCTAAGAAAGACTTCACTACAAAGAGATCTACAGATGACATCTGTGTAACAGGTCATCAAGACCTCAGGAGCGAGAAGACAGATAGCAGTCTAGATAACTTTTCTAACTAAGGTTGCTGGTTCCAATCCAGATGATGACATAGTTGAGTCTCACAAGTGTAGACCAGCGTGCATTCCTGATGACTCTATTACGCGATATGATGGTTTGACTCTGGTCTCTGAATGACCTCCCAGACATGGAAAGGAGTCTTTTTCTGTGGAAGAGTCAGCATGGAAAATGGTAGCTGGGACGATGTGTGACTTTCAACCATTGCATAGTTCCCAAAGGTCAGCATAGCAGCTGAGACAGAAGTTGCCAGTAACATTTCCAAGTGCTTTGGAAAAGGGTGTGCTTATTTGTTTGAAAACTTCTACAAGTTCTAAAGAAGAAAAAAAGGGAAGAAAGCTAGAGAGGAAGAGGTCATTCTTCTGTAACAAGGGTTTGGGTAGAGCTGGTTCTTCAGACTGGCAACAAGCAAAGCAAGGATGATGTACTTGCAGCTGATGGCCCTCTCTCCTGCTGAACTAATTCCTATGAGTTAATCCAAAGAGTTTTTGTCAACATCCTTGTTTTCACTGTAACTTTTGCTCAGACAAGAAGGAAAAATGTGATAAACAGCATAAAAACTGTTCAAAGTATACAAAAGCATTTCATACTAGCAGGAGATCAATGTAACTTTTCCTTTCTCTAAAAGCTTTCTGGAAGACATCCAGCAGCCTTTTATTCCAGCAGTTATATATCTGCACTTTCAGGCATTTCTATTCTAATGGTTCTTTAGCTTTTTTTTTTCCCCTGAACTAATGCTATTGCTGGATATATGTTTAATTGACCCTTCAGGGCATTAAACTAACTGTCTGAACATTTAGGAAAAGCAGCCAAGTCTGACATTGTGTCATAAATAAGGGAGCTTGCCAGAGCTTGGACATAGAAGCCTTGTGCATGAGTGCTTGGCTGAAGCACAAGCAGAAATCTGATAGCTGGAGAAATACCCTGTAGTTAACGGGCATGTAAACCATAAACCAAGGAACCACTGTGAGATTAAGTATCAGGTACTAATACACTCTGAGGCACTAGGACATCTTTTTGGTTCAAAGACCTGTTTATATAGAGCCCTTTACCAGGACTGAGCTGAGCATATAAATGCAGGCCCTCTCTACATATAAGGAGTCCTTTATTTTCTTGTAGTGAAACAGAGGTTCAGCTATGACCTTTGCTGGCCCCAAGTCCCACCTCTTCCTAGGGCTCTCCTCAACTAAGTGACTGTTTGAAGTTGGGGAGACCAGAAACAAGGGGAATTTGTATTTGGTTCCACTGAGGCTTAATGAGACCTTTATTATTGCTTATCACTGCCTCTACTGATGCTGGAGCTCAGGGAGCTTTTTAAACAGATCAAGGCACATTTTAAACTCTTTGCCCAAGGCAAATTGGCCACTTTGTCTGATCACAGCCTCTGCGCTGATAGAAAGGTCCATCTGTGAGATTGTACAGACAGCTCTTGTAAAAGCCCCACTGACCTTGGTACATGCTTCAAATGTTATGTACTTAGTATTAGTCAATATCTTCTCAGCTGCTAGGGTATTGTTAGAGCTCTGTGTGTGAGTCTATCACTATAAGGGCAATATGTAGTCTTTGAAACAGTTAAGTAGCTTTTAACAAAATATTGGAAAAGTGAGGTGGTAATAATAGCTGCAGAGTGGCCTTCCTTGTTAGCCAAAGTGCTGTTTAAAGGATCTTAGCATTTTATACCATACAACTGCTGTGTTTGGAATAGGAGGGCTTAGAAACCTTGAGGTGCTAAGTCTGCAGTAAAACTGTACAAAGAAGTGATTTGTTTACTGGCCGTGCTAAAAAAATCCAAGCTAAGAAAGCAAACAACTTAAGTTAATCTGTATTTAAAAACTTTTGAAAGTCAACAAATATTTTTGTATAATTGTCAAAATTGCCTTTATCTTTTTCAAGCAAGAAAGCAATTTAGGTACATTGTGTAACAAAGTTGGTTTGAAATAAAAGGCAAAATAATGGTTTTGAAAAGTTAGTTCATAATTATAGGAGCTAAGGCTATTGGGTATTTGTAGTGGCATAACAATAAAAGCAATAGCACGTCCTCATATATCACTTCACATCTTTCAGTAGGTGGATCAGTATTTGTTGGGATTTTGTTTAATAACACTAAAAAATGTTCTGGTCATGGTACATTGCTTTGGGAGAAGTGGGTTTGATTTTCCATTTTAAATTCTTTTTCACTCACGTGCGTTTAAAACTACATTCAGGTTGCATGTTTTTGCAGAGCTAGGCACATCACTTGCATTTGCATACTCCACCAACTACTGTGTTCTATAGCTTGTGGCCCTTAAGTAACATAACATTTAGGAGGCCATACTTTGAGTACACTTAAATCTCCAGGTCATTCAGAAACTTTATCCGTTTGGACTTTTATCCAAACACATCTGTTTACAGACAGAAAAAGAAAACTGTAAAGTAGTATTCATACATCAACAACTGAAATAAAAGAATGTTCATTCAAATTGTGTGAAATGTCAGAAATCATTCATGGAAGCAAGATAGTAGGGAATAGCTTTGATACACATCGGCTGTGTATTTTGATAGTGTTTCTTTATGTTTCAATTCTGGTTTCGCCAATAGTTTCCCACCTTTGTAAAATGCTTTGAGCTTTAGGTAAAAGCATATGAAAGTAGGGCAATAATATCTTGCTACCACCAACAGCCGTGTTACTGCAAGGGACATATACTTTTTCTGTTTCTGAACCTAAACATCTGCCTTCATTGAGTGTGAAAAATCACTTCTTCCTCCTGGAAACACTTTGCTGTGAGGACAGTTAAATACCACCAGCTGAAGCATGTGCGTTGCAGGCATACTGCAAATTTTAACTTCCTGTAGATGCTGGCATTGAGCTACGCTTTGGTGTGAAGTGCATGGATATAAAGTGGATATAAAAGAAATGGGGCAGCTGCTTTCTGTTCTTAGCCTGAGTGCTTTTTAGAAACTGCTGTAGCGTTTTGAGGTTGTAAATGAAAGCAAATCACAGCCCAAGCTGCTGCTTTTTAAAGTTCAATCATTTTACTTTTTGAAGTCCACCTTGTCGCTGTGGATTTTTTCCTCATTTCTCAGGGCTCCCATTACAGTAGGACATCTGCCCAACCAGAGAGTCCTGTGCCCTTGACAGCCTGAAACATTTTGGGGTTTGGACCTTTGCAGATGGGGTAAACTAAAACTGTTTGTGCATCAAAAGCGGTTCCCGTGTTATCCTGTGATCTCAATGACCCTTGGCTGGGATCTTACATCCTCAGGAAGGGACACCACCATCACTGTCATGTGGTGGATTCGTCTGTTTGATTTGCACCAAGAACCCTGATTTCAAAAGCAAACCAGCACGTTAAAAAGTGAGTAAATTGAAATAAAATGTTCACACCTTATTTTTTAATTTTTATTTATTTATTTTTTTTAAACAAACTCTGTCTTACATCTGTTTGTGGTCTAAGCAGTGTTGTGTATCTGTACCTCAGGGTACAATAGCACAGCAGCTGTTGTCATCAGGAAGCAATTTCCCCTCTAGCTATAAGGGCAAGGTCCCCTTCAGGCCTCCTGGCGTAATAAGCAGTGAAGACAAGAGTGAATAGTTCCTTCTTTTCCAAACAGGCCTAATGAATGATTCATTACATATCAAATATACAAAAATTAAATATAAAAATGTTCTAAATATATAAAAATAATACGTGTAAAAGTTAGCCGAAATGTCAGCTGCTGTGCTCAGTGGGCATAGGGTTACTTACGTGATGCTACAGTGGGCTAGGTCTTCAAAGTGCTGTGTTGAAGGGTGAGGGATTTGTATGAGCTTGTAAGCAGATTTGGTTTCTAACATCCATTGCCTGCTTTAGGAGATTTTGAACATATTGATGGGCATCTCTTGCAGCTTTCAACCTTCTAAATAACTCTGAAAACCCTCTTCCTCATGTCTGTGAAAGGCTGAGAGTACGTGGAGGACTGGCAGTGTACTTTAGATTCCACCTTTTCTTCAACAGAGTGAGCAGGCTCCTGTCGTGAGGAGCAGCTTTTTGTGCACTCTCAACCATGTAGGCTGAGCAGTCCCCCCAGCTTGTCTTGTATCAGCCCCTTCATGAGACAAATCTGGCATAAGAAATCAGAATTCATGGGAATACCAGCTTATTATCCTGCGAACCAGTTTGAACGGGGCTTTGAGCAGCCTGGTCTGGTGGAAGGTATCTCTGCTCATGGCAGAGAGGTTGGAAATAAATGGTCCCTTCCAACTCAAACCATTCTATGCTTCTACGATTACTAGTTTCATCCTGAGAGAGTCCTATTATCATTAAGGGACTGATGTGATGGCTATTCTTATGGTCTTCTGGTGCAGTTTTTGCTGGTGAATACTTGGCTTTTCAGCCTGAATGAGAACAGCAGAATTAGGCCTTACATTTCTCATTTAGGCTTATTTTTTTCTTAGCCAGGGCTGCGGCTCTGCTGTCTCCAGTGGGGGTGGCAGAAGAAAACCTTATTTACCTCCATATTAGCATGAATTTCCAATCAATGTCTGTTTTATTTTTCCAATAGAGATGTCCCATCGGGGAGCAGAGAGCAAACGTGTGAAGTCTCTCAAGTTATCAGAAGCTTAGAGGAGTTAGGCTGGGTAATGGGGACAGGGAAAAGACATTTACTTTCCAGAGAGGAGTGATGTCGTGGTTCATCCTGACAGTTTCTGGGTGCTCTGATGCAGCGGGACCTGCTGCAGGTGCTACAGGGGAACATGTCCTTTCAAGGCATGGTGCAGCTATTGAAGTGTAACACCTCCCTCCTGATATGGGGCTTTGCACATGGGGTGGTTGTCTGCTCTGGCATACAGGTGCTGCAGAGGGTCAGGCACTGATGCGGCTCTGGAAGGACAGGGGAGAGCTGCCAGCAGGGTGGCAGTGATGGGGAGAGGAGACTAACTCAGGGTCTTGCACTCAGACCTGACTTGACAGACATGGATCTGGGATTTTCCCATGAAAAGGTATTGAGATCTCTGCAGCTTAGGGGTGGTGTTGGAATACCTTCTCATTAGTTTTGTCAGTCACAGCTGGTAACTGAGGAGGGTAACACCTGAAAGTGACAGGTCCATTTCCCCTTTCCTTCTGGCAAGCGAGTCTCTAAAGTCCTGGCTGAAACAACATTTTGTTTAACAATCAAAAAGCCTCAGCAGTAGGCTTATGGGTATTTTCAATAGTAACAAATGAGCACATAGGTGGCCAAGGTGAACTCTGATGCTCCAGCTAAAAATCTGAATGAGAGCTGAAATAGGCATTAAGTTATTCTTTTATTTCTGTTCATGGTGAGACAACAAATAGATCTGTAGTTCTTCCAGTGTATCTGTGATTCAGAACAGTTCATTGGATTTCTTCAAACAATTGACATTGCAAATCTTTGCACGCTCACAATAGCACAGTTGCACATCACAGTTCATGCTGTGATAGTTAATAGATATAAGGCTCTGATCCTACTGAGTATGAAATCCTGGCATTAGTGAAATCAAGCAGGAGTTTTGACATTAATTTAATCGAGACTAGGACTGAATCCTGATGCAGTCCTACCAAAGCCTTCTTTTACACTCTGGTATTCATTCCAGAGATGAAGTTCAAATACGTACGTTGAGTGGGTAATACATGCAGCCAGCTCTGTTTGGAAGAGAAGTAAAACATCTGTGGCACATCCGTTGATTAGCGAATGTTAAGAACTTGCACATAAATTAGTAAATTAGGAGATTAAGCCTCCTTTCCTGCTACCAGGTAACCGAAGGCGTTTTCACTGAACCGCACGTAGCTGACAAGGTTTGGCAGATGGTGAATGATTTTGCTCTTCGTGAATGCTTTCCAATGGCTGATTGACAGCTGACAGGCACGTTTTCCTTAGACAGCAACAAGCCAATTTTCTCCATCATTCTATTTATGGAGGCACTGCCCTCTTTGTTTCCAAATGTGACAAGGGCTTGTATGGTCTGCACCCCCTCCAAAAGCCCAGGACGGGAGGCTCACACTCACACAATTACTGGTGTGGCGTTGCAAGGCTGGGGCACCTTGCACAGGGTCCTGGACTTGTGGCTACCAGGAGTTACCACAACACAAACGAAAGCCAGGCACGAAAATGCAGGTTCCTGCTGGCGTTTTAATATTTGCAGACCAAGAGCGATGCTATTGGGCTCTGCACCAGGAGATGGCAGGGTCGCGCTGTTCATGCAGCCTTTACCAGCATTATATACCCATACCAAGCCTTTCTAGAGCGGGATTTTAAAGCTCTCCCAGGAGCTACTATATCTTGTTTAAAAGATACCAAACCTGTGCCTCGCATTCACGGAAAATATACTGTGTGAGCTCAGCAGTTTATTTAAAGAGCTATCACTCCTGACTTGAGACTGACCTGAGTTAAACTCCCCAGGTTCAAACAGCCACAATCTTTACGAAAGTGTAGAGGAAGGACAGAAATTTCAATCGAATCTGTCTTTTCTTCAGATACTTGTTTCACTGGCTGTTCCTCAGGCACCTAGACAATGATGCAATAGGTGATGCCAGCCCGAGTCTTCTGACTGACCTTTTCTCCCTCCCTATGGGTTTTCTTTTATTAAGTGTATGCTGAAAGTGAGTTTGGTTTTTTTGCAATTATGGTTCTCTCCAGCACATTTCAAGCTCTAAAAGACAGAGGGATGATGGTTTCATGCACAGCACAGAGAGGGAATCCTTAATTTATTCTACCTACTAAACCCACCATCTGTTCCAGCAAGTCGCAAGATCATACAGATAAAGAAAATACCGCTGTTACCATTAAGGGAAAATCCTACTTTGTTTGGCTCAAGGGAAAAAACCCAGGTAATTTGTGCTGACCTCTTGGTAAATATAATAGCTTTCCCCTGCTAAATTTATAGCTCTACCTAAAAGAATAACTTATGTACTGCAGTGACTTTCCAACTGCAGACTAAGTGTGAGGTTTGTGGTAGGGGATATTTGGACTTGTTTTGGGCAGTGGTTGAGGCCATGCAAGCTACCTGGAAAGCTGTATTTTCACTATTCTATTATGTATGCGTAAGTGGGATTGCCATAAAAATGGAATTGTATTTTGCAGTGAATTGTTAATCACAGTAATAGCAGTGGGTGGTGATTAGCTGATGAGACAGGACACATGTGCCTGATCTATGGCAGTCACTGAAAATGGGGTGCTTTTCAGTCAGTAGCAACTTGTTGCTTTAAGTCTGGGAGATCACAGTCCCTGCCACCTCTGTGGACAGTGCCCAGGCCAACACACAGCGCTCTTTCCTGCCTGCCTCCAGCTTGTCTGTGTGGTGTTGCAGCATGAGACAACTCAGGTTCACCAGTACATCCCACTGCCAGACCCGATCCTGCTGCCCAACTGGGCCCAAATGGGCTCCCATTGCTGCCTGTACAGTGTCAGAGAGATCATGGGGAAAGATCAGCAGCCCCAAATATGCCTGGGCATTGCTTGGAGAGAGAAAAAAACATGCCAGAAACTAGGCTTACTCTTTCATGTTACACAAGGCCAGAGCCAGTGCATGGACCTCTGCTTGGGGACTGCCATTGCAGAGTGAGGTGAGGAAGTACCGTGTGCCTGGGGCTCCTGTCCTGGAGACACTGTGTGTCTCCAAGATCTGCTGGGTGATGTATTGAGGACTGGGGGAGTTTTGGCTAGAGGCTGCTGTGCCCCCACTGTGCCCATCCTGCTTGGAAGTGTTCAGTGTCAAACCAAGCCAGTAGCTGATGCATGCACGATGGCCAGCCTGGCTTGTGCCAGACATGTCCCCTTACCAAACCCACCATATAAGCAGGGAAGCTGGCCACAGGGTGCAAAGCAGATGATGAGCTCAGGCACATGCAGTCTGCAGAGCCTTTGGTTCTTCTTGGGCTCATGTCCTCAGGTAACAAATGTGCGTTTCAGGGAATTAGTGGAACATCATCATATTTTTCTGCAGTTCAGTCCCTTTGTGGCTGGGGCAGGCTTCCTGCCCGCTCCCTCCCCTTTGGTGCCGGAGGGCTTTAATGGTCTCATAGTTTGGCTGTACTGCAGTTGTGTGGAAAACATAACACTGTCAGGACAGGAACAGCGAGTAGGCAGCGTTAAATCTCCCTTTGTCAAGAGCGCTGGGTTGTTATTACAGTACACACTCTGATTCTGGCATGGTTCACTGGGCACAAGCAGGACTTTGGTCCTGAGCAGTATGCATGATTTACAGCTGTCACCTTTATATTATCCTCCTGTCAGAGCAGTACCCAGAGGTGCTCCAAGCCACACTGCGTTAGGGCAGTGGTGATTGTGTCAGATTAAATGGAGGGCACGGCTGACCTGCTCTGCAGTACGACAGAGACCAGGGAAAGAGATCTGTGTTGACGTCAAGAGCAGATGGATTCCCTGGCTTGAAGACTGTTCTGAAACAACCTGCCCAGCCAGGTTGAGTCTGTTACCACCAGAGGCATTGCTCAAAGGAGACAACTCTCAGCATGGGGAAAAATGTATTTTCAGTCAAATTTTCCTGTCTCAAAAGTCTTCTTCAGAAGCTCCGGTATAAAATACTGCTTTAGTATCATGGGACTCAGACAGACTGGCCACAGTTATGGCTCTCTTGCTTTCTAGTTACTGTCTGAGATGCCTTGAAAAACCCGTAATTCACTGCTTTTTGTAGCCAGACCACCTCAGGAAGGGGTCAAGGTTGGTGTCCATTGCTTTATCTATTTGTGCTGACATGCAAAGAAGAGGACCATATTCCACATCAGAGCAGAAAATCAATTCATTAACATCATCTCTGACTTCTTTTCTCAGCTGCCATTTCTTTTGTTCCAGTGTAGATCCTTTATTGTCAGCTTGTTCCCGTCTATTTCAGAGGACCACCTGGTCTCTGTGCTTCTGAAAAGGGCCTTGCAGCATTCTCTAGTAATTGCTCAGCTCAACCTTGCTTACAGCTGGGAGAAGGCGTTGCTCCAGTCATTGTAAGACACATTTGTGTTTTTCACAAGGTGGGGGAAGTTTCAGGGAGCCTGTAGCGTGCAGAGGCAACCTGCTTTCATTTGGTTGCATAATCATTTTATAAATGCTTTCGGTCAAATGAATAGGAGGAGGAAGTTTTTGCATGTATAGGTCTGAATGGGCAAAGCTAACTAAACAGGGAACTGTGCTCTTCATCCCTTGGATGCATTTGGCAGCCACCACTTCTGCCTCACAGTGGTTCCCAGAAGGTGGTTCATTGGTGCAGGCTCACTCTGGTCATGCATGGCTCCCGGCCGTCTGTGCGTGAGGAGTGTTACAGAACTACGCCGTAGACTTGCTTGCGCACCATAAAGCTATTGTTTCAAACAAATTCTTAAGTCTTTCAAGTTTGTTTTAAACTTCTTAAAGTTTAATATTTCCAAATTTTCCCTTAGATTTTGAAGACCATGACTGCACTGTCTCATGTATCCATATAAATCTGGAGTGACTGTTCTAAGGAAAATATCACGAGAGCACTGTCTATGTAGAATATAGATATGGGTCAGAAAGGCCAGGTCAGCTTGGGGGCTGGCATTGCCAAGCATCAGGGCACACAGAAAATCTGAGTGTTGTGAGCACTTTGGTAAGGGACTAACAATGGTGGGTCAGCTAGTGGCACCCTGTCACAGGTCTGTAAGCCCACATCCAAGAGCTTCCCAAATCTTACAGGAATTAAAACTGCTTTCTACCTCACAGAATATCCAGGCAAACAGTTTCAGAAGGAATTTCAGGTGAGAACTTTCCCTTTGCCCCCACCGAAGCTGTTGGACACTAAAATACTTTATAAAGTGTTCTCATCTAAAACACAAAGCTTATGCCAAGCCCTTTGAATTTCTGGTGACTAACCTGAGCAGCTCCTTGGCATGCAGCTTCTGGGATTTCAGTTAGGTGCCTCTGCTGTTCATGAGCCTAAATCCAAACCTTGCCACCTAGTTTCCTTTGTGCACCTCGTCCTCAGTATTATTTACCCCAGCCGTTGCCAGGCTATCTCCATAGCTGCTGCCAGTGTAGCATTTGTTCAGAGACTGCTCCCTTGCTCCTCAAGCCTGGGATTCAGGAGACTGCTGGGGAGGAAGAAAGCGAGTTTCAGTGCTGTGGGGTTCAGGATTTGCTTTCCTTTTGGAATCTGGCCATGACATGCCGCTGGGGAGCATGGGGAGCAGGGACACCGAATGCCAACAAGCCACGGGGAGACCAGGGCTGTGAGCCCAGAGGGGTCATATCCACAGGGTCCTGAGCCAAGGTCCCACAGCAGGACTCTGCCAGCGCTGGAGTGTCTCCATGAAACATCTCTGCTTCAGTGTCTCTGATGGCATCCTGGTAAAGCCAAAAAGAGATCATTTTGGATGACATCTGTAAGGCAGGTCTTGGAAGCTGCTAAAATCCTTCTGGCTGCACAAGGGAATTTTACTGCTAATTTGGCAACATTTCATTTCTAGAGGCTCCTCTCTCGTAAACACCTGTCCTCTATGTCCTCCTTGGCTATTTTTGTCATTTCTTCACTGCAGCCAAAACATCATTTATTTTTGAAGGATAAAGAGCTGCAGCTTCCAAGCAACGTCTGGAAAAAATTACTTCAACAGCAAAAGATCCTTTAACAGAGATGCTGGAAACATCATCTCACAGCAGCCTCAGACACAACTCGACATAACAGAGGTGCCCACAGTGCAGCCTTAAGGCAGAATGTAACTGTAATGTCCTGGAGTGTGGCCCAGGGCTGCCTTCCTACTGACTGGAGTCTGGGAACGCAGGTCTGATGGTGCCGCAGGGTTTCCATGGCAGGTGGTGGTAAGTGAGCCTGTCTGCTAGCTGGGAAGACAGAAGATACTGTGCCTGCCTCTATTTCAAGGTAATAACTTTTGAAGTTATTTAGAGAATGGTTGCTGCCTTTGAACACTTCCTGTATGCAGTAAAGAAGCAGGTAAGAGCACAGATAAGACTGTACCAAGTTTCCCAATTTTTTACTTAGAAGTTAACCATCCCTTCAAAAGCAGATCTTGAAATGGGGCCACGACTTGTCCCACTTGCTTAATTACTTAAAATAACATCTTAATTCTCTTATACTGCTACATGGATTTCAATTCTGGAAACTATGCTCTTCATGAAAGCATCTGAATGTATGGGATGAGATTTATCAGATCACCTTTGTGACACAGGAACACAGGGTTCCGCAGTCCTGTCTCAATTAGCAGTTCTCTCCTGTGTTTTACGTTAAGCACATGCTGAAGTTTCATCCCATGTGCATGATGCAGCAGGGAAATGACGAGTACAGCAAATCTCTGCCAGATTCAGAAGGAGGTACTGGGCCTACTTCTACCACAGATGCTAAGCCATGATTCCCAAGATGAAGCATCAAGCACAAGTCAATAGGTGTGAAGGACTAATGATACTAAGGAGACTTTCTTGAAAGACAGTACAAATTAGTCACTCTTCCCAGAAAATCAGGTGAAGCCATCAGGAAATTACAGGAGTAGAAAGGAGAAACAATAAAGTTAGATTGAGAAAGGTGATATGAAGTTCCACGCAAGTAAAGAAGAGAAAACACATGATTTAGTGCTGTCTTGGATGTGGTCCAAAAAGTCTTACAAGCATTCTGCCAACAAAGAGTAG
This sequence comes from Lathamus discolor, assembly GCF_037157495.1. Lineage (NCBI taxonomy): Eukaryota > Metazoa > Chordata > Aves > Psittaciformes > Psittacidae > Lathamus > Lathamus discolor. The sequence goes on along the minus strand of NC_088888.1, from coordinate 35,979,043 downwards.
TCAGGATCTATTCTGCTTTGATTCTTGTATATCATGTTTAAATTAGTGTTCTAGCTTGCTTCAGGTACATGTTTTCATAGAATCATAGAATAGTTAAATTTTGGAATGACCTTTTCTTTTCTGAGAAAGCTATTTAAAAAATGAATTGGTTATAGTTCAGAAACTCAACTTTGTTGACAAAGATGGTTTCGGTTAATGAAAGGCTAAACTGGATGCATTAAAACTGAAAGGAATATGAACCATATGCTGTTATGTTTGATGAACTAAAAATGATTCTTCTCTCTACTGGATTCCCTGGGGCTGTTTTCAAACTGGGGGCAATATATGTATTTCATTTGGTGGTTTAACACTAGATAACCCAGTTAGGTACAAACTGGAAGAATTGGATATTCTTAGTCCACTTTCTTCTGGAAAAACTGAGGGTACCAATTCTGAATGTCTCATTCTTCACACGTCAAACCCTAAGACTAGAATAGTTGCTTTTCAAGATTGAAACTTGCTCTGTCTTGCTGCTTTTCTGCATTTCAACTGAGATTTAAGGAATGTATTGAGCCTAAAGTGCATCTTTTTGAATAAAGAACGTCTTGCATTTTACACTGGAGGTTTTGGTATTCTCTTCACTGAAGACCGCAAACTGCTCTTTGGAAGGAGAGTTTGTTTCACTTTCAGCAGTTGTCTATTTAGAAGAAGTTGAAAATATTCAACAAACTACATGAACATGTCTCTCATAAACAATTTTAATACTTTCATTTTAGGATCTTTGAATTTAACAACAAATGTTGACCTTGGCTCCAAGAACCATCATCCTTTGAAAGCTACATTATTAGATGAAGCAACTACATATGGTTACAATAAAAACAAATATTCACAAACATTACTGTAAGTAAAAGCATGCAATTCATACCAATATTATTCTTATTCTGGTTGTGCTGCTGATATTTATGAGAGTTTGGACAAGTGATGTGTAGTTGTGAATATGTTTATGAATCCCAAACAGTTCTTGTATTTTGGCAGGTAAAACTCTTTATAGAGACTTGTGTTATATAGAGACTATAAAGACTGCTTGTGTTCCAGGTGCGTTATATGTCCCCCACCTCTAGAAAGGCTTTAAGCAACTGCACTGGGAAGATTGCTGTCTTCAGTATGATATCTTCTTGCCTGAATATTAAAATCAATATTGAATTTCTTGTAAAGCTTGTAATAAGTGCAATCCTGTTTCTGTTTGAAATAGGGGGAGTATTTTCATCAACTTCAATGGGAACTTTTATGTATGTTAATGGAACAAATTAATTCAGGCAAATACATTACACAGCATCTACTGCTTTAAAATATATTTTTATTGAGATCGCTGCTCTGTTACAGTTATGAACCCCCCAAAATGTATCTGTCTATGAAAAGACATTTCAGAGCGGTTAACGTATCTAAGTAAAATGAGAAGGAAGCAAACTGTCATAAGAAAGTGCCTTTGTTCAGCAGGTGATATATGCCTGGTGGTGATATTCCCAGCTTCCAAAATACACAGTGCAACAGGCATCCCTCCAACTGCCAGTAACTTATAGATTGATTGGTACTTGAGTTTTGCTCATTTTGTGATTGTTTTGAATGCAGAACAGCCACTAGAAGGGGAGCATTTTGTCATCTGGCAGCCTCCAAACAGCACTAGCAAGTGACCATACCTTTCCAGCCTAAACTAGTCTTCATGTGGTAGCAGCCAGGCTGGTGTTCATACATGATTTTCTGAAGAGTGAAGCTACTCATAGTAATATCTAGTATCATCCAGAGCCAAAGCAAGGTAATTGTACAATTGAGGAAAAGTACCAAGCATCCTTCCCCTTAAAATTATTTATTTCTTTTTCAGTAAAATCGATCCTAATCTAATTAAATAATAAATGAGACGTCTCAATTGGTAAATGTGGTTAGATTTTTATTACAGTGGATAACATCTGTTCCCCTTTGACTTTCTCCTTCAGCAGCATCCGTCTTTGGGATTAAGTAAATTTCTGAGTCACATGATGATGATGATTTGACTTCGATATATTGGTGCATAGATGACAATATATTTCCTTTTATATAACTAGCATCTTTTAGTAGAATCTGCAGCATTGTTTATCATTCTTGGTTGAATTTTTCTGCTCTAAAAGTTAACTGCTTTCCTTGCTTCAGTAATTGTATTTATTTGTGTTTGGGTGGTTTTAGTTTCATGGGCTTATATCAGAAAATAAAATAGATATAATAATGGTTTTGAATTAAAAAACCTCCAAGTATGACTTCTGAATGCATTGATATTCACCCGTATTCTAGCGTGGAACTACTTATCCAACTACTATCAGACTAACATCTGTTAAAAAAGGTGGTCATATATTGTTTTATAATTTCTAGCAGAAAGTTCTAATGATGTTCCTAGGATGTCATATTTTGGAATAGTTAAATAAAACATGCTTATATGGGGAAAGCAGAAAAACAGTCATTCTTTTTTCCCAGGTATAAGGAGTTGTTATTTAAGACTTTTAACAAAAAGCCAGTTCATGCTCTGTTTTATTTCCCACTATATACCTAAGTTGGAAACAGAACTTAGCCTTTAACTTGTTATCATTTGAAAGGCTAAAAAAGCTAAAGCTACAGGTACATTTTGGGTTCATATGCTGTCTTTTCAAGGGCCTGCTATTAGTGATGTCTTTCACAACCCTTTACATAGCCATAGCATTTGGGGATTTGGTTGGTGCTTGCAATATGCAATACAGCCCAGTCCTTCCACCACAGCTGCTGCACCACTGTTGTTGTACCACCCCCAGATCCTGGACAAGTGGAGAAAGTTGTTTGCTTAGTTACTCATAGAAGAAGCTCTAAATATTCCTCTGACATATGTTTGTTTTAACTACAGGTTCTAAATTACTTCTCCTTTGCATGGGTATGATTAGCTCAGGAAACACAAGGGTTGGTCTAAACATATGTACAGGAAAATACTGCCATACAGAAATGACAAGGTGAGGGACACATCTTTTTAAACAGAACTTGTGAGTTTTCTCAAGCCTAGTCACTTTCCATTCTTATGAGCTTGAAATAGAAACAACCCAGCACTCTGCAAATCATTCCCTCCGCCACTATCTTCCCTCCCTCCAGCTAAAAACATTGCTCATGATCTGAAATGTATGAATATATGTTTGTAAAAATGGAATTGGACTTATAAACGTTTAGGTGTTAACCATTTAACTATATCATCATGTCTTGCCAGTGCCCTTTGATGTTGCTCTTTGATATTCAAAGTATCTGACAAATGTGGGCATTATTGGTCCATTTCAGAGAAAACCTGTCTCTGACATATGTGCACTTGTATACTTTTTATTTTAACATTATGTAGGAAGATGAAAACAGGGGTAATGGCAGATAGAGCACCTTTTCTTCTTCAGATGTAGACTAAACAGTTTCATAACAGTTGCTTCTAAATATTGCAGAAACCCCATGGTGGCATACTAAAGATCTCATAAAGAAGCAGACTCCTCATGTAACAAACTAAAAGCACTGGGTGCTGAGGCAGGGGAGTTTGGTTCCTGTGCAGCACACCTGGTAATCTCCCTTGCTCTCAAGTGGGGAGTTGGGGTCTAACAGAGACAGCAGATGTAGCTCTAGGTAGCAGCATTTTTGCTTTTAGCAAGTCTCTCAATGGATCAGCAGTCACCCAATGGTTGCAGGTTGTGTGGTGTGAACCTGTCTAATGTTTCTTTCCAGAATCATGAGCACAGCTGGAAGGGATGGGGACCCTCAGGGGCAGAAGACCTACAAGCAGCAATCCTTACCTACCAATACATGTTGAAGGCAGCATCCTTCTCTGAGGTACCAGGGAAAACCAGCTGATACACAAAAGAGGGAGAGCCCACAGATCTGGGATACTGAGAAGTGAGAAAGGAGCAGAATAGTCAGCTCCTTCTTTGGGATGAGATGGAGGTGTAAGATAGAATTGATGAAGGTGTTACTGGGTTATTATTTTTATGATCTCCGGTAACAGACAATCAGGGTTTGAGGTGAGAAGCTCAGTGAGTGATTAGATGTCTCCTCGGATGCCCAGGCTCTAGTCCTCCTGAGTTTTGTACTTCTGACGAATAACCTTTTGGCCCAATCAGAGGAAAATGCATACAATGTATCTCTGTAGAAAAGCTTTAGGAGAGCAGAGTCATAAACAGCCCTTCACTTTCAAGATCCAAAGCATTCTCAATGTCCTTACTCAAGGGGCTACTTAAAAAGTCTTAATATTATGAATAACTGGTGCTGCTCAATTGCAGTTTTGAAATGTAAATCCCTTTCGGAAAATGAATGTATGTGCAAAAGAAAGCAGATTAGGTCTTGGAGAAAGTCATCCTTGAGGCTGATTAGTGAGTACAATCAAAAAGCAACTTTCTTCCTCCTTTCCCAAGCCAACAGTATTTTTACCCCATTTTTGATTGTGGTCTTCAGCCTCCAAAGATCTTCTATAGCAAATTAGTGATTTTTCTTTCCTTTTCTCTAAATGTGTTTTGGGTATTTCATACCCAAACCTGCATCAGGTGTATTTTGCTTACGGACAGAAGCCTGTATCTCTTCCCTCAATGTTTCTTTCACAGAAAGTGCTATGGTTCCCCTTCTCATATGAAATAGAGAAGGTTTTGGGACAATATAGTCCATGAATTAGTCCATGAATTACAAAACCAGCATTTTGCCAGTCACATTCACAGGAACACCTCTTAATTTTCCTGCAAAAATTTCATCAAATAAACAACATTTTTGATGTGCAGACCTTCCAGCTGGATTATTCTAGAGGAACATGGAGTGCATGTTTCCCTGCTGGGACTCTCCTTCTTCCATTTCAGTTAAGGGAATATCCATTTTGAAGTTTCACTAGCTAAAGCTATGGCCATCTGTCTGAAAGGGTGCATGCCTTTCTTCTTGCTGCATCTGTCCTCACTCTTCCCACTCTTCATATTTACTTACAAACACTTCCCCTGACTTCTTTTTTTGCTCTTCATGTGGCTGGCATTTATAGCCTATCTCTATTACTGTTAAATATCTTCTTCAGCTTTGGTGCCTGTCTCATCTTCATCTCTTTCGAGAACATTTTTCCCCACATCTCACGGCAATGATGTGTTTGATCCTGCTCCACTCTTGAAACTTATACTACTGTTCAGTCCATGAGAGTGCACAAGTGTGAAATATTTTGGGGGGTCAGAATTTGCTGTTACCCCTGGTAGAATAGAGAGCCAAAGTTATTATGGTATATGATACAAACTTTAGAATGTGAGTCAAAGGAATAGGGCACACAACGCAGGTAGAGAAGTCAGTGACTGAATGGATGCTGGAGACATCCTCTAGTATACAACAGCACTGTGTTTACATAAAAACCTTTCAGCACATTACTGCACCTGGGGCATTAGTACAAGCGTTTCTTATTAGTATCCGTTTTAGGGTTGTGTAAGTAATAGATTTGTTTTTTTCTGACCTGACTGAAGAAAACCCCCAAAAAACCCAGTTTGTATTTTCCTGCAGAAAACGTGTTTAGTTTTCTTGGGGAATTGAAGTGGAAGCAAAAATAAATTACCTAGGTAGGATTAACATATTTCTGTCATTCCTAGGCATTACTTTTTGTATAGTGTTTAGGCTTGGAGGCTAAAGGGTAAAAAGGAAAATACCTTTCCTAGTCTGTATAACAATATTACATGGTTCTGAACTTTCAAAATGGATAGGTCAAGATAAATGTTTCAGATTTGTATTTTGTTTTGCTTACATTATGTATGGACAGTGCTGAAACAATATTTCTCAAGAAAATATTCTCTGAATAAAACCCCTCATTTAGCTCTTTCAATAGAACATAACAGCACCATATCCTCCCAACTTGCTCTCCTGTTAGACCCTGACTCATGAACAATGCCTTACCATTTCAATGTGACCATGTGCTTTAGAGGGGGCTGCAGATTTAAATCAGGCAATTTAGAATGTTTCCAATTATAGTAAATGCCTTTGGGAGGATGCCAAAATGCTAAATAGCTTGATAAAAATGAAAGGTTCTTTGTTTCAATTATTTCTTACTGCACTACATGCTTCCCCTGCCACCACTTAATTAGAGACAAGAACTCCACAGGAGATCCTGTTCTTTATTAATTTATTTTGACGTTATTAACTGTACTCTCAACAGCAACATCAAAACCTGAATTCAATGGCAAGCTCTGGATAAGGAAAGACAGTCCAGTGGGTTATGCCTTTAGCATGGGGCTGGAAATGAGAGACCATAATTCTCACTCCTGACAAAAGCTCCTCATGCAATCAAATCATTTGGACCCAGATGATTAGAGGTGTTTCATTTTGCTCCTGTGGAAAATCATGCAAGCCAGGAACCTCTAATGACGTGATGTGCCATCTCTGTCTGTGACAATGTCTGCTTTCAGAAGGGTTTGTGAGGGTATCTAGCTCAAGAAGTGCTCAGTGATTATTTAAGAAGTCCTGAAAAAAATGTAACAAACACATGCATTTTGGGGTTTCATGAACACACACTATTTCACCTTGTACTAGCCTGTATGAATGGGACTAACTTTGCACCCTGTTGCATATCAGAACTTTGGCCAGGCGTCAAGCAAACAACCCCTCCTCCAGGCTGAAATGGGCTACATTGTTTTCTGTAGCTCCTGTGTTCTTCCTGATGTAGGAATCAATGAGAATGGTAACAGGAAGCTGAAATTGGGATTTTCAGTCTCTCAGTTCTAATTAAAAAAGAGACCTTAAGAGCTAATACAGCAGAGGAGTTTTCTGCTCCCCTAAGGATTATGGAGTTTAAAGGGTCACAGCTTCTTGTAGCAACTAGTTGATAACATGAGGGGCTTAATGCTTGTTTGGACTTTGCCAACAAAATGTAGGTGAGATAAGAAAAAGAACCTACAGCAAAATTTACAAACTAATTAGTCAGCATTATAACAAGTCACTTCACAGATGAGGACACCAATAGAAATGTTTATATTGGGGATTTGTCTAGCCGTTGGAGCTATCTTGTTTCTGGTTTAAAATACTTGGGTTTACTCACTGAAATATTCTGCTTGCAACAGCATTGGGTTAAATACAATAGAACAACATGTTAAATTGTTTGTTTGTATAACAACTTGTAGGACAGGTCCTCACTCCTCACTTGGTGCAATTTGGCAGGGATTATATGAGCTAAAGGGCTGTCTCTACATAATTAGTTGTCAAGTAATTTGTTCTGAGGTGTGATTACTTGAAGAAAATTTTCACTAGTGATAGTAATTGAAACACGTATTTTACTGCTTGTGTTATCCCGTTGTTGGCATTCATATTTTAACTTGGAGCACATGCTAGTGAACTTTATAGACCACAGCATCCTTATTACTTTGTGGCTCTGAATGTTTATGTTGCTGCCTAGGACATCTGTGACCCAGCTGTTTGTCCTGCACTGCTTTGCTGTGTAATGCACCCAGTTCTTCTAGGAAAAAATGTAGCCTATGTTGGCTGTATAACTACATTGCATAGAATGGTGAGATGAGACTTGATGGAGCTGGGTTGAGCAAACCTGGCCATACGTGCACCATGCCAGCATGTTGGATTATCCCAGAGCTCACAGAAAATCCTATTCAGGTTCATGATTCATTTCCTTGCAGTGCCTCAGATGAACATAACATCCCTTTTCAGAGATGCTAAATATCTGCAGACCTCACCGCTTCTGAGGGTGTTCATTACCTTTGAGGCCCAGATCAACCACTTGAGCTGAGGAGCCGTGACTGTGTTTCTCAAGAAAACTAGTGGTCTAGGTGAATTCAGTCTGTGTGCCTGGGGCTGAATCTAGCACAGAATTCCTTGGTGGAGGGGGGAGAAAAACAGAATTGGCTTTCAAAGGACTGTTGCTACAAATACGGCAGTATTGTCAGAAATCCTGAAGTATTTGACCTAATTTTCAATTAAATAGTCATCATCATAAAATATTACACTGCTCGCTTGTATTTACATGCAACAATTGCATTTCATTATTTTTACTAACCATCTAGTAGTTACAAAGACTCATTTATGACCACTTAATAGCCAGACTCTTAATATTTGTATGCAATTAGCCTGAAACAGTCTTGAATAATGTCCTGTTTACAACTGAAGTAATAAACCAAGAGCACCAGGGGACAGAAAGGCTAATTAAAGGGGACAATTGGAGAAACAGTCCAGTGTTGGATGGCTGGAAACACACTGTTATTGTTCTGTATGGGGGAGATTTATGCTGAAAGTGATTAAACCTTGAAAGTATTTGGTTTCTATTTGCATTTCTGTTTGGACTCACTGGACCTGATTCTCATTTACAACCAGACTTCTTTACACATCCAGTGGCAGTGTAAAAAGTCTTTAAGAGGGTATTTACTGCCGAAGTGGACTAAAGAGGGCCTAGCATAAAAAGGCAGTTAAAATCAGACTGGACTAAAAAGTTAATAGGAACAGTTTTCCTACCTCTAAGTGCTCAGTATTTTATAAAGGCTGTGGGATCTTAGGGACTTAATATCATTGCTATATAATGAACACAGACTGAGTGTATCCAGATAAGTTGTGTAATTACTGCTAACATGCAAACCCTCCTAAAGTCTGCTGGAGTGCTTGGCCACCACTCCTTAACTATATTGGTTAGTAGTGATAAGGGCACTCGTCATGCTTCCAAAATCTGCTTTTTATTGGGAAAACTATTTATTGAGCATCTGCCACACATGTTTTCATTAGGAGCATAGTTTTGTAGTTCTACATGTAGGCTTTGAATGAGACAGAGCTAAAAAATCAAGACATCTGAGGCATACAACATTTTAAGACTTTTGTTAACAAGTTTGGAGTCTCATGTTTTCTAGCTTTCCTCTGCAGTCTGAAAAGCCAAGATTATTTCTCTGTTTATTTTTCTAAACAAAAGCTGATCTTCTCTTCTGATTGCAGAAGTCTAAGAGCTTTATTTCTTTTTATCTATCTATATTGAGATTTGCAATATATTTGCAATATATTGAGGGATGCAAGAGTTGGTAGTGCTGGAAGTTTGAGACTAGCAGTGTAGCTTTATTCATGGGCCTTTTAAGTACATTGTGCTTTCAGCTAATATTAGCAGGAGTTTTGCTACTGTTGGCTTCACTGGGGAAAAAATCAGACCTGAGTAACACCGTCATGTTCATTACTGAAGAACTATCAGATTAGAAAATGTAGTATGGATTGTAACGACTTGATAATCGACATTATGGTCCATGGTTGTCTTATACATGATGCATTTGTCCCATATTTGACATATATAAAGGTGCATTTGTCCCATATTTGACATATATAAAGGTGCTTTAAAAGGTTATAATGGTAGTATAAGTGGCTATGTTTTTTACCCCAGATTAGTGGTTATGCACATGCCTAGGAGCTCAGGAGGACCCTGGAGATGCTGCTCTTCCATGAAACAAAACTCTACTCTCAGCTTCTTGGAAGTAGCTTGCTTCTATGCAAGGTCTGAGCTACCACCTCCTGCTGAGTGTAAATTCACACCAATACAAACTGCAGGATTCTATGGCCCCCAGCTCCTAGCTCTGGGCTAGCAGCATCTTAAGTAGCTTGTGTACCACCTTTGCTGTGCATGTTGTATATAACAGGTTTAGCCAGTATGAAAAAGGTCCTGCAGGATTAGTTATAATCAATACAGACACTACAGATATTTTTTGTAATATAATCTATGTGGGCTGGTACTTTGGGTTGTGTCTAACGCTTCCATTACAATACTTGTTTTTTTCTTCTCCTTATTTTTATCAGCTAGATGTGATGTAGAAGATGAGCTGCATCAGCTCCACTCCTATGCAGGTCAGCCTCACACCAGGTATTAGTGGTATACACTAATGCTTATACCCACCAGTTCATTTCTAATGTGACTCCATTAAAGCTAGACTGGATAATACTCAGGGAAAATCTAACTGTAGAGCTTTCCAAGATTTCTCTCCAACCCTTTCAACTCAATAACCAGCTTGGGGAATAATGTGAAAAATGTTGCTTTGTCTGCATTTCAGAGGCATATGTCAGGCCACATCATTCAGGATATTTTGAGAAGATATACTATCTGAAGAAAAGGTCTTTGAGAGCTTGGGAGTTTCCAGTTACCAAAACACTGCAGTTCAGGTGAGGTGGGAGGTCCCTAGGGGAATGGAGATGGGAATGTAGATGTGTAAAGGGGTACTAAGCCTTCAGCTAACATTATTCAGCATGCTGATTAGGGACTTGACAGTGATAGTATAAAGTTGAGATGTATGGCAAAAAAGAAGAAAAAGAAAGAATCAGATGATCAGCCTGATCAACCAGGCTACTAGAAGCCTTGGCTGAGCTAATGAGAGAGTATTTTATGGAAATGGTTGTGTCAGAAGAGATTTATAGGCAATGATTAGACTCAAATTGACTATAAATACATGGTACATTTTTTCCATAATAAGTCAATGCTCCTTTAAGCAAGTTATGTATAAAGAGAAGATATCTTAAAGGGCAGGAAAAGTCATATTATTTATTCATAATTTAACAGTAAGAACTATATAATTTTTAAAAGGACTTCTAAATGACAGAAAGTTGAAATGAGAAGGGAAGCTAGGAAGTAGCCTGTCTTCTGAGGAAACTGGAGTGCAGAATTTATACATTGCTTGTGATGGATCTCATTCCCAAAGCCCTTCCTGCCCAAGGTCTTTGGAGCTGGGTATTATCTTACGTTATTTATTGGTCTCAAGGTTCAGATTCCAAGCTTGTCAGTGGCGTAAGCACTAAAGAATTGTGGGTTTGAGTGAAACTCACTTGCGGGTAAGGGTAGCTTGTTAAAAATGATTCCCATCATACTTTCCTCTGCTTGCTTTCAATTTCAAGGTGATAAAAGGGCTGGTTAAATAGGGCAGGATGTTATGGGAAATGTCTGTCTTTAGAGGCTGGCAAATTGCCTCTACATAAGCAGCACTAAATGCCTTTCCCTTTTTTTTTCAGTGAAACCCTGTGGAAGTTGTGCCTGAGGAAGGCTCATGAAAAACCACCAGAGGCACAACACTTTAAAAACTCATTTAGGAATGGAGCAATACACAAGAAGTAGCGTAAAACGCTCATAGTACCAGGCTTGGATAGTTGGCAAAACTTCACAGGCGACTGTGTCATCTGGGGACTCAATGGTATAAATTAGGAGAGCATTTTATCACAGGCTAGATTTATGAATGTAATATTTATGTCAGGGAGGGAGAGGAGAGAAGAAAGATAGATTTTTAAAATGGTTTAATATATTTTTTGCTTAAAAAAAATCTCATTATTTTTTATCTTTCTAAGCCAGCTGGATAAATCAATAGAAAGCAAATTTAACTACTGTAAGATTTTGGGAAGGATGCTTGCATTTTCTTTTCTTTTAGTGGTTGCATTCATTTGCCTGTTTCTGGAAACCCCTGGGGATGGGCTTTTTTGAGCCTTTTCTCTATACATTAATGCCTGGCCTTATACAGGTCAACACAGTTCTTTGCATCCCAAGACTTGCTGGGTATTCACATGTGGGAACAGTATTGAATCATAGTGTTTATAAAGAGGCATTGGATGTTCAGAAAATAAGTAATAGACCCCAAATAGTTTCACCTTAAAATCACTGTGGAGAACCCAAATTTTAAGTGACAAAGAAAAGTGTTAGCATTTGTAACTCTCAGTCTCCTGAAATATTGAAATTTTCATGTAATGTATCCCTTTCCCTAGTGTCCCCAAGGCTGGCCTTCAACCACAGAGTCTCTGGATCGTGAAACATAAGCCTTTGACAACTGCTCTATGCTGATTAGTTTCCTCCACCCCCTTAAAGAAAATTAAAGATCTGGTTTGTAAACCATATGGCTCTATATTCTAGCTGCTCAGGAAGGGGTTCTTGTCTTCAGGTCCCTAGTCTATGGAACAGCCATTGACATGGTTTGGCCTTTTGGGGTTGTTCATTGAGGAAGTTTGCACCTCAGGAGATGGTTGTCCCCGTGAGCTTTTCTCTGCATGACAAGGACTCTGCTACAAGGAGAAGAAAGAGGGTGGTTGTCCTCCCACCCCTCCTCACAGCCAGCAAGGCCAAGCTCCTTCCCTCTAGAAGTTATTTCTCCCCCTGCCTTGCTTCAGTGGAGACAGAGGCAGGGACAAATATGGCTTATGGTCCAAAGTTGATGGTTACTGGTCCAATGTACAGGAAATCTGGTGTGTAGTCTATGCTGGTGATTACATCATGTTGGTATTTGCCAATAAGCAGTGCTTGAAGTTTCTTTAGGAGCTTTCTTTAAGTGTCTTAAAGGCTTGCCCATCAACTCCGTCTTAGGACCAGATGATCCTTGAGGTCCTTTACAACCTGGTATTCTATGACTCTATGCTTGATATGTCACAGGGTTGAAATTACAGTTCTAACAACTTCACACCTCACTGGATTTTCAGGATAAAAACCTTCCTGCAGGAAAACATGGGATGTAGCTGCCCAAGTGGCCTCTACTCATGCAGGATGCAAGCGACAGCAGTGTGGTTGCTTTTTTTGATGTCTTTCTCTGCAGCAGAGCAATACTGACACTTTCTACTTTCTCTGTTAGCAACAGGAGCCACCAACACTGTTCACCAGGAAAATCTGGCCCATGAGGGGCAGTGTCTATGCAATTATGCAGTACATCAGCATGTCTGCCCATAAAGACATTTATGATTAATGTCAGTGCAGTGGATAGCAGGGTAGGTATAATTAGGCCAATAAGAGAAGATCCACTTGGGGTGTGGAGGATTGTCTAATGTTGCTAGTTCCAAGGGGCTACAATGACGTACTAGTCCAAGTCCAGACATGCTTTAATCAGCTCCATCCAGCTAGGTCCGTTTTGGGTATGAAAGGGGGCAAAGCCCACAGATGAGCCTTTCCATCACAGATAGGATGGTTGCTGCCAGGGCAAGGCACTCGTCACAGCTTTCAGTGCTGGTATAGAAAAGATCTTTGGGGACAAGTGGAGCTTGCAGAATGGCAGAGATTAGCAGTAATAGTGAATCAGCTTTCGCCAACCTCTTCTTACTAATGTTACTCCTTAAACTGAGGTATTAATAACTGAATTAAGTTGGAGTTGAAGACTAGGACCAGGGAGCCTCACCAGAGACTGAGCACAGCCCTGCCGAAGTGCCTCTCAGGGTCTGGGAAAGTGCCATCTACTGATGACAAACTGTGAGAAGATATTGTGAATAGGGAAGGTGATGTGATAGAGGTGCATTTGTCTGTGAGATGCTTGCACTGGTGGACAGGAAGGGAACAGTTAGAGATAGTGGCTGCAAAGGCAGGGGAAGGGGGAGGAGAAAAAAGCGTTTGGTAGTTCCTTCTGTGGGTTAGTTGTTACTGTGTTTTTTCCAAATGATCATGAGATTCCCAAATTTCCTAATGATCCTCTGCCTATGCTGTTCCCTTGCGTTCAGGGGAGCATCACTGTAAGTGGTCCCAGGCAATGAAGTTCCTCATCAAATATTTCAAATCGGGAAGAAAGAGAGATGAGTTCAACAATGTTGGTTAGTTTTAGGAAGAATCTCTTAGATTAGAATCACTTAGCACCTATCCCTGGCAGTTACTGACAGTATCTGATAAGCCAGGATGCTCTTGTGGATACTGCCTGTGGAAGGAAGAGTATGATACAGATCATTCATAAGATTTCCTTGGTTGCTCTGCCTTCCTCTGTAGGAGAAGCTGCAGCCTTACTGCAGCACTTCTGTGACTTAAATACTTTTCACACAGCCTGATGTGGCGTACTGGTGAGGCTGTCCAATAGCCCATTACAAACCTGTATACTGAGACCTCTTCAGGTTAAAAAGCGTCAAAATAACCCATCCCTCTTGGAAATTCTGGCTGCAATATCAAAGAGCTTGCAGTCTGAACAAACAAACTGGAGATAAGGTAGGAGAACAGCGACCTAATGTTAAAGAAATGCCATTTATTATGATAAATAACTAGCGGTGATTTAAGATATTGAAGTATTATCATACAAATAAACACTCGATGAAAGCAGAAAGAGAAATGCCTGAGGTAATAAAGATTTATGGATTCCTGGTTGAACCACAAGGATTTAGACCAGAATGGGAGTGAGAAAAAAAACAAGCTTGTTGAAGTGAAGATTGCTTTTGAAAGGAACTAACGCCTGCCTAAGTGAAGGGAAACAGCAGCTGCTGGCGGTGGGAAGGTTTTTTTTGCTTGTAGCCATTATTTTTCTAATCAGAATAAATTACTCCTTAGAAAAAGGCACTGTTGTCCCATTTGATCTGTTGATATTGGTATGGTGGTGGTGAGAGTGGCGGTGAAAGAAACACAAAGCTGAGAAACAGAGCTGTCATGTCAAGACGTCACTGAAGGAGTCACCTGCACCCAGGTGTGAGGAAGTCAATGTTCTTAAGAGAAAATTGTAGCTCAGAATGATGTAATGCAAGTACTGTATTTTTTTTTCACACTGATGGTGAGCCACAGATGGAAAAGAAAGGGTACAAAGAGGTAAAATATTAAGCAGACAGCAGAAAATAGACAAGAAACTACCACTAATCAAAGTAGATACTCTTATGGGGAAAAGCAAGGTAACAAGAAAGGAAATAAACTCCTATAATACAAACTAATCAAGTACAAAAAATGAGGACTTTTCTGGCTCACTACCTGACTGACATGGTGAATTGCAAATGCACAAAACAAAACTGGTCTTCAAAATAATTGAAAACACCTTTAAAGCTCTTGCCTATCTGCATTAGATAAAATGCACTGAAGGATAAATTGATTCACTGAATACACTGCATAAATAATACTAAGTAATTCCTTCGGGTGAAATTTTCACTTTACTATGTAACTACACAAATTCCAGGCATTATCCAAATTCTCCATCATCCCTGAAATAAGATAGACATCATCCATGCAGGATTATTTGAATGCATACACACAGAGGATACTGAGGTAAGTAATACAAGAACCACGTAAAGCACATTTGCTTGAGAGGAAGGTAATAAACTGATGTAGATGTAGTTCTTAGTAAGGAAGATCTGTGTAGAAAGGGCTAATATATAGCGTGCACTCTCCAGAGCTTAGCAAAACGGGCCTGTGATCATGACTGATTTCTCCAGGCATGACCTAAATGATCACATTAGTGTTATGTATAGACAGATATATAACAGTTCATTGTCAGTACTAACTGCAAAGGTTGTGCGAGCCTGGCGGCAGCTCCAAAAATACCATGAAGAATCAGACTCTGCTGTGCCTTCCAGCTGAAACGATGCTTGACGTCATAGTAGAAATTTGAACTCTTGTGGGACAGGAGTAAGATTGGGTGCACAACTGTTTTCCTCCTTGCTTACTCTGGTGGATAGTGAGCTATTTCCTCTCAGTGTCCAGTGTTCCCAGAATATTACCTGTCATTTACCGAGAAGGGTTTTCTTAATTTATCACCAAGACACGGTTTCAGGGTCCTTCTCCCCAGTCAGAAGTGTACAGCATCTGTTCCTGTAACTATCATGAAGCTTACCTGTTATCACTGATATTAGAAAATCAGATTGATTCACTGACAAAATAAGCATGCAGAACAAGGTCCAGTCAGGATGTAGTCAATTATATGGACTGGTGAATGTAAGTTATTAGTAACACGAGAACACACTACATTTTTCAATGGCCTGGCACTTATCTCAGGGCATGTATGACCCCAACCAAACCAGCTGACACTAGTCTCCTTCCTACCCACCAGATGTTTTTCTTTTGTGGGGAAGAGACTAAAAGTCCAACCCTATCCTCAGGCACTTTCAGTGGGGGGACTACCATGCCTGTAGTGTTTTCTGCTTGATTAAGCAGCTTTCAGTATGCTACAGTCTCATGGCTGTTGATTTGGCCTGGTGCTGTGAACTTTGATTTCATAGCCCACTATAAAAACTTCCACTTTTGGCAGATATCATATTGGTGACAATACTAAACATTTTCAACATTATCTACCAACTTTTTTAGTGAAGACTGTTCTAACTGGGTCGTGTTTATTCTTTGCTTAATCTCACAGCCTGAGGTTTTCATGGGGTAGTAAATGCCTTGGTGCATTCACCTTCCTGACATTCAGATCTAGGCATGACTGAGCAGTAGAAATACACTCTGGCAGACAGGTCTAGGGCCAGACACTTCAACTCAGCTTCTTTTTTTCTCTTTGAGAGGCAACCTGTAACAGATAACAAATCAAAGAGGACATGGTAGCACCATGGAACTTGAGTTGTTTCCTGGATCCATTAATCCTATGTCTCACCTTCCCAAGGTGCTAGAGCCACTGCCCAGGTGTTTCACTGGGAGTTTGTATGACGTCAAAGCTGTGGAAGGGAAGAGGGGTATGGAAAGTGGGGTGGAAGATAAATCTGTGGCTCTCCACAGCTCCAGTGACCACTGTGGTGTCCCTGCCAGGACCATGGGGTGAGTTGGAGACCCTGGTGATGTGAAAACCAGCCTCAGCGCACAGCTCATGAACAAAGGAGGGTTCAATTCAAAGTAAGGTAATTGAATTAAGGTAAATGAATTAATTAGATAATTCCTGACACAGAGTGGGAAGAGTCAAGGAATCTTTTTGTTACTTCTTTGGCCCAGTCTTGGAGAAACTCTGGTTCAGCACTCCTGAGGCAATCAGACAGGTTTTCTGCAGCTGTTTCTGCAAAGTGAACATACTGATTTCCTTAAACAAACCCCAAAATGCCTTTATGCCAATCTTTTTCAAAGTCAGATGCTTACAGTCATGCTCCTCAGACTGAACTGAGATACTTTAAAGGAAATCAGTTATTTCAGTCATATATGTGCTAATCAGAAGTGGAGACAAGCCCAGAATTGGAAGAATCCTCCAAGGAAGTACAGTGGAAACAAGTCTGGACAATTGATTAATGTGGAAAAGCTGATGTAGAAATGAGAACCAGACTTTCATAGCATGCACTGCTTAAGTCTGCATTTTTCGAGCTTCATAAACAGCAGAAGTTTCATCTGAGGGGGAATTTAAGTTGAACCATCCACTAAGTATCAGCTGCATTTGTTTTCAACATGGTCATATATTCTATTCATAATATATTTGCACATATGTGATTTTTTTATTACACTATTAGTTTATGATAGTTACATATTTTGAGCATTGTCCCAGGATGTAACTTCGTCATTTATGAATTCTTTAGCTTCATTACAAAAACATTAACAACTAGAAAAGATCCCAACATATCTGAGAAGAATCAGTAAGAACTGTGTAGAATATGAGGACAGAACTGAGCTCACAAAGCTTATACTTTGTACTTTATGTGATTCATAGGCTAGTCACATTGTGATTTTCACCTTTTGTAGGTGAAAAGGTTCACATTGCAAAAAACCTTTTGAAAAGGTTCACATTGCAAAAATCAGACAATAATTGACTTCCTTACCTGCATCCTTCTTGATTTCTTTGACTGTACCATGACCCTGATGTAGACAAGACCCATATGTGGTTAAGAAGGTGGGGTCTGGCTCACTGTCTAAACTGTGGCTGTTGGGGTAAATTGCCTAGTTTCCTCACCTGTAGAATCAGGATCACACTACTTGACAGGCAAGGGACGCTATGAAGACCTGTTCCTGTCTTCATCCCAGTTAGAACATGCAAAACACTGTCATAAAGAAAGAGGGTTAATTATGATTGTTATGACTAAGACTGGTTTGCCAAGAGCAGTGAAATAACACTGGAGCTGGTAGTAGCTATTCACCTTCACCTGTGCCTAAGAAAAAATATCTTGGAAAGAGCAAGAAAATACCTTGAGGGTTTGTCAAGGTTAATCTTTTAACCTGCACATTTCAAAGGTCACCTAAAGATGAAAATTTGCTTCATGGATGTGCAGCATTGATCTGCTAATGATAATAATGTGGTTTATTGTTTCTGTTTGGCTGTTTTTTTAATCTGAATCAAGATGTCACCATGGGCTGTGGGTAAGCATCCTCTGGACTGCTTGTCAGCAACAAAAGAAAATACTTATTTCTGGCCCCACCTCCTGCTGCTCCTGACTGAGCTCTCTGGCTGGACCCTGGACCTGGCCCATGTCCTCATTGTTGCTGCTGCCTGACAGACATGAGAAAGATGAGCAGCACATGGCAGCTTATTGGATCCGCCAGTATGGTAGGTGTACGGTCTGCCTTGCTCTCCATCTCTGTAAGCGTAGATAATCCTTCTAGAAAAGTCATCTCCACTTAAGTACATTGGGCTCCTCCCAAAAAGCAGAGTGGATTAGAAGGGTGGATACTCAGAAATCCTAAAAATCAGGCCCTTATTTTGGTGGGTACATGTGGGTGATGCAGTTGTAATATAGCCTTCCTGGTCACTCTGAAAAAGAGACGATCTGCCTTATTCTGCACCCAGATGGATTATTAGTTTTGCTGTAATGTAGAAACACCCTGCTGGAAAAGTTCAGCCAAAAATCAAGTCACACATCTGTGGCCTTCCTTTTAATTCCCACTCAGCCTTCATTGTTGGGCTGACCTCATCATGCCCACTAGTTTCTTAAATTAGCTTCATGGATCTAAAAGACGCTGTACTTGTTTCAAGAACATTTTTTATTGGGCTAAGCTGTAATTACCTGATGTAAAACTCTCTCAGGTAGAAAGAGTATATAAATTAATTGGTATGTACGTACGTATCTGAAAGTATGCAAAATGAACTCATGAATTTGTCAACTACAAGAAGAATCATGCTGCTTATACTGTTGATTACATATAATTAGGATTTAAAAGATATGCAGATGGAAAGGAAAACTAGCTAGGAACTCAGCTTGGGTTGAAATTACTCATTGCTCTCAGTCATTTTCACAGCAAGCATCAATTGTCAAGGGTTGCTTTTTCTTTTTTTTAAATGCTCACTGAGACCTGAGAATTATTTTAATTAGATTAGATTATGGCAACACATCTCCCTCAGTGCAGTCTTGTCCATGCAGAACCAATTAGTGCATCATTTGACCACAGCTCGTGAGACTAGGAGAAGGGTGTGGATGT
Organism: Lathamus discolor; assembly: GCF_037157495.1. NCBI lineage: Eukaryota > Metazoa > Chordata > Aves > Psittaciformes > Psittacidae > Lathamus > Lathamus discolor. The sequence goes on along the minus strand of NC_088888.1, from coordinate 35,960,067 downwards.
GTGAAGAGAGGGAGAAAAGGGAAAGCAGATGTGGTGCAGAGATTTTTTCCATCTGATTTTCAAAATAATTACCCACTACCCTAATTCTACTCCCACTGGCGTCAATCTGAGCTCTGCTATAGATTGCAGTGGGAGTAGGACTAGGTCAGTGCATGTCTCTTCTGAAACAACATCCTTATTTGTTCGTAAATGAAAGCTCTGTGAATCATTTTGTGCTTACTGGGATAGTTTTTGAAATTGAGAGCTGTCAGGGATGGGGGAACATCACTGACTTTGAAGTGGACAACACGAATCTCAGTACAGGTATCTTTTGGAGTTGCTCCTTTAGATCCTGGGTTTGTTTTTCCATGCACAGAGTTGTGAGGCTCATGCTGTGTCACCAGGGTCCTTCTCTCAGAATGCTGAGACACCACCAGTCCTTCAGTCTGTAACATGGTGAGGTCAAAAGACCTCAGAAAGCCATAAGCAAGTACTGGCAATTGGCTAGATAAAGAATGAGTTGTCCTTTGTGCCTGAACCATCTACCAAACCATGCCAGCCCGTTCTTGGGAATAGATGAGCTTTCTTTGCTAGCAGCTAGCATAAACACCCTCACTGGAAGTCAGAGAGGGACATTTTTCATTCCTTTGCTTTGATTTTGTTCCATGGGAGGTGAGCATGGCACAACAGGAGGATGAAGGAAGATGAGTCAAGTGGGTAAGAAAGCCAGGTATCTCTTCTTGATTTCTTTGAGACGGGGGTATTTGGCCAGACAGGACAGGGCTGTTTAGAGCCCTCCTTAATGATTTTTTGTACCCAGTGGTTATATGATTTCTTTCCCAAGTCTAGGTGTTGAACAATAAGTTCCACTGTGGGTTCTGTGATAGTGCAGCTTCCTGAGGACATACTCCGTGCAGACCTTGTATTAAGGCTTGACTCAGAAAAGCAGCCCTTGCATGCTTCCTTGGCTTGTTCTGTGCAAGTGCAGGCAAATGTTAAGATCAAATTACTATCTTTCATGACTGCTTCTTAGTTAAAGTTGTGGTTTTCTACATATATATGAAACGTAAACATACATGTATATGTCCTGAGGCCACTGGTGAATCTTTCTGGATTATTGCCCTGAATTTCTGCATTTTATGTAACACTGTTTTCACCAATAATATTCTCAACATCTTGGGGGTTTCACTGTACTATAATTTGCTCAGTGAGATACAGCTTTTTGCACTGATGGACTTTTATCTGTGAATAATTCCTGAGGAGCATTTCTTTAGATAAATAAATTAATAAAAAAGATTTATGTTCACATGAAAGAAGCAAACACCTTGCATCACAAACATGATAGTGAAATTCCATTATTAAAGGACACCCCTGCCTGAAACCATTTTATCTATGAGCAAAATAGTTAAAGAGAAGGTTTACCAACATATGTATTTAAAATCTTCAAGCATACTCTATAGATGGCAGGTATAATCCATGCTGAAAAAAAAAAAAACCCAAATAACTTTAGAGTTTGACCCACTGAAATCAGTGAAATTATTATCTTGGTCTTTATCCTGTAGTGGAGATATTAGGCTGGGACTCCTGGCTTTTTCCTCTATCTCAGCCCTGATCCCTGTTCTTAAGGAGACAGTGGAAATCATTTAGCCCCACCACAACCTTGTTCTCTTATCTGTGCCACTGAAAGCATAATTTCTCAACATTAATTAATAATTGCTGTGAGATCCTCAAGCAGAAGATGCTTAGATAAGCAGAGTATAATTTTATTGCAAGGCATGGAAGAATTTATAGAATCAAAGGTAGAAGAGTTTAACATTCGGTTCAAAACTGAGTTTTCCCACAGGGACTTCCTTGGAAACAGGACTTCAGAAGTACAAGAAGAAATATTAAACTTAATACTTTGTGATCATCTCAAAGTGCTGGGTATTGAAAAGAAGAGCTGGAGTAGCCAGAATTTTGCCCAAAAATAGATTGGTTATCTTCACAGAGACTTGAAAACAAATTGATCGCAGTAGTTCATCTTCTTTACTGGAGTGCTCCTTATGACAAGAATATGTGGCAATTATAGGACACTGTACATAGTGTGAGATAGGTAATGTTGTGTTTGCTGCTACAGCTCATTTATCGGAACATCCTAGAATCCTGTTTTTGAAGAAGGCAATGCATTTTAAATGATTGATTTCAGTGACTGCTTTGTCCGTTTTGGGGTACCCGGGAACCTGACACATAGAGAGACATTTCAGTCTGAAAGTTTCCTCCAGCATGATTGTGATGTGCCAATTTGCACGCCAAGTTAATACATGATGTCTCAATAATAAATGGCCTCAGGAGTTTGAAAGACAGTGTGTAATTCTACTAGGTCCTAGCTTTGGAGCCCATATGGGAATTGGTGGGCTCTTTCTCTCAGATTTCAAGGACACGGGTAAAGTTTCCATGAAGCAGAATCAAGTCTGTAGAAGTTTCAAAACAATATTCTTGAAATGGCATTGCCATATGCTAAGAAACAGGCAGTGTTTGTTGATATCTACCACTTTCTGTAGTGAATCATGAATAGCAGACAAAAATTACCTTTCAAATTATCCTGGAGCATTAGACTTCTTAGGTGGCATGTTGCTTTCTTGCTGTAATGTCTACCTCAAATTATGGTGCTTCCTTTGTAGGTGTACCTGCTCAAAAATTACAGTATAAACTAGTACAGATGTTTTTTATCTGCGGGGACTTGGCCATTCAATGCTTCTGGAAGGCACTGGATGGGCAGGGCAAGGATCTCAGCTCTGAGCAGAGGCAGAGCAGCTGTTTCACTGATAGTCATGGGCTGTCAAGAGCTTAATGAAGATGTGGCATGGAAACAAATCAGGCCATCACAATCTGTTTTGTATCGATCCACTTTCAAGCCCTGACAACAAGGGCATGCCAGAGTTGGGCAGGGCTGCGTTCATGATGTTTTCAGCTTTGGGAGCTCTCTGATGTTGCTGTGTTTATAGATAATCTGCAAACAAGATCTGCAGTGTTTGGATGGGGTGGTTTATTCCCTGTTCATGTCATACTCTGGACGTGTCCCAAATCCATGAGACATGATGGCAGATGAAAACTGCTGTTTCTTCCCTCTTTATGGGTGTTTACTTTTGTGTTTCTGGGAGCACAGAAGAAAGCCCAACACAGATGCTTAGATACTTATGTCATTAAAAAGGTATTTTGAATACATCCTCAACTTCTTCCCCCCCCCCCTTTTTTTTTAGGCAAGGAACAACAATTAAGTCATAAAAATATTTTTTTTTAGAAAAAGAGTACAAAAGGGGAAAAAATGAACAGTAAAAGCTACTGGAACAAGGAAGCAACAGTGCATAATCACACTCTAGCTTTCTCATGGGGCTGTTTAATTAATTATCGTTTACTCTTACCAGTTCATTTCTACTCAGAGGTTTTCTTTTGTTATCTCTAAGCAGGATATGCACCCGAGCGGAAATTTGTGTGAAAGAGATTAAACCTGTAAACATCACTTCCATCCTAACTGGGAGCGCGGGCATTATTATAAAACAACTTTAATTATAGGCAACTTAAAAAAGATACCATCCCTTCAACAGCAGCTACTGTGTACTCAACAAGATGAAACTCAATCCCTTGCAACCAAAACAAACCGGCTATCACAAGACTTCAAGGTTTTGAAACGTGGTGCTTTGGCTTAGGAGGGAGCTGCCAGAAAATCTGATACCAAAAAAGCTTTTTCTGGGTCACTCACCAAACCTAAAGGTTTTTAAAGGGTCTGGGGTCTAATAAGTCCCCAGCTTATTATACAAATAATATGAATCTTGTCAAAAGTTGCAGGTGTTTCCTGCTTTTCCCTCACCTCGCAAGCAAGAGAGTCTTATCTCAAAGCTTTAATAGCTGAAATCCCAGAACCCCAAGGAAGTTCGGGTTCGGCTGCACTTTCCTTCTGTTATTTATTACCCCCTGTTGTGAAAGCGCTGACTTGCCCTAGTGATTGATCGGCTCCATGTGCTATGTGGGCAGCAGAACACTGTCTCCAACCTAAGGGTTTACAATGTAATTTGGAACAGAAAGCAATGGACAAGATCATCAAAACTGGGGGACAAAAGGAGAAATAAGACAAAAGAGCCATAGTGCGATCATGTGAGCAACTAATTAGGTAGGTAAATGCATGCATGCGCTACAACCCTAATAAGCACAGACAGCTCTGGTCAAAGTCAGGAGTCAGTAGCTGTACTTGGAAATGAGTGGAAGGAACTACAGCAGAACTTCAGTTTGGCCTGGCTAACTTCTTTCAGCAAAGACGCCACCAGCGTATGCTTGCACTTCTGAATCCCATGGCTTCTACAAAGAGATGAAGTGAGCAGGAAGCCAGATGAACCCATCCTCTATCACCTTTTTCACAGCCCTAATTCTGCATATACTGTATGCCTACCATGGCAGAGTCCCCATGAGGTGTTTAGGTTTGCTGTTGATGTGAATAGTACTGAATTTTGATTGTGCTCTTTTAATGGAGTTCGAAATTGGCCCTTGAAGTTAAGACAAATATTACGATAAATTAATCCCAAGGCACAATTTTAAGTGGCTTTGGTAGTGTTACACCAAACTTACCTTTGGATCTTGAAGTTTACTAGTCTTGAAAAAACCTCCACCAACTGCATTGCAACACATTTTTGATTTAAAGATTTAAAAACCACCAGGGAAACATGTGATGCCTGCAAGACTTAGGCAGATCTCTGGTTTTTTGCACTGCCCCATTCAGTTGACTGTGTGCTTGGCAGGGAACTGAAAATTGAGAACTGGCATTGGGAATAGCTTGCAATAAGAGAGGATGATAAGTACATGCTGAATAGGGGCAAGTAAGCCAGTTTCACTCCTAAGCTGGAAGCCTTTGACAGAGATGGAAAAGAACTTGTCAGTCCTGTGTAGCACCTTGAATAATGGATCCAAATCTAATTATTTTTACTACACAGAATTGAGTGTGAGGGCATGGACTAAAATGTGATGATGCTGGCACATAACTGTTGTGCTAATGCTCAGAGTAAGATGCACAGATTTTTTGCCTTGGAAATTACAAATCTGGATGGCAGGATTTGTCCAGGAGCAGCGAAGGCCAGCCCCCATGAGAGCTGCCAGGGCAGGACATGTCAGCCAGGGCTTGTCCCACTGCTCCAGCAGCCGCAGGGCAGCCAGTGCTGCTGATCATCAACATAATTGCAATGATGGTGGGGCAGGGCTGAGGTGCAGATGGGAAGTCAGCCTGGTCAGGGTGAGCAAGGTACGTGGTCAGATGTAAGCACGTTTGCAGCGTAGCTCAGGAAGCACTGAGGGTGAAGTAAGCTAAAATCAACACTGAAGCAAATGGGTAAAAGCTCTGACAAGCCTCCTCAGAGCCCTCCCTCATGCAGCTCTTCTCTGAGTAGATTGATCAGATGTCCTAGAGCTGTATGTACCATTCTGCCAGGCAGAATCACAGGAACACAGAAGAGTGTTCAGGGCTGTGATGGGATACTTGGGAAGAGAATGAGCACATGTTGGTTCTGCTGAAACAAAATATCAGTGAGCAGCGTCCCTCATTATACAAACCTCATTTCAACCTCCAAACCCAATCATTTATGACTCTGTTTATTTACTGCCACATTATGCTTCATAGGCTGGGTCTATTTTAAATGCAGCTCCTGCATATCAATGTTCCAGGAACTGATTTAACAAGTTATGCCTATCTTGCTTAATTTCCTTCAGCTTTGCTTAAACAATTTGATGAATTTGCTGCAGCAAAACTGGTGCCTCTAAGGATGCTGCAACTTCCACAGCAGGGCCTATATGCTGAGCTTGAACTCTTCCTCCCTCTCAAGTGGACTTGCATTAAACCCTTATGCTTCTGTGAGATAAGCAGTATGGCTTTGGTCTTTCTGGTGCCCAGGCATGTCAGGCTGCAGCACAAAAGTGGCAATTTTTGGAAGAAAGCAGGCTGCTAGGAAGTTTGACCTTGCTGGGCTGGGACAAGGCCATTGCAGAGCAGTGGGACAAAGTGTGGAACTCCCGTTTGAGAGGGCGCGCACACCTGCATGCTCCCTGGATCCATCTTATCTCTCTTTTTCTTCTCTTTCCCAAACTCTTCTTTGTTTTTGTTCTGGAAAATAAAAGCACCCACAATTTTTGTTAGAGGAAGGTGGCAATTGTACACATTTTGTACACACTTTGAGTGGCTGCGGAGTTCAGGATAAGAGAAACAATCAGCCATGGGAAGGGTGTGATGCTGTGAAGCACACTCATCCTCTGAAGCAGTTTCACAGCTGGTTAATTTTCCTTTCATATCAAATAACCTGCATTTTGATTTCTTGCTTTTGTGTGCAGATGCAAGTACATGCATGTTGTGGCACACAGAGGGTCAAATCAGTCACTGCATCCAATCCACTTCTCAATGGCATTGTCCTGAGAATGATCTTTGCTCACAGTATGTAGCAGGAACACAAGCTATATGTCTGTGTTTCAATAACAAGCAAGCCTACATACCAATCACTCTAGATCTTACTGGTTTTAGTCTTTGTGCTGTGTGACTGTATACTTAATTGTGGATCTATTGACTTGGTGACAACCATTTAGAAGACTTGTCTGAATATTGAAGATTAAATTATTCGAGGATGCATTTGCGCTTTTTTTCCTTTTCCTCTTTAGATCCAATTTTTATCTTTGTAACTGCTGATCACATACCAATTGCAGTTGCTTTCATGAGCTGAGGAGAAAGGAACTTTAAATGTACTATTTATCAAGTTGATATTTTCCCTTTGATAAGTTTTCCCATTACACAGCAAATCTTATATAGCTCACTGGATTTACCCTTCTTCAATTAGCAATCAAGCTTCTCCATATGCATGAGTGTAGCAAATCAATACTCACTGAGCCAATTGCTCTTTATAGTGATAAGAATAAAATAACTGACAGAGGAAGAAGTAGCTGTAGGAGTTCATTTTAAAAGATTCATACGCGAGAGGAAGAGGCATGACAGAAGACTAGCTATCAATCTGAGTGCTGATAAAACCTGGGTAAGGCCACTCTGAAGGGTTTGGTGCTGGACCAGCCCAGTACATGTACCAGGAGAGCATATAGGATCACACTGAATGGGGCTTTCACCATCTGTGTAAACAAGACTTATTGCAGCCCTCAGTTCTTCCTGTTGACCCAGCAGCAGCAGTCGCTACACCTCTTCTGCGGGCAAAGCTCAGCAAGGCCTTCCTTTCAAAAATGTATCTCTCTTCATGCTCGTGTGTGCTGAAGAAATACCTGATTTAAGATTTCATGAGAAAGATTATTTCCTTTTCAAAGCCACATATTGATTTCAGGGTCTCTTTTTCCACATGATAGGTATTGCCAGAATTTCTGCCTCCTTGCTCTTTAGAGTCAAGGTCTGTGTTCCTTAGTCCCATTTATTAAACCAGAAAGTATCTTACCTCTTCCAGCCCACTCAGCAGAAAGCAGAAATCCATTTCCTTGAAAGGTTTGAATCTCGTCCTAACTAGTGCCTTGGGCTTGCTTATATTAAATGTTTCAGTGTGTTTCACTGACTCTCTCTGAGTGATGGCAAAGCAGAATGATCACCTACCTGCCTTTCAGAGTGGGGTTATGATGGATAAGCCCTGAAATTAATGAAACTGCTATGCCTGATCACAGCTGGTTAAGAAGGCTGGTATGTTCAACTCTCCTTGTAATTTATTGCACAGAATAAGATAAAACATGTAAGGCTTGTGAATTTCTTGGCCAGGTCTGTTGAATAGTTAACTCTTGCCAGTGAACTCCTTAACTTTCTCAGCTATTCACAGCTATTAAAGAGAAGTAAACACATGGGTGTTCAAAGGCTTTCGCTTCCCTCCGTGGCTCTTCCCATGTTGTTCCTAACTGGAGATGAAAAGGAGAGGGCAAAGATTGCTCTGTCCCAACATGCATTCCAGCTAATGAAATAATTATCTGACAATGTGGCTAAGTATGGAGTAATTGTAAAAGCAAGCTGCTTGGCAGTGTGCCTCCGGGCAAGCTGCTTCCGTGATGTTTCCACACCTTCACCTAGGGAAAAACTCTGCAGGAGTGATAGGATTATGAAACACAGCATGTTTTGGAAGTCCCACCACTGGGCTTTGCACAGGGTGGTGCTCATATGTGCTTTTCAAGCCTGCAGTTTGTTTCCCAAATCTGCAAAGACCTAGGGAGTAGCCAGCACTCCATCCTCTTCAACAGGTAAATTAAAATTCCATTAAAAAGCTCAGCCTGTCTCATATATAACACATTCAAATCCAGTACTGTTTTGGCAGTCTCTGAATGAATGCCTAGGACGGAGATTGAGCTGTTCCCTTGTACACTTTAAAAAATGAGTCACTCCAGAGCAAGGCAGAGAATTGATGGCAAGGGAAGCCTGTGCAAGCCCTGCCAGCACATCACATATGTGCTCTTAGGACTGACAGTCTAAAAACCGTCTCCAGGCACAATAGCATCCAATTGGAAAGAATAGACTAGGAGGCAGCCCAAATGTCACCTGACTGTTCATCAGACCCATGTATTTCTCCCCTTTTTGATGTGATCAGTTGTCACCTCTGTTTAGGGCAACAGGAGAGGTGCAGTGGAGGAGAGTGTCCTGATCTTACTGCAGGCTTAATGAAGGCACATTTATAATGAAGAGTGAACTTAGCAGGGATGAGTGTGCTGTTAGTATATGAATTCTGAAAGGCTCATAAATCACAGCACCACAAGCCAGGCAAACTGTTTATTAGGCATGCAAATCCCTTAGACAATGCTATAAAAGCATAAGATACTTGGCAAATGCTGTATCTCTTGTCTGAAGAACCTTGCAGGTGCAAGTTGAGAGAAAAATGTTTTGCAACTCCAGGGAAAGAATTGTCCCTTAGAAATGGAAGACTATAATCACAGATGGAGGAAATAATGTAGCCTGACCTATCAGGAATTCGGGCTCCCAGATTTTCTCACGTTTGAAAAATAGGGATTGAAACAAAAACTGACAGGTCTGCATAAAAGTTGGCCCTGATTAGCTCTGTCTCAATGATGGCTTTGTAAGATGTAAACAAGATATTGAAAATCAGTATGGTAAGAGGCATGGTGCAGATACGTGGTCAAGGGCTTGACTATACAGAAACCATTTCAGTTTGATTGTTCTGATGTTTTTTCCAGCACAGCTCTAAATGCCATCCTTGGCAGTGTTCAAGGCCAGGTTGGACAGGGCTTTGAGCAACCTGGTCTAGTGGGATGTGTCCATGGCAGGGGGGTTGGAAACGGGTGGTGTTTAAGGTCCCTATGATATTATTAAAAAGATAGGCTTGGTGAACAGTACCCCAAAAAAGTCTAAATTTGTCTGCACAGGGCTTGGCAGCACTATTGATCTCATGTTCCCCCACCCTCCAACTTTGTGTGAGAGGCTGTGTCAGAGTACCCCAGTTGGCTGCAGCTGCAGTGGGGCAAGGGTGCTGCTCCTCACCCAGCCCCACCCCATGTGGCTGGAGCCCAGACCCCAGGCGGGCAGCAATGGGGACCTGGATGAGGGCTGTGGCTGCTCAGGGGGAGCTGGATGTGCATTGTTGACAACCCAACTGACAGCTTATTTTCAGCACAAGTGATTCTAGTAGATGTCAGCATCCTGAAGTATTGTCTATCCAAAATACTCTGTAAAAAAACAAACAAACAAGCCCAGATTGTAAAATATAATTGACCTATGTGGGGTGGGGGAAAAGGGAGCAGGTTTCTGATCTGTAGTCCCTTGACACAAGGCAGAACCAGGCTGCTTTGTGCTGTGAACAAATCACTCAGGTTGGTGGGTGCAATTGCCTATTAGGAAAATGCGTCTCCCTGCATAACCTGATATGGTTCATTGTGAACCCAAAATACATCACTAGATGGGTCATTAATCTTATTCAGTATGACTGTTCCTGTCCCTCAGCTTCCTGTGTACCTGCTCTGCTAGTGGGTTTCAAATCTTCTGGAAATAACTGCAGGGAGCAGTATACCAGGTTCAGTAGAGCAATAATTTGATATATTATGAAGAATCCCACACTTTTGTGAGGCACACTGGGTGTAAGGAGAGGGCATCTGCTATAGTTCTTTCCGCAGCATGAAAATTTTAGAGGGCATGTATTACGTATCAGAGCTTGAAAGTGTACTTTTTTAAAGAATTAAGCCATTCTTTAACCTCCCTCTGTCTTCTTGTATTCCCCAAGTTGCAAAAGTGTTTTTTTTATAAAGGCCTGAAGCCATTCTGAGATAAGAAAATGCTGGTTGATACAAATGAAAAAATCACAGTTTCCCTCTAAGTGTATGTTTTTCTACAAAGAAAAACATCCGTCACTAATGTGTAATGAAAGATGAACCTGAAATGAAACAGCACATTTCTGTTGAAGATCCAGGTGGGCCGGAAGATCTGTTTAACGTACCCAGCAATGAAGGTACCCATTGTCTCTACGCTCCAATATTGACATAATATATTTTCCTTTAGCCTTTTAGGTTCTAGAAATGCCAACATAAAAGTCAATATTTAACACTGAGTTTTTATAGGAGTTCCCCGTCTTGACCAGGCTCCGCTGCCTTCTCTTTCTCAGACTTGATAAAGGCTGCTCAGATGCTGTTGACCTTATTGAAGAGCCCCCAAGGAAATGCCAGGCCTCATTTCTGTGTAATCATCCCTTCAGTGTTCAGCACAGTAAAAGAGCTATGCTACTTATTTAGACTTTCAGATACTAACTTAGTGTGAGATGCTCATTAATTTCACTCATGCTGGCACGGTATCCTTCCAGTCCCAGCAGCACACCAGCTGAGGGGCTGTAGTGATGGTCCAACCCATGAGTGAATCAAAGAAGCAGTTTGTGCTGGTAGGTTCAGAGCCACAGGCAGAGCCTCAGGGCTGCGCCTGCTGACAGCAGCCAGGCCATCCAGCAGAGCTGATGGATTTTTATGACAAGAGTGTGTAAAAGCTCTGGATCATTGTTCCAACAGGGAAGCTGTTTGATTTACCACGTAAGTGCAGTGCAGTGTTCAGGGCACAGCACTACAGAAAACAATGAGGCAGCTAAGCTAGGTGTCTGCCCTGTGCAATTCCTTTGGACGAAGCGATCAGTGCGAGGTGTCCATTGCAAAGACGGGCTCTTGCTTGTTTTTGCTTCTACTGCCAAATGGGTGCTGACCCATGCTGTGGTCAACCCTAATCCTATACCCTGGCCAAAACAGTGACCTTGGTTGCTGCTAATGCCAGAAAGCTGTACAAAATGGTGACTTAATGCCTAGCACGGATATTGTAGGCATGAAGTTCAACGATTACATGGATGCCATGCCAGTTAAAGCACTAAGATCTAATGGCAAATCCAGTCTTTTTAAAAACAGAAGGCACTTTAGAGGAAAACTGACCTGAGAATTTGGCTTTGAATTTAACCAAAATGCTAAATAAACAGAAAGAAACTTTTCTATACATTGTTTGAAGAACAGGCTCAACAAGCAAATAAATGAGAGCAGGGCAGCTTTGTGACAGCTGACAGCCGAGAACTGCACAGGGGCCCAGGCCAGCACGTTATGTGCAGAGAAAGTTTCATAATAAAAAGGACCAGCATTTTTTTCCTTCAACAAAACTGTTGCAGTTTATTAGCTTTGCTGCAGCCGTGCTTTTGGCCATCTTTTTTTCCTCAGTCACTAAAATGTACATTAGAGGTGATGATAGCGAATAAAAACTGGTTTTCAAGATGAAATTCTGCCTTAACTATGTCTGAGCCTTATTTTGCTACATTGTTCATATAAATATTTACTGAAAGTACATTTTAGGATATCAGAACAGACTTAACTTCTACTTATCTCGTCTTTAAGAAAAAAAGGAATTAAACCAAAGCATTAGAATTGATTTTTGCAAACCAGAGTTTAACATTTCTTCTCTTGAAACTGAAAATCGGTAGAAAATATAAATTAAATTAATTTTTAACATATTTCATTTTCTACGTAGCATAAGTGAACCATCAGGCACATAAGGGTGTGAGTTGTGACTATCTAGTGCTGAAAGGAGTGTATATAGAAGACAATATATAAGCAAATGGACCATTCAGGTTTTGTAAAACATTAGACCAATTTGGAAAATTTAATACTTCCCAGTACATTTTGTTCTTAGTATTCACAAAAAGGAGCAAAATCTAAATTAATCATTTGTACTTTTGGCTAGTTTTTTGTTGTTCTTGGTGTAGCAGGACTTTGAATCCCCAGTCATGAATCACTTTTATGAGGGACTGTTCAAGTGAGGAGAATCCATCCTTCACCAGAGCGCTTGGAAGCCTCCATTTCTCAGAGCTGACATTACGCAGGGACTGGACAGAGTGCTCATGTTACAGAAATGGAAACAGGGGTTGACAAGGCAAGGAAACAATAGAAGAACAATTTCTGCTGAAAGCAGCACTCTAGAAACCGGCAGGATTGGAGGTGCTACAGTGAGTTACATGTTAACCCATATGCATATATTAACCCAAGAACTGGCTCTCACTAGTCCTGAGGATGTTGAAAATGCGAGGCAACATCTGAGATTAGGCTCATGTGACCAACTGGAACCAAAAGATAATGCAAGAAGTTGTCCCCTGAACAGGGGGACATGTACAAATCATAGGACTGAGAGCATCGTCCAGAATGTTTTTGAATGATGCACAGATGCTTCTTTGTATCTTATCTCTTTTGATGACTGAATCCTTACTCTATAGGATTGTTGGTCTTTCTGTGAGATCAGAGAAGGCTGTCACAGCCCCTCAGGCCCATAATGGCAGCATTAGCCCTTCCAAGACCACAGATGTAGGAACAAAGATATGTGAGATTGGTGTTCTTCTTTAGTTATTACTGGAGTAAAATAACAGATAAATATTTGTCAATAGTTTCTTTTATCTCATACACCCCATGCTTTTTACAGATTTGTAGTTGCTGGAAAACATTTAAGATGGGCAAATAATTTTTGCAGGGTAGCTTTGGACCATTTTGGCCGTTATTTTAATGGCATACCTTGGAGTGTATGTTGATGATCCCCCTGAGTGTACTCATTATTCACTCAATACATTTCCATGAATCCGTTATTTGTAGCCAATATTCATACTCCAGTGCCATCAATGCCAAGATGTTATTGTGAACCTTGTTATTAAGTGATTTGCATAAATCTTCAACTGAAGAAATTAAATGATTGTAAGATGCTTACCATTCAGTAAAACCCTGAAGTTCTCCCAGCTGTGGAACAAATATTTTTCAAGGACCTGTAAAGGGTTAGGAACAAAAAGAAACTGGAGCTCCAAATACCTTGCCTAAAATATTTTGAGTTTTGGAAGTCATAATTCAATGTTTAAGCCAATATTTAGTGTTTAAAACAATACAGATTTTAAAATCTGCTTTTACATAATGGGTTTTGAACTTTGTAGTCAGAAAATGTTATTAGTCAGAAAATTTGAAAGCATGAATCTTACCTGAAAGGTAACCAAAGATGGCAAAAATTATTTCAGCAAAGGCCAGAATAATGTTCTTATCCGCTTGATGAAAGTTCTTTACAGTGTTTGTTTAAAAGATATTTGAACTAAAAACGTCATTCAATTACATCAACAAGGACTAAAACTGTTTTAAGTTGGCCACTCAGAAGTGAGCAGCTCCTCTTGATATTTAAATATTCATAGTCAATTAGATGGGGAAGCTGAGGGACAGGGGGAATGACATACATGAGAGTAGGGGAAGTTTTGGAATAATGAGAAAATACCTAAAAATAAAATTGGAGTACTGCTGTTCAGGCTTCACTGACATTTATAAATGCAGCTTCAACTGTCAATTTAGAAAAGGATGAGTAAAACAATCCAGAGAAAAAGGTACTATCAACACATTAAGCCCAGCCATGTGAACCTGGCTTTGCTGCTCTCCCAGTCCAGTTGGCTTGCTGTCTGCACATAGCCTGACTCATCTGCTGATGCCTGTGAAGCCATTTGTTACAATAATGGCTGATCTAATTATGTAGCGTGGACCTTTACCCTAAATGTATAGGTGACTCTGTACATTAAATGCATACTGGATATTTTGTAAGGCAATACCTAAATCCAACATAATTTCATTTCACATCTCAACCTGTCTTCCTTCACAGAGTACAATTGAAGTAGATGTGTATTTATGAAACAGACACTAGAACACAGATTTAGAAAGCAGTCAGTGTTCAACTGACTGCTTTTTACTAGTAGTCACTGAGGAGGTGGATAAAGGGGGTGGAATAGTGATAGTGTCATTATCTACTTTTAATAGCTTCTCTGACACAGGATAGAAAGTTCGCAGACAGGTAAAATTGTCTGTGCAGTAATACTACCAAGCAGAGACATGTTTTGGTTGTTGTGCTCATTAGGTAGCCTGATAGGTTTTAGATGAGAGATATTAATTATTGTGGAGGTATTAGGCATTGCGTGGATTCTCTTGATCTGGAGTCTATTTAGCATCTTCACTATTGCAGTGAAAAAGTGACATTTTACAGATGAAATCATTGGGGACAAGCCTATTACCCACCACAATTGATTAATAGGTTGCAGGGTGAAATTATGATCAGTTCTAGAAAGAGATTTGAAAATGGGCTTTATTTACTTTCTCTGTATGGAAAGTTTGTCCATAGGCTATAGACAGTAGCTGCATGCTATTGTTATAGATGGTTTCTCCAGCTCTTGTTCCCCACTCTTTATCTGGGGCACCTTAGATGTTTCTACAAAAGCTATAGTCATAGCTTCAAATGTATTGTAGATGTGGTTAAATCGAGGCTTGGACTTTCCGCTATCCTTATCCCTTATTATTATTCCCTTATCTTTATCCCTTTGTTGGTTTTTGTTGGACCACTTATTGCAGAATTAGTTTTAAATGCTGCTGAAAAAAACAATGAACTTCCTTTAAAATGTCTGTTATCTTCATCTAGAGTGTTTGAACATAAAGATACTTAAACAGGTTGCATCAGTGTTTTAATAATGAGAGTTCAGATTTTAAGTTTAAAATTGTATTCTTCAACTAAGCTTGACCAAGTGTTATTAAGAGAATAAATTAAATAGTGTAAGGTAATTCAATAGTCTGAAAATGAACTAAATTCACTCAAACAGAATGTTTGGATCAACTCAAACAATTTTTTCTTTTAAAAACCCTCTGAAAGTTTTATATTGCATTACTGTAAGACATTCCTCCCAGATTTTTGTTTGTTTGTTATTCAGCTCTCAGCTAAACAACCAAAGACTTTATTTATCCAGGATAGTCCACCTCTGATGTTCCTTAGGCTTTCCACCTTCCCTGACCTTATGTGCCTTCTTAAATCTGAAAAGAGCAGAAGTCAACAGTGGTAAAATGATACACCTGGAGGCTATAGTTAGCTATTGGCATTACAGACGTTGTGATGGGCAACTGACGTATGTGGAGACCCGTGTATAGAAGGAACACAAGCGAAGTATCCCGAGTATCATATGCTTTTGTCCTTTCTCTATATGACAGGTGACAAGACCAGTGCAGGGCCACCTTACACCCCCAAAATGAGGTAAGATGAGAAAACTCTGAAATTTCTGTATTGGGGAAAAGAACTTGAGGGTAAAGGTGCTTCCGTAAGTAAAGAAGAAGCAAACAAACCCCAGGAGCTCCACAGAGACCATTTCCAGGGGGATGAGTTTGTCTTATAGGTCTACATTAGCATGTTCACAGCTGATCCCACCCATCAGCCAAGCCAAGAGTGAGTCCTCACAGGAGAGTCATCAGCACTGCTTGTCTGCAGCTCCGGTACCTGCTGTGTCTGTGCACATGGTGGGATTAGATATTTCCTTCTGAGCTTCACAGGTAATTAATCCTCTGATGGGGCCCTGGGGAGGAATAAGTTTTGCCTTGCAGTTTGATTGCAAGGAATGGAAAAGGCCTAATTTCAAGTCATACCCTGTTGTAGGAATTGGGGTCTCTTCCCTCATGTGATGGTTGGCTCATGTTGCACCCACAAGGTTGCCAAAGTGGGAGAGAAACTGGGCTAGGATATAGCTACTAAGTGTTCCTCAACCTCTGACACCAGTACAAACCCCATGAAATCAGAAGGGTTGTTTCTACTGATTTAGCCTGTCTTCCAGTCTTGCAAACTGGATTGATTCCTCATGGCCTTTTCACAGATTAAAGCCCTGGGAAGGGGCAGGAGGGTGAGGGGAGCTGGAAAGCTCAGATTATGTTTTCCCCACAATTACAATAGGTTAGTCCACTCCAAAAAGACAGAATCATAGAATAGTTTCTAGAATCATAGATAGTTCCCAGATTTTCCATGGTGGATATATTTGGTACAAAAGAACAGAGCTTTTATCCCATGTTTATAACATAAGACTTAAATGCAGTACAGTGGTTCCAAGTTTATAGTGTGCATAAATGTACCAAATATACTGTGCCTAGCAATAACCTGGACATATGTGAACATATTCAAACACCTACCTTCCATGACGTTATGCCATAAAGGATTTAAATGTGATAATTAGTGGTGAAAAAGCATCAGAATTACCTGAGCTGATCTTCAAAGGCAGATATATATTCTTAAAAAAATTAAATATCCTGTCTCTGGATGACTGGCACTCTGAGATTTAAAGCTAAAAAACCCAAAAGTGTCACATGAATGGTTTTAGAAACTTTGTTTTTATTAATGATACAAGTGGCTAACAATTTTCATGGATGGCAGACTAGTTCATGCATTCATAAGGTTTATTCTTTCTCATGTCAAAGGGGCTAGATTTTATCTAGCTTTTTCTTTCCCTCTTTGAAGGAGCTTCTCAGCTTGGTGAAGCACTTAGGCATGTAACTTAGATGTCCGGGAAGCTAGGGACCATGTTAGGAAGGCTAAGGCCCAGTTAGAATTAAACCTAGCCAGGGATGTTAAGGATAATAGGAAGGGATTCTACAGGTACGTAGCAAACAAAAAACAGACTAGGGACAACATAGGCCCCCTGAGGAAGCTTTCGGGAGAAGTGGCTACACAGGATTTGGAGAAGGCTGAGGTTCTGAATGACTTCTTCGCCTCGGTCTTCACTGGCAAAGGCTCTGACTGCACCCACCAGGTCTTAGAAGGTAGATGCAGGGACTGTGAGAATGAAGACCTTGGGACCACTGTAGGAGAGGATCTGGTTCGAGACCATCTTCAAAGTCTGAACGCGCACAAGTCCATGGGACCTGATGGAATCCATCCACGGGTCCTGAAGGAGCTGGCGAATGAAGTTGCTAAGCCACTGGCCATCGTATTTGAAAAATCATGGCAGTCAGGTGAAGTTCCCGATGACTGGAAAAAGGGAAATATAACCCCCATTTTCAAGAAGGGGAAAATGGAAGACCCAGGGAATTACAGACCAGTCAGTCTCACCTCTGTGCCTGGCAAAATCTTGGAGCACATTCTCCTGGATGGCTTGCTAAGGCACATGAAAAACAACAAGGTGCTTGGTTACAGCCAGCATGGCTTCAGTAAGGGGAAATCCTGCCTGACCAATTTGGTGGCCTTCTATGATGGGGCTACAGAATTGATGGATAAGGGTAAAGAAGTTGATGTCATCTACCTGGACTTGTGCAAAGCGTTTGACACTGTCCCACACGACATCCTTGTCTCTAAATTGGAGAGATATCAATTTGATGGATGGACCACTCGGTGGATAAAGAACTGGCTGGACGGCCGCACACAAAGAGTTGTGGTCAATGGCTCGATGTCCGGCTGGAGACCAGTAACGAGTGGTGTCCCTCAGGGATCGATGTTGGGACCGGTCTTGTTCAACATCTTCGTCGCTGACATGGACAGTGGGATTGAGTGCGCCCTCAGCAAGTTTGCCGATGACACCAAGCTGTGTGGTCCGGTTGATATGCTGGAGGGAAGGGATGCCATCCAGAGGGACCTTGACACGCTTGTGAGGTGGGCTGATGCCGAGCTTATGAAGTTCAACCATGACAAGTGCAAGGTCCTACACCTGGGTCGGAGCAGTCCCAGGCACAGCTACAGGTTGGGCAAAGAAGAGATTCAGAGCGGCCCTGCAGAGAAGGACTTGGGGGTGCTGGTCGATGAGAAAATGAACATGAGCCGGCTTCAGTGTGCGCTCGCAGCCCAGAAAGCCAACCGTATCCTGGGCTGCAGCAAAAGGAGCGTGACCAGCAGGTTGAAGGAGGTGATCCTGCCCCTCTACTCTGCTCTTGTGAGACCTCACCTGGAGTATTGTGTGCAGTTCTGGTGTCCTCAACATAAAAAGGACATGGAACTGTTGGAACAAGTCCAGAGGAGGGCCACGAGGATGATCAGGGGACTGGAGAACCTCCTGTATGAAGACAGGCTGAGGAAGTTGGGGCTGTTCAGCCTGGAGAAGAGAAGGCTGCGTGGAGACCTAATAGCAGCCTTCCAGTATCTGAAGGGGGCCTATAGGGATGCTGGGGAGGGACTCTTTGTCAGGGACTGTAGTGACAGGACAAGGGGTAACGGGTTAAAACTTAAACAGGGGAAGTTTAAATTGGATATAAGGAGGAAATTCTTTCCTGTTAGGGTGGTGAGACACTGGAATGGGTTGCCCAGGGAGGTTGTGAGTGCTCCATCCCTGGCAGTGTTCAAGGCCAGGTTGGATGAAGCCTTGTGTAGGATGGTTTAGTGTGAGGTGTCCCTGCCCATGGCAGGGGGGTTGGAACTAGATGATCTTGAGGTCCTTTCCAACCCTAACTATTCTATGATTCTATGATTTCATTGGAGTTTGGAGACATGCTTAAATTATCTGCTGAACTGGGGACTCTGGAGAAGCAACCTTATAGGGGCTAGAGTTAATACCAAGGTGTCACAGCAGCAGGACACAACCACTGCCAACAGTCATACAACACTGAGGCTGTGTGTAGCTGTATCCATGTCAGGCAATACAATGAGAAGCTAAATGAGATGTCAGATGTGTACTAGCCTCTCCCGCATTTGCATGCTGCAGAGGAGTGTTGATGAAGAACAGTCTATTTTGCCAAAACTTTTAAGACTACGGTTGTGTACTTACAGCCTGCTCAGTGGCTAAGGAACTGCTGAACTCCTTACAGCTATCTTCCAGCCTTGCTCCAGGCAATTGATCAAAAATAATGTGCGAAAGTTCAGCAAGGCACTCTGTACCACATAGAATTGAACTTACTTAGAGAAATTCTCTACAAAACTGAGCAGATGTTAGTGAGGCGCTTCAATTTGGGGTCAGTTTTCTTTTTGTGCCTTTTTCTTTCTTTATTTTTGTGCTTTCTGCTGTGACAAGATTTTTTCCCCAGTGTGCACATTTCATCAGATTGTCCAGACTATTTAAAATGAATAGGCAATGGACTTCCCACGTTCCCCTCAGGAGGCTACTCCACAGCCTAACAGATCTGATCCTTCCATTTCTTTTCCAGCTGACATCGAGCCAATGTTTTCTTTTTTCTACTTCAACCCAGGGCTGCTAGCTGTGCCCCACACTGAGTAGTCTTTTGGCTGTTTTATGCTCTGGAAAGAATTAGAGTTGTATTATCCTCTTTCTTTCTCACTTAGCCACGCTAAACATATTTAACTCCTGTAATCTCTTTTAATGATCTGCCTTCAGTCCTTTCAGATGTTTTAAGTTCATTTCACTGACTCCTCTCCCAGACTGTGTTCCTTAAGTCATTCCCTCACCTTAAGTACTGCTAACAACCATAACAGAATATACTAGCTATGGCATAGCCCATCATTGCTTAAAAGACAATAGGTGTCCTCACTCCGCTGGTTGTTTCTGTATTATAGAGGATTGTGATAAAGAAGAAAGGCACTGTGATCTGTGAAGCCCAATGTACTTGCTTTGGCAAGATCCTGAATTGCTACTCCTAACATTTCCCATATTGCAATGACATTTTTAGTTATCTTTTCCCTTCTGCACCATGCACTGGAGTCACAAATAAGCCCATTCCTTTTGTTTCACTTGATATAAGCATTCAAATGTCAGTTATCTGTCTTTCCTGCCATGAACTGGTGAGGAAAAGCTAGACAGCAGTAAGCAGTAAGCAGTGCCATATCTGGAAATGGCTGACACATTTCTAACGAGAGGCATGTTGCCCAAGCCTGAAGCCCCACTTCACTAGGCAGCTGGTCTCTGAAGATGGCCTAAACTGTTCTAAACTCTGCTCTCCTGAAGTGCTGCTCTGTGGATGACTGCCCACTATGGACTCTGTATTGCTTTGGTTTTGGGAATAATCCCAGAGATTAACAAACCCTTCAGCTTCATGTATGAATAGATCTGCCTTACTTTACATTCTGCAATTGCATTTGTCAGGCATTAGGATGAAAAAAGCTTGTTTGCATCTTCAGTGTGCCTATGGTCCATTGAAGGGGTCCTATCTGGAGAGACAGAAGTGCTGATTCCAATCCAGAATGTCTGTGCTTCCTAAAACCATGCAAGGTAAATCTACTGACAAATTAACTTGGCACTCAGAGACCTCAAAGGCTTTCAGATTTAGACTGCAGCTGAGCAGAGATGTTGAAAGACAACACTATGGCCATAGACTATCTCCATTCCCTGCTGATTATGGTGCAAAGCTTCCTGAATACCTGTGCTGGGACGGTGCAGGGAGTAAGATATTGCAGGGTCAGAGTAAGAAATCCACAGCTGGAGAAGGCAACTAGCGGAGTGGAAGATGCCATCTCAGCCTGATTAAACAGCCCAGCTGCTGAAGTGTAGACACTGAAAAGAGGCAGTTTGTGGGTGAAGTTTCACAGGTCTTGAATGCAGTTCTCTCACTCCTCCTCATCTCTGTTATGGCAGAGCTTAGGAGATGCTTGGCATTTTTCATGAGCAGAAAAAGATACTTTAGCCAGCAAACAGAAACCTAACTCTGAAGCACTGCAGGGCTCTGCAGCCTGGCTGCCACCCAGGCAAAGCTGGAGCTGGCAGCGATGGATGCAGCAGCATACCCTGCATCTCTCTATGGGCAGGGGAGGGATGGAAGGCACCCTTCAGAATCAATGAAGCTGATTTAAGGGCAGCGTAAAAGTGGTGGTGTTTTGGTTGCAACATGATCGTGAGTGCAAAGGGAGAAGGGAGGCAGCATTATTTAATGATAAAAATTTTTAATATAAGAAACCAACATTTAAATGAGCCCAAAATCTAAGTGTTGGACATGGTCTCTGGAGGCGCTGTGGAGAGACAGGAAGGGAGAAGCCTGAACTATTGCCAACTGTGCATTTCTATGTCCAAGCAGGAGAAACAGCCCCACTTCTAGAACTTTCCAGAGACTCAGTTCATTCAAGGTAATAGATTTCTACATTTCTAGCGTCTGACTAGCAGAGAATTCGGTGTCCCATGTCCCTCCCGGCCAAATAAAGTGGTTTCTCTTTCTGTCAGCAGTGCCAGTTTCCAGGGGGCTAGCTAGCTTTGTGGCTGTGGGTGCTCTTGTAACTGGGACCCATCACTTTCACCAGGGTTCTGCAAAAGGAATTACTCTGCACGGGCATATTCCTGCTGCTGTTTGTCTCCAGGCTGCTGTGTTAGCCACCCTTCCAACACCCTGATCCTGCTTTTTCTCAAACCTCCTGTAAACAGGCATCGCAGAGGGCTGAAACAGTTCAGTGGGTTAACACAATAGCAGGGAAAATAAAGAGTCATGGGTGTTCAGATCCCCTGACACGTGGTAATGCAATTACCAGCTGATCAAACAGCTGTATATCACTGAGGGCAAGAAGCATAGGAGGCGGCAGGCATCTTGTCACCAGCCTCTTGTCACAGCTTCTGTCTGACCCTCCCCTTGACAGATACAGAATTAGTGCAGCTGGGGCGCTGAGAGGGTGTGAGTGTCCCTGCCTTTGACTGGACATGCAGCTTTGCCCTTTGAAATTTGCACTGAAAACCTTGTCTGACTTTTCCCTTTGTGGAAGTGTCAGAGGGGCAGACTGAACAGCAAGTGAAACAGGAGGCAGGAGAGGCAGCCTCCCATGCCCTCTTGCTGCTGCTGGGGATGGGGATCTCCCACTGGGGAGAGGGGGTTGAAGGGCATCCATCAAAACAGGACAGGCTGCAGGGAGTCTCTGAGACAAAGGCGGCAGCATCAGGGGTCACTGTTGTATGCTGTAAAATGTGACACACTGGGGGATGCGGGGAGACATACCATGCATTATGTTTGTGCCCTTGCCAGCTCCAGCTGGTGTCTTCTGGAGCAAGCAGCTTGCTTAAATTAGTGATGGTCTTCACTGAGAAGGCTTAGGATAACTGTAGCATGATAGAACTCCACTCATCTCAACACACTTGGCAGACAGAGTGCAGGGTGCTTTGGCTGGGGAGGGAAATCCCTTGCTGCTGGGTGGATGGGAGGTGGAGAGAAGGGCAGAAGCCAGATCCAGGGCTGGGGTTCCCAGTGCTGAGGCTGAGGCTAACCCACCCTTCATCACGCAGGTAGGGAACAACTTGCCCTCTGGTCTGCGAGTGATAAGGGAAAGGGTAAATGGATTTAGGGGAGAGAGGGGACAAACCTACTGTCAGAGCAGGAAAAACTGTTCAATTGTGAAAGTGGAATAAGGGTAAAGCAATTCTGCTGGAGAAGCAATTGTGCCCTATCTTCAGAGGGAAGTGTTGAGCGGAAGTGGCTGAAGCGGAGTGGTGTCATTCAAGCGTTTGAACCTAAGATAAAAAGATAGGGTTTCCTCAGTACCTCCAGTATGCCCTTGTTCAGCACTTCCTTATATTTACTGTAGGAAATACCTCCAATATCTCAAATAGTGAGGTTATCTGACTGCAAACACTTATTTGGTCATCTAAGTAACTTGCACAAGGGCAGAAAATAGGTAGTTTCAATAACGTTGGTCCCTCAGCTCCCAAGAGGCTGGATTACATTTGCTGACAGGTTCAGTCCTGTCCACCTTTGCATCACTTGCCCCTTAGTCCTTTGCTTGTGGCTCCAAACACTACCAGGATTCACTGAAATCCCTACTCTGCTCACTTCCTTTCTGTGCTGTGAGGTTTTAATGTGTCAACTACTTTAAGGAGAGACCTAACCTAACATTGCTTTTGAGTGGCTTCCACGTTCAGCCTTATCACACGGCCCTTGAAATACTGTCTTTTTATTCTTTACTACCAAGGCAAAAAGGCATCAGAAGTGCAATAGCACCTAGGTGGCTCAAAAAGCTGCATCTTTAGCAAAGTGCTTTAGGAAGCTCAGATGTCTCCAACCTGTAGCTGGCTGCTGAACTCACAGACTTGGAGTGTGAAATCCCTGCAAGCTGGAGACATCAGTCAGAGGAGGGCACAGAAGCAGTGACTGCCTAGTACAGCTCTTCTAGGCAAAGAGCTCACCAGAGTGCCTGGGACAAGAGGTGCAGCAATGGCCAGACACTTTGGTGTAGAGCCTGGTGAGGGATGAGTACGGCACTGACAGATGCATTGTGGCAGAAATGTCTCAATTTGTTTTGCCTCAGACCTAGACTAAAAATTTCTCTCTCTCCTCTTATAACATGGGTCTAAAACACCAACAGGGTTTTGAGAAATAGCTACTTTATTCTGAGAACTGTTGCCCCAGCACAGTGCTAATCGTGGCATTAGAAGTATCTTAATGACATTACAGCAGCACCGTTCAATCCAGACTTTTTAATAAGTGGGAAATGATCCTTCTCAGAGTTCTCTGCAGCAAGACAAGTCATAATGTCTATTACAAAGGTGTACAAAATGTCAGTAATGCACCATATCCACTAGAAAAAAAGGAGGAGAATCTCTCTGGTCAGACAAATTGAGAACAGACTAATTATAAAGAATTAATGATTGAACATTCTGTTAAATTTCTGCCTTTTATTTAATAAACAAAATGCACACAGTGGTAACAGTTTACAGTTCAGGAAGGACACAGCTATCCCCTGTGCTGACAACCACTTATGCTCTATTTAACACTTGGAATTTAAGTGGTGCAGAAAGTACACTTGGCCAGCAATTGCTGTCTGAAAGCCTTTGCAAAGTAAAAAGCATTTACTGCCAAAAATTAGGTTTCAGTAGTAAGTTTCTTAGTATTCTGCAGAGTCACAGACTTTTCTCCTCTTCTGTAATTAGACATCAAAGGAAAGCCTGTCATTTAAATTAAAAGATACCGATTGAGATCCTTTGAAACAAGTAGCATGTTGTATATACATAATTAGTCATATTTCTGTTTACTTTAATCTCATGAATCTACAGTTGAAAGCCATTGTTAAGCATGAAGTCTGACATTGGAAAGACTCCTATTAACTTTCAGAGGCTCTGGGACAGGCTCCAGTGCTTAACAGGTTGTACAGATGAAATAACACCCGTGATCTGAATTACTTGCATTTGTCCACAGCAAGGTTGGACAGGTTATGTTTATTTTGCTTTATATGTGGTAGCTGGGTAAAAATGAATGGCCTTTACCATGCGGGAGGTCAGAGCAGATAGTTTAATTATGGCTCCCAGACTTGTGGTCTGTGCATGGACAGATTAGCGTAGGGTATGCGCACAGGGTGGTGGAGTCTGGGAGACTCCCTGTCAAGGAAGAGATGCTAGTTAGTGCTGGGAGCACACGACACGCTATCAGTCCTCTCCTGTTTTCTTCCCCAGCTTTGCAAAAGGAAATAGTGAATCAAGAAGGTGTAATGACCAGCTAGGTAATGTACGTTGCCCGAGGCGTATTTGCTTGTGTAAGAGAGATTGCACAAAGCAAATGCCACTTCAGATGGAGCAGCAACATATTTCAGAAAGGACAGGCACAGCTCTAGGAGTGCCATATTCGAGGATGAATCCATGTGCATGCTGACAAAAGCTTATCTCAGTGTCTACCTGGACATCTTTACCACTCCCTAGGAAGAAATAAGCTCAGGTCAGTGATAAAGGTGGAGCTGGCAATTTAGGGACTTTATAGCCTAACCATTGTTATTTTGGGGTTCATCTGTTTAATGTTTCTTGGTACAGGAAGACCAACAAGAAAAATGGTTGAGAGAAAAAAAACCCAACCCAAACAAAACAAAACATACAAACAAAAGAAGGGACAATGCTTAACTAGTAAGCAGGGGTGTGGTAACTGGATGCAGATAAAGCAAAAAATGAGGAGCAGTGTGTAAATCCAAGGTATTGTTATCCAGACTGTTTTCCATTTAAAAAGATCGTCTAACAAATATAGAGCTTAAAATATAATAACCTACTTTGCTGTGACTGAAGATATCATTAAAAGAACTCCAGCTGCAATACGAAAACCCTTCAGACACTTTTTTTGCTGTTATTAGTATTTGGCATTGAGTTAACATCAATTGTTCACACAGTTCAGCGCTGGGTGTTTGATGTGTATAGTAAAAACCCCCAACTATAGAATAGTCTGTTTGTTACTGACACTCCTACTCAGAAGATGATAACAGAAGTTTTTTTCCTGATACTTTGCCTTTCTTTCACCTTGTCACTTGACTAAGATCAACAGAACAAAGTCAAAATTAAAGGTAGTAAAGGGAAAGTTTCTGTTCTGCTTGATTTTTATCTAGTAAGACAATCTTGAAGTCGCATGAAAGAAGTAAAACAGTACAAATATCAACGTGTTTGCTCAGTCACTCGCAACTACAGAAAGTGGCTCCTAAACACCCTTTGATATTTCTTGCTGTTTCTTTGTGTTACAGTAGCAGTAGGACACCGGAGCCCTATTTTTGCTTAGCCCTAAAGAAAAATCAACAAAAAAACCAGCGCAAAGTCTATTTCTACTAAAAATGTTTCTGATACAAACCTCATCTAAGAGGTAACAGAAGAATGTGACAACAAGCTACAGGGTATTGAAACAGCTAATTTGCAGAAATCATATTGCCTTTTTAGACAGAATCCATGCTCCTGACAGTCATATTGACTGACCACTCGTCAACAGTGGATTCTCCAGAGGTTTTGTCATTGAAGGTTTTCTCCATTTACCAACACTGAAAAAAACCCCAGTAGATTTCAAAACCTCACTCACTTTTCTGTCTCTTTGACACGTTCTTCTACGCAGGCTTTGCTAAAAACTGAACATACCAAGTTCCCCATATCTGTGAATCCACAAAGCAGTGCAAACTGGCTATATCCACACCAGAATCAGGTTCTTTTGGAGTGTTTTTGATTGTAAAAATGATTAGTTAATTCTGTGAATGTGTTTTAAAATGAAATACTACTCTACCCATTTTCTTATCAATCTCACAGTAGAAATCTTGAAAAGAGGAATGCCACATGTAATATGCAGTAACTGTCAATTATTTCAACATGCCTTGTTCATCAAAGTCCTGAGATGAAATCTGTCATGACTGGAATCTCTGTTTCTGAGGCTGTAAATACTGATATTCCCATGCTGAGGATGGAAAGCTGGATTTCACCTGCCATCACTCTTTTGTTGTGATTTACCTGAGGCAGCAAACAGCCTCTTAGCACTCTCCTGCAGTGATATACATCAACCATACTGTGCCTATGGTGAAGTCTCTGGGAGCCATGAGTGAGCTCTCTTTCAGTTGATTCTAACCCTTACTTCCCTTCTCAAGTGAACACCTTCCAAAACATAGGGTGGAGTACTCCAGCCAGGCTATGGGCTTTGCTCTGAGATGGTTATTCTGCATTAAGCTATACTCAACACACGCTCAAATAATGCAGCTAACTCTGCAAACCAGGCTACTCTGTGATGCTGCCCTGCTGTTGGCTATATTTAACCAGTGTTTGCAGTCAGGCAGACTTTTATCAGGCAGACTTTTGCCACAGAGCCTGTATTTGAAAGTTGTGACTTTCTCAGGCATAAAGTCTGGATGAAGTTGTTGTTTTTGAAAAGCTAATGTTGTCTCCCCATGCCACTGCAACAACATAGCGACACCTCAGGAGACATGTAATGCTAATTTCTCCCATATAAGACCCAGAAGGAAGCTGCCAAGAGTAAGCTGATTGCAACCTGGCTTTAATCTGGGATGAGCATAGTGAATCCTTAACAGTAGAGCAAAGCAGTGCTTAAAGGTGCTGCTGGACCATGGTCTCCCACCCTACGCATTGCACTCAGAAGTGCCCAAGTGTGAGAGGTACTGCAGTTGTTCTTCCATCTCTTTGCTCTTTCTTTCATGTCAGGCCCTCAGATAAGCTGGCTTTTATCCCTCTTTTGTGACTTAAGCCCTGCAGAGCAAGGATATGCTTACTTCTGTGATGGGTCCCTTATCCTGAGCAGGCCTTTAGGCGCTGTTATATAGTAAAGGCAGTTTTATTCTTTCCTATGTACAAATGCAAATGAGGGGGTGTAAATGCAATGGCTCCTCACTAAAGGAGGCGAGATGATGAATAGCAGTGATACTCACCTCATGAAGACATGTTAGAGACCAAGGGACTGATGCCTCTCTCCCATTTGGCTGAGTTTCTCTACAGAGATGTGTACATATATCTCACTATTTTCAGTGTAAGTTGAGAAAAGGAGGTTGAAACACATCAAAAATTATACAATTACACTTTGAGATTTGAATTATTCAACCTTAGACTTAGATTACCAGCTGCTTTCTAACCTGCAGTTCAGGTTCCCATTTGGTGTCAGGGTAGCTCTGCAAGAGCTGAGACTTATTGTCAATGATGGCCTTTATATTTCACTCTGCATTTGCACAAAGAGGCTTCAAAAGGCACCGCACAGAAAACTGAGACAATCTTTTGTACTTTCGGGGGAGTGGACGTTCACATGATTTACAAGAAGTGACTCACTGGGATTTTTGGAACTGGCCTGCTTGGATGAGTGCAAACAGGTCCAAGTTCCTTTGCTCTGCCTACATCTGGTTCAGAAACCATGGAGCTGTGTTAATGCTGTGCTCAATTTGACTTACCTTGCTAGGAAGCTAATACAGTTGTGTTGCTATCAAACCAAAGCCGGCTCATGGCCAACCAGCCTGGAGCACAGGCATAGTGAGTTCATATCTGCTTGCTTCCACCCATGGAGATGGGACCATAAAGATGGTGTTTAACATAACTGCAAGGATACTGCTACATATTCCAGACCTTACAGAATCACAGAATCACAGAATCACAGAATCCCAAGGGTTGGAAGGGACCTAAAAAGATCATCTAGTCCAACCCCCCTGCAAGAGCAGGGTAACCTACAGTACATCACACAGGAACTTGTCCAGGCGGGCCTTGAATATCTCCAGTGTAGGAGACTCCACAACCCCCCTGGGCAACCTGTTCCAGTGCTCTGTCACTCTTACAGTAAAGAAGTTCTTCCTGATGTTAACGTGGAACTTCCTATGTTCCAGTTTACACCCATTGCCCCTTGTCCTATCACTGGATATCACTGAAAAAAGCCTAGCTCCATCATCCTGACACCTACCCTTTACATATTTGTAAACATTGATGAGGTCACCCCTCAGTCTCCTCTTTTGCAAGCTAAAGAGACCCAGCTCCCTCAGCCTTAGCGAGCTCTGTGTTTTCCTTGATCAGGAAGAACAAGTGATGTGTAGGACGTTCCAGGCAATGTGAGCTGAAGGCAGTGGAGGAAAAGAGGACACTTGAATTTCTGAGGCATTTTGAAAACCTGGAGTAAATTCTTTTTAAGATATGGTTTATTGGATAGCAGTGCTGTGTAGCAGCAGATACAATCTTCTTCAAGTTTTAAATATCCTGATTTTTTCCAAAATTAAATATGTTTCAGAATTATTTTGTTTTCTTCCAGTATCTTCTGCTTTTGTTACTGTATCTTGTGCCAAAGGTGAGTGCTCTAAACGGAGTTTCAGACATTTCAAAATCTGTCACTTAAGTCTTTGTAAAATCAAGCTGGGTAGACAAGAGCCTATTTTTATACATCCAGGCAGCCATTCCAGCTTGCTATAGTTCTAACATCACAAACAAGAATTTCAAAGGAATAACTACTTTCCATATTATGTTAGCTTTAATAAAGCAGCCAAGGAACAAACTGGCATCTGTTTCCTAGCATTTTTTTCCATTATTTAGCCATAATCTCTTTTGAAATCATGAAGATCCTCTCAAAATACCAAAGTGTGATTAGGTTGTGAAATCTGAATCTAATTAAAGAAGATCATGTGCTTGAAGCATGCATCACTGTCATGAGGCCCCACTCAGATTTCCAAAAAAATTGTTTAAAAAATTGTCAATTAAAAAAAAATGACAATTTACTGTCGTTTTTTCATGTAATTTGTTTGAGTACATTAGCCTTGTACACACAGATACTATCTGGTTAACAAATTCAGGGTATTCCATTGTATACATACATATGTCAACACCTCCTTCAGGCAGCTGTGATGAGCATTATAGGTCAGAGCAAGCATCCTACATCTAAGATCAGGCATAAGGTTTCACAGTAATAATAGCAGGTCTCCACTGCCTTTTTCTGGGTTAAGACAGATTTGGTCTTGGATGTTGGAACAGGGCAAAAGGATGGAAGATCAGCAGCCTTTACGAAGGTCTGTTGCTAAGTAGAGGGCAGTTTGAGCTGCCTAAAAAGGTATAGCTCACTTGCAGAGGGCTCCTGGGTATGCACTGAAAAATTGGATTTACCCTATATACATGGATTACCCCATTAACATGGAAGAAGAGCAAAGAGGCATCAATACAGAGGAAACGGCTCCGAGACAGGGAGCTCCTACATCTCCTAAGTCTAGTCAGTGAGAGGGAGAGCTTCCCTCCTGTATAACTAAAAAAATCATGCTTTTGTGGCATGTGATAATATCCAAGCTCCTGGCAGGCACCATAAACAACTAAAAGCTAAGGGCTGACAGTGTACTTAAGGACCATCTTTGAAGATTAAGATTAGGCAGTGGCTGCCTTGCAGGAAAGACAGTGAAGAGTGTGCACCCAGACAGCTCCTGGGATTCTTCCAAGGAGCCACCTTGGAGGTCTGCCACTCTAGGAGCTGGCAGAAGCTCAGGCAGATGGCACAGTGCTTCACTCAGCTCTACCCAAGAATCTATGCGATGCTTGGGCATCGAGGGCTTGCTCCCTTGTCATGCTGGTGGACTCTGGCAGAAAGCACCCTCAAAGGTATGGAGGTCTGTCTATCTCCCCTTCTTTTATTGCCCAGTGTCGTGGTTTGAACCCAACCACAAACCTCTTTTACTCACTCCCCCCCTTCTTGCCCTCCCCCTGCTCCTGGAGGGGCGGAGAGGAGAATCAAAAAGAATGCAACTCCCACGGGTTGAGATAAGAACAGTTTAGTAACTAAGGTATAACACAGATCACTACTGCTACCACCAATGATAATAATGATAAAGGAAATAACAAGAGGAAAGAATACAACACCTCAACACCAGCCGACGAATAACTCACCCCACTCCCCCCAGCCAAGCACCGACCGATACCTCCTCCAACCCTGCAGTCCCTCTAGCCCTTCTAGGTCCTTCTAAGTTACATCCTGGGCATGACGTGCTGTGGTATGGAATACCTCTTTGGCTAGCTTGGGTCAGGTGTCCTGTCTCTCCTTCCTCCTGGCCTCCCCTCCTCCCTGGCAGAGCATGAGGCTCAGAAAGTCCTTGGCCAGACCAAACATTCGAGCAGCAACTGAAAACATCAGCGTTATCAGCACTGTTCCCAGGCCAAAAGATCAAAGCACAGCACTGTACTAGCTCCTAAGAAGGAGAAAACTGACTGCTGCTGCTCAAACCAGGACACCCAGACATTTCTCTGCTTGTTCTGATGCCTCTTTCAGTTACTGTGCAGACCCCTGTCTGTGAGTTAAGCCTCCACAGCCCTGTGAGTGGCTCTGTTGCTGGCCTGAGTATCTCCCGGTTAATCTGACAGAAACTTTATACTCTGCCCTATTCTCCAACAGCACTGAAAATATTTGAGAGGACCAAGAAAAGATGATCCACAGCCCTGTTATGCCCAATGAGATAAACTAGTCTAATAAAAAAATTCTAGACTGCCTTCGGAGATTTCATGCTTGTAATGCCTAACTACAAAGGAGATGTGACTGTGCTGACACAGCTGTTAGCACTGTAACTTGGAAGCTGTGGAGTCTCATTTGGCCATTGGATGGTGTCATACAGGACCCTGAAAAAAGGGTATTTAAATGGTGAAAACATTTATAGGAGAACATCTGTATGTGTCAGGCCTTTTCTTCTTAAATCTAATCATAATTCACCCATCAGTTCAACAGGATGACCAAAATTAATGTGCTTTTGGATTGGTGATTTTAAAAGCGGTGTGGTTACAGCGGACTGACAGGGCATTTAGGATGTACTCAAGCGGTTTATGAGTACTTTATTTTCCTCTGTGCCTCTGGAGGAGAGTTTGCAACTGTACTTCTGAATAAGAAAGATCTACATGGGCAGTGACATGTCACTATTGCTTTATTTCCACAGATGAAAACCAACTCTAATTTTAGAATTGCCACCTGCCTCGCCAAATATCAATATTACATGGTAACTCTTAGAGAAATGCTGTTAGCATTGAAGTAGGCAGAAATGACAGAATAAAATAGGCAACAGCTGTTTTCTCTGGCATCGCACAAAGTGAATTTTGTGCCTGATTTCTTGTTGAAAAAAGCATGTGGCATTGTCTGGTAACAAAGAGGGAGCTAGCACATTTATAGTTGCATGACTAAGTGCCTGAGCTTCCAGTAGGAAAGCTGGAGTTAAAAAATCTGAAATGAAGGATAGGCTACAGCAACCACCACAGAGCTACAGAATATAAGACTATCTCAGTCTCAAGCCCCTAGATGTGGGTTTATGAAGTGAAGGACAAAAGTGACAGCTGACAAGGAGTAGACAGCAGGGGAAAAAGTGTAATCTTGAAAGGAATGGGCAGAGCTACAGCATGGTTCAGCAGACACTCAAAAGGAAGGGATAGTCTGAGCATGCTATAAGGATGGTACCAAAAAGTCATGTAAAAAGCAGTACTGGGCTACATCAGATGTCAGTATCTCCTGTGTGGCCAACAGGAGCCAGGAACACAGGTAAGAATATGACAAGCATCTGCAGTTTGATCCCTACTGTCCCCGCAGCCTCCAGCTAATCTTATCTCAGGCATTTCCCAGGTTTGATTCCAGGCACCCTCCCAAGCTGTTCACCACAGAAAGTCCCAGGAACCAGGGAATCTGGTCCACTATAGAGGTGTATTCTCTTTTAGTTCTTCTTTAATAATATTTTGCCTGTCTTAAGTTGTGATCACAGGTATTGTTTAAAGGTAGGTTTAATTGATAATATTTCATCCTGCTCTGGTTTTGTGTATGTAGCATAATATCTACACCTAAAACTAGATAGGTATAGATATGTATATATACTTATGGATATAAATATATGCTACAAAGTAACTATTTTTAAAATGCCATTAAATAAATTTCCTTGAGCAGCCTATTACTGAGTTAAAAAAATATTAATTCAGAAGAACAAAACCAAATAATATTTAAGTCAAGGCTCAAACTAAACAGGGCCAAAGATGTCAGAATTTAAAATCTTTTCCTGAACATTCACTTGTCTGTGAGTATACAGCTGGGGAAAACCAAAGAATGCCAACTAAAATTATTGCTATTTATATAATGCAATATTGAATACATTTACATTACAGATGATTACTATTGTTGCAGAATGCAAGTAATCATCTTAGGTTCAATAACATCCAGAAGCACAGACCTGTGTAAGGGAGGATTTTAATTTCCTTAGGAGAATGAATTCATTGATTTTCCACATTTGATTGCCACTATTAAGAAATCAAAGTTTTTTAAGACCCTCAGCATATCCTTCTTCTTACATTGATTTGCTCTTTTCTGTAAGCCAGGAAGATGCCAAACATTTTAAAAAACCTTTCTTTCTACATTCCCATTAGTGAATAAAAAATTTAATCTGCAGATGGAATTACAGACATAAGGCAAAGAAACACAGCACACGTCAGTTTAGAAGATGGGTCCTTCAGTTCAAAGTGCCTCCTTCCTGAGTGGATTCAACAAGTTTACAAAGTAACGAAGCATTTGTGTTCAAAGTCTCTTCTCCTAGGAATACCA
Source organism: Lathamus discolor (assembly GCF_037157495.1). Taxonomy (NCBI): domain Eukaryota; kingdom Metazoa; phylum Chordata; class Aves; order Psittaciformes; family Psittacidae; genus Lathamus; species Lathamus discolor. The sequence goes on along the minus strand of NC_088888.1, from coordinate 35,927,202 downwards.
TGTCTCTAAAGGTTTTTGATGGCATTTGGAAGACATGTAATTTCAAAGAGCAAAATTTCAGCAAACAGATTGCAATGAGTTTGCACATGAAATGGCCAGAAAATGTCATGAAGAGACAAACCCAGGATATTAGCCATGGGTTCATGTATAGAGATGCAACAGAAAAATCTCACTTTCACAGTTTAAAATACCCATGAATTAAATGCAGTGACCCTTTCCAGAAGCTGTGCTTAGGCAAATCAAAGCAATTCGAATATACGTTAAAATATTCATGCTCTTTCTGAACAAGAAATTTTTTCTACATACAGTGTAACAGGGTACTGATATGAATGGCAGCAAGTTAAAATTTTGTGGCATCTCCAGTCACTAACTAGATGCTTATCTGAAAGGTGTTGGGTCAGCGGTAAATGGGGCCATTTTCAACCCTGGGAGAACCAATGTCAACCTCACATTAAAAAAAGAAGATCAGGCAATGAAATAGTTGCAGAGACCAGCTGAGGATGGCTTAAAAGAACTAAAGAAAGAACAACTCATTTATAATTTATGAAGCCCCTTGGCCTTCATTAAAGGCTAAGTATGCTGGTTTGGATACTGTTTTACCTTATCCCAGCATCTGAAGTCCTTGGTTTTGGAAAACGTCCAGATGAAAGCCATAACGATATCTAAGAATAAAAGGGAATGCGATAATGGCATTGAAGTTGTAACTTGCTCAGTCTGCAGGATGTGTAAAGGGAATCCAGTTGGGATGTGCAAGCACCCATGAGATAAGTAAACACTGAAATGTCCTGAAGGTTACATCAGTTGCTGCCACCGCAAAGCCCATGGTGCATGTGTGTGTGCAGTCAGCTTTGAAGGTGACCGAGGACAGAAGAATCTGCTTTGACAGGAAAGCAATGCCAGGAAAAGAGATGGTCTTCAGACAGAGTCTCTGCTGAGGGCTGTGCAACAGGGATGTCTGTTAAAAAGCAATTTTTGGCTATTATGTGTGTCCCTACAGAAACGTTTTGAGATGAAAACCCTGGAGAACATCTGGCTAGCCGGTTCGCTTTGCTGCTTGACTGCTCATTGCAAGGTCGAGGGTAGGGAAAAGACAAAAAGAAAATGAGGAAACTCAGTGTTTTGAGCCAAATCTGCAAATCTGTTTTCAGGAAAAGTCAAAGGAAGTCAAAACTGAATCTATCTAATGGTCTATCTAAGACCCAGTGAATAATATTGCAATTCAAGGCCTGACCCAAAGCCAGCTGAAGCCTGTCAATTATGGACTGTATGTGATGTTGTAAGCAACAAACTGGATGTTATGTCCAGTAGGGTTGCAGAAACTTTGAATATTAGACTGGAAGAAATATCTTAGCTCATCACTTCCCATCCCCTCTTTATCATAGTCAGCCATGAAATATAAACCCATTTATAAATGCATCAAAGGAGTTTTTATGCTGCTTGGTAACTTCATTGCTATGCACAGTATAAAAACAGCTGAGCTATATTGAAGGGTGGTGGAGAGATAGTTAAGCTGAATTAGAGAAAAAGACACTAGATGTAACTGACAGCCAGTTACAGACAAAGTTAAGATAGAAGGTGTTCAATTAGTTATTGAGAATAATTTTTCAGTTTCCAATTGACTGTGCATGGATATTGCATTGAATACGTTGGATTTTCTGGAAATTTCCACGCATCAATGCATACATGACAAAACGGCATTGTGCAGGATAGGAGTTAAATTCTTATACTGACAAGCTGAAACTAATGTGACTGGAAATATAATCATCCACAAACGCAGAGGATGCTGTAAAAGAAGTTGTTAAGCTTCTAAAAAAGCCCGAACATTAAAACCAATTGCTGAACTGCAGGTCTGGAGAGTAGTGAATTTAAAATTGAAATTTGTGGGATAGTAATAAGACTGATGAGCTTTTAGTGGGAAGTGTGATATTTTAAGCAGCTGCTATAAAACCACCTAGATGAAAATTAGATGATTACAGAAATGGAGCTGATTTATGCCAAAGGAAAACCTTGCTCCCAACTATAAGGATTCACTTAAGTGTCAACAAATTAGTGGTAAAGAAGCACTGGCAGGTATAATTATTCAGATTTTTCTTAACGTCCCTCAAATAGGCTATTAAAGAAAACCAGGCACCCAGAAGGTGAAAGGAAATGTTCTGCTGTGCAGTGAAACCAGGCTGGGAGACAGCAAGTACAAAGAATAAAGAGCCAGCTTTCATTTAGAAATGAGGTTAATGGCAAGTGTTTGCAAAGCATCTGCTGGGACTGAGGCTGTTTATTAATAGTCCAGCAACAGGGTAAAGCAACAAAATTTGCAGATGATGCTAAATGATTGAGATTGGGCAGGAATTAAGACATGCAGACATGACAAAACTAAGCCATTGGGTGATGTATTATGCGTTCAGTTCTTGTTCTGGTTTTCTCTTTTTGCTATGAGCAAAAGCGAAGTCATAAGCATTAAAAGAAATAATGAAATTCCTTGCAGCACTGGACTGTATTCTAAACAAAGCGATAACAGTTTCAGAGCAAGATTTACAAATTATTACAGATGTTCCAGAAGAACCCTTTGCTTAATACCAAGAAAAGCAAAAGGGTCTTGATGATATTAAGGGGCAGCAAGAACAGGGAAGAATACTATAAGGCTGTTGTACGTTAGTTCCCATCACCCTCTCACATTTAATGGTGTTTGCAGTTGTAGTCAGCCAGTCCTTACCAAAATGTAGCCAGAGGAGAAAATCAGTTCTTCCTAAAAGCAATCAATATGATTTCCAACAAGGAAATCTTTTCATATACCAAGAAAGATCAATGAAGACTTTAACAGGAAGGAACAAAAGTTGAGAGGCTCATGAGAAATAAAGAAATGCCCACCAGTTTTTATGCAGCTTTAATATAAGAAAGAGCAGAATCTGGTAAAGACTAACAATCCCGAGACAGAAAAATAGCTATTCATGCACAGTACATAATGAACTTGCAGAATTTGCTGTAGGAAGTATTTATTGTTAAAGCAAACCATTTAGGAAGACTGTCAAACTGAAAAATATGTGTAGCAACAATACTCAGAATAGATGGATGAAAATTTGGGAAGAACTGCATTTTTGCAGCAGTGCTGACTCTGAGACATGAGCTAAGCACCATGCTAACTCTTGTAGAATGTTAGGAAAATTATTTCCACTGTAAAGCTTTTTAATATCTTGTACTATACATAGTTACAGCAGCAGTAAGGGTCTCATTTTGTTATAAACCTGTATTACATTTTGTTTTCCTCCTCTGTTAAAAGAATTGGAGAGCTGTTGTATACCTTCCAGCCTTGGAGATCTATATTTTCATTTCATTATTTTAGAAACAATTCAAGGAAACGATTCTGATTAATGTTCAAAAGCTTTGCATTAAATATGCTCTCAGAATGGCAGTCAAGCTGTCATCTGCTTCCTTGGCAGAGGTAATTTTGGGAAGACTAAATGGGACTTAATATGAGAACATTATTTCTACTGTGTTATTAGCATCAGTAACTCAGAATTAAATGAGAAGGAAAATAAATGTAGAGAAGCTCCAAAGAACCATAGAGGAATGTATGTGTTCTGAAGACACAAAATTAATAAAAAGGCCAATAGGATTAAGATTAAACATTTGGAAATTAAGAAACACCTTGTTTTAATGGATTATGACAAGTTCCCATTGCCAATCCAGTCAGCTGTTCTTTCTGCCTTCCTTCCCCTTCTTTGTTCCTCTTCCACCCCTGCCTGGTGGTTTATGTGCACATTCAGATGCAAATCGTAATTTTGTAGATCTTGCATACAAAACAAATGCTATTGTTGTCACCCTCAAATGTATTTATCTGTCCATTATCTCTGTTTAAACATAACATGGACTTACAGAAACTGAGTCTAAACTCCCACATTCTTGACATAATAGACCTATCTTAAGGATCGACAAATGGATAAATGTAAAATTGAAGTGTAGTGTCACTCATTATTTGTGTACAGACTGTACTGCATTTTACAATCCAGCCTACGTGTCTTAGTAAAGATTTTGAGAGGAATGAGAACATAAGGTACTGGTCCAGGTATTTCTTGTGGTGAGCTGGGGCTCTGCTGAGCTGGGCTCCTTTTCCTCTCTCTCTGCTATCCTGCTACCCCAATTTTGCAGCCCCTTGTCACCAGGGAAGGACTCACAGAGGCTGCCTGATGACTCCACAGCTCAAAACACAATGGAGCTCTCCCTGCTAATTAAAGGCTGCCCTGTAGGTGCCGGCCCTGCCAACCCGGGCTGGTTATTGCTCTGAGTTGCCCTTGCTGCCATCAAGACTGTGCCCCCTTGCAGAGACAAGCACATGGGATGATCCATGTGCAAGGCTAATAACAGATGAGGTATCATAGAATCATAGAATAGTTAGGATTGGAAAGGACCTCAAGATCATCTAGTTCCAACCCCCCTGCCATGGGCAGGGACACCTCACACTAAACCATCCCACACAAGGCTTCATCCAACCTGGCCTTGAACACCACCAGGGGTGGAGCACTCACAACCTCCCTGGGCAACCGATTCCAGTGTCTCACCACCCTAACAGGAAAGAATTTCCTCCTTATATCCAATTTAAGCTTCCCCTGTTTAAGTTTTAACCCATTACCCCTTGTCCTGTCACTACAGTCCCTGACAAAGAGTCCCTCCCCAGCATCCCTATAGGCCCCCTTCAGACACTGGAAGGCTGCTATGAGGTCTCCACACAGCCTTCTCTTCTCCAGGCTGAACAGCCCCAACTTCCTCAGCCTGTCTTCATCTGGGAGGTGCTCCAGTCCCCTGATCATCCTCGTGGCCCTCCTCTGGACTTGTTCCAGCAGTTCCATGTCCTTTTTATGTTGAGGACACCAGAACTGCACACAATGCTCCAGGTGAGGTCTCACAAGAGCAAATTAGGTAGAAAATTATTAGCTGATACTGCCCTGCTCTAAGTGGAAAACACTCTTGTGAGCCTGCCACTGCTTACCAGGATGACAGGCTTCCTCTCCTTTGGCAAAAAGACTTTGTGTTTTTAAAGCAACTGACCCCAAATTATTTACAAGCAGCCACACATTTCTATGTACTTTCTTTTCCTTACTGGTCCAGGAAAACTCACACTCCACCAAATGTATTAGTAGGCGTCCTGCACTGCATTTGCTGCTTTTGAGGGCCATGCAATGCCTCTGAGGAAGAAGAATCAGATGCTCTTTTTTTCACCCCAGTGTCATGCACCCTCATTTATGGAGGTGGAGGCTACATCTAGAGATGGCCACTGTAATTTCCATTTTGCAGACAGAGACCCAAAGTTGAGGTGACTTTCCTAACATGATACAGTCTGCAGAAGTCAAGGCTTCAAACCAGATGTCTGATGCTTAAGGTCAGGCTCAGCTGTTGCATGCTTGAAGAGGTAACTGAGTTTAAGTGGGAGAGAGAGATAAGGGATGGTAATGCTGCTGAGCCAGAGTTGTGTTGCCCTCTTCATCTCTCTGCATTAAAAGCAGGGGAAGAAGGAACGATAGTATGTCATTTATAGCATGGATAGAGCTTGCTTATCTCACTGAAACGGAGGGATTTTCAGCTGGGACTGTATGAAGATTTATTACTTTGCATTTTTTTTAATTAATACAATGCAGGATCAGTACCATTTTAAAGTATTTATAAACTGAACCGGGAATTTATAAACTAAGGTACATACCACTCTGCTCTGAATACACAGTAATGAAGGTAGCAAAGGACAAGACAAAAGGGTTGACATCGAGATAAAGAGCTCTGACTAAATAACCTGGCAAATAAGGGGGTGTTCCTAGTGCCTAGGTGCCGGCAGTCATACATGGATGTGTCCCACTCCCTTCCTAGGGCAGGTCAGGGTACATCTCACCTCTTCCTTTTCTTTCCCTTCTCTCCAGCACACCTTTTGCACGCAGAAGAACCTGGCTATGCCTGCAATGCAAGGATGGCAGCACATTCCTATCTGTCCCCATAGCTGAATGGCCAGCAGCACAGAGCCCCGCGGCACAACCCAGCGAGCCCCTTGACCTTGATAGATCAAGTGTTTGCAATTCAAGAGAACCTCAAATAGGCACGATGCATTAATTTTCCATTAATTAGGGCCGTTTGATGCTTTCTGAAGTCTAAATGGAAGGCAGACTATGGGATACCTGAGAGAAACATGGTTTTGAGATGCTGTGCTGAGTGCGCCCTTGAGCTATGTAATTTATTCTCCCTATCTCTGAGTTTTCCACTGCAGAATCATAGAATAGTTAGGATTGGAAAGGACCTCAAGATCATCAAATTCCAACCGCTGCCACAGGCAGGGACACCTCACACTAAACCATGTCACCCAAGGCTCTGTCCAACCTGGCCTTGGACACCGCAAGTAGTGGAGCATTCACAACTTCCCTGGGCAACCCATTCCAGTGCCTCACCACCATCACAGTAAAGAATTTCCTTCTTATATCCAATCTAATCTTCCCCTGTGTAAGTTTTAACCCATTACCCCTTGTCCTATCACTACAGTCCCTAACGAAGAGTCTCCCCAGCATCCTTATAGGCCTGCTTCAGAAGACCTCACCTAATGCTTCATTTTGCACAAAGGTTGCTCTGAAGGCGCGTAACCACCACAATCTGCCTGCAGGAGTACGAGGGTTTGGGGAGGTTGTGCCAGAGGCCATGTCCCCCATGTCAGCAGCAGAGGAAGGGAACACATTAGAAGACGTTTCCCTTCACAAGTCCTCGCTCTCCAGAGCTGCCTTGAGACACCCCTCTCCAGAGAGAAGTGAGAAGTGACTTGTGTCCTATGGGAGCAAGATGAGAATACAGCTTTGAGTGCCCTCCTAATGCGGTTTTGATTTATCCACTGAGCCACCATCAGGCTCTGTTCAGGTGAAGCCAGCTTCATGGGTATTTATGAGCAGGCTTTTGAAACAAAAGTTTTTTCTTTAAATGGCTGTTACTGAACTTTTAAAAGTGTATAAGGCCCTTTGAAGCTACCAAACAGGATAATATCATCACCCAATAATACTTGCCTGCAGATTCATTGTGGTTTTCAAATGTGCTCATTCCTCATTTACACCTATTTAGATTCAAGAGAGCCAGACAGGTTCAGATGTCACCGACAGAGCCATCACTAGGGAATCTGGGTGCTAGGAGAAGCAGGATCAATCTCCCAGGCTTCAGCAGGGTTTTAACATTTTAATGATCATTAAAGGAGACAGAGTCATATTCTGAACTGTGGCAAATTGGGACATTTCTGCATATTTCTGAACAGTTATGACAATTTGTGCTACCTACCTGGTTTTATACTAGCTGAAGGTGTAAGGTAAGGCTGTAATTCAATAAAAACAATATGAATTTTGCTGTTGAGGTCAATTGGATGCCACCTTCAAAACTTTAAAGCAACCAAGTAGCACAGAATTTATTTTAATGCACTATTTTCTTTTTCCTAAGGACATTTCGTTTCTTTGATGACATACTTGAAGTGTTAGAAGAAACCTGCAGAGAGCAGAAAAATCGAAGTTTGGGGTCTGGTGTGTTTTGACCCCATCATGGTGACAGAAAAGTTACTGTGGGGAAAATCAATAGAATTCTGCAACCCAAATGACAACTAAATTACTTTTCTGAGTTAAAGGTACCAGGCACATGAGTCTGGCTGGCTCCTCTGGCAACACTTCCAGGGAAAAGACTGCTCTACCATCACAGAGAGTCAGAGTTATTTCCTAAAATAGATTGAAATTTCCTTTTGTATTAGCAACTGGCTAGCACTGAAGCTCTGGAGAGAATGAAACTGAACACAGCTGCTCCATACACAAAGCTTATGCAACCACGCTTTCTTCTGGGTGGGGGAAATTCTTCGATCCATCATTGTTCAGCTTCATTCTTCAGTGAATTAACATCTCAAATGACTATTCAGGTCACATAGGTTCAAGTCGCTAAGGCAGAAGCAGCTTTGCCTCTGGAGGACTATCAGGCAACAGGGAAGGTAAATAAAAGGTTTTGTTTAATGTCTGAAGGATCATACTAATGGACAATTAGCCAAGGGATTTGGAAGTAGTTTTTAAATCCACAAAACCAGCAAAGCTTCAAATACTCAGCAAACGCTGCCATTCAAGAGCTCTTTTTTTGGGTTAACACCACAGTACACATATTAGAAAGGCAGCGTTGATGGTGACCGTAACTCATGACTGCAACAGCTTCTGCCGGGAAGGGGTGAAAAAAGGTTGCAGGTGTCTTGAAGAGAGCAGATAATCTTAAGCAAAGTAAGTTTGCAGGAGAAGAAAACATCTAAAGTATTTGCCCCAAACTTCAGAATTTGTCTGACGACCATGGCTGAGATATTGCTGTTTGTAGTACAGATGATGTGGGAAGAAACACTGACTCATCTGATGCGATGAAATCAATAGAGTCATGCAGTACTTCGAGTGCTGTTAAGCTCTTCAGAGAGAGTAGATTCTATTTCAGAGAACATGGCTTGTAGTTATTTCTTTTTTTACAGTGGGTGGAGGAACAATCCACATAGTTATGCTGCATATTGGTCACAGGATCCCTGCTGTGAATAAATAAATTGTAAAGAAGAAAATACAGTTTTAGAGGAGCAGCTTATTTCTGAGGTGTTTCAGTGAAATTCTGCCTCTGGAAAGAAGATTAGGTATTACAGTAGGACTGGCTTTTCACTGTGTCCAGCTTTGGGTAGTTGCCTCAATATTGAAATGAAAAGCGGAAGGAAAAATAGAAACAGGTGGAGCATGTGCTTGGAAAAAAAAAAAAAAAAAAGAAGAGAAAAAGCAACTATATGCTACGTTGTTTATTTTTCAGTTTTAAGTTTCTTGTGCAAGCCAGGCTATTGGAGTTTGTAGCTCTTTTGCAGAAGCATTTCTTGTTCTTAAAATGAGCTTCTTCGTCTCTGTAGGAAACTTCATTTAAAAGTAACCTTTCCACAGGGCCATTGCCTTCTGAGTCACCATCAGTGAAAGGAACTCACTTGTTTTTGAGCAGTAACATTTTATGTTTGTTTCCTAGTCAACTGATGCTTTCTAAGTCTACAAGCAACAGCTGAAGTCCTCACACATGAGAGATTGCTGATGAATTCCTGGGCAGAGATGGCTGAGTATAAACATACCACGAATTGAAAAAAAAAAAAGGCAAAAAACAAAACCAAACAAACCACCCAAAACCACTAAAGTGAGCAGCAATGAACTAAATTACAGATTTTGTGTCATAAGTATCACACCATTTCTCAATTTTCTGATCTGGAAGTGGGTTACTTGTTTCTCTGATTAAATAGGATAGCAAGATTAGAGGATAAATGTATTTTCTCAGCTGGGAGGCAGAAACAACCCAAACAATCAAGACTACTGTTAGGAGCCTTCAAGTGAAAGGCATGATAAATATAAAATTTAATAAAGGACTAAATTAGTCATATAACTGATCTGAGACAAAGCTCCTTCCAAATTATATGTGTCAAGTATCTGAGACATTCATTTGACCATCTGTCTGCTAAAAGAAATCTGAAAAGAAGTCTTAAGCATCTTGGCTGACACTATCATGTCTATGAATTATTCGGCTGCTTTGGAAAGCAGGGCATCCAGTGGTGCCTGTCAGTGGTAGTAGCTGCTAATTAGCAATTTTACTTCCTCCCAGGTTGCAATTTCCTAAGTCATAATCATCAGCTTTTGAGAAGCACCTTGCTACAGCAGCATGTTAATGTTTTCCAGACACTGGGTCAATTCTTGCTTTCTATACACAGCTAGACCCAGCTGAGTTCCTAGCCTGAATCAGACTGGGACAAGGATGTCAATAAAATAAAGCCTTCTCAGAAAGCTACAGAAATGCAACCAACAGACATTTCCTGAGAAGCTCAAATTTACCAAATTGAGTAAATAAGCCAGTTTCCAGGAGAGGTTAGCTCACACTCTGCATTGACAAAGCTTGGAGTTGTGTGTACATTGTATATCTGTACATAAAATGGGCTGCAAGTAGGTTCCCATTATGTCCGTTTCAAACCCAACCAAACAATTAATTAAACCAAGATAAAGCCCTTACTAACCTTTATTAAAAACGGAGGTGTCAAACAGGAAAAGTTATAGTACATGTTGAAGTCATTATCTGAGCACATCTTACTACATTCTTTTTTACAAAGAAAAGATCATGATTATTCCTGCACATTCTACAGCGCAGCTAGAACAGTAAAAACATGATTTGTGCAGTCATCTCCAGACACAGCACACATGATCTGTGAATGCAGAATTGTTTCCTATCTGGGAACATCTTTGAAATCTAAGGATAAAAAGGAGACACTTGGAAACTAAATACTCTAATTGCTGAAAGAAATTAAATTATCAATGAAAATACTATTCAGTACTGTAAACCACTTGACACTGCTTCAACTAGAACCCTCTGTAGGTACATGTAGTTTTATGGGATCTGTGTCTGATGCTGGAATTAATTTCTGATTTGTCAAAATACCCATGAAATCTGTCTTTTTCTTGAATCTGTAGCCATGTTTTCAAAGGAATTATGCTTTAAAAAATGTTTCTTCTGCAAGCAGTTCAGTAACAATACCAGTCCTCAACTGTGCTGAAAGTTTTAACTGAATTTACTGCATAACTGAGATTACTGCATCTGCACTTAAGGGGCTGTATCACAGGTGACATTATCATGACAGCCATGTCCAGTCATGCAGCCATTCCAGGCAGCCCACAGGTAGGGCAAAGAGCAAGACACAGCTTTGGAATGTTCATAGGTATGACAGATTGATTGACCTCTGACAGATACGTAGTTTAGGACAACAGTAGTGATTACAGTCTCAGTGATCCTGTCCCCCACCTCCGTTCCTTGTCCTTCTCCAGGGCTGTGCATCTCCCAAGCTGGAGTGCTCTAGTCCTTGGGACTTGATATCTCAGCCCATACGTCCTTCAGAGGGTCCAGGGGTGGTTTGGGGCTGTGCCAATCAACATTGTTCCCAGGCACAGTTCAGGCAATAGCATGGGGCTGGGGATGGTGCCTGCCATGCAGCTCAGCTGCAGTCCCCTGTGCTGAGACAGTTCAGTGACACAGACCCAGGCTGCTCTGTGCTTACTTGGTCAGCGCAGTAGCTGTGCCCCAGGTGAAATCTTCTCTCCGGTTCAGACTTAAAACTGAGAGGAGTCTGTTGGCAGCAGGAAGGCAACAGGAGCAGGGTGCAGATAAGGTAATGCTTTGGCCCAAGAGAGTGCAGCAAGTGCCAGGAATGTACGCATAACCTCTGATTTTTTCCACTTCATCTTCCTTTGGTGGGAAGAGTGATGAGCTCATGCTGCTGAACTTCTCAGCTGCCACTGCACTTACAGGATGCAATGCATCCTCTCTTGTCTAACACTTAATTTTCTATAATCCACTCCAACTGCCACTTAATCAGAACAAACCTGTGAATTGTAACATAGGCAGGAACAGAGCAGATGTTTGGAAGCAGGTTTCTCTCCAAGTGAGCTGTGGCTGTGCCTCAGACAATCTTAACACATCATTTTTCATTCCTTCTGGTTTTTGGTATGGTGGTAGCCGGGTGCAAATGGATGCCTTACATCTGTAGAGCTTCTAACTTTCTCATGGCCCATGAACACTTTTTCCAGGCTGAAAAGTCGTTTTTATTCCAAGGGTGACTTGAAGCTCCTGAAGGAGACAGAACACCCCTATGATCAGTGCTCTGCCCTGGAGACAGAGGCAGTGTCATGTGGAAAGAGTAGTCAGCCTTACTTAGAGCCAGTAGGTGGACAACAAGAGAGAAGCCATTAAGTAATTTCTGGCGTCTTCAGTAAAAAACATCAGCGAGCCAGTTGCTATATTATTGTTAAGACATAGACTTTTCAGCAAAGTTATTTCAGTGCCTGATGCTCAGAGAACAGCACAAGACTAAAGTAAGGTCCTTTTCAAAGAACTAGTGCTTAAAGTATTACAAATAGTTAAAATTAAGTTAAAATAATTAAAATTAAGTATTAGAAATAGTTAAAATTAAGAAGGCTGTGTAGAAGCCTATGTAGCCTTGGAAAACTCATTTGTCACCTGGAATGTTATGAGAAATAAAAACTGTTCAGACTATAAGGAATGCTGCCATTAAAACCGAGTTGACAAGCTGGAGTTACAAACTGGAAGTGAAGGTTTCCAGCACACACAACCTTGGGCCAAGGGCTTAGCTGGCCTATAGGCATGCAAGTCAATTAACGTCTTTATCACTCTTTTACACCTGATAATTTGCCTCTTTATGTAGCTATGTACTTTACTCATTCAAAGAATACTTGAGAGCTGAGGAAGTTTGTTGGTTTGGGGGGTTTTCAATTCCACCATTATCTTGCTTCGTTTACACTTCCTTCCTTTATTCCTGAGCTGATCTGAGTCTCTACTTTCTGTCTTGCAGGGATACTTTCTCAAAATACATCACTAAGTTCCGTTATTTTTGCCTCACACTACAACCTGTGAGCCAGCATTATCTCTATTGCACACATGCAGGTTGAAGGACAAACACATCAAAATAATCTGCCTGGAGTCGTCTTGGAAACCTGCCTCAGATCGTGCAACAGACTTGAAGCCCCAGGCATAAGGATGAGCCAGAGAGGGTTTGTATTTGTAAAGCGTCTTAAAAGCCTCCAAACATAAGCTCTGAGAAAGAGGAAGGATCCAGGCTAAAACACTCCACTATGGAGACATCAGACAAGCTCTCTGCTCTAATGTCTGAAGTGACACCTGGCTGCCACATCTGTTGTATGGTGTGTAGGAAATGGCTGTGGCTACTACCCATCTCTTAACTGCGGCAGTACCAAACAGTATAAAATGGCCTTAGAGTGACTGTAGTTCTTGCAAGCTCCCACGTTGTCCTGCCACAGCCCACCCTCTGTCTCCCGGATTGGCCTTCCCAGAACAAGGCTACATTATACCAGTAACAGTCTCGCAGGTTCACAGCTTGTCTGAGTCTTCATCCCTCCCAGCCTTAGACAAGAGAAGAAAACCTGGTTTTTAGGAAAGTCTGGAGTCTTTCATAAGAAAAACTCTTGACCCCCCCAGTAGACTTCTTTTTTTTTTTTTTTCTGAATAATTTTAAAATTAATCACAACTGGGAGTACTACATAGCTTAGAAGCCCTCTGTACCTGTAACTCACAGAAGACAAGTTAATGTTTCAATACTCTGAAAGAAGAAGATCTGTGGAGTAGTGTATAAAATGGGCAAAACCTCTTTTTTTCCAAAGATATAGCTGCTGACCAATATGACAGAAGCAGTCTCTTCCTCTGATGCTCAGATTTGTGTCAAAAAGAGGGGTTCAGTAGAATCACAGTTTCAGATGATAAAACTCCCTTAAGCTATTGGATTTTAGAGAAGTTTTTGTTCTTCTTTTCCCCTGTTGAAGAAACACATCTACCTGATGACAGCTAGGATTGAAGATGTGGCCTGAAGCAGTACAGTCGTGCCATCTAGCTGAGGTGGCCAGGGCAGTGACTAGTTACCTGCTTCCTGACTGCAAACTTGTGTCTCTATTAGGTCAGGACTGGGCTGGGTAAACCCATCCCATGGGCTGGGTTTTACTCGCTACCAGTAGTATATGGCAGGGCTTCTACAGTTAGTAAGGAGGCTTATAGAGAAGCAATTACATGGCTTAGTGGTGGTCTTGGCAGTCCTGGGGTAATGGTTGGACTTGATGATCTTAAAGATCTTTTCCAGCCTAGTTGATGCTATGATTCTCTGATTCTCTGATTCTGTGATTTTATGTTACTTGTTATGGGCCTTTGCCTTTTGTTTAATATGTTTGTTCAATCCTGAGGGATATAGCCTGTCACTGAAAAATCTAATGTATGAGATTCTACTTTAAAAAATACAACACTACACTCTGTAAATTCCAACCAGGTGTATTTGGCTACACTTCATTCACTGTTCCCTATGACAATTCTCTTTCATATCTTCTGCAAGGAAAAACATGTGTGATTAGTCTACTGTTTTGCTCTAATGTACCTTTCTGGGAAAGCTTGAAGGTATGTGATCATCACAAACCAGGAAACTTTTCTCAGAACTCAGATGGATTTCACTGCAAGAAAAATGTTACGAACCAAAAAGGCCTGCAATGCAGACTTTAAACCTGCAGCTGGCCTGACGGAAGGAGGTTACTGAGACATGCCTAGAACACTCTTTTCCATGTGCACTGGGCATCAGTTGATGTTGTTTAATTATTCCTTCTGCTACTACAGTGTTTATTTTCTGGATGGTTATCACACTTTTTTTTTTTTGTGTTTTAGATTTTTTTGCCTTCACAGTGACAAGATGCCAGAAAACAGTATTCCTATTCCTTTATACTCAAAGGGGTATTGATTTCTGAGCAACTTTTTGATAGCTGACAGTTTCTGCCTGGTGTTAGATGTAGCTGAAGTATCAGCTGCTGACTGCTGGACTAGTATTTATTTTTAGAGTCTACAACATAAAGACATCCATGATTCCTAATTAGGTATTTTCAAAAAGCAAGACTTTTCATTCTGAAAAATATGATGAGTCAGATGTTGGTGTGAGAAAACTGATTAAAACATAGTTAGACTAAGAAAACAAATGGGCAAGCCATGTCAGTTTGATACTTGTTCTCTTGAAAGACTGAATTGCTATTAGTCAGTTGTTATCTGTGCAAACACATGGTTTTCCCCATGTATTTATATACTAGATTTTATTCTTGCAAGAAAGAACACTTAAGCTCCAAACAGACTGGAGCCTCAGGATACCTGCTTCTGAATATATATGGCAGAAAGACTATGGTCTAGCTCTTGTACTGAAGTAGGTCAATACCTGCATTCCTATTTCATGCTGCCAGCAAAGAACAAAGTTTACAGTGTACACAGGAATCAAACCTCCACCTCCTGATCTTGGTCCACATTGACCAGCCAGCCAGAATTCCCTTTCCAGCTTCTTAGCATGTGGAATTTGAAGCCAACGATCTTCTGCATCCCTAGACAAGAATCTTTCTCAAGTTGATCCCTGGCTGTGGCTTAGATAAACCAATCCTACGAGAAACTTGCTGTGATGGAGAGGGGAGATTTATTCCCTTGTTCCCTCCTCCTCTTCATATCACACAATGTTGTAAATTCAGAGATTGAGGGATGGTACTGTAGCCTTGGTTGCACTACAGATATACACCAAAACTGGTACAAAGAACAACCAGAAATGTATGTGGATGGACTCTGCTTACAGAGTGTGTGGGTTCATCACCTGGGGTTACAGAAGAAAGTAACCTCTGTGGCCTTTTGTGACTGGGAACAAACAATTTAAATAGCAGCACTTGAAGAAGAAAAAGGAAAATAGCTCTTTGTCACTGCTGTTTCATTTTCAGAAATTAAGATATTATGTTGAAAAACTGCTTATGCTGCTCATTTCTAGAGTACCTTCCAGAGCTGTAACCGTAATGACAGAGAATTAAGCCTACACATGGTTCACAGTGACCCAGTTTCATCTTACGCCTCTAATGAGGACTCTTTACAAGATAATTTTTGAATGAAGTGCTAAAATTAGTACTTACATATCGCACTTTTTAATCCTGAGAGCTTCAATGTTCTTAGAAGACAAGCAAATCACTTTACCTGAGTACCTGGCCTGTTGAGAGCACACATGAAGTACATCAGTGTTCAGTTCTAACCCTTCCAAACATCAGAACAATGACAGTCTTGCATAGTGTTGTTGCAGACAAAGATGTCCTCTTCATGTACATTAGCAGCCCTTGACTGATGACAACAAAACATCTGTGATACTTAATGAACAACCCAAGTGGCCAAGTGATTTTGCCTAGCTGTTGTGTGCCTTCTCTTTGCTCAGTGCTAAGTAGCCTCCATGTTTTGTTCTAAGAACCACTGTAAAATAGAGCCCTAATGCTCTTTGCAGTTCACAGAGAGCCCAGGGACTTCTCTAACAATTTAACATTCTGAATGGTTGAATTACATTACTCAGGCATGTCCCCTGGCACTGTTTAATTGACTATTGTAGATATAGCCCAAGTCTCTCTTTGAGGACAGACCTTGAAAGGCAGCATAGCTATAAGTGTAAATTCTGAGCGGGATGGAGTGCTGCGGTAGGTGAAGGGAATGCCGTCTGCCACTCCTGGGCTGACCTCCCAGTCATTGTAAGTGTTCACTGGTTGTTTACACTGCAAAAAAAAGAGGCGTCTAAATCTTTCAACACACACACACAAGATGCCATGTCTTGTGGCATCTTTTTTTTTCATTTTTACTCTTTGCATATGGAGGCCTTTCTTGAAGCTAACACTGTTCAGAAAGACATAGAGGTGGCTGAAGAGAAATGTGCCTGAGAATTCTTTTTTTCTGATTTCTGATAGTGAAAAAATTCCCACTGATGTGAATGAACCTCTGCCACTGTAGATTTAATGTAAACTCTTCATGCCAACTGCCCTGAGGCAAGAACATCCACAAATACTTGCATGTTCTCCTTTTCCTAACAAATAATCCTTTTTCAGATTTAAAAGCAAAAATCTGCAAGGAATGACTTTTTGAACCAATTCAGCTGAAGAGAATGCTTTTCTTGGCTTTCATGCAGATCCAAGTTCCAAAAGCACTGCATTGTTTTTTTACTAATATTCAGCTCTCGCTTTTATCAATCTCCTTTCCAGCACAAAAACTCACCTGCAAACTATTAGCATCCCACCTTTGGAGCTCAGATCAGCACATCTGCTGCTTATAAGTGGGGTTTGATATCAGTGAGAGATGATTCCATCATCCACCAGATTTATCGTTTTATCATTGAGGGGGAACCAGCCCAGCTGAATATGCTGCTAGAAACATGTGCCTTAAGTAAATAGACCTCTGTTTGAATTTCCTATTGGTCTGGAGACAAACTAAATAAAAATCATGGGCTTTAATTGCTACCAATAAATCTCCATGCACTGCTGCTGTCAAGGTCAGCAGGTATTATAAATTCAATGCTTCCAAAAGGGCTATACTGAAACAAAACACCTTTTTGAATCTTTTCAGTCAGCATGTGATTCTCTCCTGCAATTTGACTCAATATTAAAGCATATTACAGTTTGGTTTAGTGTTCATTTCATACTTAAGACTATCCATTCTGGGTAATGCATTAGGCATGTTCTTCTGCCTTATGTTGCATTATACCAATTCTTTGTTGTAGAATTGGTTTGGTGAGAATAGTTGGTGTCCACAGGTAAGAATCTGCCTACCAGAAAATATTTTTGGAAATGAGTAAATAGGCATTGATGTCACTTGCCACAAATTTTGTTCCCTTTCCACTTGCAGGAATAGGTTATGTTTGTTACAACAGCAGATGGTCCCTGAAAAAATACAGTGCCAAGTACTTCTTCAGGTGACTGGTACCAAGACTTTATTCAAGAAAGCAAGTAGAAGCCCCAGTTTCACAACCCTAGCAGTCTTGATAACATAGACAAGGACATACCCTCTCACAAAAAATGCAACCACATCTCCCCAGTCCTTCCAAGATGTTTAGAAGTGTTGCAAGCACTTGTGTAGACACACTTGACAGAAGCTGACTAGCTGAAGTCCTTTGCTTTTAAAAGTGCTTGGTATTTTGTGGCCAAAATACCAGTCTTGCTTGTCAGCTTGCTCCATGCAGGCTCCAATTTGGCACACGAGCTGAGCCTGGCTAGGGATGTCCAGCCTCACAGCAAGGCTTTCCAGCCCTGGCTCGTGCTATCAGCATTTCTAAGCTTCTGCTCAGCTGGAAGCAGCCTTCACTCACTCTTGGCTTCAGGAAACACTGTAGACGATAGCCTCAAAAAAAAAACCCCAATTGGCAGCAAAACTTACTCAGCTTCAATAACTGGGCAACACTAGGTGCTGGACAACAGTGAAAATGACTGAAGAGCTTACTTGCTTCATTGCTTGCAAGTTATTGACTGAACTTGTTCTGCATGAAAAGGAACTCAAGTCAGGTTTTATGGGTTTCCACACACAAGCAGTACAGGCTGTTTTCATACAATTTATTAGAGGAATAAGCTAGAATTGTTAAAGCAGTTATTGCAAATACAGCATTAAGCTTACTTAGTTCTTTCAGAGCTGGTGAAGTCAAGAGAAATTGAGACAAAAATAGTAAAAGAGCTATTTTGCAGGCATGGTGAAGATGTATGGCTTTCTCACAGTCAAAATCTCCCTCCACTTAAGGGAAGGATTGCTCTGAGGCAGAAGAATATGCAGTATATAGTTTGTACGTGCACCCATGAAGCCCAAACCCAACCACTCTCTGCTTCAGTGATTAGAAGATAGATAAAATGGGATCCTTGTATTCATACTTCAGTAGCATCTATTCAGGGATTGACTGACTAGAGACCAAAGAAGGTTTGTGGCAACAATTCTTTTATCTGCTTGCTCTAACATATAGGAGAAGTGTGTACTCAAGAATTCTCTATTATGCCTAGTATGCTAACCAGCTCAGGCAAAACACAATTTTCCCTTGCAAACCTTGTCTTGTTTAAGACCTTGCACCCTGAAAAAAGTTACAGAGGGAAAAATAAGTTGTAAGAATTGAAACAAGCATAACTATTGAGAATGACATAGCATAAGTACCCAATAGAGACCTGTTACACCTTTGTGTGAGCTGTTAGCACAATGTCTTCTTTCATTCATGAAAAGAAACAAACTTAGGTACCTCAGTTATTGCTCTTCAGTAACTGATTAATTTGCAATATAAAATAAGTGCAGCTCTTGGGATGCTTTGTTCTGACTGCTCCCATCATGCTTTCACTTTACTTCTATTTTCACTACAACACGTTCCTTTTACTTGTCATTACGGATGAATGAAAGCTCAGTTATCAGCACAGGAGTTACCTCTAGTGAAGGAAACATACTCAGAATAGAAGTATTGTGCCACCAGCTGTGTTAAATTGCTGCCTCTAAGCTATTGCAGGACAATTCAAGACTGTTGTAAAATAGATAGCAGAAAGGCATGTGTGTTGCCAAGGAAACCCTTGGCTGCAAGTTTATTGTATAAATAACACTGGGGTGGGGAGGAGGTGGCTAACAGAAGAGTGGAGAAAAATGAAGAAGTGCGTGGCATGTCTCTTTTCTTGGGGGAGGGTCAGAAGCAGAAGCAGTGAATGAGATTTACCACTTCAAGTATCTGACCTTTCTTCATCTAGGGAAAGCAAGGAAAGCAGGTCCATCATTCATAAATGATTAGGGAAGCAAATAGAGGATGCAGGGTAGAAGTATAACCACAATGGGCAAGTCCATGCATTGTGGAGTATAGAAATGAGAGTGACTTAGAATCATAGAATCATAGAATCATAGAATCGTAGAATAGTTAGGGTTGGAAAGGACCTCAAGATCATCTAGTTCCACCCCCCCTGCCATGGGCAGGGACACCTCACACTAAACCATCCCACACAAGGCTTCATCCAACCTGGCCTTGAACACTGCCAGGGATGGAGCACTCACAACCTCCCTGGGCAACCGATTCCAGTGCCTCACCACCCTAACAGGAAAGAATTTCCTCCTTATATCAAATTAAAACTTCCCCTGTTTAAATTTGAACCCGTTACCCCTTGTCGTGTCACTACAGTCCCTGACAAAGAGTCCCTCCCCAGCATCCCTATAGGCCCCCTTCAGGTACTGGAAGGCTGCTATGAGGTCTCCACGTAGCCTTCTCTTCTCCAGGCTGAACAGCCCCAACTTTCTCAGCCTGTCTTCATCTGGGAGGTGCTCCAGTGCCCTGATCATCCTCGTGGCCCTCCTCTGGACTTGTTCCAACAGTTCCATGTCCTTTTTATGTTGAGGACACCAGAACTGCACACAATACTCCAGGTGAGGTCTCACAAGAGCAGAGTAGAGGGGCAGGATCACCTCTTTCGACCTGCTGGTCATGACTTCTGCACCTTCTCATACTCACTAGAGGAAGGAAAGCTGGTGTAAACTGCTGATGGATTTGCCCAGAGCTACACAAGAGAAGTCGCAGATGAGAACTAAGATAAGGGTTGTAGTTCCAAGCAGGGAGGTAAGGGAAATAAGGTAGAGGGGAGCCAGCACAGTAATCCATGTAAATGTTAGGACAGATCCAAATCCAAGAGCAATACATTTATTTCTCCAAAGATTATCTGTGTATAATTTCTCTAAGGTTTGTGGGCAAGATGCTACTAGAATTCAAAGCAAAGAAGTGGGCAATGAGTTCAACTCACATCTGGAACCTGAGCACTGCAGTGTTGTGAGAAGTACAGATGGGGTAGTGTGGTCTATCAAATAAAAGGCTTACAGCTCAGGAGAAGGGCTGATTTCCTCCCTGTCAGTGATGGGAATAAGTCATTTCCACTCCTCGTACCTTATATGCCTCATTCAGTAAAATATGGTAACATTGCTGTAACTATAAAGCAGTTTGAGCTATGGGTCAGAAGAGTGCTCTGTAAGTGTTGATGGTATTAACTTCAGACATCTATGTAAAGAGCCAGTCAGTGCATATACATGAGCAGATGAGCAGCAAAAGTGCCACTGGGCTATGACAACTGGCACGCTCCAGCATGCGCCTTCACAGTGACCAGAAAGATCATGCTGACTTGAACTCCTTTCTGACTTCATATGGTCAGAGTAGAGCCAGACTGGATGGGAAGCAACAAACATTTGACATTTGGGATCATTGCTGCTCACCTTAGGCAACTAGTTTTGGTCCCTGAGGGAGCTTGGCATCGCTTCTACCTGAACTATCTGCCCAGGTCTGCTAGCAAACAGTTGCTCTTAGAGAAAACCCACTGCCCTTCTGTTTTGGTGATCTGCCAGCTTCTGTTTTGGTGACCTGCCGGATTCCCTGACATCTGGCTATCATGAATGATAGACATCCAACAGTCCTGGACTGATGAACACAGTCTGAGCAATGTGGTGCTGCTCTGTATGCATGGTCATGCTGTGCCTGTTTGCGTATGTACCACCCAGCTGCCACAGGATGCAGATCCACCACTACTGGACTTGCTGGTTCTGGTGAAAGGGAGAGATAGCAGCTGCTGCAGGGATAAAAGCTCACTTGACTGATCTCTTCTGGAGTTTCGTCTCACTACTGAGCAGAAAGGCTCAGGAAAGTTAAGAAACCAGTCAGTCTGCAATATCAGCCCTTAACAGGAATGTAGACGTGAACTGTGATCACAGTTCACACCCCAATGCATTCATACTTAGTCATGCTCATACTGCAATTCCTATTTATTTATATATCTCCATATATATATATTAACTTAATCAATACTTCCGTTTTCTCCTGTACTTTTCTATATAATTAGAGTTCACAGTTGTAATTGCCCATTTAGCATCATTGTGTGAGGGTTGATTGTCCCTTTGGAAGCATTACAGAATTAGATCTTAGCTTGGGTAAACCTCATCTGACTGTAGGACTATAGTTGGACCTAGGGTTGGACCTATGGTTTCTACCTACACCAACAAATACAAATATTGTGAAACTAAGGCCAGGCATTCGAAAACATCTGCCAAATGGTTCAAACCAAGATAGAAAACATCTGTGTTAACAAAAGTGGTCCAAAATACAACCTCCCATTCAGGAACTTCATTGTGTCTCCACAGAGTCCGCAGCAAACAGATGAGCCCTTTAGGGCATTTGCTTTTGGAAGCTGCTGTGCATTATCCAGTGCCATCATGTTTAGTGCTTATACAATAGCGCTTCCTTGGACTGGAAGTTGCAGTTCCTGGATTTATTAAACAATTTAATGAACTGGGCAAGCTTCAAAACAGATTTTAACGTGTCTTGGGGAGAAAAATAATCTTTCTTTCTTGACTTATTAAGTAAATTGCAAACTAACTTATTATCTTTCTGCACTGTTTTTTTAATTTTTCAGTTAACCTGAAAACCATTAATCCCATTTTACCTTAATGATTGAACATCTCAAGTCAGCACCTGTTTTAGAATAAAGATTTCAGAGTGAGGTTTTTTTGCCCAAAGAGATGGTGGCTTTTTTCCACTTTCACACATGCCATTGATCTCAGAGGTATAAGATGGAGAATCTAGGATGAAATAGATACTGTAATTAAAAGTCTATGTCATTGCCAGATGATCTTGAAGGACTTTTTCCCTTTCCAGACTATACTTTTATTCACAGAATACTTATGGTTAGGTGATACTATACTATTCCATCCATGTCTCTGTAATTTTAATAAATACATACTTTTTCCATTTCATTTCAGTCCTCAATACTGTGAGACTGTAAAGCATGAAGTTGAACTTCACTTAGAAATCCTGTATTCTTTAATGTTAGACCGAACTCTTCCCTTAATTCAGTTCCATTTTCCTGTCTCTATACAGGCAATAAATATTAGGTTCACAGGAAGACTCCTTTTATCTAGTAATTTATAAACATATGTGATTTCAAGCTTTGCTGTGTTTAGGATTCCTCAGATGAAAAAGTAGTAGAATACTTCTCAATGGAGAATCTAGAAGGTCTGATATATTTGCTTGGCACTAAAAATTCAAGTTTTTTTTTTGTTTTTAGTAGGATAAAAAGAAGCAGGTGTTTTTTGCAGTTTATGTGGATTTCTGCCTCATAAGAATTGTAATATTTCAGACAAATCACTGCCCTTTATTTCCCTATAAAACACATTCCAATTTTTAGTACCAATTTTGGTGAGGTTTCAGATATTAAATTCCAAACAACAGGAAAGCTAGACATTTCACATGTTTTCTCCCTTAAATGAGTGATTCATATTTACTTCCTCTAATATCAGCAAACCTGTTAAAGCTGAGCTTTTAGACTCTTAGGAATTTTATCCCTGCTCTGGCAATTGATCTGAGTGGTAAAGTGCAACCTGATTTATGACACAGGACTGGCAGTCAGGAAAGCCGGATGCTGAATGAAAACCTGGTCATGTGCTACCCTATTTTGTTGCTGATTTGAGTGGGATCAGGACTTCACTTCTGTTCTCAACTCTAAGTTTCATCTGAATTCATGGAAAGGGTTCTGCTATGGTTTAGTTTTAGATAGTCCTGCAATGACCAGGGAGTTGGACTCGATGATCCTCATGGGTCCCTTCCAACTTGAAATAGTCTATGATTCTATGAATTAAAATGTGTGAGGTTGCAATCAGCAACTTGGACTTAAATGACTTGTAACCAAAACTGCCGCTCAGTCCTAGAATACTTTCTGCAGAAATGGAGGTAGTGCTATGTGCTTAAGCACCTAGTTTTGTGCCATTTTCCACTCCTGATGTGCAAATTATCTGATTTTTATGCCATATCTATACTCTTGACTGGTGGAGAGCAATCAAAAGACTTTGGTTCCTCCTTTCAGAGCATTTGGCATTGATTGAGGTACACACGAACAATGTAAAAAGTGCAAAAGGAACACCTATTCATGAAGAGGACAACTCCTTCGTATTGGCTTTGTCCTGTGTTAGCTGTTTTTAGAGACTACTTGCTCTGAAACAGGGGCCAAATATCAAATTAAAGGCTGCTAGTGGGATGCATGGAGTGACATCAGTTATTCATGACATTTTCATTTTCTCATGATATTCTGCATGCTGAAAAACGCCTTTCTGAAGTTAAAATATATCAAATAAACCTTGTGGAAAAGCAAGAGGGAAAATAGATTGATCAGATATGCAAACAAAGCCCTAGCGAATTCTTAAGGACTCTTGTTATCAAAGACAGTTACAACACATGAAGAGATCAGTGCTGTGGTTTGCCAACTGCCAGAGCTCTCCCCCACCAAAGAGGCATAGCCAAATTCCTGGTTTATTTGTGAAGTCAGTTTTTGTATCATTTCTGAAAAGCATTTATAAGTGCATCTCCAAAAATCATTTCAGGCAGCTGCCCCAGCTTTCTCTTGCCTATCAGAGGTTGTGCCGACACATTAGCCTGCTTGCCCTCAGAAGAAGTGAGAGGCCAAAAGTCCACAGAACAAACTGCAGATGAGGCAGACTAATTGGCCTCAAAATTGAAACATATGGCTTCTTTCAGGATCTTGACTTTTTAAATGCTTGTTTAAAGTAAACATTTGCAGTTCCTCATGAAAGGCACTTTCTTCACTGAATCCTCTTGACCCTCAGTGACCTTTCTTGCCAATTGCACATTGCTTTACCCTTGGGATGATTAAATCTTGAGAGGCTCTTTTTTTCCTTCTTTTCTTTTCTTCTTTTCTTCCCCACATTTGTCTCCAAGGACTAACTTAAGAACTGGCTCGAAGAAAGCTAACCTGGGTCAGAAGGACAGAAACATGCCAGTTGCCCACCTGCACACCCCACATGGGTGTCTGAGGCTGGGGCCGGAGGGGAAGGTTCATACATGTCATCGCAGCACTTCGTATTCAAAAAAATGGACCACAGAAAATCAGCACCAAACACTGTCTCACCAAAGCTAGGTTTTGGAGCTAATCCTCGAACTGAAAGGCAGCTGGAATGCCTTGTGTCCCCTGGGCAGAGGGGGAGCACAGGGAGGGAAAGGTGGCCTGAGGCAAAGTCATCACTGAAACGAATCATTTTAAAACTATGGCCTGTGGCTGTTGCCTCCTATGACAGAAAAAGTCTGACAAAAGAGATTGACTCCAGACTGTAATCGCTGGCTAAGGCAGGCAGACCCTCCCAGTTTATCTCCAGGGTGTCAGTACAGGAAAGTTGATTGAAGTCTCTCTGAAGTCACTTTATTCATAATTTGTGGTCTGGGCTTGAGGCACTCCCAAACCCTCGTGTAATTTTCACTGTCAGAGCTTGTGCGAGGGCTGGGCATTGCAGAGCCACTCACTCCCCAGCACAGAGGGACCAATGCTTGCTAACGGGACTGGGAGGAGTTGTCTGTTCCAGCCTTTCTTTTCACTCTTGTTTGCTGAGATGCTAGGAAGAAGATTAGTGCTTGTAAAGCACTTCATTTTCAAAAGCTCTGCTGTCTAATAATGCCCCTGTGTCGACTTAGATGTCAGCCTGCTCCTCCCATCCTCAATGCACAAACAGAAACGTGCCCACAGGGTTACAGCATGTGGCAGGTAGCACCCACTGTCTGGAGTGGTTCAGAGGCAGCAAGAGCATCCCACGTTCCTGTGTGCAGACAAGTAAGAGTCATGGAAGCAAAGAGGCACAGTGGTGTCATGCACAAATTAGCCATGTGGAGAAGCAGGCTGGAAAGTCGGCTGCACACAGCTCCACTGTTGCTGGAGAGACCTTTGTTTGCAGTCAGCTATCAGCCCTGTGTGACTTTGTGGTGCTTCGTGCCTGACACCCTGGGACATCCCTAGCCCTGTACCTCTCCGTATGCTGTACAGAGGGAAATGAGTTGTCTATACTGCACCTGCCATTGCAACAGCACACACACTTACCTGAGCTGGCTTCAACCCACCCGCTGAGGAGCTTTATGCAGACTGAATAGATACCTTGTCTAAAGGAAGGGTATTTTGCTGGTTTTGATCCTCTGCTGAGCACTGTAGTTTGACTGCTTTTGCTCCCCATGGTCTTCCAGAGATTTCTGTACTGGAGCAGCAAGTCCTACCCCGAGACCCCAGCAAGCTGGCAAGGACCTGCAAAGCTAGGCAGCAAGGTCTGTTAAGAAGGCAGTGTGTGCCAAGGTATGGACAGACTATATAGGGAAGGCATCTGCTGCCACCAGCGATTCCTCAAACCAGCTCCAGTGAAGTATTCAAAAGGAATGTTGGTGCCAGGAGGATGGTGCCAGACTCTTTTCAGTCATGCCCAGTGACAGAACGAGGAGCAATAGCTATAAATTAAAACACAAGAAGTTTCACGTCAGCATGAGGGAGAACTTCTTTATGTTGAGGGTGGCAGAGCACTGGAACAGGCTGCCCAGGGGGGTCGTGGAGTCTCCCTCTCTGGAGACATGCAAAAGTCATCTGGACATGTTCTGTGTAACCTGCTGTAAGTGGTCCTGCCTTGGCAGGGGGGGTGGACCAGATGATCTCCAGAGTTCCCTTCCAACCCTAATGATTCAGTAATTCTGTGATCCCTATTACAGGGTGAAGGCTCCCTCCTTCACAAAGACCTGAGCTGTGCAGGAATTCCCATCTCACATACTTTGAATCAGGACCTTGAGTCCAGATTTTTCACGTTGATAGAGAGTACCCTCACTTCTGCATTTCTTCTTGCCTGAACCTGTTTCAAGTTTGTGTAACTCAAAATTTAGGGAAGATACTTGGCTTGTCTTGTTGCAACTCTGACAAGTGCATTAACCATTGTACTATGGAGTTGCAGGTTTCTGATCTCACTAATCTTTATTTATTCTTGAAGAGTGGACTTACTTCAAAGAAAGAGCTCACGTCGGATTCCCACAGGCTAAATGCTACATCTCCTACCAGATCTGGCTGCTGGCCCCTTTCTGAGGAAGGTGAAATAGGCCCTTAATGCTGGGTTTCCTAAACTGTAGGAGAATGCACTAAGCTAGCAAGGAAAAACAATGAAAACAGCTTCTTTGCTATTAGGAGCCCTCTGAGAAGATAAAGTAGAGCTTGTCCTTCAAGCAAGAGACGGAAAACCAGTGTCTGAGCATCCCTTCAGGCCTTGTCTGGTCTCTTGGTGGTGGCTGAACAGCTTGGTGGTGTCAGAATGAAACTTGTCCATGTCCATGGGCAAAATCATGGGTGTTTAGTGGTATTCAGGTGTCAATTTGCAATACAGCATCTGAGCAGATGTTGAAAGCCGTATCAGAGATACTGATATAAGGCGTAAAAGGGACTTCTTGCTGACCTACTGTTTCATAGCAGCAGGTCTGTTTTTCTGCTAGAAACATATGCTCATTTCTGTTTTCTCTCTTTCTGAAGTAATCTTACTTGTCAGTTGTAGCTTATCAAGACACTCTTACATTAAAAATCACATTTGTAGATGAAGGGATAGCCTTATATTACATTGCTGGCACTAGAAGACCTTAAATTGATGTGATATTTGAAACTATTTAAGTCTTCAGAAAAAATACTATTTAGATGCTCATTTGGTTAATCAATGAACAATTAGGACATAGTTCAGTAAGTAATGTCTCACTATAAGATTAGAGCCAGAGATTGAACCCATATATATGAGACCCCTTCAGGATGTGCCTCATTTCTCCTTCTGTGAAATAAGGGATTCTTTCCCAGCTGTGTCCTGCATCAGAGATCTAGGTGTCATATAATCAATCTGACAGGAGACAGGATTTTAGCTGATCTTAAATCAAGAGCCAAGGCCAGCTAGGCTGAATAAGACTTTTGAAGTATGAGCAAGACCAAATGAGAGGGCTTGTTATGGCTGAACTGAATCTTTTCATTAGCTTATTTGTCAGTTTCTTTCGTATGAAAGGTCTCAAATCTGATGCATATGGCCATACAGACTAGCAAATGTATGTGAAGTCTTCAACTTTCTATGCCAGCAGGCTACACAGCCATCTTACAGGGAACGTTTCTTCACAGAGCTGAATCACAGAATCACAGAATCCCAAGGGTTGGAAGGGACCTCAAAAGATCATCTAGTCCAACCCCCCCACAAGAGCAGGGTAACCTACAGTACATCACACAGGAACTTGTCCAGGCGGGCCTTGAATATCTCCAGTGTAGGAGACTCCACAACCCCCCTGGGCAACCTGTTCCAGTGCTCTGTTACTCTTACAGTAAAGAAGTTCTTCCTGATGTTAACGTGGAACTTCCTATGCTCCAGTTTACACTCATTGCCCCTTGTCCTATCACTGGATATCACTGAAAAAAGCCTAGCTCCATCATCCTGACACCTACCCTTTACATATTTGTAAACATTGATGAGGTCACCCCTCAGTCTCCTCTTCTCCAAGCTAAAGAGACCCATCTCCCTCAGCCTCTCCTGAATGTACACAGGCCTAGGCTTCCTTTTTTTCTGATAAAGTTATCCCTTTAACTAATTCTTTTCCTCAAATATACGCATTTTATCTCACTTTAACATAGCTCCTGGAACTAGGTGGGGAAATTTTTCTCCTGCTTGTTGATAATGAGGCCTCACAATTCTCATTTTTAGTGGAGGTGGGATGGAGGTGTGCATGAATTTGCCTCTGACTACATCTAGACTGTAGGCCTGTCTTAGTCCTTTATCTATATCCTGGTCTGGCTGCAGTGTGCTGTAATTCCTTGAATGCCTGGGTTTCCTGCTCAGACATCTGAGAAACTTGTATGTGCCCAAACCCTTTTTTAGCAAGGAGCTTGTGTGAGGCTGGGGCATCCTCTCACAGCCATGTGAGTTCAGAGTAGAAGCTGCTGAAGACCTACACAGCAAGAAGAACATCCTGGAGCTCTCCTGGATGGTAGAAGAGAGAATTACTTTTCTGAAGGTTTTTACAAAAAGAGTAAGTTTTGGACCTAAATGGAGGTTGCTTTACTAATTACAGACGGGGCAAAGAAGAGATTCAGAGCAGCCCTGTGGAGAAGGACTTGGGGGTGCTGGTTGATGAAAAAATGAACATGAGCCAACTTCAGTGTGCGCTCGCAGCCCAGAAAGCCAACCGTATTCTGGGCTGCATCAAAACGAGTGTGACCAACAGGTCGAAGGAGGTGATCCTGCTCCTCTACTCTGCTCTTGTGAGACCTCACCTGCAGTATTGTGTGCAGTTCTGGCGTCCTCAACATAAAAAGGACATGGAGCTGTTGGAACAAGTCCAGAGGAGGGCCACGAGGATGATCAGGGGACTGGAGCACCTCCTGTATGAAGATAGGCTGAGGAAGTTGGGGCTGTTCAGGCTGGAGAAGAGAAGGCTACGTGGGGACCTAATAGCAGCCTTCGAGTACCTCAAGGGGCCTATAGGGATGCTGGGGAGGGACTCTTTGTCAGGGACTGTAGTGACAGGACAAGGGGTAACGGGTTAAAACTTAAACAGGGGAAGTTTAGACTGGATATAAGGAGGAAGTTCTTTCCTGTTAGGGTGGTGAGACACTGGAATCGGTTGCCCAGGGAGGTTGTGAGTGCTCCATCCCTGGCGGTGTTCAAGGCCAGGTTGGATGAAGCCTTGTGTGTGATGGTTTAGTGTGAGGTGTCCCTGTCCATGGCAGGGGGGTTGGAACTAGATGATCTTGAGGTTCTTTCCAACCCTAACTATTTTATGATTCTATGATTCTATATTGAGGCTGCCACTGTATCTGTTGGATGAAGAAGTTGTAAAAGTAAATTACAAACTACGTTGGGAAAAATAACACTAAAGATGTTCATCTAAGTTATCTCTTTAGCTGCAGGTAAGAAAATCCTCCTTCACTCCCACCCCAAACGTCATCATGAACCCTCAGAGAAAACAACTCTCTCAGTATCCCAAGAGGTGAGACAACTCCCTGCACTCACTTGCTAGCAATGACACTAACATATTTATACACATATTGTTAAATCAGTATGGTTCAGGCAATGCGGAATGAGGAGAACACCCATATCTGGAGCTGCTCCTGAGCTGCCAGGCTACCCTGTGGTCATATGCCTGACCTTTAAGAGAATTCTTTTTAATCACAGAGGACCATGTTGGGAGGAGGCTGTCCTGATCAGTGTCAGAAACACACACACACAACTTTTCTGACATAATTTGGCAATACAATATAAACAAAGGACATACTTCACGGAAAAGGCATGAGGCACACCCTGACCCAGTTGCTCTGCACACTCACCACCCAACACACGAAAAGGCTGCATTAGCTAGGCTATTCCCATTAGCTGAAGTAAACACCACTTCAGTGAAAGTAGGAGGGAGACATACCTTCTATTGAAATATTTGAGTCCTTTATGAAATGGTGATGTTTCAAATGTTTACTGTCTTTTTCCTTAGACCCTGCTTATAGTTACTATTAATGCCATACAGTAGCAGTGTCACCCAGCACTCTCAGGAAGTTTCTCTTGTGAGTGACATTTTTGATGAATTGGTTCAGATTCTCTTCTTGTGAAAATGTACCTCATGGAGAAGACAAAAAGGTTCATAACCTGAGAACATTTTATTTTAGTGGTAAAACCCTTTCTTGCTGAGTTTTAAAATCGATCTTGTTATAGTTTTCCACTTGTCTTACTTTTTAAATCTCTCTCAAAATAACTGTAAAATGAAACATATTTTGGCTATTCTGATAATCAGGGAATCAACACAAGAAGAAAACTGGTACAAAGAGTGTATCACCTGTAGCTCAAGGGCTGGTTCCTGGGCTGAGGAAGAGATGTCTAGAAGCTGCCATCACACCTTTCATTACCCTTTGAAATTCCAGCCCTTGCTGTTATCTGTGCCCCTGACTGCAGCTGATAAACCTCTGTGCAGAATGGGATTAGCAGGAATACTCACTACCTCTCACTTTTTTCAAAGTAAGGTGGGAAGAACATGCAGAGGACCCAGAGCCCATGCCCTGCTAAGCCGATACAGAGCCAATGATCTTGCCTTATGGAGCACATCTGTAGAACCTTTTCCAGCAGTCAGTGGAGGGTGTTCCTGTAGCTGAGCTTTTGGCTCTGAAGGCTGCAGTGTGCCAGAGCTGGTATAAATGAAGTGAAAAACACTGCTGCTGCAGGCAATTCACAGTAAGAATTTCTCCATATGGAAATTCAACTATGAGTAGTCTTGGGTATAATATCACTATTAAAATAAGTCTGCCTGAAAATTACAGTTAGTTAAACAATACTCATTTTACAGACTGACTTTCAGATGGTTGTTCAGTGCTCAGGCTCCGCAGCATCTCACTGACAAAGAAAGCAGCACAGAGAGATGTTTTTTTCTGTACCAGCTCTATGTGCAGGTGTGCTTAGCTCTGCACTCTGCAGGGCACTGGTTCAAGGCTTTGCCCAGGCCAGGATGGGCTTCACTGCAGCAAGGACAGGATGCTGAGAGGAAGGGACAGTGAGGAACAGGACCTTCAGGTGTTTTCCCAACCTCCTGGCTGTGCTCTGCTCCAAGGAGGCAGAGAGGCTGCTGTGGGTTTCTGAGCTGAGCAATGGCACAGCTTTGCTCCTGGGTGCTTTTTACAGCCAACAGACTCCGTTGTCATTTTAACTCACAGGTCTGCTCCCACGATACTCACATGCTTTCCACTTTGTTGACATATAGCAAACATCCATTTCTGGATGACTGAATATACCAAGCTCTGCTTTGATATTCTGAGCATCTGCAGCCAATGTTATCCCCAGCTATGCACAAATGGAGTAGCTGCTTCCTCCCACTGCCCAAGCTGACCCTATCTTTCCTCTGTTTGTCTGTGCTATGCTTTTGGTCCATAACAACAGCCCTGAGCTTAAAGGAATACAAAATGTATATTTACAGGGCCTGTTTTCTGGGAGGGGGAAGCCTCCTAAATCTGGAGCTGCAGACATGCAGATAGGATAGGATGCTGTTGAGGGCACCCCAAATTGTTCACATCCCTTTTGAATGACAGGCTATTCAAACTGGGCCTGGAGCTATGCAACTGTGCAGCATTGGTCTGATTTGTAGTGTGGACACAGTGAATTTTCTCCTGCTGGCCAAACACTGTGAATGTGCCTCAGGGCATTTCCTTCCTAAACCGAGAAGGATAATACCTCCCCCAAAATTGAGATGTTGCACAGCAAAGTTTGCAAGGCTCTCAGATGCAGTTGTGACTGGGGGCCAAAGAGATGTCAGCAACAATAGTCCAGAGAGGTAATTACAAGATAAGGATTGATTTTATGAGCTTCTAGCTTACTTTAAGTATTCTCTAAATGCGAAGAACTAGACAGCTTTGATGCTGAAAGTTTGCAAGAACATTCATCTCAAATAAAGTTCTATCTCGAGGAAAAGTATTTTAAACTGAAGAATAACTGATTTCACCAGGACAAGCACAAGCTATTGCTGTGTGCTGCGCAACTGGCAGCAAAACTCAGCAGAGTGAAGGGATCAGTGGGAGAAGATGGGATAAAGCAGACAAAATCTAGACCAATAAGACTGTGTACTGCAAATTCACACACATGAAATACATGGTGCCATGAGAAGCCACTGAGAATTTCAGCCATAATCAATTAGCTTTGAGTGGTTTTAAATGAAATATAAAACAAGAACAGAACCAAAAAATTTGCAATCATATTTCAGATGAGTTTCTCTATATATAGACTTTAAAAGAACATGAGTGTTATTAGAAAGAGAAGGAAGAGAGATTTTATGCTGTCTGCAGTGGTGTGAAGAGTAATTTTGGCTGAGGATGTTAACTACTCACTGTTGTTTTAAATTTGCCTCTGACCTGTCTGTTCATCACTGCAACCTCAGGACTGTAACATGGCCTGCTTTGTTTTTTTACAGGTTTACATAGCACAAGGAGGCAGCACACTGCAGAGTGACCTCTGCAAATAGCTTTGCGAATTCATGTTCCAATCTCTGCCTGCAATTAGACAGCAGTGACCACAGATTAACCTTTCAGGGCAATTTTGTACTTTGGAAAACTCAGATGGTTGCAAAAGTGATGTATCCAAGCAATAAACACATTTGTGGCATTCACAGGCAGTTGTAGCTATTGAGTGAGGCAGCTGTTTTCAAGACTTTGGTCACAAATGAGAAAAGAATGGTTTTCTTAGCTGGTGGAACAAATGCTAACTCTGTTGAATGTAGTAGCTATAGTTCAAAGGTGAATTAACCAGATCAGGAAAGGGCACATTGCTTGGGGCCATACGGTTAAACTCTTCTATCCTTAAACAAATTGTCCAGGTCTAAATTGCCTATTTGGAACAGCCCCTGGCCCATGCCCTTTACCCAAAGTGTGTTCTTCGCTTTTCTGGGAGAGGCTGGTCACCAGCCGTGGCTGAGAAGCCTGATAGAAACACGTGCCGCTTCCTGAGCCAGTACCCTGGTCCTGCTGTGCTCACTGATGTAAATGCAGGCACCGGTGACAGGAGATGATGCAATAGCCAATCATGTCTGCATCGCACGGCTCCAGCAACATGAGGCATCAGTATGATGGTGTCAGGAAACCTAAGCCTGCCTATAAAACTGTCTGTTACAGAGCAGCACGGGGTGTATAAGGAAACTATCTTAATGCTGTTCCTCCTTTCCTTCCACTGACTTACTTTAAAAGGGAGAAAGAGGAAGAAAAGGCACTGCATCATGTAACAGCTGAAACACTGACCTTGCATAGGTTTACACACAACCTTAACTTGGGGTGCTAGGGTGTAGTCTGACTTGACCACAAATGTATCTCAGAAACAATTTAGCAGCTATGTAAGAGTTTATCATTGATTCAGGAAAGTCTCCTTCCTTGTGTGCATAAAAGATAATCATGTCATTGATCCAGGCTGCTCTTTATATGACTTTCACAGTCAGTTTTTTTGTTTTTTTTTTTTTCAAAGAAAGCTGAAAGACTGACCAAATCTTAGAAATAATCCCCTTAAGCCTTTAAACAAAAAGGCAATATTGACACAAGGACATGTATGTACAAACCAGGTAAGTAATGATAAGGGGGGTACCCAAGGTGGACCAGGTTTGTGTGGAAGTAGCAGGGCAAAACACTGCACTGCAATAAGGGATGATATGATGGTGGTGGCTGCAATAGCTAGGGACTGGACTTTGAATCCAGGGAAAACTGCCCCACTCCTCCGAGAATACTCTGTAAGTAAATTTAAATTCCACACACAATTTTTTCCTGGCATGAGGCCTTAGACTGTCCAGTCTTTGCTCCTCTGCATCTTCTCTGAACAGAGAAGGAAGGAAATAAGAAAGAACACTCTTTAAAAGCTTTAGTGCTACCATAGGAAAGAAGTTACCCTGTGTATATATTCAGTCTCACAGTGGTCTGGTAGGTTGATATGAAATATAGAGACGTAATATCATACTTATTTAAATGACAGGTAGGAGGTGGCAATTGCAATTTTCCCTCACTAAATATTTGTAGCAGAAGGAAAAAGAAAAGGGAAGTAAGTAAATATAAACCATGTAAGCTCCTAAGGAGAATAAAAGAAATGTCACGAAAGACACAGCTGCTATGCTCCCTCCCTGCAAGATCTCTGGCTGCAGATCATAGACTTTTCAAGGTCTGAGGCTATTACTGAAGGTAGCTTCAATATATCAGGAACACTTCTCATTTTTATAATATCTTAATAACAGGTTACATTCTCATAAGGACATTAACTTCTGCTATAAATTACAGGAATTACATGGCTGTTTTCTTGTGCCCTGAGTACTTAAATACTCCCAAGGAGGAAGACGAGAGCCATCCATGGTCAGTCAGAGCAGAAGTATTTGAATCTATGTAGGTCAGCTTAGAAAACATTATTAAAAAGAAGCATAAAACCTGGTATTTTAATTGTAGAGGTTCCTGAGGGTAAGAACCTTTCAAAACACACAGACAGCTCCATTAATGAGATAGGATGCAAATGAAGCACAGTACTGCTATAAAATGTACAGCATGCTCCCTCAAAGTGACCAGCCCATCTGAAAAGCAACTGAGTCTAGCCCCATTTAGGTAGAGTCAAAACAATCATCTGCTCAAAGACAATTACTGCTGTAGGCAAGAAAACTATGGTCAAGCCACAGAAAAGTTTATATGGACCGTAGCAGAGCCTCAAGTCTGCAGTCAGGATCAAAGGAGGGTACGAAAACCAGGAAAGAGCATTGCAACAGTATTTTGTGAGGCCCATACTTGCATGGGGAAACAAGTTCCCTCCTCACCATAAATGACAATGGCACTTTTTTCCACTGGAAAATGCCAGGTTATCGAAACAGACTTTCTGTTGTAGCCCGCTCGTTTTGGCTGCATTTCTTCAGGACAGGGGTTACAGAAAAGCATTTCCATCTCAAAGAGAAAGAGAAGAGAATCACTCCAGAAGTGCTCACCTTGGCCAAGAGCAGAGTGGTTCAGTGGATTAAATTAACTGAGACCAACAATAATTGGTCTTTGCCCTGGGCTTGAGTACTTTCTGGAGCAGGATGTGGCTGGACAGGAGGAGCCAAGAGGAGAAGCAACACAGCCAGTATTCCACTAGCAAATGAGAGCAGCCTTGCGTAGCCTTCTCCAAAACATTTTGCACCAGGGATAACCTTAGTTGAGTTTTTCAGGAGGAGGACTGCAGCCAGAGAACGCGAAATACAGTGAGGTTATTTGTTCACAGAAGAAAAACATCTGATTGATCTAGGAGAGGAATTTCAGAAAGAATAGACTAAGGCACAAGTCCCTTGTGACCTTCGGAACAGCCTAGCACAGATGTCTTGTTACACTAGATTAAAAAAAAATGATACCAGTGTGAATTTAATATTATATTAATCAACAAAAATAATTCATTCTAAATTCAGGAGTCCTACCTAACATAACAATCACAATGATCTCTTAATAGGCTTGTTCAAAACCCATAATCTGCTTTTCTGGTCCTTACCTATTTCCTTTCAACTGCCTAATGGCTTCCTCTCAAAAGGAGTGACAACATCTTCCCTTCCTACTTCAAAAACTGTTTTTCATTTATTAGTTAATAATTTACTAGGAGCCTAAGGTACTTCTCCTTTGTAAAAAATGCATAGGCAATCCCAGCTGCAAAGTCAGCCCTGGCTTTGTTACACCTGCACATCATCATCAAATAATCTTATAGCTGTTCAGCACAAGGTAAAGAGCCTGGCTGCTGCTGCACCCCTGCTTCATCAGCACTTGTGATTAAAATAGCTGCCTCCATTTGCAGGCATCCTAAAGGGCCTAAACCACTCATGTTAATTTTTCTCCAGGACATGGAAAACAGGTCTAAAGTTGTCTGGGGCCTCTCTGCTTTTGCAGCTTCATGGGATCCACAATTTCTAGGAATCTTGGTGTATTTACCACGAAAGCATGTAGGAATACAAGTGGACATATCCTTGCCAGGCCATGCCGATGAGAGGTGAAGATGTGCTGTTGTATCATATACCCACGAAAAAGGCAGGCTGAAGCCCTGATGAGGCATCTTTCTGAATGAGGTCTTGAGGGTTTTCAGTGTGGGGAGTAAAAGAGGCAAATTTGCAAAGGAGGTTTATAGCCACACTTACTTGGCAGTGCTGGCACACCCCAAGGTGCTTAAGTCCCACTGGGAACACATAAAAATTGACTCCCATTTAAAAATGCATGTCTGTGATGGGCCAAAGAGGGGAATGTGAATCTGTTGGACAGCTGAAAAGAAATAGCTAGGGAATGGTAAGGAAATGGATGAAGATGGTTGTAGGTAAGGAGTGGATACGTCAGGCCTATTTCATCTGAAGATTTGCTGATGCCATTTAAGCATTAATTCTTTTGAAGGCCAATTCCTCTGCTCTCCAGAATTGGCATACTGATATTGATTTAGCAGTTTATTTGCATGTCTGAAGCAGATCAAGCACTTTCTCTTCAAGCTGAAATTTTACTTAATGATAGAATTCTTGGCTTGGGTAAGTTTTACTAAAACATAATCACAAAGGATATTCTTTGTGGAGTACTTTGTGTAGGAAGCCTGACTATAATATCTCATACTATGCATGACTGAAGGGCCTATTACTGAAGATTAGGTAGGGAAAATCTGATTTACTTGATTTACGTATTCAAATAGTAGAGGCAAAGCATAATAAATGAAAGCAAATTCACATGCAACTTATACTGAATCAAAGATTTGGGTATGAAGTATGCCATTTGAATGTTCTAAACATTCAAATTTTCTTCATAATTGGATAAAACACTTTCTCCCCTGTGTCTACCACACAGAGAGAACAAACTTTGTGTAAATAAAATTTAGTTTGTGTCTATGAACTTGACTTACATATACAAATACTTAAAAAACTATGAATAATGTAATACAAAATTTGCATGGGTCATTGAATAGTTAAGTATAAAAATACAGAACTCACATACAACTGTTCCAAGCTGAAAAATGAGTGATGGCTCTGGCCCATGATAAACAGTATATCTAGAGGAGAGTTTGTGTTTAATAAAAGCTTTACTCTGTCAAGATGATTTAAAAATTGAAGCTGCTTTTTGAAGCTGCTGTATTTCCTGGAAACTCACTATAATCCCAACAGAGTGTTTTATATTTGAACAGCAGCAGTGTGTTCTAATTTTTGTTTTTTCTTCTATGACCATTACATAGAATACATCAGATATTTGGTAGAATTTGAACCCATAAAAAGGGGAAGATGTCTCAAAGAACTTTGCAGGTTGCATGTGAAACATATTTTAATTTCCTCAATAAACTATATTTCTGAGCAATGTTCTCATGAAAGGCACATTTTTTAATGGTCTCAGTTGGTAGAGCTTTAGACGAGTCACACCAGTCTTCTAGATGACATATAAGCCCTGAACCAGATTTGCAAAGGTTTGTTTTTTTTTGTTTTCCACAAATTAGTATTTTTGTAGCTATTTTTGCAGGTCATCATGAAAGTAAAAAATAAAACTGATGTGACTGCTTTTTGATTTTGACAAGTTCTATGATATAATGTTTTCCAAATAGAAAGATGTTTTTCCTCCTCTACTCTTCTCTTCACCTTCCTACTGTTTATCTTTTTTACCAGCTGTAATACACTAATTGACATCTTCATGAAATTTTCCTATTACTATTTTCCTATTACTATTTTCCTATTACTAAGTATATTCCTATTACTTCTCCTTAGTCTTGTTGTTTATGCCTTTTCCCTTTAATTACACCCTCAATACAAACACTTTACTCACACGTTTATCACAGAACAAGTATAATGCTGTGAGAGAAAAAGAAAATGAAACCTACTACTTTCTGTCAAAGCCCTCACCAGCCACACTCAGTCCCAGACATCTGGTACAAATTTAAGCTTTCACAAAATAAGAGGCTCTTTAAAGATAGAATTACAGGTTGTATAATCTATATTTTGCCATACACAAAACCCAATATATCCTGTCGTCGTAGCTGATGGAAATGAGAATCTGTAATGCTGCACATAAACTAGTAATATAAATAGAACTGCTTTGACAGATGTAGCCTTAAATTGCATTTTAAATGCACTCAAATAAGCTATACATAATTAGGATTAACATTGCTATCCCCTGACTGATTCATGATTAGTATGTGCAGGCTTTAATATCGCTTAGGAGAAGGATCAAGTGACCTTAATTGTATCCAGTTTGTCCGTTTAAGTGCTTGACTTTTTTCTAAAAGAGTTGTTTGTGCAAAAAACACATCTCCGTGAAGAGAAATGTGTCTTGATTTTCTTTTAAAATGGTGTAAATTGCTATTTCAGTTTTTCATGTCCTTTGTAGAACTGTATTTCAAAACATTTCACATTAAAACTAATAGAGACGAGGAGGCAATGCATGAAAAAAGTAGGAAATAAGGTTTTGAAACCTTATTTAGATGCATCAGAATAATTACTCTGGCATGTAGAAGTGTTTCTTTCTCTTTGAGCTAAATATTTTCCTTTCCAATTCACTGTTAAAGCAAACAGAATATGTATGGTTTTGATCTTATTGTTGATTAAGAAAAACCTTCTGAAACCCTGAACCAGAC
The DNA here is from genome assembly GCF_037157495.1 of Lathamus discolor. NCBI lineage: Eukaryota > Metazoa > Chordata > Aves > Psittaciformes > Psittacidae > Lathamus > Lathamus discolor. The sequence continues at coordinate 35,888,922 of NC_088888.1, read as the reverse complement.
CTCAGAAGCATTATTGTGCAGCCACAAAAGCTTTTTATTGCTAATTGTAAAAGCAGGGCAGTCTCCAGCAGAGAGTTGCTGGGTTGCTGACTGATGCCTTGACAGATAACAGACAATCAGAACCACACTCCAAGATTCCCGGTGGAAAAACAAAAGACGCTTAATTTACGAACAACAACCAGGCATCCACTTAGCAATACCATTATGTCCTGCAAAAGACTGGGTGCAAAGCAGACATACAATGAGCTTGCCAGAAAGTAGGGAAAGAGCTGGGTTTGTCCGTGAGTGGGCAAATAATGGGAGAACGGCCATGACACTCATTAAGAGCCCCAAACCTTTCTTTCCCAGCTTGGGTGGGGCTGTCTAGTGTTTGCACAGCAGGTCTTGGCGACAGTGTAGAGGTGAACTGTGTCCACTTGGAGATCCAGACGTATTTTAAGGGGTTTTCTCTCCCTCTGCTCGCCAAAATGGGACTGTTGGGGATTTCAGTCCTCCGGCACACTGGGCAGGGGGTGACTGCAAATAAAGCTGCCAGAGGACTTCATAGGTGAGGCATGAGCCATGGGGACACTAGGGCCACAGAACAAAGGTCCAGTGGTTAACTTGGTTTCTGAAGCTTCTCGGTAGCTTATTATAGACAAGCTGCAGCTGGACTCTTATTCCTTTGGATTTAAATATGCACTACAGGAGAATGAGTGTGAAAGACAGAATTGTGTCACCTGCAAAGGACAAGTTTTCCGGAAGCAGCAAGGGAGATATAAGTTTGTTATGTTTGCTTATGCCATTAGCATCCCATTTTCACCCTTCATCAAATCCCTGTTGTTGTTATTGTTGTTGTTATTATTACATGGATGTTTACTGGGAGGATATGAATGTGCTAGCCGTAGGCAAGACCCTGCAGAGGCAGGTGCAAGCAAAGAGGAAGAGGGGGATTCTGCCCCACAGCACTTACCACGAGTGACAGAAGGACTTGGGCAGATGCCAGGGAAATTTATGACAAGAACTGAGGCTGGTAAAAGTTTAGCAAACAGCTGAGGGACACTGGGATCCACATGTCTTTCAGAGCAGGAGCTGGCTCATCCATAGTGCATGAGAAATGCTGGGTAGGGCAGAGCTATCAGAGCAGCCCTGAAAATGCAGGGTCTCCGTGCACAGCAATTCAGCTGCTCTCATTTGTTTTATTAGGTCTTTTGCTTTTATAGTCACTCCAGCCTTTCTAAATTGTGTGGTGTCAGGGAGTGCTGAGGTTGGGCGTGGAGTTGTTTGCCTTGTGGAGTTATTTGCAGCTACAGAGCATGGGAAGAGGAAGAGATGGATAAAGTGCACATAAACCCCAGTTTGTTACAGGAAGGATAACACAGGTTGCTCCTACACTTGTTGACTATGTGATTAAGGCCATACATAGTCTGTCAGTGCTTCACAGAGCACTTTGATGGAGACTTGCATATCCAACAGCTTGCAATGAAACCAAAGGTAGGTTTATCCATCCATGTGAAAGGGTGTGTGTGGGGAAGCAAACCTGGCAGACCCTCAGCATGAAATCACATGGGAAATCTCTGGAGAACAGGAGCTTGACCAACAGATAACCAAAAAGCTATACAAGGAGTAATAACATGGTGATAAATTACTGTGCTGGCCGAGGTTTGGTTATCCCAGGTACACTGCATCTAGTGCTATGGCAAAGCTGACCAAAACCCTGCTCCTCCCCAACAGTCCCATGCAAGCATCTGTAGCTTCTTTACTGTGATTTAGATGCTTTGCAGGGTACTTGAGAGAAATAGCAGGTTTTGATCAGTCCTTAGAGCAGAGCTGAGGTACAAGCAGTGACCTTTTGACCATGTTTGGTGTTTTTTAACGCTGTGCTGGAATGTACACTGAACAAAGAGAGCAGTTTCTATGAAAACAGGTGCATTTGAACTGGTCAACCAAATACAGACTGCTGAACAAAATGGAAATGCTACTGAGATTCCTACCAGACCCCCTGGGTGGGGAGCTTTCAGTCAAGACCAGAGGAAGCTATCTCTTGCATAAGATACAGTTAAGTCCTGTGGCACCCTATAGCTGAATGACCTGCCATCAAAAGCTACCCTTCTCTGGCATGCAGGAAAATTGTCCCTTCCCATTCATATGTACACTAACAGCTCATGGAGCTTACGGGAACTTGCTCTGAAGTTTGTTGTTATTTTTTGTCTTAACAATATCTGAATTACATTCCAGAGCTGAAACAAACCCAGCAGTGCAACAGACAAAACTATTCAGCAATTTCCCTTATGGGTTACGAAACTGCACCTCTTACTAAAGTAAAAAGAATGCATGTTACCTTTATTCAGCCCACCCAACAGAGTATCCTGCTGGGAAAATCCCTGGCTCTGGGGCCATCAGCTTTCCCCCTTTAAACTTCTTTTCTTTAAAGTTTGTTTTTTTGTTTTTACTGTAAATTAACTAGGAAAGTCACAGGGTTTCAAAAACTGAATATGTGTGCATGCCTGAGCTGAAGTCATTTATTTACTTACACATTTAATATCAGCAAATGAAATGAGATGCAATACTTTATAGTCCCTTTTTCAGAAGGATATTTGCGATAGGAGTTCTGGGTTCATTGCATGAAATTGTGTAATGTAAATCTGCAGAGGTCTGATGGCTTGGTTCCTTCTTATCCTGCATCTAGTAATTTGGAATACCACAAATACTATGAAAGCAGGTCAGAAATATGAAGGAACCAGGACAATCACAGTTGTGGATATGTCCCTGTGAAACAAGCGCTTCTTCTGTTAATAGAGTATGTCTAGATCTAGCGGGCATCCAGGCTGCCAAAGACATACTCTATTTCCACTGAACAGTTTTATACAAGTAGAGAGGAAGCTTTGGTCATGCCTTGGATTTTGGTTTCGGGCAGCCTTGACAGAGACGGAGAATATTTTTTGTTCTTGCTTCAGGTTTGGGTTTTTTCTTTTTTTTTTTTACTCTGAATTAAAGGTTGTTTGGTCATTTAACTGTCTTTCAGACAGGAAGTCACTGTTTTTACCTATTTATTTTTTGTCTATGGAAAAATGGAAGTTTTAATTCCTTTGCTTTTGGAACAATGTGAAGTCATATGAAAAACAGCCATTTTAAAAATCAGCGGAACTTTTCAAACCCTGTGAAAACCAATTCTGTGCAAATTCCCTGTGATTTGATTTAAGTGACTATACAAGGTGCACAGGAATGGTAATCTGGCCTCATTGCTTCTGAAACATATTATTGAACAGGGAAAAGCAACTAAAGCTCCAAGCAGGGACACAGCATTGCATGCTAATGTTTAAAAAAGTAGATGCTGCAACTTTCCAGGCATTATTAGATATTGCTGACTTTTTGCAAGTCTGTTCAAGCTTTGGTGTCCTCTGGACTAAAAAAAAGAATCATCAGAAGAAAAAGCATAGGTCTAAGGGATCATTAAAGTAACAATTTTTTATTGATAGCATCCTGTTTTATTTCTTTGTTCTTAGGTTAATCCAAGGCTTGAATGTAATTTGCAACAATGTCACAGCTCTATTCTGTGCATGTGCTATTGCTTGCCTTTACTTGTATCATACATACGTTAATGTGCCTTGCCTACCCTGAAACCTATTGCCAGCATTGCCAGTACTGCCTAAAATAACTCCTTTATAAAACACCCGAAATGTATTAATCCCCTTCCATTGCTTCTAACAATTCCTTAGATATCTCAATGACAGCTGTATAATACAATCAAGAGCAGTTACCCACACCCTCAGAAATCAGAAGTGTTTAATCTGATGTTACATACTCAAAAGTCAGGTATTGCTGAACTGAGACAGTTTGGCTCCTTAGAGTCAGCACTTCCCGAAAATGATTCAGCCCACCTATCTGGGAGACCTTGTTTGGAATGAGATAATTTCCCTTCTGGGAGAGGTGGTGTTCACTCTCCACTGGCCATACAAGGTGCCTAGGAGACTGGTTTAGCCCAGATTCCTAACTTTTAGATGCCTTAAGATAGACGTAACAAATTCCATCCTAAACCCACTGATATTTGCCTTTAAGGCATTGAAAGAGATTTTTTTTCCCCTAGCTTGCTGGGAAATTTTGAAATTGCTTTGTAATCTAGAGGGGTCACTCTCCCCTTAAAACAGAAATACAGTATAGGAACCAGTATAAAAGTTAATACAGTCTAAAGCTCTAAAGTATTAAAGGAGGATTTAGTCTGACCTCCTGCACATTATGAACCACAGACTACAGATGAGATGACAGAGAACGATTTTTTGGTTTTGTGGTTTTTTTTGTTGTTTTTTTTTTTTTAATAATGACAGCATGGAAAGTGTTACTTTTATAGTAAGAAAGGGCTTTTAATGAAATAATGGAATAATTTCCATTGAAAACAAATTCCTGACAAAGCACAACTTCAGTTTATAATCTTCTTCCTAATGTTTAATTAGAAAAAGCATGGTATTCTTCTAGAGATTTGGTTTGATCTGGCTTGAACTCAAACGCTTATTGAAGTGTTAGACATGAATTTAAAACAAGAGATAATTTTGGCTCTGAGTCTCTTTAAGAATCAGGTTTATTTTGGGAAGGATTTAATTATCTATTTGGTTCTTTAAACATAATTCTGTATTTTTTTTCTGATGAATATTCAAAACAAACCACAACCATTATCCAGAGTTTTTTATTAAAGGAAGAACAGAACGTTGGTTAATTCAGGAAGCCAAATAAACCATAGACAGGAGGCTTTGTATCTCAGAGAAAGACCTTTAGCTTTACAGGAACAAGATGCTTCTCCTACGGGTGTTTGAGTAAATGAGAGAGATTAAAACTGACATACCGTTGTGCAGCCAGCCACGCAGACCCAACACACAATGACTGTATTATATATTACAAGAGATACTTTATTGTTTTCATGCTGTGGATTTCTCTTAGCAATATGTATCTAGTGAAGACAATAATTATCCTAGCTGTCTTCATTATAGTCTTGTATAAGTCTGTCTACTTATAGCATACGTAGTATATACTTATATATATAGTATAGTCTTTATAGTCTGGAGACAGACTTGGCCTTCTTATACCTGGGAAGCTTAAGTGAACTTAATCCATAGGGAAATACAAACACTGGCCCTTTGTTGCAAACCACATTATTACACTGAGTTTTGTTATAAACCACAATTTTATTAAGAGGAATTTGTGCTGAAATTGGTCTTGGAATATGTAAAGACTAGTATTCTTCATCAGACAGTTAGGCAGTGTAACTTTAGATTTAAAGAGAGGCAGCTCATGAAGCAAAGTCTGCTGTGATAAAAGAAACTGCAGCTCATGTCTCTGCTTCTTAGCTCATGTTAAGACAGATGGACACCAAAAGCTGTGGAGCCTGGCTTCCACAGGGCATATTTTTACCTTTACAGGCTGGGGTGGCCATCTTGGAAAAGCCAGGTAAAGAATTGTGTAAAGGGGAAAATGGGAGAAATTAGCTCTGTAGTTAAAGTATCTAATTATCGATGATGATACAGAGAAAAGTTAGTATGAAAATAGCCATATTTAATTTCTATTAATTCTTATGGCTTCCTGTTGAGCTTTCAGCCCGTATCAACCACAGAGGGCTTGATCTTCCTCTAATTTGTGAAGGTGAAAATCATGTACAGTTGTGCCAAGCAGCTGATGTACTGAGTAACTGAGAGGTGGTGTTTTGCATGGGGTCATTCTCCCCTGCATAACATGGACCCAATGTGCTAACCAACATGCATGGTGTCTGCTTTGCATGAAGTGCCTGGTTGCAAGTGACAAAAAGTAGGTGGAGGGTCTGTTTGTTGCCTTTTTGTTGTTGCTTTCTAGCCCAGGCTGCATCCTTCTCTGCAGTAGCTTCCCTCACTGTCTATGGTAGCTAACCTCCAGTGTCCCCAAATTACATCTCCCACAGATGTATGACTGAACAGGAGCCATAAGAGTACATTTCTGCAGGCTGGTTATGGAGAGGTGGCCAAATATTTTCTTGCTAAAAGTCCTCCGAGGTTAATCTTTATAGCTGTATGAGTCTTCTGAGCAAAAGAGGAATTCCTCTGGAAGAAGGTTCCCAGCTACAAACATGGGACACAGCAGCTGGGGAACTGACAGAGGCTGAGTAGAAGGGATGGGGTGCAGGAGCAGCCAGGCACTAAGATGACCCCCAGGTAGCTGACACCGTAGGCTGATCTTGTGAGGAAGCCTTCAGCTGCGGTTGAAGCAAACGCTTGTGGGGTACTTGGCTGCTAACTCTGGCGTGTTTCTGTGGCACACACACCTCCCTGACAACCACACTGATGTTACCTAATGTGGGAGGCCGCTGTGATTATATACTAACCACACTGCTAGAAAATTATTAACCCTCCTATAATAACAGAGCTTTAAAGTGTTGCTTTTTATCACTCTCCCTGCCTACCTTGCAGCCTGTTTCAGTCCTCTGTACTTATTTAACACCATCTGTGGAGAGCTTTTCCCCTTGATTTGCAGTAACTTATTATCAGACTGTGAAATTGCTTTTTTTTCTCATTTCAGCTCTCCTGGAATTTTTCCTATTTCTGGCTTTATAGATTCCTTGTTCTGAAGTTCTCTTCATCTCGGGTACCTAGGAGACAATACGTCTTTTTTCAGCCTTTTCCTTTTTTTTTTTTTTTTTTTTTTTTTTTGATTTGTGAGCTCCTAAAAATTTGAAATGAAAGTCTGTACTGTGGTACAGTGTAGTTAAGCCTGCTGGCATTAGGCTTTCTATTCATAGTTACCTTTCTCTGACCTCCTAGAAGCAGTCCTCACTCTATAAATACTGGTTATAAAGCTGTGGTTGTAGGCATACAAGTATTATATCAATTCCAGTGCCCCAGTGACAACAAAGGAGACCCAGGATGCAAACATAATCAAAACCACAGAATCTAAATGTAGCATGAAGAACTAGAAAAGCCATTCTAACAGTCATGCTCATTTTATTAGAGGTACTTTGTACATGTACAACATATGTCTACTTTTTGGGGATAGGGAGAATTTTCTAATAGAGAGTTATGACTACATTTCAGATGAGTCAGAATTCAGGTGCAAATCAGGTAAGTGCATATGAAGCTTCCCTGAACATCTTGGTTTAAGAAAGTACATCACAGAATTGTTTTCAAGAAATTCAACCCACTCCAAAGTCAGATTTGATAGAGCCATCCCCAAACTCGTTAGCTTCAGTAGGTATGATTAAAGCAAAATAAGAGAAATATTCACAGTACTAATTTTAATCACCAGCACCTTGTTCTCAGTATCTCCCCAGTACTGAGACCTATTTCCTTCAGAAATTACTCAGTGACAAGTTACAATGTAGTCCTAAACCCTTTCTACTTTGCTCCAAAGCAATGTCTGCGGATGTAGTCACATTCATCCATTCACTGTACTGACTCTTCCCAAATACCCGTATATACATTTAATACGATGACAATGTGTGGCAATTTTACATTCCAAGAAATAACTTCATAGCCCTCAGTCCTTACGGAGTATAGAGAGTTCAACGCCAAGGTGAAATTCTCAGCAATCAGAGGCCACAGTGTAGCTGATAAGCACTGCGTTCTTCCACTAATGCTACAGTGAAATATCAATACTGGGGAGACAAGAAATATTGATTAGGTTAGGCACAGAAGGATGGTGAGCAGCACAGCGAGCACATGTAGTTTATAATCAGGAAAATCTCCTTCCCTTTGCAAATAATTTATGTCCACGTAGCCCTTTGCCATAAATTTCATCTTATATATGGAATCTATTTCATTTCAATGATCTCAGCACAAGAGACTTGGGGTATGCCCTACCCGTTAATTTCTTCCACTTCCTTCCCATTGAATAGGTTGAAAAATGGTTTCTACATTGCATGCTAAAGATATAAACAATTTCCACCCTGATTGCAGCTGTCTCTGTTTTTGCCCTTTTGCATGTCCAACTGCATCAAGGGAGGCTGTCAGATGACCCTCCCGATGGAGAGGGTGAAAATGAACTTCTGTTTTTATTCTTTTGATTTTATTCTTTAGGGAAGATCAAGTAGAAAATTAAAATAATAATAATAAAAAAGAGCATGAAAAGCCATACTACTGGCATTTTCTAACAAATTCTGTAGACCCAGACAGTAGTCAAACTTGAAGACTGTTTTCCTCATTGAACTTCTTCGCTTTCATTAGTGAATACGCTAATAATCTTAGTAGATTTAAGATTTTATTTGTGTTTTAGCATTGCAGTGGTCAAGACGAAGTCTTGAACTTCTATATGTTAAGTAGCAAAACTCTTGTTAATGGAACAACTTGTCACATGGGTTCAAGTTTCCCACTGAAAGATACTTCCTGATGTCTCAAGAGTCAATGTATCCGTATCATTCCACCTTGGAAGTTGTAGAAGAGTTTGCTAGATTCTTAATAGTAATAATGTATTGAGTGAATTTGAACCTTTAAATTTTAGACTCATTTTTGGGACACTACGAATGGATGGAAAATATTGCATGTAGGAGTGAAACTTTGCAGTAATGAATATTTTTCAGAGCAACTTGTTAGCCTGTTGTCTCTATCTTGGATGCTAAAGACTAGGCACCCTGAGTGATTTCACAGAGCTTTTGAGTACATTCAGCTGCTCAAGTCTCCTGCTGAAACTGAGATTCTTCTTTTGGGGCTTGTAAGCCTGCCTAGACAGCCCTGCTTGGTCAATTTGATCTGTGGGCTTTCTCCTCTCTTGGTTTGTAGCTTTACAGGATAACCAGACTGCTGGTACTTTTGTCTTTTGAAAGCCAGAATAAACATGAAATGCCATCACCATGCACAGCCCTAACCATCTCCCCTGTTCTTCCACTAACACAGATGTGACACAGCAGCAAGATTCTCCTCAGGCAAACCAGTCATAAACACAGTAACTTCCACTTCCTGCAGTGCAATCAAGAATGAAAGCGAGGTCTGAAATCCTCCTTATTTTCCATCTGTCATGCCAATCATCCCACTTCCTGACATCTTGAGAACAGCATGAGGGGATAAATGAATCTGTGGGGTAGCTCCAGTGAATTCCCAGGAATTATGTCATGGGTGAATTTGATGCACTGATCTTTAGTTACAAATGCTGATCCTGGAAAAGAAAGGAAAAACACTGGAATGTTTGAAAAAAAAAAAAAACAACCCCAGTATTAGCTAATAATAATCTCCCAGCTTCATTATAATGATAACACATGGAATTAATAGAACTGATGGTGGTTGGATTCCAGCTCATTTCAGCTGTTATTCTGCTGACATTCTGCATTGTGACAGAATTAGACATACTGTGATGGTTTTAAAGCTGAGAAGTACAAATATCAAAAAAACAGCCATTAGCTGAGCATTTTCCTGTTGATCACTCTTCACCTGTATCACAGTATCACAGTAGCTGTGTGTACAGAGTAACAGCTAATGGTAGAATCCCATGTCTCCTTCACATCTATATGGGAGATATGGGAGACTGCCTAGGTGCTGTATTTGTGTTATTGTATGTTTGTGTTCCTCACAGGCAAGTTTCAGACATAGGACTCCTTGTTTTCCAGATTAACGTTTGTTCTTTCCTTTACTCTTCATCTCATGGCAGCTTCCTGGAGACCACATTCAGCAAGAAGTGTTAAGTTTATAGTTAGGGAGAAATAGGTACTACATCTCCCTGTGGGAGCCAAAGGATTTGCTGAGGTTTGGAGGGCAGAGGGGCTGCTGTAGTTAAAAGTTGAGCTACTCTCTTCCACTGAGCACAACTGGGGGGACCCCTTCAGTCTCTGGATGGTTGAGGAGGGCTCAAAAGGGGCGTGGATATGAAAGCTGCTGCTACTGCTTCAGAGTTGCAATTTGGCAATATTTCCCTGCCATGCTGTTGCCTTGCACTGTGTCTGAGGCAGCAGTCACAGATGCCTTGATTTGCTTCACAGCTCCTTTGAGCAGCCCTTACCTAACTACGTTTATTGAATGCTCTGAGCTGGGGTGCTCCCTGCCCTTGTAGCTCAGGACTGATCGGTCTGTGGCTTTGGGTGTAGATAGCCTGTGACTATCTCAAGTGCAGCATCCAAATCTCAACACTGCCCCACGAGGAGTAGAGGGCCTGAGTTAGAATCCTAGGAGTGATGAAGAAGGTACCGAGGCTGCTGGGGCCCTCTGGGGCCATGCTCAGCTTGCCTCGTCCTGCAGGCAGTGACTTGCTTCCCAAAGAGATTCCGCTGTCACCTGCCTTTCAGCTGCACCTCTTGCCTTCAGCTCTCACCCGTTCAGAGCTTTGGACCAGAACGGGTAAGCAAACACAAAACAGATGCCAGCACAGCCCTACAGTGTCCATTGCACTCAAACTCACCACCATGAGAATCATCCATAGCTGGTGTGAGACTTATCCCATGACAGCTGCATTTTTTTTGACTAGTGCCCTGCCTGACCAGAAGTCACTTCAAGTGAACGTCTGCTCTGAAGGATGCTGTCTCCAACAAAACATTAGTTCTCTGACTCTATCCCATGGTTTGAGTACTGGATGTGGACTTGATAAACAAAGATTGCATCAAGGCCAGCAAGGCAATTATCCAGTTCCAAAATGTTAAAGCAATAAAAGGATTAATGTTATGAATTTTAAAATCATAATTATGGCCTGTTCTGCAAATTGCTTTTAAAGCTTCCTTAATTCCCTGTTATTCTCTCCTCCTTTTTTTTTTTTTTTTTTTTTCCTTTCCTTTGTGGTGTAGGAGCAATTTGCTTCTACACCAACATGTAAATGTCTGCTTTTGACAAAGGAAACTGCTGATCTAGTGCATAGATTTCAGCCGTGGATGATTTTGATTCACTAGAGCTTGGAGGAATGATGACAGATGTTAGCTCCTGTAACAGAGACACTGCATTAAGCTGCTCTGAAATAGCGGTCAGATCTATACACTTGCTAATCAAGTCACAGTGAAAGTGCTGAACTTCTCACTCCTAAAGTGTATTAGGTTTGGTGCTAGACTTCTAATTGTATCACCAATTGACATTTTTCGCATTCTTTTAGGCCTTTATAGTACAAAATGCTGCAAGGTAAAAAAGATCTTGTGGTTTTCTTCTGGAGGGGAAACAGACAGTAAATATTTCTATTTTGTAATGCCATGACCGTGAGCAAAGCTGGGCACCCCTTCCTTTCACAGCGAGGCTTCACATGGAGCTGAAGGCTGTTTTTACAATGTGTAGTATTTACATTTAATAGTGTATTACAGTATTTACTGGTACTTGTTGATTTAAAATATGTTTATGATCTGTTTGCTTAAGAGGCTGAGTGGTGTTAGCAGAACTAGCCGTTAGTCTGCGATGGTCAGAGCACTGGCAAGTGTCACACTCATACCCAATTGTTATCAGAATTCTCAGTGTAATGCCAACAAAATGTACTCATTTTTACCAGTGTAATGAACCGCAATCACATTTTTGGTGACAATACTGATGGACTATTGGCCATCTGAGCCTCCTGCTCTGCTTTGCACTGTCTTCTTCAGTGCTTTGGTCCCAGTGCAGTTTTTGCTTCAGCAGAAGAGTGTTTCCAAAGGGCAGTGCTAGGGAGAAAGTCTAATATACCGGGATAAGAAGGGGTGGCACCACCCGTTCTGCCCTCCCCAAAAAGTCAGACCTCAGTAGCATCACTGCACATGGTGATACTCCAACACTTGGCAGTAGATTCTCTGAATTGCTGAGGCTCTCCAGCATCACAGGTTTCCCGTGGATCAAGTGTGGGCACATAATCATATACCTATCAAATCAACCGAGGCATAGGATGATGACATTTGTGCCAGCTTTATGCTTTTATGTTGGCTTTATACTGGCTTGGGGAGGAGAGACGTTACCTGACCTGGCACAAAGTGTGAGCAGTAGAGGCAGTGATACCTCATCTGGCATAAAACCTGTCAGTACAAAATGAAGCCATCATTTTTCTTTATTTGAATTGGCAGCGTGAGTTCATTTTGGATAAGCACTTTCATCATGTCTGGCAACATTTCTGACAGAGTATTAACAGCCCTAAAGCGGGATTTACTGAGTTGTGGGACCACAGACTTACAGTTAGAGCTTGCTTTGATAAAAACGAAGGGAGCTACCGGGTGGCGGTTTTTACCAGGTTTCAGAATGCTCCTAACCAAAGCAGCTTTCTAGTTAGGAACAATTTCCTCCCTGAGGAAACAAACACTCTCAAAATTCCTTTCTAACCAATAAACCCCTCCCCAATACAGAAAATCCATGGATTAAAGGTTCATATGTAACTTTTGGCACACTCCCCCAAACGAAGCCTTTTGTGTTAATGGGAAAAAGAATCCTTTTGTCGTGTAGAAAGTCAACAAGGCATAAATCACTATTTTGTTTGTCCTGTTGCTAGACATGCTGAACAAGAAACCACCACTGGACCTGTGAAATTCTCCCATTAATCCTACTGGAGTGATTATGTTCAATCCTCTAGGAACCATGAAAAAAGTTTGAACATATTCCACTGACTAGTATGTACTATTTTCCTAGTTGCAGTAACAATGGTGTTATGCACTAGCTCAAATACTTGAATTAAATGACGTTATGTAACTTTTACCTTATTTTCCATAAACGATTTGAAAATGGACTGATTTAAAAACATATCATAGCTTCCAAAGAGTAGAAGGCACTGGGTAAAAGTTTAGACTTTCAATGCTTCTGTTTGCTAATGAATCCTTGGAGTAAACAAGCACTCTTTTACCCAGTTTCTGCAAAGCACTTGCCTTTTGTTTCGGACCCAACACACTTGGCTGAATGAGGTAATGCCTACATCTCCTAGGCCAGGAATGTATTCAGATTGGGCACTGAAACAGGGTAGAAGGATAATACCTGCTCTTTGGTAAACACAGGGTGAACTTCAGCTCAGCTTCCAGATTACTGTGCTTAGAGGAAAGAATCGAGTGTTTGAACACAAAAAAATCACTTCATCAGTTGAGAAACCAGTTCAAAGCTTCACACAGGTGTTCTCAAATGCATTCAAAACACATTATGTATACATAAGTATACGTTTTAAATTGTCTTGTGACAAAATTGCATCAATTTAAGTGAGTCAGTTAAACACCACCCCGTCCTCAATACAAGTACTGATTTTAAATTCATGCATTTAGAATCAGGTGATGAAGCAGGTTTCCTGAGGTAAAGGCTGGAAGGACCCTGGTTATGACCAAGCCATAGAAACCCTCCTTAAAATAAGAAAGAACCCCTCTGCACAGTGATAATGAAAACAGGTCTGTTTTCACCAAAGAAAGATCCTCTGCATTCCTGATGTGACATTAGAATTCAGAGTAATTTTCTTTAGACATCAAGTCAGACAAACACAATTTTCAGAAGTACATTAAATAATATTTATTGAGTTTGAAATTTCAGGGGCAAAGCTATAATCTCAGTCCCAACTATTGACACACTGTGGCACTGAGCCTTCATGTTCTTTCACCCATTCAGCAAATGAACAGTAACATGGAACATCATAAAGAGTTAAAAAAAGAAACCAACCATATACCCTCAATTTTGAACATTGGAAACCAACTGAAGTCTTGTTCTCGTTCACAAAGACATTTGCCTTCTTGGTTAAACACAGTATGTTTTTACAGAAGAACAGACTTGTCCTGCTGATGCCTGGGAGAAGGTATGGGATGGTTGATGTGAAAGAAAATAAAACTATGGAGAATACTGACAGCTCTTCCATAAGAGCACAGTGACAGCTGGATGGGTAATGCAGACTTCAGACTGCAAAGAATTCCTCACAAGAGGGAGGGATGTTACCAAATATCCACTTGGGAAAGAGCCCCTCTTCTTGTGAAGCCTTTGTGTCTGGCACTGATTCTGCAGGTGCATACAGTCAACAATCCATTAAAGAGCCCACCTTACGGTAGGGGTTGCTTTCATTTTCACCATGGTGACCCTTCTGCATAGTAAAAAAAAGGCATCACACAATATACATAGATCCATATCTACAGAATAAATGGCAAAAGAGGAAATTAGATACAGTGACATTTATGTCCAAGCATTAACAAACAAGATCCCTTGTGTTGATTCAGGGGTTATTCATAGCTCATTTAAGCAAGTCCTTTTCTCTGCACATGGGTTCTCTTGTTTTGCAAATGAGAGCCAGCAGGATGTCTCACTTGCTCTCCTTCAAACCATAGTCATGACCTTCAGGGAAGCAGGTTGGAATCTCCTAATCTTCTTCTTTAGTGCCTTTGAAGCTTTGATGCGACAGATTTTGGGCACTGGGGGAAGAGGCCTGGAAGAGGCTTGGGCAGCCCCTGATTGTCTGACTGAACCTTCAGGCCAAATCAGCTCACTTTCATCCCCCTCATCATAGTCAAGGGTAAGGCTGCTACTGTTACTGCTGCCTTCCGAGTCACTTTCACTGGACTCACTGTCCCCAAAACGGTTAGTTGTGAAATCACTGACCTCCCCTTCGCTGGTCTCTGCGATGGTGGAGTGAAAGAGGGATGCGCACTCTGCAGAGTACTCAGAGTGGTCTGACTCGCTTTTGGCATAAGCTCCATGGCGCTGACTCTTGGAGCGAGCCCTCATACTGACAGTGCGCAGGACACCAGCTCTCCTTGCTGACTGCCTTGGTGCTCCCAGGCCAAAGCTACTAGAGAGGCCAGCTAGATGAGCCTTGGCAGAGATCTCCACTGTGGACTGCCACTTGCGCTGCTTCTTCTTGCTGGCTGTGTCTGCACTGCCCGCTTCAAGGGAATACAATTCTGCACTGGCAGAAGTTCTGCAGAGCTCTGGCCTGGATGGCACTGTGGGGAGCCTCACCTGCACAGGCAACAGGCTAGACTCTGAGCAAGACCTGCCAGTCACATCACCAGAATACGAAGGTCTCCGCACAAGGCTCTTCGTTCCGTGTGTTTTTTGGGGCTGATTCCATTCAGCAGGCATCCTGGCAGCCCCATGGGACCCTCTCACCTTCTCCATGCCAAAGGCTTGCTTCCCAGTCCGTAGTACTTTTTCACTGTTCCTCCTTTTTATCTTCACAGCCTTTGTTTTGGAGCTGGCAAACTTGACTCGGACCTGGTGGGATTCTGCAGGGACAAACTGCGCATGAACGAACTCACCCCATGCCACTCGCTCGTGACCTCCGGCATTAGCCGATTTGGCATTGCCACACCTTTTGAAGGGCAGCTTTCTGGGTGGGACAGCTTTAGTGCTCCAGATGCTGGGGCTGGAGTCCTCCTGGCACAGCTGCGAGCTGGATGAACTGTGCTCTGTGCTGCTCTCCGTTGCCTCTGCCAGAGGAGAGCCCCTTGCTGTTGACTTGGCAGGGTAACAACTATTCACAGCTGATGGCTCTGTGTCAGGCAGAGTGGATGGCTGTTCTTCATTCACACAGTGCATGGTCTCCTGCTGCTTGGCACATTCCCCCTCCGGCACCTCTCTCTGCAGCTTCCCTTCAGCTTTGTTACTTTCCAGAGAACTCGCTTGTTTTTCCAGCTGGCTACTGCTGCTGTTAATTTTCACTCCACCGGTGCTGGGGGTTATAATGAGTCTCTGGTGCATTGTGGCTGGCTGGCTCTTTGTTGAAACCCACTCACTGGCATCAGCCCGATTGTTCCCTTTGCATCTCGTCAGCTGCAGTAATTTATTGATATAACCCCCTGGCTTGGCCTCAGTGGTTGGCCTAGTCCTAATCAAGCTGGGACCTGTGGCACTAGGCATGGGTTTGCTGGGAAGAGCATGGAGGTCTGCTTCTGGAGATGTCCCCACTAGGGAGAAAAGGGGACTTTGTAAAGCCACTGCATGAAGGGGGCTTGGGTAAGGATACACATCAATGCCATTCTTGGAGACCAAGTCGTTCTGGAACTTGGGGTCCACGCTTAGCAAGTGCTTGTCTCCAGCATGGCACAGAGGCAACATGGATTTGGGATCTGTCTCTTTCTGAAATCTAGCATCTGCTGGAATGAGTCTTTCCAAGTCACCTACACAGTGGATGAAAATAAACAACCTAATTAAATCAGAGACAATTACACTCAAACTGGCTTATGCTATAAATGCTGTTTCAGAGGGATGTGCTAGCTTTTACTAAAATCAGGAGCATGAAGGAAGAAAATAGTTTCAGTCCTCCAAGACCACTGAATAACTTCAAGGCTTTTATTCACCTGAGCATGATGGAGATTAGAATGCCTTTTAATGCCAATAACAAAACTCATGCCTTTGCAGGAAATTTAAATTGTGCTACTTGGATGAAAGTAAATCTGTGCATATATAAATGTTCTAGAATGTCACAGACTAACAGGAACTCAACCAACTAAATAAAGGGATTATTTTTATTCCTTAGCAGAGATAAAATGTGAATCCAACAACCAGAAAGCCTGAAGCTGAATGTCATGTAAAATTACCCAGTACAACAGATACCGTTTTTGAACACAGTTCAAACAGGTTTTTGTTCCAGGATAGGATAAAGACTTCTCTGGATATGTGACTGTAACTCAGAAATTCATGATATTTCCCACATGCAGAGTCAAAGGTTGGTTTTTTTTTTTTTTTTAATTGGCTAAATTTGTTTTTCCAGCTTTTCCTCCAACCCTTTTCTATCATGTATCTTGGAAAGATCTATAGTACTCAATCAGCCGCTTTAAGAGGACTTAAGCAGACACTAGACTGTAGTGTTTCTTAACCTCTTAAATGCTGGAAGCTGTAGTTGTTTATTCTTTTGCATTCTGCTTTAGTAAGGCATTAGTAAAGAGAAGCACCCAACCCAACATTAAGACTCCTGTGTCCCATAGGTCACAGTCATGTGATTCTGCTTTTCCTTAACCCAAATCCAACAAAACCTCCTAACTGGATCTCTCGTTTCGTTTGATAACAACATTACCAGTCTCATGCTTTTCTCAAGTTAGTAATTTTTTGAGTATTTAACTCCAGAAATAAATAGTCAGAGGTTTTATTAAAAGGTAGAAAACCTGGACTGCCATAATTCTATGTGTGGATTTTTAAAAAGTCAACCTTAAGGACACAGGAAAATGGACTAAAGAACCTTTACTTTTACAGAGAAAAAAACAAACCTAAGGATAATGACTCAGGCAGATGGGAGGCTGATGGCATTTACGTCCACCAATTCAGATCTCTTAAATTCTGGAGTACTGTCAAGGTTGCTGTAAGTTACACTTGACTGCAGCACCTTGCAGGAGCATCTCCTGTGCGCCGAGAAGACAGGCTGTATTCTTGTGTGAAGCAAGGCTGTTCCATCCAGTCAATTCACCTCTTAGAGCACTATGGTGCTGTATTACCTCTAGTACCAAGAGTACTGGAACCATCTGCAGTTGGATTTTTCTGTATAACAGTGAAAACTTCAGTGCCAACAAATCCTCAGCTAACGGATTTCCTGGCTGCTTCATGCTAACAGGAAACCCAACCATCAAATCCAACCTTATATTTCACTCACAGGGACTATTTCTGTCCTGTGATTGGAAGATTTTGAAAGATTTTTGGCATTGTCTGCAGTGTCCTACCTAAGACACTTACAGACCTGCTACAGCAAAGGTTAGGATGATGTTTTCTCAAACAAAGTATGTTCATAATGAAAATTCTTTAGGAAATTGTTGGCAGTTTGTAGTGGTACTCTCTTGTGCAAACAAACCAGGAAGGTGTCAAAAGAATGCTGTGCTTGCAGTATTCCAGCAAGCTTTCTGCTTGCCACTGAAAGAAAATGCAATTGGCTGTACCTGCAGTTACCTGTGGATACAAGCTACGGAGAGGAAAAGAGAAATTTCTTCCCCTTTCTAAATGATACTTTTCTGAATTAGCAACTTGTCTCACTTCCTGCAATGTGTTCAACTTTGCGAGAATTGTTTCTTCAAGACTATACCCACTACTACTCCACTACTTACGTTTCTCACACTGAAGGACGTAAGGGGTTTTAGTCAGGAAGAAGGGAGCTAGTGGTAGAAAAAGGAAGGAGAGCTGAAGGAGGTCTGTATCCTCACTCCCACACCCTACTTATCATCTATCCCTTTTTCTGCTAGTCTACCTCCATATCCAAAAAAGCACAAAGCCCCCGCAGTCTCAGCAAAATGTTGCAAGGCAGAAAAGCTTCTGACAGAACACTGAATCTGTAATCTGAACATGGAAGCCATGGATTACTAAACTCAGCTCCATCCCCAGCCTCTGAGAAGTCTTGAGCAGACTTTGCTTTTATGCTATAATTTACCACCAGTTTCAGGTGTGTCTGCTCAGCTAGGTACAGAACAGATGGTCTTTGCTACTGTTCCAACCAAGCCAGAGGTGAGTTAGCTCAGGTCAAGCAGCTGTGGGAATGACTCCAGAGTGACATGGTACTTGAATTGATGGTCCCGATGACTTTCTTGTGTCTATAATGCAACTACGACACATCTGGCTGGGTCACCAGCAGAGCTGCACTAACACAAGGTTGCTCTGAGGCCATGGAAGGACCCAAAATAAGAAATGGTATGATGTCACTTCACAGATGGGTAAACAAGAAATTTGGAATATCTGTCCATTTTGTCTAAAGATATGATGTATATTCACGATTGACCATGACTGGTTCCTAGATAGTCAATTAACCTTTGCTGTCTGTTATCCTTAACATAATAATCATGAAAAAGAGAGTAATTTAACTCCCCATTAATATGAATAAACAGGACAGGGTATATACAAGTATTATCATACTCATTTTACAACAGATTGAGAAAACAGGCACCAAGTCTGGAAGTGTCTGTCCTTAGATTTCTGTAAAATCTTTCTCAGTAAAATGCATCACCTCTAATTCTGAATTCACCTTATATTTTTCACACATCCTGGCTCCTTCTTACAAGGTATTTCAAATATTGCAATCTTTCTGATTTCACAAGCAGCTAAAAAAACCCCACAAAATTATCTCATCATTCAGTACAATTTTATCTCCTGCACTTAATTTTTTTTTCCACTTTCAAATGTCCTCGTATTTGTTATTGTTTAAAAGTATCTGAGTATGGAGACAAGTTAAAGTTGGACAGTAAATGGTTTGGCTCTGGGTTTTTTATTAATTCTCACTTTTGTATACTGAAAATGAGTGTTATATATTGATTACACATTGGTATATTAGGTCCTAAAAGCATTAGCCAGGATTCTGCTCTTCTCCTGAATGAGTATCCAGTTCTGCAGTCAATTACCTGTGGAAACTGGTCTTGGTCGGGACCTGGCAGGGGTCCCAGAAACATCTGTGCTAGCTGTAATCCGACATCCATCGCTGACATAGGCTCCCTGCTGTTGGAAGCTGGTGGTGTGCACAGTAGTTTCATCTGCAGACTTGGGTCGGTAATCAAACACACTGAGCCTTGCTCTAGGGTGTTGAGAGCTGGGCAACAGACTGGTGTGGGAGGAGCAGATGGACTCACTGTACACAGAGGTACAAGAATTGGAGAGTGAGCAAGAACCACCATCACTCAGGTCATAGAAGCCTGCAGAGTTAAAATAAAGATGAAGATATTTCTTATTTACAGTAACTAAACATGCTCTGTAGAAGAAAAATGCAAAGAATAAAATAAATCTTCATTTACTATGTGCCACAGGCCTAACTTTATGATCATAGCACAGGTATACTCTAATTCAAACACCTTTTATTGGGCTTTTGCATATTTACTTAGGCTCTGAGCCAGCTTGGCACGCACATGCATGCCTAGTTCTGAGGGTGGGATGGGGTGAAGTGCAGCACCATCACTCCCAGTTCTTCACTGGAGAACGTCTTTGAGAACTATTATGTCTTAACGCTGTTGTAACTTGTGTGAGGTGCATACAGGCACAGCTTGGCTGGGAAAGTAGAATAAAACTAGCCTGTGATCAGAGCCGCCAAGTGTATGATACCTCTAAGGGCAGAGAACAGAGGCCATTTTCCCTCTCCAGGTCTTGTAATCATTGCCAATTAATTACAGAAGCAATTTGCACACAAATCCTGAACTTAAACACTCAACAGAAACCTGTGCTTTTATACCCACTTTAAGTACCAGCTGCAAATCTGTGTGCTGTAAATAAAAAAACCCCAAACATTTCCCTGTCTCACTGAAGACTTAAGGCTTTTCAAAATTCTATTTAAGGATTCCCATTGTTCCAGACTAGGTAACAGAAACTGTCTTAACAGACAACCTAGTTATACAAGTCTGCAGTACAGCACGCCCTGTGAATCAGACCAGGAACCTGAAACCCACTCTGTGAGAGCTTTAGTCAGCAAATTGTTGGGGTGGCTTTTCCCAGTGTCTTTTAATAGAGCTGCTTCATTTTTATATAAGTGATCAAACATTCAATTGGCCAGAGCACTGCAGTGATAACAATCTTCAAAGCCTTAATGAGGTTCAGGACCCTTCTTGGATTTAGGCAGAGCATTAACATTAATTGGTCTCCTTCACTCCTAATAAGTACTCTAGCCACTCTGGCCAACGGTCATTCTGCACTGGACAAGGTAATTAATAAAACTGTCTCCTCCTCCTGCCATCTGTGGCTAAAATATCCATTTGAAAATAAAAATGAAAAAAAAAAAAATCCAGAAATAATACTGTTTGAGTGTATTTTCCAACTAAATCAACTTAGCAGGAAAATTCCCACCAGCTCTGTGTGTTCTGTGCCAGATGACTATTCTCCATCTCAGCCATGGGGCACTGTTTCTGACCAAACAACACACTGGGTTTTGCTTGGCCGTGGACACCATTCAGTTCTCCTAGAACCGCAGCCCTGGGAATAAACAACCAAGAGCACATTACCTGAGCTGGGCCGGCTGTCACTATCCAAGTATTCACTGGAGGTTTTATTGACATCCAATTTCAGCTCACTTATCCGCTGGTCTAGCTGATCCAGGTGGCTTTTCAACCCGACATCCTGTCTCCTCAAACGAGACTAATTCACAAGTCAAGGGAAGAAGGAGGAAATGAATAATAATCACAGTTAGAATCTCAGTGGCAATACATGAATTCAGGCCATCTGTGCCGGACAGATTCTGCTCTCATTAAATGTTTTGCTTAGCTAGGGACTGTTGCAACTCACTCTCTGTAATGGGACCGACATAATGGACAAGTACAAAACATTCTGTTTCTCAGTATATACTGTCTTCTGTCCAGCTGAACTTTTTCTCAAAACTCTTCATACTGAATATACTTATTTTAACCTCTGGGTTTTTGTTATACCTACAGCAGGAACTGCATCTCTAAAGAGGATGGCAATCTTTTCACTAATTAGTGTATTATTGTATATTCACCGCATTTTGCCATACAGTGCCTCTGTGTAGAGGATGAGGTAAATGTTATGGAATGTCTTCATGAACTCAGGATACCACCTGATGAAAGGAAACCACTGTATGTAAAGGTATCTTATTGCCACACAAAGTAAAAGCAGCATACTCATTTCTGTAAAACCCTTGGCTTTGATGACATGTCTTTATAGTTGAAAGCACAAACTATGACATCTATTTTGCTGAAGGTTTTCCTTGTATGTCTCGTGGCGAGATATTCCCACACATTTTATGCAGGGAGAAGGTGGCATCTGAATACTTCTGCTGTGAAAATGACTTTGTTTAAAATAAATGGTGTTTCAAGCTTGTGAGCAATCCTTCAGAAGCCAGCAACAAGGTCCTTTGCCTTCTGTGATCACTGACCAGGCTGACCTGAGGTAACAACTCCCACAGTTGCTCCCCCAGTACTTATGCCGTCAGCTTGGTGAGGCAGATGGCCAGGCGATAGGTACCAGCCAAAGAACCACAGTTGGTTTCTGTCATGGGCTTCTCATGTGGGACTTGGCAAATTATCTAGGCTCTTTTGCTATTTAGGCAGCTTCTAATTATATCACACCTCACTATCCATCTAACTGTACTTTGCAGAAAGGTGGTCGCTTGAAGTTGGTTGTAAAGTTGTGCTCACAGACCTTGACGGGACAGGTTTCCACTCAGTAATGGCAAGAAAAACATGAGTAAGATTCTTTATGTGTATGTGTCAGATTTAAAAATACAAGTGGCAGTTCTAGCAGCATTTCCAACCCCAAATCTGCAAAAAATATAATCTAGGTTCCTTAAACTAATTAAAGTATCTGCAAATTAAATGACACACAAAAAATCAAAATCAGTGTGAACACATTTTTTCACTCTGCTGTCCTTGTATTTTGATTATTGAGGTTTTAGTATTTGCATTTTTAGGCTTCCCCGTAACTATAAACACTAAAAGCAAGGAAAGCTAAGATCCTGAGGTAATTGGTAAATGATTAGAAACTGGAATTTGAGGAAAGAGGAAAAAGACAGATGTCCTGAATCCCACAAGACAGCTGTTCCAGCTTGTGATGCTGCTGAGAAGAATAAAAAGGTATTTCTAGCATGCTGTTATGGAGAACTGGAGGAACATATACGACACAAGAAACACAGCCCTTTTTGTTAGTTTCACACATATATAAAGGTTTAAGCTCAAGAGGCTCATTACTGCTTTCTAGGAAAAACTGTGATTTTCTCTTTTCCGGTTTCATATAAACAAAAAGGAAGTGAAGAACTGGATAATAAAGGAGATTTTCTATCCCATCTGAATGATGAATGCGTGACCTCCTCAGTACTTCTTTATTTCCTTTATAGTGAAAAAGCAAAAACATGCCATGCCTCCTCCAATCCCACCTATTCAGGAAATCACAGAGTTTTGTTTTCACGGCTGGAATTAATTGCTTAATGATTAATGTTTTGCCAGCCAATCCCTCAGTCTGTGGTTTCTGATTAATGACAGAGAGGCCACAAGGCTCTCAGGTATTCAAAGATTATTTATTATACCTCCAGGTTCTGTCTACGTTTTCACAGCATTTTAAGCAACACACATGATTTACATCATCGTTTTTAACCCTTTTATGGTGTCTCACACCACTGGGTTTTCGTGTTTCCGGCAGACTTTGTAGCTTTGATCTTTCAGTTAACTCCTTCTGCATTCCAAGACAAGAGGCATTCCTCAAACCATTTGGATAAGGATGACTTTTCTGGTGTGTTTGTTTGAGGTTGTTATTGCTCTAATAACCACGCTAAGCAGCACCCAGAACAATAAGCCCTAAATACACTCTTTCTTAATTCACAACATGAATTTTACATGAGACAAAACCTTGCAGGTGAAACCATCTGTTTGCTTTGGGCAATGCAGCTGTGAAGACTTCTGCACAAAGCAGGACTAGACTTTCCAAATCAACTTGTACTATCAATGGCCTACAGTTTTTGGGACACAAACCCGGATATCATCATTCATTTTTGAGAAGGAAAAATACTCTCTAAAAAGCAGGTTTTTTTTAACTCAAATTGGACCCCAAATCAAGGCATCAAAACCCACTGCTCATACTCCACTATTCTTCTCAACTATCAAAGGGAGGGGCTGACATTTATTTGTCATAGATTAGCACTTGGTAATTTTATTAATCCAATTGTATTTTGGAATGGAGAAATGATAGCATTAACCTTATTTAGTTTTGCACATCTAAAAATCTATTGTCTTTTTGTAACCGATGGTGCAAAGCTGCCAGTTTCAGAGGAAAATTAATCTCACCCATCCCAGTCCTTACTCTAGAGTAAGGTGAATTCCTTCCTGAAGCACCTCTTTCTCGCAGTTACACAAACTTTAAATTAGTTTAATATATAAAAAAACAATAATAAAAAAAATCCAAGTTTAAAAGATGTTTTCTTCTATTTAAAACTACCTAAATGGTGTGTGTGAATCTGTACAGGGTACTGAATGGTTCATTTGCTTGAGTTTTTTTCAGCCTAATGTATTCCTTCTCACATATTTATAACATCATAAGCCACCTGAAAGCTTGCAAAACAAAATAATCGTATTCAAATAATCCAATTTTTATAAACTTACTCTCTGAGGAAATAGCTGAGAAAATACTGGATGCTACAGCCTTAGATATCTATTTATTTTGACAGTGAAAGTATCATAGATATATATTTGTTCAAATTTGCACCTCTTCTATTTCCTCTGTGTCATATCGTTTGTCACCTTTGGGATCACCGACAGTAGATGGCATCACTTAATGCTGCTTCTCTTCTGCTACAGAGAGTTGATCCTGCCTACACCATATAACTTGCAGCTGCCAGAAGAGCCCCTGGCCACCAATAAGAGCCACTGTCTAGGGCAAAAAAGGTCATGACTGCCAGAGGCAGCAGAAAGCCTGAAGCCTTGCTGCCTACAGCAGACTGCTGGAAAGGCCAGCTGCTGGCTGTCAGTGGTACCTGTTGTTGAGGAAGAGATTAGGATGCCGGAATGGTATTGGATGGCTCTGCTCCACCCAGTCCCGCCAGTGGCACTTGGCTCCTTAAGGGTGCTACCTCTGCTCTTCTGTTATCACCTTACCATTATAGGAGAAGCCTGGCTTGAGTATTAATCTGCCTTGTTTTCACTGCTGAGATGCTCTGAGCCAGCTCCAGCTGATATACCTTCCCCATTTCATGTTGCAAGGACCAAGCCTTATGAATTAAACCATGACCATGTTAAAGCCCAGGGCTATAGCCCTGCTTTAAGCTTGGATCAAGATACACTGTGAGGCAAAGCTACATTTACATTGTTAATGAGTTTCTCAATCTGAAAGCTTATAGAGCAGCAATCACATACTTTATTGTCCATGGGCCAAGAACAACAACAACAAAGATGTAACACTCCCTGAACAATGCTGTGCTTTGCATTTTCTGTTGGTTTTAGTTTTAACTTAACTTCCTGTGATCATGAACAGAATTTTAAAGGGTTTTCACTGCAATATGCTGCTCATGAGCCACTGAGAAACAGTTTTCAGCCTGTGACAGCTGAGTTCCGAGGATATGTGGACTACTTCTAACAAGACTGTGAAACAGCTTGTTTTCAACTGGGTCTACTTTGCTGTTAAGCAGCTTTGAGGTATGCACCTCTGCTCAATTACATGGTTGCATTTGCAGTGGAAAAAAACAATAAAGGTACCAGGTATGCCAGCCTGAAAAGCTTCCATCAGCAACGGGTCAATCGGAAGAGCTTTGTATCACATCTTTCAGTACAACTTTGGTTTTGCTGAAGAACCTGCCCATGGATTTATGTAGTTCTGAGTCATCCCTCTCAAGCTTTATCAACACTTCCCTCCCAGGCACCCCCAGAAGACACTTTTCCCATATCTGCACTGGCACCTACTGGCGAAATCCATCCCACTCCGGTGGTTATGTGCTGCATTACCCTCATCTGCCCAACTCCTGCGTTTCTAAGGGCAGCAATTAAAGGCCATCTTTTTCTTCCATTTTAATGGCTACTTTGGTGCTACTGGTGCCTTGAAAGCCTTATAAAATGCCAGCAAATTCCTGACAAGCTAATTTTATATTTTCATATTTGAAAACTGTATAAACAAATGAGTAATTAAAGCACAACAGCTGACATGAAAAAAGAACAGTCACTATGGTCAGAGGTCATTGGGTGTTTCTGTTAACCCAGTGGCCCCAGACAGGCAATAAATGCCTTCAGTTCTTTCATTTAGTTAAAAAAAAATAAAAAATAAATAAAAGTAGAGCCATTAGTTAAAATTATCAGTGACAGGTTATCAAGTTGTTGGCAGTCCACTTGTCCTGCATTTCTTACTTTAATCAAGATATGCCCGCTGCTGTGTTTTCACATGTGGTGGCAAGGTTTCCCTGAAGGTTCAAGCCAATTTTATTCCAAGATACTGCTTGATAAAGCTGTCTAAGGGAAGTAAATAACGTTACTGTTTTCACACCTGATTGGTAACTGATGGCCAAGCCTTTCACCAGTACAGGGAGGGAAAAGGCTCTGAATTAAGTCCGAGTTTACTGAAGCGTGTAATTGCTCATACTATAGATTAAAGCCCTTTACCCTTTGATTGTTGTCTCACCTACGAAATTCATTTCAGTCACAATTCTGAATGTGTTTTTTTCCTTCACAAAACCCCCGTGTGAGCGGTCGGGGTGACACTTCAAATACAAGGCCTGGCATTCATTTCTTCTCTTTTGATCACCCAGTCCGTGGCCAGAACAAAGTGCTCTTGGCCCACAAACCCCTCCCTCACAGAGTGACTCTCACCGGCACACAGCTGTGAGAAGCACATAGGTGTATGCACGCACACCCCTATCAAAGCCCAAAGCCCTGAGCGCTTAATCTATCCCACTCTGTGTGTCTTCCGATCACCTACTGAAGCGGCTGCTGCAGTTAAAGAGCCGAGCGCCCACAAGCGTGACACATGTATTGCTGAAGTTAATCATCTGCTCCTCGGCTCCGATGAACGAGCAACGCCGAGCAGCAACTTCTCCCCAGCGCTCCTCCTGGCACAGAGCCCTCTACCAACGCCACGCATTTCGGGGCGATGAAGACGCGCTCAGCTGAGGTTTTCCCTGAGGAAAACAAGCGACCGTTATAGCGGCTGCGACGGGGACAGGCGCGGTGGCCGCAGCTCGCCCCAGCGACAACCCCGGGCCCCGCCGGTCTCAGATCCCGGCGGGGCAGGAGGAGCGGCAGGGGCGGCCGGGGCTCCAGCGCCCTGCCTGCTCTCGGCTCCGGAACAGCGCCGGCATCTCCCGAGCCGGGTGTCGGCAGCTGGGTGCGGGACAGCCCGGAGGCGCTCTCTTCTGCCTGCCCGCCCGCCCGCGCTCAGCACCGCGGCCCCACAGGATAGCCCGAACCGGGTAACGGGCTCCGGGGTCGGAGGGGCGTCCCGTCCAGTCCCTTACCAGCTGCTCCTTCAGAGCGGTGAGGGTGGCTTCCAATCGGTGCTCCTTGCTGTGTGCGGACAGGGGCTGGTCTGCTCCGCACGCCACCGGCCGCTGCGGCATGGCCAGGGCGGCCCGCACCAGCTCCCGCTGCTTCTCCCGCAGCACCTGGAGCTCCTGGAGGCCGGCCAGGGCCGCCTGCAGCCTCTCGCCCACCCGGCCGCGATCCCAGCCGCCCGCCCGCGGGGCGCCCAGCAGCATCGTCAATGCTGTGCAGCGACACCAGCCATGGCAGCAGGGCGGAGGGGATGCGGCGGGGCCGTGCCCGCCCCAGGCCGTGCCTGCGGCGACGTCCACCCGCTCCGCGCCCGGCACCGGAGCGAGTGAAGCGAGGCCGCCGCGGCTCCTGCGGTTTTGGAGGAGAGGTGGGGACGGGGGAGGGTGAGAGGGAGGGAGGGAGGGGAGGGAAGTGCCGGGCCACCTCCCGGGGTGGATACGCGCGGAGAGCAGCCACTGCGTGTGCGCTCCCTCCGCCCCGTGCTGGGCGGCCCCTTCCCGGGGGCAGCCCTCGCCCGTACCCCACCCCGAGGAGGGCCGGGGTGCCCGCGGTGCCCACCCTCCCTCGCAGAGGCAGAAGGCAGCGCCGGGCGAGGGTGCCGGTCCCGGCCGGGAGCCCAGGGATGCTGCGGAAATAGGAGCCGAGCCCGTCGCCGTGCTGCCGCCGTGCGCAAATGGGGATGGTGCGAGGATGTGGTGCGGAGAGCTCTCCCAGGTATAATATTGCCCTCACCAAAACGTGGTGCTTGTGACTCCATCCCTTCCCTTCTTTACTGATGTCTCCTGTCAGGCACAGCACTGGCACTCCTCACCTTGCTTTCCAGAAACCGACCCGACTGGGATCTAATTGCAAAAATCTGCTTTCTTGTACTGAATTGTTGATTGTCAACGTGTGACTCAGCCCCTCAAAAAGTCTTTTGAAGGGCTCAGGATTTGCTTTAAATGGGACCTGAAAACACAGTTGGTCATAGAAATCCAAGTCTATGGTGCTGTTGCTACCAAGAAATACCTGTGTTTAAAGCTCCCGAGACAGGCAGCTTCAGCTTCTTAGGAGGTCAGCAGGCAGCAAAGCAAAGTAGTGATGCAAAGGAGTAGAAGCAGCTCTGATAGCAAAAGCCTGATGAACACAGTGGAAGCCATGCTACAGGAGACTAATTTTCTGCTGCCTGCACGGAAATAGGAAACATTTGGATCCCACAGATCTTGAGCTCACTGTGTACCATACTTGAGAGACTGAAAGAATTTCAGGAAGAGATTGCAATTCTCCATGAAGCAGTGAGCAAACACACCATCTGTCCATGGCTATCTTCTCTTCACCCTGTGGTGTACCTTTAAAAGCTAGCATAGTTTAATTTGACTTTGTGCTGGGATACACAAATTGGGTGAGTGGGGGGGACAAGTTGCTCTGTCATCTGTTCTTCAAGTAGCGTTCTTTCAACACCATGTGTGCCATTTCTGCCACAGAGAAAGCCCTATATGTAGGAATGTCAGAAACACTTGAGTGATGTCAAATCCAGCTTCTGCTGAGGGGTGGGGGGCAAATTATTCACGTATTTGTTCATCAAAACCATTATTTGGTGGTCCCAGTAGGACCAAGTCTTGCTTTCACCATGTTACAGCTTTCATGTAGTTTGAAGATTTGAGAACAATACTTACCCAGCAAGGTTCAACTGTGTTGGAAGGGGTCCAGAGAAGTCCTATTCTGTCAAGTCAAGCGCAAATATTCACAAATGTCTCTAGCTGCAGATGGAACTGCAGGAACTGGAGTGGCCAAAGGTCACAGCACTACAGTGCTTAGTTAAAGTGTGTATAAGGTATGACATGAATGACATCATCTAAAGCATGTTTTGTTTTGTTTTCCTTTCTTTTTAATGAATATGCCTCTGCACTTCTTCCCCATTCATCTCAGTAAACTTCCCTGTACAGAGCTATACCTGCCTCAGTGCCAGGTTGACTGAACACTTCATCTACAAATTGAAAAGAAAAAGAGCTCAAAACTGAGATGCTTTTGAAGATGCTGACAAAAGACAGCATGAAATGCTATCTGTCACCTCTCCCATGGAGGGTGGCAAGCAACCATGGCATGTGTTGCACATGGCAAGAATGTTGCAAAATGCTATTGCAGGTATGAGGAGCTGAAGTGTTTTTGTGAACCACTTGGCTTGGCACTTGTTAAAACAGACATACAGCACAGTTCCTTATTTTATTCAAACCATGTTCTAACATGACCAAATACAAGGCACTGACACATGCCAGTTAGTAAATTCTTGCTAGTAGAATTAGATAATATAAGGTCATATATACTTTTTTTTCTTTTCCTCCTTCTTTTACAAGGGCCTGTTATCGTTTGCTCTTTTGTTCTTCCTCTTCTTTCATCTTTTTTATCTTTTCATACATTAAATCCCAAATGGGCTATATCACAGCAGTTTTTTTATTCTAATCAGCTTCCTGATTATCCCCTCTGTTGTACTGATTACTTTCTTCCCCAGAACCCTTGTGATATCACTTAATCTTTTCTGATAACTCAACAAATAGCTTGTGTTATCTAATTTCTGGAGAAGAGAATAAAAGGTGTGAATCGCCTCCAAATTTGAAACTATGAGATTACATACGATAGTAGTAGCGGTAAAGGTGAAAGCTTCATGTTAGGGACTTTCAAAATTCCTGTTATTCTTAATGTCTGACAGAGAAAAATGTTGATATTTATGCTCTGTAAAGTTTCATTAGATTTTAAGAATGACTTGAAAAAATACAGAGCAGTCTATAGCTAATATCCCATTTTGCTCTTTAGTATAGTGAATCCTAATTCTGACCTGTAGCTTGTGCTTCTCAAGGAACAAAAGGTTTGACTATTCACTTCTGTTACTTTAATTCCATTAATTTTGAAGACACTATTCTTGATTTTTGCAACAGTCAGAATAAGATTTCTGTTTTCCATCTACAGATCCTGGGGTAAATTACATTTTACAAAAAAGCTGTAATAAAGGAATGATATGGTTGCAAAATTAGACACCAAAACAGTAGGAAATAAAACAGTTTGTCTACAAAACCTAGTTTTAGGTCCCAATTTGTATGATGTGATCACACAGTGTTGTACCACAGGTCTGTTCCTCAATAAGCGTATACAATGAAAGATGAGTGTCAGTGGGCAGCTACTCAGTGTCCTCTGTCCTCATGCTCCAGCCCATGCCTTACTTACTGCAGATCATTTAAGCTGTGCACTGTTGATAGAATTTCCTTTTGGTTTTTTTTAAACATACTTAGAATTCTAGCTTTTAATTGCCTTATCGTATGAATAAACAATGTCTTTACAACATCCCAAAGGGTATAAAGCTGGTTTTGTTTTCTAGGAGGGGACCAAGGCTCTGAGTTTCCTTTCAGACATGCTTACGCATTTTAGGTACCCATTGGAGATGCCTTTGGCCTGACTTTTCCTGCGTATTTAGAATTATACCGTTATATGTATATCCATTTCATTGTTCCAAGCAGAGTTCCCTTTGACTTCAGTTGCAGTTCTGAGCACTCAGCATTTTGGTAAATTGAATACTAGGCATTTTAATTTGAATCCCTATAAAAATGAGGAACACAATTAGCGCTCCTCATATGGAGCCAGCTTGGGTGTGCCTGCACCTGTGGTAGAGACATGCTCTCAGAGCCTCATAAACTACCAGAACAGAGGCAGGTGTTATTTACATTGTTTGGCAGATAGAGATGTACAAAGAGGTTAACCCTTTTATGCAGGATCGAACAGGAAGTCTGTGGTAGGACTTGAAAGTGAAGCCGAATCATTCATGTGACCACAAAAATGACTTTACACCCTGTTTTGTGGATGCATATTAGCCAGTTTGTGTGGTACTAATGTTAAGAGTAGGACAATTTGTATTGACCTCCAGATGTGCTTAAAAGAAAAGTAGTTGAATGTCTGCTTTGGATGAAGTCCAGAGTAAACAAAATGCTTTTGTATACCAGACAACTTCAACAGCTAAACTGCAGTTTGCTTTCCACTTTTGCTTATGTATTGTTGTGAAAAATAATTCAGAGGGTTTTTTGGTAGCATCACCTTGTGGAGGGATATAAAGTCTCCCCATGTAGGCTTCAGCCTGTATTTCAGTTGTGTCTTTAGCCTGTACTGACATTGCCATGTGTAGCAATAGTTGAGGAAGAATCTGTTTGTTTAGAACTATATCTTGACATGACAGAAACTCGGTGCATGCACCAGCATCTTCTCTTTGCCAGCCAGCCTCTCTGTTGTCTGTGCTGTCCTGTTGCTCCTGGGAGCCTCTGAAGCCTTTTGCCATCAATCCCACTGAGAGTATCATGCAGAAATACTGTCTAAGGGAATCTTCTGAGCTGTTAACATCTGTCAGATGTGTAGAAGGTTAGTTGGAGGATGCAGAGCAGCCACATGTAGATTGAACCAAGCCTAGCACAAGCCTCAAGACAAGGTAAGTGCAATTCTTGTTCCTGCCCTCCTGTTAGTTGCATGCCCAAGAAGACGTGTACTGAGCATATCCTTGCATGTAAAAGGACTGAGGCATTGCTTAGTGGTAAAAGGTTCTGCTGCAATGTGGGATGGAGCCACCTGCCATTTTTTGGAAATGTTAAGTTCAGCCATTAAGAATATCCTGAAAATGGGCTAAACCCTTACGTTGTCCACAGTGGGTAGTGGTAGTTCTGAGCTAGCGCTGTTTCTCAGAGAATGTATAGTATTGTATGTCCCTCTGTGAGGTGACTGTAAAGTAAATTTGCATCACCCAGGCATTCCTTCTAATTAGCAGAAAGGCTGCCTTTGAAAACATTCTTCTCAAGGGCTGATGTCCTAAGGATAACTATATTTAATTAGTAAGATGCAAAACACTGGTGGGAAGGTTTCTTTCTAGAGTTCAGAAAATTTGTTTTGAATTTAAAAATATGACTTTTTGAACTCTAGCTTACATGTTAATGGATAGGGAAAAAGAATTGAGAGTGCAGCTGACAGATACAGCTTCTGCTACAAAACCAGATTTGAGTTGATGGAGGTCTTTAGAAAGGAATCTTTTAAAAATACAGTAAAATCCTGCCTTCAGCTACCAGGGATTAGGAGATGTCCATCTGTTTTTGTGCTTATTTCTGTTTATTTTTCGCAGGGTTGCAGATTGATTCTCTTGTGGCACTCCCAGCACAATGGTGGGGGTTGCAGGGAAGGGAGGAGGCTTTTCTGAGGATTTTTACAAGGTTAGCATCAAAGTGCTCATTCTTTTTTCAGTTTATGCCCTCCAACTGAAATATTTGTAACTAAAAGCTCATATTCTGGGCCATGTGAAAATGTGTGCATATCCATCAATCTGCAAATAGACAGGCAAACTGGGGGGGTGGGGGACGGGTTGGGGACTCAAGAAGCACAGAATATACAGGAAAATGGAGAAAGTGGTTGGGACCAGAAATCCAGATAGGCAGAAAGAGTGGCACACGATAGCCAGGGTGAGTCTGGGGACAGAGTCCTGAGAGTTAAGCTGGAAAGCAGAGTCAAGGGCATCTTCAGAAAGAATGGGAGATGTGGGAACCTAATAGAGAGTGGGGAAAAAAGGTGCAATTTGGTGTGGCTATAATGGCTTCTTGACAGGGATCGTGAAAGCATTTCCACCCTAAATTAACAGGAAAGAAGTCAAAGCACAAAGAAATCATTTCAACTGAAAGAGCTCTAAGTTTACAACAGATTGTAACCAGAGGTTCCTGGGGGGCACATGCAGTGAGTACAATTGGCCTAGGGCCAGCTCTTAGAGAGTTGCTGTACCTCCTCGTGGTCATTGACACAAAGTTGGTGTAAAACTCTTTGGAAATAAAGGAAATTTTAATTTGGCTTCTCTAAGAATGAGATGCCGAAAGTGGATGCTGGGTACTTCTGCTGTAGGAGCTGGGTCAGAAGGCTGTCCCACAGATATAGGAGTAAGGTCACTTTTGAAGAGGAGCTATCAGTAACTTGCTGCCAAGAGGGGCAACAGACCTTCCCCATCATTCTGAAGTCTCTTCTCCGTTCCGATGGAAGGAGCCAGGCTGGCTGCTTAGGCTGAGGCACAGGCAAAGTGGAAATGAAAGTGCAGTCATTCTGCTGCCCTTGCTAAGGAAAGGCATGTTGTGTCCACACTGGCACTAGCCTTCCTCTGATATGGCTTGTAGGCTTGTACTACGTTGCACACACTTGGTGCTGATTACCCTTTTTCACCTCAGCTCCCACTAGGAAGTATTTGCAGGTCAATGCCCTAAGTATCATTCATAATGCTTAGCAAGTGCACATCACCTGGTAATTTTGTTACAATATTGTTTAAAGCTTTCTTCATTAGTGTCTCATAAAACTCTTCTGATCATTAATGTTAAGCACAAATTCCAGCAACACTGAAGTACAGTTCCAGACACTCCTCTCTGGGACTTGCTCTTCTTACTGCTTTCCCTTTACTTTGTTCCCTTCAATAGCTTTTCAATATAGGTGATCATGTTTGCATATCCAAGATGCCACCAAAGATGCTGTTGGTATGCCAGATTACTCCATGTTGGTGGCAAAGATGCCACCAAGATGCTGTTGGTATGCCAGATTACTCCAAGTGATTTGTAATCCCTCATTCCAGGATCTCCTCTAATTCTTACATACATGTTTTTACTTATGGGCTTTTCTGCTAATATTGGGAATACATTTTGATTGCACAGCTGTCTTCTAAAAATATTCGTAATGTGAGTCTCTGCTGTTTTGTTGATGCAATCATTTATCATATTTCTTTTCCTCCAGCCTAAGGGATCCCAGTTTTCTTCTTTCTCTTGTTCAGCATTAATGAGAAATAAGTCCATCACAGCCTTTATAGTTACACTGGTCAGAGAATTGTTCTGTTGCTTCACATTGTATGCTACACATCAGATTCTTAACTAGCATTTGCATGTGGATTTGTCTTTTCACAAGTCTTTGGGTGTGTAACTGTATCTTCTCCTGTTTCCAAAGTTCCATAGTCCTCTGACAAAACAAGGCAAAAGTTGGTGTGTGTAAGGTCTGAGACTATTTCTTTGAAAAAGGAATGCATTTCCAGCAGGCAAAGCTACACACCAGTGTGTAGTTCCAGATGAAAAAGTATTGCACCTACCCTGCTGTAGATTCCACTGGTTAACTTGAGCTCTTATAGAGGAAGGGCACTACATTTTTTCTGGGTAGATGTAGTTTAAAGTTTAGTTAGTGCAAAAGGACCTCAAATAGTTTTCCCAATGAGAATAGAACAGAATGCGAGAAAAAAAGAGGGAGGAAGAAAAGTCCTTTAGTGGTTGATGTATCTACGAGCTTAGTTAAGGATGGCAAAAGTTTTCAGGGCATATGGTTAGAAAGCCCCAAGGCACTTATTCAGCAAAATATGTAAACACTCACCTAACTCAAAATAAGTGAGTGGCCCCACTGAATTCAAAAGTACTGCTTCTGTGCTTAAAGTTAGGCACATGCTTTAATATCTTGCTAAATTGAAGCCTAAGGACCCACTAATTGTAACCTTGCCAAATACATCTGCAAATTCTCGGTGAGGGCATTCAGAACAAAACATCTTTTATTAAAATAATTAGATTAAGGATATCCAGGAGGAACATGGAATGAAAGAGGAATTCCCCTTATAGTTTCACAGCATGCTGATTTAGCTGTGGTTCATACATATTTGCATTGGAGATCTGTGCAGGTAGTGGGGGTTAGACTGCAATGCGGAGGATGACATGGTAATGTACTTTTATTGACTAACAGGCATTGAATGTGTTTAGATAATGCGCCCTTAGCTTGCTGGCTGCTCAAAGGCCTCCTCCTTTTGGATTCTTCCACTAAAAAGCAGAAAAATCAAGCCAACAACCTGCTGATTTGTAGAAAGTGTGGTTTTATTTGGTATGCTTTAAAATGCATTCCTGTTTCTAGGAAAGATTAAATGGGGCAGATCCAGTTTGCTCCATTGACCTGAATGGTTAGTGGGGATATTTCTGTGAGTTCTGTGAGCTAATAAGATTTACCTGATGGTGTATAAGAATCACACTGAGCACTGTGGCGACTGGGAAATATTTTCACTTAAATGATTTTTACATGGGTGCATCCCCACAGAAGCACTTCAATGACAGCAACATCTGAGATGGGAGAAGAAGCCTTTATCAAATTCCTCATTTCATTCCCATAATGTTAAATCCTTTCCTTTCACTAGGACGGATGTGTGTGAAAACACATATACTGAATCCTGTTTTTTCCACTATTGCTTTGCCCCTGTTTATACGAAGGAATAGACATACAGAAAACATGCCTTGGGGAGCATGCCTTCCTGCTGAGTCTACCCTGAAAGAATTAATCACAGAACTCCAATTGTGTCTCCATTTCCCAAAACTGGGGCCTGTCGGGGTCCCAGAGTGAGGTCACTGATAAAACTATAGCAGAGATTGCTTCAGGATCATAAATTGGCAAAATTTACTGGTGTATATCACACCACTGCAGAATTGCATCGGTGGAACAATATGGCAAACATTTCTCATCAACAAAGCCTTTGCTTCATTTTTTCATGTCTAAAAAGAGCAGTGGCAAACTAAAATAGTGTTATTTATTTCTTTTTCACTTCTTTCTTTCCTATAAAGGTTAACTACACTAGTTAAGAAAGAAAATTGAATTACTTTACAGGCAATGGTTCCTTGCTCTAAGGCGTATTGCAGAAGAGCTGTGCTGGCAGGAAGATGGTGCTTATCCTGTGAGATTATTTTCTCAGTGTGTTTTCAGGATTGCAAACCTCCAGTTGAGTATCAGTACCAACAGTTAGTGCTTGCTTTGCCATTTGCATATAGTGTCTGCTGAACTCATCATGGTCTTTACAGCAGCGTGGTGATTGGGGCATTTATAAGTTGTTAGTGAGCTGTGGAAAAACAAATGGAAAACTTACAGGCACGCTGAGACACTGTGTGCTCAGCAATGGGATGGGCTCAAGCACATATTGCGCATTCCAGGATGGGGAAGATGAATGGGAGATGCATAGCTGATCTCTAATTCCTCTGCTACTGAGACGATGGAGTTTGTGCATTTCTCTTTCCATTTTTTTTTGTGTGTGAATAGTCTGTGAACAAATGTACACACATATACATAATCTGTGCACTGACTTTGCCATGTCATCTTCTCCTCGAATTATTCCTCTTCAGCAACTTTGTGTTTATTGTCAGGTGCCTGTGAAGATTCCCTGGTTACACTCTTAAGTGGATTTTTTATTAAGCTAGTCTGACTGCAAAGTATGTTGCCATATGAACACCTGGGAAAGACAGGGGACAGGAAATTGTATAGAGCTTTTTATAAAATAGTGGGTTCTTAAAATCACTTATTGTAAATTAGTATCAGCAACCCATGGCCAAGTAATCCTTAATCATAATTTGATTCACAAAGACATATAACACAGTTAACTGGACATGAGATGACTTGGGATTGTGTGAAATACATGGTATTATGCTCTGTACATACTACAGTTACATAATATCTCATCCCTCACAACAGGAGCCCCACATGGCCCCATTCTCTTTCCACATGTCTTTCTGATGTGAGCATACAAGGCATCTCTTGTCTTGCTGTCCTGCTAAGCTATAAAATAAGCATCTTGAGTTGAACCTCCTGCTGAACATTCTTATATTCAGCTTCAGAGGTTTTGTGGAGGGCTTGCTTGAATGGACCAGGAAGAGAGGAGCTTACAGAACTGTTTGAAGCTTATGTCAAGAGGGTGCTGGGTTAAAACCGCATCAAGACTGAGACAGCAGAGAAACTATCCCAAAGAATGCCACCCTCTACTAGAGAAGCACAAGTAACACTAGAGTGTATTTCAGTTATGGCTCTTCTAGGAAATTTTGCATGGTGATGACTCACTACTCTCTAAACATAAATTATCTATCTATTAAAGCTATTGAGTGAGGTCCACTTTGGACATATCTGAATCCAGCTTGAAAAATATCCAGGGAATTAAGTTTGTTCTGAGCTTGACCGATTGCCTATGAAACAGTCTATAGTGATTTTCTGGACAACAGACATGCTGCCATTGTGAGTGGGTGCAGCACAACTGCAGGAATTGCTAGTGATCTTGTTCCACTGACTGAGATAGTTGTGCATGATGGTGTGGGCACATATGTTCTCCTGAATACCAATGCCAAAGAGCTGTCAAAGGAATTTCAGAGGAGCATTTGCCCCAGAGGAACGTTTGACTTTTGTAATTATTGTATTTATACAACACTGTACAACATGGTGCACTGATACACAGTTACTGCCAAATGTATTGGTGTGAGAACCAGAAAAGGACAGCACTGCCACAAAGTAAGCGTGAGTTTTATGTCAGCGAGGGGCAGGCATTTCTACATCTCTGACAAAACTTTACCTGACTGACTGCTCCACTACATTAATTTAACTTGGAGCTTGGAGAAGGGGTTTGAAGTTACAGCATCTATTGGACAGCGTTTCCATAAGTAGATATTTAAAAATTATTATAGAAAAAAAAAAACAACAACACCATCAGGAATCCTTAATGACATGGAGAGAAATAAAGGAAATCAGAAGTCACTTAAGGATTAACTGAACATAGAAAAATTATTCAGGTCATGTTTTGATTTGGTGGCTTGTCCTCCTATTTGCACGTTTTCTTATAATCTCTCAGATCTGACATTCTTCACTCTCATGAGAGATTGCTCCTGTTTCTGTTCTCATTGACCATGTGCTGGTTTGGATATCTGAAGGGAGCTGCTACATCAGTGAGGTATTTGTCCAGAGTCACTCCTTCAGGTCCTGACAGGACTGTGTGAGTGTCATTGTGTTGGTGTCCCCTAGCATTTCTGTGCCTCAAGCACTACTCTAACACAGCCACATTGTTTGTAATTGTGGTGCTGACTTGGGCACCCCCTGAGAGCATTGTGCAAGCCTGCTGGAGAGAAGCCATAGCTCTCACATACATGCCTTCTGCAGAAACTTGAGTAAAGTATGACCAAGTAGCACACTCTTTTCTTCCCTTTCACTGGACTGAAATTGTCCATTAGGTCATTTCCATTCCTGCTTCCTGGATTCCTGCTTCCTGCAGCACTGATAAATTTCCTCTCTCTTCTGTATAAAGTTTTTCAAAAGCTCTTTCTCAACAGACTAGATATGTGGCAGAAATCCTTACCCAGAATTTGCTTGCAAAGGTGGAGAAGTTAGTGCCCAGACCCACATTAGCAGCAAGGTAGACCTTTTGTCCTCTTCTTCTGACCTTAAGTGGGACATTAGTGCTTTTTTAAACTTTGCTAGCTATGCCAGAAACCCTAAGACCAGCCCTCTCCAAACATCAGTGTGGATCAAGTTTTCTCCATCCTCACTACCAAAACAGAGGCAGCTGCTATCCTCATTGCTATCAGGAAGAACATCTGCCATTTGTTATCGAGAGTCTGAAACCTCAGCTAG
This sequence comes from Lathamus discolor, assembly GCF_037157495.1. Taxonomy (NCBI): domain Eukaryota; kingdom Metazoa; phylum Chordata; class Aves; order Psittaciformes; family Psittacidae; genus Lathamus; species Lathamus discolor. The sequence goes on along the minus strand of NC_088888.1, from coordinate 35,850,839 downwards.
CAGCTACCCTGCTGTATGTTTTTAATACCTGTAAAATAACACTGATGCACCAGCTGCAGTACAGATTAAGGAAGAACACAGAAACACTTGGAAAAAACAAAGCATCTCTGCATGTGTGGGAACCCAAAGAAATATTCCATCTTCATGGAACAGGGTGTTTTAAATTAGATGCTCAAATCTCCTTCCCTGCAAGCATATTCTTGTGTAAATGCTGTAAAGTTCTTCCTAGAGAAAATTTGGAAGGTTAGATCTGTTTTATGCACATTTTTTGTTTGCTAGTCAGTGTATTCCATTGCAGATCCATCCTGACTAGAAGACAATAATCCACTCCTCTCAGGATATCAAATTAAGATACCATCTTTGTCTTTATAGTCCTCTGGAAGCCATGCTGAAATGCATATTGTTGTGTATTCTCTCCATCACTTCAGGTGAAATGCAGACGCAGGCGTTACTTTACTATCTGTCCTATGACAGAGATTTGGTATGAGGTTCTGGTTGTCCCCTGAATAAATGTAGGAAAATGAGGAAGGAAGATGAGACTCAAGAAGGTGTAACAGAGGATGAGATATTCGCTTCCCTTTCTAATGTTGCCAAAGAGGATGAAAGCGTGACAAAAAGACACTCTTTGCTGTCTTGCAGGCTGAAAAGAAAACCATCTGACAAACCCTCAGAGCCTTCAAGGACACCAGCTGAATCATACAACAGGTTTTTTGCAGAACAGTTGCAGTGCAACTTCAGCTGTCCGTTTTCCAGCAGTTTGCCCCTTGTAATGGTGAAGGTGACGGTGACAGTCAGAAGTTCCTGCTGGAAAATGGGCCCCCTCAGTTTGAAACGCCTCAGTTTGAAATGCTTTACTCCTACCCTGAAGAACACTCTTCCCCACCTGATGCTGATATCAAGTCAATATTTACACACCAGCTGGACTTGGAACGCTGGCTCAGTTCTCCAATGAAGGCTGACGTTTCTGGTATGTGAGCTGTCAGCCTGACAACACTGTGCTTCTCACTTGATTCAAAGTGAACTTTAGTTACCTGGCTATCAGGGCTTACACCCACACTCCCTGTTCTTTTGGTTTTCCACCTGTATGTGTGTATGCAGTGTGGCTTCTGAGAGGGTATAATGCCTCTGCTGTCGGAAAGCAGAACCTCTGGGGTTTTATAATCCTTTATTTAATTTCATTTCCGTTGAAATTAATTCAGTCCTGTCTTGCTGTGACATATGAGGTGCTCTGTCTAAAAAGACATAAATAAATGTGATTGGACTACAAGGTACTTCAAAGATGTCCCACCTTCAGTTGTTTGTGAGCTGCTTATAATTAGTGGAACTAAGTCTAAAATCTTACCCGAAGCAGGACTTTTCCGTTTGGCTGAAATTCCAGGATGTGCCCAAAACTCCACAGCTGTCGTGTGCAATAGTCATGTCAGCATGAAATCTGGGGACTTTAAAATTTGCCCTGTTTTGACATGGCAGCTCTGCTCCCTACAGTTTATATGTAAAAATTCATAACACTCCATGTTGCCCTAGACTGGCAGGTTGGGAATTCAGTGAACACCACACATGCAGCTGGACTCTGATCCTGCTGCCATGAGAACTCAATATGTGGGTTTTTCGCCCCCAGGATTTTAGCATCAGCAGAATCCACTCAGCAGATGTGGGAGTGCCTCACCTTGCCACTGCTATTACTTCCTGCGAGATCAAAGTTACCATCACTTCCCCCTTCCCCTGGGGAAGGTGCAACAAATGATGAAATGCTTCACCGGGAACAATTCAGTCAGGAGAAAACTATAATCAAACAAACCAAACAACTAACCAAAAATACTAAAGGAAGCAGAGCCCATAAGAAGCAATGCAGGAACAGAGTGGTTAGTCGTTTGGCTTCAGATCCAAAACACCAGACATCTCATTAGCTGGATTATTTGCTCTAAGCTCAGGCACCATGCTCAGCATTGCCCTTCGGTCCTCCCAGAGGCACCCCACAGCTGTGTTTTTTCATGGTATCTCCATGTGATTGAAAACTACAGACCTTAGAAAGTGTTCTTCCGTGAAATGAAAGAAAGACCTGATTTCCAGCGTGTGCTGTTGTGTCAACACAGCCAGTAGCCACAGAGGAACGTGGAGGTGGAGGCCAGGGTGTCCTTATTAGAGAAGGCGCATGGGTAAGATGAAGTCTTGGAAGATGTGTCTCCTGTTTTGAAACTGTCATTATTTGCTTGCGGGAAGATGCTAGCTCGGGCTTTGATCTTCTTTTGCATGGTCCAGAGTGACATCTAATGGCACGGTACCAGACTGCGCCACATCTGTGAAGAGCTAAGTGGACAAAAAGCTATAGTTGCAAACCAGTTACCAAGTGACAAGGGCAAGGTAAATTCTGTCGGGGGTGAAAAAACAAGCGAACTGTATTAAACTTAACACTGTTTGTAGCCATACTTAGGTATATATTACCTGAATAAAGCAGGGAAATAAAGTAGACTAAATGTAGGAAGTGGCTGAGTTAAACTGCCTGTAAAAACTTAAAATGTTTCACATGTTATTTTAGGTTGATTAAGTATCAGTGAGTTTGAACAACATGAAAGGAAGAAGTCAGGACAATATTCCAGAAAGGAGAGTTTGAGGTGAGGTACATCTTTCATTCACGTAATATATATAGCATATATAATTGCTTTCATGAAAAACTACAAGATCCTACCAAATTGTTTTGCCAGAAACAGCATACTGTAATAAAGTATGCTCCATCAGATATTTTCAACCAGTGCCACATTTCAACATGTGGCATCATTGGTTCAAACTATGCAAATTGTAGATCACAGATTTGTCCAATCTTACCAACACAGAAATATACATATAAAATATATATATTTTTATATATATAATACTTATATACATTTATTTATATATATTAATTATATATAATATATATTATATATATTATTAATTCTATATATTATATATAATTCTATATAATATATATAATTAATATATATATTTTTATATATATATATATAAAAAAAATGAGTTCCCTTTCAGGCACCAGCAAAGGCAATTTTGGACCATTAATTAATGTTGCAAGAAAAATACTGTATGTGTTGTGTTCAACTGTAGAATGCCAAAATTTAAACCATGTAATCCCAAATAAGGGATAACAATAGCAAGAAAAGCTTTGGAATTATTCAGGTTAACTTTTTAGGGAAGTAATACTTTCTTTGTTTTCTTTAAATTTATTGAGTTTTATCTGCAGTAATGGGCATTGAATGATATTCCATTTAGAATAGTTTCAGAATTGCCAAATTAAAAGGAAAAACCTGACTGTATTAGATCTATATACACATATGTGTGTATGTTGGTCTATAAAACACAGTAGGCTATCCATAGTACACTTAAAAGAGTGTCAATGCCTGAATTATATCCCACACAGTTTTAAGGTAAGTTTTTAATTTCCTGTATGGATCCAAGAAACAAAACCATACCTAGTTGTACTTAAGACATGTAAATAACTATTGTTTCTGTCCTTAAGAAGGCTGCACAGCATATGGTAAATCCAGGGAGAAGGTGGCTTTGGTGCGTTTTGTATATCCTTAATCATGACCTGCTGGTATCGCGTTCCTCCTCTGATCCTTTAGACTTGCATGGTCTATTATAGCAATAATATGTCAAGGGAAAAGGAATTAATTTTTACCTTTTAAAAGGTGATTTCTAAAATGCCTATATATTATTTTCAAAGAATTATATTCTTCATGGGCTTTTAGATTAGGAAGTTGAGTTTCTACCTACCCTTTTACCCAGAAGTCTTTATAGGGTGACTGAAATATGGACACACTTGTGACAGTCAAGGAGCAGTAAAAAGAAATAAATTCCTTTCTGCACAACACTAAATTCAGTTGGGGAACTCACTGCTACAAGATGCTGTGGAGACTAAAGTTCACATAGCTAGACAAAAGAAGATTGGGAAAATCATGAAGGATTGTTCCACTGGTGCCTATTAAATGCAGTTGGAGTGCATCCATCACCTCAGGAACTCACAGCTGCTGATTTTTGAAGAATGGATGTATAAACAGGGGAAAAGTATTACTTTCTGACTGTGCCATTCCATGTACTATTTCTTTTAGCATGCAGTATTAGTTACTGTCAGAAATGCATTTCAGCTAGCTGCCCTATGGCTGTTCTAATGGCTGATTTTTTGTTCCATGAAACTCCAGTAACAGCTTTCCTTGTCTTTATTGTTTTCTCCCACCAGAAACAATCTGAATTTTTGTTTTGTTGTGTTGAAGTATCAAGTATATTAATTCAGACTGGAAAAGCATTTGCTTACCTTAAAGTGTAAGGGGGCTGTAGTTTTAAAGATAAATCAGTTACTGTTATGGCCATGTCACCTTAACCCAATATCCAGTATCTTACACAATTATTAAGCTGACAGTTCTGGAAATGTAATGGCTTGATAGCCTCAAGCTTCCTTTTGCTGTATATTGCTTCAGCTGAACATCTCCAGCCTTCAGGCAAGGAGCCTTTCTCTCACAAAACATTTGGTATCCAGCAGCTGGAGGTGATATTTTTAGGTGCTGGTCCTTTCTTCAGCTCTGAGGAAGGTGTTTAATTATATATCGTTTCACATGCAGGAAGTAGCCTGGGAATACACGGAGTACTCTGTGGGCTTTCTTTGTGGAAAACCAAAGAATGTTATCTTTTCATTGTGTTGGCTTCTTAAAGAGCCTTTTCCATCTCAGGGGAAAAACAGTACATTATTTGGGGATAAAAGTCATTAGAAAGAAGGCAGACTTTTTTTTTTTTTTTTTAATCAGGGGAAATGAAGCACTGGAACATTTTAAAACCAAAGGGAGGTGACACAGTAAAGGGCTGGAAATAATTTGGAGAAATCCTGAATAGATTTGTTGGAGGTCAATCTGACTGTGATAATTGGGGGTGGGGAACCAGTGGGTTTGTGTTCTGAGCAACTATCACCTCTCAGGAGCAAGACCATATAATTAGAAAAGGTATTTCTATGAAAGCTAATCAGTGCCTTGTGCAGTCAATGTATGAATTGCATGCCAAGATCTGTGGAAGACAGCAGATGGCGCAAAGACGCCGCAACAACAGGGTTTTCGTTGTGGTTGGTTATCACGCTCCAAGACATTTTAGGGTGAGCTTGCCAAGAGGAAGAGGATTCCAATAGGTGTGTATCGGCTTTATTGCTCAAAATCCAACAAGGGTCATGTGTGGGAAGAACTGAAGGAAATGCAATCTACAAGTGCCACACATCGCTGCTTTAAAGTGAATTGTCTGCGAATGCTATGTGCTAAAATATTTTGATGGGTGTTTTATAAACATTACGCCCCCACCTACACCTCTGTAGCTTTTTCCAGTGTGTCTGGTTTTAGCTGTTGTGTCATTCAAGTTCACTGTTTCCCTCTCTGCCTTGAGATGAAGCAAAGCCATCAGAGCTTTCCAAAATAATGAACTAACATGCAGTGCTCCCACACACCCAGGTTATAAGAGAGGCACATTTAACTCCTTTGTTTCCAATCTCCCCTATGTCCTTACTCCAGGCTCTGTACATCGGATGCCTTAGTTATTAGCCAGTTTGAGGTGGGCTAGTCTGTTTCCATCTCTCCCCACTTAAAGTTTCATTCTGGAGCTGAGAAACTTTCCCTAACAAAAATTAGGTGTGAATGTATTGGCGGAGCAAGTGAATCCTTATGAAAAGCGATGATGATCCAGCACTTCCTGACAAAACCTCCCCTGACAGCTCTCAGAGCACTGTGGCATTTCCCTGCTTTGGTGGTATATGGGAATTAGGACTCCAGCACCACTTCAGCCCCTGGCTCTATGATCATGGAACTGTGGGTAAGCAGAAGTCACACAGGGTCTACTCATGGCTGGAGTACATAGAGCTGGTGAGTTTGCCAGTTACTATTTGCCCGGGCACCTCCATAGCCCTCCACAGAGCTGCTGTCTTCTTCACAGCCTTACACATATGTCAGTCTGAAGGAATCATCACCAGACTCCCCACATGGTTTCCCACTACTGTGTGGCTGGGAGAAGAAAACTGCTTAAATGAAGAGGAACAGAAATTTTCTCCTCTAGGTCAAAACACTCTCCCCAAATTGATCCTAGCACTTTCTTCTTCATGCTCTGCAATCACTTAGCATCCTCTACTCTGAGGGGCTGACAACAGCTCCTCATGCTATTGCTCTGAGGTAGGAGACAGTGAAATGCAAGGGCAGTTGTACTACGTGCAGGGCTTTTTCTGGGGTGCAGGAGGGGAAGTAGGGAAGGGCTGGTATGATGGTGGTGAGTGGCAGAAATCAGGGAAAATCTGTACCTACATGTAAGGCCAGCTTGGTGGGAAGAGGCAAAGAGAAGTCTGGGAAGTCATCTCCTTTAGAAAGCTAAGAGTAGGCAGCATGTCAGGATAGATAGAAGTGCTTCCAGAAAAGGCACCTCTGGAGGCTGGGGGGTGCTCAAAATTGAGCCAAGGTAGGAAGCAGATGTGAGTATAGCTGGAAAGAGCTGGAAAGAGCTGGAAAGACAGGTTTCCTACAGAGGAAGGAGTGAACTTGGCAGTAAATAGCAGCTATGGGAAGAGGACTAGGCATGCTAGGGATGTTGCCTGCACACAGACAGTGGATGCCTTTTAGGGTGATGGTTCTTTAAAAGGGGAGGACCAAGGAGATGTCAAGCACTGTAAAGAGTATTAGTGTGTTTGTACATTGGGAGCTAGCTGGGAGTGAGAAAACACACTTCAACGATGTTGAATATGCTGGGCTGCAGAAAGACATGGAAAGAAGAAGGGCTTGAAGAAGTGGATGCCTGCCTGGTACATTGACAAAGGCCCTGGGTAATGGCTGGAAGCAATAAGAGGTTCTTTGATGAAACAAATTTTATTTGGAAACCAACAGTTTTCCAATGGAAACATTTGTTAATAATGTGTTGGCTTCAACAAACTTGTGGTGAAATGGAGGTGGTTTCTTTCCAGGCTATCTGGAGGCAAACTCAAGCTTCTGGAATTTATGGCTATTGGACAGCCCTGCTATCCAGATGTTTTCAGAGCTTTTAGGTTTCTTCTTAGCATATCCACAATATGTCATTTCTTGATTCCAGCCTCATTTACATTGAGTAACAGAAGTCTGTGGAAAGAAACTCTAACTAGTGCTAATCCAAGCTAGCTCATCCACCTGATAGTGTGATGCTATGCAGAGACAACAGACTGTGGCCAAAATCATTAGTATGGGATCATATCTGAGATGATAAATCCATGCTTTGGTTCTCATGCTTCCACATCTGGTCAGGGAGTCATTGCACCCTGCTCTATTAAGTGAGATAGATCCCTTGCTCAGCATTTGCTGACATCTGTTTGCATGGCCACATGCAAACAGTACAAGGAGATGAGTTGTGTCATTGCCAGCACTCCTACTACAGGGGTCAAAGCCATACAAATTTGTTGCTAGTCCTCAAAACTATCCACTAGTTATCTTTAGTTAGTGTTATCTTTATAAATATACAAGACAAGTTTTCTAGTTAATTGCCAAGAAACAAATAATCCAACTACCCCTTCATGTCACTGCTTGCACAGAGTTACACAACCATAGGGAAAAAACCTGGCCAAGAACAAGTCCATTGACATGCTGGTCAAGGTTATAACTGCCCTTGATAATCTGTACCCAGAGAAGCTGATATTCTTCTTCCAGTGTCTTTTGTATCCTGTGATAAGACGCCAGAAATTTTTAAAGCTCTTCAATCTTTTAAAGTCAGGAATGATGATATGTTATTAGCAAAATATACTCAATCTGGTGAATATGCAATTTTTCTCAGCTTGAAATGACAGTATATAAAATTATCAGGAAGCATTTGAAGTGGAATTGAAAGGAGTGGAATGAAAAATTTAAATAAAACTAAACAGAAAAGATATCTTTATCTGCTGCTAAGTGAATGCTAATAAAAAGTATGCTCAATAAACTCATGTGTGTGTGTGTTTGGAAAATATATTTTCTTTAATTCATAATTGATGTAATGCAAAGTAAAAAATAAGCAATGAAAAGTTAATGTGCTCAAAGCATTTTTAGACTGGCTGCCATACTGTCATGGTGTATGTGGTACTCAATGGCTTTTTCCTCTTTACATTTAATATGGGCCAAATCCACTACCTCTTCCACTGAAGGGGGAGAGCTTTGTGGTTGTAAGGGGTGTGAGGGGCATGGCCATTGAGTAGCTCAGTTCTTTTCCACTGCACCCATCATGTGCCAGGGCCATGTCAGGAAGAGTTTCCTCTGACAGCGGAGCCTGTTTGTCTTTCCTTTGTACCAGATTTCTGTGCAGGGAGAGCTAGAACAATGATGGGCTGGTCAGGTAACTTTGCAGTGGGCTGTGAATGTAAGATAATGAGATGTCACCACCGTCCTTGACACTGTTCCATGGTTTGTGTCAGAGTTTGTAACACAGGGTTTGTGTCACTGGGATTTTATTGCTCATTAGTGGTCATAGGTGAATAAATTTATCTGCCAAATGTAGACTCAAATAAGGAATGTAGAAGCCTCCTCATGATATTTCTTTCAACAAAGGATTTTACTGACTTGCACTTTTTTCCACTGGTATTGCATGGTTTTGTTTTAAATAAACTTTACATCAAGGTGTTGTTGTTGTTTTTTTTTTTTTTTTTTTTAACAATTGGAAGGAAATGTGAATAATTTCACTGTTTGCAACTGTTTGCTGCATACTACACTTAAAAACCAGAAAGAAGGCAGAATTACGTGTACTTTCATTACAAGTGCATCCACCCTCAAGGAATCAGCTAGCGCTGCCTCTCAAGCACTGGTACAGAACTGCTGAATAAGGGAAGAGAGTAATTAAAATCCAGTGCAGTGAAGTCCAGAAATAGATCTCGACAACTGTACTTTGGTGAAACAGAATTAGAAGTAGGTGATCACTGCTGATAGTTCAGGTCAAAGCAAGTTGTTGGTCTGTAGTTGTAGGGAACTGGGTAAATGTTCTGTATATGTGGTCAGACCAGATACTTAATTGCTCCTTTTGGACTTCAAAATAAATCTTATTTTGGATACCGGTGGAACTAGATTGATTGTGGAAATGCTTTCTGCAGAAGATGGATAGGGAATAGGGTGCCTCCATACACATGAACAGACTTGATAGGAATAAGGGAGAGTAAATCATACTTCTGGCAGCGGAAGGTCTGGGGGGAAATTAAGGGTAGGGCTGTACTAAATGCAGTTGGGGATATGGTTTTCATTGAGTGGCAGAGTTACTTTGTTTGTGTACCCATGCATGTGAGCCCTTACACTATTGAATAGAGCATTATGAATTTAAATGCTTAATCTCCACGGGTGCAGGGTTGTCTGCCCTGTGTTACATTGCACACTGTGATCTGCTCCAAAGACATATGCTTGAAGAATTTCCCAGCATTTCTCTCCTCAGTGACCACTGCTGCTGGTTGAAAAATAGTGGTGAACCAGAATTTTTATTGCTCACTTAGTGAATATAATTATTTAACAATTGTCACTTTGCACATAATGGGACTTTTTCAGTAGTAGTTATGAATATGCCACAATTCTCCCCATTGCACATAAATGTAGAAGGCAGCAGTTTCATTTGAAAATGCTTATATGACTGGAGTGAAGAGCATTTTTTACCTTTTGAAGTACTTACAGAAATGGAGTCTTCTTGAAATTTCATGTAACATAGGGAAGGCGTCAAATACTACTGCTTACTTAATGCAGCTTTAAAATGAATACTAAACGTCAACTTGTCCAGATTGTTAGGTAACAGCACAAACATTCATGATCTTCTTTCACGTTGGAAAACAGAATCAAGATGTCAGGTGTTAATTGTCAAAATATGGATTATCCATTGTGACACAAAACTGGAAGAAGAAGAAACTGGAAGAACAACAAGTTATAAAGAAAAAAACACAGAGAAAACCATGTGGCCAATCAGGTGTATGTTTTTATTAACTTTCACTCCAGAAGAAAAACTAAAAGAAAAGAAAAGCTCTGTTAGTATAATGCTATGATTATGAATTTGTACACCTAAATGGCTTAAGAGAGGAACAAGCAAATCCATTAGTAAAAGTAATGTGAAGTAACTCTCATTATACAACATTTACATAACTGGGGAAGATTATCTAGTCCATAAAATGGGAGATTCATGCTTCTCTGTTTTTCTTCTTTTTACAGGATTTTTTTCACCCTGCGTTTTACAGGGGTTTTCAAAATTATTTCTTCTGGGGTGCTCCATCTAATAACCAGTTGTCAGCAAGAGGAGAAGGGCTGTTCTCTGTGTCTCATGCTATGCCTCTTGGCATGATAACTAAGTGTTTTTGCAAAATGAGCGATAAAGGAGGTAACTAATAACAGTTGTTTAAGGGTTTTTCTCATTACCATCTGGAGAGGAAATGTTGGGTGTGTGCTGATTATAAAGAAAATCCGTATGCTAAACAGCACAATGCACATCTGAACATCAAAACAACAGCCCCCAGATATTTGGCTTATGTCCGTATGTGAAGTTAAAAAAACCCCCATAAATCTAGCTTTGTATTCCAGGCTTAAATGCAATTAGAGCTCTGAGCATAAAGGACTAGAGCTGGGGACTGATGCAATTGTAACAGTCAGTCATAAAGCTCTGAAAGGCATTTTCTGTGTGACAGCTTGTACCATAATTCCCATGTAGGATCACGGGGCATATGAACATGTCACTTTTGAAACTAATCTTATGGTGCTCATTTTTGGTTTGATTATTTTTGAAAATTATTATTCTCCCATTTGAAGACCCTGCTCTTCAGAAACCTCAAATGTCGCATCTGAGCCTGCTGTAGAAAGACTTATTCAGAGGGGAAAAGACCAGAAATAGCTTTGCACTGCAAGCAGCAGCAGCAGATACAGAAATGTAACGTTAGTCAGAGCACTGTGCCATAATGTAGCAAGAAATTCAGAAAAATGAGGTGGGACACACTAAAGTAGAAATAATAACGCAAAAATTGGAAACTTGAATGTATGACATTGTCTTTGAAGGCATTTTACATTTGACGAAACAGAGTTCTCCTCTATTGTGCATCCACTGTTAATAATGCAAAATTCAGCCTCCTTGTGTATTTGGTACACAGTGGAAAGTTTGCTGATAGGAAGTTCATTAATTCCAAAGAAGGGCAAGTGCTCTCATCAGGTACTTACACGTAGCTGTGCTGCACATCAGGAGGAAACAAATTCTCAGCAGACACACGCATTATCATAGAGTATATGTCCAATTTGTAAGCTCAGTGTGATTGAATCCATCACAAAGACTCAAAATCTATTCCAGTGTTATCCATATTTGCTTGCAGCAGTTTTTGAGAGGGATCGGATTTATACACTCGAGGTAGCAACAGCCAAGACCATTCTTCTTTCCAATACTCTATTTTTACTTCTTTCATAATTTATTCTTTCTCCATTTTGTTTCCATAACCTCCTTATATAGAAAAAAATGTCAGATATTCTTCTTTTCCCTTTGGAGACTCTTCAGAAAGCTCAGCACAAGGTGATGCAGTTGCTCACTGGTGTTTTTATTAAAGCCATTTCTCATCTGTTATACTGAATCAACATATTTTCCAGATATTGTAGTGCATACTCTCAATAGATGCAAAGATAAACAAAGATGTGACAGCTGAAAAATGCGGAAAAGACAGGGTATTCATATCTTGAACTGGGGACATCCAGGAAAGACCCACATTATTACAAGCACTCTAACTTTTTTGAACCTCCTCATCCACTACGCTGCCAAGAATGAAAGCTGCTTTTGCACTACTTGGGTGCAAACAACAGCAGCCGTGCCCCTTTGCTAGCCCTGAGACAAGCTGATGGTGGTGGCTGAAAGCTCTTCAGATGAAGACATGCTCTTGAGTGGTTAATGGTTATTCTGTTCCACAAGCGTGCCAAGAGACATGGTACTTCAGGGAGGCAATTCATGTGACTCATCTTAGTTATGTGTTTCAGGATGAAAAGAATGACGCCCTGGCAGTGACTACATCTCTTCACTGATGATAATGGAGGCCTTGGGGAATCAACTCATATAGAGAGCTGTGCCTATGCTATAGCTCTTTGTTAAGGACACCAGCTGAAATGGATCCCAGTGCCTGCTTCTTAAACCTGGAATAAACAGCAACTTTATTGTACAAAAAAAAAGCTTTGAGTTTGATGAGTCCAGCTCAGTGTGGAGGGAAAATGTGCACTTGTGTGGTAGTTCTGGCCTATCAGAGGTCTCGTAGCTTGAAGGAACTACAATCATTTATTCACAGACTGCTAGTAGTATTAACTAATGGATGGATCCCATAAAGCAACGTAGCCTTTTTTTTTTTGTGATAGCAAAATCTTCATTAAGATGTTGTTTTACTGCTCCCGTTCTGTTTCTTTGTTCCTGCAGCCACCTGCCTAGGTGTTTGCTCTGCAATATCTGTGTTTTCCAAGGCTGCTCATAAAACTCACCATGCCTGTCTCCATTGCTAGTGTCAGCTATCCTCTTCCTCCCTCATTTCTTCAGTTTCACAAATGCGGTTCTTTGCACCCTCTAAACTCTGAGACCAACCCCTTTTTCCACTCCCAACTTAGATGATACCAGAACATTAGAAAAAGTCAAGGCAGCTGTTCATTTAATTACAGGAAGAAAGAGGAGACCAAAGTTTCTCTGGATGTCCTGTGTGTGTTTTCTTCTCTGCTGTTTGAAAAACTTGTTTTGTTCCTGAAGAAGTTGGAGTAAAGTGGGATAAGCTGTGAAAATTCTGGAACGGCTGCTTCAGTCCAAAAAAAATATGTAGTGGACAAGGAGCTATTTAGAAAGCACTTTACACGATGTAAAGGCAGTGTCAACCTTGCTAAAATCCTGTCATTCATGAGACATTAGTGAGAACTGTACTGGCACTCTGTGATTTCCAGTGAAGCAAACAAACACTGTGTGGGCTCCACACTTCTGAGCTGCAGTCTGGTTAATGTCTCGGAGCTTCAATTTACACAATTATGAAAGCAGGGATATCAAATAAGAGCATTCAAGCTACTTGAAAATGTTTTGGGAAGTCTATCTGAATTTCTCATAACTTTGTTAAAGGTATTTCCAGCTGGTCTATAGACTGAGAGAAGATATTTTCAATGACAGTAATTTGCAGTGTATCAATCACCTATGACTTCTCAGAACCAGATTCTGGGTGTCAAAAATATAATTGAATTTTTTGAGCTCTTAATAACAGGGAAAAGTGTTCAAATCATTGTTGTAAATAGTAACTTGCAGACTTGGAAAATGATGCCAAGAAAAGCATGGAGAATGAGAATATTCTTTCTTCTGCAAAGACAAATTGCCAAAGATAAAACTGTTCATGCATACTGGTAAAATGTCTTTTTGAACATGTGAATATGTTAATGAAATTAAAGTTTTTTGGATAGCATTTATTTATAGATGTGAAATTCTGAAAAGATCAATAGTAGCTTTGCTATTATGGTGTTCTACATACATAGATGAAGAATATTTTTTAGAAAAAGGTCTTATATTGGATCACAATAAAAAGTGGATAAACCTTTGGGCTCTGGGCAAAAATGATAGAGAATAAAAAAGAAAAGAAGCTTAAATCCTTTATTTACTTAATGCTAAAACAGTTGTGTTTTTCAGAAATACTTTGTCCTTGATTTCCTCAATATCAACTTCACGGCAATAATAGGTTCAAACAAAGTAATTCATCTGATTTGGTTTCCAGAATGCACTGCAGTGAGTTAAAGAATTCTAAGCCTAATTATATCAACAGGGTGTAATAAAATTGCTCAATTCCCATAAAAAATACATTCATTAGCATTTGTCTTTGGAACCAGGCAGCATTCTCAGTCCTATTCTATTTCACTTTTTTAAAAAATCAAAGTGCCTGAAACTTTCTCCAACTTCATGATCTTCACTATAGAGGACAGCAGGTAGATCTGCTGTCTCAGAATACAACATTCATGTCATGTGTCTTCCATAATCTGCTTTTTTCTTTAAGGTATCAGCAGTACAACTGATGAGAACTTTCCTGATGAAACAAATTTTTATCAGAAAATGCTCTAAAATAATATGCCTTGTAATAATACTATTTCCTCTGTATCTTTGCATACAAATGTTATTTTACTCTTTTTTAGTGTGCAGAGGGAAATAGAAGTGGATAAAACTTATATGATTTATACTATGTCCATTAAAGCTCCAAATAGGGTAAGGCTTGAAAATTTTTATCTTACTCTTTTGAGTATGCAGAATGAAATACAAGTGGATAAAACTCATATGAATTATACCACGCCTACTAAAGCTCTAACTAAAACAAGGCTTGAGTTATGACTTCACTAAGTTTTAATCATAATGGACATAAAAAGGACAATAAACTTTTTTCCCAACCATTTTTTTCATACTTAAAAGTGGCAAGATCATTTTCACTCAAATTCTCATGAAAATATAGTCTTTGGCAACAAGTCAGATTCTGAGTCTGAAAGATGATTGACAGAATTGATGTGATTCATTCCTGATAAAATAATACAAAGCTATATTCACAGGCCCTACAAGTACATCCATCAGGAATAGGCTATACCCCTCTATTTTTAAGTAATCAGCTAAGTGTCAGCTAAGCAAACAAAACAGTGAAATGAAAGACTGAAAACTTATCCTTTTGCCAACTGTAACCTGAGAACAAGCTTAACTCTGTTCTTTAAATAAACATCGTATAATGTAACATATATAGACATTCAAGCCTTATTTTAGATCAGATATTTTATTGATCCATTACAGGATAAATATTGATTCTAGCTAGACTCCTGTGACATGAGGCCAAGTTAAGTCTTTAAAGAATATGAGAACCTAATGTCCTACCCTAGAATGGCCCAAATGAGCCAAAACCTTGAATTTAGCTATGCATCCTATATACAAGTGCCTCACAGAATATCCAGCATATAATGACAATTCCTCAAAATAGTTTCCCAGGGTCCAACAGTCTGTGACCTAAGGACTTCCTGAATCTGGAAATACTTGTATTTAACAGCCCTCAGAATTTCTCTTCCATGAAGTTGTTGCTGCCCTTTGAAAGCTTCTTAGCTTTCTGTACCACAGTTGCCTGCAGCAGGGTTTTGCTTAAACTTCTTAGAAACTTTTACGATGAATCAAGAACTATGTCTCCTCTTGCTTCTAGTGTGGCAGTTCATCATTTATGTAACACTTGGAATGATTCCAAGTCTAAATTGTTAGCTCACCATTTAAAACACTTATGTATGGACCACTATTTACAGAACGTAAACATTTCAGTTTACCTTTGGGATCAAAGTAGTGACCATACGCTTCAATCCTTTGCATCAGCACAGGGTTTCAAAAGACAAATGTTATGTTAATTAGGCTTTCTACATTCTTTCTTCTCTGGATTTTATTGCTGTGGGTAAAGAAATTACCCCCAAGAAGACTTATATGTGTCTATATGGCTTCTCAAAATTTACCTTAGTCAACTTGCAAGAAAAAAATTAGAGTGCTTTTTATATGGTTTATACATGTACTGACTTCAGTGGATTTTCAAGCCAATTTAGATTTTTTAAGATAGTCTCCAACTGGAATCATTTTCTTGTGGTGTTGCAAGAGGCTGGACTTTGAGTTCAAGTCATCCTGCAGATAATGCTAGCATTTTACCCAAATGTCACCCTTCTTGTTAATTTTATTTCTTTATCTGGTCTATTTTAGTAAAACAACTCTTCACCATAAATATCTGAAACACTTCATGCCAAACAAAGCATACTTAAGTTCTACATACTTGATCTACATGTGCTCAATAAATATATTTTAAAAACTTTCCTCAAGGTAAAGGATAGTGAAATAATCTGAATTCTGCTTATAAGATGAAATCAGTATTTCAAGATTAATGTACATGGTCCAAGAAACCTTTGCAGTGGTAGTTAAAATGGACATTGCTATTTATCCATTGCAGCCCTTTTCTAATACCCATGTATGGATTTTGGTTTATATCTTTCAGCTACTGCTATTGCTCTGAAATCTAAAAGATTTAGTGATATTTTATTATGATTATTCCCTAGTATTTTCCTTTTTCATCTTATGAATCCTGGGATAGTTTCTTCAAAGACTTTTCAGCTGGAAGAGGTATTATATTCTTTCTTAATGGATACATTCACTCATGGTTACTGGTGTTTTAATCTCACTCTTTTATTCTTGACCACCAATGTAGAACAGTCCCTAACACAAACACTGTCTTGCCTTCAAAATGGCCTTCTCATAAATTGCTCTTTAATTGCCCCAGCTGACCGGGAATATTTACTAGAGGGATGTTGCACATAGATGTGCATAATCAAATTCCTACTGCAATGCTCTCCTAATCCAGTAAGAGAAATGGATTTTCTCCAAGGATGCTCTCATTTTGGCTAGGCTCTTGCCACTTCTGAGGACCTCCTGCACTTCATCCAACTCAGCTGAGCAGTGAAGACATACCTTTGGTAAAATTTTAGAATCAGTAATGGAGTTTTCACTGCTCACCATGGCTTTTGGTTGCTAAAAGGTATCTGTCCATTATTTTCAAACATGAAGGTAATATATGGTTAAGGCTAAGAAAGCAGTGATAACAGCAGTTATAACACAAACTCAGTTAAACCACAAGTATTTGCATGTCTAACATCTAATTCTATTTTGTGGCTGAAATGTGAGAGTTATTTCCAAAACAACGTATCTACTGAATCGAATAAACAGTTATTTCTTAGAACAATGACCTGAGCTAATCATCTTCTCTGTATTTCTTAGGCAGTTAAGACACATTAATTTCTAAAGCTTTTTTTGTAGAAGCAGTGCATGATTTTACCTGGAAAGAAGCTCTATCTGTAGTTACAACATGGAAAGCTGGCCGCAGATTGACCTCACCCAGTGGATCTCTGCAGACCAGGAGAACTGCTCAGGTTTGGAAAGGAATCAAATCCAATAATAATTTAAAAAAGTAAGGAATAGAGAGGGATATAAATAATGTTTCCTGAGAAAATAAATACACTGAATATGAAAACCTGCACATTACATCTTACAGTGCCAGTGAGGGCTCTTTGTAGGTGATGTTAGCAACTGGAGAAATCTTTTTGAGGAAAAGCAGTTTGGAAATTAAGAAAATGTACAAGGAACACTATACAGCCACCACTCCAGGTTAACATATGATGTGTATTGCCAAGCCTGAGAAATAAAACAGCTGTTCAAGAAATCATTCCCTGAACTCTGAACTGGATTGCAGTTGCATGGTTCACGGCACAAAAGTCAATGTTGCAGGTAAGTGTTGTAATATTCAGCCTACAGCTGCCTTTATAGTGACTGCAGCGCATATCAGATGTTAATGCTAAATGTAAGACCTTTGGCATCCTAAGAAGTTTTTCAATTACTGAACAGCATTATAATTAATCACATACAGAGGAATCTAGCAACCCTGCTTCACAATATGCCCTCTTGAAGGAATACTCTATTTCCCCTTTTATTAATGAATTCTTTAAGTCTTTCTAGAGTGCTTAAGTGCATTTTATACCTAGAGACCTTTCTAAAGACTGCCAATTCAGGTCATTTCTTGACAAAAAGATTTTTACCATAGTTGAGCTTTCATCCAATTATGATTCAAATGAATGGATTTTTTTTTAATTGGCTTAATTGGAATTTAAATTAAATCTGCATTAAACACTGAGGAGAAAGAAGCTTTTAATACATCAGTAGCTCAACCTGTTTAAAGTATAGTTATCTGTTTATAGGCAGAATATCAGTCTCTCTCCGCATCTTTGGGTAATTTTGATGCGTATCTACTAGCAAAGTTTGCTCTGTAAATTCTCTGCCAGGCCTTGTGCTTTTTTGCAAGTCTGCATCAGCAGAAATCTGAATCTCATTGACACATAATATAACAGCTTAAGCCTCCAGATTTCTTTTTTTTTTTCCTAATAAAAATGGTTGTCACAAACCAAACAAATCATGTTTATGTGTGTCGTTCCTAGATGCTGCTTTTATTGTTGGTTTCATCAGAATGCAATAAAGCTACAGTTTACAGCTGCCTTTGACTTTGCTTAATGGATTTCTAACATTTCCCAGACCTGCCTGGTTGTGAGGTTTGTTTCTGGTCAGAGAAGCAAGAGATGGATCCTTAGCCATAATTGCACTGGTTACATCTCTGGGTGGTGTTATTTAGTTACTCACAGGTAAAATCTTTTCTGATAATGTTGGAGATATTTGTAATCTCTAGTGGTTGCTTTATATATTAATCAACAGCTGTAGGGAACAGACTGGCATGAATGTGGAAATGTGGTGGGTAGATGTTCCAGCCCTAAATTTGGGTCTTGGTTACTTTTCTCTCCATTGAGGTCTGCTTTGCAGTCAAAAGTAAAGCACTGGTCCCAAATGTTGAGGCTATCACTTGGGAGTCCTGGGACTCAAGGCACTGTGCTGCGTCTGTGGTAGATAATTATCTGTGGGAGGGATGTGTCTTTGCTCTGACTGTGGAAGTCTGCTGAGGTCTGTTCAGGGTATTTACTTCTGGGGCTCTCATAGAAGCTCAGAAGAAACTTTCCAGCTAAACTTCAGCTCTTCTTTCATAAGCACACTCTGCCTGACCACAGCAAGGCTTGTAACAGCTGCTTGTGCCATGAAGTCAGTGCGCTGACCTAAAGGACACCTGTACAGTCACTTGGTTTTCTGAGGTCTGCATACACATGTGAGTCAATGTGTATGCCTTCCCTGGAGAGTAAAGGAGCATCTCTGCAGCCTTATGCACTTGACAGAACTCAACATGTCCTATGCTCATGCAGAGACTGAGCAGCACCATTTTCCTCCAGACCAGGATTAAAGACTCTCAGACAGATTCTTTCCCCTGCTACTGGCTGCTACAGACCCTGGTAAGACAAAGCTCTGACCCTGTCTGCCTTGCCTGTGGTTCCAGAAACGCTTTTCTCTTGCTGGTTCCCAAGCGGTGAGGGAGGAAACTCAGGTTTGAAAAAAAGGACATTTTTTGCATTTCTACCACTTTTTCTTCCACAATTTCCTTTCATTTGGTGTGTGCCACCTTAACTAGAGATTACTCTGCTCTTTCCGAAGTCAGCAGCTCCCAAAGGTTAGTATGAACTCAGCTGGGAAGAAAGGTAAGTGCAGGGATTAAAACCTAATGAGTGAAATGGTAGTTTCTCACAGTATGATCTGGTCTCTTTATAATAAAGCCTTCACTAAAGAGTTGTGCTATTCAATCTGAACTTCTTTGTATGATTTAGTTTGATTCTTATTCTATGTCTCTTTCAAATAAAATTCTATGTTTCTTTCAAATAAAATTCTATGTTTCTTTCAAATAAAATTCTATGTTGCTTTCAAATAAAATCCATTTATAACCTTAAAAATCATCAATCCAATAGGGTGATCCAGCAAAGCTAGTCTTGGTGGCCTCTGCTTAGTGGTCTCACTTCTTTCTGTAGGGATTCAAGGATCCCAGTTACCAAACAGCTTCTGTTGCTGATCACAAGACAGAGACTACGTGTGGGAACAGCACTGGAACTAATCAGGAGTGAAAAATAATTTACTGACTTGGCACTCTATACTAGCAGGAGCCTTTTTGTTGTCTTGTTGCACTGACTTTAAAATCCCAGCAATTCTGATAAAGTCTGCAGTTACAGCTGTTGTAAAATTGTTATTAAAAATGGGAAACACGGGTTTCAAGCCATATGGTGAGTTAGATTTAAAACTGAACTAGGTCTATCTTACCAGAATGAAATACTTCACCATCTCTGGCTGGAGGTAGTGGGGGAGACAAAGTATGAGGAGGACGCATACTTTGTCCTCAAAGTATGGAGGACTGAGCTTCAGTAGCAGCTCCTGAATGGTATCTCTGGTACATCTAGGAAAATGCCATCAGTTTAAGAAAACTTCAAATCAGGATGGTAAAAGCTGGAGGTATTTAGGAGTTTTGTCATTAACTACCTGTTTTCACTCTTCAAAGGCAGCAACAATGGGGTTACTATGATATAGAACAGCCATTAACTATTGGCAGAAAAAGACTTCAGTAAGTTAAATTACCCACCTAAAAATAAAAAGGCACAGAAGTTTTGCCTTATCCGAGCCACATGTGGAAATATATTTCATGGACTGATTAGTAGGTCTGGTGAGCTGTGTCACTGCTGACTATTTTTATCTTGTTTTGGATGTAAAATCCCTTCATCTTTACACAATTAAGCAAAACTCAATAGAGAAAACAGAGTTGACCTAGGGAATGTATAAAAAAAAGGTGACTGCTGGGGAACTGTGCTAGGATCAAAAAAGAGAGTGGTGAAGATGAGGAAGCCTTGAGACTAAGGAGTAGGGTAGAACAGAAAGAGTGAGAAGCTTTTGTGGTTTTGTATCTGTGTTTCTCATGAGATCAAAGGGGACTGTGGATTTTGATTATCTCTAAGCTATAAAAGTTCCTCAGACTGGAGATTTGAAAAGACAATAGTTAAATATCAGGTACATCAAGTGAAATATGAGTTCACCTTTCCCCTCTAGGAGTGAATCTGGAAGTACTGAATGGAATCTAATTAGGGAAGATGAAAGTCAAGCAGTCCTGCTGGAACTCAAAAAAATGAAGTAGCTAAATGAATCAAACCTGCTGACCATATGAAAGAAAAGGTAGAGAAAATCATGAGGAGACCATGGAAAAAGGAGTATTTGTAGAAACTTTATGGTGAGCACTTGACTTTTGGCCCATTGTGAAAGCTTTTCAGCAGGGTCCCTCAGTAGAAAGCAGCAGAGCACTCCTGGGAGGTAGGCCAAGAGATGAGCAGCCACAGGAGTGGACTCACTGCTTGGCTGTAGGTTTTTCCCTCTGGTTACATCTGATGCAGATTGCCTGGAAATTGCAGGGGAATGTCAGCTACTCTGGCACATGCCTTTGCAGAAATAATTCCTTATTCATGAGAACTAGGTTTGCTTGGGAAGAAAATGCAATGCAGGAATTTGTCATCTGTAAACAGTGAGATGTTGTGTGCAGCAGAGCATTGCTCAAGGCCAGGTTGAACAGAGCCTTGGGTGACATGGTTTAGCGTGAGGTGTCCCTGCCCATGGCAGGAGGGTTATAACTAGATGATCTTAAGGTCCGTTCTAACCCAAACCGTTCTGTGATTCTATGAAACAGGCAGTTATTAGATTTTTGTGTTCACACTGGGGAAGTCTGATTATATGGCTACCAGAAGACATTCTGAGAAGCCCAATACTGATACAGTGACTTTGTTAGACTGTGTCTTGCAGGGCTTGAATTGCCTGTTTGGCATCAGCTTGGTCCCTGAGGAAGTGGTTAGGTATCTCTGCACTCTGCACCATGTGCTTCTTCTAGGAAAAATTGTTTGCTAAAGCTCAGTGCAGCACAAATGCTGGAACCAGCCTGGGTCCTTCACTGCACTCAGACGACAAGGAAATGCAGCACAGACATCTGGAGAAGCTCTGCATGGAACCATCTCATGTTTCTCAGCGTTTGTTAGAGCTGATGCTACCAAAAAGAGCTATGGTTCTAAGTCTACCTGGAAGCATCCGAAAAGTACTTATCACACAGTGATGTCTGAGCTTTTAACTCTTGTTCCTGCACTGGCTACCATTAATCTTCAATCTGGCTAAACTGCTTATAAATAGTTGTGTACTGGGTTCTTCTAGGGAAGACACGTTCAAATTATTATTTCCCTCTCTATTTCTTTACATCAATTAGCCTCTCCTGTACCTTCACCTCCACACTCTATAAGTGTAGGAGGGTACGGATACAAGCCCCTATGTCCTCCTCCCATGTCCCAGTTTTGCTTCCACCAGTACACACTACAGCCCTTGTCCTCCTCCTCAACCCACCATGTGGAGCACAGGCAGCTTGCCTAGTCCTTCAGAGGGCAACAGAAGGTGAAAGAACGCAGTAGATCATAGGCCAAGAGTAAATAGGTTGTTATTTGTCCTGGTTTCAGCTGGGATAGAGTTAATTTTCTTCCTAGTAGCTGGTGCAGTGCTGTATTTTGGCTTTGGTCTGAGAACAATGCTGTCAATGCACCAATGTTTTAGTTTTTGCTAAGTTAATGCTTACCCTGATCAAAGACTTTTCAGTCTCATGGTCTGCTAGGGAAGTGGGGCATAAGAAGCCGTAAGGCAGCAGAGTCAGGCCACATGACCTGAACTAGGCAAAGGGGAATACCATACCACAACACGTCATGTGTAAAACTGTATATAAACATGTATATAAACTGGGGGTGTCACCCCAAAGGCATGATTGCTCCTTGGGTCAGGCTGGTTATCAGTCAGTAAGTGGTGAGCAGTTGTATTGTGCATCACTTGTGTTTATTGTTTTTTTTTTCCTTTCCCCTTTTAGCTTTATATTCTCATTATTATTATTATTATATTGTACTTTAGTTACTGGAATATTCTTATCTCAAGCCATAGGATTTATATTCTTTTGGTTCTCCTCCCCATCCTGCCTGGGGAGGGGAGGGAAAGGGGAGAGTGACCAAGCAGCTGTGTGGTTCTAAGTTACTGCCTGAGTTTAAACCACGACAGTATTGTTGCCCACGTTGGCCTGGTAGCCAGCTAGTCAGCATCTGAATTAGCCCACAGTTTATTAGCTGCAGTCCTTCTTTAAACTTTCTAGAACATTAATTAATAGTGTCATAACTGGGACTCAACAAAATCCATGGAGAAACACATTGAAAAAAACACAAAAAAAACGGAGAAAACCACTCTGTTTCATTTTCGGTTTTCTTTTTTTTTTGTTTTTGTTTTTGGGTTGGTTTTTTTTTTTGGTTCTTTTTGTATGACTTTCCAGTCCTGATGCTACAATATTTGAATACAATTAGAGGTCTTTGACAAGTTAAGTGAAAAAACAGTCTTCAGACAAGAAATCAAATTGTCTTCTTCTTGTGAAATGCACTATTTTGACTTTATGCTTAAGACCCAAGCTCCACACTTCCAGCTCTTATAGGAATATATCCACTGATGTTCATATGCCCTGCTGAGCAAGTTGCATTTGCTTTAATGATCTTGCTTTGCGCATTCAAATTCATGTGCTTTAAAACTGTGTTTTTTTTTTCTCAATGAATGTGACAGGACTAATTTTTTAGTGCATCTGGATGACCTGTTTCAAGATACATCTTTAATCAGCTTTATTTAGCATACTTTACATTTGCATTTTGCATTTGGCCTCATTTGTATCGCTACATTACACTTTGTTTGTATGACAGAATTCTGTACTAAGGGCTCCAGAGCATTGACTTTTTGAGGGGCATAGACCATAATGGGATTAATGACAGGTTTGCAGGACATAGTACATTCAGTGCATTAGCAAGAATCAAAAAATCCTCCATAACACCAGTGAGTGTTTTGTAACGTTATTCTTTGTTCTCTCCTCCCTATTTCTTTCACTTCCTCTTGTAATGTCAAGTCGTATAGACACACAGTAAGGCAACAGGTGACTTGAGGTCACTGGCCTGACTCCTCCGTTTGCACATTTATTTGGTAACAAAGTTCTCATCAGGGGCTTCCAACTTTAAAAATTAATTTCACTCATACGGCTGGGAAAGATCAGATAAGAAAGGAAATAAATCTTTTGGTGATTTGAGGTTTGAGGAGTCTGTTGACATACAGCTGACATCTTCAGATTAGTATAAGAAGATTATTTCTCCAGCATTGTGTCATGAAATTTTCCAATTTACTGGCATACTCTTTCTTGTTACCTAGTGGAGTATTAACACGAGGGAGAGGGCAGTTAACTTTCGCATCTGTACTTTGGCAACTAGCCAATACATTAACAGAGATGATGAAAGCCATAGAAAATTGCTTATTTCCTACCTTGTTCCAGAGGGGGGATTACGGGAGTGGAAACTCTGAAGAGACAGCAAAGCTGAGTCTGAAGAAAAGGCTGCGTGAGGAAAAGTTTAGAAGAGACACTTGGGATATTTCTGTATCCAAGGGATACTGTTCTAATCTGATGTTGTGACCATATTTGTGGTCAGGGAAAGGGGCCATCAGGGATAAGACTCTACAATTCAAGAGGAAAACCAAAGACGAAGGAGGATCCTAGAAAATGTTACAGTAGATTGGGCTCCAGCTCAAACAGGTTTTTAGAGTAGTCAAGAAAATGAGCCCAGATCTTGTACTGAGGATTAATTATTTTTTGTCTCTGTTCTAGTATTTCCTTTAAGTAAATAGCAATAGTGTCATACGGGCTGGTAAATAATTTTTGTGGCCTTTGTCTCACTCCTGTCATGTACTCCTGACACAAGTCCTGTCCCTTTAATGTGCCTATACCCCCAGGTAGCAGCTTTGTCAATCATCAAAAGGTGCTCCAGCACTGTTCATCTTAATGGATCGTCTTCAAAGCAGGACACTGGGGCTGATGCTTTCCTGGAACAAGACTAGAAGAACTGCCTGCCTTTGTCTCCATGTGCTCCTCTGGGCCTTTGACAAGCTGATGGCTACTTTGATGGGTCTGGGATTATGTGGGCAGGGCATTGTTTGGGTTTACCCTCTATAGTTTCTGCTAAATTATTCAAAGGGAAAAAATGCCACATATGGCATTTCCAATGTAGAGCCAATTTTACTTTAAGACGTACTTTTCATGGACTCATTCATAAGGATCCCAGGGAATGTCCCCCTCCTGAAGTTTGTGGGGGTTTTTTGCAGATGGATGATCAGGGGGATTTTAGAGTACCTTCATGAATGGATCAATTTTAATGGATCCATCTTGAACCTTATTAGGTCGTTTCGGAGGACTAATTTATGAAAGCCTTCTCCAGAGTTTTACTGAGATTAACACAACTCATAGGAATACTTACAAAAACCCCACCTCTTCTCATTTACCACCCAAGATCAGAAGTTTTGAGGGTATTGCTTTGTTGTTTTATTTAACGGGGAATGGATGTGCATAAGGAGATCAGTTCACTAGGCAACTGCAAGCTGACAGTATTCTGTTGCTAACACATTAAAGGCCACAAGCTCCACAGTCAGGAAAGATGAGGCCTGATAAGTATGGGAAGTCAGGAACTTTCAGAGGCACTGAACAATAAGTATTATTAATCTGGAGATTACCGAATACTTTAATCTGTTTTTAACCTCTATGTTTTTAAAGCTGCTTCTTAGAAACTTTAAATCAACTGATGTTTTCCATCAGTCTCCTGGTTCAGTATTTGGCAGATCCAAGGGTCTTCTTGTGTAACATGTATGGTGCAAGGGAAACTCCTCCCATCTCCTGGCTCAGGTGTTGTGACAGACGGCTGTATCAAAGGTTCAAATTACTAAACCAAGAAATTTAACTCCCCTCAAAATCCCTCCTCATGACTTACTTTTTCTAATGGGTTTTTCTCCACTAATACTTTTTTTTTTTTTTTTTTTTTTCAGTTCCTAAGGATAAAACATCGTCCAAGGAATAATTGGCCTGACTGCCATCTCTGGCAAAAATACACTGGAAATCTGGGTTTTCTCTACCAAAGTTTCTTTGGATTATTCTGTGACGAGTGAAGTGTAGGACTGACATGAGCTGCCTTTCTATCATGGAAATCCTATTCCAACACTATGCTACTGTATGAAATACATCAATAATTTACATAGCATTTTCCCCTTTTTTCCTTCTTTAGGGAATGTCTACTGTCCCAACCCCTTTTTTTTTCCTCATAAGTAAAAATACCAATTAAACACATTTTCTTAGCTTCAGTCCAAAACAGTTTAATACTAAGGGAAGGTAAAGGAAAAACATTAAGGGAGGCTGTTTTTTTGTTTTGCTAGTGTTGCTGGTTACCCTTCAAAAATCAGTAAAGATGCTATTTCACGGTATAGCAATTTTTAGATAACATCAATGCAGTGATGCAGGTAGTGCCAACTGGATGTGCTTTGGCACAGATCTCATTCAACAAATGGACTGAGGAGGAGCTGTATGATGTCCACTTTTTCAGGTGGTCTTTGTGTATTGACAGAGTTTTCCAGAAAAGAGGACATGAAGGGAAAAGCAAAAGATTTCTATGGGCTGAACAAAACTGATGTCAAAATGTAGGACTAGGTCATCCTGTGAGCACTGCAGCATACCTCAAGGACCAGGCATGAATCCATCAGGGTGAGTAAATGGCAAAAGTATGCAGGTATGCAACTGCTGGTTCTCCTGCTCCTCCTGCACAATGAACAGTTTTTCTCCCAGTTCCAATACATTTGATCCCATTTTGCTGAGAATGATCACTGGTATAACAACAACAACAACAACAAAAAGAAATCCCAGCAGACTGAGTGCTGGAAAGAGCACAATTCCCATAAGGAATGTGGTTGTGCTATTTAAACCCCAGCCTGCAGTTCACAATGCTCTATTTTGAAATATTTTGCTTACAAACTCTGTATTGTAATTGCAGATTTTATTTTTTTTTTGGCATATTTTGAAGTTAGTTAAGCCCTATAAGCTAGAATGCAATCACACTTTCTTGTTTTTTCTTCTTTGTTTATGTTCAACTTCTGTTACTTTCAAGGGGTTCAAATGAACTAAGGTCTTTGACTGGAGCTGCATATTTCTTTATAGTTTCAGAAAGAGTAGTAAATTATCGCTCACAGGGTCCAAAAAACAAACAATCAAATCCCTATTAAAAGGTAATCTCTGTCTCTTTTTCTGCATAGTATTTCACACCATGAGGAAGCCTGTGTGCATGACAGAGATTGAAGAATGGAGAAGTCCAGGAAAACATTTGCTGGTATCATAAATGAGGCAATGGTGGCTGCTAACACAATGGATTGTGACAAACTGCTTTTTTCTTACAAGGGGATTCTCTACCCTGCTACTTTTTGCATGGGCTTCCTTGAAGCCAGAAGCGATGATATCATTTTGGCAGGATGTGCTAAATCTGGTGAATATAGTTTGCTTCCTTCATAAATAAAGTTATGTAATGACAGATAAGTACGTTTGTACTAAATATATAAAATATATATTATATGGTATATAACAATATATATTATACTAGATAATAACATTGAGAATTTAAAAAAAAAAATGTAGAACTGATTTTGTTCTCAAAAAGCACAACAAAATTAGTTATCAAGATTTTATATAGGGAATTGTTCAAATGACTAAGATATTTGATTTGGTTTTCTATAGCATGTAAAAGCTTTTGTTATCTTTACCTTTTGCAGTTATGAGGTTAAATGCACAAATTAGAGAGAATTAGAATATAGTTCTCATACCAGAGGTAACTAGATCTCCTGATATTGCAGGAGCTCTTACATTTATATTTGCAATGTTTAGTTTTACATTTTTACACAAAATGGGGCCTTTGGTACCTTCACATGCTGCGCTGTATATTCTTTAGTCTTGCATGTTTGTTTGTTTGTTTTAGTTTTATAGAGGTCAAGAATATCTGAAATATTTTTAACACTTGAAGTGAACACACTGATTTTTGGCTATTGGAAAATCAAGAGGAGATCTTTGCTAGGGTTGCAAGTTTACATCTTCGCTCCTTCTTCCTGAAAACACCCTGTATTGGCCCATATCAGAGCTACAGGTTTGGATAAGGTTGTTTCATACCTATTTTAATGTAGCTGTTTCTCTCCTCCATCAATTGGGTGCACTCTGTCTTCCAGCCACAACTGAGAGGATTGTAAGGTTTTTGCTTTTTTATCATATTTTCTTTTGGAAGAAATGTTATGCCACAGAAAGCAGTTATTCAGACTGTAGTGAAACAATGTAGGAACCCGGTGTCTAGAAGTCAGAAAATAATAAATGAAAGATGTTTTGAATAAAAATATAGTAAATGTGTATAGGAAATGTCACTTTAGAGAATTTTTATTAATTGGTAAAGAAAATGAGCACATACAACATGACTTTCCTATCTAGTTCTGCTCCTGTGTTCAAGTTCAGTGACTCACCACTCATCCCAAGATAATCCTATGCAGCATGTCAGAAAATATATATACTATACTGGGTATTGAGGTACAGGTTAGCCATTCCAAATCCACTTATATTTGTCACAATAAAAATGTATAACATTATTGTATGTTTTCCTGTTTGAATGATAGGTGGTTCTTCTCCTGTCTTAGTTGATTTACAACATACAAGTTAATTTACAATACACAAATTAACTTACAATGTACTAAGCTATTTGAGTTGGAGAAGTCTGTTCTTACAAATAACAAAGGTAAGACCCTGATAGGTGATTGTTCAGATAGTCATATGTGATTCTATCACATGACAGGAGACCAAGCAACTCACCCGGTAGTATTATCTACTTCTTGGCTTTCCTGGCACATCCATTTCTGTTTATTCTAAAGGTTTTACAAACAATTTTGCATTTTTCCCCTTTCAGGCACAAACTGGCTGGGTCAAATCTTAAATGGTCTGGGAACCATATTTGAAAAGAAAGCACAGAAGAAAGAAAGCAGTGCGAATTATGAGGAAATACAAGAATTCCCCTACCTTGAAATGGGAGATACTGGGAAATATAAGGTGGGCACAGAACACATGTGTAAGTAAGTTGTCAAAATGTTGTGTTTCAAATATTGAATATATGCTGTGTGAAATAGTCCACTTTGATAAGAATTTCCCCACCTCTCTGTATATGGCATCTGGTCAGGATGAATTTCATTTGCATTGCCATATGCTGAGTAATAAGTGGACACTTCAGGGGGCTTTGGAGGAGTACATACTTGTTAGATACACAACTGCAGAAATTCATTGATGTGGCATGTTTAGCATTTGAGAAGAGTTTAATGAAATTTCGAGTATTGGAATACTGGCTTTTGTCTCTTATACTAACTCTTCTTCCTTACCTTTTCTCTCTGTGCTTGAGATCCTTTGGCTTTCACATACTGCCAGTTACAGCTTGAATCTTACCTTTAGGTTTGATCGCTTGTCTAACGGAATATGTTAAATTAATTGTCACTGAAGAGAATTAGCAATGGTTAATCTTTTTCCAAGAACACATTCTCAGGCATTATTGAAAGTTAGAGCTACTAAGAGCAGTCTACTAAGATCCCAGGATAACACTCACAAAAAATAAGTACTTCTATCAACCAATAACTTGTTAAGTTTAACAAGACAATATTTTACTATAGGCTGATGAAACGAATACCTGTACTGAATTGTCCACTTTCTTCCTTCCAATTTTTAAAGCAGATGAACAAATTGCCTTTTCGAAGAGTTATGGTTACTCATCTCCTTCCTGAAAATCTTCCCACTTCTATCTTCAGAAATAAAGCCAAGGTGAATGCTGATTTTAAAATCTTGAAAGCAAACACTCCAACAGATTCTTTTTAAAGCCAATTTAATATTTTTCTGTAAAATAACTCTTGTTCTTAAGTGTTTAGCCTGGTTTAATTTCTGCCATTCAATTCACTTAATCTCAGTTCAGCCTTATTGACAATTTAGTGTCAGTCTTCACAAGCGAGATGGTGGAACAAAGCAGTAGAAAGTATTTTGACACAATTTCCTATGGGGATGAATCTTTTGGTGTTGTCACAAATGAAGGCTTCAGCGTGTCAAGAATTTGTATTTTTGTGGTTTTTCCCACTACCTAAATGATGAATGATGTTTGTATCAAGCAAAACATACATGGATTTTGCATAATTAATTTGATTAATCTGTAAAAGATATTTTAATAATTATATGCAATCATCTTCACAAGGTACTGAAGGAAATTAAACTACTTCACTTTCTGAATTTAGAATGAAATAGCTACTTTTGCAAGTAGTATACGAGATATTAGAAATTGCAATTATAAATTTATAAATTGTAAATTATTGTTTTCTTCATATTATAGTCTGTTATGTCTTTCTCTACAAATAAAATACTTTATTTTATTGTCGATATTGTTGCTGATCTGCAATCCAAAAGAGGTAGCTACATCTTTTTACCATTTTTCCAATGGCATGTCTCATCTTCCCTCTTATGAGACCTGGGATGACTTCTTCATAGCTTTCATGACAAAGAAAAGTACAGTATATAATTCTGTCTGTGTCAATTATTCAATGCCTTGACTTTGTCTAAAAAAATTGTACTTTGTAAATCAACTTCATTAGGATTTTGGGTCTACAGTGCAAAACCAGATTAAAGACAAAAAGTTGGACATTTGAACTGAAGCTTACAGTGCCTGTCTTATGCCTGCAGATAAATCCTTATCAAAACTTCACTTCCACAAACTGCTTCAACTTACACAAATTGATTTTTTTTTGGAAGAAGCAGTTCCTCCTTATCTCTATCTTGGATCACCTTTACCCATCCTGTCCAACATCCATCATCTTGTGCACACACAGACATCTAAACACCTTGCCAAGCTGGACCAGAGGAATGATTTGTTTTACGTTTAGTGCATTAAATAAGAAAGAAAATAATCCGACTTGCTTAAAATTGCATGAATTCTTCAGTCTGGCGTGTCACATGCCCAGGTTCTGTCACATGAAGCAGAAGTTAAACAAGGTTTTAAACTGGATTAAAGGAGTCTAGAAGACGCTTATAGCTCTTTAGTGGACTCACACTTGTATTAAAATACTAAGAAGTTTACCAAGACCTGTACATGTGTCAGAACAGCCTGGAGCAAAACCCCATAATTCCCACAGAAGGGTGTAAACTCTGGTATAGACATTATTAGTAATGACCATAGCTGAGTGATCAACTTAAGGAGTAAAAATTGGTTTATTTAATAAAAAGCTTGTCTAATTTTCATTTATGTTTCATCTTAGGAATTTTTTGTTTTACTTAGTGCCCTGGGGATGCTACTTTGAGTACCTTTCCAAATGAAATAAATATGTTGCTGATGAAAATGTTATGACAATAACTTATGAAGAGCTAAAGGAGGTGAGGTTATCAATATTTGAAAATACTTTTTGCTTCAAACCAACTAACCATTATATTCATGTAGTGTATTCAAATTGCTGTATGAGATAGATAGATAGATTATTGCTTTAAGGGAGGGAAAGATGAAATTCAAACATGAAAGTCTTTACAAAATTTTGTTTGTGAAAGTGATTCTTGTTTTCTCTTTCCTGAATCACTTTAAATCAAAATCCCCAGTAATTTTTTTGGGGAGCTTTACATATTTAACAGTGTAGATTTTGCTCAACTGTAAATCACACACAAACTTTTGTGATTTATAGGATGACAGCTCACATGTCTGAAATAACTATGGAGGAAACACTATGTACTACTCCAGTCTTGCTGAATTCTACGGATACTCTATATATGTAGCCAGCAGAGATACAGGGAAGTGCAAACAACTCTGAAAGCAGTGTAATTTGTTCTAATGTCATGTAGTATGTTACATTCCTCTTTTCAGAATCCAGTCCTGGGAGTGAAACCAGAACTGGACACAGTACTCCAGGTATGACCTGAGAAGAACAGAATTATAGAATCATAGAATCATTTAGATGGGAAAAAACCTTTGAGACCATGAAGAAAAAGTTAGCCTAGCACTGCCAAGTCTACCACTACACCATGTCCCTAACAACCACTTCTACACAACTTTTTAATACCGCCAGGGATGATGCCACAACCACTTCCCTGGGCAGCCTGTGCCAGTGCTTGGCAACCTTTCTGGTGAAGAAATGTTTCCTAATATACAATCTAGAACCCCTGGTGCTACTTGAGGCCATTTTCTCTTGTCCTATCACTTGTTACATGGAAGAAGAGACAAGACACCAACCTTGTGACAACCTCCTTTCAGGTAGTTGTAGAGAGTGATAAGGCCTCTCCAGAGCATCTGTTTCTCCAGGCTAAACAACTCCAGTTCCCTCAGCTGCTTCTTGTAAGAATTGTGCTCCAAGCCCTTCACCAGCTTTGCTGTCCTTCTCTGGACCTGCTCCTGCACCTCAATGTCTCTCTTGTAGTGACAGGCCCAAAACCTAAACACAGTATTCAATGTGCAGTGTTACCAGTTCCAAGTACAGGGGGATGATCACTTCCCTAGTCCTTCTGGCCACACTATATATGATAAAAGCCAGGATGCTCTTGGCCTTCTTGGCCACCTGGACACAAGCTGGCTCATATTCAGGCAGCTGTTTACCCAGGTCCTTTTCCTCTGAGCAGATTTCCAGCCACTCTTCCCCAAGCCTCTGCTTTTAGATGGGGTTGTTGTTGTGACTCAAGTGCAGGACCTTGTACTGAGCTGTGCTGAATATCATATGGTTGCCCTCAGCCAATTGATCCAGCCTTCCTGCCCTCCAGCAGATCAACACTTTTACCCAAATTGGTGTCATCTGCAAAGTTACTGAGGGTGCACTTGACCTCCCCATCCAGATCGTTGATAAAGATATTAAAGGAACTGGCCCCAGCACTGAGCCCTGGGGAACACCACTTGTGACTGACCACCAACTAGATTTAACTCCACTCACAGCCACTCTTTGGGCTCAGCCATCCAGCCACTCTTACCCAGCAAACAGTACATGCATCCAAGCCACAAGCAACCAGTTTCTCCAGAAGAATGGTGTGGGAAATGGTGCCAAAAGCTTTACCAAAGTCTACATAGACAGCATCCACAGCCTTTCCCTCATCCACTAGGCAGACTACCTTGTCATAGAAGGAGATCAAGTTAGTCAAGAAGGACCTGGCTTTCATAAACCCATGCTTACTAGGCCTAATTGCCTGGTTGTTCTGTATGTGCCACCTGATGGCACTCGAGATGATCTGCTCCATGACGTTCCCCAGCACAGAGGTCACACTGACAGCCCTGTAGTTCCCCAGATCCTCCTTCTAGCCCTTCTGTACATGGGTGTTACATTTGCTAGCTTCCAGTCAACTGGGACCTCACCAGTTATCTGGCACTGCTGATGCATGATTGGAAGCGGCTTAGTGAGCACTTCTGCCAGCTCCCTCAGTACGCTTGGGTGGATTCTATCTGGTGGTGCAGCAGGTCACTAACCATTACCTCTTGGATTACAGGAGCTTCATTCTGCTCCTTGTCCCTGTCTTCCACCTCAGGAGGCTGTGTACCTAGAGAAAACCTGGTCTTACTATTAAAGACTGAGGCAAAGAAAGCATTAAGTACCTCATCCTTATCCTTTGTGACACTGTTTGCCCCTACATCCAGTAAAGGAGAGAGATTCTCTTTAGCCCTCATTTTGTTGCTAATGTATTCATAGAAACATTTTTCATTCTCTTTTACTGCAGCAGGAGGATTAAATTCTAGCTGGGCTTTGGCCTTCTAAATTTCTTCCTGCATAACCTCACTACATCCTTGTAGTCCTCCTGAGTTGCCTGCCCCTTCTTCCAAAGGCCATAAACTCCTTTTTTTTTCCTGAGTTCCAGCCAAAGCTCTCTGTTCAGCACATGGGGACAGCTTGCTTCTATGCCTGTAAGATTTCCTTCTTGAAGAATGTCAAGCCTTCCTGGACTCTTGCCCTGCAGGGCTGCCTCCCAAGGAACTCAGTCAACCAGGCTTCTAAACAGGTCAAAGTCTGCCCTCTGGAAGTCCAGGGTGGCAATTCTGCTGAGCCGCCTCCTTACTCTCCAAGAATCCCGGGAATTGAATACTCTATTATTATGTATAACCATGAATAATTCTCTCTTTGTATCATAAAAGTCTCAGATAATTTTCTTTTTAGTATCATATAAATTTGTACTTGTTCCACTAAAGACCATGTTTCTGTCTGTATAAAGGTTAGTCAAAGGCAAAATCATGAATTAATGTCTTTTTTCTGGCGTTTGAATAGACTTCTTAGTCTATACTACTTGCTATTTGCTACTTCTAAGCACTGCTTTTATGTTTTCTATGCTCCAACCATAAAACAGGAAAAAGAAATGTAGTGAATACAGAAGATGTTTCCCACCATTAATGCCAGCGGAGTGCTCTTACCACAAAACTACAGTTATTGTTCCTTGCATTCATTCTTCATTTAAGTATGCACCTATAGTTAAGCTTTACCTTAAATTAATACTTAAACAGTAAAAGAAATTACTTTCCATAACTGGAAATTCTCTGAAACTGAAGGTGCCAAAATTTGGTGAAACTGGCTTTATTGGAAAATGGGCTTGTCAACGGTAACGGTGTGGGATATTACTATATTCGGGTATTTTGTACTGGCATTGGTATTTGGCCCTGTGGACACAGCATTTTAGACCTGTCCAGAGACAAATGACACTTCAGCCACCTGTTCTGGAAAACAGCAAGATAAGACTCTTTAAGTATAGCTGAATTGCAAATAGGAAAAACCCACACCTAGTTTATACATCCCTCACCTAAGCAGGTAAGAAGTAAAACCAGAAGAAAGACCAGGAAAGAATAAAGTATTCAATGACTTTTTGCTTCATTCTTCTAAAGCTGGTTAATTCTGCCTGGACATGTAGACATGCAGTGTTTTGCATAGAAATAATACATAAAATATTTGGAAAATATCAGTGGATTCAAAAGCAGATTATGTGAAAGCCCTGACACAAGCCATCTTTGAAAAACTAGAAATTATTTGGTACCCAGAAAGGTACCAAATGCATAGAGGAGGACATACATATATTTTAAAAATAAATAATAAATTTAAAAAATGGAGAATAATGAATCCAAATAAAGCAGTCACTTTAATTTGATACCTGGACGTTCACTAGCAAAACTGATTAAGTAACCAACCAAGAAATAAGTATAAACTGTGTCAAAGCTGTTTGTGTTCTTTCTTTAAAAGAAAACTTACCTCTTGAATAAGCCATAGACAGAAGATACAATAGATGACAGCATCAGAAAGGCTCTGCACTTGTATGACAACATATAATCTAGATCAACAAATTTATGGCTTTGTATGTGGAGATGGCAACTTATGAATGTGGTTTTTAATGAAATTAAGGTACTGAAAGTAGATTTGTGTTCCTAGAAACTCATGCAGCAATGATAAAAGACACTTAGAAGTAAGGTCATCAGCAGCAATACTTTCAGGAATATCTACTTCTTTACATGGCTATTGTGAACTTG
The DNA here is from genome assembly GCF_037157495.1 of Lathamus discolor. Classification (NCBI taxonomy): domain Eukaryota; kingdom Metazoa; phylum Chordata; class Aves; order Psittaciformes; family Psittacidae; genus Lathamus; species Lathamus discolor. Next base: position 35,815,980 of record NC_088888.1, on the reverse strand, counting down.
GTTTCAATAGTGTGCTCATGATCAGACTGCATATACTGGATGACAACAACATTGGGAGGGCAATTAAACCAATATCTGTTAGTGGTGAACATGGAGTTCAGTAAAGGTAAGTGTAAACCGCTACATTTAGAAAAGAGAAACCTGAGGCACAATTATTTAATGGGTGAACACCAATCAAGCAGTAGCTAGCTGCAGCAAAGACCCTATGTCACTATCGTTAGTCTCCAGTCCTGTAATTTCAAAAGGAGTCAACAGAGTACAGAGTTAATCAGTGACTTGTACTTTCATTCCTGAGTAAGCACCCTATCTGCTTTGCTAATACCTTGCATTAATGTTTTCTGCATTGGAAAAGCAGCCTGTATCTGTTTCTTTGGAAAGAGTTCCACAAGAAAACAAACATGAACAGAAATAGGGAGAGAGTCATTGAAATAGTGGACAATTCTTCTTCACAGAGTGAAAAGATTCCCCCAGAAATCATACTGTTTGCTACAGAGGTATTCTAGCCCAGAAACCTTGGAAACTCTGAAATCCTTTGAAACCTGGAGTGGCAACATGATTCTAGCAGGCTATCCTAAAACAGGTGAGTGTTTTTTTCTGGGTAAGTAGTAAAGTACACAATGCTGAAATCCAGAAGATTGTGTCATCATTTACACTGCAGTAATACACGAGAAAAGCTTATGGTGGCATAAGACTCATGGATCATGAATTGAAGTTGTAAGGCATCAAATAATACAACCTCTTTCTCAAAGCAGAGGAAAGACCCAACCTTCTAAGTCAGGTTTTGTGTCTCAAGGTTTTGTCCAGAAACGTTTTACAATTTTGAGGGTGGAAATTCACCACCCACTGGAAATCTCTTGCAGTGTTTTCCCACTTTAGTGTGGGGGTTGTTTGTTTATATTTTTTTACTTTTATACAGTCAGACACTTCTTGGTTGTGATATGTAATATGCCCCTTTTGTAATTTCCTGGCCAGTAAGTCTAGTGACGAAAAACTGCAGTGATATTCCACCTTGCCTTACTTTTTATTTCTCCAGCCTAAGAAAACCAAGTCTTTCTACCTCTCTATGCATTACATTTGCTCCAGCTGCCAGTAATTTCATAGAAATTCAGCAAGACTCCCTCCAGATTCTCAAAATTGTGCTTCAGCGCAGGAAGTGCACACAGTATTCAGCCAGGGCACTCACCAGTGCTGGGTAAAACAGGATAATTACAACCCTTGATATTCTGACCACTCTTGCTAATAAGGGAAGGTCCAGAGGAGGGCCACGAGGATGATCAGGGGACTGGAGCAATCCCCATATGAAGACAGGCTGAGAAAACTGGGGCTGTTCAGCCTGGAGAAGAGAAGGCTGCAGGGAGACCTCATAGCAGCCTTCCAGTATCTGAAGTGGGCCTATAAGGATGCTGGGGAGGGACTCTTCATTAGGGACTGTAGTGATAGGACAAGGGGTAATGGGTTGAAACTTAAACAGGGAAGTTTAGATTGGATATAAGGAAGAAGTTCTTTACTGTAAGGGTTTTGAGGTACTGGAATGGGTTGCCCAAGGAAGTTGTGATTGCTCCATCCCTGGCAGTGTTCAAGGCCAGGTTGGACAGAGCCTTGGGTGACATGGTTTAGTGTGAGGTGTCCCTGCCCATGGCAGGGGGGTTGGAACCTGATGATCTTAATGTCCTTTCCAACCCTAACTATTCTATGATTCTATGTTGTTACCCTACTCACTGTAAGGGCAATACAGGGAGTATACCCTGTTAATGAGGGCAGGAGAACTACTACTTCCATAGACTTACTTCATTGCAGAATGCAGTTGATTCCCTTGTATGTAAATGTAGGGAAAGACACGAATGCCACCAGAACTCTTAGATTATTTCCTCTTTCTTCCGCTATGGACATTTTAGATGCTTTTATTTTTTTCCATATTCACTTTAGAGAAATATCTTAATAGATTATTTACAGAAAATCATAGATTGGTTTGTGTTGGAAAGGACCTTAAGATCATCTAGTTCCAATCCCAAGTTTTTCTTGTGCCTTAGCATGGTTTCCTGGAGAATCTGCTCCAAGATTTTCCCAGGCACAGAGATGAGCCTGACTCATCAGTAGTTTCCTGGTTTTTCCATTTTCCCCTTCTTGAATATGGGTGTTATATTACCTTTTCCAGTCATTGGGAACTTTACCTGACTCCCGTGATTTTTCAAATACAACAACCAGTGGCTTAGCAACTTCATTCGCCTTCTCCTTTAGGACTCATGGTCCCATGGATTTGTGCACATTCAGGTTCTTAAGATGATCTCCAACCTGATCCTTTCCTACAGTGGGCTTAAGGTCATCATTCTCACAGTCCCTGCCTCTGTTTTCCAAGATTTGGGTGGTGCGGTCAGAGCATTCACCAGTGAAGGCTGAAGCAAAGAAGTTATTGAGAACCTCAGCCTTCTCCAAATCCAGGGTAGCCAGTTCTCCCATTAGCTTCTGGAGTGGGCCTGCATTACCCCTAGTCTGTCTTTTGTTTGCGATATACCTATAGAAGCCCTTCCTGTTATCTTTGACGTCCCTAGCCAGACTTAATTCTAATTGGGCCTTCTTAGCGCTACAGACCTGATCCCTAGCTTCATGGACAATGTTCCTGTAAGTTCACCTAAGCATCCTTTTTTCCTTCTGAAATGAGGAATTACTGATCCTTACCCCTTTGTGTGCAGTTTGTAGAGCTGTGCACAAGCAGAAATGTTTTAAAGTTACAAGGGTCCACCTCATGACCACTGGATCCAGTGGCTTTTGTCAGTGAGAACTTTTTTAGGATGCTCTGTCCTACAGCCTGTCTCATGTGAAATGGTTCTCTGTGGCAGAGGCTGGTAGAAGCCTGCACCACCAGTGCATCCCTGTGGGTTTTCTAAGGGATATGATACTTCTCTGGGCTCACCTTTTCTTATTACCCATAATTCCTGAAAAGGCGCATGTCACTGAATAAGCTACTTTTGTCCTGCCATATTTCTTCCCACTTGCTTTAAAGAGGATGAAGAAACTGACTTCAAGAAAAATTATAGAAATCCATATGCCACCTCATCTACTTCAACCACCCATGCTCCAAAGTAAGCCTAAGGTGAGTCTTCTGATTGCATTGCACTGCAAAAGCTTTTTCACTCCAAATTAGCTTTCCTGTGTCTGAGTGAGATGTGTTTTCTGCACTTTCATCTGGGCTGGCTAATGCATAGGCACATTTCCAAGGTTGAAGAGGCAGAGTGCTATGTGCTGAGGCTCTCATCCTCTCCTAGTAGCAGCTTTGCTAACATAAGAGGTGAGCTGAGTGTCCCTGTCCCTTCTGATCTCCGTCAGAAAGATGCTTACAGGTTCGCATCAGAAAATGCAGCAAGGCAAGCAGTTATTCTCTTGCTTTAACTTGCTTCCAAGACCACAGTACCTGTGGAAAGCTCATTACAAGCTAGGGCTAAGATTGTCTTTAATGGGAATTGCTGCAGAAAGAAGCAAGGGTACACACACACAGCCTGATTATGGCTCTCCTGTTCAGTAGCCCATGAGCCCATTTGTCAGAAATGAAACTATCTCAGAAGTATGTCCCAAGGGCATCACTGAAAAACTTGTTATTTTCAGCCTGAAGTTCACATTAGCAGCAAGTGGCCTGTGAATGCTCTGATTTCTTTCTTACTCAAGAAAAGGAATTAAACCAGCATTGTATAGTCTGGTGTGTGTTAGTGGACAAGAAAGTTTGCAGACCCCACCAAGTTGGGCAGAAGTGTTTATCTGCTAGAGGGTAGGAAGGCTTTACAGAGAGATCTGAACAGGCTGCATCAGTAGGCTGAAGCCAACTGTAAGAGTTTCAACAAGGCCCAGTGCCGGCTCCTGCTCATGGGCCACCACAACTCCATGCAACACTACAGGCTTGGGGAAGAGTGGCTGGAAAGATGCCCAGAAGAAAAGGACCTGGGAATGCTGGTCAACAGCTGCTTGAATATGAGCCAGCTTGTGTCTAGGTGGCCAAGAAGCCCAAGAGCATGCTGGCTTGTGTCCAGAAGGATTAGGGGTGTGATTGTCCTGTACTCTGCACCAGAGACATTGCACCTCAAATTCTCAATTAAATTTTGGGCCCCTCACTACAAGACAGACATTGAGGTGCTGGAGATGGTCCAGAGAAGGACAACAAAGCTGGTGAAGGGCCTGAAGCACAAGTCTTATGAAGAGCAACTGAGGGATCTGGGGTTGGTTGAAGAAAAGGAGGCTCAGGGAAGATCTTATTGCTCTCTACAGCTACTTGAAAGGAGGTTGTACCGAGTTGGGTGTCAGTTTCTCGTCTCATGTAGCAAGTGATAGGACAAGAGGAAATGGCTTCAAGTTGCACCAGAGGTTCTATATTGGATATTAGGAAACATTTCTTCACCAGAAGGTTTGTCAAGCACTGGCACAGACTGCCCAGGGGAGTGTTGTGTCACCATCCCTGCAGGTATTTAAAAGTTGTATAGAAGTGGGGGTTAGGGACACGGTTTCGTGGTAGACTTGGCAGTGCTAGACTTGGCAGTGCTAGACTAAGGGTTGGACTTGATGATCTCAAAGTTTTTTTCCAGTCTAAACTATTCTATGACTCTATGATTCTGTGTGATGTGTTGAAAAGATGACATTTTTGTCAGTCACCAAATCAGAACCATATTTTGTGCTTTCTTCCTCTAGATTCTTGTGCTACTTCAGAACCCCAAAGACACAGCTGTTTCCTATTACCATTTCTACAACAACATGCCAGTGCTGCTGTCCTTTGTCTCCTGGGATGAGTACTTTGCAGCCTTCATGAAGGGAAAATGTAATTTGTCCTGCATCCTCTGGTATTCCTCCTTATATGAGGGGCCTACACGGGATACTGTGCTTGACAATCTTACTCCAACATACCTTTCAAGGCATTCTGAGGACAGGCAGAAAGGCCCATGTTATGGCAGGATCAGGGAATACCAGAGAATCAGAGTTTCTTTTGTCTCTAATTCAGAATGGAAAGATACCACTAGAAAACTTTAGCCTGAGTTCCATTCCCACAACAAAGCTTGTGGTTCAGTGCTACCTAGTGGCCAGAGCTGGGGGATCCTGTATTGATTTCAACCAAAGAACAGACATGTTGAACTCATCACCACTTCATCATCTTGATGTCACATTTAGAAAGCTATCTGGGCTGACTCCTCTGATTTGATAAGGGCCTGTCTTGGGGAATACTCTACACAGCTTTGTTCCTTCATCTGCAGTGACCTGGGGATCCTATTTTGACCATTTAGTGGAATGGAACAAATGCATTGACCACGACAACATCATGATGGTAAGCTACAAGGAACTCAAGGAAGTGTGTCATGTCACCCAGCTCTTCCTTGATGAGGGCACTGTGCACCCCTCTTGATACATATGACTGTGGGGAAGAAGAAACACTTGGATCAATCCTGTCTGCCCCTTCAGACTTTCTGAGCTACTTGTTTATGTCTGGGGGAGGCCCACGGGCGTTAGGAGGAGGAGAGACTTGCCCCTTTATGGAAGGAGTCATATCTGGCACAGGCACAGTTACTTTTGGGAGAAAAGAAAAGACCTTGAAGCTGAGGCCACCATGTGTAGGTTCCCTCTCTGACAGAGCTCCTAGAATCCCTTGGTGACAGTGTGGGAGACAGCCTCATCTGCTAGGCTTCCCACCTGCTGCTGGTTTCATGCAACAGCCACAGGGTCAAGTATTTTAGTTTCACCTCTGCTATGTTCCTTTGGCCACAGTTCCAGGCTGCATGTATCACTTCATGAACTTCCCCTTTGGGAAGAGGTGTGCTAATGGGGCAAGTGGTTCTTGAACCTCAAACAAATACATTGCTTACTACTGAGCTGGCCTCACAGGCACCTTCTTGTTATGTACTCTATGAGAGCTGATGAACAGTCTTGATATGGTTAACTCTTAATGGATGTGTTAGTGGTGGCCCCAGAGATGGTCAGACCTGGAGCCAGGGTCAGTGCTCTGGCAGCCCAGTTTCTCTGCATAGCATCAAGGGTCTTGAGTTTCTAACTGCTGTGGGCATGGGCTTGCTTTAATCGCTTTTCTTCACCACTCCGTGAAGGAAGACTCTACCACCTACCCCACAAACCTAAATAGCTTCCCTCTTCAGAGGGAGGCATTCATGAATGAGATTTCCCCTGTGACAAAGCCAGGTTCCCCTCTCTTCCATGTATAAAAGCTTCATGAAACCACCTTGGAAACCCCCTGTGGGAAGGGAAGACATGTTGCCTGTGGCCTGCCTGCAGTTTTTACTTCTTACCTATGCTACATTGCCTCTCCCAGGCAATCAGACCTCTCTGAGGCATAGACTAGATCCTTTCCACCTCAACTGGGCAATGATTCTGCCCCATTGCTGCCTAGGTACTATTTTCTCTTAGGAGCGACTACCCCAGTTTTCGATACTTCTTGTTGTACACAGGGGTTGTTGGAAACTGGAGAGACCTCTTCTCTAAAACTCAAAATGAAGAAATGGACCAAAACTTTGAAGACTCCCTAGGAGGAGCAATGAATGAAATATGATGTGTACTGCAAGGCTTGAAAATAAGCAGATGAGCTGCATGACGACAGAAAGTCATGGTCCAAAGATGATTCTCCAAAGGTGGACTGTCACCAAGTTTCCTTTTCATTAGAAAAGAGAGAACCCCCTCAGAGATCTACCTTGAACCTCCAAGTATTTGGGTTGTAATTCTTAAGGATGTGCTTTTGCTTGATGCAACCAAATAAAACGTGTGAATGCCTCAAGTGAAAGCCTGGCATCCTTCCAGGAGGGACACAGTACACATGCGTCATAGCACCAGTCTGGTGGTGTCCCTGTGCTGCTTCAGATGGTGAATGAGGTCCCTGAGGTACTCAATGGTGAAGCAGAGGGACCAACACAGGGCTCCTTCTCCTGGCACACAATGGGCTTGACACGGTTTCATTGTGGGTCTGAACCCCCAAAATGTCTGTGTACTGGGTTTAGATCTACCACGGCTACCCTGGTATTGACATTGTGCAGTGAGGTCAGAAAGGCCTTTGACACATTGGCAAACTCCTTCCTTTGATGTAGGGTGGAACTTCTCAAGCTCTTACTGCCACGGACTCTTAAGTAATGAACAGCTATATGTTTTCTGGAGTGTTTGCTCCCCTTGGCCCCTCTGGGAACAGTTAGTTAAGTGGCAAATGGGAAAAACTACAACTTCTGAATGGAAGTATCAGGAGAAAGATGCCCCTTGACGATCCTGTTGCTGAACTATTAAAGCTGTGTCCATTTATGCTACATAGGTATCATTTCCACAACCTTCTTGCTGGTGTAGATGTTCTTGCTGCCTGAACATGCTGCATGACCTCTTGTCACAGCCACTCTTGAAATACAGAAAAAGACAAGGAAGTGCCGAGTCTGTCTGCAAAGGGAATTCAGTTCTTTGGAAGAGTGGTTCCTCTGTCGTATTCCCAGACAGACATATTTGCAGGACTGTCACACCTGACTAAGATTAAAGATTCAGCAACCTGCAGTCAGAAATGTAATTAACAAAGCTGAGAAACCGGGAGCCCCTCAGGGATCCCCTCACCCTGCCCATTGCCCAAGACACCATGTTAGTCCCTGGGGCCATCACCATCAGCAATGCTGCAGCAGGTTGGTCATCAGCTCCTCACAGCCTGCACATGCCCTGCCAAGCTGGATCCATCCATGAGTCCATGTCATAGCCCATCCTCAGCCCATCACCTTCTCTATGGAGGTGTCTGATACCCAGGGCTGTGGCTATGCCAGTGCCCCTGGCTGCCCTGCTGCTGGCTGGGCTGGTGGGACAGGCCCTGGCTTCCAGTCCCTGCCTCATATCTCCCTGACATTAGTAATAAGGGATGTTGCAGATTTGGATCTGATGGGCCACTCACAACCTGCTTCTCAGTCAGGGTTTCCGAGCTTCTGTGCAAGAGCTGCTCGCGTGAAATTGCTCTGCTTGAAGAAAGGTATGTTTGTTTGAACTTAGTCATTCCCAAAAGAGTAGGACTTCATCTAACTCTGGGCTTCCATGGATGAAAAGAGACAAGCCACCATGCCCCATAACATTTTAATCTATTCCTCAATACACTCCCTTTACTACTTCCTACATGGTGATATCAAAAGCAAGGAGTTGACCAGGGAACATGCCTGAGCAGAAATGGGGAAACAGTCACTGAAATATTCAAAAGACCTTTACTAAGATGAAAGCATGGCATCTGTAGATATTATTTTTATTTTTTCATGCAAAGGCATTTTGTAGCCTAAGGGCTCTTAGCCCAGACACTTTGGAAGCTCTGAAATCCTTTGAAACTAGGAGTGATGATGTAATTCTCACCATCTTTCCTAAAACTGCTGAGGCTTTCTTCCCTGATGAAGAAGCCTCTGCTGCAGTTCAGATGTGTGCGACTGCATGTAACACAGCAATAATGCCCATGACAGGTTAATGATGACTTCAGCCTGCTGTGGAGGCGCAGCAGCAGGGGCTGTTCCATGGAGGAGGGCAGGAGGACTGGCGTTTCCGTAGATTTCCTCCACAGCAGGACATGTTATTCCTGGGTGCTGGGTGGAGGTACAGGCCCACCTGCTACCCAAATTCATGGACCTTTTGCCCTTCTCTTCTCATGCGTTTTAATCCCAGAATTTGAAATAACTGGATGCCTTCATGTTTTCTCCTAACCACTTAGAGAAGTATCTTGACAGATCACTTGAAGAAAAAAAGGAAGAGGTGATGTTTGAGCTGCGTTACATCTTCATGCTCAAGTTGCCTTATTTTTTCTTAGACAGGAAAGCTATTAAATTGTGAGGTCTCATGTAAATATCAAAAGTATTTAAGATACCATTTGACTTTCACACTGTAATATCTCAAAATTCCAGCCATTCTTAAAAGAATTGTGTTAGAAAATGCTTTATATGACTTATTTTCAATGCAATGTGGCCAAGATTCAACCCACTTAATTAGATGGTGTGGTGGTGAATGATGAGTAAACTGAGAGAGATGCAGCCTAACTTTCAGCTTGACAGCGGGAAAGGATTTCTGGCTTATAAAACAACATTTCTCACAGAAACTGTAGCAATATGACTTGGAGAGATGAACACAGACTCTCCTGCTGGTTAAAAGGCTGAAAGTGGATTTGGCCATTAGGAGGTAATGTAGTGATTGCACAGTTACACCTCTGAAAAGCAGTAAAAATCTTGAATATGACCTAAATTACTTTAAGCTGTGAAGACTGTTACTTCTGAGTGGCTCCTCCAATTTTTCTTACTTTCTTTTCAGAAACGGATGAATTATATTCCCTTTTGATTAGGTGGTCATTCCAGGCTGGTTTGTATTTGTTTCTATAGATATACTCATCAATCTTTTCTGACTTATAATTTCCCAACTGATGTTACCCAGCCCTACTTCAAGGATTTCCTTCTCCAGCCTCTCAGTCTGTGTATGCTTATGGTTGTACAGGCTGGAAATATTGGCTATAATAAAACTGCCCCTTCCTAAGAGACACAGCTCTTAGTATTCTTTCTTGGGGTACTGTTTTTTTAGCTTTATTGTTAGTCCAATGAGCTTAATATTTCTAGTAAAATATTTATTTGTATGTGTTTACAATCCCGTTAGAAAATTAAAAAATTCTCTTCCAGAAGAACAATATCAACCTCGTATTCTGCCCCACTCGTGCTTTTTCAAAACAAGGCTAAACTGAATCTTCCTTTTTATGTAATCTGAAAGTGCTGTCATGAATGGCATTTTCATACAGATTAGTTTTTCATTTTCTGCATAAGAAGTCTCTTCTGAGATTGTATGTAGGCTTTAATGATGTATCTCTGAATGTGAAGTGCTGTTTACAGAGACTGGACACATTTTCTCTTGCAGCTGCAGCTATAATGGCTCCATAGCTTATTGCTGCCTTCAGCTTATCCCTGCCAAAGACAACTGCTCCCACAAATTTTCTTGGGGGGGCCTCTTTCAACCCCAATAATCCAAACTAGGATCTCTTTAACACTGAAAGGACCTTGAGTTGTCCAAAGCTTAGAGGTGTCTACCTGGATATACCATGTCCCTTTAGAATGGACATGCCATAACCATCCAGAAGGCTGTAAACTCCTAAAGGTTACATCTAAGTTTAGCTAAAAGAGGAAGATCGACATTTAAAATATGGAAACTCAGTTTCTTCTAAGTGAGAACAAAATATGACAGACCTTTTAAGCCATTCTGCTTTCTCCTCACAGTTTTTTGTCTCAGTTCAACAACATTTAATGTCATTTTGGGCTGCAGCAGGCTCCAGACAGGCCTGAGAAATTTGAGCTAGTGGCTGCCCTAAAGGCTAGGCTTACTTCCCTCTTCTGACTGTAGTTGTCTGCTCCTTCTTTTGCATGAGCTCTTGTGTTTGTCTGACATCCTCAGCTTTTTGAAGCGGCATGAAACACTCACTTTTGGTGGCAGCAAGCTGTCAGATTGTCCCAGCTATCTTGCGCAAACCTCACCCCCGGTGCCTCTGGGTCTCCAAGAAAGAATTTTTCTGTTGCTTCAGAAGCTTTGCTCTGTCATTTTCAGCTTCTTTCAGGCATCTCCTAATATCTGCCCTTGCTGCAGGCTTCCTGCCTGCTGGCTCATGCACCCACACTCCAGACAGCTTTCCCAGCTCTCTTTCACCCAGAGTACGGCGGTCACAGCAAGGCAAACAAGCAACTCAGCCACTGCAAGTGAACAGGGTAGGAACAACGTTGTGTGCATGCACTCTTAGTATCCCCCTGCTTTGTAGAAAACATTTATTCCATCTTACTTCTCTATGGTCAGTCTATTGCAAAGAAAAATAAATACAGTCAAGGAGCTGGGAAGAATTCAAAATTCAATCTGTTATTCAACCCAGATAGTGCCAGGACATTATGCTCCAGTGCTCCTCTATTCCTTAATCGTTGCTTCGTTATCCAGGTCCCGCAGCTGAATATAAACCTAAGGTCATGAAAGGAAGGTGGTGGTGAAGAAGAAGACACCTTTCTTCTTTGCATAATATATCTTTATTTTTGTAGTTGCTGAATACCTTTTTCTTCTCAACAGTGACTTGGGAATTATCTTGACTGTGCAGTTGGTGAAACAGTCACTTCAGCGATGAACATCTGAAGTCAATAAGCTATGAGGAATCAAAGAAGATGGGGTTAATGTTATTTTAAGTAAAGAATATTTCAGCTTTTAGTTAGTGTATTACTTAAATCATGTGCAACAGGTCATAATAACCCATTAAGATCAGATCAATAATGCTTCAAAACAGAAATGGTCAGGAAATTGCTGTTCCTGCAAATGAATTTCGAAGAATGTATATTTATGCAGTCCCGTTGCAGGATTCTATTGAAACCTGAGATACCAAAACACATTATTGGAAAAAAAATGGAAATTTTTAAATAAATTTTTCTATTCAGTACAAAAGCCCTTTTTTTCTTGGAAAATATTTTGGCAGGAGCCAAATATGTAATTTTGAAAGACTAAAAACGTATTTTGAAAGACTAAAAACGTATTTTGAAAGACTAAAAATTGGTTTTGGCCATGACATAATTCTAATGAGATATTTTTGCAAAGGAGAAATTTTGCCAGCTTCGAACAAAAAAGTCTAAAGAAGCTAGGCTTCACAAACAAAAGCAACTACCAAAGGAACCTCTGCCCACTGGTTCCCTACCTATTCTACCTCCTAGTTTTCCTTAGTGGAGCTGGGACCCAAAGACTTTTCACAGCAAGCTCACTCAGTGACAGCTGTGAAGCCTACAGAAACACCATGTAACTCTGCTAAAGGTACAGCCAAAATATAATTCTGTATAAATTCTGTATCAGAATTAGATGCTGCGAATGAGAAAAGTAGCTGAATTCCCTGGGTCTCCTTGACTGGTGGAGATTGAGGCAGCTGCGAAGACCAGTTTCAAAGCTATGAAAGAGAAACCCTCTGAAACCCAGAAATACTTGGGATATTTTATTTTCGGACAAGGTGGGCTGAGAAGACTTTGTAGGCAGCTGGAAAAAAATCTGCTCTAGTTCTTAGTACTAATAATATCTATCAAATAATATCTGTCACAATCATGTCTTGATAGCTCCTTTTAAATAGAAAAATGTGTGGGTGCATTTACAGAATAATACAAAGTAGCACTGAAGTTACATAGGTTCAGCTACCTGAAAGTTAGAGATCTAAATTAGATCTAAGTATTATTCTAAGGGAAAGAGGTAAGTACTTGCAGTGGAACAATCATTGGTCTACCAGACTTCTATCTTGGTGCATTATTTTCTGGGGGTATCCATTCTTCCCTGAGTTTTTTTTTTAGTCTCTGAGGAAATCTCATTCAAAAATGAAACAATTTATTTATCACTTACTTGAGAATAATTGTTGAAGGGTTATAGGAAAATAGGCCATATTTAAAAAAAAAAAGGTATTGTGAATCATAGAATCATAGAATAGTTAGGGTTGGAAAGACCTTAAGATCATCTAGTTCCAACCCCTCTGCCATGGGCAGGGACACCTCACACTAAATCATCTCACCCAAGGCTTGGTCCAACCTGGCCTTGAACACTGCCAGGGATGGAGCATTCGCAACCTCCCTGGGCAAATCACAGCTTGTCAGCTGAGCAATACTGATCAATTATTGCACACTCCTCATGATAATAGCCCTAGGTTTTCCTCACCAAGGCTAAGCAAATGGGTGACGTGATGTATTTGAACTCAGCAGAATAAGCTGGAATCTTATTATTTTGTCTGCTGGTAAATATGACACAAATTTTCTATGAAGAAAAAAAAAATCACTTGAATTTTTATACACTGGAGATAAATTCCACTAATTTCATGAGTGTTATATTTGCTTTTAGATGAAGCTGTATGTAACTCAGTGGACATGAGGAAGGATTTAATGTCCTGAACTGAGTTTAAGCAAGAATTAAAGTACACAGATGTAACATTTTTCTTCCTGTAAACCACGGCTCAGGTGCTGCCTAATCCCAGAGGTGAAATGACTCCATTTTTGTCTTAAAGGTCTCTAGATATCCAAACTCTGCTTCAAGACATGTCCAAGAACTCTTCTGTCTTAACAGGCTCTGAGCCCTGGGGCTTCTTCAAACTATGTACAGCTCATTTGAACTTCACAGTAAGATCTCATCTTTCCTTCATACTCAGCACTTTTGGAATATGAGGGCTTTTTATGAGCCTCCATCTGGGCCTCTCCAGATGGAAACAGCTGAAAATGCTAATAATTTTTAAGCATTTTTGCAAAGCATGTCGTGTTGATTCTCCAGGACAGCATTCGGTACAACCAAATACTTGCTAATACTGGTCTGCCTGCACAAGCCCAGAAGAACAATCTTGATTTTACTAACATTTTATTTTTAGCCTGCCACTTTTAAAATGCTTTCTTCACCTCTGATTTACTTGCAGGCTGAACGGCTCACAACAGCTCTTCTGGTAATTGCAACCTGGCTCAAAATTCCTGGCATTGGTCTGAGGAGAAATGTGCCAGCCTGGGAAGCTCGGTCTTCTGGCGGCCTGAGGGAAACATTGGCAGGAGGCTAAGGCACTGTTGGGAAGGCATTTGAAAGCTAATGGCATATAAAATAGTGTATATGTGCATATAAAATAGTGTATATGTGTTGGTTAATATAGCACAGTGTAATCATCTGTGTTTTCTGCAGAAAGAATCAGGAAAAAAAAATAATTCCCATTTTTAGCAGTTTCCCTTCCCTGAATCTAAGTTTACAGACTTCCTGCAGAAACTTAATTTAAAGGCCACTTAAATCTTTATGACAGTTTGGAAGCCAACCTACGTTTTACACAGAGATGTAATTTTTCAGCTGCTCCTTGTCTGGAATGCTGAGAAGTTCTGGGCAGTTCTACACAGGAGTTCCAGTTTCACCCCATTCAAAAATTATCTGAGTAATATACACTTGGAGCAGCATCATAAGCTGCTAGGAATAGTTCCTATAGTTCCTAGAAAGCAATAAATCCCCCTAAGTAGCAAAGTTTGAGTCTGATTTTACATGGGTCGAATCAACTTCTAGTCTTCACTTACACCACAGCAGCTGTGCTACTACTTGAGATGCTGCAGATGCAGACGAAGGTGGGGATGAATTGCGTCAAACTGTGTCCAGTACCAGCACTGGGTTTACCTTATCTTCGTCCCATTAGGAGTTAGTGGTTCTGAAGTGAGTGGGCTTGAACTGCTGGGAAATTGCCAAGGGAAAACAACCAGACCCCACATATCTAAGGGGGCAGATCACTAGGATTTTGTTGTCTGATCAGAAGTCCAAGCTGTATTTCTAGCTGTAAAGGCTACACTCCTTATGCATCTTTGTTTTTCCATTTTTTCCCGTGTGTCTTTTACTGTAACTTACTTCTAAGAAAACATAACTTGGAGCAAATCTTATAATTCATGTCTTTATTCTCATCTTCTCAGGCAGTATAGATCTGTCTGTGCACAGAGTCACTTCACCATTGTCCTGGGTTCAGCAGTAGCAGTCATTTTTCTGCTTCTTAATAGCTGGCGCAGTGCTGTGTTTTTGACTTTCAGCCTGGGAACAGCGCTGATAACACCGATGGTTTTAGTTGTTGCTCAGTAATGTTTACTCTGACCAAGAACATTCTGAGTCTCTTGCTCTGCCAGGGAGGAGGTGAAGACGGGAGGAAACAGAGACAGGACACCTGACCCAAACTAACCAAAGAGGCATTCCATACCACAGCACGTAATGCCCACTATATAAATAGGGAGCAGTTACCCAGAAGGGCTAGATCGCTGCTCGGTCAGGCTGGGTATCGATCCGCTGGTGGTGAGCAGTTGTATTCTCTTCCCTTGTTATTTCCCTTATCATTATTATCATTGGTGGTAGCAGTAGTGATTTGTGTTATACCTTAGTTACTGGACAGTTCTTATCTCAACCCGTGGGAGTTACATTCTTTTGATTCTCCTCCCCATCCCTCCAGGAGCAGGGTGGGGGAGGGGAGGAAGGGGGGTAGTGAGAGAGAGGCTGTGTGGTTCTGAGTTTAAACCATGACAGCCATCCACTAAGATATATTCAGTTTACCATTAGAAACATCCTTGCCTAGTTTTCTGTCATTCTGGGAGGAAGAAAGGAGCAGGTGAAATATCCCTCAGGCTTCAGCAGATGTTCAACAATGTCTTCAGCTGCATAGCAGATCAGGGGAAGCCACACATTTCAGGCTGTGTGATATACATACACACATGCACAGAGCAAAAAGACTGTCAAAGGCAAGTAAACTTATCTGAAGAATCAGCTGGAATTCATTTCCTCAAGAATCTTTCTTTTAAAATGGGCAGTTTTCACACCACTGCAATGCCACCCCTGGTAAACCGTCATTGAAAACACACAGTGTACATCCAGCTGCATATGTATTTCAGGCACTGCAGTTCATCTGAGTTTCATTCTACTTTAGGGGCATTTAATCTGTACATCCTCTGAAAGTTTGTATGTCATGCATTACCACGCTTCTAGCTAACAGGGGTCATGAGAGCCTTACAGAAAACATATTCTGAGGGGAAGGACTTGTTCACTGCTTTAGACACAGAAAATCTTTACTGTTATAGCATCACTATGTCACGAGCAAGATAATACACGCCAAGACATATACGTCCCTGAACATTACTGAATACTGTTTGGCAAGCGATTGAATTGTGCTGGAGCTTGTGCTGGAGCCAGCTTGGTAACTTAATTTTGAACAGTTGAAAATGTCACTTTGGACTCCCATCTAGAATCAAAGGCTGAAAAGACTTTCTTAGCCCCACATGACTTTTTAAACCTGTTCTGCAGTCCTACACAGGTGTAGGTAGAATAGTGACACTGTACAGTCTCTACCCAGAAGGACTGTGGTATTAACATCTTGAAACAAATTTTGAAAATATCTATGAAAATATTGTATCTTTCCAGTTTTTCCAGGTGGATAATGTTTTGTTGGTGCTATAACTAAGAGTATCATTTGAGAGTTTTCACTGTATTAATAAATCCATTTATTAGCAGAGATGGATGGAATACTTAGGCAATGCAGTTTTCATTTTATTCCACATTTAAAAGATGACGGTATTGACTGAACATGGAAAACATTCATAGAATTTGATAGGGATGAAACTAAATGAGAGAGTTATAGGAGTTATCGTAAACACATAGGGAAATATATCCTCTCCAGAGTATTTTCGAAAGTCAACCCTACTGAATTTTGTAACAAGAAGAGAATGTCATGTTAAATACTTGCAGGAAATAAAGCTTTAGGACTTTCTCCAGTTAGACAAAACACAGAAAAGGAGAAGATTTTAGCTGTGCTGGGCATATACAGTTCCCACCAAAACTAACAGTGATGAAGGCACAAGAACACTGGGGAAATGAGTCCATTAAATGGATAGCTCAAGCTTCCAGTCAGGTGGTAGTTACTGAATCTAGTGGATATGATTCTGGTTTCTACTCTACCAATAGACAATATCCATTTGTATCTCAGCAATCTGCATTACGTTCAAAAAGGCAGAGGCCTTCCCAGATGCTTTGGTAAACTGCTGGCATTTTGATTTCAGTAAAGCCTTGCCTTTGTTGTGCTCTAGCAGTCGCAAATTAATCATGCATAGCTGCCGATGCTTTCAAGGGAGATTCCTGTGTTCTTAAATCGTGTGCTGCAATGTCCTAAAAAGGACACCAGAAGGCAAAAAATTATTAGGTGCTTTTGGGAGCCATGCTAGCTGGAGCGGGGATGTAGAGCCCTGCTTGTCCCTTGCCCCGGTGTCACCTGTGTTCTGGGGGATACTGATGGGACCAGTGGGGCTGCTTTGTATGGACAGGCTTCAGCCAAGCTGATGCTCTGGGCTTCTTCTGTACCACTGCACTGGAGACCAGTGCTCATCCTCATCCTGACTAAACTCGAACCAGATGGTACCTCCCAAAGTGAACAAATGCTTATTTCTTTATTTAGTGCAAGGGGAATCCATACAAAATGTTAAAAATGCAAAAAGTGGCCTGACAACTGTAGCTCTATGGCACAGAAGTCACATGACTATGAAAAGGCTTGTTAGACACATCTTGATAAACAGTCAGGCAGCTTTAAATATCCTCACCATAAAAAAAGAAATAAGGAGTAAATTTCCCTTTGAAGTTCTGTCAAGTGTAGCAATCACAGCTGTGCTGGTTTTACTAACCTAAGTATTTAGCATACCTCTTTTCCAAATGGTTTCTTTTTTTTCTCATGACAGCTGTGAACAGACAGCAATAGCTACTCACACTTTGGGGTACCCTACAAAAAGTAATGTTGGAGAGGCTTTTGGATATATTCTCCCATTGTCTTCTGCATTGCAGTGCAACATGTGAGTAGGATTTCCCATGCCAAGAGAACCAAGAGGAATCTTCTGTGCTATTGTTATCACCAAGTATGACTGATGCTGTTGTAGCAATGGAAAATGTAAAATATCAGCCATAACGGGCCTGATTTTTCAATGTCATACTGGAGGGTGCTTGTGAGGACAAAAAAAATATATAAAAAAAATCTTATGTAGCATTAGATGACAGAAAATGCAGTGCTTCATAAATCAAATACATTTTTAGGGGTGAAAATATATTTTCAATACATAATTCAAATACATTTTTAGGGGTGAAACCAGTTTCTTCCAATTCAGACCCTTGGCAGCCAGTGGCTGTCACCCCATAGATGGAGTCTGCCATTTGTACAGCCCGTTCAGCCAAGAGCTGAAAAAGAACATCATGGATGTTGTTTCACCTCCAGATGTTCTGTGTGACAAGTGTTGCCACAGATCAAATGAAGCCCTTTGAGGCCAAAGCATGACAACCTAAAGGAATGCTGCCAAATGTATGAAAATGTTCAACATATTTTACACAAATTTGAACATCTGCGGTGCTCAAGGAAGATTTCATGGAGCTCTATAAATATTGTTATATGTAATTAGCTTCACAGCATGGGTGCATTATTATCCTCAGATTATGGCTAGGGAGATTGGCACAGAAAAGATAAGCAATTAGCCCTTGGGAAACAAAGATATTTTATGCCCCAGAGGGAAGCAGAACCCAAGCAAGTCAAGCAGTAAACCTATCCATCTTTTATTTTCCGTAACACCATTTTGTGAAACTACTGTTTCTAATTTGGTGGAGATGGCAAGCAACTGTTCATGGTTATAAAGCAGTGTTGTGTTTTAATGAAATAAAATGAGAAGGTAAGCACATTTCAGATCTCCTTCTCATAGATATCTAATTTAGATAGGTTCGCATTTCCAAAAACATAAGGCATAAATTAATGTAATTCATTATTTGAGCTTCAAAAGGGAGATAATATTAAAGGCTGTGTCCTTCCTTTTAGAAGGGTATTTATTTTTCCTTCTAGTTTCTGATTATGTCTAATACATTTACAATATATTTTTGGCTCTTCTCCACAACCACTGGAATTAGAAGTATCATTATTGTTGAAAATGAAAGCTGAAATCCCTTGCAGAAAGGAGCTGGGGTTTTCTGAAAAAGGTGATTTCTATGAGGCTCATCAAGTCACCTGTCTCAGTATCATTTTTGTTTGCTTTGGTTAGCAGGATAAAGTTTTAAAACGTCCATATCCCTTCTGAGCAACATAGAAAAAGAAAGTGGATGAGATCTTTCTGCTACTCTTGTATCACTTAGCTGTTAACACTTCCAGCTAGGATGTTCAATACAGGTGTCTGGGTTGGCGTCTGCTGACTGCTCATGTTGGAGACATCTCCTGTGTCTTGGTCCTGGCAGACAGTGCAATGCTCTGATGGCTGGATGAGATTTCTCTCTGATATGGCTTGAAGACCCCATTCAGAAGTTTCCAGGCTCCACAATACCACCATTTCAATGAAGCTGATGTGACTTCAGTGAAGAAATTTATGCTGCCTCTGTATTTATAAGTTTTGCCTTAGCACACCTGTATAACTCTCACTGTTGCCAGAAGATGCAACCAGACACTGAGGAATATTGGTAAACACAAGAGGAGCAAGTGCCCTGCCAAACATTTAAGAAGGAGAGTCGCAGGCTCAGGGGAATGCAGCTTAGCTTCTGGATCTGGGCCTGAGCTTTGAGGCTGTTAAAAAGAAACAGATTTTTTTTTTTTTAAAGTGTTGTGATTTTTATTAGCTTGTCAAATATTTTTTAAAAACTTTTGACACTTTAAACAGTGTAAAATGTGTTTTACATGGACAGATGTGTTGGTCTTCCTGCATGGGAAGGAGCAGTCCCATGGATGTGTCAAGATGGTTTATCTGTTGAACGTGAAAGACGTGGAGTATCTGTGTACTTCACACTGATGTGTTCGATTTCACCCTTGTTGAAAGAATGAAAAGTGGTGGAACAGAAGAGTGGTGATTTCTGTCTGAATCCAGATACATCTCCACACATTCGGGGTGTGGGAATGGACAGTGGGGCAGGAGGTCTTACAGTTGGGGCCAGGAAGATCATGGCAGTGGTGGATGGGCTCCAAGGTTCCTCTGAAACCGCAGAATTGCCATGATGGACCAACAGCTGCTCTGGTCCTTGTCAGTCCCACCACCAGCAAATAGTACAGTCTCAAGCTGGCTGAGAGTAGAAGGTGGTTACAAACCCAGAACAGCTTTCTGAAGCCAGTGGTCAAAGGACGCAGGGCAAAAATGTCCCTCCTGAAGGGCTGATTTGGATGTGGGTTGGTGTGTGCCCTTCTCACAGAGTTAGGGGTGTGAGCAAATGATCTGAGGACAGGTGAGTGAATTTTCCAAAAAATGTCTGGAAAGAGGCAAGCATGGTTACTCCTGTGAAGTCTGTGCAGGTAATATTAAGAGCAAATACTATGTTCACAATCCATTTGAAGTGATACTACCCGATTTCTATATACTACCATATTATTGCTGCATCATATTGCTGCATGGGGACCTCATAGCAGCCTTCCAATATCTGAAGTGGGCCTATAAGGATGCTGGGGAGGGACTCTTCATTAGGGACTGTAGTGACAGGACAAGGGGTAACGGGTTAAAATTTAAACAGGGGAAGTTTAGATTGGATATAAGGAAAAAGTTCTTTACTGTAAGGGTGGTGAGGCACTGGAGTGGGTTGCCCAGAGAAGTTGTGACTGCTCCATCCCTGGTGGTGTCCAAGTCCAGGTTGCACAGAGCCTTGGGTGACATGGTTTAGTGTGAGGTGTCCCTTCCCGTGGCAGGGGGTGTTGGAACTAAATGATCTTAAGGTCCTTTCCAACCCTAACTGTTCTATCATTCTATCATTCTATGACTATCAAAAATTACTAATTACCAGTTACACCAATTTTTTCAAGGGGAGTTGTGTAGGAAGCAAGTGTTTGCCATTCCAAACCCAAAAGGATCATACGAAATGTCACCTAACCAACTAGAGACAAGGTTACACTGAGATTTTGTTTCTGTGGAAGGGAAAAAGGCAGAAATTGGTGAGGTAAATGCCTGCAGTCCCACTGTGGTTGCAAACTCAGCAGCATTTGCGCATTACAGAGATATAAGATAGAGGACACCAACTGGTTTGTGGTGTCCTGCTTTTTGTGAGGCTCCTTTTGCTGGCCAGTGTCTGACATACGCCAGTGACAACAAAGTCATGACCAAGCACACAGTGAATCCCACTAGAGCTACTACTTTGTAAATTACATAATAAACTGAATTAGAGATCCTCCAAACACCAAATTTTATATTATTAAAGATTGGATACTCCTGATGTGGCAGTCTGAAATATATTGAACATCGCAAGCCTGCATTCAGGGCTTTATACGTAGCCATTTGGAAGGCTAGACTTTGTCAATGCTGTTTAAAAAGACTCCGTAAGCCAGGAATCCAAACCATGCTTTCATGTTCAGCTGAGACGTGGGAACATCCCCGCTGTGTGACAAAGCTGCTGTTGCTTCTGGCCCCCTTAGGCTAACACTGCCTCAACAGAGACTATCATACAAATGTTCACATTAAAGGGACTCTCCTCCGGGTCCTGCAAATTCAAACCACTATAAATACAGTGCTATGACTACATTAGCGACTTGGCACTGCTATTTGTCATTGCATAATGATGAGAAAGTACTAAAAACTTGACAAGTAGATTCTGTTCTTTGCTTTAAGGACGTGAGCACTAGGTGTCACTGCAGTCCCAGGAAAGGGTACCATCTCAAGGGTCTCACCAGCTGCCAAGGAAAAAGTAATTTTTTTCCCGTTTGAGAAAAAGTAGGCTTTGATGGTGTCAGAGAAATAGAGAAGAAGACAACCATGTTATAAATACGGATATAGGTATAAATGCGCGATATAAATTTTATGTGGATAGCATCTTTTATTTAGAAGGGAAACATAATTTGTACGACAAATTGCAGTCTATGCCAGGATCATCTCTTTTAGCACTCACTGATAGAGCCCTAGAGTGACAGTTTCAGACGAAGACTGAAGACTCCATCTTGAAAAGGTCTGTTGTGTTGAAACTGCTCAATGTTATTTCCCTACTTCACAACAATTTTAGATTACTGATATAACACAACTTCAGACAAGTGGTGCACAAAACATTAGGGAACACAAATACACAAGTACAGAGCATACTAAAACAGAAACAAGACTATGGGAAAACATCCATACCTGTCCAGAACCTCAAATTTCCTTGTTTATTCATCTTTCTTAAACTTTCTAAACTTTTCTCCCTATTAATTTTTCTCTGGGGCCTAAACATTCTTATCTCCTTCACTCTTCCAAACGTGTTCTGAAATAATTGCAGACGTTGTAAGTTGGAAAGATGAGAGTGACAAGTAAGAAATACAAATTTACACTCAGAGCCAATGAATCCTTGTATTTCTTCATGTCTGGATTTCATCATTTGCTGGTTTGTTATGTAGAAGAGCAGCGTGAATGAGAAACAAAGTTCTGGCAATCTTGTTTCGGGGTTTTTTTTTCTGTCTTTTAACAAACGATGGCTTCTGTCAAAATAACCCCCCATAAATCCTTACATAGCTCCCTTGTGAGTTCTTCCTGTGCCAATTAAGTTCAAATGAAATGTAGTGGCTTTTATTTACTTTTTTATTTATTAAATGTGTCCAGATAGCTTCTGGCTACCATTAGAAATTTGCAAATAAAACAGATGCCTTATTGATCTGTGTCAACTCAGCTCAGAGTCCACTCCAGGACAAACTAGACATGTTCTCCACCAAGTCCCCAGGAAAGAAGGGCCTGAGCAAACAGATGAGCCAAGTGTCCTGCCCCAAATAGCAACAGGCTGCAATACTGGCAGACCAGTGGAGGAAATTCAGTTCACAGGTAGATAGACCTCCTACTGGTGAACAGGTAGGAGGCATTTCCACGCTGAAATGCCCCTGCCAAGAATGACAGGTAAAAGAGTATATCTGCAAAGACAGAGAGAAATATCAGGAGGTACTTTGGTATCTGCCATGCCTTCTCAAAGCAGTGGGCTCAAATCCAAGTTCTGCAATTGCCCACTGACAGAAGAGTACCTTCCACCAAAATGGATGGGTGGTTATACATCCACAAAGGTCCTTTGCAAATGTGAAGCTCAAGGCATGGGGCTGTTGTTTTATGGTTGCAAGGAAAGGATACATATTTAAGGCCCCAAATGAGCTGCTCTTGACCCCGGTTTGAGTAGGGGGGCTGAACTACAGACATCTGGAAGTCTGCTTCTTACCTCAGCTATGCTGTGATCCAGAAAGTCTTTTCCATTACTAATTCTTAAGTTCATAGGTTATGTTGCAGAGCAAAGAGAGAGAAGTTTTGATTCTAGTTTACACCTTTGCAGAGGAGGAAAAAAGTGAGCTCATAAACGTTGTAGTAGGATCAAAAAATGTTAAGGAAAGAATGTGACCTCATGGTGGCCTACCAATTTGCTCTAGTTTAGTTTAGAAACTTCATCTATTTTCACCCAGTTACTTCAAGTGCAAAATTATCCTGTTAAGAATGGGTGTTAGGAGGTTAAAGAGCTGTGGACTGATAAATGCACATCTCCTCAGTCAAGCCCAATGAGAGACACTTACATGCTACAGGGGCTGCCAACAGGACAATATATCAACTCTGTAGGTGTCCAGACCATAACAGAGGTAAGCCAGCAGATGACAAGCAATCATTCATAAACTGTGAATAATGAGATGTGAGACACACAACTAGTATCAGATTATGTCTTTTCCTTATTGGTGTTGTAAAAATAATGATTTAAAGGTCAGCTGAAGTAAATAAGAAAGTTTTGGGTTGATGGATTTCTTAGGATTTAACAACTGTGTACAAAATTACTAAGAGAGAAGATCATGTAGTTAACATGAACTTAGCTTAAAATAAGGTTTCTGATAATTGATTGTGCTGTTTTATGTTAAGGCCTATATTCAGGGTCCAGTTCCCTGCGTAAGAGGAATGTCTCAAACAACTTGAAACACAACATTTTGCTGAATTCTTTCTGATGTCATTACTACAGAGTATAGGCATGCTGCTTACTTCTGACTACATTGATGATAGCAAGGTGTACTGTATTTTTATCAGTCATCATACTCTTGGTATGTTTGGTGCTATTCCATCATTCTCCTTTCTTCTTTTGTTTTTTGTCTTGTACTTCCTCTCTTCTCCGCTTACTTTCTTTCATCTGGCCATGTTCTTGTCTTTTCCATAAATTTCACGTGCTGTCCTTATTTTTCTCCTCTCCTTAAGCAGAAAACTCTCTTTTACTAGAACCAATTCTATGAATATCTGAGTCCTGTTGAATCAGTTGTTAATATCATCCCCACAGATTTCTCTTGAAAAAACATTTCCAATAACACATCAGCACATCATGACTGCCAAAGAAGGCACTCAAAGGGAAACAAACTTCCACTCAACATGCCCAGCATGACACCAAATGCATCTGATGTCATTCCACAACCACAGGATTTGCTGTTATTTTGTTTTGATTTTCCTCAACCACTGGTACTGGACGAGCAACTTCACAAAGAACAGTTATTTGATGGCAGCTATACAAGCTAGAGAGAGCTAGTAGCTTTAGAAAACCATGATCCGATTTCACCCTGGCCAGCCTGAAAGTCAGTATCAAAGGACCTGACATTAAACAGGCCTAGACAAAGGAGGAGACGTAAGACGGTGATTTCATAAGAGGAACTGAGCTTTCATAATAACTTTAGGGACTGAAAAATGAACAGTAAAGATTAATGAGAGCATGTGGAAAGACGCTGCTTACTTCTCCTCCGGGATAAAAGGAAAAATAGTTGTCTTCTCTATCTTGGAGCACAACAGAACTCTGTTCTTTCTCATTAGGTAGGAGGATCATATGATGAATCAAAATATGGAGCTTGATATTGGATATAAAGTAATAATCCAGATGTATAGTCACTTTCTAGCCCTCAGCCAGCAGTCACTTGAGCACTATCATGCACTCTATATGGTAGAGTATTTAACCTGTGCCTTCTCAATAACGTACAGCACAGCAGCTCAGAAGAGAAGATCAAGTGGAGTGAGGTAGATATGGGTCTGTAATGGCTTCTTGTCTAAAAGAAGGAATGAACAGAACTTGCCATGCTAAATTTCCCAAGGAAAAAAAAAAAGCCAGCCATCAGTATTACCTGCTTGAGCTACAATTCAGAGGAAATAAAATTGCAATCTCAGCACATTCTTCTTTGTGGCTTTCCATAATGAAGAGGTGCCAGAGAGCCCAGTGAGCTCCAAAAAGAGCAGGCACTAGCACACACATGTGCCATTTTCCCACTGACTTCCTGTCAGGACACATTTCCTTCCACACACATCCCTGTCTCTTTTTTTCTCTACCCATCAGGTCAGCAGACCTATATCTTTGTCATGGGTATTTGAATCCATTTTAAACGACACATGGAAGGTTTCTTCTCAGGTGCTTGGTCAACAAAAGAAGTTCAGGTAAGACTCATCTTACGAAAATATCTCAGGAAGTATTTAGCTCCCCTTTATCCATCAAATCCTAGTCCTCCCTAAAAGGCACAAAAGTTTTGTTTGTTGTACATGCTGTGCCATAAGGCTTCCTCTGTTTTTAGTCGTGCAAATTCTAACTGCTTCCTTGACTTGCCATGGTGCTTTGTGACGAGTGCTACTGGGAGAGGTTAAGCGTATGTGCCAGCCCCATGCCTCTGCCATGGCCAAACACGATATTTCCAGTGTTTATAATAGATTGAAACTACAGTGACAACAAGTTTTCACATTTGCTCCAGACATGCACGTGCACGCATCATGGAAAGGCTCAAAGAAAAATTCCTATTGTTTCCTCTGAGACTCTCTGGCTTTATACCCTTGCTAACAATTCAAGATATAAAGTATTTATGGCTGTGGACATCCGCTCCAATTCTCACAAAATCCACAGAAATGCCAAAACTTTCACAAAGATACTTTTCCCTAAATATACTTTATTTAAAATTTGTATATCATAAATTGCCCATATGCAAAACTTGATCCTAGTTGTGACAGGCTTTATATGTGGCATCATATGATATCACTTCTGTCATCTGGGCTTGGAAAACAGGAAAGCATTTCCTGCAAGAACTGTTAAGCATGCATTTTTTGTAATAGTCTTATGGGAGAATATTCAACTAACTCTACTGTAAATTCCTTTGCTCTGGGCATTCGTGCCAGTTAAATGAGATCACTTCAATGTTTAGGAAAGGTTGTGATGTTAACAGAAATAGACAAAGGCATAAGCATATATATTTCATTGCATTCATAGAAGATTCATGGATTAATTTTTTTCCAGTTCTGATCTTCTGGAATTTCAAATGCAGTCATGAATTTGTATATGCTTACAAAGAGCAAAATCTCATTTTAGTTGCTCACAGAAATGTAATTTATCCTCAAAGATTTCATTGGAGCTTCATATTTCAACTCAGGTTATCAGCACTAGTATCTGCAGAACAGAAATAGGAATGCCATAGTTTTTTTAAAGACTGATTGTTTATTAGATGTACAAAGAAAAATGCCTAACATTTCTGGATTTTAAGTACATATTTTCATTTTAGCATTGCCTCATTCTAATTTGATTTTTTCTCTTTCTTTGGAGAGGCCAAATGAAAATTTTCTCTTATAAGGAAAACATGTTTCTCACCAGAATATTTTAAAAGCCATAAAAAGGAAGAATTATAACAGTAGGTAAAAAGTACCTGCTTTGGTTAGAGAATGAACTACCATCCATGAACAAGATACACACTAAATTATTAAACATTATAAATATAATAATATTAAATATTATAATAATTTTAAAATAAAATGGAAAATAAATATATTAGCTAGTGTAATATTAATATTTATTATAATATAAAAATACTAAGTATAAATAATAAAATATGTTTTAAAGTCTCACCCAAATTTGATAGCAATTTTCTATATACTTCAACAAGTGGTCAACACTACCACCATTTTAGTATTGCTAGTTCACATAATTTCAAAAGCAGGTGCTCTGCTGTGAAGCTTGAAATTGGCCCATTTGCAAGTCTTAGGCTGAAATATCACCATCATGTTGAGAAGTGTCCACCGTGTGCAGAAGTGTAAATTATTCAATTTCTTCAGGGGCACAAATCACCCAGCTGAGAATAGAAACAGTATTAGATAACCCAGATCAAACCAAAGTAACCCAACAGAAAACATTTACACATTCCTAAATGAAGAACATTCAGTGTGCTAACACTGAAAGCAGGAATGTTAACATTCCTAATTACAGCATTTGCCACAAGCAACATGGAGGACAGTTGCATAAAAGACTTAAAAAACCTCTCTGGAATGATTGCTTCAGAAAAGTGTGTGTGATCTCTTTTCCCTCTGCAAGTCATAAGGAAGGGAAGAAGGAAGCTAGCACAGGGCTATTGCTATCCTTTAGCATAAAGGCACCCATCACTCTTTCCCATAGAAGGTTTATTGCTAGAGCATGACAACAGTTAACGCACCTATACATTGGATGTTGTGTTATTAATGGCCCTGCTAATAGCTGGTGACAGTGAGAGAATGAATTTCCACAGTTCACAGCCCTTTGTAAGACTTCTTCTGGAACATTTCTCTTCACTATCATCACCTAGATTCCCCCTCTGACCTCTTTATCAGTCAGTGAGTGGTACCAGAGGCTTAAGACACATAATCATAGCAGTGTGCCATGTGTGCTCTGCAGAGCAGCACAATGCAGTGGGGAAAATTAGGAAAAAAAAAAAAAAAAAAAAGCACTGCATTAAAAAACACAAGTTCTTGTTAATACCTTATGAGGTAAGGATAATGCCATTTGGTTTCACCTTCTCCTTTGAGCTTACTAACTTTACCTGAATTGTTATATTTAGCTTTCAAGTAAATCTTCATACTTACAGCTAGGCAACCTGATTTAAAATTCACCATGGGCAGTGAAAATACCCTTTGAAAACTGACTTCAGTGGACTTTGGATCAAATCTGTATCTACCTTAAAGCTTTGGCTCCCTTGGCTCCTAGCCATGAAACCAGAGTCTGAATGTGGCTTATCTGTTTAGTGGAGGAATTTAAAAATAACCTTAAAAGAAAACACTATTATGTTTGCTTCCACTTCTGCCTCCCTTTCAAGAGAAAGAGAAGTAACTGCTCATTTCAGTACGTTTGCAATTAAAGGTAAGATAAACAGCTATAGGTCACAGGTTATTTCAAGCATGCTTTGCGCTCATCAAACCTTAGAATATGGAAGTCTTTTGTTCCTGTGTTTTTGCTCCACAGACCAAGTGGCTGAGTGAATGTTCACAGAAGTTTCTGAAGCACAGTACTGACTCCTGGGCCGCACTTGGTCCAGGAGCACCCAGACTCTTCCAGGACCTTAGAAGCCTTGCGCTTGGCCTTTCACAGAAATGTGTCAAAACATATTGATGCTGCTGGTGGCTGTAGCAGGAAGGATGGCTGTAATGTACAACTCCATGTGAGACAGAGGAGGCATCAAATCTCACCACTCCATCTCTTGAAATTGCCAAGACTTCTGTGAGACATTTTGTTTACTCTTTACACTATTAAAGGTTATTGTATTACCATTGAAAGCCTAAATTGTAAGGTGGGCAAAACCATCCTGAGTACCTTTAACAAGGAACATGAGAGAACGTATGAGAAGGAACATATGAAAAGCAATGTAAGTACTTGACTGTCAGTTTATGGTAATTCAGACTCTAAGTTTTCATTTGAACTGTTCAAAGGGTTTAAAATACTCCCTTTTCTTCAGGAACACTAAGGAGTTTGCATTGCACAGCAACTTCTACAATTAAAAGATCAGTGAAGCTATTTCCAAGTCTGCTTTATGGCAGAAGTAACTTCAATCTTTCTGTTATTCTCGGTGCTTTTCAGCCTGCTAGAAGAGCACTTGGATTAACTATTTACGGTATGGTCCATTTTTAAAATACTCTCTTAAAGGAATCTTTTAGTTGATTTGTTTCCTTAACACAAAATGTGTCTTACTCAAAACTTAGAAAAGCTGCTCAGGTAGCATAATGCAAAGAACTCTTTTGGTTTGCACAATATTGCTAAGGGCAGGTCAAACAGGAAGAATTTATATACTTTCTCTGCCCTTTGTTTTGCTTACTATTACCAGTGGTACCTTCCAGCTTTATTGGAAGACTTAGGGAATTGAGGTGGTACCTTTTTCTTAGTTTGCTTTCCCAGAAGTCCCAGCTCTAAGTCAGGTCAATATATGATACACTCTGATTAAAGGTCCACAGGACCCAGAAGTTATTCTGGAAGCACTAAGGCTAATACTAACTGCCTCCCATGTCATACTACTGAAGACAATTTTGATATGTCAGCAGCTGGATGATCCCTTGGCACTTTCTGTGTCTTAGCATCTATTTCTGTCCACCTACTTTAATGAAATTTGGAGGGTCTGAATTTTCTCAGAGATTGCTATTCCTTTATCAAATTGATCAATGGATTTCAAAGGAGTTGGATCAGAAGGAGTGGTGGGACACAACCAGACATGTGAGATCATGATAAATGTCTCACGTCTTTATTAAATCAGAAAGAAAATCAGCTATCATGTTGTACTTTAAAAGAGTTTGGATTTCTACAGATTTTGCATGGGTAGCATACATCTCCCTGGGCTGGGCTGGCAGGGAGAAGTCAAATGTATATGGTGGGTTTCAAGCCCAGGTTTTCAGCAGTTTCATAGAATCATAGAATAGTTAGGTTTGGAAAGGATCTTCATGGGGAGATATGGGCAGCTGCTCAGAGCCAATCCCTCCTTTGCCCAGGACTAGATCTTGCCAGGTGCTGCACATGCTGGCCCCACTCCAGCACAGCACTTAAGCTCATGCTTAACTTTCAACACATCAATTACTCATGGAGAAGTCAAGCCCGGAGAAGCTGCTGCTGCTGAGATAGCAGTGAAAAGGAAATGGGGAGGTGGTGACCTTATTGCTTCCCTTTCCCAATGGACCTGTCTGCAGACATCATTCAGGGCCTGGGGTAAAACGATCACACAGGCTAATAGGTCAATGACCTGCTACCCTGTCGTTGGTCTAGCCCCAACCTTTGCAGAGGAGAGGGGAAGAGAGAGGGGAAGATCTGTGCAGTTTGTCAGATGTTATCACACTTGATAAGGCAAAGCTTTGCTTTCAGGAATTTCTCTTTCCTAGTTTGCTATGAAAAAAGATGGCAATCCAGAGATCTGTGGTGGCAAAAAGGAAACTCACAATCTTTTGTTCTTGCTCTGCCACTCACATATATGACAGGTTTCCTTTCTCCCTTAAGCTGTTCCAATTTCTGGCTCTTCATGTGTCAAAATAAGTTTCCAAAACAAATCACAAATGTTTTTGGTAATTAGAGCTGTCATTTTGATGTTGGGGAAAAGCGCTTCCCTTCCCAAGAAGAAGGCACCTCCTGGTCAACAGCGTATTGTGGTGATGATGAAAAAATTGGCATTTGCCTTTTTAGGGTTTTTGTTTGCATAGTACATTTTGGGGGGTTTTGTGGTTGGTTGGTTTGTTTGTTTGTTTATTTCACTTGGGGGATTAGATAAGGGAGAAGAGGAGATTGCCTTCTGCTGATGCCATATGAGCCCTTCTCTGATTCAAAAACTCTCAGAAAATGCAGCTGACAGGTATACAACTATGCACAACCACTTAAACACACAAGAGTGACCCAAGAATAGCCTCTTCAGAAGTGTGGACATCCAGCTGAATGTAAAGAAAGTTTCATATATATATATATTAAAAAATAACAATGAGAAAAATTGAACCACAGGAAAGGTAAGATCCCTTCCTTCAGATCTCCAGCAGCATGAAAAGCTTTTCTCTAAACTTTATTCTAAATGTTTGGAGGAGCATCTTTAAAAAGTACTGTGACAAACAGGCATGCAGGCCAGATCCTTTCTCTTCCAAAGAGACCCTCAGAGACACATATGAAGCTCCCTTCATAAGACCGACACAATAATGACATTCTCACCAGAAGTCTGCTCTCAACAGCTCTCATAGTTTGTTTTTAATGTGAGCATTTTGTAATAAAGGCAACATATATGGAGATAATTATTTCAAAGACTCCTTGTTTTCTTTGTGGGAGTTTAACTGCACAGAAAATCTTTTCTGAGCAAACTGCCCTGCTCCAGTTGCACACTCCTGCACCATGCATGACTCCCTGATCTCTGCAAAATTACAGATTGCTCCCCAGTCTTCTCTAGGGCACCTGCAGCACCTTGGTCACAGGAAATTTCAATCAGAATGGAACCAAAGCTATGTTGTAGGTGTGGACAGAGTGAAAATAGTTGAAAAATTATCTAAAATGTGTACTGCAGGATGGGAAGAAGAATGGGCTTTCTAATGAAGATGGAGGGCACTTGCACTCGGATTTGCTCTTTTATTGCTGTTCAATCCACTTTTGGTGAGTCATTTACTCTCAGTGCCTCTAGGTCCTCTGATCTGCAAAGAGAATC
This sequence comes from Lathamus discolor, assembly GCF_037157495.1. Lineage (NCBI taxonomy): Eukaryota > Metazoa > Chordata > Aves > Psittaciformes > Psittacidae > Lathamus > Lathamus discolor. The sequence continues at coordinate 35,785,151 of NC_088888.1, read as the reverse complement.
ACTATGGTTACTTTTCCCCATCTTTCATGCATACTTGCAATGTGTAATTTTTTTAGTGCACAGGGAGGTACTACTGTGAAGCACTTAGCACAGTGAGGGGGCCTCTCTGAAATGCAATTCACTGAAGTGGTTTGCTGGTGACATCAGTTTAAGGGCTAGTTTCAGGGCTTCTGCCTCTCCCATCTGCCCATCCCTGCCTGTGTACTGCAATTCACTGCCCTGTCAGTTCAACTCTGAGTTTTTCTGGAAGATGCTGAAAGAAGATCAGGAAACTTATTTGGTTAAAAATAAGTCTCCCCTCGTCAACATAATTTCTCATTCAGGTCAAAATAGTGATAAGTACAGTGTGGTCCTATCAGCAGATGCTAGCACAAGCAAGTGGGCTGTGAGATGTAGCACAGGGATGAGAACAAAGACTTTGTGATTTCCTTACATTAGCTTAGCCAGGTTTTCATTTCATCGCAGCCTGAGTAAAACTTTTTAAGCTGGAGAAGCATCAAGTATGGTTATATCAGTCTCTGCTTCAACTCCATTATGAAACTTTGCCCTTCTGCAGGATTTCTATTCAAGTCCCACAGCTCTTTGCAAACATTAAGTGCTGTGTCCCTACAACACACCTGGCAGGCAGATACGGTATCCTCTTATCAGATGGGCAAAACGAGCTGCACAGGGATCATGACTGGTTCAGCCATGCAGCACGAGCCATTGCAAAAAGCAGCAAGAAGCAGAAAACTTGCTGGACTGATGTTTCAACTACTAGGCTTCTGCTGGAAATCAGTGGCTTCTGATAGAAACTGCCAATACAAAGATACTTCAAGCAGCAATAAGAATGGGGTGAGGAGCAACAATGATATGACTTGCAGATGGCTTTCATTAAATACAGTTTTTATTGGATTAAAGACACAGCTTAGAGTCTACAGTAGAACTGCTTGAAATACTTTAATCTAATCTTGAAGAGGCTTTTTGACCAAATCAAACATTTTGCTGGGAATTTTTCTACTCCACTGAAATTTCCTGGGGGATCTTGGTTTGAAACAAACAAAAAAGTAATTTAAAAATGCTCGTGCTTGTTAGCTTTAGCGCTGAAGATGAGATATATTTTATAGAAAAGATATGTTAAAACTTGTAAGAATAATTATTTTTGCCAGCTCTTGACAGGAGAAGCTTTGTCGTGGATTATCATGAGTGACTGACTGGGCTACAAATACCATAAAAACCTAAACGGTTTTGTATGCTATAATTGTAAGAAGGAAATACTTATTCCAATGATGAAACTAGTATTGATTAACCCTTCCTGAAACAAAGCTTCTTTCATGTTATGTTTGGTGTTTATCCTCAACCTTTAAAAAACCCCTGTTTTTATAGTAAAAATTATTATCTTGTGGCATTGTTTTGGCTCAGAGCTTTTGGGAGCAGGGCCTTAAAAGTCAAAAAAGAATTGCACTAAGCCAAATGTTAGCATTTTCATATATAGCCATATCTTAACAAATCCCATCAAGGCACAGATTATCCTGTTTTGCAGTGTAAAATCCAAGTAAAATTATATAAATGCTTGCAACTCTATTTCCTGCTATATTCTCAGATTTTAACACAAGCTTTTTGAGGACAAACCCACATAGGTAAGCTCACAGTTAGACAATGAACAAGGTAAATAAAAGTCTGCCTTCTCTGAATAGAAGTAAAAGAATGGCCTTACTAGGTTTCTGGGCCTATCCATGATTGCTTCAAAAACTAAACCAACTGAAACTTTAGCTGCACTTTCCTTCTAATTTTCAACTGTTTAAAATTAGCTGTGGACCTCAGGATCCAGTACAAGCAGAGACCCAAAATCCCATCTAGGCTGACTCCTTAAAGTCAAGAGAAATGCCTTCTGATTACAGTTCATAAAAAGAAAAATCATTTACAAGCATGGAAAATAACATTCATATTTTCATAAATAATGCGAACAAGCAGTGAGGGAGGTTAAAGGAAGGGATAAAGCTTGCAATTCTAAACCAAAGGAACAGAAAACAAAGCCAACAACCCCCCCAAAAATTCAGAAGTCCCATCAGACCAAAGCCAAATGCTTTCAAAATCTGAAAAAAACCTTCTGGTGTGAAATAATTTCAAGTTTCAACGAGAGCGCGGTTAGCAATAAACTATAAATCACTGCAAATAGAAGTTTCTAACCGACAAGTAGCAAACACATGAAGGCTGTTTCTCCATACTTTTGGCTCATTTGAATACAATTTTTTGAAGTCATTCATAAGGAAACAAGATTTATATAATCACTGTATTTCCCAGCTCTTTCAATCTGATCCCTTCTGGCTAACTCCAGCCCAAACTGAGGGCAGTGGAGGCTTGAAGAGATTTTGGTCCAAACTATCCCATGAATGTCACTACCCAAGGGTACGGGGAGGCTCAAACAGAGGCACCCAAGAGCTCTGGTGGGAGACTGATGGCTCACCTGACATGACAGACACTAAAGAGGTGAGACCCATGGTGCATGTACTGACAACACTGAAAGCTGTGGCTGGAGCTCACAGCTTACCAGCCATGGGGTGCTCCAGCTGCAGAATAGAGGCCACAGGCAGTCTGCTGCTCATTGAAGAGATTCAGTGTATCATTGACAATATTTGGGGAAAGAACCTCTGCTCACTCTCAGCTCTCCTTGTACAATGTTTTTTTCCACTTTACTCTCCTTTATCTTAATCTTCAGAGAAAAGTTAAAGAACAGGAGCTGAGCAAATGCCCTTGTGTAAGCAGGGATTTGGGCAGCCAGATGGTTTTGTGACAGCTGCTGCATTGCTTTCTCTGTCCAGAAATTCTTTATTTCACAGTGTTTCCACCCACGAAGTAAAAACTTAAACATATTTGAGTGTCTGCAGCAGTCACTGCTCCAATAATGTCATGTAAGCCTGTAGTAAGACTGAACACCTCTCCAAGATTCACGGATTCCTCCTGGGGTCCAGAAGGCTCCTGGCAAAATGTTTTTCATAATCTTCCTCTCTCTTAATCTCCTGTGATAGCATTTCAGTCACAGGCAGGAAAAGACTTGTCTTCCAGCAGTGGATCCATACCCGACAGTGGCAGGAATGGAGAAAGCTGAATGCATGAAGAGCAGTAATTACCTGCATTATACGAGCCTCTGAGGACTCTTTCAGAAGGGCCCATGAGTGTGGGAGCTCTCCTGTAATACTTAGTGAATCAATTTTCAAACACAGCCTGTACATCTGTGTGACTGACAGTTCAATTCAAAGCTGTTTCGGTTTCTACCTACATATGGTGCAGACAGGACTGCATTCAGGACTGCCTAGCCACATGAGTGTATAACAGTTTCTCGGCAGGTTTTGAAAGTTTTATACTGGCTTAGGTTCAGCCTGCAACTAGTAATATGCCTCTTAAGTCCTGACTCCAGCTGGTCAGGAATCAGGAGCCCCCTGAAATCTCACTGCCACATGCTATGGGTATGACTATGCAGGCAGGTATGACATTGAGATGCTGGTAGTTGTGTGCAGGCATGGCAAAACCCAGGAGCCTGAATCTTGGTTCAACACACAATGACCTTAAGATGCTGTTCAGAAAAGGTCTTTGTTGTTTTAGAGTTGGAATTGTCTGCACAGAGAAAAAAGAATGACTCTGTACACTGATGCAGAATTAAATGCAGAGACAGGCAAGAGAGAAGGGATACTCCCTGAGAGCATTTAACTGGAGCTCTGTACTGGGGGACAGAAAATAAATTAGCCAGCTGAGATTGATGTTGGAGAATGAATGTGATTTGTATTTTATTAATAAAAGAGGTCTCCCCACAAAGGAAATTCCCATCTTGGCCTAGTGATGTAGCACTAAGTGGAAATTGATACATGAAATGCCAAAGCCGTAGATCTCTAGTTACACTGAAGTAGACACTCTTTGGGGCTTGTAATTACAGGGAGTTGGCAGACATACAGATTTCATCTTTGAGAGAGAAAAGGACTTTCTGCTCTCCTGCCAGCCGAGATGACTAAGATCAGTGCCAAGTTGGACATACCTTCCAGAGCATTTGCAAAGCCGCGTTCAGTTCTACCTTAGATTCTTTCACTCTTTGGGTTTCTGAAAATTAACTCATAAAATATTTGTAATGGCACCTGCAGCAGCAAGGCATCTCAGAGAGAAAAGCCAAGTCCTGCCTCTCAGCCAGAGGAAGGCACAGTCGAGTAAAAGCAATTGCTCAGAGCTGAGCAGGAGGGAAACAGGAAAAGTTTTGTAATGACTGGGGCACAAAGGATGGCTCAAGGAGATCTGATACTCCTGGACACTGCCCTGACTCTGAGCAGGAGTTTGCTCTCTCAAGCCACCCTAATGGTATGGATTAGTTACTGAACCATGGGGCAAACTTTCTTTCTCAGGCACTCCACTGAAGTGGAGTGGCTGCCCAAGCTGCCAGAAGGTATCCGTGCAGTCCAGACTGCAGTCCAGACCTGTTGTAACGAAACCTGGAAAGCCAGACCTGCTTTCTGTTGCTCTCTTCAGATTATTTCTCCACGTTTTCCCTCCGATTTGTGGTACTGAGATCAACAACACCAAGTCTGCTCTTGGTGATCTGTGCTGACTGCCAAGGTGGCAGATGATCAGCTATCTGACATTTAGTTGGACATTTCCCCATGAAGAATATAAAACCTGTGGGCAAAAGAGCAGTACTAATACTTTTTGGCCAAATTCTGCTCTCAGTTACACCAGAGGAATGCAACTGAAGTCAATATAATTTACAGGCATTAAGGACAGCACATGGTTTGGGTTGGTTTTTTTTCTTTTTTTGAGATGACATTTAGATTCTAGTTGCAGCTAATAGGGCTGGCCACAGATAAATCTCAAAGAAAAGTAACTCTGTTGTTTGTCTTATTTTCCCTAACTCCAATGTCAGCCCCGGTCTAACAAAGCACCCTACAATATTTGCGTAGGCATTGAATTTGTTAGCCTAACTTATTTTAATGTGTTTATCCCACGTTTCTGTATAAATGTGTAAAACAAATAAAATCTGTTAATGCCAAATGTTCTCAAATACTCTTTTTCACAGGCACAGTGTACACTAGGAAGACCTTGCAAGTATAGCTATGCTGGAATTTTTATATCAATAAACCCCTGAGGGGTGGTGCAACTCCCAGCAGCGCACTGGTTCCAAGGATGAAATAACATATCCTGGCAACCCGAGTGATTTTTGCCAACAGGGCTGCAAGGCATTTCTTTCGCTGAGACAGAAAACCAGCAAAAACTTCTCCTGAGAAACCAAGCAGGGACTCTGCACTAGACAGCTGCTTGGGACATTCACCTAGCATACAGGAGACAAAGGTGTGCACCCCGGCTCTGCTCACATCAGCTGCACCAGATCTGAGTCCCCCTCCTACCGAAACATCTTCCCAGCCCTGGCCCTGCTCACTGCCCAAAGATCCCTTCATCCCTCTGCACTCATCTGGCACAGCTACCACAGGACACAGAACTGGCGGTTCGGATGGAAAGTGGGAGAGCTGAGCATTGGTCAGGCACCACAGGAGCTCGAAGAGGGGTCTCCTTGTACCTTTGACATAGCAGATGCCAGCCTTGTGGCCAGACTCAGGAGTAGAGCTTTGTCTGTTTTTTTTTCAGCAGAAGCACTTGTTGGGGTCCAAGAAATCTTTCCTGACAAGGATTATGTTGTAACTGATATGCCCCCACAAAGAGCATAGCTTTTTAAAAGTTGCTGTTGTCTGACACACGCACATGCATAATCGTATTTCACTGAAGAATTTCTGACCAACTCTTGTTGTGAACTCAGGAAAGGCCAAATGACCTAAGGGTTACAAGGTGCCAGTTGCAGATAGTGTTTCACATTCTTTCTTAGAAAAATAGTTACGAAACTACTGGATTTTCTTTCTCTGCGTTTTTTTTTCTGTATCTCTTCCAATACAAAATACTTTGTTCTCCCAGTGGAAGCCAATCATTTACTAAATATTTAGTGCAATTCATATCTGTGTCTCTCAAGTGGGGCAGTGTTTACAGTTCAAAAGCAAGAATCTTTCTTCTCATGCCATAGTCACTCCATAGAAATAAATACAAACCACAGATCCTGCACAAATCTTTGCTGAGGCAAAAAATTTTAAACACCTTATGGATTAATGTTTATGGAGTCTGTCAGAGATTTCAAACCACAGCAAGAAGGAAAGGTTTTCTTCAGCTCTGAGAAATTAACTTTTTGTCTAACATCAGCCCTACACTGAAAAAGCCTTGGCAGGTTGTTTGTCTAAGTAGACAGGCCCTTATTCAATTGTTCATGATGTCTTTCCACATAGTTCTTGCTATAAATTTGTCTCTTTGCCACCCTCTTTACACTTTTCCTCCGCGTGCCTCAGAGACATGCAGAGCCAGCAGCTCACCACTAAGTCAGCCTAAGGGGAAATGCTAGCAACAAAGACCAGCCTGCCAAAACCCATAAAACTTGCTGCTTTTTGCCTCGCTTTAAAACAAAAAAATAATATTGTGTTTTCTCTAAAGTGGTAAAGCAACACATGCCCAAATGAGTACTTGACATTACACTGGGATTTTTTAAGGGTTTTGAAGAAACCTTGGCACTCAGCAACATGTTCTCCAAAATGTATGGTTGTTAATTAGTTTAGTAGTCAGCAAAAGTGAAAAAACCCTCTGGTGGCACAAGCAGCTTTTGGTAAGTCCATGAAAATCACAGTCTCTGAAATACTGAATAAAACCAAAGGGAAGAAGCTACTAGAAGCAGAAACGCAGTCATGTCCTCTGCTATGATAACCTGCTGTTTTACTGCCACCACCATGACTATGAGAATGTACCTGACCTCACCAGCTGGTCAAAAGCAGCTAAGAAAAATCGTAAATATGAAAAGAAATGGACATTCCCCCAAACTGTAGCATTTTTTTCTTGAAAGTTAAACTGAGTTTCTTTCATTATTTGCCATTTTTTTGACTCTCAATGGACTAAAAGCCACTGCTACCCACTGCAGATCAGAATTTGGGTAGGTCACGCAGAGTGGTGTTCACATAGACCACGGCGTGCTGATAGTGCCACTTTCCCACCCAAAGCCCCTACTCCTCTGCCTAACCTCAGAAGAATTCAAAAACTAGCTGAGGGCATCTGCTGCAGACCCGCGCCCCTGTAAGGCCTGTTGGGCAGCTGTTACTGCTCTCCCCAAATTTTAGGGTCCTCTCCACCCTCTTCCTCACATCTCCAGTACTTCATGCCTGCAGATAAGGCTCTGTTTGTGGTAATGAGTTGTTTTCCCACCTGGCACAGAAAACTGGTTTTGTCTTTCCTTGGAGAGTCATTGAGGGCAGAAAAGAGAAAAACCACTTTTCTTCCCTGTGCGCTTGTTATTGGGAGAGGGTAGGAAAGAAGAGGAGGTGAGGAAAAAACAGCCTATGCATGTTTGCATAATCTCTTAAAAGGCATTAATCTCTGTGCAAGGTGCCACAGTAACAGCCCTGAAGACCAAAGCCCTCTGTTTACATATGAAGCAGGAACAGCGTGGGATGGAACAAGGATGGCTGCCCTGCACGTTCAGGCGGCTTTGCCTCCATCCTGTCCCGGGTTGATCTCTGTCATTGGTGATGGTGTGGTTCTAGGCCCGTTTAGGCTTTGACACCTGGGCTGAGATTGCTTGGTATTTTGAAGGCTTTGCAAACACCTCCTGCCCACGGGTGGCTGGCTTGGGACCACAGAGCTCACTTTACACAGGGCTGAGGAAAAGGCATGAGAATGTAACGGATTTTGGGTTACTGTGGGGTTACAAATCTGAAATAGCAAGCTGGTCCACAATACAAATGTCAGTGCTGGGGTCTGGAAATAAAATATTCATGCACTTTACCAAGCTTTTTATTCCACATTTAGGACTGCATGAAATTTCCACTGGTAAGATACCACACTTCTGTGAAAGCATTTCCATCTAATCCAACAACAGACCTCTTCCTATTCTTCTGAGAAGCAGTGCACATGTGATGCTGAAGTAGCACATCTCTGACAGCTGCCCAGGATCTTCCCAGTAAGAAGACTTCCTACATCTTCACATTCACACTGTTTTCTCCTTCTTTTGTTTGCAAGTATAAAGGACTTCCTCTGGAACATGCTATAGCAAACAGTGATAGCAAAAGAAGTCTGGCCAAGGAAAGGGAAAAGTAATAACATGAGATAAGTATGTTCTACTTTTATGCCTAATGATTTTGAAGCTATTTTATGGCTTCCACCTTCTGGTTTTATCTAGTATTATTCTTTTCTACTGCATCCTATGCCACTTTAGCTACTCCACTCACTCTCAGAAAAGCACTTTACAGCCAGTAATTCCCTTCATGTAATAGCTGGTTTCCTACACAATTTTCATGGTTGGTGCAAATCTAGTTACAGTCACTGGGGTTGAATTTATTCCTCCTGGACAGAGGTCCTCCCACTGACATTCTCCACATTATGGTTTGCTACTAAGGCGCTGAGAACTGTGCAGAAAGTTGTGGATGTTTCTAGATGATCAGCAGCAGATCAAGTTTGTGAACATTAGCTAAAGGATATATTTTTTTTCTTCTTTTTTTCTTTCCTCTCTCTACTAGTACTCACATTCTTCTTGACATCTCAGGTGTTCCTTTAACTGCAGGAGCCAGCTGGTTTTTCAGGGTTTGGTCCTGATCCCAACCACACCATCCTTAAGTTCTGCACTTGGATGAAGGAGGAGTGCCTGTGGCCACAGAGTCATGGCAATCCAGGAAGGTGATTTAGGGCAAGGTGAGTGAGTGAGCAGCAATGCTTTTCTCTGTGTTGCAACAAGCAACCTTTTGAGAAGTGTAGAGTTTGCTGGAGCTGGGTGATCGGGTGAGTGTATCAGAACTGTGCCTCTGGCAGATTGGAAAGGTATTAGCACTGCACTCACCCTGCAAGATGCAAGGCAGGTTGTTGTTGTTGCCCTGAAGCATTATGTGCTCTTCCTCACACTGCCCACTCACTAAAGTGTGATAAAACGCCACACAGTAATCTAATAATGAAAAATTCTAATAATGAAAAATGCAACATGCTGAAACTGGAAAGTCTAACTGAAGGATGATGCGTTTCAACACTATCTGTTTTTCCCAGGGACAACTAGCCAAACACAGGCCTGTTCACTTGATTTCCACATTCTGTCCCCTTTCTAAAAGGCCGGTTTGATGACTTGATTTTTAATGATCAAATAACGGGTGGACCTTGGTATTTTGGGGTGAGGGATGTGTAGCTCTCAGAAAATAGGATCTCAGCTGCTCTTCCCATAAACACTTAAAATTTCACCCCACATTTCACACGGCACAGAGCACAGCTCAGTCATCATCAGCTGCTTGCTCATAGCTGTGTTAAAACAAGTGCTTGTTAAAGAAGTTTACAGACCGTTTTCTGCTTAAAAAGAAATTAATTAAATGAATGGGTAGATCTTTAAATTTTTGCTTAAGAAGTCCCACAAACTCCTATTTATCTCCTGGACTCCATCTTCTTGCTGTTTGTGAGCTTTGAATGTTCATATTCACAGAATGGGGGACTCTCCATTGATGTCACTTGGCTTTGATGTAGTGTCTTTGTTTATAAGAAGCTAAGTGATAATGTTTTACAAGAACAAAAAACAAAAATAATCAAAAACAAAACAACAAACAACTACTTCTATTTTATTATTATTTGCTACAGGCCCAATTGGTCTCTGTCATTGACCAGGAATTCATGATGCCCAGTAATGTAGAAACATAGGAGAGAAAGACAGGCTTTAGCCGCACAGCATAGAAATAACTGTTCTCTACTTGCTTGCATGTTTGTAAGCACCCATATATTCTCTAAGTATTGCAAGAACTGTTTGCCTAACCTTTAATATTCTTTCCTATTATTTTTCCAAATTTTAAAAATTAATCAAGCGTTTCATATACTTCAAGCCAAGCTGCAGAATGCATTTGCAGGTTGAGAACCAGCAACCTTGAAAAGCAGGTGATAGCACAGGGTTGCTCAGTAATTCTTTGAAGGAGGATGCCAGAAATCCTTAGGAGAGAAAGAAGCTCTTTCTACGAACAGCATTGTCCTCTGCCAGACAACACCTGATCCCACTACAAGAAACAGACTCCTGAACGCTTATATACCCCAGCCAGAAGAGCTCCACCCTTGTCATTCCAGTACTACATTGAAACCTAAGACATTTACTTTTTTGTAGCCTTGATAGTTAAGAGCCAGATAATTCTTCCTTTCTGACAGTTAGAATTTCCAACATCATTATTGGAACAATTTTGTTAAATGCAATGCCAGGATGGTCAACTGTTCACAGGGTTTTAAAGCAGCCTGCACAATTCTATAGCAAAGAGATAATTCTTTTTTCGCTTTTTCTAACATAAGTGAAAGCATGAAAAGAAAGCATCCATGCCCTAGTAAATGCTCCCAAAACATCTCCTTTATATTTGGATCCCCTGCTGTTAAACTGTACAGGATTTCTCCATGAAGCTCACTCATTTGAGCAATCTGAGCTGCTTTCTACAACAGTTCTACAAAGACTTGGAGGAAGAGAAGAAGACATGGGCCTCATGATGAGAGCAGAAGTGTAGGACCTCAGGAAACTTGGGAACAATTCCTAATGTAGCACAGATCAAGTCTGGACATGGTCCTGGTGTGAGGTGGCAGAAGTCAAAAATGACCCCGACATGACCCAGAAAACATCTGGCCATGGCAGCTGGGAGATGTGCTCAGGATACACCCACCACTAATGAACTACAGCAAGTAATGCAACCCAAAATTTTCCTTCAGTGCCATCTATGCAGAGGGGACACTCACCATATATTATGAATGGACCCGTGGGCTCTCTGGAAATCTGTCTCCTTTTTAAATGGGATATTAACTCCTGTAAGGAAGTCACTGATGTGACTCCCTCATAGTCCTTCCCCAGATGTAATGAGGAAAAACATTTATTTCTTTTTTACATTTCTTATCTAATTAGACTAGAAGTCCTTGGAGGCAAGTTTCCCACCACCATGGTGCTGCCCAGAAGCTCTGCCTGTTAAAATCACTCTATCTTTTTACATTATAAATCACTATTTTCAGTTGCTTAAACTTTGCCAGATTTTTATCATTTGGTCTCACATTTTCCTTTAAAAATGCTTACTTTAGTTTAGGCTTCATTATCTTCTGGTATGAGGGGCAAAGAATGGGAAGAAGAAATGTTAAGCTGTATAATCAAGATTTTTAAGAAAAAAGCTGGGGGAATTCTAGCATTCCGTTTTTGCAGAGTTCTGGCCTTTTGGCTATTGCCAGCTCTGTGGAAATCCACTCAATTTTGACTAAGTTCTAAACCCTCAAAAACCTGCAGCTTGTTTTTGTTAGATTTCTCGTCTATACTGAGAAGGGATTTTTTTCCCTGCAATGTCAAATCTGAGCTGCTGTGCTGTTTAGTAGGTCCTGAGAACAGACTGAGAACAATGGGACTGTTTGCTGTGAATCCCCTTTGCCAGCTTCACACCAGCAGTGCACAGGAGAACACTGAGCTTAAGGTGAAGGGGCTGTGGGACTAGCAAGCTACAAAGAGTGTGACAGAAGGTAAAGCAGGCATAGAGCTATAGGTAGCTTGGTGATGAAGAGCACCTAGACCTGAACTGGGAAACAGACTGGGACAGGAGATGGAAGTGGACTGGGAAGACGATTCTGGAGAGGTGATACTGACTCAATGGACAAGGCAAAGGGAATGACAGGTTTGATAAGGGGAAAACAGGACTAAGTGCATATGGAGAGTAATCATGAGGTATGAAAGAGGCTGGAGTCATGGTCACAAGAAAAAAAGCTCCTTCCGTCTCTGACAGACATCAACATTGCCAAGTTTCACCACCTCCCAGCTGAGAGAAAAGGGCTGTGAAACCCACACTGGCAAAATGTCCTGCACTGCCTAAGGCAGCAAGTGGCAATTTGTTACCTCTGTGCGAGACGCAGATAGTTTGAGAGTGATGGAAGAGGTCTGTGTGGTGCAGTGAAGGGTCTCAAACATGCTCTGAGCTGGGCAATGACATCATAGCTTTCTTTCCTTTCTCCCATTAAAAAAGCTCAGAAGATATTACTGGCATGCAAACACACATGCAGGCACATAATTTGTGTAAATAATTGAGTTGTTTAAAACCAAACTTTTTGAAAGGGTGGCTTTCCAAATTCTTATGTCTCTGGGTGCTCACTTGAGATCTGAAGCTGTGACTATTTTGTTGGCTGTATGCCTCAAACATCGTAGGATCTGGAAAAATCAGCACTAGATGCCTTACTGGATGTAAGTCACACAGAGTCTGCCTGCAATTAACATCTGCTTCTCTCTGCGTTGCTTCACTGGTCACGCAGCTGCTGCTCCGGAGAGTGCACTCCATCCCGAGCCCTGGCTGAGGCGTGTGACCGCCAGGCTGTGACAAGCCTGCAGGGTCAGATCTGGACCCTTGGGGAAATTGTCCCCTGTGCGCCGTGAGCGTGCCACTTAGCAGCCTCCCTAAAGCTCTTTCACACCCCCGTCCTCTCCCATAAATGCGTACCCCCTGAGAGCAAATCAAGTCCTCATAGCTTCGGACTCCCTGGTATCACCACTAAACCGTGGGGATCTACCTCTGCAGGCTGGCAGCGAATCGCGGGTTTCAGGGGAGGAACGGGGAACTCTTTCATTGACAAAGTTGCAGTAGAAGGGTTTCTTTCAGGCAGCTGAGGGGAGGAAATCCTCTGGCGATTCTCAGTAAGGAAATAATAAACCACCTCTATTTGACTCCTAAAAGATAAGTGGGAAAAGCGCAAAACCGTCGGAAGTTTTCACTTAGCGTTTACTGCACGTGTAGCGGCAGCCCTGCTGCGACTTGCATCTCTCCGGTGTACCCTGCTCCTGGCAGGGGCAGGCAATACCCGCTCCTGCCTAGCCAGTAGACCTGGCAGCCCTCCGCGATGCCCTGCTGCCGGCCCCTGCCCCTCAGGACACTGCTCTTTGGTTTTTGCCCCTCCAGAAACCTGGCTGCCTCGGTCCTTGCTCCTCTCCCTACCCCGATGGTGCACCGGCGGGTCTCAGCGGGCGGACGGCGGTGCCACGGCCGGGGCTCAGAGGGAGCGTGTCGGGGTGCATCGAGGCGCTTCCCATCGCGTCCCAGCAGCGACAGGGGCTGTCAGTATTTGCACATGTTGATTCAGCAGGAGGCGTGGGGGGAATGAGCCCTGCGGGGGGAGCAAACCGGCGCCCCCCCGGGAGCACCGAGGAGGGTTAATCGTCGAGGACCTGTGGGTCTGGGAGGAGAAAGCGGAGGCCGGGCTGGGGAGGGGGGAGGATAAGAGGAAAAGGGGAAGAGCGGCTCGGTGAGGTCGCACACCGCCAGCCTCTGCAGCTGCGGCAGTGTCTTCCCGCGGGCTCCCATACTGGAGGGGTAGTGTGAGAGGATTCTCCCTTCCCGTCCCAATCTTTTCCTCCCGCTTCTCCCACCACCGGGAAGACGAAGCGGCAAGGGAAAGACAGCGATTCCCAGGGATAGACAGCAGCCCTTGTGAGGCGGAGGGAGGCACGGCGCCCCGAGGGAGGCGGCGGGGTCCGGCGGATCCCCTCGGCAGTGCCTGGGCGGCTAGACGGCGAAAGGGGAGAGACTGAGGCTCGGGAGCATCTCCGAGCCGGGGCTGGCTCGAGTAGCGAGGGAGGAACACGGAGAGAGGGAGAAACTGCCTCCTCCCAGCTATACACCCGTCCCCAAATTACAAGGGCTGCGGTGGGGAAAAAGAAAATAGAAGACCAAAACTGGGACCTCCCAGCCGGAGCGATTGAAAAGGAGCCAGAGTAGGAGTCGGGGAGGGGGAGCGACACCCCAAGGAGAGTCCCCCTCCTCCGCTTCCCGGAGCCGCTCCGTGCCCACCGGCTCTGCCTCAGGATGTGGGTGCCGCTGCTGCTGCTGCTGCCGGAGCTGTTGCCCGCAGTGCCGGCCCAGAAGCTCTCCGCCCTCACGGTAAGCACCCCCAGCCCGCCGCCGGGCGCTGCTCCCCCGGGGCGCACCTGAGCGGGCCGGTGCTTTTAGCCGGGCGGCGTGCGGGCCTTGGCTGCCTGGAGACAGGCGGAGGACGGAGCCCGCAGCCCGGCGGGGAGCCCTGCCGCTGCTTGTCCCGCACCGCGGGGCGCGGAGAGCGGCTGGCACCGCCGCCCCTGCGCGTCTGTCCCGGGGAGCACACGGCCCGTGGCAAGCTAAGTGGAAGTTTACTGTGGGTCTCCGCAGAGCTTCGGGCCAATGTTAATGTCCGCGTTAGTGCTTTTATTTTCCCGAAGCGGAATAGTGCTGCAGTGAGGTCTGCTTTTGGACCGTCTTGGGTTGACCGATTTGACTTTATTTTTAATTAGAAAGCGAAGTGAAACAAGCCTCTTTGGCTATCGCAGGCTCCGTGGTGCTAAACATGGAACTCTGCTTAGAGATGGGTGAGCCAATTCATTAGGCTTGCTAAATAAGCCATAAGCACTTCTCTAGCCAAGACCTGAGGTTTGCAGCTAACAGCTCGGTTCAGTCTTCTTGTAGAGCTTGCAGTGTTTGCAAAGCTATAATTAATACAATCTGCAGAAATAAAAACATTTTCCTTAAATGTGTTTTTAAACAAGTGCTTGAGTAAACATAACGGACAGCTAGTACCTCTTTCAAGCTGTTTTTAAGTGTTTTGGTGAAGGCTCTGCCCTTTGGAGTTTGTTATGTTAAAGTTACAGGCAGTTGCAAAGTGAAATAGACACCATTTTTGTCTAAGTCTTTCATAAAATTTCTGTAAAATACTGAAAGTTGGTTTCTTGTCTTTTTTTTTAATTTCCTTTTTTTTTTTTTTCCCCTTTTTGAGTAAGGGGGGATAGAGAAAGCTCAAGGACACATGGCAGTGGGGGATGGCTGAGCTGATCATACCTGAAATGCTTGACAAAAAGTTTTGCCTCCTTGTCTAATTTTTGGTGGGAAATGATTTGTAGATTCGAAGCTGCTAACTGAAACCTTGAAGGAATGAGTTTGCTCCATGAATTTTGTATTGTGTGGCATTTGAAAGTGTGGGACAGATGAAGTCAAGTGATTCTCATCTCTTTAAGCACCTCATTTGATGCACCCCTAAGCTGTCAGGTGATATGTACTATTACAGTTAACAGGTTAACATTGCAATTTAATTCCAAGCTCACTTTCACAAATGTGCAAGCAGCATTTACAAGAGATTAAAGGTTATATTCTTTCTTCTGCACATAAAAAAGTGCCAAATATCAATGTGGAGGTAAACTGGAAATGCTACCAAAACTTAATTTGTCCAAGTGTGAAATAAGACTGATTATGAGTGTTTTATCGTCTTTAAATGTTCCATGACCCAAATGATGCCAAAGTCTTTTAGCAGATGTATATAAATCACTGCTGAATCTAACTGTCATTTGGTGAGTGGTTGCCTGCCTCACAAAAGGGAAGAAAAATTTGGCCAAGGGTAGGTGCACAAACTCTTTAAAAAAATAAATGTCATAGACTTGTTCAGATGTATTTGACTTTGGTGTAAGCTGAGAGATGTCTGAAGTCCCTCTGTTACCTCTTTCACCTCTTCAGAGTGTGTGTTGCTCATCTCTGTATCATGTAGTAGTGTGCATCTTTACGAACCATGCCTAGAAAAGTGAATCCTGGTGGATTCTCCTCCTGCTACCAAAGGTAATGGCTTTGGATATGTTATGCTTTTGGGCTGAATTAAGCTTGAACATTTCAATAGGGGTAGCTAGCTTTGTTAGTAAAGAACTCTAGGTTCTCCTGTTTTTCTGCTGCCTGCGCTCTTCTTTCAGAGATGGCTAACCTGCATGAATACTAGCCGACATTAGAAATGCTTCCATAAATTGGATAATGAACAGACACCCACAGGAAGAAAACAGCACACATACACTACACTCATACACACATACTTTTTTCATCTTCTGGCAAGACTAAACTTTGTATGAGGCAGGTTTATTTCTACTGTTTGTCTACTTCCCTGTTTAAACAACACCAACAAAAGAGCAATGCTATTACAGCAACAAATACCACAGCAGTAAATCATTCTTTACTCCTGCAGTCATGTTGCTTACAGCTCACAGACTGCAGAACCCCTTCCATTGTATACCTTTCTTAATATTTATGGATAGTATCTGCGTAATTCTAGGGAAAAATAAGCCAAGGCTGTGTAGAAAGACCAAGAAACTATGACTTTTATCACCTGCTGTACCAGTGTGTGATGACAGAGAATTGCCATTCTTTTCTGCACAACAGATAAAGATTTTGGTTTTATTTGTGGTAAGAAGAATAGCAGAGAAAGACTGGTATTTTCACAAATAACTAGACACCATGGGGACAAAGCATGTTTCTCTGTGGACCCAAGTTTCATGAAAACTGCAGGATGGTATGAGGAGGGTGAGCACATCGCTGATGGTATCGCACTGTCATGAGTATAGGCAGCTTGCTTGCCAAGTGGTGGAAATATCAGGGGCACAGTCTCTCTAACTGCAGTGGTAAATCTGCTATAAGATGGACCTTAGTGATGACACAGTAGCAAATTTAGTTTCCTCTAGCAAAAGTGTCTCTAAAGTTAAGGTCATCTTCCAAAAGACGACTGCATGAATCAGAGTTTTTTTCCTTGCCTGGGTGTTGAACAGCTCTGGGTTCTGAGTGATAAACTGCATAATGGCTGGGCAGGGAGCAGGGAGTCAATGTCTGTCTTTATGAATATTTTCATCTGTCTGAAGAGATTTCTGTGCTGTTTAAACTTTTATGTCCTTGCTGGTTCCAGAAACAGAGCAAGTATTTGCCATGGTTTAACCCTAGTTGGCAACTAAGTACCACGCAGCCGCTCACTCAGCCCCCCTTCTCTGCTAGTACACCCTCTCAGTGTTGTAAACCATGACATGTAAACTTCCAGTGAAGACTTTCAGTAGTTTACAGAGCTGTACCCCTGTTTTGTCAGGAATAGTACTTTTGCATTTCACTGCGGCAGAAATGCTCAGAAGAGCCACCCATATCTGTATTTCAGGTAAATACGTGATTGTCAGATGTTGGAAGTTTTACGGTAGTCCACTAGCAAGACATTAATTTTCATACAAATAACACCTCCAAGAGATTCCTGATTGCCTAACTTGCGACTGCAGGTCTACAGGGACTGATGAGCATATGGCTTCCTATAACCTTGATGATAGCCATCAGGACACTTTAAGGCAGGTGGATTCATCAGAGTAGTCAGCAAGTAGTTGTGATGCACCAGGCAGTCTAGAGTCTGGTCCCCTTGTCTTTACAGCTATATCTAAAGTGAGTGTATGAGTGTTATAACAGTTCTTTCTCTGCTCAAACTGTGGACTCAGTCAGCACTCACTTGGGTCCCTATCTGTGTGCCAGGGTAGAGGAGGAGCATGAGAGGTGGGCTGATGCACACCTGAGTCTTCATTTTGGAGCCAGGATGTGCATCAGGGTCCACAAGTTTAGAAGTTCTTATTGGTTCACTCGGTTAGAGATAGCCCAACATGACTTTGAGTTTGTACCAGTCTTGGCCTCTTGTCATCAGAAAATACTCTTTGCTAAAGTTGCTCCTAGACTCTGCTCTTCTGAGTAGGAGCATATTGCAATGATAAACAGAGTGAGGGGAAACACAGTATTCCACTTCTGAATTGCTAACTGAGCCACAGTTACAAAGATACAGCCAAAGAGTATTATTTAGTATTATATTTATTGTTATTTCAAATAAACAAATACTGGCAACAGAACAATGGCTTTCATTCTGGGAAGGTAGGCTGAGAGCAGTCTCATAAGAAACGGTAAGATCTGGAGGGACTCTAGCCAATTTGGCTGCTCCTGGTTTTTCCTCCCCTTGTGTCAAATACTTATGTAAAACATTCTTACATTCCAAAAAATACCTTAAGTATCCTGTCCTTTTGCCTTGTTTATGGAAAGGCAGGCAACAGTCTGCAATACTTGTAAAGTGTTAGAATATTTGTGCAATGCTGAATTTTTATTCTGATCTGTTAGATGCACAGTTTATTTCTGGGTGTGTGAAATCGATGAGAACTGAGCCTTATTGATGTATTAGGGGAACAGTCATATCTTAAAGATATAGGTACTTTTGTTTTGAAACACAGTGTTTTAAAGAAAGCCTGTTTTGTTGTTCAAATAAGTAAGTTTATGATCATGTCACTTACCAACACACTGTTTATGCTGTATTTTTTGAACCATCAGCTCATCTTGTATCTCAGTTGCAGTGTTGTGTGTGTGCATGTACTTGTACAAACAATAGTGCTGCTTATTTCAAAATCTTGATGACTTAATCTACAAACTATCTAATTTTATTCTTTCAAAGCCTTGCTGAACCATGTGTCCTTCTCAATACAATTTTGATCCTAGATCTTACAAAGAAAGTTTGCTTGAAATTGCTTCTTGAAATGAACACCTCTGCCTGTTAAAAGTTTCTTTCATCAGAGGCTGAAAATTTCAGGGAACAATTGTTTCCTTTTTATCCCTTGGCACAGGTTTTGTGAGTATTCAATAGCATTTAATGCACTGGATAGCTTCCACAACACTCACCAATATAAGACGGACCACTAAGGTAGTTCAGTAAAGCGAAGCTAAACACAATCAAAGCTTTCCAAGTAAAGGACCTATTTGGATGGCGTCTGCAAACACAAACATTTGGAAAAGTTACTCTAATTGTGACTGAAAAACCAAGGCCATAAATAAAACTGTAAGTGGCTCCAGATCCTACCAGCATTGTTACTGCAAATGGGCATTGGTACAACCAAGGGTACATCAGCTCTGAAAATAAAACACTTTCAACAATGCTTCCTTCCAATAAACTCTCAAGATACTTCCCACTAAGAAAACAAAAACAAAACCTGGGAGAGTTATTATTGAAAGAGTCAGCAAATCTTTTGATCAGGGGTTAGAAGTAATTTTTCTGCATGCAGCCAACATAAACTGTACCTTATAATGTGAAAGTCGTAATGGAGATGGCAGGTTGACTGCACAACCATAAGATTTTAAAACTGGAATTCAATAGGAGCAATGAACGTGGGTGGGGAGGCAAGAGAAGGACAGAGGAAACAAACAAAAGTGTAGATCATGCGTATTTTGTCCAGTTGTGGTGCTCTCATCCATCCCCCATTTCCCACTGAATACCTCGAGGAACAGCTGTATGTATTCCTTGAGAGCTGCTAAACCTCAAGGTTTGGTTCATTTTGAGAAGCCTCCAAAAGTTTAGCTGCTATCCAAAACCTATCTGAACCCTGTTCGTTTGGAAATTGGGCTACAAATCTTTTCAAGACCTGGCTCACTCAGGACCTCGCTAGTGTTTCCATTTCTTCGGCCAGACCAGCCTCACCACAGGCACAGCCATTTTCATGGTATTTTGGTA
The DNA here is from genome assembly GCF_037157495.1 of Lathamus discolor. NCBI lineage: Eukaryota > Metazoa > Chordata > Aves > Psittaciformes > Psittacidae > Lathamus > Lathamus discolor. The sequence goes on along the minus strand of NC_088888.1, from coordinate 35,765,819 downwards.
CTTCCATTTCCTGTCAAGCCTGAGACCAGGAAGTGCAGAGGCGCCTGAAAATTAAAAACTGAGTAAGAAAGAGTTGGGATCAAAAGCCTATTTTTGAACGGCAAATGAAGGTCTGAGTTTGGTTTAAGAATGGCATTTTGTATCTGAACAAATTCATATGTTCTTGGGGAAGCTGCAGGATGAATGGAGGTTACATTTTGCAAAGGATTCAGGGTTTTCCAAACATTTAGTGTATTCTTTAGGATCAAACCCCAAATGCTTCGTAATTTTCTGGTTGATTCAGTATCATGTTTTGAGGTAGGTTTTAAAAAGTTCTGATGAAAGATTCACGATGAAGATCATTTCATGGTGAAGAGTTGGAATGCTTTCTTCAGAAATAACATAGCCAAAATGTTTTTTGACAGTGTGAATAATGCCCTCCCCTCCTCTGCCCCTCTACTGTCTTCTACAACAAAATCCTGGCAATACAAATCATTTTGGTCTCTATGGCCCCGTGTAGTCTAATGGGATATGCTTCTGTTGATGTTTCTCTAGCCACTTCTGGTTGTTAATTGATAATCACTGCCCTCATATTTTTTTACAGTGATAGATAAAACACTTTCCAGTGCAACGCTAGCCATGAGCCTGAAAAGAGGAAATGCTTCAGGAAAAAACTTGAAGTTTGCAATCATAATATTACCTAGCATAATTTATGCTGATGGAAAAGGAAGGATAACTTAAGATGCAGCAAGAAATTTGCCATAAACAAAAAACTGAGCAGAGAAGAGCAGGTATAGCTTTTTTTCCCAGCACTTTTCAGATCTTTGCCTAGTTGCCCCATTGCACAGCGAATTGGTCTGAATTGTAGCCATTGGTGCGGTGCAATGGTGTGCATGGAATACAAGGATACAAACTGGTTATGGAGAGGTGAAAGCTACCCAAAAGCGTATGGTTTGGTATTAGATTGATGTGGTAACACTTGGCAGCAGAGGGTTTCTTAATATGACTTTACCAAATTAGGAATGGTCTTCAAAGAATCAAAGTTAATGTAGCGTCACATCTTAACCACAGAACTCATGAAGTAAAGTTTGTGTGGAGTCAGTCCCCTAAACACAATTTTTAGCCAGTTCTTGCAGAAGAAATTGCATTGGTGACTTAGTAACTGCCCTTCAGTGACTTTTTTTTTCTCCCCTTTCTAATTTATTAGCTTTTAAAAATGGTCACTGAGTATTTCATCAGCTTCTGAGAAGCCAGGCTAATAGAGAATACATCCTAGAATTCTTGTTGGGATGGAAAGAGAAAACATTTCCTGAAGGCGATCCTTTCCAGCTCTCTTCCTGGCTTGCTCAGTGTGCTGCTAGAAAACTTGCTCAAGAATGTTTGCCTCATACCTACCCAAAACCTAGGATTTTGTTTTCTTTCATTTACTTTAAGCTGCTTGTTCTGTCATCTTCTGAGTTACCGAGTGAAGATTTTCTTTACTTCTGTTTTACCTTAAATTTGTTTTGAGGATGTAATAGTATACTTTCCTGTCCTTTAGGTGTTTGTTTTTAAACTGTATACAAACTAGCTGTTATACATATGCTATAAATCTTTGACTGTCTTAGAGCACCAAGAGTGCTTAAAACAAAGAAAAACTCCATTGCTCTGGAATGCTCTTTTTATTTATGCCATGGCTGCATGCTGTATTTTACAGAATTTTAGGATACAACTCCTGCTGTAAAATATTCACAGTTTTTTTGGGGGCTAGATTTATCATACGTTTATCTATATTCTGACCTTTGTTGAGTATTAAAGCAAGATAATGTCACTGGATAAGCAGTGTAAATGGTCAGGAGCAGTCTGTACATTCTTTGAAGTGAAAGTAATGTCAAATAAAGAAACATTTTAATGCTAATCAGGATGGACTCACCACAGTCCTGGTAGCAAGCTGCAGTACAGAGAAAGCCTACAGACTGCAGGCATGTGTGGATATCAGGGAGGAAAGGCAACGGCTCAGTTTCATTACCTTTCTCTTGCTCTTGGCTGGAATGAAGTGGAGGAGTGGTGGAGTTTAGTCTGAGTGAAGGTCTGCCATTGAGTTTCATTACTACTTTGAAGGAGGGCCAGAAAGGAGGGTGACATTTTGGTGGGCACACAAACCATTTAACTGTATTTTCACCATAACACGACCATGTGCATAGCTCAAAGTGTGTGATCTGCCTGGGAGATAAATCACGCGATCTAGAGAACCTTTTTCTTTTCTAGGTGCTGCTCTTTATAGTGGCATCTTTCTGCTAATGTAAAGCTTAGGGTCTGGGACCTCTTTCTGGAGAATACAAGGTGAAAATACAGCAGTGGTTTCATACCAGAAAGGCTGAGTTACTAAAATGTGGGAGCTGATACATGCATGAGGCTGTGAGGCTGATACACACGTGCCATGCTGGCTGCAGTGCACTTGCCTTTGTCTTGACTTCCTATAGGCATCCAAACACCCTAGATTCCCTTTTGGCATGGTGAGGTGAACCTAAGGGTCACAAAAGGAGTGCTATTATCAGAGGCAGGTGTTGTAAGGACATGTTGAACATGGCTTCCAAACTAGCTCTAGGTCAGTTGCCCCAGTAAATATATTTGTCCTCATGTCCATCTGCATAGCTGAAGAATTATTTAATGCATTTAATCACAGTGTTTTAATTAGTTCTAATTTGCTTTAGCATCAACATTGATGCTACTTAGTGCAGCCAAAGGGATGCCAATGAAGCTGACCTATGCTCTGTAAGGTTGGTTACTGTTTGCCATCTTTTTATGCCAGTAGTGCTGTATAGCACTGCTCAAGACTGGTGGGTAGCCATCCTATGGACTGATGTTCCTGTTAGAGTGAAAAAATAACTTTTTTAAAGTAAAAATTTTTATCAAATAAATGAAATCAAGTAAGTAAAACCTGGTCCCAAGTGAGCTACCTTGTAACAGAAGAGAGTATGTATTCTAAAGATGCCTTTGTCTCTGCAACTGGATTCAGAAATAAAAAAGTCTAGCCACAAAGAAACTAAAGAAAGCTTTGACTTGACCGTACTTTTATTTGTTTAGTAAATTATCTAGTTTTTCTGAGAGGCAGCCGTCAAAGACTTCAGAGACATGAGATTGAAAACCAGAGAGGGGAGTCTATACAGGTCCTTGTGCTTTTCTCCTCCTGTCCATTCGGTTGCAAATACAGCCCCGTGGCATCACTTGCGCAGCATCCTCAGGGGCAGGGAGGTCAGCTGTCTTCTGTGACACTTCAGGGATCCACCACGGGATGGGGTACAAGAGCAGCACGGTCTGCTCGGTCCCTGCTGGAACGCAAATCTGAAATGGAAAACAAATCTTAACAGAAACTATTGGAAGGTAGAATACAGTTCTGTGAAAAGAAAATATCTTTAATGGCATGGCTTGCCATGACATTAACTAACCATTAGCACTCGTGAGAGCTCAGAGCAGCCTGGTGTGGACTACAGGGAAAATGTCATCTAACATATGAGCTGCCCTTGACTGTGGGACACCAGGAGGGGTTCAGCCTGCAGAAAGTGTATGACTTGGTCATTTCATTGCATTTATCCATACTGTTTCTTTTTGCACTATTTGATGTATGAATTCTGGTGAGAAAGACAAAACAAAGTGGACAATTTATTTTCCACACTGTATTTAATGGGATTATGTTTCCGACTGTGCCCTCCTGGGAGGGCAGTTTTCAAGCATGTCAAATTTTTGATAGATATCAGCCTAAGTGGATTTAGTTGCAAATCTGAACTTTGAACAGGAGGTTTTATCTTTCCATTTTGTTTCCTCCTTGAAAGGTACCATAAATTATGTTTCTGAGAGGAAGGGAAAGATTTTTTGAAAGAAGTGTTCATTTGGTAAGTTGCTCTTCTGTTCAAGTTTCCCCTTTCCAGGTGCTGAGTGACTCCCAGAGCAAAAGTTCTGTCATTGCTTGGTGATGGACTTCCATCAGTTTGCAATAAAATCACAAAGCAATATTAATGCACTGATAATTGATTTCTTTCTCAAGGAAAAATGGCAAAAAGCAGAATTCAAATGTCTATTTGTCTGCATCCAGTGCAGTAATATTCTCTAGTCCAAAATGGGTGCCAGTGCTGCTCTTCTGAGATGTCTGTGTTTATGTATGTTTATGGATGCAAGACCAGATGAGATCCAAGGCAACGAGAGAGTCAGAATTGTTTCCTACTAGATGGCAAAGACAGATCTGACACCAAGATGGAATGGCTGATATAGATCGCTTTCTGCATCTTGGTGGCTGCTGAAAACCCTACAGAAGAAGGATAGACACAGCACTGCTGCGCTAAC